>NC_092712.1:244474066-245883066 GCF_047496885.1 Scyliorhinus torazame
CCCACGCCGCAACCTTTTAAACTGTCCCCTCTGCCTCGCAGCTCCCGCGCTTTTTCAATCTCCCGCGCTGTTTCCAAAGTCCCGGCTCTCTCTCTCTCCCGAACTACCAGCTGACCTGCAAGGTAAGGTAGTTGTTAAGCAGTGGCAGACACAGTGAAACTATTTCCTCTAAATGAAGCTTAATCTTTACATTAGAGCCTGGTCATTTGATGGTGAAATCAGAAAACGTTCGGCACACACGGTCGTGGAAATCTGCAACTCTTTCCCCAAAACATAGTTCTTGGGTCAATTGGAACTTTCAAGATCAAAGCTGGTATATTTTTTGCCTTGGGTAAGTGTATCATGAGATGAGTCAAAAGGTGGGTAAATGGGAATGAGGTGCAGATCAACCATGCATGGCAGAGCATGCTTAAGGAGCTGACTGGCCTATTCCTTTGATGTTCCTTCTTCCCATGAGAATGCAGACAGTTTCTTATTCTAGGATTGACCCTTGAATCCTACTGACCTCTTATCTTATAAAGAAGCTTTTTATATGGCATCTTTTCAAAGACTTAGGCCATAAGACAGTGTTTTTCTAACTTTATTTCCTGGGACCCACTTTTACCAACCATCGGGACCCATGCTAGGTCAGATTCGTGGCCCACCCCGGCCAACCATTGCCACCCATGCTGGCCGACCTTCGCGATACACCCTTATTGTGTATCTTTAATGCGACAGATGAGCCTGCTTGGTCCTCACAATCTCAGTTGCTTTTCATTCAATGTTACAATTCCCTTGAGAACTTCAGCTAATGATTTAAGTTCTCACTGCATCCTTTGAAAAAAATCAGGCTTGTCCTTGAACTCGTCATTCTTAGTCTGTAAATGCCTTAGAAGTTTTGAGGGTTTTAAACTTTCATTTGCCAGTACTTCCCTGCATATAACACACTTTGACATCCTGATTTGCATTGGCACAATTGAAGCTATAGCTCAAGAAATCTTCTTTATACTGCTTTGTTTCAGATTTCAGTTTCTTCTTAATGGGTTGTTCACCAGAGACCCTGCAGCTCTATGTACAGCTCACACCAACACTGCTTTGTCCTGCCATGGACTCCTTTTTTGAACTTTGAAACTTTATTTCCAATTCCTGATTTTTCCAAGTTTATGACTTTTTAACTGCTGAAAATTAAAGCATTTTCAGTTGAGCGTGCTCATCCTTACATTTACACGCAAACTTTGTTTTCAATATATTCCCATTTGTTTAAAAATTTAAACAAGTATAGAAAAAAAAGTAGAATCTTGATTTTACTTTACAAACTGACATTAGACAAGATGAAGGAACTTGTCAAACTCATACAATGTCACAATATTTCTTACTAATTCCACTGCATTGCACTATCCAAACATCCAAGTCATCTCCTTCTCCATTTCCACCAAAAGCACTTATTTTCTGGTTTCCAGAGAGTTGTGACACAAAGTGATGATAGTCTAGGTTTCTTCCAGTGTTGACATGTGTCAGTTGTATTGACTGGCTTCATTTGATCGGTATTCCTTGCTGACAAACCTGGCCTGGATTCCTCTCTCTCTGTCCAGTAGCTGTTACTGTCGTCAGATGCATCCACTCAATCACAAGAGTGCAGAAAACTTCCCGACCCGTACTTCACGTCGTGGCAGTGCAAGCGGATGTTGTGCCAGCCGTTCAGCAGCTTGACTGCGGAGCTGGAGGTCACATAGTGCTGATTGGTGGTGGGGGATGAGCTGAAGCGTGCTCAGGATGAGCACCAGAGTTGAGCTCCAAGCTGGGGCCACCACCGTTAGCATTGCGCAACCGCCTGGCCGCCCAACATCCCCTGAATCTCTTCTCCCCCCCCCCCGTGACACGGTGACCAGCACACATCCTAGCCTTGTGCCGCCCTGCCCCCTCAAATGCCGTACCAATCGGGGACTGCCCATGGTTGCCTTTCTTAAAAGCCAGTCACGGCTGTTGGAACACGCGACCGATCGCTCTGCGGCCCTCCTGACACCAGCCCTCGACCCACCTGTGGATTGTGACCCTGAGTTTTTGTTAGAACAAAGAACAAAGAAAATTACAGCACAGGAACAGGCCCTTCGGCCCTCCCAGCCTCGCCGATCAAGATCCTTTATCTAAACCTGTCGCCTATTCCCCGCCCGTTCATATATCTGTCTAGATGCATCTTAAATGATGCTATCGTGTCCGCCTCTACCATCTCCGCTGGCAAAGCGTTCCAGGCACCCACCACTCTTTGCGTAAAAAACTTTCCCCCTCTCACCTTGAAATCGTGACCCCTTGTAATTGACACCCCCACTCTTGGAAAAAGCTTGTTGCTATCCACCCTGTCCATACCTCTCATGATTTTGTAGACCTCAATCAGGTTCCCCCTCAACCTCCGTCTTTCCAACAAAAACAATCCTAATCTACTCAACCTTTCTTCATAGCTAGCATCCTCCATACCAGGCAACATCCTGGTGAACCTCCTCTGCACCCTCTCTAAAGCATCCACATCCTTCTGGTAATGTGGCGACCAGAACTGCACGCAGTATTCCAAATGTGGCCTAACCAAAGTCCTATACAGCTGTAACATGACCTGCCGACTCTTGTATTCAATACCCCGTCCGATGAAGGCAAGCATGCTGTATGCCTTCTTGACCACTCTATTGACCTGCGTTGCCACCTTCAGGGTACAATGGACCTGAACTTCCAGATCTCTGTACATCAATTTTCCCCAGGACACTTCCATTGACCGTATAGTCCGCTCTTGAATTGGATCTTCCAAAATGCATCACCTCGCATTTGCCTGGATTGAACTCCATCTGCCATTTCTCTGCCCAACTCTCCAATCTATATATTTTGCTGTATTCTCTGACAGTCCCCCTCGCTATCTTCAACTCCACCAATCTTAGTATCATCTGCAAACTTGCTAATCAGACCACCTGTACCTTTGTCCAGTTCATTTATGTATATCACAAACAACAGTGGTCCGAGCACGGATCCCTGTGGAACACCACTACTCACCTTTCTCCATTTTGAGACAGTCCCTTCCACCACTACTCCCTGTCTCCTGTTGCCCAGCCAGTTCTTTATCCATCTAGTCTGAACCCCATGCGACTTCACTTTTTCCATCAACCTGCCATGGGAAACTTTATCAAACGCCTTACTGAAGTGCATATATATGACATCTACAGCCCTTCCCTCACCAATTAACTTTGTCACTTCCTCAAAGCATTCTATTAGGTTTATAAGACATGACCTTCCCTGCACAAAACTATGCTGCCTATCACTGATAAGTCTATTTTCTTCCAAATGTGAATAGATCCTATCCCTCAGTATCTTCTCCAACGATTGAATCCCCTATGACTATAGCCCTGCCAGTCTTTTTCACGCCCTTCTGTGCAGCAGAGCCAGCCACGGTGCCATGAGCCTGTCTACTACTGCCTACCTGGTGAGTCATCTCCCCCAACAGTATCCAAAACGGTATACCTGTTTTGGAAGGAGATGACCGCAGGGGACACCTGCACTGCCTTCCTGCTCTTTCTCTGCCTTTTGGTCACCCATTCCCTATCTCCCTCACCAATCCTAATCTGCGTTGTGACCAACTCACTGAATGTGCTATCCACGACCTTAGCATTGCGGATGCTCCAAAGTGTGAGTCCATCCACAGCTCCAGAGCCGTCATGCCGTCTAACAGGAGCTGCAGCTGGACACACTTCCCGCACATGAAGGAGTCAGGGGCACCGGCCGCGTCCCTGAATTCCCACATTGAGCACGAGGAGCATAACACGGGTCTGGGATCTCCTGCCATTTTTACACTTTACCTTAACTGATTACAAATATAATATCAAATAATGAATAAGTGAAAGGAATAAAGATTTTACTCACCAATCACAATACTTACCAACACACGACGAGTTAAATTTCTCCTGGCTATTGCTAATTAACCCGTCAATCGGGTCACTGCTTTGCTGTGATGTCACTCTTCAAATTTGTCCCCAAAGACCCTGTGGCCGCTGTTTAAGCAGCGAAGCAGCTAGTTTAAATACTCATCGCTCGACTCTAGCTCTGTCCACTCCAACAACTAAATTCCCGCCGAAAAGATTCGAATCCGCGAAGCAGCTAGTTTAAGTACTCACCGCTCGACTCTGTAGCTCCGCCCACTCCAACAGCTGAATTCCCACCGAAAAGGTGAAAATGTTCACACGAAAGCCTGAGTACAAGTAAAAAGAAAACAGTTTATTATGTCAGAATTCTGGGAGAGAAGGCCTGAGACTCCGCAGCATATTGACAGCACCTTTTCTCGAGCTGTGGCTCACACGGGTTAATATACAGATTCAAGGGGCAGATTCTTATTTACATGTAATCAATCAACTATATTCGAGTCACACTTTATTACATGCAGTCAATTAGTTTTCTTAGCATCCCAGTTATCACATATATGGTTAAAGTGGGTGTTGTCTTACCCGCCCCTAACTTCATACAGAAGTCATTCAAAACTAACACAAAGGATATGTCCTGTAGAGCTGTGGACCTTGAGCTTTATCAAGGATACATTGCATGGCTTGTTCTGTGAAGCTGTTATCAGCGGCTGCTGGGATACTCCCTATACATACCCACGGTTGGTTCTCATGAGACAGTTTACAGGGAATGTGGCTTGTTCAGCCATTTTGTGTCTTTTCTGATATTAACAGCATTGTGTATACACTATCTGTTTCTACAAATTGCCTCTTCTAAACAGGCATCTAAGCCAATGAGTACCTTTTGTCTCATCAGAACTATTCAAAGTAATATAGGAGCACAAATGTAGTTACAGGGCCACCTATAATTTATATCATAGTCCAGTATCAGAAAATGCCCTCCAACAATAATCCTCAACTCCGCTTTCCTGCCTTATCCCCATACCCCTGGATACCCTTACTGATTAAAAACCTGTCTATCTCAGTCATGAACATACTTAACGACCCAGCCTATAATTGCTCTGTGGAAAAGAAATTCACAGATGTGCTGCCCTCTGAGAGAAGAAATTCTCCTCATCTATGTCTTAAATGGCGACCCCTTACTCTGAGATTATGCCCTTTGGTCCTAGACTCTCCTACAATAGGAAACATTCTTTCAGCATCTAACCTGCCATTTGCCTTCCCATGCTAGCATTTTGTAATTTATGCAAGAGGACCCCCAAATACCTCTGTGCTGCAGTTTTCTGCAGGCTTTCTCATTTAAATAATATTCAGCTCCTTTATTTTTCCTACCAAAGTGCATAACCTCAAATTTTCCAACATTATAATCCATCTGCCAAGTTTTTGCCCAGTCACCTAACCTGTCTATATCACTCTGTAGACTCTTTGTGTCATCCTCACCACTTGCCTTCTTACCTACTTTTAGAACTTGGAAATAGTGCATTCACTTCCCTCGTCCAAGTCATTAATATATATTTTAAACAAATGTGGCCCCAGCACAGATCTCTGTGGCACTCCCCTAATTACAGGTTGCAAATGCCCCTCTTATCCCAAATCTCTGTCTTCTACCATTTAACCAACCCTCTATGCTAATATACTACCCCAACACCGTGGGCTCTTATTTTATTGAGTAGCCTTTTGTGTGGTACCATATCGAATACTTTTTGGAAATCCAAGTGTATTACATCTACTGGTACATTTATCCTGCTCGTCACCACCTCAAAGAATTCTAATAAATTTATCAAATATGATTTCCCCTTCAGGAAGCCATGCTGGCGATGCTTGATTATCTTATGTATTTCTAAAAGCATGCTTTATAATCTTGGACGAATACTACCAATGCATCCACTATCTCTGTAGCTACTTCCTTTAATGTCCTGGGATTGCAACCTAACTGGTAACATAGAACATAGAACGATACAGCGCAGTACAGGCCCTTCGGCCCACGATGTTGCACCGAAACAAAAGCCATCTAACCTACACTATGCCATTATCATCCATATGTTTATCCAATAAACTTTTAAATGCCCTCAATGTTGGCGAGTTCACTACTGTTGCAGGTAGGGCATTCCACGGCCTCACCACTCCATGTGTAAAGAACCTAC
The DNA here is from genome assembly GCF_047496885.1 of Scyliorhinus torazame. Classification (NCBI taxonomy): domain Eukaryota; kingdom Metazoa; phylum Chordata; class Chondrichthyes; order Carcharhiniformes; family Scyliorhinidae; genus Scyliorhinus; species Scyliorhinus torazame. The sequence continues at coordinate 244,480,119 of NC_092712.1, forward strand.
CTCTGACCTCTGTCCTATATCTATTACCCCTCAGTTTAAAGCTATGTCCCCTCGTGCCAGACATTTCCATCCGCGGGAGAAGGCTCTCACTGTCCACCCTATCTAACCCCCTGATCATTTTGTATGCCTCTATTAAGTCTCCTCTTAACCTTCTTCTCTCCAACGAAAACAACCTCAAGTCCATCAGCCTTTTCCTCATAAGATTTTCCCTCCATACCAGGCAACATCCTGGTAAATCTCCTCTGCACCCGCTCCAAAGCCTCCACGTCCTTCCTATAATGCGGTGACCAGAACTGTACGCAATACTGCAAATGCGGCCGTACCAGAGTTTTGTACAGCTGCAACATGACCTCCTGACTCCGGAACTCAATCCCTCCACCAATAAAGGCCAACACTCCATAGGCCTTCTTCACAACCCTATCAACCTGGGTGGCAACTTTCAGGGATCTATGTACATGGACACCTAGATCCCTCTGCTCATCCACACTTCCAAGAACTTTACCATTAGCCAAATATTCCGCATTCCTTTTATTCCTTCCAAAGTGAATCACCTCACACTTCTCGACATTAAAATCCATTTGCCACCTCTCAGCCCAGCTCTGCAGCTTATCGATGTCCCTCTGTAACCTGCTACATCCTTCCACACTGTCGACAACACCACCGACTTTAGTGTCGTCTGCAAATTTACTCACCCACCCTTCCTCTAGGTCATTGATAAAAATGACAAACAGCAACGGCCCCAGAACAGATCCTTGTGGTACTCCACTTGTAACTGAACTCCATTCTGAACATTTCCCATCAACCACCACCCTCTGTCTTCTTTCAGCTAGCCAATTTCTGATCCACATCTCTAAATCACCCTCAATCCCCAGCCTCCGTATTTTCTGCAATAGCCTACCGTGGGGAACCTTATCAAACGCTTTACTGAAATCCATATACACCAACTGCTCTACCCTCGTCTACCTGTTCAGTCACCTTCTCAAAGAACTCGATAAGGTTTGTGAGGCATGACCTACCCTTCACAAAGCCATGCTGACTATCCCTGACCATATTATTCCTATCTAGATGATTATAAATCTTGTCTCTTATAATCCCCTCCAAGACTTTACCCACTACAGACGTGAGGCTCACCCGTCTATAGTTGCCGGGGTTGTCTCTGCTCCCCTTTTTGAACAAAGGGACCACATTTGCTATCCTCCAGTCCTCTGGCACTATTCCTGTAGCCAATGATGACATAAAAATCAAAGCCGAAGGTCCAGCAATCTCTTCCCTGGCCTCCCATAGAATCCTAGGATAAATCCATCAGGCCCTGGGGATTTATCTATTTTCAGCCTGTCCAGAATTGCCAACACCTCTTCCCTACGTACCTCAATGCCATCTATTCTAATAGCCTGGGTCTCAGCATTCTCCTCCACAACATTATCTTTTTCCTGAGTGAACACTGACGAACAATATTCATTTCGTATCTCGCCTATCTCTTCAGACTCCACACACAACTTCCCTTCCCTGTCCTTGACTGGTCCTACTCTTACCCTAGTCATTCGCTTATTCCTGACATACCTATAGAAAGCTTTTGGGTTTTCCTTGATCCTACCTGCCAAATACTTCTCATGTCCCCTCCTTGCTCGTCTTAGCTCTCTTTAGATCCTTCCTCGCTACCTTGTAACTATCCATCGCCCCAACGGAAACTTCACACCTCATCTTCACATAGGCCTGACCTCTAGACTCTCATTTTCCCGTACCCTAAAACTACAATCCAGGTTCCCATGCCCCTGCTGCATTAGTTTAAACCCCTCCTTCTTCTTCCTCTTCCTCTTAACAAGAGATTCCACTTCTTTGGTAAACCACGGTTCCCTCGCTCGACGCCTTCCTCCTTGCCTGACCGGTACATACTTATCAAGAACACGCAGTAGCTGATCCTTGAACAAGCTCCACTTATCCAGTGTGCCCAACACTTGCAGCCTACTTCTCCACCTTATCCCACCCAAGTCACGTCTAATGGCATCATAATTGCCCTTCCCCCAGCTATAACTCTTGCCCTGCGGTGTATACTTATCCCTTTCCATCATTAACGTAAACGTCACCGAATTGTGGTCACTGTCCCCAAAGTGCTCTCCTACCTCCAAATCCAACACCTGGCCTGGTTCATTACCCAAAACCAAATCCAACGTGGCCTCGCCTCTAGTTGGCCTGTCAACATATTGTGTCAGGAAACCCTCCTGCACACACTGTACAAAAAACGACCCATCTAATGTACTCGAACTATATCGTTTCCAGTCAATATTTGGAAATTTAAAGTCTCCCATAATAACTACCCTGTTACTTTTGCTCTTATCCAGGATCATCCTCGCCATCCTTTCCTCTACATCCCTAGAACTATTTGGAGGCCTATAGAAAACTCCCAACAGGGTGACCTCTCCTTTCCTGTTTCTAACCTCAGCCCATACTACCTCGGAAGATGAGTCCCCATCTAGCATCCTCTCCGCCACCGTAATACTGCTCTTGACTAGCAGCGCCACACCTCCCCCTCTTTTGCCTCCTTCTCTGAGTTTACTAAAACACCTAAACCCCGGAACCTGCAACATCCATTCCTGTCCCTGCTCTATCCATGTCTCCGAAATGGCCACAACATCGAAGTCCCAGGTACCAACCCATGCTGCCAGTTCCCCTACCTTATTTCGTATACTCCTGGCATTGAAGTAGACACACTTCAAACCACCTACCTGAACACTGGTTCCCTCCTGCGACGTCAAATCTGTGCTCCTGACCTCTATACTCTCATTCTCCCGTACCCTAAAACTACAATCCAGGTTCCCATGCCCCTGCTGCATTAGTTTAAACCCCCCCAAAGAGCACTAACAAATCTCCCCCCCAGGATATTTGTGCTCCTCAGGTTCAGATGTAGACCATCCTGTCTGTAGAGGTCCCACCTTCCCCAGAAAGAGCCCCAGTTATCCAGACATCTGAATCCCTCCCGCCTGCACCATCTCTGTAGCCACGTGTTTACTTGCTCTCTCTCCCATCTCCTCATCTCATTATCACGTGGCACAGGCAACAACCCAGAGATAACAACTCTGTTTGTTCTAGTTCTGAGCTTCCATCCTAGCTCCCTGAAAGCCTGCCTGACATCCTTGGCCCCTTTCCTACCTATGTCGTTAGTGCCAATGTGGACCCTTCCCTTCTGAGCAACAGGGACAGACTCCGTGCCAGAGGCCCGTACCCCATGGCTTACCCCTGGCAAGTCTCCCCCCACAAGTATCCAAAGCGGTATACTTGTATCTCAGGGGAACGACCGCAGGGGATCCCTGCACTGACTGCTTCTTCCCAGTCCCTCTTACAGTTACCCATCTATCTCCAATCTTTGGTGTAACTAATTCCCTGAAGCTGCTATCTATGACCCCCTCTGCCTCCCGAATGATCCGAAGTTCTTCCAACTCCAGCTCCAGTTCCCTAACTCGGTCTTGGAGGAGCTGGAGATGGCAGCACTTCCTGCAGGTAAAATCAGCAGGGACACTAATGGCATCCCTCACCTCAAACATCCTGCAGGAGGAACATTGCACTCCCTTCCCTGCCATCCCTCTAACTTTCAACCAAGATCTGGCTAACAACTAAATTAAAAAAAAAAAAATAATAATAATACAATATGGTACTTACCTCACACCAATGGGTTTTATTATTAGGTTAAAGGAGGAGGGCGGGTGGGAGACACTACACGTGTAGTGTCTCGGGTTTCCTCTCCACCAGAATTTATTGGTGAGGGACTTCCCAGAAGTCGGCGGGTCGAACTCCCTGTTCCCGCCTTAGAAAATAATTTTTTTTTAAAATACACCAGCAAAGAGGAACAGAAACGGGACCAGGTAAGTGTTTACTTAAATACTCACCCACCAGCAGCCTCTGCTCCTGCTGAAACTCCAAGAGATGCTCCTGCAAGGTAAGTTATTTTAAACTTCAATACTCACCCACCAGCAGCCTCTGCACTCCGCTCCCGCTGAAACTCCAACATATCGACCTTTAGCCCCACTAATTTCACAAGTACTTTTTCCTTATTGATTGCTATTGTATTTATTCCCCAGCGCCATCCGCCCCATGAATATTTTAATATTTTTGGAATGTTATTAGTCTTCCACCATGAAAACTATTGCAAAGTATTTATTTAACTCCTCTGCCATTTCCTGGTTCCCCATTATTATTTTGTCAGTCTCATTCTCTAAGGGGCCTATGTTCACTTTGGCCTCTCTCTCTTCCTTTTTATATATTTAAAGACGCTCTTGCTGTCCATTTTTATATTACTTGTTAGTTTACCCATATAGTTTATCTTCTCTCTTTTTGGTAATCTTTTATTGTTTTTTAAAAAACTTTTCCAATCCTCTCTCTGACTTACGACTGATCTTTGTCATATATGATTTTTCTTCCTTGATTAACCATTGTTGATTTATTGCCTTCCTTGGAATCCTTCCTCACTGGATACGTCTTTGTTGTGAGTCATGAACTATTTTCAGAAATGCCTATTCTTGATCAACCGTCTCTCCTACTATGCTCCTATCCCAGGCCATTCCAGCCAGCTCCCTCCTCACTCCTTTATAGTTATACTTATTTAAATGTAGCACAGTTGTTTTTGACCCAAGTTTCTCACTCTTAAATTGAATACTAAATTCTACCATGTTATGGTCACTGCTTCCTAAGGGATCTTTTACTCTGAGATTATTTATTAAACCTGCTTCATTACACATTACCAAATCCAAAATAGTCTGATCCCTGGTTGGATGCACAACATATTGTTCCAGGAAACTGTCCCAAATACATTCTATGAATTCTCCCTGATGGCTCCCTCTGTCAATTTTATTTCCCCAATCTACGAGAAGAAGTCTTTTTTATATGCCTTTATTATCTCCTGATTTATTCTCCATCCTACTGTTAGGGGGCCACTGGTGTCTTCTTCCCCTAGTTATTTCTACATGGATTCTACATCTTCCGATCCAAGATCATTTCTTGCTATTGTACTTATTTAATCTCGTACTAACAAAATTACCCTACCACCCTTTCCCTCCTGTCTGTTCTTACAAAAACTCAAGTATCTCTGAATATTTAATTCCCAGTTTTGGTCTCCTTGTAATCATGTCTCTGTAAGGAAAATCACTTATTGTCGCAAGAAGTCTTCAAATGAAGTTACTGTGAAAAGCCCCTAGTCGCCACATTCCGGCACCTGTTCGGGGAGGCTGGTACGGGAATTGAACCCGTGCTGCTGGCCTTGGTCTGCTTTACAAGCCAGCTCTTTAGCCCACTGTGCTAAAGCAGCCCAGGTGGCTATAAAATCATGCCCATTAACCTTAATTTGTGCCGTTAATTCATTTATTTTGTGCTGAATGCTACAGGCATTTAAATAAAGAGCCTTTATTTTTGCCTTGTTACCCCCCCCCCCCCCCCCCCCCCCCCCATGGATTGCTTTTTTAACGTTTGTATAACCTCACACTCTGGGTATCATTGCCTAAATAGCTGCTTTGTAATGCTGCCATATGCTTTTGCTTTGTTAGTCTACCTATCCCCTCTAGAGAACCGTCCCGTCCCCCCCCCCTCTATTTAGTTTGAAGCCTTCTCTACTTCCCTAGTTATCTGGTTTGCAAGAAAACTGGTCCCAGCACAGTTCATATGTCAGCCATCCCAATGGTACAGCCCCCACCTTCCCTTGATCCCAGTACCCCAAGAACTGAAATCCACTTTTCCCACATCAGTCTTTGAGCCACGTATTCATCTATCTAATTTTCTGTACCCTATGCCAATTTGCATGTGGTTCAGATAATCAAGAGATTATAACCTTGGAGTTTCTATTGCTTAATTTAGTGTTTAGCTCCTCAAACTCTATGCAGATCCTCTATCTATGTTGTTGGTACTTACATGGACCACAAGAACGAGATTATCCTACTCCACGGGGGTGCCATCTGATGGTTAGGGTTAGGACTGTTGCCTCACGGCGCTGAGGAACCTGGTTTGATCCCGGCCCTGGGCTACTGCCCATGTGGTGTTTGCATATTCTCCCCGTGTCTGTGTGGGTCTAACCCCCACAACCCAAAGAGTTGCAGAGTTGCAAAAAGTGCAGAGTAGGTGGATTGGCCACTCTAAATTGCCCTTTAATTGTAAAAAAAAAATTTTAAACTTAAAGAAGGGTGTAACTTTGCAAATTCTAAACCTTTCGCATCACCCCTAATTCTAAGGAGGTTTGAAAGATTATGACCAGTGTCTGCAATTTCCACCTTGATTTCCCTCCGTATTCTTGGATAAATCTGATTCGGTCCTAGTGACTTCATCAACTTTTATGTCTAGCCATCATCACGACCGTGTAAAAGGCGTTTCTTCAAAGTGATCCATGATCTAAGAATTTGCGTGTGATATTGTGATTCAGTTAAAAAATGACCCAACTTAAACAGTATAAAGGTTAGCTTATGAAGCTACTGCTGAAAGTTACTTAAGTAAAAGTGGTAAAATTAACTAAAATACAGATATGATGAAAAGTAGATAAAGGAAAAAAGATACTTAAAATGTGATTTTAAAATCGGTCACTGTGAGATATCGTTATGGGCTCATTGCTTGAATTCCTTCTTTCCAAAGTGAACAGGAGGTTCAGTTTAGCAACTGTGATGGTTTGTGAAGTTGAAGAATTTTACTTTGTGGATGGGCTCGATAGGTAGAGCTTGGAGAGAATGAAGACTCCTTTTCTCGCTGGAGACTACAAGAACTGACACTTGAAGATTACCTTTGGTTTCTTCTCAGCAGCCCAGAGATGATTTTTCTGGAGTTACTCTGTGAAGTTCTTCACTCAAAGGGTGGTAAAGGTTTGGAACTCTCCCACAAAGAGCTGTTGAAGCTAATACAGTTATTAATTTTAAATCTGAGACAGATAGATTTTTGTTAAGCAAAGATATTGAGGGATATCAGCCAAAGGCAGGTATATGGAATCATGGTCAGCCATGGTCTCACTAAAGGGGGAAGGGGGGGACAGGCTCGAAGGGCTGAATGACCTTCTCCTGTTCCTATATTCCTAACCTTGACAGCTTATGCGAGGTTAAAGTATAGGTTCCACCCTTGTGCACAAGTTCCACCTTGTGCAGTTATGCCTATATTTGTTGTAGCTTCCAACCACTGATACTGGGACAATAAAAATGTTTATAGGTGAGAGGCATTTGCAAGCTTGCTTTTCTGTTGGTGCATAACCTGAGTCAGCTTTGGTTAATGAACTATATTTTCAAACAGCTGTCTATTGTAATTGTCAATGCATTGTAGTCTTGCTTCCAACCCAAGTTGAATGGAAAGACTGACATTTCCTGTTGTTTGACATGTGGCGCTCAAAGCCACAGTACATTCCCATAAAAACAATGTCCATTGCACGGATTTCTGAGGGGAAGGGCATCCGTGAACCCACAGCAGCATGTGCCACACACAACGGGGCAGCACGGTAGCCTTGTGGATAGAACAATTGCTTCACAGCTCCAGGATCCCAGGTTCGATTCCGGCTTGGATCACTGTCTGTGCGGAGTCTGCACATCCTCCCCAAGTGTGCGTGGGTTTCCTCCGGGTGCTCCGGTTTCCTCCCACAGTCCAAAGATGTGCAGATTAGGTGGATTGGCCATGATAAATTGACCTTAGTGTTCAAAATTGCCCTTAGTGTTGGGTGGGGTTACTGGGTTATGGGGATAGGGTGGAGGTGTTGACCTTGGGTAGGGTGCTCTTTCCAAGAGCCGGTGCAGGCTTGATGGGCCGAATGGCCTCCTTCTGCACTGTAAATTCTATGATAATCTATGAACAACTTGCATTTATATAGTGCGTGCTTTTCACGTAAAATATTCCAAAATGCTTCCCAGGAGTGTTATTGGACAAGTTTTAACACTGAACCACAAGAGATTTAGGACACGTTACCAAAAGCTTGTTCAAGAGTTTGGTTTTACCAAGAGAACAAAGAACAATTCAGCACAGGAACAGGCCCTTCAGCCCTCCAAGCCTCTACCGGTCATGATACCAACCTTTGCCAAAACCCTTAGCACTTCCTTGTGCCGTATCCCTCTATACCCATCCTATCCATGTGTTTGTCAAGATGCCTTTTGAACACCGTTAATGTATCTGCTTCCACAACCTCTCCTGGCAACGCGTTCCAGGCACTCCCCACCCTCTGAGTAAAAACCTGCCTCGCATATCTCCTCTAAACTTTGCCCCACGGACCTTAAACCTATGCCCCCTGGTGACTGAACCCTCCACCCTGGGAAAGAGTGCCTGCCCATCCACTCTATCCATGCCCCTCATAATCTTGTAGACCTCTAACAGATCACCCCTCAATCTCCGCCTTTCTAATGAAAATAGTCTGAGTCTATTCAGCCTCTCCACATGGCTAACACCCTCCAGACCAGGCAACATCCTGGTAAACCTCCTCTGCACCCTCTCCAAAGCCTCCACATCCTTCTGGTAGTGTGGCAACGAGAATTGTGCGCAATATTCCAAGTGCGGTCGTACCAAGGTTCTATACAACTGTAGCATGACTTGCCAGTTTTTATACTCGATGCCCCGTCCAATGAAGGCAAACATTTTGTATGCTTTCTTGACTACGTTGTCCACTTGTGTTGCCACCTTCAAAGATCCGTGGACTTGAACGCCCAGATCTCTCTGACTTTCTATATTCCTCAGAGTTTTACCATTTACGGTATGTTTCCCCTCTATGTTAAACCTAACAAAAAATGAATTACCTCACATTTGTCCGGATTAAACTCCATTTGCCATTTCTCTGCCCAAGTCTCCAACCTATCTATGTCCTGCTGTATCTTCTGACAATCCTCAACACTATCTGGCACTCCACTAACCTTGGTGTCATCCACAAACTTACTAATCAGACCAGCTAATTTTCCTCCAAATCGTTTATGTATACCACAAACACCAGAGGACCAAGTACAGATCCCTGTGGAACACCACTAGTCACAACCTTCCATTCAGAAAAACACCCTTCTACTGCTACCTCTCCTTCTTCTGTGACCGAGCCAGTTCTGTATCCACCTTACCACCTCACCTCTGATTCCGTGTGACTTCACCTTTTGTACCAGTCTGCCATGAGGCACCTTGTCAAAGGCTTTACTGAAGTCCATGTAAACAACATCCACCACCCTCTCCATATCAATCATCTTTGTTACCTCAAAAAACTCGGATCAAGTTAGTGAGGCACGACCTCCCCTTCACAAAACCATGCTGTCTATCGAATGTGAGTCCATTTGTTTCCAAATGAGAATTCTCTCCAATAATTTACCTACTACCGACGTGAGGCTTACCGGCTTATAGCTTCCAGGATTATCCCTGCTACCTTTCTTCAACAACGATACCACATTAGCTATTCACCAGTCCTCTGGGATCTTGCCAATCAGATACAAAGATGTCAGTCAATGCCCCAGCAATTTCCTCCCTTGCTTCCCTCAGAATTTTGGGATAAATCCTATCTGGCCCAGGAAACCTATCTACCTCAATATCTTTTAAAAGACCCAATACCTCCTCGTTTTCGATGTTAACATGATCCAGACTGTCCACACACCCTACCCAAGAATCACCTTCCACAAAGTCCCTTTTTTTAGTGAACACTGATGCAAAGTATTCATTTAGTACCTCATCCATTTCCTCTGGCTCAGCACAAATATTCCTCCCACTGTCCTTAAGTGGTCCAATCCTTTCCCTGGTTACCCTCTTGCTTTTTACATATGAATAAAAATCTTTGGGATTCATCTTAATCCTACTTGCCAAGCGCTTTTCATGACTTCCCCTACCTCTCCTAATTTCCCGCTTTAGTACCTTCCTACTTTCTTCATACTCCTCAAGGGTTTTGACTGTTCCCACCCTACTAGACTGTACAAAAGTCTCCGTTTTCTTTTTGATGAGGTTCACAATATCCCTCGTTATCCAAGGCTCTCTAAACTTCCCATACTTATCCTTCATTCTCCCAGGAACGTGACTTTCCTGAATCCTAATCAACTATCGCTTGAAAGACTCCCACATGTCCGATGTTGATTTTCTATCCAACAGCCACACTCAATCCAAATTCTTCAATTCCTGTCTAATGTTATCGTAATTTGCCTTTCCCCAGTTTAGCACCTTATCGCGAGGGTTACCTCATCCCTGTCCAGAAGTACCCTAAAACTTATGGAATTATGGTCACTACTTGTCAAATGTTCCCCTACTGAAACCCTAACCACCTGTTCAGGCTTATTCCCCAATACCAGATCCAGTACTGCCCCTTCCCCAGTTGGACTATCTACAAAAAGTTTCCACCCAGGTTGATAGGGTTGTGAAGAAGGCCTATGGAATGTTAGCCTTTATTGGTAGAGGGATTGAGTTCCGGAGTCAGGAGGTCATGTTGCAGCTGTACAAAACTCTGGTACGGCCGCATTTGGAGTATTGCGTACAGTTCTGGTCACCGCATTATAGGAAGGACGTGGAGGCCTTGGAGCGGGTGCAGAGGAGATTTACCAGGATGTTGCCTGGTATGGAGGGAAAATCTTATGAGGAAAGGCTGATGGACTTGAGGTTGTTTTCGTTGGAGAGAAGAAGGTTAAGAGGAGACTTAATAGAGGCATACAAAATGATCAGGGGGTTAGTGAGAGCCTTCTCCCGCGGATGGAAATGGCTGGCACGAGGGGACATAGCTTTAAACTGAGGGGTAATAGATATAGGACAGAGGTCTTTACGCAAAGAATGGTGAGGCCGTGGAATGCCCTACCTGCAACAGTACCTGTTTACGTTAATGATGGAAAGGGATAAGTATGCACCGCAGGGCAAGAGTTATAGCTGGGGGAAGGGCAATTATGATGCCATTAGACGTGACTTGGGGGGGATAAGGTGGAGAAGTAGGCTGCAAGCGTTGGGCACACTGGATAAGTGGAGCTTGTTCAAGGATCAGCTACTGCGTGTTCTTGATAAGTATGTACCGGTCAGGCAGGGAGGAAGGCATCGAGCGAGGGAACCGTGGTTTATCAAAGAAGTGGAATCTCTTGTTAAGAGGCAGAAGGAGGCCTATGTGAAGATGATGTGGAGATGCCGGCGTTGGACTGGGGTGAGCACAGTACGAAGTCTTACAACACCAGGTTAAAGTCCAACAGGTTTGTTTCGATGTCACTAGCTTTCGGAGCGCTGCTCCTTCCTCAGGTGAATGAAGAGGTCTGTTCCAGAAACACATATATAGACAAATTCAAAGATGCCAAACAATGCTAGGAATGCGAGCATTAGCAGGTGATTAAATCTTTACAGATCCAGAGATGGGGTAACCCCAGGTTAAAGAGGTGTGAATTGTCTCAAACCAGGACAGTTGGTAGGATTTTGCAGGCCAGATGGTGGGGGATGAATGTAATGCGACATAAATCCCAGGTCCCGGTTGAGGCCGCACTCCTGTGTGCGGAACTTGGCTATAAGTTTCTGCTCGGCGATTCTGCGTTGTCGCGGGTCTGCAAGACGTGCCAGATCATCGACATGGATACCACTATTACACGTGAGAACACCACCCACCAGGTACGCGGTACATACTCGTGCGACTCGGCCAACGTTGTCTACCTCATACGCTGCAGGAAAGGATGCCCCGAAGCGTGGTACATTGGCGAGACCATGCAGAAGCTGCGACAACGAATGAACGGACATCGCGCAACAATCACCAGGCAGGAATCCCTTCCAGTCCGGGAACACTTCAGCAGTCAAGGGCATTCAGCCTCTGATCTCCGGGTAAGCGTTCTCCAAGGCGGCCTTCAGGACCCGCGACAAGAAACCCCGCCGAGCAGAAACTTATAGCCAAGTTCCGCACACAGGAGTGCGGCCTCAACCGGGACCTGGGATTTATGTCGCATTACATTCATCCCCCACCATCTGGCCTGCAAAATCCTACCAACTGTCCTGGTTTGAGACAATTCACACCTCTTTAACCTGGGGTTACCCCATCTCTGGATCTGTAAAGATTTAATCACCTGCTAATGCTCGCATTCCTAGCATTGTTTGGCATCTTTGAATTTGTCTATATATGTGTTTCTGGAACAGACCTCTTCATTCACCTGAGGAAGGAGCAGCGCTCCGAAAGCTAGTGACATCGAAACAAACCTGTTGGACTTTAACCTGGTGTTGTAAGACTCCGTATGTGAAGATGAGGTGTGAAGTTTCAGTTGGGGCGATGGATAGTTACAAGGTAGCGAGGAAGGATCTAAAGAGAGAGCTAAGACGAGCAAGGAGGGGACATGAGAAGTATTTGGCAGGTAGGATCAAGGAAAACCCAAAAGCTTTCTATAGGTATGTCAGGAATAAGCGAATGACTAGGGAAAGAGTAGGACCAGTCAAGGACAGGGATGGGAAGTTGTGTGTGGAGTCTAAAGAGATAGGCGAGATACTAAATGAATATTTTTCGTCAGTTTTCACTCAGGAAAAAGATAATGTTGTGGAGGAGAATGCTGAGACCCAGGCTAATAGAATAGATGGCATTGAGGTACGTAGGGAAGAGGTGTTGGCAATTCTGGACAGGCTGAAAATAGATAAGTCCCCGGGTCCTGATGAGATTTATCCTAGGATTCTCTGGGAGGCCAGGGAAGAGATTGCTGGACCTTTGGCTTTGATTTTTATGTCATCATTGGCTACAGGAATAGTGCCAGAGGACTGGAGGATAGCAAATGTGGTCCCTTTGTTCAAAAAGGGGAGCAGAGACAACCCCGGCAACTATAGACCGGTGAGCCTCACGTCTGTAGTGGGTAAAGTCTTAAGAGACAAGATTTATAATCATCTAGATAGGAATAATATGATCAGGGATAGTCAGCATGGCTTTGTGAAGGGTAGGTCATGCCTCACAAACCTTATCGAGTTCTTTGAGAAGGTGACTGAACAGGTAGATGAGGGTAGAGCAGTTGATGTGGTGTATATGGATTTCAGCAAAGCGTTTGATAAGGTTCCCCACGGTAGGCTATTGCAGAAAATACGGAGGCTGGGGATTGAGGGTGATTTAGAGATGTGGATCAGAAATTGGCTAGCTGAAAGAAGACAGAGGGTGGTGGTTGATGGGAAATGTTCAGAATGGAGTTCAGTTACAAGTGGAGTACCACAAGGATCTGTTCTGGGGCCGTTGCTGTTTGTCATTTTTATCAATGACCTAGAGGAAGGGTGGGTGAGTAAATTTGCAGACGTTACTAAAGTCGGTGGTGTTGTCGATAGTGTGGAAGGATGTAGTAGGTTACAGAGGGATATAGATAAGCTGCAGAGCTGGGCTAGGAGGTGGCAAATGGAATTTAATGTAGAGAAGTGTGAGGTGATTCACTTTGGAAGGAATAACAGGAATGCGGAATATTTGGCTAATGGTAAAGTTCTTGGAAGTGTGGATGAGCAGAGGGATCTAGGTGTCCATGTACATAGATCCCTGAAAGTTGTCACCCAGGTTGATAGGGTTGTGAAAATGGCCTCTGGAGTGTTGGCCTTTATTGGTAGAGGGATTGAGTTCTGGAGTCAGGAGGTCATGTTGCAGCTGTACAGAACTCTGGTACGGCCGCATTTGGAGTATTGCGTACAGTTCTGGTCACCGCATTATAGGAAGGACGTGGAGGCTTTGGAGCGGGTGCAGAGGAGATTTACCAGGATGTTGCCTGGTATGGAGGGAAAATCTTATGAGGAAAGGCTGATGGACTTGAGGTTGTTTTCGTTGGAGAGAAGAAGGTTAAGAGGAGACTTAATAGAGGCATACAAAATGATCAGGGGGTTAGATAGGGTGGACAGTGAGAGCCTTCTCCCGCGGTTGGAAATGGCTGGCACGAGGGGACATAGCTTTAAACTGAGGGGTAATAGATATAGGACAGAGGTCAGAGGTAGGTTCTTTACGCAAAGAGTAGTGAGGCCGTGGAATGCCCTACCTGCTACAGTAGTGAACTCGCCAACATTGAGGGCATTTAAAAGTTTATTGGATAAACATATGGATGATAATGGCATAGTGTAGGTTAGATGGCTTTTGTTTTGGTGCAACATCGTGGGCCGAAGGGCCTGTACTGCGCTGTATCGTTCTATGTTCTAGTAGTGAACTCGCCAATATTGAGGGCATTTAAAAGTTTATTGGATAAGCATATGGATGATAATGGCATAGTGTAGGTTAGATGGCTTTTGTTTCGGTGCAACATCGTGGGCCGAAGGGCCTGTACTGCGCTGTATCGTTCTATGTTCTATATTGCATCAAGAAGGCTTCCTGGATACACGTTACTAACTCGGCCCCATCCAAACCCTAGTACTAAATGAGTCCCAGTCAAGATAGGGGATTTCCCCAATATAACAACCCTGTTACTTTTGTACCTATCCAAAATCTCTATCTATCTGCTCTTCTATCTCTCGCTGGCAGTTGGGGGGCCTGTAATAAACGCCCAACATTGTGATTGCCCCCTTCCTGTTCCTGAGCTCTACCCAGATTGCCTCATTTTATGAGCCCTCCAAGGTGTCCTCATGCAGTACGGCTATAATATTCTCCTTCACCAGTAATGCTACTCTCTCACCCTTTTTACATCCCCCTCTGTCTCTCCTGAAGCATCTATATCCTCCAATGTTCAGCCCTTCCTTTAACCATGTTTCTGCGATAGTCACAACATCATAATTCCAAGTACTAATATGTGCTCTAAGTTCATCTGCCTTACCCGCTATACTTCTGGCGTTGAGACAAATACACGTCAAACCACTGCGTTTAAACAGACCGGGTGATGTTCTTTTATTTTTGTTCTCTATTTCCCCCTTCAGATTTTACACCTTCTAAGTTAGCGCTCTGGTTCACCCCCCTGCCATACTATTTTAAGGAGTATCTTAGAGGAGAAACATAGAAAATAGGGGCAGGAGGGGGTCATTTGGCACTTCCAGCCTACCCCACCATTCACGGTAGCACAGTGGTTAGCACAGTTGGGTCACTATCTGTACGGCGTCTGCATGTTCTCCCTGTGTCTCTGTGGGTTTCCTCCGGGTGCTCCAGTTTCCTCCCACAGTCCAAGGAATTGCAGGTTAGGTGGATTGGCCATGCTAAATTGCCCTTCGTGTCCAAAAAGGTTAGGTGGGGTTGGTGGGTTTACTGGGTTAGGGTGGATACGGGGATAGGGTGGAGGCGTGGGCTTAAGTCGGGTGCTCTTTCCAAAGGCCGGAGCAGACTCGATGGGCCGAATGGCCTCCTTCTGCACTGTAAATTCTATGATCACGGCTGATCATTCAACTCAATAGCCTAATCCCACTTTCCCCCCATATCATAGAATTTACAGTGCAGAAGGAAGCCACTCGGCCCATCAAGTCCACACCTGACCCTGGAAAGAGCAACCTACCCAAACCCACGCCCCACCCTATCCCCGTAACCCCACCTAATCTTTTTGACACAAAGGGGCAATTTAACATTGCCAATGCACCTAACCCGCACATCTTTGGAGGAAACCAGAGCACCCGGAGAAAACCCACGCCGAACAATCCTCTGGAAATCCTGAGGCTGTGAAAGGCACTGAACACATGCAGGTTCTCTTGGTTTTGTGACTGAACTGTGGAAGTGATTTCATCTTCTAAATTCGAAATGTACTTTCTGTTTAAGCAATGTCTTCCTACACCTGCATCACGTGTCGTGTGGCTTTTGCTGATGCTGAGATTCAGCGATCACACTACAAAACAGACTGGCACCGGTATAACCTGAAGCGTAAAGTAGCTGACATGCCTCCAGTTACAGCTGAGAACTTTCAAGAACGCTTACTGTCTCAGAGAGCAGCTGTCGAAGAGCGGAACAAGGGAACTGCTACAGATTGCACATCTTGTGGCAAAAGATTTGCCACATTCAATGCCTACGAAAATCATTTGAAATCCAAGAAACACCAGGACACGGAAAAGAAGGCCACTGGCATTGCAAGTAAAGAGCTGGAAAGGCTCAATGCGAAAAACATGGAGAAGGGATTAAGCAAGGAGAGAATGGACAATGATGCATTGAATACAGCCATTCAGCAGGCTGTAAAGGCCCAACTGTCACCCTCAATGAGGAAAAGGACTGTTGACCCAGCGACTGGAGGCTCCCAGTCGCAAGTTAGCAGCCAACAAGTGCAACAGAAAAAGCCTGACAAGCCTCCTCGGTTACTCTGGTTAGAACAACAAGCCGTAAAATTGGACCAGCATGAGTACTCGGATGAGGAGGAAACGTTGGTGGAAGATGATGGTAACTAATGACAAAAAGCATCTTATTTCTTGTTAGATTTTAATAATTGTCTGTACAATATGCTTTGCACTGAAGTTTCAATCTTCTACTTTTTAAAGTAAAATTCTAATCCCAAAACACCGGTTGGCTCATTTAGCAATTCATCAGTGACCAACATGGTGGTTTGATAGATTAGTGAGTGCACCCAAACAACCACATAATGAATCGTCTCACGCTTGTGCAGACGCTAATTAATATTTGTACAATAAATTTGTTATCCCACTGTTAATTAGCAACTTATTGAAAATGGGTGACATTTGTCAGCTTCAGACCCTTGTATGATAATTTTGCAGTCTCAATTATGCAAAAAATATGTTTTTTAAGATATCGCCTAGCACAACATGTATTTTCTCATCCTGCCAAAGTATTCTCCATAATTAACTCCCTTCCTAGTAGTACTATTTGTATTTGTATTAGAGATCATAGAATCATAGAATTTACAGTGCAGAATGAGATGAAGAAATTGGGAAGATTGTATGGAGTAGCCAAATAGATGGTTTGGTGATGACCAACTTGTGTCCAGTAGCTGAGACCATTAACCAGCGTTCATCATGTGAGACGTTACCCTGAGTCTACTTAATTGTTTCTCTCGATCTGAGACTTTGTGATCTTGGGTCCCACTTTCATACATGCGAGGATAGTTGTGATTCAGATATCATAAGCTGCCTTATGGCCCTTTCACCATGCCAAAGGCACCAAACCTTGGATATTTGTGTATGCATTCTTACACCTAGCCTCCACGTAATGCCTTCCTGGTCCCAAGTCTTTATTTCCATACTATTATTTTATTTGCCCACAGGATGTATGCATCGCTGGTCAGGCCAGTGTTTATTACCCATTCCCAATGACAATTCCCAATGAGAAGATGGTGGTGAGCCACCTTCTTGACCTTGCACTGCAGCAAGCTCAGGTGTATCCATAATTTACTGGGAAGAGAATTCCAGCATTTTGACCCAGCAACAATGAAGGACCAATGATAAAGTTGCACGTCAGATTGTTGTGTGGTTTGGAGGGGAACCTGCAGGTGGTGCTGTTCCCATACATCGACTGCCCTTGTTCTTCTAGATGGTAGAAGTTGCAGGTTTGGAAGGTGCTGTCGAAGGAGCAGTGGTGAGTTGCAACACTGAATTTTGTGGATGGTACATACTACCACTGTGTGCCAGTAGTGGAGGGTGTGAATGTTTATGTTGGTGGATGTGGTGCTGGTCAAGTGGGCAGCCTCATCCTTGATGGTGTTGAGCTTTTTGAGTGTTGGGATTGCCTTAATTCAGGCAAGTGATGAGTATTCCATCACATTCCTGACTTGTGCCATAGATGGAAGACAGGCTTTGGAGAGTCAGGAGGTGAGTTACTCAGGAATCCGAGCCTTTAATTCGCTCTTGTAACTCAGTAGTTATATGGCTAGTCCAATTCAGTTTCTGGTTAGTCGTAAACCCCAAGATGGTAGTGGGAGATGAGGCAATGATAATGCTGTTGCGTGTTATAAGGAGATGGTAAAATTGTTCAGGGATTGGGAAGACAAGTGGCAGGTGAGTTCAATGCAGAGAAGTGTGAGGTGATTCATTCTAGCTGAAGAAGATGGAGAAGTAGTCTAAAATAAAGGGAGAAACTCTGAAGGGAGGTGCCGGATTAGAAGGACCCTAATGTAAAGTACATAACTCATTGAAGATGGTATTACTAATAGGGCCATTGAGTACACGAGCAAGGACCTCGTGTTGAACTTGTATAAGACACCAGTTAGGCCTCATCTGCAATACTACGTCCAGTTCTGAGCAGAATACTTGAGGAAGGGTGTGAAGGAATTGGAGAGAATACAGAGCAGATTCATAAGAATGGTTCCAGGGATAAAGAACTGTAGCTGAGGGTAGATCGGAGAAGTTGGGACTGATTTCCTTGGAGAAAAGAAGGCTGAGAGGAGGCTTTTAGAGATATTGAAGAATCTGAGGGTTATGATTGGGGTAAATATTGAGAAACTTCCCACTCGACAGATCATCATGAATTAGAGGGCACAGATTCAAAATAATTAGAAAAAGCAGTAAACATCAGGTAAGGAAAGCAATTTTCACCCACGGTGGTTGGAGTCTGGAATGAACTTTCAGAGATGGATATGTTCAATCAACATATTCATAGAATCCCAACAGCATAGAAGGAGGCCATTCAACCCATCGAGTCTGCGTCAACCCTGCGAAATAGCACCCTAACCAGGCCCATTCTCCAGCCCTGTCCCTGTAACCCCACGCATTGATCATGGCCGAGCTACCTAACCTGCACATCTTTGAACTGTGGGAGGAAACCCACTCCGACACGGGGAGAAAGTGCAAACTCCAAATAGACAGTTCCCAAGGCCGGAATTGAACCCAGTTCCTGGCACTGGAGCAGCAATGCTAACCATCCTGTGCGCCAATGTGCCGCACTTCAAAAGGGAATTAGATTGCTATCTGAAAAGAATGTGCCAGGTTGTGGGGATAAGGCAGGGGGGTGGGACTAGGTTGAATATTCTTTCAGTGAACCAGTGCAGACGTGATGGACCTAATGGCCTCCTCCTGCACTAACGATTCTGTCAAGTACACCTTTCCTCAGTTTGCTGATAATTGAGAGCAGACTGATCGGGTGGTAATTGGCTGGAGTAAATTTGTCCTTTTTTTCAGCAGGACATCTCCACATTGTTGTCAAAGCTGTACTAGCTTGGCTAGGGGTGTGGCTAGTTCTGGGACTACCACTGTTGGGGTATTGTTCCGGCATACAGCCTTTGCTGTATCCATGGCCTTCAACCATTTATTGATATCAGGTGGATCATCCTTTTTGCACATCTGGCAAATGGTTCAGCTTTTTCTTTTGCACTGACATGCTCGGTTCCCCCATCATTGAGGATGGGGATATTTGTGGTGCTTCCTCCTCCAGCTTGACCACCAGCATTGGGGAAGTTTGGGTCATGTTGAGATCAAAAATGAGGAGGTATTGGGGGACTTGAAAAACATTAAGTTAGCCAAGTCCCCAGGGCCTGATTTGATATACCACAGACTACTGAGGGAGGTAAGGGAGGGAATTGCTGGGGCCTTGAGAGAAATCTTTGCATCCTCACTGGCTACAGGGGAGATCACAGAGGATTGGAGAATAGCCAATGTTGTTCCTTTGTCTAAGAAGGGTAGCAAGGATAATCCAGGTAATTACAGACCGGTGGGTGGGAATCAGAGCGTTCGCTTAGAAGGTGTCATAACTGAAGGGGAAATAGAAAACAAAAATAAGAGAACAACATCACCCTCAGGCAGAGCAAAAAAGGTGACGAGTGTCAATGCAGGACTGAAGGTATTGTACCTTAATACGCGCAGTATACGGTACAAGGTAAATGAGCTTGTTGCGCACATTGAAATTGGCGGGTACAATGTTGTGCACATCACAGATGTGGCTGCAAGGGGATCAGGGCTGGGATCTAAAAATACAAGGAAATGTGTCCTCTCGAAAGGACAGACAGATGGGAAAAGGGGGCGGGGTACATTATTAGTAAGGAATGAAGTTAAATCGATAGCAAGGAGTGATATCGAATCAGAAGGCATAGAATCTCTGTGGACAGAGTTGAGGAATCAGAAAGGTAAAAAGTCCCTGATGGGAGTTATGTACAGGCCCCCTAGCAGTAGTCGGGATATGAGGCAGAAGATAAATCAGGAGAAAGAGAAAGCACGTAAAAAAGGCAATATCACAATAATCATGGGGGACTTCAATATGCAGGTGGACTAGGAAAATCAGGTTGGTAGTGGATCCCAAGAAAAATAATTTGTGGAATGTTTAAGAGATATTTTGGAGCAGCTTGTGATAGAGCCCACTAGGGAAAAGGCAGTTCTGGATTTGGTGATGAGTGATGAGGCAAACTTGATTAGTGATCTTAAGGTGAACGAACCCTAGGGAGCAGTGACCACAATATGATCGAATTTACCCACGCAGTGGAACAGCAATGGCAGGGGTTTTTGGGGGTTATTCGGGAGGTACAGCAGAAATTCATCCCAAGGAGGAGGAAACATGCTAAGGGCAGGACAAGGCATCTATGGTTGACGAGGGAAGTCGAGGACAGCATAAAAGCAAAAGGAAAAGCATACAAAGTGGCAAGGATTAGTGGGAAGCCATAGGATTGGGAAGCCTTTAAAAGCGAGCAGAGGACAACTAAAAAAAGCAATAAGGGGCGAGAAGATGAAATGTGAGTGCAAGCGAGCTAGTAATATAAAGTAAGATAGGAAGAGTTTCTTTCAATATATAAAAGGTAAGAGAGGGGCAAAATAGACCACTGGAAAACATGACTGGAGAAGTAATAATAGGAAACAAAGAAATGGCAGACGAACTGAATAGTTACTTTGCATCAGTCTTCACGGTGGAAGACACCATGCCAGAGCTCCGGGAGAATCAGGGGGCAGAGGTGAGTGCAGTGGCCATCACTTGAGGAGAAGGTTCTGGGGAAACTGAAAGGTCTTAAGGTGTATAAGTCACCTGGACCGGTGGACTACACCCCAGGGTCCTAAAAGAGAAAGCTCAGGAGATTGTGGAGGCATTGGTGGTGATCTTTCAGGAATCACTGGGGGCAGGAAGGGTCCCAGAGGACTGGAAAGTGGTTAATGTAACACCACTGTTTAAGAAGGAGAGACAAGAAGGGAAGAAGGCAGGGGAATGGGGATGAGAAAAATATCAGCCATGATTGAATGGCGGAGCAGACTTGATGGGCCGAGTGGCTTAATTCTGCTCCTATGTATTATGGTCTTATGAGCCTTATGTCAGTGGTATGGAAATTATTGGAGAGGATCTTCGAGACAGGATTTTGTCCCACTTGGAAATGAGTGGACGTATTAGCGAGAGGAACATATTAAAAACATGGTGGCACAGTGTTTAGCTCCTCACAGCTCCAGGGTCCTGGATTCAATTCCAGCCTCAGGAATGTGGAGTTTGCACATTCTCCTTGTGTCTGCGTGGGTTTCCTCCGGGTGCTCCGGTTTACTCCCACAGTCTAAAGATGTGGAGGCTAGGTGGATTGGCCATGATAAATTGCCCCTTAGTGTCCAAAACATTAGGTTGGGTTACGGGGATAGGGTGGAGGCGTGGGCTTAAGTAGAGTGCTCTTTCCAAGAGCTGGTGCAGACTCGATGGGCCGCATGGCCTCCTTCTGCACTGTAAATTCTATGATTTCATGATTCATTCACAACTTGATGTAGGAGGGCTGCAGAGCTTTGATCGAATCTGTTAGTTGTGGGATCGTTTAACTCCGTCCATTACCTGCTGCTTCTGCAGTTTAGCCTGCTTGTAGTCCTGTGTTGTAGCTTCACCAGATTGACACCTCATTTTTACTATATGCCTGTTGCTGCTACTGGCATACCCTCCTTCACTCCTGGTTGATTCCTTGGTTGATGGTACTGGTAGAGTGAGGGATATGCAAGGCCATGAGATGACAGATTGTGGTTGAGTACAATTTCCCCTTCAGTTATTACACCTTCTAAGCTGACGCTCTGGTTCCCACCCCCCTGCCATACTAGTTTAAATCCTCCTGAATGACTCCAGCAAACCTCCCAGCCAAGATATTGGTGCCCGTCCAGTTTAGATGGAACCCGTCTTCTTATACACGTTCCACCTGCCCCGGAAGAGATCCCAATGGTCCAGAAATCTGAAAACCAATTTAGCCACATGTTTAGCTTCATTATCCTCTTTCTAGCTTCACTGGCACGTGGCACAGGGACTAACCCTGAGATTGCAACCCTCAAGGTCCTGCTTTTTAGCTTACTGTCTAACTCCCTGAAATCCTTCTGCAGGACCTCGTCACTCTTCTACGTATGTCGTTAGTACCTATGTGTACTCTGACCTCTGGCTGTTCACCCTCCCCCTTCAGGATGTCCTGTGTTCGTTCAGAGACATCCTTGATCCTGGCACCAGGGACGCAGCATACCATCCTGGAGTCTCTTTCACATCCACAGAAGCACCTATCTGTGCCCCTTATTATAGAGTCCCCTAGAACTATTGCTCTCCTGCTGAGCAACAGAGCCAGTTGTGGTGCCACTGTTCTGGCTGCTGTTTTCCCCTGATAGGCTATCTCCCCCCCCCCCCCCCCCCCCCCCCCCAACAGTATCCGACACGGAATACCTGTTAGAGAGGGGAACAGCTACAGGGAATTCCCTCACTGACTGCCTGCCCTTTCTAGCAGTCACCCATTTGTCTGCCTGCACCTTGGGTGTGACTACGTCTCTCACTCCTATCTGTGATGCTTTCCGCCACCTGCATGCTCCGAAGTGCATACTACAACTGCTCCAACCTAGCTGCCATTGGTTACACTTCCTGCAGATGTAGTCGACCGGAACACCGGAAGCGTCATGAATCTCTCTCAGTTAGAGCACTGCACCCCGCTGAGTGACCATTTTCCCCTTACTGCCTTGTGTTTCTGTCCCCACTTTAATTCCCTCTGACGTCCTGCATCAGTTCCCATCCCCCTGCCACATTAGTTTAAACCCTCCCCAATAGCACCAGCAAACACTCCCTCGAGGACATTGGTTCCAGTCCTGCCCAGGCATAGACCATCCGGTTTTTACTGGTCCCAACCCCCCAGAACCAGTTCTAATATCCCAGGAATTTGAATCCCTCCCTCTTGCACCATCTCTCAAGCCACGTATTCATCTTATCTATCCTGACATTTCTACTCTGACTAGTACGTGGCACTGGTAGTCATCCTGAGATTTCTATTTGAAGTCATACTTTTTAGTTTAACTCCTATCTCTCTAAATTCAGCTTGTAGGATCTCATCGCGTTTTATACCTATATGGTTGGTGCCTATACGCACCCCGCCAGCTGGCTGCTCCCCCTCCAGAATGTACTGCAGCCACCCCGAGACATCCTTGACCCTTGCACCAGGGACGCAACATACCATCCTGAAGTCTCCTTTGCATCTGCAGAAACGTCTGTCAAATCCCCTTACCATTGAATCCCCTACCACTACTGCTCTGCCACACATTTTGCTGCCCTCCTGCGCAGCAGAGCCAGCCACGGTGTCCTGAACCTGGCTGCTTTCACCTTCTGGTGAGCCATCTCCCCCAACATTATCCAAAATGGTATATCTGTATTGAAGGGAGATGACCGCAGAGGACCCCTGCACTGCCTTCCTCTATCTGGTGGTCACGATTTCCTATCTCTCTCAGTAGTTTCTAACTGCGGTGTGACCAACTCCATTGAATGACTTATTCCAAGCTTCAAAATATAAATACTTAAAGAGCAGCAGAGAATTAGTGAAAAATGACTATGGTTTGCACTTTGTGCTCTTTACACTAGGTGAATGGGAGGATATGGATTCTGTCAGTGACCTGGAGGATGATTTGAAGGACGACGAGAGTCGAGCTGACAAAGAGCTGAGTGAGGATTCTCCAGTTGGCACCATTCCAGTCACCGACTGCTTATTCTGTTCACACCACTCTCGTTCTTTATTGAAAAATATGGATCACATGACAAAATCCCATAGTTTTTTTATCCCTGACGTTGAATATTTAGTGGATCTAAGGGGACTGCTAAAGTACCTGGGTAAGTCTCTGAGAATCCAGTATAAATTTTGACTGTTCCCAATAGTAAATGAATGATAAAAGCAAATTACTGTGAATGCTGGAATCTGAAACCAAAAGCGAAAATGCTGGAAAATCTCAGCAGGTCTGGCAGCATCTGTAAGGAGAGAAAAGAGCTAACGTTTTGAGTCCAGGTAACCCTTCGTCAAAGCAAAAAGGCACAAAGTGGGAGATATTTATACTGTGGGGTGAGGGAATGAAAGATGCATTCATTCCCTCATCCCACAGTATAAATACCTCCCACTAGAGAACCTAGTGGAGTGGTGCAGCGATACCAATCTATCCCTCAATGCCAGCAAAACTAAAGTGCTGGTCATTGACTTCAGGAAGCAAAGGACTGTACACACACCCCTGTCAGCATCAACAGGGCTGAGGTGGAGATGGTTATCAGCTTCAAATTCTTAGGGGTACACATCTCCAAAAATCTGTCCTGGTCCACCCACGTCCAGGCTACCACCAAGAAAGCACAACAGCACCTATACTTCCTCAGGAAACTAAGGAAATTCGGCATGTCCACATTAACTCTTACCAACTTTTAAAGATGCACCCATTATGGGCCAGGGTTTAGATAACACCAAAGTATTTCATGGAGTTCACCTGACCCATAACTTTTAATAGATTTTGGTTTAGGGGAGCACAAGGGCCCACTTTACAGGTTGACGCAACAGCGATCTAAAGTATTTTAAAACAAAAACAATGTTTATTCTGTGAATCCAGTTAACATTTTAGAAACACACAGCAAACATCTTATCAACTACCAACACTGATACCCCCCCCAAAGATACAGCATTCTATAGGTAACCCTTAGTAACTTTCCTAACAACATCCAGCAGTCAAAGACCCTTTTTAACAAAGAAGGTTTGCATTCCTTGCAGAAACAGGTATTACTTTGAAATCATCAGGTGATCTGGAGACATTCTTTAGCATGCTGAGAGAGAGACCAAAATACACCTTGATTTGAATGCAGCTCTCCAGCTGAAAACGAAACTAAAACTCAGAGCCAAAAACAGCTTCCAGCTTAAAACGTAAGTAAAAAGCAGAGCCAGAGCCCAGCTCCACTCACACACTGGCATCAGTGCAGCCACTTGAGAAGACAAATATTTCTTAAAGTGACATTCCATGACACCTCCCCCCAAGAAAAAAATAATCATCAACTTTAAGATGGTTTCATTTTTCACCTTTTCACTTTCTTTTAAACAACATTGACAGTAATATACTTTTTTGTTTAACAAAACATGCAAACATTTATAATGTTTTTAATGTCCATTTTAGTTCTTCTTCCTGCACTGGAACCCCTCTTGATTGACAGTCTCTTTGAACAAGAAGATCTCTGCATGATCCATCCATTTCTCTATGCCTCGGCATTTCTCTTTCAGGTCACATACTGTAATTGTCCAACACAGGAGTATTGGTTAAGACAGCCTTCAGGCAGTCAAATGCCTGTTGACACTCCGCTGTCCACTGAAATTTAGCAAATCCATCAGTGGAGCGACCACATTGTACAAATTGTGCACAGTTGGCACGAATTTCCGGAAAAGTCCACTCAGGCGAAGAAATCGCATTATTTCCATTCGTGTCGAAGGTATTGGAAACACCCCAATAACTTTTGTTTTCACATCTCGTGGGACCATTCGACTCTGTCTGATTGTATGGCCGAGGAATGTGACTTGGACTTTTCCAAATTCACTTTTGGCTAGGTTTACCACGAAACCCGCCTCCTGAAGTCGATCGAATAACTCCAGCTTCAAATGTTCCTTCCATGTCTGACTAAAAATTACCAGATCGTCGATGTATACCGAACAATTGGGTAATCCTCAAACAACTTTGTTAGTTAACCGTTGAAATGTGGCTGGAGCGTTTTTCATACCAAATGGCAATGAATTGGTATATACCATCTGGAGTCACAAAAGCTGGAATCTCCTTCGCCCTTTTGTATAAAGGTACCTGCCAGTAACCTTTAAGAAAATCCAATTTGGAAGTAAAAGCTGATTGTCCCACTTTCTCAATGCAATCCTCCAAACGTGGGATGGGATAGTCCGTTCTTGTAACTGCATTAACCTTTCTACAGTCCACACACAACTGTTGGGTCCTGTCCAGTTTCGGTACCATCACTATGGGTGAGCTCCATTGGCTGCAACCCACTTCAATTATGCCAATTTTAACCATACTTTCAATTTCCTTGTTAACCTGTGCCAATTTTAAAGTCTATATGGATGTCATTTAATTGGAACAGCATTTCCCACATCTACATCATGTATAGCCATACCTTCCAACTTATCTCCGCAAACTTTCCCATGTGATATCAATAACTCTTTCAGGCCAGTTTGTTTTTCCTCTGGAAGGTAACTCAACAATTTATCCGAATTTTTAAGAACATCCTTGTTTTCCAATTTAATTTGAGGGATGTCAAATTCAAAGTCATCTGTATTTGGTTCTTCATTTTGAGTTAGAATCATTAAAACCTCCTCCTTTTGCTCTCCTTCCCTTTCAAAGTACCTTTTAAGCATATTCACATGACACACTTGGTGAGTTTTCCTTCTGTCTGTCGTTCTTACCACATAATTCACCAATTCCTTTCAATCTGATAAGGTCCACAAAACCTAGCTTTTAAAGGTTCACCTACCACTGGTAACAATACTAAAACTCTAACTCCACTGGCAAAACTACGAACTTTAGATTTCTTGTCCGTTACCCGTTTCATCACATTTTGTGCAACTTATAAATGTTGTCTAGCCAATTCACCTGCTCTATTTAATCGTTCCTTAAAAATTGACACGTAATCCAATAATGTAAGTTCCGACTGCTCACTCACCAATTTTCCTTAATCAATTTAAATGGTCCTCTTACCTCATGACCAAAAATTAGTTCAAAAGGACTGAATTTGGTTGACTCATTAGGTGCATCCCTAATTGCAAACAGCACGAATGGAATTCCTTTATCCCAATCCTCTGGATAATCTTGACAGTAAGCATTGTCTTTAATGTCTGATGCCACCTTTCTAACGCTCCCTGCAATTCTGGATGGTACGCAGTTGATTTAAATTGTTTTATTCCTAAACTGTCCATACCTTCTTTGAATAACCTCGAGGTAAAATTTGATCCTTGATCTGATTGTATTTCTGTGGGTAGTCCATATCTCGTAAAGAATTTAAGTAACTCCTCCACAATCTTTCTATCCTTAATATTGCACACTGGAATGGCCTCTGGAAACCTAGTAGACATTTCCATTATCGTCAAAAGATATTGATTCCCACTTTTCGTTTTAGGAGTGGTCCTACGCAATCAATTAAGACCCTTGTAAAAGGTTCCTCAAATGCTGGAATGGGTATTACATGTGCTCTTTTTATCACTGCTTGAGGTTTCCCTGTCACTTGACATGTGTGACATGATCAACAAAATTTAACTACATTATGTAGTTCAGGCCAATAAAAATGTTTTTGGATTTTAGTTTGAGTTTTCCTTACTCCCAAATGACCTCCCACTGGTACCTCATGTGCTACATAGAACATAGAACGATACAGCGCAGTACAGGCCCTTCGGCCCACGAAGTTGCACCGACATGGGAAGTCAAAAAACAAAAGCCATCTAACCAACACTATGCCATTATCATCTATATGCTTATCCAATAAACTTTTAAATGCCCTCAATGTTGGCGAGTTCACTACTGTTGCAGGTAGGGCATTCCACGGCCTCACTACTCTTTGCGTAAAGAACCTACCTCTGACCTCTGTCCTATATTTATTACCCCTCACTTGCAACACCTCCTTTCTATACCTACCAGCAATACCACTTGGTGAACATCTGCCCACTTTTCATCCGCCTGCATATGTAAAGATTACATTTTCTCATCAAGACATCATTTTTATGGTAATAACATTCTGGAATACACTCAGATTCCTCTTCTGTGTATGCTTTCTGGTACATCTGTTTTATTTATATATCTTTCTGTTATAACTCTGCCAATTGTCCTGAACTAAAAAATATCCACCCTCATCCTCCACCTGTTGTTCTTTTCCAACCATCTGATCAAAAATCTTTTCTAATAATTTAACTTTAACTTTATCTTCACACTTTGATTTCTCCTCTTGTCTTAACCTGTGACTTTGCGACCTTGTTACTACACAATCCGGAAAAATCCCAGGATATTCGTCCTTCAATACTTCAGTTGCCTGATTTTCCACTGGCTTATCAACCACAGTAGGCACCATTCCCACCTGCGATCCAGCTATATCATTACCCAAGATAAACTGTATTCCTGGACAAGATTCTCTGTTACTCCTACTGCCACTTCACCACTCTTCATTGGACTTTCCAATCTTACCTTGTATAATGGAACAATCTCACCATGAATTCCACATATTGCCACCTTTTCTGGCAATATTCCCCCCAAACTACATAACTCAACATCTCTTAACATCAAAGATTGATTAGCTCCCGTATCTCTTAAACTTGTGACTTCTTTACTTACTCCTCCTGGTACACCTGAGTAAACTTTACCCACACAAGTAAATTCTTTAAAAGAGATCTGGCACCTTCATATCAATCGCCTCCTGATCAGACTACAATCTTTTGCACCTCCTTCGATTCACTTGGACTTTCCTTCACCACTTTAACAAACCCCACTGACTTATCCTGTTTTATCACATCAGCCTTCCCAGCACTTTTCTTCAACACTGTGACTTTCCATGGACTAGTTCAAGACAGTGAAAACATTTGAAACTTTTCATTTCTCTTCTACCCTCCTGGATTTATTTTTAAATCCTTATTATCTCCTTATTATCTCCCATTAGATCTCCTTTACCTCTACCACTTGAGTATTTCTCTTTTCCCCAGTTTCTATCCCTCAGGCTGAAACTGATGTTGGAAACCAAACTTTGATTTATGAACTAATTCATAACCATCTGACATTTCTGCTGTTAACCTCGCAGTTTTAACATCTGCTCTTCCACATGAGTTCTCACTACATCAAGAATTGAATTTTTAAACTCCTCCAAAAGTATAATTTCTCTGAGAGCTTCATACGTTTGGTCTATTTTCAAAGCCCTTATCCACCTATCAAAAGTACTCTGATCCTTTCAAACTCCATGTATGTTTGACCAAGTTCTTCCCTTAAATGTCTAAACCTTTGTCTGTAGGCATCAGGCACTAGTTCATATGCACCTAAGATGGACTTTTTCACCTCCTCAAACGTCCCAGATACCTCCTCTGTTAGTGATGGAAACACTTCACTAGCCCTACCTACCAGCTTTGTTTGAATCAGTAATACCCACATGTCCTGTGGCCATTTCATTTGTTTAGCTACCTTCTCAAATGAAATGAAAAAGGCTTCTACCTCCTTTTCATCAACCCGTGGCAATGCTTGGACATATTTAAATTGATCCCCACCAAGCCTTCGACTATGACGCTCTTTTTCTTTATCCTCATCATTATCCTCAAACTGTATGTTTTCCTTTACATCCGCCAATTTTAACTGACTGTCATGTTTCATGGCCATTTGCTGAAGTTCAAACTCTCTCTTTTTCCCTTTTCCCCCCCCCCTGTTTTTCTTTTTCCTCTCTATTTCTTTCTCTCCATTTTCCTCTCTATCTCTTTTCCTTTTTTATCTCTATCTTTTTCTCTCTTTTTCCTCTCTATCTCTTTTTCTTTTTCCTCTCTCTCTTTTTCCCTCTGTTTTTCTTTTTCCTCTCTATCTCTTTCTTTTTCCTCTCTATCATTATGTCTCTCTTCTCCTTTTTCATCTCTATCTCTTTCTCCATCTCTTTTTCTTTTTCCTCTCTCTCTTTCTCTCTTTCTTTTTCCCTCATCTGTACCTCCCTTTCTCTTTCTTGTTGTTCCGCTAGGGCTGTTCTTTATTTTTCCCTCAGTTCGTATTCAAGCTGCTTTAATTCTTTTTCATGTTCAAGTTGTTTAATCTGTAACTGAAGTTTTGCCATTTCTAATGAGCCAGACTGTATCTCAGGCAATTTTAAATGCTCAGCTACCGCCATAAGTACCTCTTTTTGTATGCTGTCATACAAATGTTGCAATGTTTTGCCAAATCTAAAAGCCTTTTTTTGTCTCTGTTCGTAAAGTACTGCTTGCGACCTTCTCCACCCCCAAAACGTCCGAGCCTCTGAAAGAGCCATTGTCCACAACAAACTCCCTACTTAAACTGGAATACCACACCTGAAAAGCAAACACAAATATGCTCACCCCTCACTGTCTTTAAGTTTACTAAACCAACCCAATCACGAAAGAGAGACTTTTATCCCACGAGCGTCCAATTTATAATGGACCAGGGTTTAGAGAGCACCAAAGGATATCATGGAGTTCACCTGACCCACAACTTTTAATAGATTTTGGTTCTGGGGAGCACAATGGTCCACTTTACAGGTGTGATGTAACAGAGATCTAAAGTATTTTTAAACAACAACAATGTTTATTCTATGAATCCAGTTAACATTTTATAAACACACAGTAAACATCTTAGCGACTACGAACACTGATAAGCCCCCCCCCCCCCCCCCCCAAAGATACAGTACTCTTTAGGTAACCCTTAGTAACTTTCCTAACAACATCCATAAGTCAAAGACCCTTTTTAACAAAAACAGTAAGTTTGCATTCCTTACAGAAACAGGTATTACTTTGAAATCATCAGGTGATCAGGAGACATTCTTTAGCATGCAGAGAGAGACCAAAATACACCACTTCGGTTTGAATGCATCTCTCCAACTGAAAACAAAACTAAAACTCCGAGCCAAAAACCGCTTCCAGCTCAAAAGAAAAGTAAAAGCAGAGTCAGAGTCCAGCTCCACCCACACACTTGAGAAGACAAACATTTCTTAAAGTGACATTCCCATGACACACCATAGAATGCAACCTATCTGGCTGCATCATAGCCTGGTATGGCAATTGCTCAGCCCAAGACCGCAAGAAACTTCAGAGAGTCGTGAACACAGCCCAGTCCATCACACAATACCTCCCATCCATTCACTTCATCTACACCTCCCGCTGCCTGGGGAAAGCGGACAGCATAGTCAAAGACCCCTCCCACCCGGCTTATTCGTTCTTACAACTTCTTCCATCGGGCAGGAGATACAAAAGTCTGAGAACATGCACGGACAGACTCAAAAAGCAGCTCTTCCCCGCTGTTGGGGCAGCACAGTAGCATAGTGGTTAGCACTGTGGCTTCACCACGCCAGGGTCCTTGATTCGATTCCTCGCTGGGTCACTGTCTTGCGGAGTCTGCACTTCCTCCCCGTGTGTGCGTGGGTTTCCTCCAGGTGCTCCGGATTCCTCCCACAGTCCAAAGACGTGCAGGTTAGGTGGAATGGCCATGATAAATTGCCCTTGATGTCCAAAATGTTAGGGAGGGCTATTGGGTTAGGGGGATATGGTGGAAGTGAGGGCTTAAGTGGGTAGGTGCAGACTCGATGGGCCGAATGGCCTCCTTCTGCACTGTATGTTCTATGTTACCAGACTCCTAAACACCCTTCTTATGGACTGATCTGATTACAAGTACACCCCTCTATGCTTCACCCAGTGCCGGTGTCTATGTATTGTGGACCTTGTGTTGCCCTATTATGTATTTTCTTTTCTTTTCATGTACTTAATGATCTGTTGAGGTGCTCGCAGAAAAGTACTTTTCACTGTGCCTCGGTACACGTGACTATAAACAAATCCAAATCCACTTTCTATGCCTTTTAGCTTTAACAAAAGGTCATCTGGACTCGAAACGTTAGCTCTTTTCTCTCCTTACAGATGCTGCCAGACCTGCTGAGATTTTTCAGCATTTACTTTTTTGGTTATTAAAGTAATGATGCCTGTTCATTAATAAGCCTTAAAAGGAAAATCAGATAATGTCACAACTGAAAATTATGCCTGATATACAATGAGGAAATTGGTTACGTTAACTGAAAGGTTTTTGTCACGTTTCATTGGCACAGTGGTTAGCACTGCTGCCTTAGCACCAGGGACCTCGGTTCAATTCCTTGGGTCACTGTGTCTGTGCAATTTGCACTTTCTCCCCGTGTCAGTGTGGGTTTCCTCTGGTGCTCTGGTTTCCTCCCACAATCCAAAGATGTATAGGTTAGGCGGATGGGCCACGATAAAACATTGCCCCTTAGTGTCCAGGAATGTACAGGTTAGGTGATATTACGGGATAGGGCGGGGGAGTGAGCCTAGATGAGCTCCTCTTTCAGATGTTCGGTGCAGACTCGATGGGCCAAATGGCCTCCTTCTGCAGTGTAGAAATTCTATGATTTTTTTCTATCGAGTGACCGTGACCAGTGGCGGACCTACATTTTTGGGGCCCTGAAGCTTGAACTGTTATGGGGGACCTTCGCAACCAGCAACGAGGTCTGGGTAACCACTGTTATCTTCTTCAATGGGGAACACTTCAATTAGGTGTTGCTCACAAATAAGCTGAAGAACTTCTGCGCATTGCATTTTGTGTTCTGTGTTCTGGGATTTCCTAAGGTGCAAATATTCTTTGAACTGATAACACTCGTTTACAAATTTGTGGTCAATATCATCTTTGTAATACGATATTATAAGTTTAATACTGTCCTCATCAATTTCAGAATTGTTCACCAATTCTGAGAGGAACTTGAACCTTTTCGCAATCTGTTCATATGGGTCAATCCTCTTGCGTAACTGGATTATCAAGCAGTCATAGAGTTGATATAGAACTTCTATCCTAAATTTGTCAGCTCCTCTCAAAGAAGCAATACCACTTGATCCATCTGAAAATTTCCTTGTAACAATGTGTTTGGAAGCATCAGAATAACTTGAGGTGATATCTTCACACAAACCTTTTGCTTCTGATTCATAGTGTGCAATCCTATCGGCTGAATTTTCTGAGTTCTTTAACAAACTAAAGTAAAGATGATAGCAGAAGATAACCTTCAAATACATCAAAACCAGGGGTTTGGACTTTCTTACTGGTTTTGTTGAAACGCTCCAGCACTTCTTCCCAAACGATTGTTAGAATAGCATATTCCAGCTTTACCAACTTGTGGTATAAATTCTTTGCATCTCGTTTACATTCAGGCTTCTCTTCTGAATCTTCAAAAATATGTTTGAGAGTTTGTAAAATACCCATATATCCATTTTTAATTGCCTGGACTGCTTCATCGTGTGCATCTAGTTACATTTAAGCTCTTTAGAGAAAAATGTAGATTGCCCTGTGTGTTTAAAATTCCCCATCTTCGTGGAGATCCAGAAAAGAAAACATACAGCTCCTACAAAATGCCAAAATAATCAACAACTTCAGGTACAGTAGACACTGCCTTTTCTCCAACAAGGTTAAGTGACTTGGCTGCACATGGTACATAGTCTGCGTACCTGTTAATGTTTTTAAAGAGTGCTTGCAGCCCTTTCTCCGAGCCCTTCATGTTAGATGCATTATCGCAGGACTGACCATGGATATTTTCAAGTGAAAGCTTATGTTCACCCAGGACTTGTTGTATTTTGTTGAACAAGGTCGTGGATGAATGGTTTTCTATTGGTAAAAATGTTAAAAATCTCTCACAGGGTTTTCCATTATAGCAGTATCGAACCACAGTTACCAGCTGGTCAACATGTGTCAGGTCAGGCGTAGAGTGTTTGGTGTCTAGGTTGTTGATTTGATTCACAATTTCATCTTGCACATGTTTTCCCATGATTTCTATCAATTCTTCATACACGGATTTGGATAGGTAAGAAGCATTTACTTTTTCATTTTTACATTTCTCGAGATGTTCATGTAAAAAAAAAATGGTCGAACTCTGCAATAAGTTCAATGGCCCCCATGAAGTTTACATTAGCCACAGCAGAACAGCCAACTCACCGCGACACTCCACCTTTACAACATCTGTGCTACTGACTCTCAAATTTTGGGATTGTTGAAATATATACAACAAAAAATTAATCAATTTGAGTTGTGTGACTATTGTCGCATGCTTTGAAAGGAAAACATTTTAGGTCTACTTTCTGAGAAAGGTTTTTTTTTTTAAAACCCCTTCTCAGAAAGTAAAGCGCCATTTTTTAAGATTTATAATAAATAAGCTAAATAGGCTATGTTCAAGCTAGCCTACGCTAGGGTAGACTAAGTTAGGCAAGATTAGGCCACCAAAACTCATAGGCTAAGGTAATGTAACACAATTTTACCATTATTTGAACACTTTTCATAATAAACACCTGTAATTTAACACCTGTAATTTACTTTTTCATAAATACTTGCAATATATTAACCAAGGCTATGCGGTCGTAGCCTACCTTCCGTTCACCTCTTCATTAAAAACAATAGGCTTAGGCTAATCTAACACTATTTCACCTCATAATAATACTTACCTTACTTTTCTAAATATAACATTTATTTTTGAGGGGTAATTAAAATCTTGTATCCTTATGAACACTATTGAAAAACATTCTTGTCTAGATCGCTATCACGAGTGCTATCGCGTTGAAAATTCACGTTAGCATTGTGATTGCCTTTTCAACAGCTCCCCTTTTTTTGTTACGACACGTCATCTACTTTTGTATTTCTGTCATAAATGTTAATAATTACACAATATTATTAATATTATTATTTTTTTAAAACCCCTTCTCATACAGTAGACCCAACATTTTTAAGGAATGTGGACTAAAGTCGCTTCTGGGGCCCCTCCAGGATTAGTGGCCCTGAAGCTTAAGCTTCATTAGTTTCATAGTAGATTTGACAGTGACATAGACTGGTAGAACACTGACTTCTGCCAGACATCGGTCAAATCTTTTCTTTGTACAATATTGCTAAAATTTGCATCTCAACTGTGTCATTGTGGAAAATTACCCTGCAGAGGTAGCATTGAGGACACTTGACAGACTTATTGAGTCTTTCTTATGCACCATCTAGCACGGTGCAATATTGATATTCAGCTGCAGAATATCAAGAATTGCAAGAATTTGAGAAAATTATCTTTCCATCTGTTACTACGGATTGTGAGTCAGTTGCTCATTAAACTGATGGTTTCATTCTTGGCGAGATTCAAAGGAGTTTCAGACGAGGTTCATTTAGAAGCAGATGGTATAATTTGCTGCTTATTCACTGAGCAAAGGAGGAATCAGAGGCCAGTCTTTTCTTGTGGGTGGCACGGTAGCACAGTGGTTAGCACTGTCGCTTCACAGCTCCAGAGTCCCAGGTTCAATTCCCGGTTTGGGTCACTGTCTGTGCAGTGTCTGCACGTTCTCCCCGTGTCTGCGTGGGTTTCCCCCGGGTGCTCCGGTTTCCTCCCACAGTCCAAAGATGTGCAGGATAGGTAGATTGGCCATGCTAAATTGCCCTTGGTGTCCAAGAAATGGTTAGGTGGGGTTACGGGGATCGGGTGGTGGTGTGGGCTGAAGTAAGGTGCTCTTTCAGTCTCGATAGGCCAAATGACCCCCTTCGCTGTGAATTCTATGAATTAGCACAGGAGCAAAATGTTGCGGATGCTGGTAATCTGAAATAAAAACAGAAAATGCTGGAAAAACGCAAGATGTGGCGGCACTTGTGGAGAGAGAAAGAGTTAATGTTTAAAGTCCAATGAGACTCAGACTGAAGAAGAGCCATATTGGACTCGGAACGTTAACTCTAATTCTCAATCCACAGCTGCTGCCAGACCTGCTGCGTTTTTTCCAGCATTTTCTGTTGTAATTTCCTTTAAAATAGATTTATTCACAACCCAGGCAACATGGGCGCAGACATCCTTTTCCTCCTTCACAGAGGTGAAAACTCTTTATATTTCAGAATAATGCCCAAATCTTTCTGAAATTAGTAGCAGCTGTTCTCACTTACAACTTCATTACAACAGGATTGCAACATTAACACTAGTTAACTGGCTGCTTGTGATGCATTTAATTTACTTCTGCAGGAGAAAAGGTTGGCGTGGGAAACGTCTGCCTGTGGTGCAATGAGAAAGGGCGCTCTTTTTACTCGACAGAAGCTGTCCAGGCTCATATGGTTGATAGCAGCCATTGTAAACTCTTCACAGATGGAGATGCTGCTATCGAGTTTGTAGACTTCTACGATTTTAGGTAAGAAATAATACTCTGGTGCTTTTTGGGGGTTGGGAAATGTTTGGCACTTATGTATAGTTATGTCTTTTGCAGGAAATATTGTTTTCAGTGGACGCTAAAACACTATTACATTTCTAAAAGGATTGACATTTCAGACCTTGTTAAGCTAGACACTCAACTGTTATCCCTCATCAACCATATTCTTCAAAGCTCTCTCAACCACACTCCCAGAACCTTAACTGACTTGTCTTTGGTCTTCCAATCACTACAATGCCTCTGTGACTGTTGATTTGTACAGCCATGCCTCCTCATCTGCTTTTGTTGCGTGTATTCTCAGCAAATTCTTCACTATCTCCTATAATTCCCCCAACTATAGCTCCATCTTTGCTCTTGTGAACAAGGAAACAAATTTGAGAGAGATTTGGCACAGTTAGCTTTGAACACAGCCTGTATTGAGCCCCACTTTCCTCTTGTCAAAGCCACCTATTACTTCTCAATAATCATTTATCCTGGAGGGCAGAGATAACTCCTGGTTTCTTTTTGCTGTTATCAACCTTTAACTTTTCTCCTTTGTTCTCATTTTATCCCTAACAAGAAGTGTGAGGATCTTGAGAATTTCTTCTTCAGAATTATTTGTTCAGCTGTTTTTGCAGTTTCCTCTACTTCTCCTTGCTCCCTTAGCCAGTCCCTCATCCAGTTAGCCCTCAACATACTGATGCAGGCACACACACACTTGCTCCCTCTCATGCACTTTAACTCATGTATACTTACCACCCTTCCCAAGTTTGTCATGCCCATAAGACTTGTTCCATAATGTGAGGCTGAGTAAATTGCACCTATGTTCTCAGGAGTTTGGAAGAATGGTTGAAACCTACAAGATTCTGAAGGGACTTGACGGTTAGCGACTAAGAGGTTGTTTCCCTTGGCTGGGGAATCTAGAACAATGGAGCACAGTCTCAGGATAAGGGACTGATTATTTGGAACTGAGATGAGGAGACATTTCTTCACTCAGAGGGTTGTGGAAATGACCAACATCCTTTTCATGTCTCCATGATAGGTGACATTGTAATCGCTAGATTTCCTTGGGCACTATCTTCATTTGGCTATCATCCCAAAGTGGGATCTTATGTCCTTATAACTACCACCCCATCTCCAACTGGCTTTTCTTTCGCAGGGCTGCAGAACATGTTGTGGACGCATGGAATGAAGAAGGAAGAGACAATTTGCTGGGAGAAACAAAAAGCCCCAACTGCCATATGTTAGAAAATAGTGGTCTCAGGAGTAAATTAAGCCTCTAAACCTTAATTCCCAAGTTCTAAAATCACTGCTATCATCTAGAAGGACAAGGGCAGCAGATATCTGGGAACACAACCACCTGGAGGTTCCCCTCAAAGGCACTCACCTGACTTGGAGGTACATTGCCATTCCTTCACTGTCGCTGGGTCAAGGTCCTGGAATTCCCTCCCTAACAGCACTGTGAATGTACCTACACATCAGGGAACACAGTGGTTCAACGAGGCAGCGCACCACCACCTTCTCAAGGGCATTTAGGGATGAGCAATGAATGATGGCTTAGCCAGGGACGCCCACATCCTGTAAATAAATGTTTATAAAAGTAGGCAGCACAAGTGGATAGCACTGTGGCTTCACAGCACCAGGGTCCAGAGAGTTATGCAGTAGTGGGGTGATGGAGCAGCGAGGGCTATATCAAGGGTCAGCAGTAGATGGAGGCTGGGGAAAGAGTGACAAAAATGTGAACAAATTGACGAAGGGAATGTTGTGGCTAAGAAGGGTGCTGATAATGGCACATTCAGAGATCAGAATGTGTTAATGGCAGAACAAAGATAAGCAACACTGCTGGAGATGGGTCAGACACGGTTGAGAGCCCTGTCAACCACAGCAGGTGGGAAACCTTGATTAATGAAGAAGGAAGACATGTCAGCAGTCCTCTTTTGGAAAGTCGCATCATCAGAACAGATGCGACAGAAACAAAGGAACTGGGAGAATGGGCTAGCTCTGGGGACATGGGTTCAAATCCTACCATAGCAGTAGGTGGAATTTAAATTGAATGAATACATCATAGAATATGAAGCTTATCTTGGAAAAGGTGGCCATGGCAACTGTCAGTGATTTCCTTTTCATTAAAAAAAACATCTGCTTCACTGATGTGACTCCAGACCCAGAGCAATATGTTGACTCTGAATTGTCAAAATGGATGCAAACAGAGTTTCAGGAATGAAGCTGCGTATGTGCGTATAGCAAGGATAATCCAGGGAACTACAGGCTGTCAGTGGTAGGGAAATTACTGGAGAGAATTCTTCGAGACAGGATCTACTCTCATTTGGAAGCAAATGGACATATTAGTGAGAGGCAGCATGGTTTTGTGAAGGGGACGTCGTGTCTCACTAACTTGATAGAGTTTTTCGAGGAGGTCACAAAGATGATTGATGCAGGTAGGGCAGTGGATGTTGTCTATATGGACTTCAGTAAGGCCTTTGACAAGGTCCCTCATGGTAGACTAGTGCAAAAGGTGAAGTCACACGGGATCAGGGGTGAGCTGGCAAGGTGGATACAGAACTGGCTAGGTCATAGAAGGCAGAGAGTAGCAATGGAAGGATGCTTTTCTAATTGGAGGGCTGTGACCAGTGGTGTTCCACAGGGATCAGTGCTGGGACCTTTGCTGTTTGTAGTATATATAAATGATTTGGAGGAAAATGTAACTGGTCTGATTAGTTAGTTTGCAGACGACACAAAGGTTGGTGGAATTGCGGATAGTGATGAGGACTGTCAGAGGATACAGTCGGATTTAGATTGTTTGGAGACTTGGGCGGAGAGATGGCAGATGGAGTTTAATCCGGACAAATGTGAGGTAATGCATTTTGGAAGGTCTCCTGCAGGTAGGGAATATACAGTGAATGGTAGGACCCTCAAGAGTATTGAAAGTCAGAGAGATCTAGGTGTACAGGTCCACAGGTCACTGAAAGGGGCAACATAGGTGGAGAAGGTAGTCAAGAAGGCATACGGCATGCTTGTCTTCATTGGCCGGGGCATTGAGTATAAGAATTGGCAAGTCATGTTGCAGCTGTATAGAACCTTAGTTAGGCCACACTTGGAGTATGGTGTTCAATTCTGGTCGCCACACTACCAGAAGGATGTGGAGGCTTTAGAGAGGGTGCAGAAGAGATTTATCAGAATGTTGCCTGGTATGGAGTGCATTAGCTATGAGGAGCGGTTGAATAAACTCGGTTTGTACTCACTGGAACGACGGAGGTTGAGGGGCGACCTGATAGAGGTCTACAAAATTATGAGGGGCTTTTCCCCAGAGTAGAGGGGTCAATTACTAGGGGGCATAGGTTTAAGGTGCGAGGGGCAAGGTTTAGAGTAGATGTACGAGGCAAGTTTTTTACACAGAGGGTAGTGGGTGCCTGGAACTCGCTACCGGAGGAGGTGGTGG
Organism: Scyliorhinus torazame; assembly: GCF_047496885.1. Lineage (NCBI taxonomy): Eukaryota > Metazoa > Chordata > Chondrichthyes > Carcharhiniformes > Scyliorhinidae > Scyliorhinus > Scyliorhinus torazame. Next base: position 244,519,350 of record NC_092712.1, read on the forward strand.
AAGCAGGGACGATAGTGACATTTAAGGGCCATCTTGACAAACACATGAATAGGGCGGGAATAGAGGGATAATGACCCAGGTAGTGTAGAAGATTGTAGTTTAGTCGGGCAGCATGGTCGGCACGGGCTTGGAGGGCCGAAGGGCCTGTTCCTGTGCTGTACTTTGTTCTTTGTAACACCTGCGTACCATTCTCTCAACATCTCTCCTTCCTCTCTCTGCCACACAGGCTTCTCAAGACCCCTTTTTTTATATCTTACAAATTGAAAGCCCACCATAGCCAATTGTTAGAAAATAGCCAATTGGTCTCTCACTTGTCAAAAATGAAATAAGAATTAGCCCATTGGTTTTTAACTAATTACTAATCCATTTCCTAACAGTCGTGTTGTCTCTTTTTGTTCTGGTGGCCTGAGCCGTATTTTTCTTATTCGCACACCATTTTAAGATGGTATTAATAATCAAATGTTAATAATATGTTCAGAATTATAAAAGTTATAAACATTTGTGTTCCAAAATACATTTCTCGCGTTTCATAGAATCAAAGAATTCCTACAGTGCAGAAGGAGGCCATCCACCCCAATGTGTCTGTACCAACCTTCTGAAAGAGCACCCTACCTGGGCCCACTCCGCTGCTCTATCTTCATAACCCCACCTAACCTGTATATCTTTGGACACTAAGGTGCAATCTATCATGGCCAATCCACCTAATCTGCACATTTTTGGACTGTGGGAGGAAACCGCCTAATCTGCACATCTTTGGACTGTGGGAGGAAACCGGATGACTCCGAGGAAATCCATACGGACATAGGGAGAAAGTGTAAACTCCACACAAACTGTCACATTAGGCTAGATTTGAACCTGTGCCTCAGGTGCTGTGAGGCAGCAGTGCTAACTACTGTGCCACTGTGCTGCCCTTCTAACATATCTATTAATGAATTACTTATTCTTTAATTGTCTCATAATTAAGGCTTAACTAATCTGACTGGTTTCCAATAATGCTGGCTTCATTTTTGTTAAAATGGTTTCCATCAATTGTAGCAGAAAATGCTTAAGAACAAAATGTTAGTCACACTAAAACTAGTGATTTTGAAACTGCCAACAATCTTCTAGCTAATTGTAAAGTGATTTAATGTTAATTCAGATTGCAGCCCAGACAGTTCTGTTCAGAATGTGCCATTCAAAAGTGATGGTGGATGGAGGAGAGAACTTAATATCTGCTTTCTGTCATATGTTTGTATTTAAATATCATTTCATTTTCATTTCATTTCATTTTCATTTTTCAAATAAGCAAAATAAAAAGATTAGAAGTGGTCCCAAATCAAATACCATATTCCAGTATGAGAGACTATTGTGAAAACGTTTGCTGAATTTGATTTTTGCTTCTCTAAATGTATAGGGTTAGTTATCCTGATCACAAAGAAGGGGAAGATGTTGAAGATGATGCAGAAGTACCAACCAAGACTCTGGAGTATGATGAGGAAACAATGGCGCTTATACTTCCTTCTGGTTTGTATCTAGTCCGATTGTCTTTGTTACACAGATTGTTCTGAACAAGTTCCATCTTTGTGGACTGCTTGGACAGGTTGAGGGAGAGCACCACAATTTTAATGTTGTTTACATCGGATTGTTGTATGTAACTGTATTATCATGGTTCATAACCAAAAGCTAATGATTTAATTATGATGATTTTGGCTACACTATTGATAAACTAGGTGGAACTATCTGGTGAAATTTATGTTCTGTTGTTTGTGTTCTATTCACATATAAAAGCTCAATGCCAACCAATCACTAACTCCTGAGTTTTCAGATTATCTAATTATTCCTTTTTTACACTGCTATTTTCCTCCACTGCACCCTGCAACTTTTCTTTCAGAAAGGATGTTAACTTCGCTGACATAGCCAGCATTTGTTCTCCATCCATAATTTCTCTTGAGAAGGTGGTGGTGTCCAGTTTCTTGAACCACTGCAGTTCATGTAGTGTTACCCAATGTTCTCTTAGGAAGGGAGTTCTAGGATTCTGACCAACAACAGTGAAGGAACAGTGATATAGTTCCAAGTCAGAATGGCGGTATTCTCATGCATCTGATGCCCTCGTTCTTTAAGCCAGGGGTGCCTAGACTTTAGTGACTTGAGATCTACTTTTCGGACAGTCATCCTGACACGATCTACCCAACTACCCCCACATGGACATTCAAACATGTTGCACAATCTTTGGATTATCTTTGGATAAAAAATAGAAAAAATAGATTGACCTGTGCCTATCAAAGGCATTCATGAAGCAGGTGGGTTTTTACATAAATCTGGTACTTTTTACCGGTTCCAGAACTTTAACCCAGTTTGAATCATTGAATTTAAATTCTTCAATGCATGATGGGATTTGAGTCTTATCCTCCAGGTCACTAACCAAGGCCTTTGGATTCCAAATCCTATGACCATAGCATATACTTCTGTTATCTAATATTCAGGTTATTCTATGGATCCAGGGTGTCTTTTATTTTGAACATGACTGTAAATAAGTGAGGACAGTTTTGTGCTGCTGATCCATGCCTACTAAGAATTGGGATGAGACTAAAGGATAAAATCTTCCAATAATGCAGTAAAGACTACTTGTATTGCACAGACTTTTGACGTTAACAGGGGTAGGTGGGAGTTACATTTCATCAGTCTGGGAAAACAATAAGTATCTAATTTAGTTTCTATCGTATCATCATATAAAGTTTATTCTTACCTTTACCACGGAGGAAACGCAGGTGCTGGGATTATTGGCTTCTAATTCTCAGTTGAGACTTCCTGGTTTGTTCAAATGAATGTCTGTTACTTAGAGGATGATTTGTTAATCAAACATTGGACATTATTTAAGATTGACCTGTGCCTATCAAAACTAGCTTAGCATCTGCGCAGTTATAGGAAAATTACTGGATATGTTTTCCCACACTTTTTCTCACAGCTTGGCGGAGAGCTTAAGAATTGATTAGACAGAGAACAATACATTCTCAGTGCTGAAGACACTGGAATACAATGGTTAATTTACTATACGAGACACTGACTTGAGTTCCCACAGTCAAAACACTTTTAATATTTAGCCTATTTGCTAGAGGCATTCAACTTGCCCTATATGACTAAAACTACGAATGAAACTATATTTGATTCTTCTAAACCTAATGAAATGTATCACAATTAAAGTAAAGCAAAAAGGAAAATAAAAGAAATAAAGGGTAAAAGGAACACATTCACAGTTGCCTTTGATGGCCCCTTTGTTTAGTAACAGCCTTCAACAGTGGAATGGGCAAGCCTTAAGAGTTACAAGCACATTGGGCCAATAGTAAGAACCGCTCATACCCTGTAGAGATATTTGTTTAAGCGAATACAGAGGCACAATTTTAGGGCTTCTTGCCATTCTCTTGCAGATACATTTGATTGTCAGAAACAAAACATACATAGCAAAAATGACTACAAAGAACATGACCAAGCCTTGCCCCACTGAGGCCACCTAGTAGCCGAACCCCGAAGGGTGCTGGATTCGGGTTGCTTGAGTTTTTCAACCTCCTTCTGGATGTGATCACTTTGGAGCTATTTGGAATCCAAGTACTGACCCAATCGGCGCACATGTCCCACCTCTCTCGGCAAGAATGTAATCAAGAGCCATTCGACTTTGCAAGGCCACAGTACGGATAGCTAGCATTTCGGCGGAAAACTTGAACAGGGTTGTGGAGGGATCATTAGCTACCTTTTCTATGATGACTGCCATTTTATCCACCTTGGCATCACCATAGAAAGGAATAAAAAGAGCGAAAAACCTGTCACGTGCAGTAATGGCACGTTTACTTCTTTGGACTGATAGTTTGTATCAGTAATTGTTCAACCTTGACGTCTTACATCACTGTCGCCATATGTTCTTTCTCCCTTGTCAATTTTGTGTGTGATGCTGAGACTGGGTCATAGGATGAGCTTTTGATCTGAAATTGACAATGAGTTTACATCCATAGATTATGTGTTAACTAAACTAAAATAAATAATTTAACATTGGTTTCTCTACCTTGAGGCTGAGATTGCCTGGGCATTTGATGCCCCACATAATAACTCCATTGCTGTGTGTCTCACACCCTCCTCTAAGTGTGGGTACTAGACTGGCTTTACCCATATCATTGTAACTCACAAGCAAACTAACTTTGACCACTTGCTATGTTATTAATTTCATTCTTTGCTTCCTATGTGGATTGAATGGTATTTCAATTTGAGAGTAACATATAATACGGTTCCAGTTTTCACTGGGTGAGATCTTACCCTTTCACCTCTTATCTCATTATTATTGTTGGTCACTTTCTTTCTCTAGCCCTCAGGTGGGGTGATCTGTGCAGGGAGAAAATTCACTTCTTTGTTTTTGTTTTCAATTCCAGTTTTCTCTTCACTTAACTTGAGTTAAATTCCAGTTTATTCCATAATCTATTGTAATTTGAATGTGATCTCTGAATAATTGGATTGATACCCCTTTCTCTCTGACACTCCCCACTTACAAATCATCTCACTCAATTATCATTCAAAATAACACAATGCATGGACTTAACAAATTCTCCAGCTCTCCAAATCGTCTGTATCCATCTTGTGGATACTCCTCACCAGGTTCATTTGCTACCAGACCCTTACTTGTTCTTATACAATAATTTACCCTGTCACTTCAATTGTGCTCATTTTGACAGGTATCAGTGTGTTTGATTCTATCCCAATTATTTTAAAGTCTATGGAAAAAGTGTCAGTGCCTTGATCACTTAGTGATGTTGTTTCACTCTGTTGGCCCAATTGACCATTTCCGGCCATGCTGTTTGTTACGTGCATGGGACCTGCTCTTCAATGCATAATGGTAAGGAGTTTCAAACCCTTGAAAGGGTCTATTGTCTATTGTGAACTGGTTTCATGCCTATTAGTTACTTTACATGTAACTCATCTGCACATGTATGCAGTGCCGCCAATGTCATACCACATATTCTTGAACCTTTTGTGATCTCAAAGTTGTTGCTTATCTCTCCACGTACAGTCTAGATGCCTTGGGTGGTGGCCAGAGTATCAAACTTTGTTCTTTTAAATAAAGGGATAGACAAAGACACGAGCATTACCAAGAGAAGGGTTATCAATTTACTAGACTTTCCCCTTCATATTAATGCCAGATTGAAATATTCCATTGAATTGCACCCAAAATTCCAATTCCCATTTCCTGTTTTGATTTCCTGTCTCAATCGTCTACCCTCATCGTCCTACCCCAACCATGAGCCGTGGAGAAATCTTGCAGTCCAATAAAATATCTTCATGTTTAAAACAAATCAAATTTCCATTTTATTCCAGGCAGTAACATTGTGATTGCTTGTTCTTTGTCTCAAATTACATCTTTTTTAACGTAACATGTTAAATTACATTGTCTTTCTACATCCCAGAATTGTCCCAAATTAAAACAACAGTGATGTTGGCTTTCACATTTTTATTAATGTCCAGTTCATTTGTGTCTTAAGTTATAGGATCTCTTCTTCAAAAGAGGCTTTGTCCTTATGTCCATGCACACCAGCTAAACTGTATTTTTTTTTTTTACATCATTGCTCTCCTTACCCATCAAACAGATTCCACTTTTAATTTCATCCCACCTTGTTCAAATATTGCCCATCCTGTTGGGGGCAGCACGGTAGCACAAGTGGATAGTACTGTGGCTTCACAGCGCCAGGGTCCCAGGTTCGATTCCCCGTTGGGTCACTGTCTGTGCTGAGTCTGCATGTTCTCCCCGTGTCTGCGTGAGTTTCCTCCGGGTGCTCCGGTTTCTTCCCACAGTCCAAAGACGTGCAGGTTAGGTGGATTGGCCATGATAAATTGCCCTCAGCGACCAAAAAGGTTAGGAGGGGTTATTGGGTTATTTGGTTACGGGAATAGGGTGGAAGTGAGGGCTTAAGTGAGTCGGTGCAGACTCGACGGGCCTAAATGGCCGCCTTCTGTACTATATAGAACATAGAACGATACAGCGCAGTACAGGCCCTTCGGCCCACGATGTTGCACCGAAACAAAAGCCATCTAACCTACACTATGCCATTATCATCCATATGTTTATCCAATAAACTTTTAAATGCCCTCAATGTTGGCGAGTTCACTACTGTTGCAGGTAGGGCATTCCACGGCCTCACTACTCTTTGCGTAAAGAACTGACTTCTGTCCTATATCTATTACCCCTCATATGTTCTATGTTCTAACTGTTCTTGGTTCTTCATTCACTCTGCCGAATCTAATCGACAAACAGGGTCACAATGGCCTCCTTTAATTGTTCTTATCCTGCCCTAGTCACTTCCTCAATTCCAATCTGCACATTACATATATATTCTTTTCCTCAATGTTCATATATCCCACTTGGCTGTTGCTCCCATCCTTAACAACTGTAATCCCCCCTCCTGGTTTGTTCAAATGAATGTCTTGTTACTTGAATGCTTTGTTAATCAAACATTGGACATTACTCATGATTGACTGGTGCCTATCAAACCTAGCTTAGCATCTGCATGTACAGTTGTAGGAAAAGTACTGCATATGTTTTCCCTCACCTGCCATGTCACACAGCTTGGCGGAGACCTTGCTAGAACTGATTAGTTGATTAGGCAGAACATTCTCAGTGCTGAATACACTGGAATGCAATGGTTAATTCATTATATGAGAAAATGATTGGACTCCCACAGTCAAGACACTTAATATTTTTGCCGCTTAGCTACATGCATTAAACTAGAACCTATATGAATAAGACTGAATAAAACTAGACTCTATCAGCTGGCAAAAAGCTGACTCTGACTTCACCAAAATTGATGAGGACTCAAAACAAATTGTTTTTTTTTGCTGGAGTAATGCATACTTTATTTCAAAAGCCTTTAAGTGAAGATATTCCTCGACTATATTGAGAAAGAATAACTAATGACACATTGCATGTCCATCAAATATATTAATGACAGACTGCGTAAAGCCATGTGACTACAACATATGTATAATTCTATTCTACCTCGGATTTTGGGTTGAATTAACTCAAACTTAATTGTACCTCTTGCCAGGTTTTGCAGAAAGCACGCATGCGCTGACTATGCTCATTGTGCAGAATGTGCACTGCCATGTCACCGAGTGCACAGAAAACACGCAGTTGACTGGAAATTGTTTTCCGATAAACCAGTCGCCTGAAGTCGACTCTGTGGGCAGCTCTGTTCCAAGTTAAGGGTTTGGAAGGTGCTGTCGAAGGAGTGCAGTGGTGGTAGATTCAATTGTGGCTTTCATAAAGAAATTGAATAATTATCTGAAGAGGACGTATTTGAAGGGCTACACTGGAAATCTGGGGAAAGAGCCGTGTTACTCTTGCAGAGAGCTGGCAAGGACACAACAAACTGAATAAAGTCCTATGCCACTTCCCTGCCCGTACTGACAACCGTTACCGACAATTCAAGACCCACACCACAAAAACTGCTCTCGCCATGACTCCACTATGGGCTGCATCGCTCTTCAATTTTGGGCTTCTCGTGGGTGTCGTTTCGGCAACGGCCACTGCCTCCTTGATGAAGCTGTTTAGCAAAAGATCTGCCAGCCTTGGATTGGCTGACAGCTCTTGGTGGGTGAATTTCCAATCCAGGGTTGTTGTTGCCCGAGAGGCACTTAATACAGGTGAGCCTTCCTAGATGAGGCAATGACAAGTCTCCTGCTGGCTCTCCAGCTGGCAGGTGAGACCCCGACCTCTCCATAAAATACGCCCCCCCCCCCCCGGTGTTGGTTTTGCTAACTGACATGGTGTATTCAATAAATAGAGACGTAATCTAAGCTGTTGGTATGTTTACCTGAATGTGCCCTGAACCGCTCTGCTGCAAGAACCTGCAACATGTTAATATGTACATTTACTGCCAATTAAAGTTATATGCAAACTCTAGACCAAGCATATACATCCAGAGACTAACGTTTTGACCTAGGTATCAGTGCAGCTCAGTTGCTAGCACTTTTTCCTCTGTTCAAATTCCACCATCATCTTGACCATAAAATCTAGGAAGGCACATTATTTATTAATATTGAGGCAATGTTTCTTATTTATCTTTTGGGCGAAGCACAAGTGTTCAGGCCATCTTGAGACTGTGGTGCTTTAAGTTGCTGTTTCTTTGTATAACATTGTCTTTGTGACTCAAATGCAGCAGTATTTACCAATGTTCCGTGCCATTAATCACAGCTCCCCATGCTTTACCATTGTTCCTTGTAAGAAGTCTTACAACACCAGGTTAAAGTCCAACAGGTTTGTCCAACAATAGCTTTCGGAGTGTAGCTCCTTCATCGCCTGGTGTTGTAAGATTTCTTACTGTGCCCACCCCAGTCCAACGCCAGCACTTCCGCACCTTGTTCCTTGCCATAAATCACAGGTATTTATGATGTTTCCATCTATTTTGCGGAGCTTAGGATAGCCACTACCTTTGAGCATATTATTGGATGTAAACATGACCTCGATAATGTAGAAAGAACAAGATTATTTACTCGGAGATGATCTCTAGACAGGTTTAGAAATTTTCACCAGTGCTCAGGATCATTTGTCTCGGACACTGTGTAAATTAGTTTTTTTAACTTAAGTGGTGCAGTAAGGAAGAACACTGGAAGTGCATGTTAATTTGGATAAAAATATTTCACTTGGATATAAACTGGTAGCTAAGAGTGCAGGTGTTGAGTGTCATGGTTCTGTCGCAGATCAAAACTGACAAGCAAAACTAAAATATTTACTTGCCACTATTTGACCATGTTTAAAATCTTTCCTTTCTCCATTCAAATTTCACAGGTGCCAGAATTGGTCATCGATCGTTGCTGAGGTACTATAAACAACATTTTGGTGTCTCTAGAGCGGTGGCTGCCCCTGGGACCCGTGTGATAGGCAGAGTGCTGCAGCAGTACAAAGCACTAGGCTGGACAAGTGAACTTGGTAAGTCATAGCAAAATATTGCAGATGTTGGAAATCTGAAATAAAACACAAATGCTAGAAATATTCAGTAGGTCAGGCCACATCTGTGGAGGGGAATACAGAGTTAACATTTCAGGTCACTGATATTTCATCAGAACTGGGAAAAGCTCAAAATGTAATCGATTTTAAACAAGTGGAGGAAAGTTTGGAAAAAACCCAGACAGGTTAGATTAAATGACAAAATAATAGATTGAAGGGGCTGGTAATGGAACAAGTAACAAAACAAAAGATATCTGCAGGAGTGAGAGCAGAATGATGAACAGCTGTTGTCCAAATGCGAAAATTAAGAGAAAAACTAAAGTAAAACCAAATTGGGGATCAGAGATTGTTGAACTGTGTTGAGTACGGAAGGGTGTAAAGTGCCACCGAGTCTTTGTTGGGTTTTGTTGTTCAGAAGAGTTTTGCTAACTGGCATTGTTCATTCAATAAATAGAGAGACAAAAATCTAAGCTATATGTTTACCTGAATGTCCCCCGTGGGTGATAGAACACCTGAATTGTAAAGAATTCCAGCTGTTTTATGGAATCCATTGTTCCAGTAAAAGTAACAAGACTTAGTATGGTATTATTTGCTGTTTCAAATGTTTTAGCTATGTTCTTACTTTTTTTCTAGAGTAGGATTAGCTTTAAAGTTGTTTCTTTTTAATATGATATTGTGGCAATAACAGAGACCTGGCTCAAGGAAGAACATCTGTATCCAGATGTTAAATATTCCTGTCTACAAAATAAGGAAAGGGGGAGGTGTGACACCATTGGTTATGCAGAGCATTGCGGTGTTGGAGAAAGGGGGTGAGATTCTCCGACCCCCCGCCGGGTCGGAGAATAGCCGGGTGCTGGCGTGAATCCCGCCCCCGCCGGTTGCCGAAGTCTCCGGCACTGGAGATTCGGCGGGGGCGGGTATCGCGCCGCGCCGGTTGGCGGGCCCCCCCGCTCGATTCTCCGGCCCGGATGGGCCGAAGTCCCGCCACTAAAATGCCTGTCCCGCCGGCGTAAATTAAACCACCTACCTTACCGGCGGGACAAGGCGGCGCGGGCGGGCTCTGGGGTCCTGGAGGGGGGCGCGGGGCGATCTGGCTCCGGGGGGTGCCCCCACGGTGGCCTGGCCCGCGACCAGGGCCCACCGATCCGCGGGCGGGCCTATGCCGTGGGGACACTCTTTCCCTTCCGCCTCCGCCACGGTCTCCACCATGGCGGAGGCGGAAGAGGCTCCCACCACTGCGCATGCGCAGGAATGCCGTCAGCGGCCGCTGACGCTCCTGCGCATGCGCCGCCCGGAGATGTCATTTCCGCGCCAGCTGGCGGGGCACCAAAGGCCTTTTCCGCCAGTTGGCGGGGCGGAAATTTGTCCGCCGCCGACCTAGCCCCTCAATGTTGGGGCTCGGCCCCCAAAGATGCGGAAGCACCTTTGGGGCGGCGAGATGCCCGTCTGATTTGCGCCGTTTTGGGCGCCAGTCGGTGGACAGCGCACCGTTTCCGGAGAATTTCGCCCCAGGATGTCTCGAAGGATTCAAGGACAGAATCTATTTAGCCGGCTGAGATTAGTCAGGAAGGTCCGGCCTTCTCAACCTTGCCCCTCGCCTGAGGTGTGGTGATCCTCAGGTTAAATCCCCACCCGTCAGCTCTCCCCCTCAAGGGGGAGTCAGCTCTCCCCCTCAAGGCGGCCCGCGCCGCCTTGTCCCGCCGGTAAGGTAGGTGGTTTAATTTACGCCGGCGGGACAGAGCCTTGGTCATCCAGAACTCTGTCAACTTTACTTTTAGAGTAGTTTTAATAGGGTCTTTAATGACCAAATGTAGACTGGAACGGTGGTAGTGTAAAGGACTCAATGTTTCTAGATTATGTTTAGGAAAATTATCTACAGCAGTATGTGTCCCGTCTAACAAAAAAGGATGCACTGTTGGACCTGGTTCTTGGAATTGAGATGGGCCAAGCATATCAAGTGTCAGTGTAGGACATATTGACAGTGTATTGTAAGGTTTTAGGTGATGATAGAAAATGAAAACAAGCAATCCAGAATAAAAATAATTAACTGGGAAGGGGGCCGACTTCAATGGTGCAGACGCAACAGGCCGAATGGGCTCTTTCTGCACCGTAACGGTTCTGTGATTCTGAAATGCTGTGATAATATGTGGTTATAAAGTGGCGACTAAACCTCCTGTTGTCTCTTTCCTTGCTAGCAAAAGCAGCATCTCGGAGAAAAGAGCATGACATGAAGTATGTACAAAGAATGAAATCCAAGTGGATGTTAAAAACAGCATTGTCCAACAATGCTACGAAACAGATGCATTTCAGACCTCAAGTCCTATTTTAGATATTCAGGCTCTAGTAAGCAGACAGTATGTACATGTCAACTGGTTACACCAGAAGATAGTTGCAATACCTGTAACTGGAGATGTTTTGATGCCTTTTCTGATTGTATATTGGAATTTTCAAGTATTTTACATGTTTGGTGTACCTTTTTCAGGTTAGTGTTGAGGATTAGAAAATATTTATTGAAACATTTGTTAATTAATACTGCTAGGCTGCTTAATACAATAAAATAATTGAATTTGATTTGATATATATATAGTTTGAATTCTACACATCTATTAAATTTTGGCGATGTGTAACACTGGTATAACAATAACTATGGAGGGTAGTCAACCAAAGGAAATTGCCTTTTAAAAAATGCACCTGTTTGCACTTTGCAATGGATTAAGATGCGGTGTTATCTTTCCTCTTCACACATATCAATCATAATGTAACCTCACTAGTATGCTGTCCAAATGATCATATACAAAAGGTTAGAGTGAAAAAGCAGTAGAGGATTTATAGAGTACTGCAGAGAAATCACTCGAAAAGTTGTCAAAGCAAATTAATTTTGTTCCTTCTACAAGTCAATGGTTTCCACTAATGTACATCAAGTGCAATCTTGGTTCCTTGCTTGGAACCTGAGGATGAAATGTTCCACCTCTTCCATTTGGGACAGAGCCTTGCCTCCCTGAGTTCATCTCCACAGCAACACAGTTTAGTTTCAGAAATCAGGAGTTGGAGATTTAACATGTGAACCTCTGTTATTTTGAACTCTAGTTGGTGTTACAAAGCCTCACAGAAAGGATGCACATTCTGAGACCTGGAACCTTTTGAATATTTGTGAACTTGGAGAATTTTGAGAGGGCAAACAACCAAAATTCATTATAATTCCTGATACATTTTAAACAATTTTTTGCTGTTTGATTAAACTAATACACGGTTGAAATGAACCTGTAATGCACGTGTGTAATTTTTTGAATTTAAACAGTAAAAAAAAATGAAAGTATGAATTGGAGCAAGTCAGCTGGTGGGCACAGATGGTAATTAAATATTTTGTTCCCTTTTTATAAAAACAAAACTACTTTCTAGATTCTGAAGAGGAAAACTGTACAAATGTGTTTCTTATTGAAAACTGAAGATGTGAATCAGAATCATGAATTCTGAAATTTGTCCATCCATCAATTTGAGATAATGGGCAGGATTCTCTGGCCTCCCAGCTGCGTGTTTCTTGGCAGCGCGTCGTTTGCTAGCAGTGGCATTCTCTGCTTCAATGGGATTCGAAGTAGGGAAATCTGGGCGTGGAGATGCACTGCCGGAAGGACTAGAGAATTCCGCTGTGGCGAACGGCCGGAGAAACCCGGCTGATATCTTTCCACTCTAGGATAGAAAATAGGAGCAGGAGTAGATCATTCAACACTGCAAGCCTGCTCTTCCATTCATTATGATCATCCAACTCAATAACCTGTTCCCATTCCCCCCCCTCCAATATCCTTTGATCCCTTTAACCCCAAGAGCTATATCTAATTCCTTGAAAACATTAAATGTTTTGGCCTCAACTGCTTTCTGTGGCAGCAAATTCCACTGGCTCACCACTCTAGATGAAGACATTTCTCATCATCTCAGTCCTAAGCAACAATATTATTGTCACAAGTAGACTTACATTAACACTGCAATGAAGTTACTGTGAAAATCCCCTAGTCGCCACACAGCGACACCTGTTTGGGTACACTGAGGGAGAATTCAGAATGTCCAATTCACCTAACAGCATGTCTTTTGGGACTTATGGGAGGAAACCGGAGCACCCTGAGGAAACACAATATCAATCGCAGTATTTCCTGGTTACCCTGTAGTGGGTAGCAGCTGCTTGAATGCCAGTGAAGTGCTGGTATTTGGCATATCTCCCAGTCTGCGATTGATGCCCTCCCATACTTTCCTGTCGTGGTTGAGTTAGATGAAGATCCCTCATCACTTAATCTCAAAAAGATTATTGATTATTGAGCAAGCAGAAATAATCAATATTGATGGAATTCCAGCCAACCTGCTCAAAGACTGAAAGGCCCATCTGTAGTGATATTCTTCTGCTAAACATATACGTAATACAAATGAGGTACTGGATTCCACTTGCTTGAGGATCTTTGGTTTATTTACAGATAAATCGATACTAGCAGTAGAGCAGCCTCTAGACACATCCTGTTGTCCAGAATGCTATCATACAGAGTAACCATGGCTAATGGTTACATGATGGTATCCATGGCCCTTGTTCATCTCATCCTTGCTCCTGGAGGGGATACGGTGGCATAGTGATTAGCACAGTTACTTAACAGCTCCAGGGTCCCAGGTTCGATTCCAAGCTTGGGTCACTGTCTGTGCAGAGTCTGCACGTTCTCGCCGTGTGTGCGTGGGTTTCCTCCAGGTGCTCCGGTTTCCTCCCACAGTCCAAAGATGTGTGGGTTAGGTGGATTGGCTCTGCTAAATTGCCTTTAGTGTCCAAAAATGTTAATTTGCTTTACTGGGTTAAGGGGATGGGGTGTGCTAGAGTGGGGTACTCTTTCCAAGGGCTGGTGCAGACTCGAGGGGCCGAATGGCCTCCTTCTACACTATGACACTGGACTGGTGATGCAAATACCCAGGGTAATAACGCTGGGCCACGGTAAGTGGCGGAAATTGAATTCAATGAATATCTCGAATTACATGACTAATGATGACCATGAAACTATTGACTTAAAAAACACAGCTGGTTCACTAATTTTCCTTTAGGAAAAGACTACCTGGTCTGGTCTACATGTGACTCCAGATCCACAGCAATGTGGTTAGAACATAGTACAGCGCAGTACAGGCCCTTCATCCCTCGATGTTGCGCCGACCTGTGAAACCACTCTAAAGCCCATCTACACTATTCCTTTATCGTCTATCCAATGACCATTTGAATGCCCTTAGTGATGGCGAGTCCACTACTGTTGCAGGCACGGCAAATTACTCAAAATGCTTAACTCGCTGAGAAAATCACTTTATTTCCACAATGAATGATTGACAAAAAATAGTTAATTTTGCTGCAAGCCGTTCTGAAACCAACCAGGAAATTACTCAAAATGCTGAACTAGCCGAGAAAATCACTTTTTTTTCCAATAATGAATGTTTGGAGAAAAATAGTTTATTTTGATGCAAGCCGTTCTGAAACTTACCGGCAAATTACTCAAAATGCTTACTCGCCGAGCAAATCACTTTATTTCCACAATGAATGATTGACAAAAAATAGTTAATTTTGCTGCAAGCCGTTCTGAAACCAACCAGGAAATTACGCAAAATGATTAACTAGCCGAGAAAATCACTTTCGTTCCAAAATGAATGTTTGGCCAAAAATAGTTAATTTTCATGCAAGCCGTTCTGAAACCAACCGGCAAATTACTCAAAATGCTTAACTTACCGAGAAAATCACTTTATTTCCACAATGAATGATTGACAAAAAATAGTTAATTTTGCTGGAAGCTGTTCTGAAACCAACCGGCAAATTACTCAAAATGCTTAACTAGCCGAGAAAATCAGTTTCGTTCCAAAATGAATGTTTGGCAAAAAATAGTGAATTTTCATGCAAGCCGTTCTGAACCCAACCGGCAAATTACTCAAAATGCTTAACTCGCCGAGAAAATCACTTTATTTCCACAATGAATGATTGACAAAAAATAGTTAATTTTGCTGCAAGCCGTTTTGAAACCAACCAGGAAATTACTCAAAATGCTTAACTAGCCGAGAAAATCACTTTCGTTCTAAAATGAATGTTTGGCAAAAAATAGTGAATTTTCATGCAAGCCGTTCTGAAAACAAGCGGCAAATTACTCAAAATGCTTAACTCGCCGAGAAAATCACTTTATTTCCACAATGAATGATTGACAAAAGATAGTTAATTTTGCTGCAAGCCGTTCTGAAACTAACCAGCAAATTACTCAAAATGCTTAACTAGCCGAGAAAATCACTTTCGTTCCAAAATGAATGCTTGGCAAAAAATAGTGAATTTTCATGCAAGCCGTTCTGAAACAAACCGGCAAATTACTCAAAATGCTTACTCGCCGAGCAAATCACTTTATTTCCACAATGAATGATTGACAAAAAATAGTTAATTTTGCTGCAAGCCGTTCTGAAACCAACCGGCAAATTACTCAAAATGCTGAACTCACCGAGAAAATCACTTTATTTCCACAATGAATGATTGACAAAAAATAGTTAATTTTGCTGGAAGCCGTTCTGAAACCAACCGGCAAATTACTCAAAATGCTTCACGAGCCGAGAAAATCACTTTCGTTCCAAAACGAATGTTTGGCAAAAAATAGTGAATTTTCATGCAAGCCGTTCTGAACACAACCGGCAAATGACTCAAAACGCTTAACTCGCCGAGAAAATCACTTTCGTTCCAAAATGAATGTTTGGCAAAAAATAGAGAATTTTCATGCAAGCCGTTCTGAATCGAACCGGCAAATTACTCAAAATGCTTAACTCGCTGAGAAAATCACTTTATTTCCACAATGAATGATTGACAAAAAATAGTTAATTTTGCTGCAAGCCGTTCTGAAACCAACCGGCAAATTACTCAAAATGCTTAACAAGCCGAGAAATTCACTTTCGTTCCAAAATGAATGTTTGGCAAAAAATAGTGAATTTTGATGCAAGCCGTTCTGAAACTTACCGGCAAATTACTCAATATGCTTAACTCACCGAGAAAATCACTTTATTTCCACAATGAACGATTGACTAAAAATAGTTAATTTTGCTGCAAGCTGTTCTGAAACCAACCGGCAAATTACTCAAAATGCTTAACTAGCCGAGAAAATCTCTTTCGTTCCAAAATGAATGTTTGGCAAAAAATAGTGAATTTTCATGCAAGCCGTTCTGAAACCAACCGGCAAATTACTCAAAATGCTTAACTCAACGAGAAAATCACTTTATTTCCACAATGAATGATTGACAAAAAATAGTTAATTTTGCTGCAAGCCGTTCTGAAACCAACCAGGAAATTACTCAAAATGCTTAACTCACCGAGAAAATCACTTTATTTCCACAATGAATGATTGATAAAAAATAGTTAATTTTACTGGAAGCTGTTCTGAAACCAACCGGCAAATTACTCAAAATGCTTAACTAGCCGAGAAAATCACTTTCGTTCCAAAATGAATGTTTGGCAAAAAATAGTGAATTTTCATGCAAGCCGTTCTGAAAACAAGCGGCAAATTACTCAAAATGCTTAACTCACCGAGAAAATCACTTTATTTCCACAATGAATGATTGACAAAAAATAGTGAATTTTCATGCAAGCCGTTCTGAAACCAACCGGCAAATTACTCAAAATGCTTAACCCACCGAGAAAATCCCTTTATTTCAACAATGAGTGTTTGGGGAAAAATAGTTAATTTTGATGCAAGCCGTTCTGAAACTTACCGGCAAATTACTCAAAATGCTTACTCGCCGAGCAAATCACTTTATTTCCACAATGAATAATTGACAAAAAATAGTTAATTTTGCTGCAAGCCGTTCTGAAACCAACCAGGAAATTACTCAAAATGCTTAACTAGCCGAGAAAATCACTTTCGTTCCGAAATGAATGTTTGGCAAAAAATAGTGAATTTTCATGCAAGCCGTTCTGAAACCAACCGGCAAATTACTCAAAATGCTTAACCCACCGAGAAAATCACTTTATTTCAACAATGAGTGTTTGGCAAAAAATAGATAATTTTAATGCAAGCCGTTCTGAAAGCAACCGGCAAATTACTCAAAATGCTTCACACGCAGAGAAAATCACTTTATTTCCACAATGAATGATTGACAAAAAATAATTAATTTTCATGCATGCCGTTCTGAAACTTACCGGGAAATTATTTAAAATGCTTAATTCGCCGAGAAAATCACGTTATTTCTACAATTAATGATGAACAAAAAATAGTTAATTTTGCTGCAAGCCGTTCTGAAACAAACCGGCAAATTACTCAAAATGCTTAACTCACCGAGAAAATCACTTTATTTCAACAATGAATGTTTGGAAAAAAAATAGTTAATTTTGATGCAAGCCGTTCTGAAACTTACCGGCAAATTACTCAAAATGCTTAACTCACCGAGAAAATCAATTTATTTCCACAATGAACGATTGACAAAAAATAGTTAATTTTGCTGCAAGCCGTTCTGAAACCAACCGGCAAATTACTCAAAATGCTTAACTAGCCCAGTAAATCACTTTCGGTCCAAAATGAATGTTTGGCAAAATATAGTGAATTTTCATGCAAGCCGTTCAGAAACCAACCGGCAAATTACTCAAAATGCTTAACTCACCGAGAAAATCACTTTATTTCCACAATGAATGATTGACAAAAAATAGTTAATTTTGCTGCAATCCGTTCTGAAACCAACCGGCAAATTGCTCAAAATGCTTCACACGCCGAGAAAATCACTTTATTTCCACAATGAATGATTGACAAAAAATAATTAATTTTGCTGCAAGCTGTTCTGAAACCAACCGGCAAATTACTCAAAATGCTTAACTAGCCGAGAAAATCACTTTCGTTCCAAAATGAATGTTTGGCAAAAAATAGTGAATTTTCATGCAAGCCGTTCTGAAACCAACCGGCAAATTACTCAAAATGCTTAACCCACCGAGAAAATCACTTTATTTCAACAATGAGTGTTTGGGAAAAAATAGTTAATTTTGATGCAAGCCGTTCTGAAACTTACCGGCAAATTACTCAAAATGCTTACTCGCCGAGCAAATCACTTTATTTCCACAATGAATGATTGACAAAAAATAGTTAATTTTGCTGCAAGCCGTTCTGAAACCAACCGGCAAATTACTCAAAATGCTTAACTAGCCGAGAAAATCACTTTCGTTCCAAAATGAATGTTTGGCAAAAAATTGTGAATTTTCATGCAAGCCGTTCCGAATCCAACTGGCAAATTACTCAAAATGCTTAACTCGCCGAGAAAATCACTTTATTTGCACAATGAATGATTGACAAAAAATAGTTAATTTTGCTACAAGCCGTTCTGAAACCAACCAGGAAATTACTCAAAATGCTTAACTAGCCGAGAAAATCACTTTCGTTCCAAAATGAATGTTTGGCAAAAAATAGTGAATGTTCATGCAAGCCGTTCTGAAAACAACCGGCAAATTACTCAAAATGCTTAACTCGCAGCGAAAATCCCTTTCTTTCCACAATGAATGTTTGACAAAAAATAGTTAATTTTGATGCAAGCCGTTCTGAAACCAACCGGCAAATTACTCAAAATGCTTAACTCACCGAGAAAATCACTTTATTTCCACAATGAATGTTTGGACAAAAATAGTTAATTTTAATGCAAGCCGTTCTGAAACCAACCGGCAAATTACTCAACATGCTGAACTCGCCGAGAAAATCACTTTATTTCAACAATGAATGTTTGGCAAAAAATAGTTAATTTTAATGCAAGCCGTTCTGAAACTTACCGGCAAATTACTCGAAATGCTTAACTAGCCGAGAAAATCACTTTATTTCAACAATGAATGCTTGGCAAAAAATAGATAATTTTAATGCAAGCCGTTCTGAAAGCAACCGGCAAATTACTCAAAATGCTTCACACGCCGAGAAAATCACTTTATTTCCACAATGAATGATTGACAAAAAATAATTAATTTTCATGCAAGCCGTTCTGAATCGAACCGGCAAATTACTCAAAATGCTTAACTCGCTGAGAAAATCACTTTATTTCGACAATGAATGATTGACAAAAAATAGTTAATTTTGCTGCAAGCCGTTCTGAAACAAACCAGGAAATTACTCAAAATGCTTAACTAGCCGAGAAAATCACTTTTTTTCAATAATGAATGTTTGGAGAAAAATAGTTTATTTTGATGCAAGCCGTTCTGAAACTTACCGGCAAATTACTCAAAATGATTAACTCACCGAGAAAATCACTTTATTTCCACAATGAATGATTGACAAAAAATAGTTAATTTTGCTGGAAGCTGTTCTGAAACCAATCGGCAAATTACTCAAAATGCTTACTCGCCGAGCAAATCACTTTATTTCCACAATGAATGATTGACAAAAAATAGTTAATTTTGCTGCAAGCCGTTCTGAAACCAACCGGCAAATTACTCAAAATGCTTAACTAGCCGAGAAAATCACTTTCGTTCCAAAATGAATGTTTGGCAAAAAATAGTGAATTTTCATGCAAGCCGTTCTGAAACCAACCGGAAAATTACTCAAAATGCTTAACCCACCGAGAAAATCACTTTATTTCCACAATGAATGATTGACAAAAAATAGTTAATTTTGCTGCAAGCCGTTCTGAAACCAACCGGCAAATTACTCAAAATGCTTAACTAGCCGAGAAAATCACTTTCGTTCCAAAATGAATGTTTGGCAAAATATAGTGAATTTTCATGCAAGCCGTTCTGAATCCAACTGGCAAATTACTCAAAATGCTTAACTCGCCGAGAAAATCACTTTATTTGCACAATGAATGATTGACAAAAAATAGTTAATTTTGCAGCAAGCCGTTCTGAAACCATCCGGCAAATTACTCAAACTGATTAACTCACCGAGAAAATCACTTTATTTCCACAATGAATGATTGACAAAAAATAGTTAATTTTGCTGGAAGCTGTTCTGAAACCAACCGGCAAATTACTCAAAATGCTTAACTAGCCGAGAAAATCACTTTCGTTCCAAGATGAATGTTTGGCAAAAAATAGTGAATTTTCATGCAAGCCGTTCTGAAACCAACCGGCAAATTACTCAAAATGCTTAACCCACCGAGAAAATCACTTTATTTCAACAATGAGTGTTTGGGAAAAAATAGTTAATTTTGATGCAAGCCGTTCTGAAACTTACCGGCAAATTACTCAAAATGCTTACTCGCCGAGCAAATCACTTTATTTCCACAATGAATGATTGACAAAAAATAGTTAATTTTGCTGCAAGCCGTTCTGAAACCAACCGGCAAATTACTCAAAATGCTTAACTAGCCGAGAAAATCACTTTCGTTCCAAAATGAATGTTTGGCAAAAAATTGTGAATTTTCATGCAAGCCGTTCCGAATCCAACTGGCAAATTACTCAAAATGCTTAACTCGCCGAGAAAATCACTTTATTTGCACAATGAATGATTGACAAAAAATAGTTAATTTTGCTACAAGCCGTTCTGAAACCAACCAGGAAATTACTCAAAATGCTTAACTAGCCGAGAAAATCACTTTCGTTCCAAAATGAATGTTTGGCAAAAAATAGTGAATGTTCATGCAAGCCGTTCTGAAAACAACCGGCAAATTACTCAAAATGCTTAACTCGCAGCGAAAATCCCTTTCTTTCCACAATGAATGTTTGACAAAAAATAGTTAATTTTGATGCAAGCCGTTCTGAAACCAACCGGCAAATTACTCAAAATGCTTAACTCACCGAGAAAATCACTTTATTTCCACAATGAATGTTTGGACAAAAATAGTTAATTTTAATGCAAGCCGTTCTGAAACCAACCGGCAAATTACTCAACATGCTGAACTCGCCGAGAAAATCACTTTATTTCAACAATGAATGTTTGGCAAAAAATAGTTAATTTTAATGCAAGCCGTTCTGAAACTTACCGGCAAATTACTCGAAATGCTTAACTAGCCGAGAAAATCACTTTATTTCAACAATGAATGCTTGGCAAAAAATAGATAATTTTAATGCAAGCCGTTCTGAAAGCAACCGGCAAATTACTCAAAATGCTTCACACGCCGAGAAAATCACTTTATTTCCACAATGAATGATTGACAAAAAATAATTAATTTTCATGCAAGCCGTTCTGAATCGAACCGGCAAATTACTCAAAATGCTTAACTCGCTGAGAAAATCACTTTATTTCGACAATGAATGATTGACAAAAAATAGTTAATTTTGCTGCAAGCCGTTCTGAAACAAACCAGGAAATTACTCAAAATGCTTAACTAGCCGAGAAAATCACTTTTTTTCAATAATGAATGTTTGGAGAAAAATAGTTTATTTTGATGCAAGCCGTTCTGAAACTTACCGGCAAATTACTCAAAATGATTAACTCACCGAGAAAATCACTTTATTTCCACAATGAATGATTGACAAAAAATAGTTAATTTTGCTGGAAGCTGTTCTGAAACCAATCGGCAAATTACTCAAAATGCTTACTCGCCGAGCAAATCACTTTATTTCCACAATGAATGATTGACAAAAAATAGTTAATTTTGCTGCAAGCCGTTCTGAAACCAACCGGCAAATTACTCAAAATGCTTAACTAGCCGAGAAAATCACTTTCGTTCCAAAATGAATGTTTGGCAAAAAATAGTGAATTTTCATGCAAGCCGTTCTGAAACCAACCGGAAAATTACTCAAAATGCTTAACCCACCGAGAAAATCACTTTATTTCCACAATGAATGATTGACAAAAAATAGTTAATTTTGCTGCAAGCCGTTCTGAAACCAACCGGCAAATTACTCAAAATGCTTAACTAGCCGAGAAAATCACTTTCGTTCCAAAATGAATGTTTGGCAAAATATAGTGAATTTTCATGCAAGCCGTTCTGAATCCAACTGGCAAATTACTCAAAATGCTTAACTCGCCGAGAAAATCACTTTATTTGCACAATGAATGATTGACAAAAAATAGTTAATTTTGCAGCAAGCCGTTCTGAAACCATCCGGCAAATTACTCAAACTGATTAACTCACCGAGAAAATCACTTTATTTCCACAATGAATGATTGACAAAAAATAGTTAATTTTGCTGGAAGCTGTTCTGAAACCAACCGGCAAATTACTCAAAATGCTTAACTAGCCGAGAAAATCACTTTCGTTCCAAGATGAATGTTTGGCAAAAAATAGTGAATTTTCATGCAAGCCGTTCTGAACCCAACCGGCAAATTACTCAAAATGCTTAACTCGCCGAGAAAATAACTTTATTTCCACAACGAATGATTGACAAAAAATAGTTAATTTTGCTGCAAGGCGTTCTGAAACCAACCAGGAAATTACTCAAAATGCTTAACTAGCGGAGAAAATCACTTTCGTTCCAAAATGAATGTTTGGCAAAAAATAGTGAATTTTCATGCAAGCCGTTCTGAAACCAACCGGCAAATTACTCAAAATGCTTAACCCACCGAGAAAATCACTTTATTTCAACAATGAGTGTTTGGGAAAAAATAGTTAATTTTGATGCAAGCCGTTCTGAAACTTACCGGCAAATTACTCAAAATGCTTACTCGCCGAGCAAATCACTTTATTTCCACAATGAATGATTGACAAAAAATAGTTAATTTTGCTGCAAGCCGTTCTGAAACCAACCGGCAAATTACTCAAAATGCTTAACTAGCCGAGAAAATCACTTTCGTTCCAAAATGAATGTTTGGCAAAAAATAGTGAATTTTCATGCAAGCCGTTCTGAATCCAACTGGCAAATTACACAAAATGCCGAGAAAATCACTTTATTTGCACAATGAATGATTGACAACAAATAGTTAATTTTGCTACAAGCCGTTCTGAAACCAACCAGGAAATTACTCAAAATGCTTAACTAGCCGAGAAAATCACTTTCGTTCCAAAATGAATGTTCGGCAAAAAATAGTGAATGTTCATGCAAGCCGTTCTGAAAACAACCGGCAAATTACTCAAAATGCTTAACTAACCGAGAAATTCACTTTATTTGCACATTGAATGATTGACAAAAAATAGTTAATTTTGCTGCAAGCCGTTCTGAAACAAACCGGCAAATTACTCAAAATGCTTAACTCACCGAGAAAATCACTTTATTTCAACAATGAATGTTTGGAAAAAAATAGTTAATTTTGATGCAAGCCGTTCTGAAACTTACCGGCAAATTACTCAAAATGCTTAACTCACCGAGAAAATCAATTTATTTCCACAATGAACGATTGACAAAAAATAGTTAATTTTGCTGCAAGCCGTTCTGAAACCAACCGGCAAATTACTCAAAATGCTTAACTAGCCCAGTAAATCACTTTCGGTCCAAAATGAATGTTTGGCAAAATATAGTGAATTTTCATGCAAGCCGTTCAGAAACCAACCGGCAAATTACTCAAAATGCTTAACTCACCGAGAAAATCACTTTATTTCCACAATGAATGATTGACAAAAAATAGTTAATTTTGCTGCAATCCGTTCTGAAACCAACTGGCAAATTACTCAAAATGCTTCACACGCCGAGAAAATCACTTTATTTCCACAATGAATGATTGACAATTTTGCTGCAAGCTGTTCTGAAACCAACCGGCAAATTACTCAAAATGCTTAACTAGCCGAGAAAATCACTTTCTTTCCAAAATGAATGTTTGGCAAAAAATAGTGAATGTTCATGCAAGCCGTTCTGAAAACAACCGGCAGATTACTCAAAATGCTTAACTCGCAGCGAAAATCCCTTTCTTTCCACAATGAATGTTTGACAAAAAATAGTTAATTTTGATGCAAGCCGTTTTGAAACCAACCGGCAAATTACTCAAAATGCTTAACTCACCGAGAAAATCACTTTATTTCCACAATGAATGTTTGGACAAAAATAGTTAATTTTAATGCAAGCCGTTCTGAAACCAACCGGCAAATTACTCAACATGCTGAACTCGCCGAGAAAATCACTTTATTTCAACAATGAATGTTTGGCAAAAAATACTTAATTTTAATGCAAGCCGTTCTGAAACTTACCGGCAAATTACTCGAAATGCTTAACTAGCCGAGAAAATCACTTTATTTCAACAATGAATGCTTGGCAAAAAATAGATAATTTTAATGCAAGCCGTTCTGAAAGCAACCGGCAAATTACTCAAAATGCTTCACACGCCGAGAAAATCACTTTATTTCCACAATGAATGATTGACAAAAAATAATTAATTTTCATGCAAGCCGTTCTGAATCGAACCGGCAAATTACTCAAAATGCTTAACTCGCTGAGAAAATCACTTTATTTCGACAATGAATGATTGACAAAAAATAGTTAATTTTGCTGCAAGCCGTTCTGAAACAAACCAGGAAATTACTCAAAATGCTTAACTAGCCGAGAAAATCACTTTTTTTTCAATAATGAATGTTTGGAGAAAAATAGTTTATTTTGATGCAAGCCGTTCTGAAACTTACCGGCAAATTACTCAAAATGCTTACTCGCCGAGCAAATCACTTTATTTCCACAATGAATGATTGACAAAAAATAGTTAATTTTGCTGCAAGCCGTTCTGAAACCAACCAGGAAATTACGCAAAATGATTAACTAGCCGAGAAAATCACTTTCGTTCCAAAATGAATGTTTGGCCAAAAATAGTTAATTTTCATGCAAGCCGTTCTGAAACCAACCGGCAAATTACTCAAAATGCTTAACTTACCGAGAAAATCACTTTATTTCCACAATGAATGATTGACAAAAAATAGTTAATTTTGCTGGAAGCTGTTCTGAAACCAACCGGCAAATTACTCAAAATGCTTAACTAGCCGAGAAAATCAGTTTCGTTCCAAAATGAATGTTTGGCAAAAAATAGTGAATTTTCATGCAAGCCGTTCTGAACCCAACCGGCAAATTACTCAAAATGCTTAACTCGCCGAGAAAATCACTTTATTTCCACAATGAATGATTGACAAAAAATAGTTAATTTTGCTGCAAGCCGTTTTGAAACCAACCAGGAAATTACTCAAAATGCTTAACTAGCCGAGAAAATCACTTTCGTTCTAAAATGAATGTTTGGCAAAAAATAGTGAATTTTCATGCAAGCCGTTCTGAAAACAAGCGGCAAATTACTCAAAATGCTTAACTCGCCGAGAAAATCACTTTATTTCCACAATGAATGATTGACAAAAGATAGTTAATTTTGCTGCAAGCCGTTCTGAAACTAACCAGCAAATTACTCAAAATGCTTAACTAGCCGAGAAAATCACTTTCGTTCCAAAATGAATGCTTGGCAAAAAATAGTGAATTTTCATGCAAGCCGTTCTGAAACAAACCGGCAAATTACTCAAAATGCTTACTCGCCGAGCAAATCACTTTATTTCCACAATGAATGATTGACAAAAAATAGTTAATTTTGCTGCAAGCCGTTCTGAAACCAACCGGCAAATTACTCAAAATGCTGAACTCACCGAGAAAATCACTTTATTTCCACAATGAATGATTGACAAAAAATAGTTAATTTTGCTGGAAGCCGTTCTGAAACCAACCGGCAAATTACTCAAAATGCTTCACGAGCCGAGAAAATCACTTTCGTTCCAAAAAGAATGTTTGGCAAAAAATAGTGAATTTTCATGCAAGCCGTTCTGAACACAACCGGCAAATGACTCAAAACGCTTAACTCGCCGAGAAAATCACTTTCGTTCCAAAATGAATGTTTGGCAAAAAATAGAGAATTTTCATGCAAGCCGTTCTGAATCGAACCGGCAAATTACTCAAAATGCTTAACTCGCTGAGAAAATCACTTTATTTCCACAATGAATGATTGACAAAAAATAGTTAATTTTGCTGCAAGCCGTTCTGAAACCAACCGGCAAATTACTCAAAATGCTTAACAAGCCGAGAAATTCACTTTCGTTCCAAAATGAATGTTTGGCAAAAAATAGTGAATTTTGATGCAAGCCGTTCTGAAACTTACCGGCAAATTACTCAATATGCTTAACTCACCGAGAAAATCACTTTATTTCCACAATGAACGATTGACTAAAAATAGTTAATTTTGCTGCAAGCTGTTCTGAAACCAACCGGCAAATTACTCAAAATGCTTAACTAGCCGAGAAAATCTCTTTCGTTCCAAAATGAATGTTTGGCAAAAAATAGTGAATTTTCATGCAAGCCGTTCTGAAACCAACCGGCAAATTACTCAAAATGCTTAACTCAACGAGAAAATCACTTTATTTCCACAATGAATGATTGACAAAAAATAGTTAATTTTGCTGCAAGCCGTTCTGAAACCAACCAGGAAATTACTCAAAATGCTTAACTCACCGAGAAAATCACTTTATTTCCACAATGAATGATTGATAAAAAATAGTTAATTTTACTGGAAGCTGTTCTGAAACCAACCGGCAAATTACTCAAAATGCTTAACTAGCCGAGAAAATCACTTTCGTTCCAAAATGAATGTTTGGCAAAAAATAGTGAATTTTCATGCAAGCCGTTCTGAAAACAAGCGGCAAATTACTCAAAATGCTTAACTCACCGAGAAAATCACTTTATTTCCACAATGAATGATTGACAAAAAATAGTGAATTTTCATGCAAGCCGTTCTGAAACCAACCGGCAAATTACTCAAAATGCTTAACCCACCGAGAAAATCCCTTTATTTCAACAATGAGTGTTTGGGGAAAAATAGTTAATTTTGATGCAAGCCGTTCTGAAACTTACCGGCAAATTACTCAAAATGCTTACTCGCCGAGCAAATCACTTTATTTCTACAATGAATAATTGACAAAAAATAGTTAATTTTGCTGCAAGCCGTTCTGAAACCAACCAGGAAATTACTCAAAATGCTTAACTAGCCGAGAAAATCAATTTATTTCCACAATGAACGATTGACAAAAAATAGTTAATTTTGCTGCAAGCCGTTCTGAAACCAACCGGCAAATTACTCAAAATGCTTAACTAGCCCAGTAAATCACTTTCGGTCCAAAATGAATGTTTGGCAAAATATAGTGAATTTTCATGCAAGCCGTTCAGAAACCAACCGGCAAATTACTCAAAATGCTTAACTCACCGAGAAAATCACTTTATTTCCACAATGAATGATTGACAAAAAATAGTTAATTTTGCTGCAATCCGTTCTGAAACCAACCGGCAAATTACTCAAAATGCTTCACACGCCGAGAAAATCACTTTATTTCCACAATGAATGATTGACAAAAAATAATTAATTTTGCTGCAAGCTGTTCTGAAACCAACCGGCAAATTACTCAAAATGCTTAACTAGCCGAGAAAATCACTTTCGTTCCAAAATGAATGTTTGGCAAAAAATAGTGAATTTTCATGCAAGCCGTTCTGAAACCAACCGGCAAATTACTCAAAATGCTTAACCCACCGAGAAAATCACTTTATTTCAACAATGAGTGTTTGGGAAAAAATAGTTAATTTTGATGCAAGCCGTTCTGAAACTTACCGGCAAATTACTCAAAATGCTTACTCGCCGAGCAAATCACTTTATTTCCACAATGAATGATTGACAAAAAATAGTTAATTTTGCTGCAAGCCGTTCTGAAACCAACCGGCAAATTACTCAAAATGCTTAACTAGCCGAGAAAATCACTTTCGTTCCAAAATGAATGTTTGGCAAAAAATTGTAAATTTTCATGCAAGCCGTTCTGAATCCAACTGGCAAATTACTCAAAATGCTTAACTCGCCGAGAAAATCACTTTATTTGCACAATGAATGATTGACAAAAAATAGTTAATTTTGCTACAAGCCGTTCTGAAACCAACCAGGAAATTACTCAAAATGCTTAACTAGCCGAGAAAATCACTTTCGTTCCAAAATGAATGTTTGGCAAAAAATAGTGAATGTTCATGCAAGCCGTTCTGAAAACAACCGGCAAATTACTCAAAATGCTTAACTCGCAGCGAAAATCCCTTTCTTTCCACAATGAATGTTTGACAAAAAATAGTTAATTTTGATGCAAGCCGTTCTGAAACCAACCGGCAAATTACTCAAAATGCTTAACTCACCGAGAAAATCACTTTATTTCCACAATGAATGTTTGGACAAAAATAGTTAATTTTAATGCAAGCCGTTCTGAAACCAACCGGCAAATTACTCAACATGCTGAACTCGCCGAGAAAATCACTTTATTTCAACAATGAATGTTTGGCAAAAAATAGTTAATTTTAATGCAAGCCGTTCTGAAACTTACCGGCAAATTACTCGAAATGCTTAACTAGCCGAGAAAATCACTTTATTTCAACAATGAATGCTTGGCAAAAAATAGATAATTTTAATGCAAGCCGTTCTGAAAGCAACCGGCAAATTACTCAAAATGCTTCACACGCCGAGAAAATCACTTTATTTCCACAATGAATGATTGACAAAAAATAATTAATTTTCATGCAAGCCGTTCTGAATCGAACCGGCAAATTACTCAAAATGCTTAACTCGCTGAGAAAATCACTTTATTTCGACAATGAATGATTGACAAAAAATAGTTAATTTTGCTGCAAGCCGTTCTGAAACAAACCAGGAAATTACTCAAAATGCTTAACTAGCCGAGAAAATCACTTTTTTTTCAATAATGAATGTTTGGAGAAAAATAGTTTATTTTGATGCAAGCCGTTCTGAAACTTACCGGCAAATTACTCAAAATGATTAACTCACCGAGAAAATCACTTTATTTCCACAATGAATGATTGACAAAAAATAGTTAATTTTGCTGGAAGCTGTTCTGAAACCAATCGGCAAATTACTCAAAATGCTTACTCGCCGAGCAAATCACTTTATTTCCACAATGAATGATTGACAAAAAATAGTTAATTTTGCTGCAAGCCGTTCTGAAACCAACCGGCAAATTACTCAAAATGCTTAACTAGCCGAGAAAATCACTTTCGTTCCAAAATGAATGTTTGGCAAAAAATAGTGAATTTTCATGCAAGCCGTTCTGAAACCAACCGGAAAATTACTCAAAATGCTTAACCCACCGAGAAAATCACTTTATTTCCACAATGAATGATTGACAAAAAATAGTTAATTTTGCTGCAAGCCGTTCTGAAACCAACCGGCAAATTACTCAAAATGCTTAACTAGCCGAGAAAATCACTTTCGTTCCAAAATGAATGTTTGGCAAAATATAGTGAATTTTCATGCAAGCCGTTCTGAATCCAACTGGCAAATTACTCAAAATGCTTAACTCGCCGAGAAAATCACTTTATTTGCACAATGAATGATTGACAAAAAATAGTTAATTTTGCAGCAAGCCGTTCTGAAACCATCCGGCAAATTACTCAAACTGATTAACTCACCGAGAAAATCACTTTATTTCCACAATGAATGATTGACAAAAAATAGTTAATTTTGCTGGAAGCTGTTCTGAAACCAACCGGCAAATTACTCAAAATGCTTAACTAGCCGAGAAAATCACTTTCGTTCCAAGATGAATGTTTGGCAAAAAATAGTGAATTTTCATGCAAGCCGTTCTGAACCCAACCGGCAAATTACTCAAAATGCTTAACTCGCCGAGAAAATAACTTTATTTCCACAACGAATGATTGACAAAAAATAGTTAATTTTGCTGCAAGGCGTTCTGAAACCAACCAGGAAATTACTCAAAATGCTTAACTAGCGGAGAAAATCACTTTCGTTCCAAAATGAATGTTTGGCAAAAAATAGTGAATTTTCATGCAAGCCGTTCTGAAACCAACCGGCAAATTACTCAAAATGCTTAACCCACCGAGAAAATCACTTTATTTCAACAATGAGTGTTTGGGAAAAAATAGTTAATTTTGATGCAAGCCGTTCTGAAACTTACCGGCAAATTACTCAAAATGCTTACTCGCCGAGCAAATCACTTTATTTCCACAATGAATGATTGACAAAAAATAATTAATTTTGCTGCAAGCCGTTCTGAAACCAACCGGCAAATTACTCAAAATGCTTAACTAGCCGAGAAAATCACTTTCGTTCCAAAATGAATGTTTGGCAAAAAATAGTGAATTTTCATGCAAGCCGTTCTGAAACCAACCGGCAAATTACTCAAAATGCTTAACCCACCGAGAAAATCACTTTATTTCAACAATGAGTGTTTGGGAAAAAATAGTTAATTTTGATGCAAGCCGTTCTGAAACTTACCGGCAAATTACTCAAAATGCTTACTCGCCGAGCAAATCACTTTATTTCCACAATGAATGATTGACAAAAAATAGTTAATTTTGCTGCAAGCCGTTCTGAAACCAACCGGCAAATTACTCAAAATGCTTAACTAGCCGAGAAAATCACTTTCGTTCCAAAATGAATGTTTGGCAAAAAATAGTGAATTTTCATGCAAGCCGTTCTGAATCCAACTGGCAAATTACACAAAATGCCGAGAAAATCACTTTATTTGCACAATGAATGATTGACAAAAAATAGTTAATTTTGCTACAAGCCGTTCTGAAACCAACCAGGAAATTACTCAAAATGCTTAACTAGCCGAGAAAATCACTTTCGTTCCAAAATGAATGTTCGGCAAAAAATAGTGAATGTTCATGCAAGCCGTTCTGAAAACAACCGGCAAATTACTCAAAATGCTTAACTAACCGAGAAATTCACTTTATTTGCACATTGAATGATTGACAAAAAATAGTTAATTTTGCTGCAAGCCGTTCTGAAACAAACCGGCAAATTACTCAAAATGCTTAACTCACCGAGAAAATCACTTTATTTCAACAATGAATGTTTGGAAAAAAATAGTTAATTTTGATGCAAGCCGTTCTGAAACTTACCGGCAAATTACTCAAAATGCTTAACTCACCGAGAAAATCAATTTATTTCCACAATGAACGATTGACAAAAAATAGTTAATTTTGCTGCAAGCCGTTCTGAAACCAACCGGCAAATTACTCAAAATGCTTAACTCGCCCAGTAAATCACTTTCGGTCCAAAATGAATGTTTGGCAAAATATAGTGAATTTTCATGCAAGCCGTTCAGAAACCAACCGGCAAATTACTCAAAATGCTTAACTCACCGAGAAAATCACTTTATTTCCACAATGAATGATTGACAAAAAATAGTTAATTTTGCTGCAATCCGTTCTGAAACCAACTGGCAAATTACTCAAAATGCTTCACACGCCGAGAAAATCACTTTATTTCCACAATGAATGATTGACAATTTTGCTGCAAGCTGTTCTGAAACCAACCGGCAAATTACTCAAAATGCTTAACTAGCCGAGAAAATCACTTTCTTTCCAAAATGAATGTTTGGCAAAAAATAGTGAATGTTCATGCAAGCCGTTCTGAAAACAACCGGCAAATTACTCAAAATGCTTAACTCGCAGCGAAAATCCCTTTCTTTCCACAATGAATGTTTGACAAAAAATAGTTAATTTTGATGCAAGCCGTTTTGAAACCAACCGGCAAATTACTCAACATGCTGAACTCGCCGAGAAAATCACTTTATTTCAACAATGAATGTTTGGCAAAAAATACTTAATTTTAATGCAAGCCGTTCTGAAACTTACCGGCAAATTACTCGAAATGCTTAACTAGCCGAGAAAATCACTTTATTTCAACAATGAATGCTTGGCAAAAAATAGATAATTTTAATGCAAGCCATTCTGAAAGCAACCGGCAAATTACTCAAAATGCTTCACACGCCGAGAAAATCACTTTATTTCCACAATGAATGATTGACAAAAAATAGTTTATTTTGATGCAAGCCGTTCTGAAACTTACCGGCAAATTACTCAAAATGATTAACTCACCGAGAAAATCACTTTATTTCCACAATGAATGATTGACAAAAAATAGTTAATTTTGCTGGAAGCTGTTCTGAAACCAATCGGCAAATTACTCAAAATGCTTACTCGCCGAGCAAATCACTTTATTTCCACAATGAATGATTGACAAAAAATAGTTAATTTTGCTGCAAGCCGTTCTGAAACCAACCGTCAAATTACTCAAAATGCTTAACAAGCACAGTAAATCACTTTCGGTCCAAAATGAATGTTTGGCAAAATATATGAATTTTCATGCAAGCCGTTCAGAAACCAACCGGCAAATTACTCAAAATGCTTAACTCACCGAGAAAATCACTTTATTTCCACAATGAATGATTGACAAAAAATAGTTAATTTTGCTGCAATCCGTTCTGAAACCAACCGGCAAATTACTCAAAATGCTTCACACGCCGAGAAAATCACTTTATTTCCACAATGAATGATTGACAAAAAATAATTAATTTTGCTGCAAGCTGTTCTGAAACCAACCGGCAAATTACTCAAAAAGCTTAACTAGCCGAGAAAATCACTTTCTTTCCAAAATGAATGTTTGGCAAAAAATAGTGAATTTTCATGCAAGCCGTTCTGAAACCATCCGGCAAATTACTCAAAATGCTTAACCCACCGAGAAAATCACTTTATTTCACAATGAGTGTTTGGGAAAAAATAGTTAATTTTGCTGCAAGCCGTTCTGAAACCAACCGGCAAATTACTCAAAATGCTTAACTAGCCGAGAAAATCACTTTCGTTCCAAAATGAATGTTTGGCAAAAAATAGTGAATTTTCATGCAAGCCGTTCTGAATCCAACTGGCAAATTACTCAAAATGCTTAACTCGCCGAGAAAATCACTTTATTTGCACAATGAATGATTGACAAAAAATAGTTAATTTTGCTACAAGCCGTTCTGAAACCAACCAGGAAATTACTCAAAATGCTTAACTAGCGGAGAAAATCACTTTCGTTCCAAAATGAATGTTTGGCAAAAAATAGTGAATGTTCATGCAAGCCGTTCTGAAACCAACCGGCAAATTACTCAAAATGCTTAACCCACCGAGAAAATCACTTTATTTCAACAATGAGTGTTTGGGAAAAAATAGTTAATTTTGATGCAAGCCGTTCTGAAACTTACCGGCAAATTACTCAAAATGCTTACTCGCCGAGCAAATCACTTTATTTCCACAATGAATGATTGACAAAAAATAATTAATTTTGCTGCAAGCCGTTCTGAAACCAACCGGCAAATTACTCAAAATGCTTAACTAGCCGAGAAAATCACTTTCGTTCCAAAATGAATGTTTGGCAAAAAATAGTGAATTTTCATGCAAGCCGTTCTGAAACCAACCGGCAAATTACTCAAAATGCTTAACCCACCGAGAAAATCACTTTATTTCAACAATGAGTGTTTGGGAAAAAATAGTTAATTTTGATGCAAGCCGTTCTGAAACTTACCGGCAAATTACTCAAAATGCTTACTCGCCGAGCAAATCACTTTATTTCCACAATGAATGATTGACAAAAAATAGTTAATTTTGCTGCAAGCCGTTCTGAAACCAACCGGCAAATTACTCAAAATGCTTAACTAGCCGAGAAAATCACTTTCGTTCCAAAATGAATGTTTGGCAAAAAATAGTGAATTTTCATGCAAGCCGTTCTGAATCCAACTGGCAAATTACACAAAATGCCGAGAAAATCACTTTATTTGCACAATGAATGATTGACAAAAAATAGTTAATTTTGCTACAAGCCGTTCTGAAACCAACCAGGAAATTACTCAAAATGCTTAACTAGCCGAGAAAATCACTTTCGTTCCAAAATGAATGTTCGGCAAAAAATAGTGAATGTTCATGCAAGCCGTTCTGAAAACAACCGGCAAATTACTCAAAATGCTTAACTAACCGAGAAATTCACTTTATTTGCACATTGAATGATTGACAAAAAATAGTTAATTTTGCTGCAAGCCGTTCTGAAACAAACCGGCAAATTACTCAAAATGCTTAACTCACCGAGAAAATCACTTTATTTCAACAATGAATGTTTGGAAAAAAATAGTTAATTTTGATGCAAGCCGTTCTGAAACTTACCGGCAAATTACTCAAAATGCTTAACTCACCGAGAAAATCAATTTATTTCCACAATGAACGATTGACAAAAAATAGTTAATTTTGCTGCAAGCCGTTCTGAAACCAACCGGCAAATTACTCAAAATGCTTAACTCGCCCAGTAAATCACTTTCGGTCCAAAATGAATGTTTGGCAAAATATAGTGAATTTTCATGCAAGCCGTTCAGAAACCAACCGGCAAATTACTCAAAATGCTTAACTCACCGAGAAAATCACTTTATTTCCACAATGAATGATTGACAAAAAATAGTTAATTTTGCTGCAATCCGTTCTGAAACCAACTGGCAAATTACTCAAAATGCTTCACACGCCGAGAAAATCACTTTATTTCCACAATGAATGATTGACAATTTTGCTGCAAGCTGTTCTGAAACCAACCGGCAAATTACTCAAAATGCTTAACTAGCCGAGAAAATCACTTTCTTTCCAAAATGAATGTTTGGCAAAAAATAGTGAATGTTCATGCAAGCCGTTCTGAAAACAACCGGCAAATTACTCAAAATGCTTAACTCGCAGCGAAAATCCCTTTCTTTCCACAATGAATGTTTGACAAAAAATAGTTAATTTTGATGCAAGCCGTTTTGAAACCAACCGGCAAATTACTCAAAATGCTTAACTCACCGAGAAAATCACTTTATTTCCACAATGAATGTTTGGACAAAAATAGTTAATTTTAATGCAAGCCGTTCTGAAACCAACCGGCAAATTACTCAACATGCTGAACTCGCCGAGAAAATCACTTTATTTCAACAATGAATGTTTGGCAAAAAATACTTAATTTTAATGCAAGCCGTTCTGAAACTTACCGGCAAATTACTCGAAATGCTTAACTAGCCGAGAAAATCACTTTATTTCAACAATGAATGCTTGGCAAAAAATAGATAATTTTAATGCAAGCCATTCTGAAAGCAACCGGCAAATTACTCAAAATGCTTCACACGCCGAGAAAATCACTTTATTTCCACAATGAATGATTGACAAAAAATAATTAATTTTCATGCAAGCCGTTCTGAATCGAACCGGCAAATTACTCAAAATGCTTAACTCGCTGAGAAAATCACTTTATTTCGACAATGAATGATTGACAAAAAATAGTTAATTTTGCTGCAAGCCGTTCTGAAACAAACCAGGAAATTACTCAAAATGCTTAACTAGCCGAGAAAATCACTTTTTTTTCAATAATGAATGTTTGGAGAAAAATAGTTTATTTTGATGCAAGCCGTTCTGAAACTTACCGGCAAATTACTCAAAATGATTAACTCACCGAGAAAATCACTTTATTTCCACAATGAATGATTGACAAAAAATAGTTAATTTTGCTGGAAGCTGTTCTGAAACCAATCGGCAAATTACTCAAAATGCTTACTCGCCGAGCAAATCACTTTATTTCCACAATGAATGATTGACAAAAAATAGTTAATTTTGCTGCAAGCCGTTCTGAAACCAACCGTCAAATTACTCAAAATGCTTAACAAGCACAGTAAATCACTTTCGGTCCAAAATGAATGTTTGGCAAAATATATGAATTTTCATGCAAGCCGTTCAGAAACCAACCGGCAAATTACTCAAAATGCTTAACTCACCGAGAAAATCACT
This sequence comes from Scyliorhinus torazame, assembly GCF_047496885.1. Lineage (NCBI taxonomy): Eukaryota > Metazoa > Chordata > Chondrichthyes > Carcharhiniformes > Scyliorhinidae > Scyliorhinus > Scyliorhinus torazame. The sequence continues at coordinate 244,554,737 of NC_092712.1, forward strand.
TTATTTCCACAATGAATGATTGACAAAAAATAGTTAATTTTGCTGCAATCCGTTCTGAAACCAACCGGCAAATTACTCAAAATGCTTCACACGCCGAGAAAATCACTTTATTTCCACAATGAATGATTGACAAAAAATAATTAATTTTGCTGCAAGCTGTTCTGAAACCAACCGGCAAATTACTCAAAAAGCTTAACTAGCCGAGAAAATCACTTTCTTTCCAAAATGAATGTTTGGCAAAAAATAGTGAATTTTCATGCAAGCCGTTCTGAAACCATCCGGCAAATTACTCAAAATGCTTAACCCACCGAGAAAATCACTTTATTTCACAATGAGTGTTTGGGAAAAAATAGTTAATTTTGCTGCAAGCCGTTCTGAAACCAACCGGCAAATTACTCAAAATGCTTAACTAGCCGAGAAAATCACTTTCGTTCCAAAATGAATGTTTGGCAAAAAATAGTGAATTTTCATGCAAGCCGTTCTGAATCCAACTGGCAAATTACTCAAAATGCTTAACTCGCCGAGAAAATCACTTTATTTGCACAATGAATGATTGACAAAAAATAGTTAATTTTGCTACAAGCCGTTCTGAAACCAACCAGGAAATTACTCAAAATGCTTAACTAGCCGAGAAAATCACTTTCGTTCCAAAATGAATGTTTGGCAAAAAATAGTGAATGTTCATGCAAGCCGTTCTGAAAACAACCGGCAAATTACTCAAAATGCTTAACTCGCAGCGAAAATCCCTTTCTTTCCACAATGAATGTTTGACAAAAAATAGTTAATTTTGATGCAAGCCGTTCTGAAACCAACCGGCAAATTACTCAAAATGCTTAACTCACCGAGAAAATCACTTTATTTCCGCAATGAATGTTTGGACAAAAATAGTTAATTTTAATGCAAGCCGTTCTGAAACCAACCGGCAAATTACTCAAAATGCTTAACTAGCCGAGAAAATCACTTTCGTTCCAAAATGAATGTTTGGCAAAAAATAGTGAATTTTCATGCAAGCCGTTCTGAAACCAACCGGAAAATTACTCAAAATGCTTAACCCACCGAGAAAATCACTTTATTTCCACAATGAATGATTGACAAAAAATAGTTAATTTTGCTGCAAGCCGTTCTGAAACCAACCGGCAAATTACTCAAAATGCTTAACTAGCCGAGAAAATCACTTTCGTTCCAAAATGAATGTTTGGCAAAATATAGTGAATTTTCATGCAAGCCGTTCTGAATCCAACTGGCAAATTACTCAAAATGCTTAACTCGCCGTGAAAATCACTTTATTTGCACAATGAATGATTGACAAAAAATAGTTAATTTTGCAGCAAGCCGTTCTGAAACCATCCGGCAAATTACTCAAACTGATTAACTCACCGAGAAAATCACTTTATTTCCACAATGAATGATTGACAAAAAATAGTTAATTTTGCTGGAAGCTGTTCTGAAACCAACCGGCAAATTACTCAAAATGCTTAACTAGCCGAGAAAATCACTTTCGTTCCAAGATGAATGTTTGGCAAAAAATAGTGAATTTTCATGCAAGCCGTTCTGAACCCAACCGGCAAATTACTCAAAATGCTTAACTCGCCGAGAAAATAACTTTATTTCCACAACGAATGATTGACAAAAAATAGTTAATTTTGCTGCAAGGCGTTCTGAAACCAACCAGGAAATTACTCAAAATGCTTAACTAGCGGAGAAAATCACTTTCGTTCCAAAATGAATGTTTGGCAAAAAATAGTGAATTTTCATGCAAGCCGTTCTGAAACCAACCGGCAAATTACTCAAAATGCTTAACCCACCGAGAAAATCACTTTATTTCAACAATGAGTGTTTGGGAAAAAATAGTTAATTTTGATGCAAGCCGTTCTGAAACTTACCGGCAAATTACTCAAAATGCTTACTCGCCGAGCAAATCACTTTATTTCCACAATGAATGATTGACAAAAAATAATTAATTTTGCTGCAAGCCGTTCTGAAACCAACCGGCAAATTACTCAAAATGCTTAACTAGCCGAGAAAATCACTTTCGTTCCAAAATGAATGTTTGGCAAAAAATAGTGAATTTTCATGCAAGCCGTTCTGAAACCAACCGGCAAATTACTCAAAATGCTTAACCCACCGAGAAAATCACTTTATTTCAACAATGAGTGTTTGGGAAAAAATAGTTAATTTTGATGCAAGCCGTTCTGAAACTTACCGGCAAATTACTCAAAATGCTTACTCGCCGAGCAAATCACTTTATTTCCACAATGAATGATTGACAAAAAATAGTTAATTTTGCTGCAAGCCGTTCTGAAACCAACCGGCAAATTACTCAAAATGCTTAACTAGCCGAGAAAATCACTTTCGTTCCAAAATGAATGTTTGGCAAAAAATAGTGAATTTTCATGCAAGCCGTTCTGAATCCAACTGGCAAATTACACAAAATGCCGAGAAAATCACTTTATTTGCACAATGAATGATTGACAAAAAATAGTTAATTTTGCTACAAGCCGTTCTGAAACCAACCAGGAAATTACTCAAAATGCTTAACTAGCCGAGAAAATCACTTTCGTTCCAAAATGAATGTTCGGCAAAAAATAGTGAATGTTCATGCAAGCCGTTCTGAAAACAACCGGCAAATTACTCAAAATGCTTAACTAACCGAGAAATTCACTTTATTTGCACATTGAATGATTGACAAAAAATAGTTAATTTTGCTGCAAGCCGTTCTGAAACAAACCGGCAAATTACTCAAAATGCTTAACTCACCGAGAAAATCACTTTATTTCAACAATGAATGTTTGGAAAAAAATAGTTAATTTTGATGCAAGCCGTTCTGAAACTTACCGGCAAATTACTCAAAATGCTTAACTCACCGAGAAAATCAATTTATTTCCACAATGAACGATTGACAAAAAATAGTTAATTTTGCTGCAAGCCGTTCTGAAACCAACCGGCAAATTACTCAAAATGCTTAACTAGCCCAGTAAATCACTTTCGGTCCAAAATGAATGTTTGGCAAAATATAGTGAATTTTCATGCAAGCCGTTCAGAAACCAACCGGCAAATTACTCAAAATGCTTAACTCACCGAGAAAATCACTTTATTTCCACAATGAATGATTGACAAAAAATAGTTAATTTTGCTGCAATCCGTTCTGAAACCAACTGGCAAATTACTCAAAATGCTTCACACGCCGAGAAAATCACTTTATTTCCACAATGAATGATTGACAATTTTGCTGCAAACTGTTCTGAAACCAACCGGCAAATTACTCAAAATGCTTAACTAGCCGAGAAAATCACTTTCTTTTCAAAATGAATGTTTGGCAAAAAATAGTGAATGTTCATGCAAGCCGTTCTGAAAACAACCGGCAAATTACTCAAAATGCTTAACTCGCAGCGAAAATCCCTTTCTTTCCACAATGAATGTTTGACAAAAAATAGTTAATTTTGATGCAAGCCGTTTTGAAACCAACCGGCAAATTACTCAAAATGCTTAACTCGCAGCGAAAATCCCTTTCTTTCCACAATGAATGTTTGACAAAAAATAGTTAATTTTGATGCAAGCCGTTCTGAAACCAACCGGCAAATTACTCAAAATGCTTAACTCACCGAGAAAATCACTTTATTTCCACAATGAATGTTTGGACAAAAATAGTTAATTTTAATGCAAGCCGTTCTGAAACCAACCGGCAAATTACTCAACATGCTGAACTCGCCGAGAAAATCACTTTATTTCAACAATGAATGTTTGGCAAAAAATAGTTAATTTTAATGCAAGCCGTTCTGAAACTTACCGGCAAATTACTCGAAATGCTTAACTAGCCGAGAAAATCACTTTATTTCAACAATGAATGCTTGGCAAAAAATAGATAATTTTAATGCAAGCCGTTCTGAAAGCAACCGGCAAATTACTCAAAATGCTTCACACGCCGAGAAAATCACTTTATTTCCACAATGAATGATTGACAAAAAATAATTAATTTTCATGCAAGCCGTTCTGAAAACAACCGGCAAATTACTCAAAATGCTTAACTCGCAGCGAAAATCCCTTTCTTTCCACAATGAATGTTTGACAAAAAATAGTTAATTTTGATGCAAGCCGTTCTGAAACCAACCGGCAAATTACTCAAAATGCTTAACTCACCGAGAAAATCACTTTATTTCCGCAATGAATGTTTGGACAAAAATAGTTAATTTTAATGCAAGCCGTTCTGAAACCAACCGGCAAATTACTCAAAATGCTTAACTAGCCGAGAAAATCACTTTCGTTCCAAAATGAATGTTTGGCAAAAAATAGTGAATTTTCATGCAAGCCGTTCTGAAACCAACCGGAAAATTACTCAAAATGCTTAACCCACCGAGAAAATCACTTTATTTCCACAATGAATGATTGACAAAAAATAGTTAATTTTGCTGCAAGCCGTTCTGAAACCAACCGGCAAATTACTCAAAATGCTTAACTAGCCGAGAAAATCACTTTCGTTCCAAAATGAATGTTTGGCAAAATATAGTGAATTTTCATGCAAGCCGTTCTGAATCCAACTGGCAAATTACTCAAAATGCTTAACTCGCCGTGAAAATCACTTTATTTGCACAATGAATGATTGACAAAAAATAGTTAATTTTGCAGCAAGCCGTTCTGAAACCATCCGGCAAATTACTCAAACTGATTAACTCACCGAGAAAATCACTTTATTTCCACAATGAATGATTGACAAAAAATAGTTAATTTTGCTGGAAGCTGTTCTGAAACCAACCGGCAAATTACTCAAAATGCTTAACTAGCCGAGAAAATCACTTTCGTTCCAAGATGAATGTTTGGCAAAAAATAGTGAATTTTCATGCAAGCCGTTCTGAACCCAACCGGCAAATTACTCAAAATGCTTAACTCGCCGAGAAAATAACTTTATTTCCACAACGAATGATTGACAAAAAATAGTTAATTTTGCTGCAAGGCGTTCTGAAACCAACCAGGAAATTACTCAAAATGCTTAACTAGCGGAGAAAATCACTTTCGTTCCAAAATGAATGTTTGGCAAAAAATAGTGAATTTTCATGCAAGCCGTTCTGAAACCAACCGGCAAATTACTCAAAATGCTTAACCCACCGAGAAAATCACTTTATTTCAACAATGAGTGTTTGGGAAAAAATAGTTAATTTTGATGCAAGCCGTTCTGAAACTTACCGGCAAATTACTCAAAATGCTTACTCGCCGAGCAAATCACTTTATTTCCACAATGAATGATTGACAAAAAATAATTAATTTTGCTGCAAGCCGTTCTGAAACCAACCGGCAAATTACTCAAAATGCTTAACTAGCCGAGAAAATCACTTTCGTTCCAAAATGAATGTTTGGCAAAAAATAGTGAATTTTCATGCAAGCCGTTCTGAAACCAACCGGCAAATTACTCAAAATGCTTAACCCACCGAGAAAATCACTTTATTTCAACAATGAGTGTTTGGGAAAAAATAGTTAATTTTGATGCAAGCCGTTCTGAAACTTACCGGCAAATTACTCAAAATGCTTACTCGCCGAGCAAATCACTTTATTTCCACAATGAATGATTGACAAAAAATAGTTAATTTTGCTGCAAGCCGTTCTGAAACCAACCGGCAAATTACTCAAAATGCTTAACTAGCCGAGAAAATCACTTTCGTTCCAAAATGAATGTTTGGCAAAAAATAGTGAATTTTCATGCAAGCCGTTCTGAATCCAACTGGCAAATTACACAAAATGCCGAGAAAATCACTTTATTTGCACAATGAATGATTGACAAAAAATAGTTAATTTTGCTACAAGCCGTTCTGAAACCAACCAGGAAATTACTCAAAATGCTTAACTAGCCGAGAAAATCACTTTCGTTCCAAAATGAATGTTCGGCAAAAAATAGTGAATGTTCATGCAAGCCGTTCTGAAAACAACCGGCAAATTACTCAAAATGCTTAACTAACCGAGAAATTCACTTTATTTGCACATTGAATGATTGACAAAAAATAGTTAATTTTGCTGCAAGCCGTTCTGAAACAAACCGGCAAATTACTCAAAATGCTTAACTCACCGAGAAAATCACTTTATTTCAACAATGAATGTTTGGAAAAAAATAGTTAATTTTGATGCAAGCCGTTCTGAAACTTACCGGCAAATTACTCAAAATGCTTAACTCACCGAGAAAATCAATTTATTTCCACAATGAACGATTGACAAAAAATAGTTAATTTTGCTGCAAGCCGTTCTGAAACCAACCGGCAAATTACTCAAAATGCTTAACTAGCCCAGTAAATCACTTTCGGTCCAAAATGAATGTTTGGCAAAATATAGTGAATTTTCATGCAAGCCGTTCAGAAACCAACCGGCAAATTACTCAAAATGCTTAACTCACCGAGAAAATCACTTTATTTCCACAATGAATGATTGACAAAAAATAGTTAATTTTGCTGCAATCCGTTCTGAAACCAACTGGCAAATTACTCAAAATGCTTCACACGCCGAGAAAATCACTTTATTTCCACAATGAATGATTGACAATTTTGCTGCAAACTGTTCTGAAACCAACCGGCAAATTACTCAAAATGCTTAACTAGCCGAGAAAATCACTTTCTTTTCAAAATGAATGTTTGGCAAAAAATAGTGAATGTTCATGCAAGCCGTTCTGAAAACAACCGGCAAATTACTCAAAATGCTTAACTCGCAGCGAAAATCCCTTTCTTTCCACAATGAATGTTTGACAAAAAATAGTTAATTTTGATGCAAGCCGTTTTGAAACCAACCGGCAAATTACTCAAAATGCTTAACTCGCAGCGAAAATCCCTTTCTTTCCACAATGAATGTTTGACAAAAAATAGTTAATTTTGATGCAAGCCGTTCTGAAACCAACCGGCAAATTACTCAAAATGCTTAACTCACCGAGAAAATCACTTTATTTCCACAATGAATGTTTGGACAAAAATAGTTAATTTTAATGCAAGCCGTTCTGAAACCAACCGGCAAATTACTCAACATGCTGAACTCGCCGAGAAAATCACTTTATTTCAACAATGAATGTTTGGCAAAAAATAGTTAATTTTAATGCAAGCCGTTCTGAAACTTACCGGCAAATTACTCGAAATGCTTAACTAGCCGAGAAAATCACTTTATTTCAACAATGAATGCTTGGCAAAAAATAGATAATTTTAATGCAAGCCGTTCTGAAAGCAACCGGCAAATTACTCAAAATGCTTCACACGCCGAGAAAATCACTTTATTTCCACAATGAATGATTGACAAAAAATAATTAATTTTCATGCAAGCCGTTCTGAATCGAACCGGCAAATTACTCAAAATGCTTAACTCGCTGAGAAAATCACTTTATTTCGACAATGAATGATTGACAAAAAATAGTTTATTTTGCTGCAAGCCGTTCTGAAACAAACCAGGAAATTACTCAAAATGCTTAACTAGCCGAGAAAATCAATTTATTTCCACAATGAATGATTGACAAAAAATAGTTAATTTTGCTGGAAGCTGTTCTGAAACCAATCGGCAAATTACTCAAAATGCTTACTCGCCGAGCAAATCACTTTATTTCCACAATGAATGATTGACAAAAAATAGTTAATTTTGCTGCAAGCCGTTCTGAAACCAACCGGCAAATTACTCAAAATGCTTAACTAGCCGAGAAAATCACTTTCGTTCCAAAATGAATGTTTGGCAAAAAATAGTGAATTTTCATGCAAGCCGTTCTGAAACCAACCGGAAAATTACTCAAAATGCTTAACCCACCGAGAAAATCACTTTATTTCCACAATGAATGATTGACAAAAAATAGTTAATTTTGCTGCAAGCCGTTCTGAAACCAACCGGCAAATTACTCAAAATGCTTAACTAGCCGAGAAAATCACTTTCGTTCCAAAATGAATGTTTGGCAAAATATAGTGAATTTTCATGCAAGCCGTTCTGAATCCAACTGGCAAATTACTCAAAATGCTTAACTCGCCGAGAAAATCACTTTATTTGCACAATGAATGATTGACAAAAAATAGTTAATTTTGCAGCAAGCCGTTCTGAAACCATCCGGCAAATTACTCAAACTGATTAACTCACCGAGAAAATCACTTTATTTCCACAATGAATGATTGACAAAAAATAGTTAATTTTGCTGGAAGCTGTTCTGAAACCAACCGGCAAATTACTCAAAATGCTTAACTAGCCGAGAAAATCACTTTCGTTCCAAGATGAATGTTTGGCAAAAAATAGTGAATTTTCATGCAAGCCGTTCTGAACCCAACCGGCAAATTACTCAAAATGCTTAACTCGCCGAGAAAATAACTTTATTTCCACAACGAATGATTGACAAAAAATAGTTAATTTTGCTGCAAGGCGTTCTGAAACCAACCAGGAAATTACTCAAAATGCTTAACTAGCGGAGAAAATCACTTTCGTTCCAAAATGAATGTTTGGCAAAAAATAGTGAATTTTCATGCAAGCCGTTCTGAAACCAACCGGCAAACTACTCAAAATGCTCAACCCACCGAGAAAATCACTTTATTTCAACAATGAGTGTTTGGGAAAAAATAGTTAATTTTGATGCAAGCCGTTCTGAAACTTACCGGCAAATTACTCAAAATGCTTACTCGCCGAGCAAATCACTTTATTTCCACAATGAATGATTGACAAAAAATAATTAATTTTGCTGCAAGCCGTTCTGAAACCAACCGGCAAATTACTCAAAATGCTTAACTAGCCGAGAAAATCACTTTCGTTCCAAAATGAATGTTTGGCAAAAAATAGTGAATTTTCATGCAAGCCGTTCTGAAACCAACCGGCAAATTACTCAAAATGCTTAACCCACCGAGAAAATCACTTTATTTCAACAATGAGTGTTTGGGAAAAAATAGTTAATTTTGATGCAAGCCGTTCTGAAACTTACCGGCAAATTACTCAAAATGCTTACTCGCCGAGCAAATCACTTTATTTCCACAATGAATGATTGACAAAAAATAGTTAATTTTGCTGCAAGCCGTTCTGAAACCAACCGGCAAATTACTCAAAATGCTTAACTAGCCGAGAAAATCACTTTCGTTCCAAAATGAATGTTTGGCAAAAAATAGTGAATTTTCATGCAAGCCGTTCTGAATCCAACTGGCAAATTACACAAAATGCCGAGAAAATCACTTTATTTGCACAATGAATGATTGACAAAAAATAGTTAATTTTGCTACAAGCCGTTCTGAAACCAACCAGGAAATTACTCAAAATGCTTAACTAGCCGAGAAAATCACTTTCGTTCCAAAATGAATGTTCGGCAAAAAATAGTGAATGTTCATGCAAGCCGTTCTGAAAACAACCGGCAAATTACTCAAAATGCTTAACTAACCGAGAAATTCACTTTATTTGCACATTGAATGATTGACAAAAAATAGTTAATTTTGCTGCAAGCCGTTCTGAAACAAACCGGCAAATTACTCAAAATGCTTAACTCACCGAGAAAATCACTTTATTTCAACAATGAATGTTTGGAAAAAAATAGTTAATTTTGATGCAAGCCGTTCTGAAACTTACCGGCAAATTACTCAAAATGCTTAACTCACCGAGAAAATCAATTTATTTCCACAATGAACGATTGACAAAAAATAGTTAATTTTGCTGCAAGCCGTTCTGAAACCAACCGGCAAATTACTCAAAATGCTTAACTAGCCCAGTAAATCACTTTCGGTCCAAAATGAATGTTTGGCAAAATATAGTGAATTTTCATGCAAGCCGTTCAGAAACCAACCGGCAAATTACTCAAAATGCTTAACTCACCGAGAAAATCACTTTATTTCCACAATGAATGATTGACAAAAAATAGTTAATTTTGCTGCAATCCGTTCTGAAACCAACTGGCAAATTACTCAAAATGCTTCACACGCCGAGAAAATCACTTTATTTCCACAATGAATGATTGACAATTTTGCTGCAAGCTGTTCTGAAACCAACCGGCAAATTACTCAAAATGCTTAACTAGCCGAGAAAATCACTTTCTTTCCAAAATGAATGTTTGGCAAAAAATAGTGAATGTTCATGCAAGCCGTTCTGAAAACAACCGGCAAATTACTCAAAATGCTTAACTCGCAGCGAAAATCCCTTTCTTTCCACAATGAATGTTTGACAAAAAATAGTTAATTTTGATGCAAGCCGTTTTGAAACCAACCGGCAAATTACTCAAAATGCTTAACTCACCGAGAAAATCACTTTATTTCCACAATGAATGTTTGGACAAAAATAGTTAATTTTAATGCAAGCCGTTCTGAAACCAACCGGCAAATTACTCAACATGCTGAACTCGCCGAGAAAATCACTTTATTTCAACAATGAATGTTTGGCAAAAAATACTTAATTTTAATGCAAGCCGTTCTGAAACTTACCGGCAAATTACTCGAAATGCTTAACTAGCCGAGAAAATCACTTTATTTCAACAATGAATGCTTGGCAAAAAATAGATAATTTTAATGCAAGCCATTCTGAAAGCAACCGGCAAATTACTCAAAATGCTTCACACGCCGAGAAAATCACTTTATTTCCACAATGAATGATTGACAAAAAATAATTAATTTTCATGCAAGCCGTTCTGAATCGAACCGGCAAATTACTCAAAATGCTTAACTCGCTGAGAAAATCACTTTATTTCGACAATGAATGATTGACAAAAAATAGTTAATTTTGCTGCAAGCCGTTCTGAAACAAACCAGGAAATTACTCAAAATGCTTAACTAGCCGAGAAAATCACTTTTTTTTCAATAATGAATGTTTGGAGAAAAATAGTTTATTTTGCTGCAAGCCGTTCTGAAACCAACCGTCAAATTACTCAAAATGCTTAACAAGCACAGTAAATCACTTTCGGTCCAAAATGAATGTTTGGCAAAATATATGAATTTTCATGCAAGCCGTTCAGAAACCAACCGGCAAATTACTCAAAATGCTTCACACGCCGAGAAAATCACTTTATTTCCACAATGAATGATTGACAAAAAATAATTAATTTTGCTGCAAGCTGTTCTGAAACCAACCGGCAAATTACTCAAAAAGCTTAACTAGCCGAGAAAATCACTTTCTTTCCAAAATGAATGTTTGGCAAAAAATAGTGAATTTTCATGCAAGCCGTTCTGAAACCATCCGGCAAATTACTCAAAATGCTTAACCCACCGAGAAAATCACTTTATTTCACAATGAGTGTTTGGGAAAAAATAGTTAATTTTGCTGCAAGCCGTTCTGAAACCAACCGGCAAATTACTCAAAATGCTTAACTAGCCGAGAAAATCACTTTCGTTCCAAAATGAATGTTTGGCAAAAAATAGTGAATTTTCATGCAAGCCGTTCTGAATCCAACTGGCAAATTACTCAAAATGCTTAACTCGCCGAGAAAATCACTTTATTTGCACAATGAATGATTGACAAAAAATAGTTAATTTTGATGCAAGCCGTTCTGAAACCAACCGGCAAATTACTCAAAATGCTTAACTCACCGAGAAAATCACTTTATTTCCGCAATGAATGTTTGGACAAAAATAGTTAATTTTAATGCAAGCCGTTCTGAAACCAACCGGCAAATTACTCAAAATGCTTAACTAGCCGAGAAAATCACTTTCGTTCCAAAATGAATGTTTGGCAAAAAATAGTGAATTTTCATGCAAGCCGTTCTGAAACCAACCGGAAAATTACTCAAAATGCTTAACCCACCGAGAAAATCACTTTATTTCCACAATGAATGATTGACAAAAAATAGTTAATTTTGCTGCAAGCCGTTCTGAAACCAACCGGCAAATTACTCAAAATGCTTAACTAGCCGAGAAAATCACTTTCGTTCCAAAATGAATGTTTGGCAAAATATAGTGAATTTTCATGCAAGCCGTTCTGAATCCAACTGGCAAATTACTCAAAATGCTTAACTCGCCGAGAAAATCACTTTATTTGCACAATGAATGATTGACAAAAAATAGTTAATTTTGCAGCAAGCCGTTCTGAAACCATCCGGCAAATTACTCAAACTGATTAACTCACCGAGAAAATCACTTTATTTCCACAATGAATGATTGACAAAAAATAGTTAATTTTGCTGGAAGCTGTTCTGAAACCAACCGGCAAATTACTCAAAATGCTTAACTAGCCGAGAAAATCACTTTCGTTCCAAGATGAATGTTTGGCAAAAAATAGTGAATTTTCATGCAAGCCGTTCTGAACCCAACCGGCAAATTACTCAAAATGCTTAACTCGCCGAGAAAATAACTTTATTTCCACAACGAATGATTGACAAAAAATAGTTAATTTTGCTGCAAGGCGTTCTGAAACCAACCAGGAAATTACTCAAAATGCTTAACTAGCGGAGAAAATCACTTTCGTTCCAAAATGAATGTTTGGCAAAAAATAGTGAATTTTCATGCAAGCCGTTCTGAAACCAACCGGCAAATTACTCAAAATGCTTAACCCACCGAGAAAATCACTTTATTTCAACAATGAGTGTTTGGGAAAAAATAGTTAATTTTGATGCAAGCCGTTCTGAAACTTACCGGCAAATTACTCAAAATGCTTACTCGCCGAGCAAATCACTTTATTTCCACAATGAATGATTGACAAAAAATAATTAATTTTGCTGCAAGCCGTTCTGAAACCAACCGGCAAATTACTCAAAATGCTTAACTAGCCGAGAAAATCACTTTCGTTCCAAAATGAATGTTTGGCAAAAAATAGTGAATTTTCATGCAAGCCGTTCTGAAACCAACCGGCAAATTACTCAAAATGCTTAACCCACCGAGAAAATCACTTTATTTCAACAATGAGTGTTTGGGAAAAAATAGTTAATTTTGATGCAAGCCGTTCTGAAACTTACCGGCAAATTACTCAAAATGCTTACTCGCCGAGCAAATCACTTTATTTCCACAATGAATGATTGACAAAAAATAGTTAATTTTGCTGCAAGCCGTTCTGAAACCAACCGGCAAATTACTCAAAATGCTTAACTAGCCGAGAAAATCACTTTCGTTCCAAAATGAATGTTTGGCAAAAAATAGTGAATTTTCATGCAAGCCGTTCTGAATCCAACTGGCAAATTACACAAAATGCCGAGAAAATCACTTTATTTGCACAATGAATGATTGACAAAAAATAGTTAATTTTGCTACAAGCCGTTCTGAAACCAACCAGGAAATTACTCAAAATGCTTAACTAGCCGAGAAAATCACTTTCGTTCCAAAATGAATGTTCGGCAAAAAATAGTGAATGTTCATGCAAGCCGTTCTGAAAACAACCGGCAAATTACTCAAAATGCTTAACTAACCGAGAAATTCACTTTATTTGCACATTGAATGATTGACAAAAAATAGTTAATTTTGCTGCAAGCCGTTCTGAAACAAACCGGCAAATTACTCAAAATGCTTAACTCACCGAGAAAATCACTTTATTTCAACAATGAATGTTTGGAAAAAAATAGTTAATTTTGATGCAAGCCGTTCTGAAACTTACCGGCAAATTACTCAAAATGCTTAACTCACCGAGAAAATCAATTTATTTCCACAATGAACGATTGACAAAAAATAGTTAATTTTGCTGCAAGCCGTTCTGAAACCAACCGGCAAATTACTCAAAATGCTTAACTAGCCCAGTAAATCACTTTCGGTCCAAAATGAATGTTTGGCAAAATATAGTGAATTTTCATGCAAGCCGTTCAGAAACCAACCGGCAAATTACTCAAAATGCTTAACTCACCGAGAAAATCACTTTATTTCCACAATGAATGATTGACAAAAAATAGTTAATTTTGCTGCAATCCGTTCTGAAACCAACTGGCAAATTACTCAAAATGCTTCACACGCCGAGAAAATCACTTTATTTCCACAATGAATGATTGACAATTTTGCTGCAAGCTGTTCTGAAACCAACCGGCAAATTACTCAAAATGCTTAACTAGCCGAGAAAATCACTTTCTTTCCAAAATGAATGTTTGGCAAAAAATAGTGAATGTTCATGCAAGCCGTTCTGAAAACAACCGGCAAATTACTCAAAATGCTTAACTCGCAGCGAAAATCCCTTTCTTTCCACAATGAATGTTTGACAAAAAATAGTTAATTTTGATGCAAGCCGTTTTGAAACCAACCGGCAAATTACTCAAAATGCTTAACTCACCGAGAAAATCACTTTATTTCCACAATGAATGTTTGGACAAAAATAGTTAATTTTAATGCAAGCCGTTCTGAAACCAACCGGCAAATTACTCAACATGCTGAACTCGCCGAGAAAATCACTTTATTTCAACAATGAATGTTTGGCAAAAAATACTTAATTTTAATGCAAGCCGTTCTGAAACTTACCGGCAAATTACTCGAAATGCTTAACTAGCCGAGAAAATCACTTTATTTCAACAATGAATGCTTGGCAAAAAATAGATAATTTTAATGCAAGCCGTTCTGAAAGCAACCGGCAAATTACTCAAAATGCTTCACACGCCGAGAAAATCACTTTATTTCCACAATGAATGATTGACAAAAAATAATTAATTTTCATGCAAGCCGTTCTGAATCGAACCGGCAAATTACTCAAAATGCTTAACTCGCTGAGAAAATCACTTTATTTCGACAATGAATGATTGACAAAAAATAGTTAATTTTGCTGCAAGCCGTTCTGAAACAAACCAGGAAATTACTCAAAATGCTTAACTAGCCGAGAAAATCACTTTTTTTTCAATAATGAATGTTTGGAGAAAAATAGTTTATTTTGATGCAAGCCGTTCTGAAACTTACCGGCAAATTACTCAAAATGATTAACTCACCGAGAAAATCACTTTATTTCCACAATGAATGATTGACAAAAAATAGTTAATTTTGCTGGAAGCTGTTCTGAAACCAATCGGCAAATTACTCAAAATGCTTACTCGCCGAGCAAATCACTTTATTTCCACAATGAATGATTGACAAAAAATAGTTAATTTTGCTGCAAGCCGTTCTGAAACCAACCGTCAAATTACTCAAAATGCTTAACAAGCACAGTAAATCACTTTCGGTCCAAAATGAATGTTTGGCAAAATATATGAATTTTCATGCAAGCCGTTCAGAAACCAACCGGCAAATTACTCAAAATGCTTAACTCACTGAGAAAATCACTTTATTTCCACAATGAATGATTGACAAAAAATAGTTAATTTTGCTGCAATCCGTTCTGAAACCAACCGGCAAATTACTCAAAATGCTTCACACGCCGAGAAAATCACTTTATTTCCACAATGAATGATTGACAAAAAATAATTAATTTTGCTGCAAGCTGTTCTGAAACCAACCGGCAAATTACTCAAAAAGCTTAACTAGCCGAGAAAATCACTTTCTTTCCAAAATGAATGTTTGGCAAAAAATAGTGAATTTTCATGCAAGCCGTTCTGAAACCATCCGGCAAATTACTCAAAATGCTTAACCCACCGAGAAAATCACTTTATTTCACAATGAGTGTTTGGGAAAAAATAGTTAATTTTGCTGCAAGCCGTTCTGAAACCAACCGGCAAATTACTCAAAATGCTTAACTAGCCGAGAAAATCACTTTCGTTCCAAAATGAATGTTTGGCAAAAAATAGTGAATTTTCATGCAAGCCGTTCTGAATCCAACTGGCAAATTACTCAAAATGCTTAACTCGCCGAGAAAATCACTTTATTTGCACAATGAATGATTGACAAAAAATAGTTAATTTTGCTACAAGCCGTTCTGAAACCAACCAGGAAATTACTCAAAATGCTTAACTAGCCGAGAAAATCACTTTCGTTCCAAAATGAATGTTTGGCAAAAAATAGTGAATGTTCATGCAAGCCGTTCTGAAAACAACCGGCAAATTACTCAAAATGCTTAACTCGCAGCGAAAATCCCTTTCTTTCCACAATGAATGTTTGACAAAAAATAGTTAATTTTGATGCAAGCCGTTCTGAAACCAACCGGCAAATTACTCAAAATGCTTAACTCACCGAGAAAATCACTTTATTTCCGCAATGAATGTTTGGACAAAAATAGTTAATTTTAATGCAAGCCGTTCTGAAACCAACAGGCAAATTACTGAACATGCTTAACTCGCCGAGAAAATCACTTTATTTCAACAATGAATGTTTGGCAAAAAATAGTTAATTTTAATGCAAGCCGTTCTGAAACTTACCGGCAAATTACTCGAAATGCTTAACTAGCCGAGAAAATCACTTTATTTCAACAATGAATGCTTGGCAAAAAATAGATAATTTTAATGCAAGCCGTTCTGAAAGCAACCGGCAAATTACTCAAAATGCTTCACACGCCGAGAAAATCACTTTATTTCCACAATGAATGATTGACAAAAAATAATTTATTTTCATGCAATCCGTTCTGAATCGAACCGGCAAATTACTCAAAATGCTTAACTCGCTGAGAAAATCACTTTATTTCGACAATGAATGATTGACAAAAAATAGTTAATTTTGCTGCAAGCCATTCTGAAACAAACCAGGAAATTACTCAAAATGCTTAACTAGCCGAGATAATCACTTTTTTTTCAATAATGAATGTTTGGAGAAAAATAGTTTATTTTGCTGGAAGCTGTTCTGAAACCAACCGGCAAATTACTCAAAATGCTTAACTAGCCGAGAAAATCACTTTCGTTCCAAAATGAATGTTTGGCAAAAAATAGTGAATTTTCATGCAAGCCGTTCTGAACCCAACCGGCAAATTACTCAAAATGCTTAACCCACCGAGAAAATCACTTTATTTCAACAATGAGTGTTTGGGAAAAAAATAGTTAATTTTGATGCAAACCGTTCTGAAACTTACCGGCAAATTACTCAAAATGCTTACTCGCCGAGCAAATCACTTTATTTCCACAATGAATGATTGACAAAAAATAGTTAATTTTTTTGCAAGCCGTTCTGAAACCAACCGGCAAATTACTCAAAATGCTTAACTAGCCGAGAAAATCACTTTCGTTCCAAAATGAATGTTTGGCAAAAAATAGTGAATTTTCATGCAAGCCGTTCTGAATCCAACCGGCAAATTACTCAAAATGCTTACTCGGCGAGAAAATCACTTTATTTCCACAATGAATGATTGACAAAAAATAGTTAATTTTGCTGCGAGCCGTTCTGAAACCAACCGGCAAATTACTCAAAATGCTTAACTAGCCGAGAAAATCACTTTCGTTCCAAAATGAATGTTTGGCAAAAAATAGTGAATTTTCATGCAAGCCGTTCTGAATCCAACTGGCAAATTACTCAAAATGCTTAACTCGCCGAGAAAATCACTTTATTTGCACAATGAATGATTGACAAAAAATAGTTAATTTTGCTGCAAGCCGTTCTGAAACCATCCGGCAAATTACTCAAAATGATTAACTCACCGAGAAAATCACTTTATTTCCACAATGAATGATTGACAAAAAATAGTTAATTTTGCTGGAAGCTGTTCTGAAACCAACCGGCAAATTACTCAAAATGCTTAACTAGCCGAGAAAATCACTTTCGTTCCAAGATGAATGTTTGGCAAAATATAGTGAATTTTCATGCAAGCCGTTCTGAACCCAACCGGCAAATTACTCAAAATGCTTAACTCGCCGAGAAAATAACTTTATTTCCACAATGAATGATTGACAAAAAATAGTTAATTTTGCATCAAGCCGTTCTGAAAACAACCAGGAAATTACTCAAAATGCTTAACTAGCCGAGAAAATCACTTTCGTTCCAAAATGAATGTTTGGCAAAAAATAGTGAATTTTCATGCAAGCCGTTCTGAAACCAACCGGCAAATTACTCAAAATGCTTAACCCACCGAGAAAATCACTTTATTTCAACAATGAGTGTTTGGGAAAAAATAGTTAATTTTGATGCAAGCCGTTCTGAAACTTACCGGCAAATTACTCAAAATGCTTACTCGCCGAGCAAATCACTTTATTTCCACAATGAATGATTGACAAAAAATAGTTAATTTTGCTGCAAGCCGTTCTGAAACCAACCGGCAAATTACTCAAAATGCTTAACTAGCCGAGAAAATCACTTTCGTTCCAAAATGAATGTTTGGCAAAAAATAGTGAATTTTCATGCAAGCCGTTCTGAATCCAACTGGCAAATTACACAAAATGCTTAACTCGCCGAGAAAATCACTTTATTTGCACAATGAATGATTGACAAAAAATAGTTAATTTTGCTACAAGCCGTTCTGAAACCAACCAGGAAATTACTCAAAATGCTTAACTAGCCGAGAAAATCACTTTCGTTCCAAAATGAATGTTCGGCAAAAAATAGTGAATGTTCATGCAAGCCGTTCTGAAAACAACCGGCAAATTACTCAAAATGCTTAACTAACCGAGAAATTCACTTTATTTGCACATTGAATGATTGACAAAAAATAGTTAATTTTGCTGCAAGCCGTTCTGAAAGCAACCGGCAAATTACTCAAAATGCTTCACACGCCGAGAAAATCACGTTCGTTCCAAAATGAATGTTTGGCAAAAAATAGTGAATTTTCATGCAAGCCGTTCTGAAACCAACCGGCAAATTACTCAAAATGCTTAACCCACCGAGAAAATCAATTTATTTCAACAATGAATGTTTGGGAAAAAATAGTTAATTTTGATGCAAGCCGTTCTGAAACTTACCGGCAAATTACTCAAAATGCTTACTCGCCGAGCAAATCACTTTATTTCCACAATGAATGATTGACACAAAATAGTTAATTTTGCTGCAAGCGGCAAATTACTCAAAATGCTTAACTTGCCGAGAAAATCAATTTCGTTCCAAAATGAATCTTTTGGCAAAAAATAGTGAATTTTCATGCAAGCCGTTCTGAATCCAACCGGCAAATTACTCAAAATGCGTCCTCGGCGAGAAAATCACTTTATTTCCACAATGAATGATTGACAAAAAATAGTTAATTTTGCTGCAAGCCGTTCTGAAACCAACCGGCAAATTACTCAAAATGCTTAACTAGCCGAGAAAATCACTTTCGTTCCAAAATGAATGTTTGGCAAAAAATAGTGAATTTTCATGCAAGCCGTTCTGAATCCAACTGGCAAATTACTCAAAATGCTTAACTCGCCGAGAAAATCACTTTATTTGCACAATGAATGATTGACAAAAAATAGTTAATTTTGCTGCAAGCCGTTCTGAAACCAACCGGCAAATTACTCAAAATGCTTAACCCACCGAGAAAATCACTTTATTTCAACAATGAGTGTTTGGGAAAAAATTGTTAATTTTGATGCAAGCCGTTCTGAAACTTACCGGCAAATTACTCAAAATGCTTACTCGCCGAGCAAATCACTTTATTTCCACAATGAATGATTGACAAAAAATAGTTAATTTTGCTGTAAGCCGTTCTGAAACCAACCGGCAAATTACTCAAAATGCTTCACGAGCCGAAAAAATCACTTTCGTTCCAAGATGTATGTTTGGCAAAAAATAGTGAATTTTCATGCAAGCCGTTCTGAAACCAACCGGCAAATTACTCAAAATGCTTAACTCACAGCGAAAATCCCTTTCTTTCCACAATGAATGTTTGACAAAAAATAGTTAATTTTGATGCAAGCCGTTCTGAAACCATCCGGCAAATTACTCAAAATGCTTAACTCACCGAGAAAATCACTTTATTTCCACAATGAATGTTTGGACAAAAATAGTTAATTTTAATGCAAGCCGTTCTGAAACCAACCGGCAAATTACTCAAAATGCTTAACTCGCCGAGAAAATCACTTTATTTCAACAATGAATGTTTGGCAAAAAATAGTTAATTTTAATGCAAGCCGTTCTGAAACTTACCGGCAAATTACTCGAAATGCTTAACTAGCCGAGAAAATCACTTTATTTCAACAATGAATGCTTGGCAAAAAATAGATCATTTTAATGCAAGCCGTTCTGAAAGCAACCGGCAAATTACTCAAAATGCTTCACACGCCGAGAAAATCACTTTATTTCCACAATGAATGATTGACAAAAAATAATTAATTTTCATGCATGCCGTTCTGAATCGAACCGGCAAATTACTCAAAATGCTTAACCCACCGAGAAAATCACTTTATTTCAACAATGAGTGTTTGGGAAAAAATAGTTAATTTTGATGCAAGCCGCTCTGAAACCAATCGACAAATTACTCAAAATGCTTAACTCGCAGCGAAAATCCCTTTCTTTCCACAATGAATGTTTGACAAAAAATAGTTAATTTTGATGCAACACGTTCTGAAACCAACCGGCAAATTACTCAAAATGCTTAACTCACCGAGAAAATCACTTTATTTCCACAATGAATGTTTGGACAAAAATAGTTAATTTTAATGCAAGCCGTTCTGAAACCAACCGGCAAATTACTCAACATGCTTAACTCGCCGAGAAAATCACTTTATTTCAACAATGAATGTTTGGCAAAAAATAGTTAATTTTAATGCAAGCCGTTCTGAAACTTACCGGCAAATTACTCGAAATGCTTAACTAGCCGAGAAAATCACTTTATTTCAACAATGAATGCTTGGCAAAAAATAGATAATTTTAATGCAAGCCGTTCTGAAAGCAACCGGCAAATTACTCAAAATGCTTCACACGCCGAGAAAATCACTTTATTTCCACAATGAATGATTGACAAAAAATAATTAATTTTCATGCAAGCCGTTCTGAATCGAACCGGCAAATTACTCAAAATGCTTAACTCGCTGAGAAAATCACTTTATTTCGACAATGAATGATTGACAAAAAATAGTTAATTTTGCTGCAAGCCGTTCTGAAACAAACCAGGAAATTACTCAAAATGCTTAACTAGCCGAGAAAATCACTCTTTTTTTCAATAATGAATGTTTGGAGAAAAATAGTTTATTTTGATGCAAGCCGTTCTGAAACTTACCGGCAAATTACTCAAAATGCTTAACTCACCGAGAAAATCACTTTATTTCCACAATGAACGATTGACAAAAAATAATTAATTTTGCTGTAAGCCGTTTTGAAACCATCCGGCAAATTACTCAAAATGATTAACTCACCGAGAAAATCACTTTATTTCCACAATGAATGATTGACAAAAAATAGTTAATTTTGCTGGAAGCTGTTCTGAAACCAACCGGCAAATTACTCAAAATGCTTAACTAGCCGAGAAAATCACTTTCGTTCCAAAATGAATGTTTGGCAAAAAATAGTGAATGTTCATGCAAGCCGTTCTGAACCCAACCGGCAAATTACTCAAAATGCTTAACTCGCCGAGAAAATAACTTTATTTCCACAATGAATGATTGACAAAAAATAGTTAATTTTGCTGCAAGCCGTTCTGAAACCAACCAGGAAATTACTCAAAATGCTTAACTAGCCGAGAAAATCACTTTCGTTCCAAAATGAATGTTTGGCAAAAAATAGTGAATTTTCATGCAAGCCGTTCTGAAACCAACCGGCAAATTACTCAAAATGCTTAACCCACCGAGAAAATCCCTTTCTTTCCACAATGAATGTTTGGACAAAAATAGTTAATTTTAATGCAAGCCGTTCTGAAACCAACCGGCAAATTACTCAAAATGCTTAACTAGCCGAGAAAATCACTTTCGTTCCAAAATGAATGTTTGGCAAAAAATAGTGAATTTTCAAGCAAGCCGTTCTGAAAACAACCGGCAAATTACTCAAAATGCTTAACTCACCGAGAAATTCACTTTATTTCCACATTGAATGATTGACAAAAAATAGTTAATTTTGCTGCAAGCCGTTCTGAAACCAACCGGCAAATTACTCAAAATGCTTAACCCACCGAGAAAATCACTTTATTTCAACAATGAGTGTTTGGGAAAAAATAGTTAATTTTGATGCAAGCCGTTCTGAAACTTACCGGCAAATTACTCAAATTGCTTACTCGCCGAGCAAATCACTTTATTTCCACAATGAATGATTGACAAAAGATAGTTAATTTTGCTGTTAGCCGTTCTGAAACCAACCGGCAAATTACTCAAAATGCTTAACTAGCCGAGAAAATCACTTTCGTTCCAAAATGTATGTTTGGCAAATAATAGAGAATTTTCATGCAACCGTTCTGAAACCAACCGGCAAATTACTCAAAATGCTTAACTCACCGAGAAAATCACTTTATTTCCACAATGAATGTTTGGACAAAAATAGTTAATTTTAATGCAAGCCGTTCTGAAACCATCCGGCAAATTACTCAAAATGCTTAACAAGCCGAGAAAATCACTTTATTTCCACAATGAATGTTTGGCAAAAAATAGTTAATTTTAATGCAAGCCGTTCTGAAACTTACCGGCAAATTACTCGAAATGCTTAACTAGCCGAGAAAATCACTTTATTTCAACAATGAATGCTTGGCAAAAAATAGATAATTTTAATGCAAGCCGTTCTGAAAGCAACCGGCAAATTACTCAAAATGCTTCACACGCCGAGAAAATCACTTTATTTCCACAATGAATGATTGACAAAAAATAGTTAATTTTGCTGCAAGCCGTTCTGAAACAAACCAGGAAATTACTCAAAATGCTTAACTCACCGAGAAAATCACTTTATTTCCACAATGAATGATTGACAAAAAATAGTTAATTTTGCTGCAAGCCGTTCTGAAACCATCCGGCAAATTACTCAAAATGATTAACTCACCGAGAAAATCACTTTATTTCCACAATGAATGATTGACAGAAAATAGTTAATTTTGCTGGAAGCTGTTCTGAAACCAACCGGCAAATTACTCAAAATGCTTAACTAGCCGAGAAAATCACTTTCGTTCCAAAATGAATGTTTGGCAAAAAATAGTGAATTTTCATGCAAGCCGTTCTGAACCCAACCGGCAAATTACTCAAAATGCTTAACTCGCCGAGAAAATAACTTTATTTCCACATTGAATGATTGACAAAAAATAGTTAATTTTGCTGCAAGGCGTTCTGAAACCAACCAGGAAATTACTCAAAATGCTTAACTAGCCGAGAAAATCACTTTCGTTCCAAAATGAATGTTTGGTAAAAAATAGTTAATTTTGATGCAAGCCGTTCTGAAACCAATCGGCAAATTACTCAAAATGCTTAACTCGCAGCGAAAATCCCTTCCTTTCCACAATGAATGTTTGACAAAAAATAGTTAATTTTGATGCAAGCCGTTCTGAAACCAACCGGCAAATTACTCAAAATGCTTAACTCACCGAGAAAATCACTTTATTTCCACAATGAATGTTTGGCAAAAAATAGTTAATTTTAATGCAAGCCGTTCTGAAACTTACCGGCAAATTACTCGAAATGCTTAACTAGCCGAGAAAATCACTTTATTTCAACAATGAATGCTTGGCAAAAAATAGTTAATTTTGCTGCAAGCCGTTCTGAAACAAACCAGGAAATTACTCAAAATGCTTAACTAGCCGAGAAAATCACTTTCGTTCCAAAATGAATGTTTGGCAAAAAATAGTGAATTTTCATGCAAGCCGTTCTGAAACCAACCGGCAAATTACTCAAAATGCTTAACTCACCGAGAAAATCACTTTATTTCCACAATGAATGATTGACAAAAAATAGTTAATTTTGCTGCAAGCCGTTCTGAAACCATCCGGCAAATTACTCAAAATGATTAACTCACCGAGAAAATCACTTTATTTCCACAATGAATGATTGACAGAAAATAGTTAATTTTGCTGGAAGCTGTTCTGAAACCAACCGGCAAATTACTCAAAATGCTTAACTAGCCGAGAAAATCACTTTCGTTCCAAAATGAATGTTCGGCAAAAAATAGTGAATTTTCATGCAAGCCGTTCTGAACCCAACCGGCAAATTACTCAAAATGCTTAACTCGCCGAGAAAATAACTTTATTTCCACAATGAATGATTGACAAAAAATAGTTAATTTTGCTGCAAGCCGTTCTGACACCAACCAGGAAATTACTCAAAATGCTTAACTAGCCGAGAAAATCACTTTCGTTCCAAAATGAATGTTTGGCAAAAAATAGTGAATTTTCATGCAAGCCGTTCTGAAACAACCGGCAAATTACTCAAAATGCTTAACTCACCGAGAAAATCACTTTATTTCCACAATGAATGATTGACAAAAAATAGTTAATTTTGCTGCAAGCTGTTCTGAAACCAACCGGCAAATTACTCAAAATGCTTAACAAGCCGAGAAAATCACTTTCGTTCCAAAATGAATGTTTGGCAAAAAATAGTGAATTTTCATGCAAGCCGTTCTGAATCGAACCGGAAAATTACTCAAAATGCTTAACTCGCTGAGAAAATCACTTGATTTCCACAATGAATGATTGGCAAAAAATAGTTAATTTTGCTGCAAGCCGTTCTGAAACAAACCAGGAAACTACTCAAAATGCTTAACTAGCCGAGACAATCACTTTTTTTTCAATAATGAATGTTTGTAGAAAAATAGTTGATTTTGATGCAAGCCGTTCTGAAACTTACCGGCAAATTACTCAAAATGCTTAACTCACCTAGAAAATCACTTTATTTCCACAATGAACGATTGACAAAAAATAGTTAATTTTGCTGCAAGCTGTTCTGAAACCAACCGGCAAATTACTCAAAATGCTTAACTAGCCGAGAAAATCAATTTCGTTCCAAAGTGAATGTTTGGCAAAAAATTGTGAATTTTCATGCAAGCCGTTCTGAAACCAACCGGCAAATTACTCAAAATGCTTAACTCACCGAGAAAATCACATTATTTCCACAATGAATGATTGACAAAAAATAGTTAATTTTGCTGCAATCCGTTCTGAAACCAACTGGCAAATTACTCAAAATGCTTCACACGCCGAGAAAATCACTTTCGTTCCAAAATGAATGTTTGGCAAAAAATAGTGAATTTTCAAGCAAGCCGTTCTGAAAACAACCGGCAAATTACTCAAAATGCTTCACACGCCGAGAAAATCACTTTATTTCCACAATGAATGATTGACAAAAAATAGTTAATTTTGCTGCAAGCCGTTCTGAAACAAACCAGGAAATTACTCAAAATGCTTAACTCACCGAGAAAATCACTTTATTTCCACAATGAATGATTGACAAAAAATAGTTAATTTTGCTGCAAGCCGTTCTGAAACCATCCGGCAAATTACTCAAAATGATTAACTCACCGAGAAAATCACTTTATTTCCACAATGAATGATTGACAGAAAATAGTTAATTTTGCTGGAAGCTGTTCTGAAACCAACCGGCAAATTACTCAAAATGCTTAACGAGCCGAGAAAATCACTTTCGTTCCAAAATGAATGTTTGGCAAAAAATAGTGAATTTTCATGCAAGCCGTTCTGAACCCAACCGGCAAATTACTCAAAATGCTTAACTCGCCGAGAAAATAACTTTATTTCCACAATGAATGATTGACAAAAAATAGTTAATTTTGCTGCAAGGCGTTCTGAAACCAACCAGGAAATTACTCAAAATGCTTATCTCGCAGCGAAAATCACTTTCGTTCCAAAATGAATGTTTGGTAAAAAATAGTTAATTTTGATGCAAGCCGTTCTGAAACCAACCGGCAAATTACTCAAAATGCTTAACTCACCGAGAAAATCACTTTATTTCCACAATGAATGTTTGGACAAAAATAGTTAATATTAATGCAAGCCGTTCTGAAACCAACCGGCAAATTACTCAAAATGCTTAACTCGCCGAGAAAATCACTTTATTTCAACAATGAATGTTTGGCAAAAAATAGTTAATTTTAATGCAAGCCGTTCTGAAACTTACCGGCAAATTACTCGAAATGCTTAACTAGCCGAGAAAATCACTTTATTTCAACAATGAATGCTTGGCAAAAAATAGTTAATTTTGCTGCAAGCCGTTCTGAAACAAACCAGGAAATTACTCAAAATGCTTAACTAGCCGAGAAAATCACTTTCGTTCCAAAATGAATGTTTGGCAAAAAATAGTGAATTTTCATGCAAGCCGTTCTAACCAACCGGCAAATTACTCAAAATGCTGAACTTGCCGAGAAAATCACTTTATTTCCACAATGAATGATTGACAAAAAATACTTTATTTTGCTGCAAGCCATTCTGAAACCAAACGGCATATTACTCAAAATGCTTAACTTGCCGAGAAAATCACTTTATTTTTTGTCAATCATTCATTGTGGAAATAGTTTATTTTGCTGCAAGCCATTCTGAAACCAGCCGGCAAATTACTCAAACTGCTTAACTAGCCGAGAAAATCACTTTCGTTCCACAATGAATGTTTGACAAAAAATAGTTAATTTTGATGCAAGCCGTTCTGAAACCAACCGGCAAATTACTCAAAATGCTTAACTCACCGAGAAAATCACTTTATTTCCACAATGAATGTTTGGCAAAAAATAGTTAATTTTAATGCAAGCCGTTCTGAAACTTACCGGCAAATTACTCGAAATGCTTAACTAGCCGAGAAAATCACTTTATTTCAACAATGAATGCTTGGCAAAAAATAGTTAATTTTGCTGCAAGCCGTTCTGAAACAAACCAGGAAATTACTCAAAATGCTTAACTAGCCGAGAAAATCACTTTCGTTCCAAAATGAATGTTTGGCAAAAAATAGTGAATTTTCATGCAAGCCGTTCTGAAACCAACCGGCAAATTACTCAAAATGCTTAACTCACCGAGAAAATCACTTTATTTCCACAATGAATGATTGACAAAAAATAGTTAATTTTGCTGCAAGCCGTTCTGAAACCATCCGGCAAATTACTCAAAATGATTAACTCACCGAGAAAATCACTTTATTTCCACAATGAATGATTGACAGAAAATAGTTAATTTTGCTGGAAGCTGTTCTGAAACCAACCGGCAAATTACTCAAAATGCTTAACTAGCCGAGAAAATCACTTTCGTTCCAAAATGAATGTTCGGCAAAAAATAGTGAATTTTCATGCAAGCCGTTCTGAACCCAACCGGCAAATTACTCAAAATGCTTAACTCGCCGAGAAAATAACTTTATTTCCACAATGAATGATTGACAAAAAATAGTTAATTTTGCTGCAAGCCGTTCTGACACCAACCAGGAAATTACTCAAAATGCTTAACTAGCCGAGAAAATCACTTTCGTTCCAAAATGAATGTTTGGCAAAAAATAGTGAATTTTCATGCAAGCCGTTCTGAAACAACCGGCAAATTACTCAAAATGCTTAACTCACCGAGAAAATCACTTTATTTCCACAATGAATGATTGACAAAAAATAGTTAATTTTGCTGCAAGCTGTTCTGAAACCAACCGGCAAATTACTCAAAATGCTTAACAAGCCGAGAAAATCACTTTCGTTCCAAAATGAATGTTTGGCAAAAAATAGTGAATTTTCATGCAAGCCGTTCTGAATCGAACCGGAAAATTACTCAAAATGCTTAACTCGCTGAGAAAATCACTTGATTTCCACAATGAATGATTGGCAAAAAATAGTTAATTTTGCTGCAAGCCGTTCTGAAACAAACCAGGAAACTACTCAAAATGCTTAACTAGCCGAGACAATCACTTTTTTTTCAATAATGAATGTTTGTAGAAAAATAGTTGATTTTGATGCAAGCCGTTCTGAAACTTACCGGCAAATTACTCAAAATGCTTAACTCACCTAGAAAATCACTTTATTTCCACAATGAACGATTGACAAAAAATAGTTAATTTTGCTGCAAGCTGTTCTGAAACCAACCGGCAAATTACTCAAAATGCTTAACTAGCCGAGAAAATCAATTTCGTTCCAAAGTGAATGTTTGGCAAAAAATTGTGAATTTTCATGCAAGCCGTTCTGAAACCAACCGGCAAATTACTCAAAATGCTTAACTCACCGAGAAAATCACATTATTTCCACAATGAATGATTGACAAAAAATAGTTAATTTTGCTGCAATCCGTTCTGAAACCAACTGGCAAATTACTCAAAATGCTTCACACGCCGAGAAAATCACTTTCGTTCCAAAATGAATGTTTGGCAAAAAATAGTGAATTTTCAAGCAAGCCGTTCTGAAAACAACCGGCAAATTACTCAAAATGCTTCACACGCCGAGAAAATCACTTTATTTCCACAATGAATGATTGACAAAAAATAGTTAATTTTGCTGCAAGCCGTTCTGAAACAAACCAGGAAATTACTCAAAATGCTTAACTCACCGAGAAAATCACTTTATTTCCACAATGAATGATTGACAAAAAATAGTTAATTTTGCTGCAAGCCGTTCTGAAACCATCCGGCAAATTACTCAAAATGATTAACTCACCGAGAAAATCACTTTATTTCCACAATGAATGATTGACAGAAAATAGTTAATTTTGCTGGAAGCTGTTCTGAAACCAACCGGCAAATTACTCAAAATGCTTAACTAGCCGAGAAAATCACTTTCGTTCCAAAATGAATGTTTGGCAAAAAATAGTGAATTTTCATGCAAGCCGTTCTGAACCCAACCGGCAAATTACTCAAAATGCTTAACTCGCCGAGAAAATAACTTTATTTCCACAATGAATGATTGACAAAAAATAGTTAATTTTGCTGCAAGGCGTTCTGAAACCAACCAGGAAATTACTCAAAATGCTTATCTCGCAGCGAAAATCACTTTCGTTCCAAAATGAATGTTTGGTAAAAAATAGTTAATTTTGATGCAAGCCGTTCTGAAACCAACCGGCAAATTACTCAAAATGCTTAACTCACCGAGAAAATCACTTTATTTCCACAATGAATGTTTGGACAAAAATAGTTAATATTAATGCAAGCCGTTCTGAAACCAACCGGCAAATTACTCAAAATGCTTAACTCGCCGAGAAAATCACTTTATTTCAACAATGAATGTTTGGCAAAAAATAGTTAATTTTAATGCAAGCCGTTCTGAAACTTACCGGCAAATTACTCGAAATGCTTAACTAGCCGAGAAAATCACTTTATTTCAACAATGAATGCTTGGCAAAAAATAGTTAATTTTGCTGCAAGCCGTTCTGAAACAAACCAGGAAATTACTCAAAATGCTTAACTAGCCGAGAAAATCACTTTCGTTCCAAAATGAATGTTTGGCAAAAAATAGTGAATTTTCATGCAAGCCGTTCTAACCAACCGGCAAATTACTCAAAATGCTGAACTTGCCGAGAAAATCACTTTATTTCCACAATGAATGATTGACAAAAAATACTTTATTTTGCTGCAAGCCATTCTGAAACCAAACGGCATATTACTCAAAATGCTTAACTTGCCGAGAAAATCACTTTATTTCCACAATGAATGATTGACAAAAAATAGTTTATTTTGCTGCAAGCCATTCTGAAACCAGCCGGCAAATTACTCAAACTGCTTAACTAGCCGAGAAAATCACTTTCGTTCCACAATGAATGTATAGCAAAAAATAGTTAATTTTGATGCAAGCCGTTCTGAAACCAACCATCAAATTACTCAAAATGCTTAACTAGCCGAGAAAATCACTTTATTTCCACAATGAATGTTTGGAAAAAAATAGTGAATTTTCATGCAAGCCGTTCTGAAACCAAACGGCATATTACTCAAAATGCTTAACTTGCCGAGAAAATCACTTTATTTCCACAATGAATGATTGACAAAAAATAGTTTATTTTGCTGCAAGCCATTCTGAAACCAGCCGGCAAATTACTCAAAATGCTTAACTAGCCGAGAAAATCACTTTCGTTCCACAATGAATGTTTGGCAAAAAATAGTTAATTTTGATGCAAGCCGTTCTGAAACCAACCGTCAAATTACTCAAAATGCTTAACCCACCGCGAAAATCACTTTATTTCAATAATGAATGTTTGGGGGACAATAGTTAATTTAAATGCAAGCCGTTCTGAAACCAACCGGCAAATTACTCAAAATGCTTAACTAGCCGAGAATATCACTTTCGTTCCAAAATGAATGTTTGGCAAAAAATAGTGAATTTTCATGCAAGCCGTTCTGAAAACAACCGGCAAATTACTCAAAATGCTTAACTCACCGAGAAATCACTTTATTTCCACAATGAATGTTTGGGAAAAAATAGTTAATTTTGATGCAAGCCGTTCTGAAACCAACCGGCAAATTACTCAAAATGCTTAGCTTGCCGAGAAAATCACTTTATTTCCACAATGAATGATTGACAAAAAATAGTTAATTTTGCTGCCAGCCGTTCTGAAACCAACCGGCAAATTGCTCAAAATGCTTATTTAGCCGAGAAAATCACTTTCGTTCCAACATGAATGTTTGGCCAAAAATAGTGAATTTTCATGCAAGCCGTTCTGAAACCGACCGGCAAATTACTCAAAATGCTTAACTCACCGAGAAAATCACTTTATTTCAACAATGAGTGTTTGGGAAAAAATAGTTAATTTTGATGCAAGCCGTTCTGAAACCGACCGGCAAATTACTCAAAATGCTTAACTAGCCGAGAAAATCACTTTATTTCCACAATGAATGTTTGGAAAAAAATAGTGAATATTCATGCAAGCCGTTCTAACCAACCGGCAAATTACTCAAAATGCTGAACTTGCCGAGAAAATCACTTTATTTCCACAATGAATGATTGACAAAAAATAGTTTATTTTGCTGCAAGCCATTCTGAAACCAGCCGGCAAATTACTCAAACTGCTTAACTAGCCGAGAAAATCACTTTCGTTCCACAATGAATGTATAGCAAAAAATAGTTAATTTTGATGCAAGCCGTTCTGAAACCAACCATCAAATTACTCAAAATGCTTAACTAGCCGAGAAAATCACTTTATTTCCACAATGAATGTTTGGAAAAAAATAGTGAATTTTCATGCAAGCCGTTCTGAAACCAAACGGCATATTACTCAAAATGCTTAACTTGCCGAGAAAATCACTTTATTTCCACAATGAATGATTGACAAAAAATAGTTTATTTTGCTGCAAGCCATTCTGAAACCAGCCGGCAAATTACTCAAAATGCTTAACTAGCCGAGAAAATCACTTTCGTTCCACAATGAATGTTTGGCAAAAAATAGTTAATTTTGATGCAAGCCGTTCTGAAACCAACCGTCAAATTACTCAAAATGCTTAACCCACCGCGAAAATCACTTTATTTCAATAATGAATGTTTGGGGGACAATAGTTAATTTAAATGCAAGCCGTTCTGAAACCAACCGGCAAATTACTCAAAATGCTTAACTAGCCGAGAATATCACTTTCGTTCCAAAATGAATGTTTGGCAAAAAATAGTGAATTTTCATGCAAGCCGTTCTGAAAACAACCGGCAAATTACTCAAAATGCTTAACTCACCGAGAAATCACTTTATTTCCACAATGAATGTTTGGGAAAAAATAGTTAATTTTGATGCAAGCCGTTCTGAAACCAACCGGCAAATTACTCAAAATGCTTAGCTTGCCGAGAAAATCACTTTATTTCCACAATGAATGATTGACAAAAAATAGTTAATTTTGCTGCCAGCCGTTCTGAAACCAACCGGCAAATTGCTCAAAATGCTTATTTAGCCGAGAAAATCACTTTCGTTCCAACATGAATGTTTGGCCAAAAATAGTGAATTTTCATGCAAGCCGTTCTGAAACCGACCGGCAAATTACTCAAAATGCTTAACTCACCGAGAAAATCACTTTATTTCAACAATGAGTGTTTGGGAAAAAATAGTTAATTTTGATGCAAGCCGTTCTGAAACCGACCGGCAAATTACTCAAAATGCTTAACTAGCCGAGAAAATCACTTTATTTCCACAATGAATGTTTGGAAAAAAATAGTGAATATTCATGCAAGCCGTTCTAACCAACCGGCAAATTACTCAAAATGCTGAACTTGCCGAGAAAATCACTTTATTTCCACAATGAATGATTGACAAAAAATACTTTATTTTGCTGCAAGCCATTCTGAAACCAGCCGGCAAATTACTCAAAATGCTTAACTGGCCGAGAAAATCACTTTCGTTCCACGATGAATGATTGACAAAAAATAGTTTATTTTGCTGCAAGCCATTCTGAAACCAGCCGGCAAATTACTCAAAATGCTTAACTTGCCGAGAAAACCACTTTATTTCCACAATGAATGTTTGGCAACAAATAGTTAATTTTGATGCAAGCCGTTCTGAAACCAACCGTCAAATTACTCAAAATGCTTAACTTGCCGAGAAAATCACTTTATTTCCACAATGAATGTTTGACAAAAAATAGTTAATTTTGATGCAAGTCGTTCTGAAACCAACCGGCAAATTACTCAAAATGCTTAACTAGCCGAGAAAATCATTTTATTTCCACAATGAATGATTGACAAGAAATCGTTTATTTGCTGCAAGCCATTCTGAAACCAGCCGGCAAATTACTCAAAATGCTTAACTAGCCGAGAATATCACTTTCGTTCCAAAATGAATGTTTGGCAAAAAATAGTGAATTTTCATGCAAGCCGTTCTGAAAACAACCGGCAAATTACTCAAAATGCTTAACTAACCGAGAAAATCACTTTTTTTCAATAATGAATGTTTGGGGGAAAATAATTAATTTTCATGCAAGCCGTTCTGAAACTTACCGGCAAATTACTCAAAATGCTTAACTCACCGCGAAAATCACTTTATTTCCACAATGAATGATTGACAAAAAATAGTTTATTTTGCTGCAAGCCATTCTGAAACCAGCCGGCAAATTACTCAAAATGCTTAACTAGCCGAGAAAATCACTTTCGTTCCACAATGAATGTTTTGCAAAAAATAGTTAATTTTGATGCAAGCCGTTCTGAAACCAACCGTCAAATTACTCAAAATGCTTAACTCACCGCGAAAATCACTTTATTTCCACAATGAATGTTTGACAAAAAATAGTTAATTTTGATGCAAGCCGTTCTGAAACCAACCGGCAAATTACTCAAAATGCTTAACTAGCCGAGAATATCACTTTCGTTCCAAAATGAATGTTTGGCCAAAAATAGTGAATTTTCATGCAAGCCGTTCTGAAACCGACTTGCAAATTACTCAAAATGCTGAACTCACCGAGAAAATCACTTTATTTCAACAATGAGTGTTTGGGAAAAAATAGTTAATTTTGATGCAAGCCGTTCTGTAACCGACCGGCAAATTACTCAAAATGCATAACTAGCCGAGAAAATCACTTTATTTCCACAATGAATGTTTGGAAAAAAATAGTGAATATTCATGCAAGCCGTTCTAACCAACCAGCAAATTACTCAAAATGCTGAACTTGCCGAGAAAATCACTTTATTTCCACAATGAATGATTGACAAAAAATACTTTATTTTGCTGCAAGACATTCTGAAACCAGCCGGCAAATTACTCAAAATGCTTAACTAGCCGAGAAAATCACTTTCGTTCCACAATGAATGATTGACAAAAAATAGTTTATTTTGCTGCAAGCCATTCTGAAACCAAACGGCATATTACTCAAAATGCTTAACTTGCCGAGAAAATCACTTTATTTCCACAATGAATGATTGACAAAAAATAGTTTATTTTGCTGCAAGCCATTCTGAAACCAGCCGGCAAATTACTCAAAATGCTTAACTAGCCGAGAAAATCACTTTCGTTCCAACATGAATGTTTGGCCAAAAATAGTGAATTTTCATGTAAGCCGTTCTGAAACCGACCGGCAAATTACTCAAAATGCTTAACTCACCGAGAAAATCACTTTATTTCAACAATGAGTGTTTGGGAAAAAATAGTTAATTTTGATGCAAGCCGTTCTGAAACCGACCGGCAAATTACTCAAAATGCTTAACTAGCCGAGAAAATCACTTTATTTCCACAATGAATGTTTGGAAAAAAATAGTGAATATTCATGCAAGCCGTTCTAACCAACCGGCAAATTACTCAAAATGCTGAACTTGCCGAGAAAATCACTTTATTTCCACAATGAATGATTGACAAAAAATACTTTATTTTGCTGCAAGCCATTCTGAAACCAGCCGGCAAATTACTCAAAATGCTTAACTAGCCGAGAAAATCACTTTCGTTCCACAATGAATGATTGACAAAAAATAGTTTATTTTGCTGCAAGCCATTCTGAAACCAAACGGCATATTACTCAAAATGCTTAACTTGCCGAGAAAATCACTTTATTTCCACAATGAATGATTGACAAAAAATAGTTTATTTTGCTGCAAGCCATTCTGAAACCAGCCGGCAAATTACTCAAAATGCTTAACTAGCCGAGAAAATCACTTTCGTTCCACAATGAATGTATAGCAAAAAATAGTTAATTTTGATGCAAGCCGTTCTGAAACCAACCATCAAATTACTCAAAATGCTTAACTTGCCGAGAAAATCACTTTATTTCCACAATGAATGTTTGACAAAAAATAGTTAATTTTGATGCAAGCCGTTCTGAAACCAACCGGCAAATTACTCAAAATGCTTAACTAGCCGAGAAAATCACTTTATTTCCACAATGAATGTTTGGAAAAAAATAGTGAATTTGCTGCAAGCCATTCTGAAACCAGCCGGCAAATTACTCAAAATGCTTAACTAGCCGAGAATATCACTTTCGTTCCAAAATGAATGTTTGGCAAAAAATAGTGAATTTTCATGCAAGCCGTTCTGAAAACAACCGGCAAATTACTCAAAATGCTTAACTCACCGAGAAATCACTTTATTTCCACAATGAATGTTTGGGAAAAAATAGTTAATTTTGATGCAAGCCGTTCTGAAACCAACCGGCAAATTACTCAAAATGCTTAACTCACCGAGAAAATCACTTTTTTTCAATAATGAATTTTTGGGGGAAAATAGTTAATTTTGATGCAAGCCGTTCTGAAACTTACCGGCAAATTACTCAAAATGCTTAACTCACCGCGAAAATCACTTTATTTCCACAATGAATGATTGACAAAAAATAGTTTATTTTGCTGCAAGCCATTCGGAAACCAGCCGGCAAATTACTCAAAATGCTTAACTAGCCGAGAAAATCACTTTCGTTCCACAATGAATGTTTGGCAAAAAATAGTTAATTTTGATGCAAGCCGTTCTGAAACCAACCGTCAAATTACTCAAAATGCTTAACTCACCGCGAAAATCACTTTATTTCTACAATGAATGTTTGACAAAAAATAGTTAATTTTGATGCAAGCCGTTCTGAAACCAGCCGGCAAATTACTCAAAATGCTTAACTTGCCGAGAAAATCACTTTATTTCCACAATGAATGTTTGGAAAAAAATAGTGAATATTCATGCAAGCCGTTCTAACCAACCGGCAAATTACTCAAAATGCTGAACTTGCCGAGAAAATCACTTTATTTCCACAATGAATGATTGACAAAAAATACTTTATTTTGCTGCAAGCCATTCTGAAACCAGCCGGCAAATTACTCAAAATGCTTAACTAGCCGAGAAAATCACTTTCGTTCCACGATGAATGATTGACAAAAAATAGTTTATTTTGCTGCAAGCCATTCTGAAACCAGCCGGCAAATTACTCAAAATGCTTAACTTGCCGAGAAAATCACTTTATTTCCACAATGAATGTTTGGCAAAAAATAGTTAATTTTGATGCAAGCCGTTCTGAAACCAACCGTCAAATTACTCAAAATGCTTAACTTGCCGAGAAAATCACTTTATTTCCACAATGAATGTTTGACAAAAAATAGTTAATTTTGATGCAAGTCGTTCTGAAACCAACCGGCAAATTACTCAAAATGCTTAACTAGCCGAGAAAATCACTTTATTTCCACAATGAATGATTGACAAGAAATCGTTTATTTGCTGCAAGCCATTCTGAAACCAGCCGGCAAATTACTCAAAATGCTTAACTAGCCGAGAATATCACTTTCGTTCCAAAATGAATGTTTGGCAAAAAATAGTGAATTTTCATGCAAGCTGTTCTGAAAACAACCGGCAAATTACTCAAAATGCTTAACTCACCGAGAAAATCACTTTTTTTCAATAATGAATGTTTGGGAAAAAATAGTTAATTTTGCTGCAAGCCGTTCTGAAACTTACCGGCAAATTACTCAAAATGCTTAACTCACCGCGAAAATCACTTTATTTCAATAATGAATGTTTGAGGAAAAATAGTTAATTTTGATGCAAGCCGTTCAGAAACCAACCGGCAAATTACTCAAAATGCTTAGCTTGCCGAGAAAATCACTTTATTTCCACAATGAATGATTGACAAAAAATAGTTAATTTTGCTGCCAGCCGTTCTGAAACCAACCGGCAAATTGCTCAAAATGCTTATTTAGCCGAGAAAATCACTTTCGTTCCAACATGAATGTTTGGCCAAAAATAGTGAATTTTCATGCAAGCCGTTCTGAAACCGACCGGCAAATTACTCAAAATGCTTAACTCACCGAGAAAATCACTTTATTTCAACAATCAGTGTTTGGGAAAAAATAGTTAATTTTGATGCAAGCCGTTCTGAAACCGACCGGCAAATTACTCAAAATGCTTAACTACGAGAAAATCACTTTATTTCCACAATGAATGTTTGGAAAAAAATAGTGAATATTCATGCAAGCCGTTCTAACCAACCGGCAAATTACTCAAAATGCTGAACTTGCCGAGAAAATCACTTTATTTCCACAATGAATGATTGACAAAAAATACTTTATTTTGCTGCAAGCCATTCTGAAACCAGCCGGCAAATTACTCAAAATGCTTAACTAGCCGAGAAAATCACTTTATTTCAACAATGAGTGTTTGGGAAAAAATAGTTAATTTTGATGCAAGCCGTTCTGAAACCAACCGTCAAATTACTCAAAATGCTTAACTCACCGCGAAAATCACTTTATTTCAATAATGAATGTTTGGGGGAAAATAGTTAATTTTGTTGCAAGCCGTTCTGAAACCAACCGGCAAATTACTCAAAATGCTTAACTAGCCGAGAATATCACTTTAGTTCCAAAATGAATGTTTGGCCAAAAATAGTGAATTTTCATGCAAGCCGTTCTGAAACCGACCGGCAAATTACTCAAAATGCTTAACTCACCGAGAAAATCACTTTATTTCAACAATGAGTGTTTGGGAAAAAATAGTTAATTTTGATGCAAGCCGTTCTGAAACCGACCGGCAAATTACTCAAAATGCTTAACTAGCCGAGAAAATCACTTTATTTCCACAATGAATGTTTGGAAAAAAATTGTGAATATTCATGCAAGCCGTTCTAACCAACCGGCAAATTACTCAAAATGCTGAACTTGCCGAGAAAATCACTTTATTTCCACAATGAATGATTGAGAAAAAATACTTTATTTTGCTGCAAGCCATTCTGAAACCAGCCGGCAAATTACTCAAAATGCTTAACTAGCCGAGAAAATCACTTTATTTCCACAATGAATGTTTGGCAAAAAATAGTTAATTTTGATGCAAGCCGTTCTGAAACCAACCGTCAAATTACTCAAAATGCTTAACTTGCCGAGAAAATCACTTTATTTCCACAATGAATGTTTGGCAAAAAATAGTTAATTTTGATGCAAGCCGTTCTGAAACCAGCCGGCAAATTACTCAAAATGCTTAACTTGCCGAGAAAATCACTTTATTTCCACAATGAATGTTTGGCAAAAAATAGTTAATTTTGATGCAAGCCGTTCTGAAACCAACCGTCAAATTACTCAAAATGCTTAACTTGCCGAGAAAATCACTTTATTTCAATAATGAATGTTTGAGGAAAAATAGTTAATTTTGATGCAAGCCGTTCAGAAACCAACCGGCAAATTACTCAAAATGCTTAGCTTGCCGAGAAAATCACTTTATTTCCACAATGAATGATTGACAAAAAATAGTTAATTTTGCTGCCAGCCGTTCTGAAACCAACCGGCAAATTGCTCAAAATGCTTATTTAGCCGAGAAAATCACTTTCGTTCCAACATGAATGTTTGGCCAACAATAGTGAATTTTCATGCAAGCCGTTCTGAAACCGACCGGCAAATTACTCAAAATGCTTAACTCACCGAGAAAATCACTTTATTTCAACAATCAGTGTTTGGGAAAAAATAGTTAATTTTGATGCAAGCCGTTCTGAAACCGACCGGCAAATTACTCAAAATGCTTAACTACGAGAAAATCACTTTATTTCCACAATGAATGTTTGGAAAAAAATAGTGAATATTCATGCAAGCCGTTCTGAAACCAACCGTCAAATTACTCAAAATGCTTAACTTGCCGAGAAAATCACTTTATTTCCACAATGAATGATTGACAAAAAATACTTTATTTTGCTGCAAGCCATTCTGAAACCAGCCGGCAAATTACTCAAAATGCTTAACTAGCCGAGAAAATCACTTTATTTCAACAATGAGTGTTTGGGAAAAAATAGTTAATTTTGATGCAAGCCGTTCTGAAACCAACCGTCAAATTACTCAAAATGCTTAACTAGCCGAGAATATCACTTTCGTTCCAAAATGAATGTTTGGCAAAAAATTAGTGAATTTTCATGCAAGCCGTTCTAACCAACCGGCAAATTACTCAAAATGCTGAACTTGCCGAGAAAATCACTTTATTTCCACAATGAATGATTGAGAAAAAATACTTTATTTTGCTGCAAGCCATTCTGAAACCAGCCGGCAAATTACTCAAAATGCTTAACTAGCCGAGAAAATCACTTTATTTCCACAATGAATGTTTGGCAAAAAATAGTTAATTTTGATGCAAGCCGTTCTGAAACCAACCGTCAAATTACTCAAAATGCTTAACTTGCCGAGAAAATCACTTTATTTCCACAATGAATGTTTGGCAAAAAATAGTTAATTTTGATGCAAGCCGTTCTGAAACCAGCCGGCAAATTACTCAAAATGCTTAACTTGCCGAGAAAATCACTTTATTTCCACAATGAATGTTTGGCCAAAAATAGTGAATTTTGATGCAAGCCGTTCTGAAACCAACCGTCAAATTACTCAAAATGCTTAACTTGCCGAGAAAATCACTTTATTTCCACAATGAATGTTTGACAAAAAATAGTTAATTTTGATGCAAGCCGTTCTGAAACCAACCGGCAAATTACTCAAAATGCTTAACTAGCCGAGAAAATCACTTTATTTCCACAATGAATGTTTGGAAAAAAATAGTGAATTTTCATGCAAGCCGTTCTGAAACCAACCGGCATATTACTCAAAATGCTTAACTTGCCGAGAAAATCACTTTATTTCCACAATGAATGATTGACAAAAAATAGTTTATTTTGCTGCAAGCCATTCTGAAACGAGCCGGCAAATTACTCAAAATGCTTAACTAGCCGAGAAAATCACTTTCGTTCCACAATGAATGTTTGGCAAAAAATAGTTAATTTTGATGCAAGCCGTTCTGAAACCAACCGTCAAATTACTCAAAATGCTTAACTCACCGCGAAAATCACTTTATTTCCACAATGAATGTTTGACAAAATATAGTTAATTTTGATGCAAGCCGTTCTGAAACCAACCGGCAAATTACTCAAAATGCTTAACTAGCCGAGAAAATCACTTTATTTCAACAATGAGTGTTTGGGAAAAAATAGTTAATTGTGATGCAAGCCGTTCTGAAACCAACCGTCAAATTACTCAAAATGCTTAACTCACCGCGAAAATCACTTTATTTCAATAATGAATGTTTGGGGGAAAATAGTTAATTTTGTTGCAAGCCGTTCTAAAACCAACCGGCAAATTACTCAAAATGCTTAACTAGCCGAGAATATCACTTTCGTTCCAAAATGAATGTTTGGCCAAAAATAGTGAATTTTCATGCAAGCCGTTCTGAAACCGACCGGCAAATTACTCAAAATGCTTAACTCACCGAGAAAATCACTTTATTTCAACAATGAGTGTTTGGGAAAAAATAGTTAATTTTGATGCAAGCCGTTCTGAAACCGACCGGCAAATTACTCAAAATGCTTAACTAGCCGAGAAAATCACTTTATTTCCACAATGAATGTTTGGAAAAAAATTGTGAATATTCATGCAAGCCGTTCTAACCAACCGGCAAATTACTCAAAATGCTGAACTTGCCGAGAAAATCACTTTATTTCCACAATGAATGATCGAGAAAAAATACTTTATTTTGCTGCAAGCCATTCTGAAACCAGCCGGCAAATTACTCAAAATGCTTAACTAGCCGAGAAAATCACTTTATTTCCACAATGAATGTTTGGCAAAAAATAGTTAATTTTGATGCAAGCCGTTCTGAAACCAACCGTCAAATTACTCAAAATGCTTAACTTGCCGAGAAAATCACTTTATTTCCACAATGAATGTTTGGCAAAAAATAGTTAATTTTGATGCAAGCCGTTCTGAAACCAGCCGGCAAATTACTCAAAATGCTTAACTTGCCGAGAAAATCACTTTATTTCCACAATGAATGTTTGGCAAAAAATAGTTAATTTTGATGCAAGCCGTTCTGAAA
This sequence comes from Scyliorhinus torazame, assembly GCF_047496885.1. Lineage (NCBI taxonomy): Eukaryota > Metazoa > Chordata > Chondrichthyes > Carcharhiniformes > Scyliorhinidae > Scyliorhinus > Scyliorhinus torazame. The sequence goes on from NC_092712.1 coordinate 244,594,886, forward strand.
CCAACCGTCAAATTACTCAAAATGCTTAACTTGCCGAGAAAATCACTTTATTTCAATAATGAATGTTTGAGGAAAAATAGTTAATTTTGATGCAAGCCGTTCAGAAACCAACCGGCAAATTACTCAAAATGCTTAGCTTGCCGAGAAAATCACTTTATTTCCACAATGAATGATTGACAAAAAATAGTTAATTTTGCTGCCAGCCGTTCTGAAACCAACCGGCAAATTGCTCAAAATGCTTATTTAGCCGAGAAAATCACTTTCGTTCCAACATGAATGTTTGGCCAAAAATAGTGAATTTTCATGCAAGCCGTTCTGAAACCGACCGGCAAATTACTCAAAATGCTTAACTCACCGAGAAAATCACTTTATTTCAACAATCAGTGTTTGGGAAAAAATAGTTAATTTTGATGCAAGCCGTTCTGAAACCAACCGGCAAATTACTCAAAATGCTTAACTAGCCGAGAAAATCACTTTATTTCCACAATGAATGTTTGATAAAATATAGTTAATTTTGATGCAAGCCGTTCTGAAACCAACCGGCAAATTACTCAAAATGCTTAACTAGCCGAGAATATCACTTTCGTTCCAAAATGAATGTTTGGCAAAAAATTAGTGAATTTTCATGCAAGCCGTTCTGAAACCAACCGGCATATTACTCAAAATGCTTAACTCACCGCGAAAATCGCTTTCGTTCCACAATGAATGTTTGGCAAAAAATAGTTAATTTTGATGCAAGCCGTTCTGAAACCAACCGTCAAATTACTCAAAATGCTGAACTTGCCGAGAAAATCACTTTATTTCCACAATGAATGATTGAGAAAAAATACTTTATTTTGCTGCAAGCCATTCTGAAACCAGCCGGCAAATTACTCAAAATGCTTAACTAGCCGAGAAAATCACTTTCGTTCCACAATGAATGATTGACAAAAAATAGTTTATTTTGCTGCAAGCCATTCTGAAACCAGCCGGCAAATTACTCAAAATGCTTAACTTGCCGAGAAAATCACTTTATTTCCACAATGAATGTTTGGCAAAAAATAGTTAATTTTGATGCAAGCCGTTCTGAAACCAGCCGGCAAATTACTCAAAATGCTTAACTTGCCGAGAAAATCACTTTATTTCCACAATGAATGTTTGGCAAAAAATAGTTAATTTTGATGCAAGCCGTTCTGAAACCGACCGGCAAATTACTTAAAATGCTTAACTAGCCGAGAAAATCACTTTATTTCCACAATGAATGTTTGGAAAAAAATTGTGAATATTCATGCAAGCCGTTCTAACCAACCGGCAAATTACTCAAAATGCTGAACTTGCCGAGAAAATCACTTTATTTCCACAATGAATGATTGAGAAAAAATACTTTATTTTGCTGCAAGCCATTCTGAAACCAGCCGGCAAATTACTCAAAATGCTTAACTAGCCGAGAAAATCACTTTATTTCCACAATGAATGTTTGGCAAAAAATAGTTAATTTTGATGCAAGCCGTTCTGAAACCAACCGTCAAATTACTCAAAATGCTTAACTTGCCGAGAAAATCACTTTATTTCCACAATGAATGTTTGGCAAAAAATAGTTAATTTTGATGCAAGCCGTTCTGAAACCAGCCGGCAAATTACTCAAAATGCTTAACTTGCCGAGAAAATCACTTTATTTCCACAATGAATGTTTGGAAAAAAATAGTGAATTTTCATGCAAGCCGTTCTGAAACCAACCGGCATATTACTCAAAATGCTTAACTTGCCGAGAAAATCACTTTATTTCCACAATGAATGATTGACAAAAAATAGTTTATTTTGCTGCAAGCCATTCTGAAACGAGCCGGCAAATTACTCAAAATGCTTAACTAGCCGAGAAAATCACTTTCGTTCCACAATGAATGTTTGGCAAAAAATAGTTAATTTTGATGCAAGCCGTTCTGAAACCAACCGTCAAATTACTCAAAATGCTTAACTTGCCGAGAAAATCACTTTATTTCCACAATGAATGTTTGACAAAAAATAGTTAATTTTGATGCAAGCCGTTCTGAAACCAGCCGGCAAATTACTCAAAATGCTTAACTTGCCGAGAAAATCACTTTATTTCCACAATGAATGTTTGGCAAAAAATAGTTAATTTTGATGCAAGCCGTTCAGAAACCAACCGGCAAATTACTCAAAATGCTTAGCTTGCCGAGAAAATCACTTTATTTCCACAATGAATGATTGACAAAAAATAGTTAATTTTGCTGCCAGCCGTTCTGAAACCAACCGGCAAATTGCTCAAAATGCTTATTTAGCCGAGAAAATCACTTTCGTTCCAACATGAATGTTTGGCCAACAATAGTGAATTTTCATGCAAGCCGTTCTGAAACCGACCGGCAAATTACTCAAAATGCTTAACTCACCGAGAAAATCACTTTATTTCAACAATCAGTGTTTGGGAAAAAATAGTTAATTTTGATGCAAGCCGTTCTGAAACCGACCGGCAAATTACTCAAAATGCTTAACTACGAGAAAATCACTTTATTTCCACAATGAATGTTTGGAAAAAAATAGTGAATATTCATGCAAGCCGTTCTGAAACCAACCGTCAAATTACTCAAAATGCTTAACTTGCCGAGAAAATCACTTTATTTCCACAATGAATGATTGACAAAAAATACTTTATTTTGCTGCAAGCCATTCTGAAACCAGCCGGCAAATTACTCAAAATGCTTAACTAGCCGAGAAAATCACTTTATTTCAACAATGAGTGTTTGGGAAAAAATAGTTAATTTTGATGCAAGCCGTTCTGAAACCAACCGTCAAATTACTCAAAATGCTTAACTAGCCGAGAATATCACTTTCGTTCCAAAATGAATGTTTGGCAAAAAATTAGTGAATTTTCATGCAAGCCGTTCTAACCAACCGGCAAATTACTCAAAATGCTGAACTTGCCGAGAAAATCACTTTATTTCCACAATGAATGATTGAGAAAAAATACTTTATTTTGCTGCAAGCCATTCTGAAACCAGCCGGCAAATTACTCAAAATGCTTAACTAGCCGAGAAAATCACTTTATTTCCACAATGAATGTTTGGCAAAAAATAGTTAATTTTGATGCAAGCCGTTCTGAAACCAACCGTCAAATTACTCAAAATGCTTAACTTGCCGAGAAAATCACTTTATTTCCACAATGAATGTTTGGCAAAAAATAGTTAATTTTGATGCAAGCCGTTCTGAAACCAGCCGGCAAATTACTCAAAATGCTTAACTTGCCGAGAAAATCACTTTATTTCCACAATGAATGTTTGGCCAAAAATAGTGAATTTTGATGCAAGCCGTTCTGAAACCAACCGTCAAATTACTCAAAATGCTTAACTTGCCGAGAAAATCACTTTATTTCCACAATGAATGTTTGACAAAAAATAGTTAATTTTGATGCAAGCCGTTCTGAAACCAACCGGCAAATTACTCAAAATGCTTAACTAGCCGAGAAAATCACTTTATTTCCACAATGAATGTTTGGAAAAAATAGTGAATTTTCATGCAAGCCGTTCTGAAACCAACCGGCATGTTACTCAAAATGCTTAACTTGCCGAGAAAATCACTTTATTTCCACAATGAATGATTGACAAAAAATAGTTTATTTTGCTGCAAGCCATTCTGAAACGAGCCGGCAAATTACTCAAAATGCTTAACTAGCCGAGAAAATCACTTTCGTTCCACAATGAATGTTTGGCAAAAAATAGTTAATTTTGATGCAAGCCGTTCTGAAACCAACCGTCAAATTACTCAAAATGCTTAACTCACCGCGAAAATCACTTTATTTCCACAATGAATGTTTGACAAAATATAGTTAATTTTGATGCAAGCCGTTCTGAAACCAACCGGCAAATTACTCAAAATGCTTAACTAGCCGAGAAAATCACTTTATTTCAACAATGAGTGTTTGGGAAAAAATAGTTAATTGTGATGCAAGCCGTTCTGAAACCAACCGTCAAATTACTCAAAATGCTTAACTCACCGCGAAAATCACTTTATTTCAATAATGAATGTTTGGGGGAAAATAGTTAATTTTGTTGCAAGCCGTTCTAAAACCAACCGGCAAATTACTCAAAATGCTTAACTAGCCGAGAATATCACTTTCGTTCCAAAATGAATGTTTGGCCAAAAATAGTGAATTTTCATGCAAGCCGTTCTGAAACCGACCGGCAAATTACTCAAAATGCTTAACTCACCGAGAAAATCACTTTATTTCAACAATGAGTGTTTGGGAAAAAATAGTTAATTTTGATGCAAGCCGTTCTGAAACCGACCGGCAAATTACTCAAAATGCTTAACTAGCCGAGAAAATCACTTTATTTCCACAATGAATGTTTGGAAAAAAATTGTGAATATTCATGCAAGCCGTTCTAACCAACCGGCAAATTACTCAAAATGCTGAACTTGCCGAGAAAATCACTTTATTTCCACAATGAATGATCGAGAAAAAATACTTTATTTTGCTGCAAGCCATTCTGAAACCAGCCGGCAAATTACTCAAAATGCTTAACTAGCCGAGAAAATCACTTTATTTCCACAATGAATGTTTGGCAAAAAATAGTTAATTTTGATGCAAGCCGTTCTGAAACCAACCGTCAAATTACTCAAAATGCTTAACTTGCCGAGAAAATCACTTTATTTCCACAATGAATGTTTGGCAAAAAATAGTTAATTTTGATGCAAGCCGTTCTGAAACCAGCCGGCAAATTACTCAAAATGCTTAACTTGCCGAGAAAATCACTTTATTTCCACAATGAATGTTTGGCAAAAAATAGTTAATTTTGATGCAAGCCGTTCTGAAACCAACCGTCAAATTACTCAAAATGCTTAACTTGCCGAGAAAATCACTTTATTTCAATAATGAATGTTTGAGGAAAAATAGTTAATTTTGATGCAAGCCGTTCAGAAACCAACCGGCAAATTACTCAAAATGCTTAGCTTGCCGAGAAAATCACTTTATTTCCACAATGAATGATTGACAAAAAATAGTTAATTTTGCTGCCAGCCGTTCTGAAACCAACCGGCAAATTGCTCAAAATGCTTATTTAGCCGAGAAAATCACTTTCGTTCCAACATGAATGTTTGGCCAAAAATAGTGAATTTTCATGCAAGCCGTTCTGAAACCGACCGGCAAATTACTCAAAATGCTTAACTCACCGAGAAAATCACTTTATTTCAACAATCAGTGTTTGGGAAAAAATAGTTAATTTTGATGCAAGCCGTTCTGAAACCAACCGGCAAATTACTCAAAATGCTTAACTAGCCGAGAAAATCACTTTATTTCCACAATGAATGTTTGATAAAATATAGTTAATTTTGATGCAAGCCGTTCTGAAACCAACCGGCAAATTACTCAAAATGCTTAACTAGCCGAGAATATCACTTTCGTTCCAAAATGAATGTTTGGCAAAAAATTAGTGAATTTTCATGCAAGCCGTTCTGAAACCAACCGGCATATTACTCAAAATGCTTAACTCACCGCGAAAATCGCTTTCGTTCCACAATGAATGTTTGGCAAAAAATAGTTAATTTTGATGCAAGCCGTTCTGAAACCAACCGTCAAATTACTCAAAATGCTGAACTTGCCGAGAAAATCACTTTATTTCCACAATGAATGATTGAGAAAAAATACTTTATTTTGCTGCAAGCCATTCTGAAACCAGCCGGCAAATTACTCAAAATGCTTAACTAGCCGAGAAAATCACTTTCGTTCCACAATGAATGATTGACAAAAAATAGTTTATTTTGCTGCAAGCCATTCTGAAACCAGCCGGCAAATTACTCAAAATGCTTAACTTGCCGAGAAAATCACTTTATTTCCACAATGAATGTTTGGCAAAAAATAGTTAATTTTGATGCAAGCCGTTCTGAAACCAGCCGGCAAATTACTCAAAATGCTTAACTTGCCGAGAAAATCACTTTATTTCCACAATGAATGTTTGGCAAAAAATAGTTAATTTTGATGCAAGCCGTTCTGAAACCGACCGGCAAATTACTCAAAATGCTTAACTAGCCGAGAAAATCACTTTATTTCCACAATGAATGTTTGGAAAAAAATTGTGAATATTCATGCAAGCCGTTCTAACCAACCGGCAAATTACTCAAAATGCTGAACTTGCCGAGAAAATCACTTTATTTCCACAATGAATGATTGAGAAAAAATACTTTATTTTGCTGCAAGCCATTCTGAAACCAGCCGGCAAATTACTCAAAATGCTTAACTAGCCGAGAAAATCACTTTATTTCCACAATGAATGTTTGGCAAAAAATAGTTAGTTTTGATGCAAGCCGTTCTGAAACCAACCGTCAAATTACTCAAAATGCTTAACTTGCCGAGAAAATCACTTTATTTCCACAATGAATGTTTGGCAAAAAATAGTTAATTTTGATGCAAGCCGTTCTGAAACCAGCCGGCAAATTACTCAAAATGCTTAACTTGCCGAGAAAATCACTTTATTTCCACAATGAATGTTTGGAAAAAAATAGTGAATTTTCATGCAAGCCGTTCTGAAACCAACCGGCATATTACTCAAAATGCTTAACTTGCCGAGAAAATCACTTTATTTCCACAATGAATGATTGACAAAAAATAGTTTATTTTGCTGCAAGCCATTCTGAAACGAGCCGGCAAATTACTCAAAATGCTTAACTAGCCGAGAAAATCACTTTCGTTCCACAATGAATGTTTGGCAAAAAATAGTTAATTTTGATGCAAGCCGTTCTGAAACCAACCGTCAAATTACTCAAAATGCTTAACTCACCGCGAAAATCACTTTATTTCCACAATGAATGTTTGACAAAAAATAGTTAATTTTGATGCAAGCCGTTCTGAAACCAACCGGCAAATTACTCAAAATGCTTAACTAGCCGAGAATATCACTTTCGTTCCAAAATGAATGTTTGGCCAAAAATAGTGAATTTTCATGCAAGCCGTTCTGAAACCGACTGGCAAATTACTCAAAATGCTGAACTCACCGAGAAAATCACTTTATTTCAACAATGAGTGTTTGGGAAAAAATAGTTAATTTTGATGCAAGCCGTTCTGAAACCGACCGGCAAATTACTCAAAATGCATAACTAGCCGAGAAAATCACTTTATTTCCACAATGAATGTTTGGAAAAAAATAGTGAATATTCATGCAAGCCGTTCTAACCAACCAGCAAATTACTCAAAATGCTGAACTTGCCGAGAAAATCACTTTATTTCCACAATGAATGATTGACAAAAAATACTTTATTTTGCTGCAAGACATTCTGAAACCAGCCGGCAAATTACTCAAAATGCTTAACTAGCCGAGAAAATCACTTTCGTTCCACAATGAATGATTGACAAAAAATAGTTTATTTTGCTGCAAGCCATTCTGAAACCAAACGGCATATTACTCAAAATGCTTAACTTGCCGAGAAAATCACTTTATTTCCACAATGAATGATTGACAAAAAATAGTTTATTTTGCTGCAAGCCATTCTGAAACCAGCCGGCAAATTACTCAAAATGCTTAACTAGCCGAGAAAATCACTTTCGTTCCAACATGAATGTTTGGCCAAAAATAGTGAATTTTCATGTAAGCCGTTCTGAAACCGACCGGCAAATTACTCAAAATGCTTAACTCACCGAGAAAATCACTTTATTTCAACAATGAGTGTTTGGGAAAAAATAGTTAATTTTGATGCAAGCCGTTCTGAAACCGACCGGCAAATTACTCAAAATGCTTAACTAGCCGAGAAAATCACTTTATTTCCACAATGAATGTTTGGAAAAAAATAGTGAATATTCATGCAAGCCGTTCTAACCAACCGGCAAATTACTCAAAATGCTGAACTTGCCGAGAAAATCACTTTATTTCCACAATGAATGATTGACAAAAAATACTTTATTTTGCTGCAAGCCATTCTGAAACCAGCCGGCAAATTACTCAAAATGCTTAACTAGCCGAGAAAATCACTTTCGTTCCACAATGAATGATTGACAAAAAATAGTTTATTTTGCTGCAAGCCATTCTGAAACCAAACGGCATATTACTCAAAATGCTTAACTTGCCGAGAAAATCACTTTATTTCCACAATGAATGATTGACAAAAAATAGTTTATTTTGCTGCAAGCCATTCTGAAACCAGCCGGCAAATTACTCAAAATGCTTAACTAGCCGAGAAAATCACTTTCGTTCCACAATGAATGTATAGCAAAAAATAGTTAATTTTGATGCAAGCCGTTCTGAAACCAACCATCAAATTACTCAAAATGCTTAACTTGCCGAGAAAATCACTTTATTTCCACAATGAATGTTTGACAAAAAATAGTTAATTTTGATGCAAGCCGTTCTGAAACCAACCGGCAAATTACTCAAAATGCTTAACTAGCCGAGAAAATCACTTTATTTCCACAATGAATGTTTGGAAAAAAATAGTGAATTTGCTGCAAGCCATTCTGAAACCAGCCGGCAAATTACTCAAAATGCTTAACTAGCCGAGAATATCACTTTCGTTCCAAAATGAATGTTTGGCAAAAAATAGTGAATTTTCATGCAAGCCGTTCTGAAAACAACCGGCAAATTACTCAAAATGCTTAACTCACCGAGAAATCACTTTATTTCCACAATGAATGTTTGGGAAAAAATAGTTAATTTTGATGCAAGCCGTTCTGAAACCAACCGGCAAATTACTCAAAATGCTTAACTCACCGAGAAAATCACTTTTTTTCAATAATGAATTTTTGGGGGAAAATAGTTAATTTTGATGCAAGCCGTTCTGAAACTTACCGGCAAATTACTCAAAATGCTTAACTCACCGCGAAAATCACTTTATTTCCACAATGAATGATTGACAAAAAATAGTTTATTTTGCTGCAAGCCATTCTGAAACCAGCCGGCAAATTACTCAAAATGCTTAACTAGCCGAGAAAATCACTTTCGTTCCACAATGAATGTTTGGCAAAAAATAGTTAATTTTGATGCAAGCCGTTCTGAAACCAACCGTCAAATTACTCAAAATGCTTAACTCACCGCGAAAATCACTTTATTTCTACAATGAATGTTTGACAAAAAATAGTTAATTTTGATGCAAGCCGTTCTGAAACCAGCCGGCAAATTACTCAAAATGCTTAACTTGCCGAGAAAATCACTTTATTTCCACAATGAATGTTTGGAAAAAAATAGTGAATATTCATGCAAGCCGTTCTAACCAACCGGCAAATTACTCAAAATGCTGAACTTGCCGAGAAAATCACTTTATTTCCACAATGAATGATTGACAAAAAATACTTTATTTTGCTGCAAGCCATTCTGAAACCAGCCGGCAAATTACTCAAAATGCTTAACTAGCCGAGAAAATCACTTTCGTTCCACGATGAATGATTGACAAAAAATAGTTTATTTTGCTGCAAGCCATTCTGAAACCAGCCGGCAAATTACTCAAAATGCTTAACTTGCCGAGAAAATCACTTTATTTCCACAATGAATGTTTGGCAAAAAATAGTTAATTTTGATGCAAGCCGTTCTGAAACCAACCGTCAAATTACTCAAAATGCTTAACTTGCCGAGAAAATCACTTTATTTCCACAATGAATGTTTGACAAAAAATAGTTAATTTTGATGCAAGTCGTTCTGAAACCAACCGGCAAATTACTCAAAATGCTTAACTAGCCGAGAAAATCACTTTATTTCCACAATGAATGATTGACAAGAAATCGTTTATTTGCTGCAAGCCATTCTGAAACCAGCCGGCAAATTACTCAAAATGCTTAACTAGCCGAGAATATCACTTTCGTTCCAAAATGAATGTTTGGCAAAAAATAGTGAATTTTCATGCAAGCTGTTCTGAAAACAACCGGCAAATTACTCAAAATGCTTAACTCACCGAGAAAATCACTTTTTTTCAATAATGAATGTTTGGGAAAAAATAGTTAATTTTGCTGCAAGCCGTTCTGAAACTTACCGGCAAATTACTCAAAATGCTTAACTCACCGCGAAAATCACTTTATTTCAATAATGAATGTTTGAGGAAAAATAGTTAATTTTGATGCAAGCCGTTCAGAAACCAACCGGCAAATTACTCAAAATGCTTAGCTTGCCGAGAAAATCACTTTATTTCCACAATGAATGATTGACAAAAAATAGTTAATTTTGCTGCCAGCCGTTCTGAAACCAACCGGCAAATTGCTCAAAATGCTTATTTAGCCGAGAAAATCACTTTCGTTCCAACATGAATGTTTGGCCAAAAATAGTGAATTTTCATGCAAGCCGTTCTGAAACCGACCGGCAAATTACTCAAAATGCTTAACTCACCGAGAAAATCACTTTATTTCAACAATCAGTGTTTGGGAAAAAATAGTTAATTTTGATGCAAGCCGTTCTGAAACCGACCGGCAAATTACTCAAAATGCTTAACTACGAGAAAATCACTTTATTTCCACAATGAATGTTTGGAAAAAAATAGTGAATATTCATGCAAGCCGTTCTAACCAACCGGCAAATTACTCAAAATGCTGAACTTGCCGAGAAAATCACTTTATTTCCACAATGAATGATTGACAAAAAATACTTTATTTTGCTGCAAGCCATTCTGAAACCAGCCGGCAAATTACTCAAAATGCTTAACTAGCCGAGAAAATCACTTTATTTCAACAATGAGTGTTTGGGAAAAAATAGTTAATTTTGATGCAAGCCGTTCTGAAACCAACCGTCAAATTACTCAAAATGCTTAACTCACCGCGAAAATCACTTTATTTCAATAATGAATGTTTGGGGGAAAATAGTTAATTTTGTTGCAAGCCGTTCTGAAACCAACCGGCAAATTACTCAAAATGCTTAACTAGCCGAGAATATCACTTTAGTTCCAAAATGAATGTTTGGCCAAAAATAGTGAATTTTCATGCAAGCCGTTCTGAAACCGACCGGCAAATTACTCAAAATGCTTAACTCACCGAGAAAATCACTTTATTTCCACAATGAATGATTGAGAAAAAATACTTTATTTTGCTGCAAGCCATTCTGAAACCAGCCGGCAAATTACTCAAAATGCTTAACTAGCCGAGAAAATCACTTTATTTCCACAATGAATGTTTGGCAAAAAATAGTTAATTTTGATGCAAGCCGTTCTGAAACCAACCGTCAAATTACTCAAAATGCTTAACTTGCCGAGAAAATCACTTTATTTCCACAATGAATGTTTGGCAAAAAATAGTTAATTTTGATGCAAGCCGTTCTGAAACCAGCCGGCAAATTACTCAAAATGCTTAACTTGCCGAGAAAATCACTTTATTTCCACAATGAATGTTTGGCAAAAAATAGTTAATTTTGATGCAAGCCGTTCTGAAACCAACCGTCAAATTACTCAAAATGCTTAACTTGCCGAGAAAATCACTTTATTTCAATAATGAATGTTTGAGGAAAAATAGTTAATTTTGATGCAAGCCGTTCAGAAACCAACCGGCAAATTACTCAAAATGCTTAGCTTGCCGAGAAAATCACTTTATTTCCACAATGAATGATTGACAAAAAATAGTTAATTTTGCTGCCAGCCGTTCTGAAACCAACCGGCAAATTGCTCAAAATGCTTATTTAGCCGAGAAAATCACTTTCGTTCCAACATGAATGTTTGGCCAACAATAGTGAATTTTCATGCAAGCCGTTCTGAAACCGACCGGCAAATTACTCAAAATGCTTAACTCACCGAGAAAATCACTTTATTTCAACAATCAGTGTTTGGGAAAAAATAGTTAATTTTGATGCAAGCCGTTCTGAAACCGACCGGCAAATTACTCAAAATGCTTAACTACGAGAAAATCACTTTATTTCCACAATGAATGTTTGGAAAAAAATAGTGAATATTCATGCAAGCCGTTCTGAAACCAACCGTCAAATTACTCAAAATGCTTAACTTGCCGAGAAAATCACTTTATTTCCACAATGAATGATTGACAAAAAATACTTTATTTTGCTGCAAGCCATTCTGAAACCAGCCGGCAAATTACTCAAAATGCTTAACTAGCCGAGAAAATCACTTTATTTCAACAATGAGTGTTTGGGAAAAAATAGTTAATTTTGATGCAAGCCGTTCTGAAACCAACCGTCAAATTACTCAAAATGCTTAACTAGCCGAGAATATCACTTTCGTTCCAAAATGAATGTTTGGCAAAAAATTAGTGAATTTTCATGCAAGCCGTTCTAACCAACCGGCAAATTACTCAAAATGCTGAACTTGCCGAGAAAATCACTTTATTTCCACAATGAATGATTGAGAAAAAATACTTTATTTTGCTGCAAGCCATTCTGAAACCAGCCGGCAAATTACTCAAAATGCTTAACTAGCCGAGAAAATCACTTTATTTCCACAATGAATGTTTGGCAAAAAATAGTTAATTTTGATGCAAGCCGTTCTGAAACCAACCGTCAAATTACTCAAAATGCTTAACTTGCCGAGAAAATCACTTTATTTCCACAATGAATGTTTGGCAAAAAATAGTTAATTTTGATGCAAGCCGTTCTGAAACCAGCCGGCAAATTACTCAAAATGCTTAACTTGCCGAGAAAATCACTTTATTTCCACAATGAATGTTTGGCCAAAAATAGTGAATTTTGATGCAAGCCGTTCTGAAACCAACCGTCAAATTACTCAAAATGCTTAACTTGCCGAGAAAATCACTTTATTTCCACAATGAATGTTTGACAAAAAATAGTTAATTTTGATGCAAGCCGTTCTGAAACCAACCGGCAAATTACTCAAAATGCTTAACTAGCCGAGAAAATCACTTTATTTCCACAATGAATGTTTGGAAAAAAATAGTGAATTTTCATGCAAGCCGTTCTGAAACCAACCGGCATATTACTCAAAATGCTTAACTTGCCGAGAAAATCACTTTATTTCCACAATGAATGATTGACAAAAAATAGTTTATTTTGCTGCAAGCCATTCTGAAACGAGCCGGCAAATTACTCAAAATGCTTAACTAGCCGAGAAAATCACTTTCGTTCCACAATGAATGTTTGGCAAAAAATAGTTAATTTTGATGCAAGCCGTTCTGAAACCAACCGTCAAATTACTCAAAATGCTTAACTCACCGCGAAAATCACTTTATTTCCACAATGAATGTTTGACAAAATATAGTTAATTTTGATGCAAGCCGTTCTGAAACCAACCGGCAAATTACTCAAAATGCTTAACTAGCCGAGAAAATCACTTTATTTCAACAATGAGTGTTTGGGAAAAAATAGTTAATTGTGATGCAAGCCGTTCTGAAACCAACCGTCAAATTACTCAAAATGCTTAACTCACCGCGAAAATCACTTTATTTCAATAATGAATGTTTGGGGGAAAATAGTTAATTTTGTTGCAAGCCGTTCTAAAACCAACCGGCAAATTACTCAAAATGCTTAACTAGCCGAGAATATCACTTTCGTTCCAAAATGAATGTTTGGCCAAAAATAGTGAATTTTCATGCAAGCCGTTCTGAAACCGACCGGCAAATTACTCAAAATGCTTAACTCACCGAGAAAATCACTTTATTTCAACAATGAGTGTTTGGGAAAAAATAGTTAATTTTGATGCAAGCCGTTCTGAAACCGACCGGCAAATTACTCAAAATGCTTAACTAGCCGAGAAAATCACTTTATTTCCACAATGAATGTTTGGAAAAAAATTGTGAATATTCATGCAAGCCGTTCTAACCAACCGGCAAATTACTCAAAATGCTGAACTTGCCGAGAAAATCACTTTATTTCCACAATGAATGATCGAGAAAAAATACTTTATTTTGCTGCAAGCCATTCTGAAACCAGCCGGCAAATTACTCAAAATGCTTAACTAGCCGAGAAAATCACTTTATTTCCACAATGAATGTTTGGCAAAAAATAGTTAATTTTGATGCAAGCCGTTCTGAAACCAACCGTCAAATTACTCAAAATGCTTAACTTGCCGAGAAAATCACTTTATTTCCACAATGAATGTTTGGCAAAAAATAGTTAATTTTGATGCAAGCCGTTCTGAAACCAGCCGGCAAATTACTCAAAATGCTTAACTTGCCGAGAAAATCACTTTATTTCCACAATGAATGTTTGACAAAAAATAGTTAATTTTGATGCAAGCCGTTCTGAAACCAACCGGCAAATTACTCAAAATGCTTAACTAGCCGAGAAAATCACTTTATTTCCACAATGAATGTTTGGAAAAAAATAGTGAATTTTCATGCAAGCCGTTCTGAAACCAACCGGCATATTACTCAAAATGCTTAACTTGCCGAGAAAATCACTTTATTTCCACAATGAATGATTGACAAAAAATAGTTTATTTTGCTGCAAGCCATTCTGAAACGAGCCGGCAAATTACTCAAAATGCTTAACTAGCCGAGAAAATCACTTTCGTTCCACAATGAATGTTTGGCAAAAAATAGTTAATTTTGATGCAAGCCGTTCTGAAACCAACCGTCAAATTACTCAAAATGCTTAACTCACCGCGAAAATCACTTTATTTCCACAATGAATGTTTGACAAAATATAGTTAATTTTGATGCAAGCCGTTCTGAAACCAACCGGCAAATTACTCAAAATGCTTAACTAGCCGAGAAAATCACTTTATTTCAACAATGAGTGTTTGGGAAAAAATAGTTAATTGTGATGCAAGCCGTTCTGAAACCAACCGTCAAATTACTCAAAATGCTTAACTCACCGCGAAAATCACTTTATTTCAATAATGAATGTTTGGGGGAAAATAGTTAATTTTGTTGCAAGCCGTTCTAAAACCAACCGGCAAATTACTCAAAATGCTTAACTAGCCGAGAATATCACTTTCGTTCCAAAATGAATGTTTGGCCAAAAATAGTGAATTTTCATGCAAGCCGTTCTGAAACCGACCGGCAAATTACTCAAAATGCTTAACTCACCGAGAAAATCACTTTATTTCAACAATGAGTGTTTGGGAAAAAATAGTTAATTTTGATGCAAGCCGTTCTGAAACCGACCGGCAAATTACTCAAAATGCTTAACTAGCCGAGAAAATCACTTTATTTCCACAATGAATGTTTGGAAAAAAATTGTGAATATTCATGCAAGCCGTTCTAACCAACCGGCAAATTACTCAAAATGCTGAACTTGCCGAGAAAATCACTTTATTTCCACAATGAATGATCGAGAAAAAATACTTTATTTTGCTGCAAGCCATTCTGAAACCAGCCGGCAAATTACTCAAAATGCTTAACTAGCCGAGAAAATCACTTTATTTCCACAATGAATGTTTGGCAAAAAATAGTTAATTTTGATGCAAGCCGTTCTGAAACCAACCGTCAAATTACTCAAAATGCTTAACTTGCCGAGAAAATCACTTTATTTCCACAATGAATGTTTGGCAAAAAATAGTTAATTTTGATGCAAGCCGTTCTGAAACCAGCCGGCAAATTACTCAAAATGCTTAACTTGCCGAGAAAATCACTTTATTTCCACAATGAATGTTTGGCAAAAAATAGTTAATTTTGATGCAAGCCGTTCTGAAACCAACCGTCAAATTACTCAAAATGCTTAACTTGCCGAGAAAATCACTTTATTTCAATAATGAATGTTTGAGGAAAAATAGTTAATTTTGATGCAAGCCGTTCAGAAACCAACCGGCAAATTACTCAAAATGCTTAGCTTGCCGAGAAAATCACTTTATTTCCACAATGAATGATTGACAAAAAATAGTTAATTTTGCTGCCAGCCGTTCTGAAACCAACCGGCAAATTGCTCAAAATGCTTATTTAGCCGAGAAAATCACTTTCGTTCCAACATGAATGTTTGGCCAAAAATAGTGAATTTTCATGCAAGCCGTTCTGAAACCGACCGGCAAATTACTCAAAATGCTTAACTCACCGAGAAAATCACTTTATTTCAACAATCAGTGTTTGGGAAAAAATAGTTTATTTTGCTGCAAGCCATTCTGAAACCAGCCGGCAAATTACTCAAAATGCTTAACTTGCCGAGAAAATCACTTTATTTCCACAATGAATGTTTGGCAAAAAATAGTTAATTTTGATGCAAGCCGTTCTGAAACCAGCCGGCAAATTACTCAAAATGCTTAACTTGCCGAGAAAATCACTTTATTTCCACAATGAATGTTTGGCAAAAAATAGTTAATTTTGATGCAAGCCGTTCTGAAACCGACCGGCAAATTACTCAAAATGCTTAACTAGCCGAGAAAATCACTTTATTTCCACAATGAATGTTTGGAAAAAAATTGTGAATATTCATGCAAGCCGTTCTAACCAACCGGCAAATTACTCAAAATGCTGAACTTGCCGAGAAAATCACTTTATTTCCACAATGAATGATCGAGAAAAAATACTTTATTTTGCTGCAAGCCATTCTGAAACCAGCCGGCAAATTACTCAAAATGCTTAACTAGCCGAGAAAATCACTTTATTTCCACAATGAATGTTTGGCAAAAAATAGTTAATTTTGATGCAAGCCGTTCTGAAACCAACCGTCAAATTACTCAAAATGCTTAACTTGCCGAGAAAATCACTTTATTTCCACAATGAATGTTTGGCAAAAAATAGTTAATTTTGATGCAAGCCGTTCTGAAACCAGCCGGCAAATTACTCAAAATGCTTAACTTGCCGAGAAAATCACTTTATTTCCACAATGAATGTTTGGCAAAAAATAGTTAATTTTGATGCAAGCCGTTCTGAAACCAACCGTCAAATTACTCAAAATGCTTAACTTGCCGAGAAAATCACTTTATTTCAATAATGATTGTTTGAGGAAAAATAGTTAATTTTGATGCAAGCCGTTCAGAAACCAACCGGCAAATTACTCAAAATGCTTAGCTTGCCGAGAAAATCACTTTATTTCCACAATGAATGATTGACAAAAAATAGTTAATTTTGCTGCCAGCCGTTCTGAAACCAACCGGCAAATTGCTCAAAATGCTTATTTAGCCGAGAAAATCACTTTCGTTCCAACATGAATGTTTGGCCAAAAATAGTGAATTTTCATGCAAGCCGTTCTGAAACCGACCGGCAAATTACTCAAAATGCTTAACTAGCCGAGAAAATCACTTTATTTCAACAATGAATGTTTGGAAAAAAATTGTGAATATTCATGCAAGCCGTTCTAACCAACCGGCAAATTACTCAAAATGCTGAACTTGCCGAGAAAATCACTTTATTTCCACAATGAATGATCGAGAAAAAATACTTTATTTTGCTGCAAGCCATTCTGAAACCAGCCGGCAAATTACTCAAAATGCTTAACTAGCCGAGAAAATCACTTTATTTCCACAATGAATGTTTGGCAAAAAATAGTTAATTTTGATGCAAGCCGTTCTGAAACCGACCGGCAAATTACTCAAAATGCTTAACTAGCCGAGAAAATCACTTTATTTCCACAATGAATGTTTGGAAAAAAATTGTGAATATTCATGCAAGCCGTTCTAACCAACCGGCAAATTACTCAAAATGCTGAACTTGCCGAGAAAATCACTTTATTTCCACAATGAATGATCGAGAAAAAATACTTTATTTTGCTGCAAGCCATTCTGAAACCAGCCGGCAAATTACTCAAAATGCTTAACTAGCCGAGAAAATCACTTTATTTCCACAATGAATGTTTGGCAAAAAATAGTTAATTTTGATGCAAGCCGTTCTGAAACCAACCGTCAAATTACTCAAAATGCTTAACTTGCCGAGAAAATCACTTTATTTCCACAATGAATGTTTGGCAAAAAATAGTTAATTTTGATGCAAGCCGTTCTGAAACCAGCCGGCAAATTACTCAAAATGCTTAACTTGCCGAGAAAATCACTTTATTTCCACAATGAATGTTTGGCAAAAAATAGTTAATTTTGATGCAAGCTGTTCTGAAACCAACCGTCAAATTACTCAAAATGCTTAACTTGCCGAGAAAATCACTTTATTTCAATAATGAATGTTTGAGGAAAAATAGTTAATTTTGATGCAAGCCGTTCAGAAACCAACCGGCAAATTACTCAAAATGCTTAGCTTGCCGAGAAAATCACTTTATTTCCACAATGAATGATTGACAAAAAATAGTTAATTTTGCTGCCAGCCGTTCTGAAACCAACCGGCAAATTGCTCAAAATGCTTATTTAGCCGAGAAAATCACTTTCGTTCCAACATGAATGTTTGGCCAAAAATAGTGAATTTTCATGCAAGCCGTTCTGAAACCGACCGGCAAATTACTCAAAATGCTTAACTCACCGAGAAAATCACTTTATTTCAACAATCAGTGTTTGGGAAAAAATAGTTAATTTTGATGCAAGCCGTTCTGAAACCAACCGGCAAATTACTCAAAATGCTTAACTAGCCGAGAAAATCACTTTATTTCCACAATGAATGTTTGATAAAATATAGTTAATTTTGATGCAAGCCGTTCTGAAACCAACCGGCAAATTACTCAAAATGCTTAACTAGCCGAGAATATCACTTTCGTTCCAAAATGAATGTTTGGCAAAAAATTAGTGAATTTTCATGCAAGCCGTTCTGAAACCAACCGGCATATTACTCAAAATGCTTAACTCACCGCGAAAATCGCTTTCGTTCCACAATGAATGTTTGGCAAAAAATAGTTAATTTTGATGCAAGCCGTTCTGAAACCAACCGTCAAATTACTCAAAATGCTGAACTTGCCGAGAAAATCACTTTATTTCCACAATGAATGATTGAGAAAAAATACTTTATTTTGCTGCAAGCCATTCTGAAACCAGCCGGCAAATTACTCAAAATGCTTAACTAGCCGAGAAAATCACTTTCGTTCCACAATGAATGATTGACAAAAAATAGTTTATTTTGCTGCAAGCCATTCTGAAACCAGCCGGCAAATTACTCAAAATGCTTAACTTGCCGAGAAAATCACTTTATTTCCACAATGAATGTTTGGCAAAAAATAGTTAATTTTGATGCAAGCCGTTCTGAAACCAGCCGGCAAATTACTCAAAATGCTTAACTTGCCGAGAAAATCACTTTATTTCCACAATGAATGTTTGGCAAAAAATAGTTAATTTTGATGCAAGCCGTTCTGAAACCGACCGGCAAATTACTCAAAATGCTTAACTAGCCGAGAAAATCACTTTATTTCCACAATGAATGTTTGGAAAAAAATGGTGAATATTCATGCAAGCCGTTCTAACCAACCGGCAAATTACTCAAAATGCTGAACTTGCCGAGAAAATCACTTTATTTCCACAATGAATGATTGAGAAAAAATACTTTATTTTGCTGCAAGCCATTCTGAAACCAGCCGGCAAATTACTCAAAATGCTTAACTAGCCGAGAAAATCACTTTATTTCCACAATGAATGTTTGGCAAAAAATAGTTAATTTTGATGTAAGCCGTTCTGAAACCAACCGTCAAATTACTCAAAATGCTTAACTTGCCGAGAAAATCACTTTATTTCCACAATGAATGTTTGGCAAAAAATAGTTAATTTTGATGCAAGCCGTTCTGAAACCAGCCGGCAAATTACTCAAAATGCTTAACTTGCCGAGAAAATCACTTTATTTCCACAATGAATGTTTGGAAAAAAATAGTGAATTTTCATGCAAGCCGTTCTGAAACCAACCGGCATATTACTCAAAATGCTTAACTTGCCGAGAAAATCACTTTATTTCCACAATGAATGATTGACAAAAAATAGTTTATTTTGCTGCAAGCCATTCTGAAACGAGCCGGCAAATTACTCAAAATGCTTAACTAGCCGAGAAAATCACTTTCGTTCCACAATGAATGTTTGGCAAAAAATAGTTAATTTTGATGCAAGCCGTTCTGAAACCAACCGTCAAATTACTCAAAATGCTTAACTCACCGCGAAAATCACTTTATTTCCACAATGAATGTTTGACAAAATATAGTTAATTTTGATGCAAGCCGTTCTGAAACCAACCGGCAAATTACTCAAAATGCTTAACTAGCCGAGAAAATCACTTTATTTCAACAATGAGTGTTTGGGAAAAAATAGTTAATTGTGATGCAAGCCGTTCTGAAACCAACCGTCAAATTACTCAAAATGCTTAACTCACCGCGAAAATCACTTTATTTCAATAATGAATGTTTGGGGGAAAATAGTTAATTTTGTTGCAAGCCGTTCTAAAACCAACCGGCAAATTACTCAAAATGCTTAACTAGCCGAGAATATCACTTTCGTTCCAAAATGAATGTTTGGCCAAAAATAGTGAATTTTCATGCAACCCGTTCTGAAACCGACCGGCAAATTACTCAAAATGCTTAACTCACCGAGAAAATCACTTTATTTCAACAATGAGTGTTTGGGAAAAAATAGTTAATTTTGATGCAAGCCGTTCTGAAACCGACCGGCAAATTACTCAAAATGCTTAACTAGCCGAGAAAATCACTTTATTTCCACAATGAATGTTTGGAAAAAAATTGTGAATATTCATGCAAGCCGTTCTAACCAACCGGCAAATTACTCAAAATGCTGAACTTGCCGAGAAAATCACTTTATTTCCACAATGAATGATTGAGAAAAAATACTTTATTTTGCTGCAAGCCATTCTGAAACCAGCCGGCAAATTACTCAAAATGCTTAACTAGCCGAGAAAATCACTTTATTTCCACAATGAATGTTTGGCAAAAAATAGTTAATTTTGATGCAAGCCGTTCTGAAACCAACCGTCAAATTACTCAAAATGCTTAACTTGCCGAGAAAATCACTTTATTTCCACAATGAATGTTTGGCAAAAAATAGTTAATTTTGATGCAAGCCGTTCTGAAACCAGCCGGCAAATTACTCAAAATGCTTAACTTGCCGAGAAAATCACTTTATTTCCACAATGAATGTTTGGCAAAAAATAGTTAATTTTGATGCAAGCCGTTCTGAAACCAACCGTCAAATTACTCAAAATGCTTAACTTGCCGAGAAAATCACTTTATTTCAATAATGAATGTTTGAGGAAAAATAGTTAATTTTGATGCAAGCCGTTCAGAAACCAACCGGCAAATTACTCAAAATGCTTAACTTGCCGAGAAAATCACTTTATTTCCACAATGAATGATTGACAAAAAATAGTTTATTTTGCTGCAAGCCATTCTGAAACGAGCCGGCAAATTACTCAAAATGCTTAACTAGCCGAGAAAATCACTTTCGTTCCACAATGAATGTTTGGCAAAAAATAGTTAATTTTGATGCAAGCCGTTCTGAAACCAACCGTCAAATTACTCAAAATGCTTAACTCACCGCGAAAATCACTTTATTTCCAGAATGAATGTTTGACAAAATATAGTTAATTTTGATGCAAGCCGTTCTGAAACCAACCGGCAAATTACTCAAAATGCTTAACTAGCCGAGAAAATCACTTTATTTCAACAATGAGTGTTTGGGAAAAAATAGTTAATTGTGATGCAAGCCGTTCTGAAACCAACCGTCAAATTACTCAAAATGCTTAACTCACCGCGAAAATCACTTTATTTCAATAATGAATGTTTGGGGGAAAATAGTTAATTTTGTTGCAAGCCGTTCTAAAACCAACCGGCAAATTACTCAAAATGCTTAACTAGCCGAGAATATCACTTTCGTTCCAAAATGAATGTTTGGCCAAAAATAGTGAATTTTCATGCAAGCCGTTCTGAAACCGACCGGCAAATTACTCAAAATGCTGAACTCACCGAGAAAATCACTTTATTTCAACAATGAGTGTTTGGGAAAAAATAGTTAATTTTGATGCAAGCCGTTCTGAAACCGACCGGCAAATTACTCAAAATGCTTAACTTGCCGAGAAAATCACTTTATTTCCACAATGAATGTTTGGAAAAAAATTGTGAATATTCATGCAAGCCGTTCTAACCAACCGGCAAATTACTCAAAATGCTGAACTTGCCGAGAAAATCACTTTATTTCCACAATGAATGATTGAGAAAAAATACTTTATTTTGCTGCAAGCCATTCTGAAACCAGCCGGCAAATTACTCAAAATGCTTAACTAACCGAGAAAATCACTTTATTTCCACAATGAATGTTTGGCAAAAAATAGTTAATTTTGATGCAAGCCGTTCTGAAACCAACCGTCAAATTACTCAAAATGCTTAACTTGCCGAGAAAATCACTTTATTTCCACAATGAATGTTTGGCAAAAAATAGTTAATTTTGATGCAAGCCGTTCTGAAACCAGCCGGCAAATTACTCAAAATGCTTAACTTGCCGAGAAAATCACTTTATTTCCACAATGAATGTTTGGCAAAAAATAGTTAATTTTGATGCAAGCCGTTCTGAAACCAACCGTCAAATTACTCAAAATGTTTAACTTGCCGAGAAAATCACTTTATTTCAATAATGAATGTTTGAGGAAAAATAGTTAATTTTGATGCAAGCCGTTCAGAAACCAACCGGCAAATTACTCAAAATGCTTAGCTTGCCGAGAAAATCACTTTATTTCCACAATGAATGATTGACAAAAAATAGTTAATTTTGCTGCCAGCCGTTCTGAAACCAACCGGCAAATTGCTCAAAATGCTTATTTAGCCGAGAAAATCACTTTCGTTCCAACATGAATGTTTGGCCAAAAATAGTGAATTTTCATGCAAGCCGTTCTGAAACCGACCGGCAAATTACTCAAAATGCTTAACTCACCGAGAAAATCACTTTATTTCAACAATCAGTGTTTGGGAAAAAATAGTTAATTTTGATGCAAGCCGTTCTGAAACCAACCGGCAAATTACTCAAAATGCTTAACTAGCCGAGAAAATCACTTTATTTCCACAATGAATGTTTGACAAAATATAGTTAATTTTGATGCAAGCCGTTCTGAAACCAACCGGCAAATTACTCAAAATGCTTAACTAGCCGAGAATATCACTTTCGTTCCAAAATGAATGTTTGGCAAAAAATTAGTGAATTTTCATGCAAGCCGTTCTGAAACCAACCGGCATATTACTCAAAATGCTTAACTCACCGCGAAAATCACTTTCGTTCCACAATGAATGTTTGGCAAAAAATAGTTAATTTTGATGCAAGCCGTTCTGAAACCAACCGTCAAATTACTCAAAATGCTGAACTTGCCGAGAAAATCACTTTATTTCCACAATGAATGATTGAGAAAAAATACTTTATTCTGCTGCAAGCCATTCTGAAACCAGCCGGCAAATTACTCAAAATGCTTAACTAGCCGAGAAAATCACTTTCGTTCCACAATGAATGATTGACAAAAAATAGTTTATTTTGCTGCAAGCCATTCTGAAACCAGCCGGCAAATTACTCAAAATGCTTAACTTGCCGAGAAAATCACTTTATTTCCACAATGAATGTTTGGCAAAAAATAGTTAATTTTGATGCAAGCCGTTCTGAAACCAGCCGGCAAATTACTCAAAATGCTTAACTTGCCGAGAAAATCACTTTATTTCCACAATGAATGTTTGGCAAAAAATAGTTAATTTTGATGCAAGCCGTTCTGAAACCAACCGTCAAATTACTCAAAATGCTTAACTTGCCGAGAAAATCACTTTATTTCCACAATGAATGTTTGACAAAAAATAGTTAATTTTGATGCAAGCCGTTCTGAAACCAACCGGCAAATTACTCAAAATGCTTAACTAGCCGAGAAAATCACTTTATTTCCACAATGAATGTTTGACAAAATATAGTTAATTTTGATGCAAGCCGTTCTGAAACCAACCGGCAAATTACTCAAAATGCTTAACTAGCCGAGAATATCACTTTCGTTCCAAAATGAATGTTTGGCAAAAAATTAGTGAATTTTCATGCAAGCCGTTCTGAAACCAACCGGCATATTACTCAAAATGCTTAACTCACCGCGAAAATCACTTTCGTTCCACAATGAATGTTTGGCAAAAAATAGTTAATTTTGATGCAAGCCGTTCTGAAACCAACCGTCAAATTACTCAAAATGCTTAACTCACCGCGAAAATCACTTTATTTCCACAATGAATGTTTGACAAAATATAGTTAATTTTGATGCAAGCCGTTCTGAAACCAACCGGCAAATTACTCAAAATGCTTAACTAGCCGAGAAAATCACTTTATTTCAACAATGAGTGTTTGGGAAAAAATAGTTAATTGTGATGCAAGCCGTTCTGAAACCAACCGTCAAATTACTCAAAATGCTTAACTCACCGCGAAAATCACTTTATTTCAATAATGAATGTTTGGGGGAAAATAGTTAATTTTGTTGCAAGCCGTTCTGAACCCAACCGGCAAATTACTCAAAATGCTTAACTAGCCGAGAATATCACTTTCGTTCCAAAATGAATGTTTGGCCAAAAATAGTGAATTTTCATGCAAGCCGTTCTGAAACCGACCGGCAAATTACTCAAAATGCTTAACTCACCGAGAAAATCACTTTATTTCAACAATGAGTGTTTGGGAAAAAATAGTTAATTTTGATGCAAGCCGTTCTGAAACCGACCGGCAAATTACTCAAAATGCTTAACTAGCCGAGAAAATCACTTTATTTCAATAATGAATGTTTGGGGGAAAATAGTTAATTTTGTTGCAAGCCGTTCTGAACCCAACCGGCAAATTACTCAAAATGCTTAACTAGCCGAGAATATCACTTTCGTTCCAAAATGAATGTTTGGCCAAAAATAGTGAATTTTCATGCAAGCCGTTCTGAAACCGACCGGCAAATTACTCAAAATGCTTAACTCACCGAGAAAATCACTTTATTTCAACAATGAGTGTTTGGGAAAAAATAGTTAATTTTGATGCAAGCCGTTCTGAAACCGACCGGCAAATTACTCAAAATGCTTAACTAGCCGAGAAAATCACTTTCGTTCCACAATGAATGATTGACAAAAAATAGTTTATTTTGCTGCAAGCCATTCTGAAACCAGCCGGCAAATTACTCAAAATGCTTAACTTGCCGAGAAAATCACTTTATTTCCACAATGAATGTTTGGCAAAAAATAGTTAATTTTGATGCAAGCCGTTCTGAAACCAACCGTCAAATTACTCAAAATGCTTAACTTGCCGAGAAAATCACTTTATTTCCACAATGAATGTTTGGCAAAAAATAGTTAATTTTGATGCAAGCCGTTCTGAAACCAACCGGCAAATTACTCAAAATGCTTAACTAGCCGAGAAAATCACTTTATTTCCACAATGAATGTTTGACAAAATATAGTTAATTTTGATGCAAGCCGTTCTGAAACCAACCGGCAAATTACTCAAAATGCTTAACTAGCCGAGAATATCACTTTCGTTCCAAAATGAATGTTTGGCAAAAAATTAGTGAATTTTCATGCAAGCCGTTCTGAAACCGACCGGCAAATTACTCAAAATGCTGAACTCACCGAGAAAATCACTTTATTTCAACAATGAGTGTTTGGGAAAAAATAGTTAATTTTGATGCAAGCCGTTCTGAAACCGACCGGCAAATTACTCAAAATGCATAACTAGCCGAGAAAATCACTTTATTTCCACAATGAATGTTTGGAAAAAAATAGTGAATATTCATGCAAGCCGTTCTAACCAACCGGCAAATTACTCAAAATGCTGAACTTGCCGAGAAAATCACTTTATTTCCACAATGAATGATTGACAAAAAATACTTTATTTTGCTGCAAGCCAATCTGAAACCAGCCGGCAAATTACTCAAAATGCTTAACTAGCCGAGAAAATCACTTTCGTTCCACAATGAATGATTGAGAAAAAATACTTTATTTTGCTGCAAGCCATTCTGAAACCAGCCGGCAAATTACTCAAAATGCTTAACTAGCCGAGAAAATCACTTTATTTCCACAATGAATGTTTGGCAAAAAATAGTTAATTTTGATGCAAGCCGTTCTGAAACCAACCGTCAAATTACTCAAAATGCTTAACTCACCGCGAAAATCACTTTATTTCAATAATGAATGTTTGGGGGACAATAGTTAATTTTAATGCAAGCCGTTCTGAAACCAACCGTCAAATTACTCAAAATGCTTAACTTGCCGAGAAAATCACTTTATTTCCACAATGAATGTTTGACAAAAAATAGTTAATTTTGATGCAAGCCGTTCTGAAACCAACCGGCAAATTACTCAAAATGCTTAACTTGCCGAGAAAATCACTTTATTTCCACAATGAATGTTTGGAAAAAAATAGTGAATTTTCATGCAAGCCGTTCTGAAACCAACCGGCATATTACTCAAAATGCTTAACTTGCCGAGAAAATCACTTTATTTCCACAATGAATGATTGACAAAAAATAGTTTATTTTGCTGCAAGCCATTCTGAAACGAGCCGGCAAATTACTCAAAATGCTTAACTAGCCGAGAAAATCACTTTCGTTCCACAATGAATGTTTGGCAAAAAATAGTTAATTTTGATGCAAGCCGTTCTGAAACCAACCGTCAAATTACTCAAAATGCTTAACTCACCGCGAAAATCACTTTATTTCCACAATGAATGTTTGACAAAATATAGTTAATTTTGATGCAAGCCGTTCTGAAACCAACCGGCAAATTACTCAAAATGCTTAACTAGCCGAGAAAATCACTTTATTTCAACAATGAGTGTTTGGGAAAAAATAATTAATTGTGATGCAAGCCGTTCTGAAACCAACCGTCAAATTACTCAAAATGCTTAACTCACCGCGAAAATCACTTTATTTCAATAATGAATGTTTGGGGGAAAATAGTTAATTTTGCTGCAAGCCGTTCTAAAACCAACCGGCAAATTACTCAAAATGCTTAACTAGCCGAGAATATCACTTTCGTTCCAAAATGAATGTTTGGCCAAAAATAGTGAATTTTCATGCAAGCCGTTCTGAAACCGACCGGCAAATTACTCAAAATGCTTAACTCACCGAGAAAATCACTTTATTTCAACAATGAGTGTTTGGGAAAAAATAGTTAATTTTGATGCAAGCCGTTCTGAAACCGACCGGCAAATTACTCAAAATGCTTAACTAGCCGAGAAAATCACTTTATTTCCACAATGAATGTTTGGAAAAAAATTGTGAATATTCATGCAAGCCGTTCTAACCAACCGGCAAATTACTCAAAATGCTGAACTTGCCGAGAAAATCACTTTATTTCCACAATGAATGATTGAGAAAAAATACTTTATTTTGCTGCAAGCCATTCTGAAACCAGCCGGCAAATTACTCAAAATGCTTAACTAGCCGAGAAAATCACTTTATTTCCACAATGAATGTTTGGCAAAAAATAGTTAATTTTGATGCAAGCCGTTCTGAAACCAACCGTCAAATTACTCAAAATGCTTAACTTGCCGAGAAAATCACTTTATTTCCACAATGAATGTTTGGCAAAAAATAGTTAATTTTGATGCAAGCCGTTCTGAAACCAGCCGGCAAATTACTCAAAATGCTTAACTTGCCGAGAAAATCACTTTATTTCCACAATGAATGTTTGGCAAAAAATAGTTAATTTTGATGCAAGCCGTTCTGAAACCAACCGTCAAATTACTCAAAATGCTTAACTTGCCGAGAAAATCACTTTATTTCAATAATGAATGTTTGAGGAAAAATAGTTAATTTTGAAGCAAGCCGTTCAGAAACCAACCGGCAAATTACTCAAAATGCTTAGCTTGCCGAGAAAATCACTTTATTTCCACAATGAATGATTGACAAAAAATAGTTAATTTTGCTGCCAGCCGTACTGAAACCAACCGGCAAATTGCTCAAAATGCTTATTTAGCCGAGAAAATCACTTTCGTTCCAACATGAATGTTTGGCCAAAAATAGTGAATTTTCATGCAAGCCGTTCTGAAACCGACCGGCAAATTACTCAAAATGCTTAACTCACCGAGAAAATCACTTTATTTCAACAATCAGTGTTTGGGAAAAAATAGTTAATTTTGATGCAAGCCGTTCTGAAACCAACCGGCAAATTACTCAAAATGCTTAACTAGCCGAGAAAATCACTTTATTTCCACAATGAATGTTTGACAAAATATAGTTAATTTTGATGCAAGCCGTTCTGAAACCAACCGGCAAATTACTCAAAATGCTTAACTAGCCGAGAATATCACTTTCGTTCCAAAATGAATGTTTGGCAAAAAATTAGTGAATTTTCATGCAAGCCGTTCTGAAACCAACCGGCATATTACTCAAAATGCTTAACTCACCGCGAAAATCACTTTCGTTCCACAATGAATGTTTGGCAAAAAATAGTTAATTTTGATGCAAGCCGTTCTGAAACCAACCGTCAAATTACTCAAAATGCTGAACTTGCCGAGAAAATCACTTTATTTCCACAATGAATGATTGAGAAAAAATACTTTATTTTGCTGCAAGCCATTCTGAAACCAGCCGGCAAATTACTCAAAATGCTTAACTAGCCGAGAAAATCACTTTCGTTCCACAATGAATGATTGACAAAAAATAGTTTATTTTGCTGCAAGCCATTCTGAAACCAGCCGGCAAATTACTCAAAATGCTTAACTTGCCGAGAAAATCACTTTATTTCCACAATGAATGTTTGGCAAAAAATAGTTAATTTTGATGCAAGCCGTTCTGAAACCAGCCGGCAAATTACTCAAAATGCTTAACTTGCCGAGAAAATCACTTTATTTCCACAATGAATGTTTGGCAAAAAATAGTTAATTTTGATGCAAGCCGTTCTGAAACCAACCGTCAAATTACTCAAAATGCTTAACTTGCCGAGAAAATCACTTTATTTCCACAATGAATGTTTGACAAAAAATAGTTAATTTTGATGCAAGCCGTTCTGAAACCAACCGGCAAATTACTCAAAATGCTTAACTAGCCGAGAAAATCACTTTATTTCCACAATGAATGTTTGACAAAATATAGTTAATTTTGATGCAAGCCGTTCTGAAACCAACCGGCAAATTACTCAAAATGCTTAACTAGCCGAGAATATCACTTTCGTTCCAAAATGAATGTTTGGCAAAAAATTAGTGAATTTTCATGCAAGCCGTTCTGAAACCAACCGGCATATTACTCAAAATGCTTAACTCACCGCGAAAATCACTTTCGTTCCACAATGAATGTTTGGCAAAAAATAGTTAATTTTGATGCAAGCCGTTCTGAAACCAACCGTCAAATTACTCAAAATGCTTAACTCACCGCGAAAATCACTTTATTTCAATAATGAATGTTTGGGGGAAAATAGTTAATTTTGTTGCAAGCCGTTCTGAACCCAACCGGCAAATTACTCAAAATGCTTAACTAGCCGAGAATATCACTTTCGTTCCAAAATGAATGTTTGGCCAAAAATAGTGAATTTTCATGCAAGCCGTTCTGAAACCGACCGGCAAATTACTCAAAATGCTTAACTCACCGAGAAAATCACTTTATTTCAACAATGAGTGTTTGGGAAAAAATAGTTAATTTTGATGCAAGCCGTTCTGAAACCGACCGGCAAATTACTCAAAATGCTTAACTAGCCGAGAAAATCACTTTATTTCAATAATGAATGTTTGGGGGAAAATAGTTAATTTTGTTGCAAGCCGTTCTGAACCCAACCGGCAAATTACTCAAAATGCTTAACTAGCCGAGAATATCACTTTCGTTCCAAAATGAATGTTTGGCCAAAAATAGTGAATTTTCATGCAAGCCGTTCTGAAACCAACCGGCAAATTACTCAAAATGCTTAACTAGCCGAGAAAATCACTTTATTTCAACAATGAGTGTTTGGGAAAAAATAATTAATTGTGATGCAAGCCGTTCTGAAACCAACCGTCAAATTACTCAAAATGCTTAACTCACCGCGAAAATCACTTTATTTCAATAATGAATGTTTGGGGGAAAATAGTTAATTTTGCTGCAAGCCGTTCTAAAACCAACCGGCAAATTACTCAAAATGCTTAACTAGCCGAGAATATCACTTTCGTTCCAAAATGAATGTTTGGCCAAAAATAGTGAATTTTCATGCAAGCCGTTCTGAAACCGACCGGCAAATTACTCAAAATGCTTAACTCACCGAGAAAATCACTTTATTTCAACAATGAGTGTTTGGGAAAAAATAGTTAATTTTGATGCAAGCCGTTCTGAAACCGACCGGCAAATTACTCAAAATGCTTAACTAGCCGAGAAAATCACTTTATTTCCACAATGAATGTTTGGAAAAAAATTGTGAATATTCATGCAAGCCGTTCTAACCAACCGGCAAATTACTCAAAATGCTGAACTTGCCGAGAAAATCACTTTATTTCCACAATGAATGATTGAGAAAAAATACTTTATTTTGCTGCAAGCCATTCTGAAACCAGCCGGCAAATTACTCAAAATGCTTAACTAGCCGAGAAAATCACTTTATTTCCACAATGAATGTTTGGCAAAAAATAGTTAATTTTGATGCAAGCCGTTCTGAAACCAACCGTCAAATTACTCAAAATGCTTAACTTGCCGAGAAAATCACTTTATTTCCACAATGAATGTTTGGCAAAAAATAGTTAATTTTGATGCAAGCCGTTCTGAAACCAGCCGGCAAATTACTCAAAATGCTTAACTTGCCGAGAAAATCACTTTATTTCCACAATGAATGTTTGGCAAAAAATAGTTAATTTTGATGCAAGCCGTTCTGAAACCAACCGTCAAATTACTCAAAATGCTTAACTTGCCGAGAAAATCACTTTATTTCAATAATGAATGTTTGAGGAAAAATAGTTAATTTTGAAGCAAGCCGTTCAGAAACCAACCGGCAAATTACTCAAAATGCTTAGCTTGCCGAGAAAATCACTTTATTTCCACAATGAATGATTGACAAAAAATAGTTAATTTTGCTGCCAGCCGTACTGAAACCAACCGGCAAATTGCTCAAAATGCTTATTTAGCCGAGAAAATCACTTTCGTTCCAACATGAATGTTTGGCCAAAAATAGTGAATTTTCATGCAAGCCGTTCTGAAACCGACCGGCAAATTACTCAAAATGCTTAACTCACCGAGAAAATCACTTTATTTCAACAATCAGTGTTTGGGAAAAAATAGTTAATTTTGATGCAAGCCGTTCTGAAACCAACCGGCAAATTACTCAAAATGCTTAACTAGCCGAGAAAATCACTTTATTTCCACAATGAATGTTTGACAAAATATAGTTAATTTTGATGCAAGCCGTTCTGAAACCAACCGGCAAATTACTCAAAATGCTTAACTAGCCGAGAATATCACTTTCGTTCCAAAATGAATGTTTGGCAAAAAATTAGTGAATTTTCATGCAAGCCGTTCTGAAACCAACCGGCATATTACTCAAAATGCTTAACTCACCGCGAAAATCACTTTCGTTCCACAATGAATGTTTGGCAAAAAATAGTTAATTTTGATGCAAGCCGTTCTGAAACCAACCGTCAAATTACTCAAAATGCTGAACTTGCCGAGAAAATCACTTTATTTCCACAATGAATGATTGAGAAAAAATACTTTATTTTGCTGCAAGCCATTCTGAAACCAGCCGGCAAATTACTCAAAATGCTTAACTAGCCGAGAAAATCACTTTCGTTCCACAATGAATGATTGACAAAAAATAGTTTATTTTGCTGCAAGCCATTCTGAAACCAGCCGGCAAATTACTCAAAATGCTTAACTTGCCGAGAAAATCACTTTATTTCCACAATGAATGTTTGGCAAAAAATAGTTAATTTTGATGCAAGCCGTTCTGAAACCAGCCGGCAAATTACTCAAAATGCTTAACTTGCCGAGAAAATCACTTTATTTCCACAATGAATGTTTGGCAAAAAATAGTTAATTTTGATGCAAGCCGTTCTGAAACCAACCGTCAAATTACTCAAAATGCTTAACTTGCCGAGAAAATCACTTTATTTCCACAATGAATGTTTGACAAAAAATAGTTAATTTTGATGCAAGCCGTTCTGAAACCAACCGGCAAATTACTCAAAATGCTTAACTAGCCGAGAAAATCACTTTATTTCCACAATGAATGTTTGACAAAATATAGTTAATTTTGATGCAAGCCGTTCTGAAACCAACCGGCAAATTACTCAAAATGCTTAACTAGCCGAGAATATCACTTTCGTTCCAAAATGAATGTTTGGCAAAAAATTAGTGAATTTTCATGCAAGCCGTTCTGAAACCAACCGGCATATTACTCAAAATGCTTAACTCACCGCGAAAATCACTTTCGTTCCACAATGAATGTTTGGCAAAAAATAGTTAATTTTGATGCAAGCCGTTCTGAAACCAACCGTCAAATTACTCAAAATGCTTAACTCACCGCGAAAATCACTTTATTTCAATAATGAATGTTTGGGGGAAAATAGTTAATTTTGTTGCAAGCCGTTCTGAACCCAACCGGCAAATTACTCAAAATGCTTAACTAGCCGAGAATATCACTTTCGTTCCAAAATGAATGTTTGGCCAAAAATAGTGAATTTTCATGCAAGCCGTTCTGAAACCGACCGGCAAATTACTCAAAATGCTTAACTCACCGAGAAAATCACTTTATTTCAACAATGAGTGTTTGGGAAAAAATAGTTAATTTTGATGCAAGCCGTTCTGAAACCGACCGGCAAATTACTCAAAATGCTTAACTAGCCGAGAAAATCACTTTATTTCAATAATGAATGTTTGGGGGAAAATAGTTAATTTTGTTGCAAGCCGTTCTGAACCCAACCGGCAAATTACTCAAAATGCTTAACTAGCCGAGAATATCACTTTCGTTCCAAAATGAATGTTTGGCCAAAAATAGTGAATTTTCATGCAAGCCGTTCTGAAACCGACCGGCAAATTACTCAAAATGCTTAACTCACCGAGAAAATCACTTTATTTCAACAATGAGTGTTTGGGAAAAAATAGTTAATTTTGATGCAAGCCGTTCTGAAACCGACCGGCAAATTACTCAAAATGCTTAACTAGCCGAGAAAATCACTTTCGTTCCACAATGAATGATTGACAAAAAATAGTTTATTTTGCTGCAAGCCATTCTGAAACCAGCCGGCAAATTACTCAAAATGCTGAACTTGCCGAGAAAATCACTTTATTTCCACAATGAATGTTTGGCAAAAAATAGTTAATTTTGATGCAAGCCGTTCTGAAACCAACCGTCAAATTACTCAAAATGCTTAACTTGCCGAGAAAATCACTTTATTTCCACAATGAATGTTTGGCAAAAAATAGTTAATTTTGATGCAAGCCGTTCTGAAACCAACCGGCAAATTACTCAAAATGCTTAACTAGCCGAGAAAATCACTTTATTTCCACAATGAATGTTTGACAAAATATAGTTAATTTTGATGCAAGCCGTTCTGAAACCAACCGGCAAATTACTCAAAATGCTTAACTAGCCGAGAATATCACTTTCGTTCCAAAATGAATGTTTGGCAAAAAATTAGTGAATTTTCATGCAAGCCGTTCTGAAACCGACCGGCAAATTACTCAAAATGCTGAACTCACCGAGAAAATCACTTTCGTTCCAAAATGAATGTTTGGCAAAAAATTAGTGAATTTTCATGCAAGCCGTTCTGAAACCAACCGGCATATTACTCAAAATGCTTAACTCACCGCGAAAATCACTTTCGTTCCACAATGAATGTTTGGCAAAAAATAGTTAATTTTGATGCAAGCCGTTCTGAAACCAACCGTCAAATTACTCAAAATGCTGAACTTGCCGAGAAAATCACTTTATTTCCACAATGAATGTTTGGAAAAAAATAGTGAATTTTCATGCAAGCCGTTCTGAAACCAACCGGCATATTACTCAAAATGCTTAACTAGCCGAGAATATCACTTTCGTTCCAAAATGAATGTTTGGCCAAAAATAGTGAATTTTCATGCAAGCCGTTCTGAAACCGACCGGCAAATTACTCAAAATGCTTAACTCACCGAGAAAATCACTTTATTTCAACAATGAGTGTTTGGGAAAAAATAGTTAATTTTGATGCAAGCCGTTCTGAAACCGACCGGCAAATTACTCAAAATGCTTAACTAGCCGAGAAAATCACTTTCGTTCCACAATGAATGATTGACAAAAAATAGTTTATTTTGCTGCAAGCCATTCTGAAACCAGCCGGCAAATTACTCAAAATGCTGAACTTGCCGAGAAAATCACTTTATTTCCACAATGAATGTTTGGCAAAAAATAGTTAATTTTGATGCAAGCCGTTCTGAAACCAACCGTCAAATTACTCAAAATGCTTAACTTGCCGAGAAAATCACTTTATTTCCACAATGAATGTTTGGCAAAAAATAGTTAATTTTGATGCAAGCCGTTCTGAAACCAACCGGCAAATTACTCAAAATGCTTAACTAGCCGAGAAAATCACTTTATTTCCACAATGAATGTTTGACAAAATATAGTTAATTTTGATGCAAGCCGTTCTGAAACCAACCGGCAAATTACTCAAAATGCTTAACTAGCCGAGAATATCACTTTCGTTCCAAAATGAATGTTTGGCAAAAAATTAGTGAATTTTCATGCAAGCCGTTCTGAAACCGACCGGCAAATTACTCAAAATGCTGAACTCACCGAGAAAATCACTTTCGTTCCAAAATGAATGTTTGGCAAAAAATTAGTGAATTTTCATGCAAGCCGTTCTGAAACCAACCGGCATATTACTCAAAATGCTTAACTCACCGCGAAAATCACTTTCGTTCCACAATGAATGTTTGGCAAAAAATAGTTAATTTTGATGCAAGCCGTTCTGAAACCAACCGTCAAATTACTCAAAATGCTGAACTTGCCGAGAAAATCACTTTATTTCCACAATGAATGTTTGGAAAAAAATAGTGAATTTTCATGCAAGCCGTTCTGAAACCAACCGGCATATTACTCAAAATGCTTAACTTGCCGAGAAAATCACTTTATTTCCACAATGAATGATTGACAAAAAATAGTTTATTTTGCTGCAAGCCATTCTGAAACGAGCCGGCAAATTACTCAAAATGCTTAACTAGCCGAGAAAATCACTTTCGTTCCACAATGAATGTTTGGCAAAAAATAGTTAATTTTGATGCAAGCCGTTCTGAAACCAACCGTCAAATTACTCAAAATGCTTAACTCACCGCGAAAATCACTTTATTTCCACAATGAATGTTTGACAAAATATAGTTAATTTTGATGCAAGCCGTTCTGAAACCAACCGGCAAATTACTCAAAATGCTTAACTAGCCGAGAAAATCACTTTATTTCAACAATGAGTGTTTGGGAAAAAATAATTAATTGTGATGCAAGCCGTTCTGAAACCAACCGTCAAATTACTCAAAATGCTTAACTCACCGCGAAAATCACTTTATTTCAATAATGAATGTTTGGGGGAAAATAGTTAATTTTGCTGCAAGCCGTTCTAAAACCAACCGGCAAATTACTCAAAATGCTTAACTAGCCGAGAATATCACTTTCGTTCCAAAATGAATGTTTGGCCAAAAATAGTGAATTTTCATGCAAGCCGTTCTGAAACCGACCGGCAAATTACTCAAAATGCTTAACTCACCGAGAAAATCACTTTATTTCAACAATGAGTGTTTGGGAAAAAATAGTTAATTTTGATGCAAGCCGTTCTGAAACCGACCGGCAAATTACTCAAAATGCTTAACTAGCCGAGAAAATCACTTTATTTCCACAATGAATGTTTGGAAAAAAATTGTGAATATTCATGCAAGCCGTTCTAACCAACCGGCAAATTACTCAAAATGCTGAACTTGCCGAGAAAATCACTTTATTTCCACAATGAATGATTGAGAAAAAATACTTTATTTTGCTGCAAGCCATTCTGAAACCAGCCGGCAAATTACTCAAAATGCTTAACTAGCCGAGAAAATCACTTTATTTCCACAATGAATGTTTGGCAAAAAATAGTTAATTTTGATGCAAGCCGTTCTGAAACCAACCGTCAAATTACTCAAAATGCTTAACTTGCCGAGAAAATCACTTTATTTCCACAATGAATGTTTGGCAAAAAATAGTTAATTTTGATGCAAGCCGTTCTGAAACCAGCCGGCAAATTACTCAAAATGCTTAACTTGCCGAGAAAATCACTTTATTTCCACAATGAATGTTTGGCAAAAAATAGTTAATTTTGATGCAAGCCGTTCTGAAACCAACCGTCAAATTACTCAAAATGCTTAACTTGCCGAGAAAATCACTTTATTTCAATAATGAATGTTTGAGGAAAAATAGTTAATTTTGAAGCAAGCCGTTCAGAAACCAACCGGCAAATTACTCAAAATGCTTAGCTTGCCGAGAAAATCACTTTATTTCCACAATGAATGATTGACAAAAAATAGTTAATTTTGCTGCCAGCCGTACTGAAACCAACCGGCAAATTGCTCAAAATGCTTATTTAGCCGAGAAAATCACTTTCGTTCCAACATGAATGTTTGGCCAAAAATAGTGAATTTTCATGCAAGCCGTTCTGAAACCGACCGGCAAATTACTCAAAATGCTTAACTCACCGAGAAAATCACTTTATTTCAACAATCAGTGTTTGGGAAAAAATAGTTAATTTTGATGCAAGCCGTTCTGAAACCAACCGGCAAATTACTCAAAATGCTTAACTAGCCGAGAAAATCACTTTATTTCCACAATGAATGTTTGACAAAATATAGTTAATTTTGATGCAAGCCGTTCTGAAACCAACCGGCAAATTACTCAAAATGCTTAACTAGCCGAGAATATCACTTTCGTTCCAAAATGAATGTTTGGCAAAAAATTAGTGAATTTTCATGCAAGCCGTTCTGAAACCAACCGGCATATTACTCAAAATGCTTAACTCACCGCGAAAATCACTTTCGTTCCACAATGAATGTTTGGCAAAAAATAGTTAATTTTGATGCAAGCCGTTCTGAAACCAACCGTCAAATTACTCAAAATGCTGAACTTGCCGAGAAAATCACTTTATTTCCACAATGAATGATTGAGAAAAAATACTTTATTTTGCTGCAAGCCATTCTGAAACCAGCCGGCAAATTACTCAAAATGCTTAACTAGCCGAGAAAATCACTTTCGTTCCACAATGAATGATTGACAAAAAATAGTTTATTTTGCTGCAAGCCATTCTGAAACCAGCCGGCAAATTACTCAAAATGCTTAACTTGCCGAGAAAATCACTTTATTTCCACAATGAATGTTTGGCAAAAAATAGTTAATTTTGATGCAAGCCGTTCTGAAACCAGCCGGCAAATTACTCAAAATGCTTAACTTGCCGAGAAAATCACTTTATTTCCACAATGAATGTTTGGCAAAAAATAGTTAATTTTGATGCAAGCCGTTCTGAAACCAACCGTCAAATTACTCAAAATGCTTAACTTGCCGAGAAAATCACTTTATTTCCACAATGAATGTTTGACAAAAAATAGTTAATTTTGATGCAAGCCGTTCTGAAACCAACCGGCAAATTACTCAAAATGCTTAACTAGCCGAGAAAATCACTTTATTTCCACAATGAATGTTTGACAAAATATAGTTAATTTTGATGCAAGCCGTTCTGAAACCAACCGGCAAATTACTCAAAATGCTTAACTAGCCGAGAATATCACTTTCGTTCCAAAATGAATGTTTGGCAAAAAATTAGTGAATTTTCATGCAAGCCGTTCTGAAACCAACCGGCATATTACTCAAAATGCTTAACTCACCGCGAAAATCACTTTCGTTCCACAATGAATGTTTGGCAAAAAATAGTTAATTTTGATGCAAGCCGTTCTGAAACCAACCGTCAAATTACTCAAAATGCTTAACTCACCGCGAAAATCACTTTATTTCAATAATGAATGTTTGGGGGAAAATAGTTAATTTTGTTGCAAGCCGTTCTGAACCCAACCGGCAAATTACTCAAAATGCTTAACTAGCCGAGAATATCACTTTCGTTCCAAAATGAATGTTTGGCCAAAAATAGTGAATTTTCATGCAAGCCGTTCTGAAACCGACCGGCAAATTACTCAAAATGCTTAACTCACCGAGAAAATCACTTTATTTCAACAATGAGTGTTTGGGAAAAAATAGTTAATTTTGATGCAAGCCGTTCTGAAACCGACCGGCAAATTACTCAAAATGCTTAACTAGCCGAGAAAATCACTTTATTTCAATAATGAATGTTTGGGGGAAAATAGTTAATTTTGTTGCAAGCCGTTCTGAACCCAACCGGCAAATTACTCAAAATGCTTAACTAGCCGAGAATATCACTTTCGTTCCAAAATGAATGTTTGGCCAAAAATAGTGAATTTTCATGCAAGCCGTTCTGAAACCGACCGGCAAATTACTCAAAATGCTTAACTCACCGAGAAAATCACTTTATTTCAACAATGAGTGTTTGGGAAAAAATAGTTAATTTTGATGCAAGCCGTTCTGAAACCGACCGGCAAATTACTCAAAATGCTTAACTAGCCGAGAAAATCACTTTCGTTCCACAATGAATGATTGACAAAAAATAGTTTATTTTGCTGCAAGCCATTCTGAAACCAGCCGGCAAATTACTCAAAATGCTGAACTTGCCGAGAAAATCACTTTATTTCCACAATGAATGTTTGGCAAAAAATAGTTAATTTTGATGCAAGCCGTTCTGAAACCAACCGTCAAATTACTCAAAATGCTTAACTTGCCGAGAAAATCACTTTATTTCCACAATGAATGTTTGGCAAAAAATAGTTAATTTTGATGCAAGCCGTTCTGAAACCAACCGGCAAATTACTCAAAATGCTTAACTAGCCGAGAAAATCACTTTATTTCCACAATGAATGTTTGACAAAATATAGTTAATTTTGATGCAAGCCGTTCTGAAACCAACCGGCAAATTACTCAAAATGCTTAACTAGCCGAGAATATCACTTTCGTTCCAAAATGAATGTTTGGCAAAAAATTAGTGAATTTTCATGCAAGCCGTTCTGAAACCGACCGGCAAATTACTCAAAATGCTGAACTCACCGAGAAAATCACTTTCGTTCCAAAATGAATGTTTGGCAAAAAATTAGTGAATTTTCATGCAAGCCGTTCTGAAACCAACCGGCATATTACTCAAAATGCTTAACTCACCGCGAAAATCACTTTCGTTCCACAATGAATGTTTGGCAAAAAATAGTTAATTTTGATGCAAGCCGTTCTGAAACCAACCGTCAAATTACTCAAAATGCTGAACTTGCCGAGAAAATCACTTTATTTCCACAATGAATGATTGAGAAAAAATACTTTATTTTGCTGCAAGCCATTCTGAAACCAGCCGGCAAATTACTCAAAATGCTTAACTAGCCGAGAAAATCACTTTCGTTCCACAATGAATGATTGACAAAAAATAGTTTATTTTGCTGCAAGCCATTCTGAAACCAGCCGGCAAATTACTCAAAATGCTTAACTTGCCGAGAAAATCACTTTATTTCCACAATGAATGTTTGGCAAAAAATAGTTAATTTTGATGCAAGCCGTTCTGAAACCAGCCGGCAAATTACTCAAAATGCTTAACTTGCCGAGAAAATCACTTTATTTCCACAATGAATGTTTGGCAAAAAATAGTTAATTTTGATGCAAGCCGTTCTGAAACCAACCGTCAAATTACTCAAAATGCTTAACTTGCCGAGAAAATCACTTTATTTCCACAATGAATGTTTGACAAAAAATAGTTAATTTTGATGCAAGCCGTTCTGAAACCAACCGGCAAATTACTCAAAATGCTTAACTAGCCGAGAAAATCACTTTATTTCCACAATGAATGTTTGACAAAATATAGTTAATTTTGATGCAAGCCGTTCTGAAACCAACCGGCAAATTACTCAAAATGCTTAACTAGCCGAGAATATCACTTTCGTTCCAAAATGAATGTTTGGCAAAAAATTAGTGAATTTTCATGCAAGCCGTTCTGAAACCAACCGGCATATTACTCAAAATGCTTAACTCACCGCGAAAATCACTTTCGTTCCACAATGAATGTTTGGCAAAAAATAGTTAATTTTGATGCAAGCCGTTCTGAAACCAACCGTCAAATTACTCAAAATGCTTAACTCACCGCGAAAATCACTTTATTTCCACAATGAATGTTTGACAAAATATAGTTAATTTTGATGCAAGCCGTTCTGAAACCAACCGGCAAATTACTCAAAATGCTTAACTAGCCGAGAAAATCACTTTATTTCAACAATGAGTGTTTGGGAAAAAATAGTTAATTGTGATGCAAGCCGTTCTGAAACCAACCGTCAAATTACTCAAAATGCTTAACTCACCGCGAAAATCACTTTATTTCAATAATGAATGTTTGGGGGAAAATAGTTAATTTTGTTGCAAGCCGTTCTGAACCCAACCGGCAAATTACTCAAAATGCTTAACTAGCCGAGAATATCACTTTCGTTCCAAAATGAATGTTTGGCCAAAAATAGTGAATTTTCATGCAAGCCGTTCTGAAACCGACCGGCAAATTACTCAAAATGCTTAACTCACCGAGAAAATCACTTTATTTCAACAATGAGTGTTTGGGAAAAAATAGTTAATTTTGATGCAAGCCGTTCTGAAACCGACCGGCAAATTACTCAAAATGCTTAACTAGCCGAGAAAATCACTTTATTTCAATAATGAATGTTTGGGGGAAAATAGTTAATTTTGTTGCAAGCCGTTCTGAACCCAACCGGCAAATTACTCAAAATGCTTAACTAGCCGAGAATATCACTTTCGTTCCAAAATGAATGTTTGGCCAAAAATAGTGAATTTTCATGCAAGCCGTTCTGAAACCGACCGGCAAATTACTCAAAATGCTTAACTCACCGAGAAAATCACTTTATTTCAACAATGAGTGTTTGGGAAAAAATAGTTAATTTTGATGCAAGCCGTTCTGAAACCGACCGGCAAATTACTCAAAATGCTTAACTAGCCGAGAAAATCACTTTCGTTCCACAATGAATGATTGACAAAAAATAGTTTATTTTGCTGCAAGCCATTCTGAAACCAGCCGGCAAATTACTCAAAATGCTTAACTTGCCGAGAAAATCACTTTATTTCCACAATGAATGTTTGGCAAAAAATAGTTAATTTTGATGCAAGCCGTTCTGAAACCAACCGTCAAATTACTCAAAATGCTTAACTTGCCGAGAAAATCACTTTATTTCCACAATGAATGTTTGGCAAAAAATAGTTAATTTTGATGCAAGCCGTTCTGAAACCAACCGGCAAATTACTCAAAATGCTTAACTAGCCGAGAAAATCACTTTATTTCCACAATGAATGTTTGACAAAATATAGTTAATTTTGATGCAAGCCGTTCTGAAACCAACCGGCAAATTACTCAAAATGCTTAACTAGCCGAGAATATCACTTTCGTTCCAAAATGAATGTTTGGCAAAAAATTAGTGAATTTTCATGCAAGCCGTTCTGAAACCGACCGGCAAATTACTCAAAATGCTGAACTCACCGAGAAAATCACTTTCGTTCCAAAATGAATGTTTGGCAAAAAATTAGTGAATTTTCATGCAAGCCGTTCTGAAACCAACCGGCATATTACTCAAAATGCTTAACTCACCGCGAAAATCACTTTCGTTCCACAATGAATGTTTGGCAAAAAATAGTTAATTTTGATGCAAGCCGTTCTGAAACCAACCGTCAAATTACTCAAAATGCTGAACTTGCCGAGAAAATCACTTTATTTCCACAATGAATGTTTGGAAAAAAATAGTGAATTTTCATGCAAGCCGTTCTGAAACCAACCGGCATATTACTCAAAATGCTTAACTTGCCGAGAAAATCACTTTATTTCCACAATGAATGATTGACAAAAAATAGTTTATTTTGCTGCAAGCCATTCTGAAACGAGCCGGCAAATTACTCAAAATGCTTAACTAGCCGAGAAAATCACTTTCGTTCCACAATGAATGTTTGGCAAAAAATAGTTAATTTTGATGCAAGCCGTTCTGAAACCAACCGTCAAATTACTCAAAATGCTTAACTCACCGCGAAAATCACTTTATTTCCACAATGAATGTTTGACAAAATATAGTTAATTTTGATGCAAGCCGTTCTGAAACCAACCGGCAAATTACTCAAAATGCTTAACTAGCCGAGAAAATCACTTTATTTCAACAATGAGTGTTTGGGAAAAAATAATTAATTGTGATGCAAGCCGTTCTGAAACCAACCGTCAAATTACTCAAAATGCTTAACTCACCGCGAAAATCACTTTATTTCAATAATGAATGTTTGGGGGAAAATAGTTAATTTTGCTGCAAGCCGTTCTAAAACCAACCGGCAAATTACTCAAAATGCTTAACTAGCCGAGAATATCACTTTCGTTCCAAAATGAATGTTTGGCCAAAAATAGTGAATTTTCATGCAAGCCGTTCTGAAACCGACCGGCAAATTACTCAAAATGCTTAACTCACCGAGAAAATCACTTTATTTCAACAATGAGTGTTTGGGAAAAAATAGTTAATTTTGATGCAAGCCGTTCTGAAACCGACCGGCAAATTACTCAAAATGCTTAACTAGCCGAGAAAATCACTTTATTTCCACAATGAATGTTTGGAAAAAAATTGTGAATATTCATGCAAGCCGTTCTAACCAACCGGCAAATTACTCAAAATGCTGAACTTGCCGAGAAAATCACTTTATTTCCACAATGAATGATTGAGAAAAAATACTTTATTTTGCTGCAAGCCATTCTGAAACCAGCCGGCAAATTACTCAAAATGCTTAACTAGCCGAGAAAATCACTTTATTTCCACAATGAATGTTTGGCAAAAAATAGTTAATTTTGATGCAAGCCGTTCTGAAACCAACCGTCAAATTACTCAAAATGCTTAACTTGCCGAGAAAATCACTTTATTTCCACAATGAATGTTTGGCAAAAAATAGTTAATTTTGATGCAAGCCGTTCTGAAACCAGCCGGCAAATTACTCAAAATGCTTAACTTGCCGAGAAAATCACTTTATTTCCACAATGAATGTTTGGCAAAAAATAGTTAATTTTGATGCAAGCCGTTCTGAAACCAACCGTCAAATTACTCAAAATGCTTAACTTGCCGAGAAAATCACTTTATTTCAATAATGAATGTTTGAGGAAAAATAGTTAATTTTGAAGCAAGCCGTTCAGAAACCAACCGGCAAATTACTCAAAATGCTTAGCTTGCCGAGAAAATCACTTTATTTCCACAATGAATGATTGACAAAAAATAGTTAATTTTGCTGCCAGCCGTACTGAAACCAACCGGCAAATTGCTCAAAATGCTTATTTAGCCGAGAAAATCACTTTCGTTCCAACATGAATGTTTGGCCAAAAATAGTGAATTTTCATGCAAGCCGTTCTGAAACCAACCGGCAAATTACTCAAAATGCTTAACTCACCGAGAAAATCACTTTATTTCAACAATCAGTGTTTGGGAAAAAATAGTTAATTTTGATGCAAGCCGTTCTGAAACCAACCGGCAAATTACTCAAAATGCTTAACTAGCCGAGAAAATCACTTTATTTCCACAATGAATGTTTGACAAAATATAGTTAATTTTGATGCAAGCCGTTCTGAAACCAACCGGCAAATTACTCAAAATGCTTAACTAGCCGAGAATATCACTTTCGTTCCAAAATGAATGTTTGGCAAAAAATTAGTGAATTTTCATGCAAGCCGTTCTGAAACCAACCGGCATATTACTCAAAATGCTTAACTCACCGCGAAAATCACTTTCGTTCCACAATGAATGTTTGGCAAAAAATAGTTAATTTTGATGCAAGCCGTTCTGAAACCAACCGTCAAATTACTCAAAATGCTGAACTTGCCGAGAAAATCACTTTATTTCCACAATGAATGATTGAGAAAAAATACTTTATTTTGCTGCAAGCCATTCTGAAACCAGCCGGCAAATTACTCAAAATGCTTAACTAGCCGAGAAAATCACTTTCGTTCCACAATGAATGATTGACAAAAAATAGTTTATTTTGCTGCAAGCCATTCTGAAACCAGCCGGCAAATTACTCAAAATGCTTAACTTGCCGAGAAAATCACTTTATTTCCACAATGAATGTTTGGCAAAAAATAGTTAATTTTGATGCAAGCCGTTCTGAAACCAGCCGGCAAATTACTCAAAATGCTTAACTTGCCGAGAAAATCACTTTATTTCCACAATGAATGTTTGGCAAAAAATAGTTAATTTTGATGCAAGCCGTTCTGAAACCAACCGTCAAATTACTCAAAATGCTTAACTTGCCGAGAAAATCACTTTATTTCCACAATGAATGTTTGACAAAAAATAGTTAATTTTGATGCAAGCCGTTCTGAAACCAACCGGCAAATTACTCAAAATGCTTAACTAGCCGAGAAAATCACTTTATTTCCACAATGAATGTTTGACAAAATATAGTTAATTTTGATGCAAGCCGTTCTGAAACCAACCGGCAAATTACTCAAAATGCTTAACTAGCCGAGAATATCACTTTCGTTCCAAAATGAATGTTTGGCAAAAAATTAGTGAATTTTCATGCAAGCCGTTCTGAAACCAACCGGCATATTACTCAAAATGCTTAACTCACCGCGAAAATCACTTTCGTTCCACAATGAATGTTTGGCAAAAAATAGTTAATTTTGATGCAAGCCGTTCTGAAACCAACCGTCAAATTACTCAAAATGCTTAACTCACCGCGAAAATCACTTTATTTCCACAATGAATGTTTGACAAAATATAGTTAATTTTGATGCAAGCCGTTCTGAAACCAACCGGCAAATTACTCAAAATGCTTAACTAGCCGAGAAAATCACTTTATTTCAACAATGAGTGTTTGGGAAAAAATAGTTAATTGTGATGCAAGCCGTTCTGAAACCAACCGTCAAATTACTCAAAATGCTTAACTCACCGCGAAAATCACTTTATTTCAA
Source organism: Scyliorhinus torazame (assembly GCF_047496885.1). NCBI lineage: Eukaryota > Metazoa > Chordata > Chondrichthyes > Carcharhiniformes > Scyliorhinidae > Scyliorhinus > Scyliorhinus torazame. The sequence continues at coordinate 244,639,532 of NC_092712.1, forward strand.
TAATGAATGTTTGGGGGAAAATAGTTAATTTTGTTGCAAGCCGTTCTGAACCCAACCGGCAAATTACTCAAAATGCTTAACTAGCCGAGAATATCACTTTCGTTCCAAAATGAATGTTTGGCCAAAAATAGTGAATTTTCATGCAAGCCGTTCTGAAACCGACCGGCAAATTACTCAAAATGCTTAACTCACCGAGAAAATCACTTTATTTCAACAATGAGTGTTTGGGAAAAAATAGTTAATTTTGATGCAAGCCGTTCTGAAACCGACCGGCAAATTACTCAAAATGCTTAACTAGCCGAGAAAATCACTTTATTTCAATAATGAATGTTTGGGGGAAAATAGTTAATTTTGTTGCAAGCCGTTCTGAACCCAACCGGCAAATTACTCAAAATGCTTAACTAGCCGAGAATATCACTTTCGTTCCAAAATGAATGTTTGGCCAAAAATAGTGAATTTTCATGCAAGCCGTTCTGAAACCGACCGGCAAATTACTCAAAATGCTTAACTCACCGAGAAAATCACTTTATTTCAACAATGAGTGTTTGGGAAAAAATAGTTAATTTTGATGCAAGCCGTTCTGAAACCGACCGGCAAATTACTCAAAATGCTTAACTAGCCGAGAAAATCACTTTCGTTCCACAATGAATGATTGACAAAAAATAGTTTATTTTGCTGCAAGCCATTCTGAAACCAGCCGGCAAATTACTCAAAATGCTTAACTTGCCGAGAAAATCACTTTATTTCCACAATGAATGTTTGGCAAAAAATAGTTAATTTTGATGCAAGCCGTTCTGAAACCAACCGTCAAATTACTCAAAATGCTTAACTTGCCGAGAAAATCACTTTATTTCCACAATGAATGTTTGGCAAAAAATAGTTAATTTTGATGCAAGCCGTTCTGAAACCAACCGGCAAATTACTCAAAATGCTTAACTAGCCGAGAAAATCACTTTATTTCCACAATGAATGTTTGACAAAATATAGTTAATTTTGATGCAAGCCGTTCTGAAACCAACCGGCAAATTACTCAAAATGCTTAACTAGCCGAGAATATCACTTTCGTTCCAAAATGAATGTTTGGCAAAAAATTAGTGAATTTTCATGCAAGCCGTTCTGAAACCGACCGGCAAATTACTCAAAATGCTGAACTCACCGAGAAAATCACTTTATTTCAACAATGAGTGTTTGGGAAAAAATAGTTAATTTTGATGCAAGCCGTTCTGAAACCGACCGGCAAATTACTCAAAATGCATAACTAGCCGAGAAAATCACTTTATTTCCACAATGAATGTTTGGAAAAAAATAGTGAATATTCATGCAAGCCGTTCTAACCAACCGGCAAATTACTCAAAATGCTGAACTTGCCGAGAAAATCACTTTATTTCCACAATGAATGATTGACAAAAAATACTTTATTTTGCTGCAAGCCATTCTGAAACCAGCCGGCAAATTACTCAAAATGCTTAACTAGCCGAGAAAATCACTTTCGTTCCACAATGAATGATTGAGAAAAAATACTTTATTTTGCTGCAAGCCATTCTGAAACCAGCCGGCAAATTACTCAAAATGCTTAACTAGCCGAGAAAATCACTTTATTTCCACAATGAATGTTTGGCAAAAAATAGTTAATTTTGATGCAAGCCGTTCTGAAACCAACCGTCAAATTACTCAAAATGCTTAACTCACCGCGAAAATCACTTTATTTCAATAATGAATGTTTGGGGGACAATAGTTAATTTTAATGCAAGCCGTTCTGAAACCAACCGTCAAATTACTCAAAATGCTTAACTTGCCGAGAAAATCACTTTATTTCCACAATGAATGTTTGACAAAAAATAGTTAATTTTGATGCAAGCCGTTCTGAAACCAACCGGCAAATTACTCAAAATGCTTAACTTGCCGAGAAAATCACTTTATTTCCACAATGAATGTTTGGAAAAAAATAGTGAATTTTCATGCAAGCCGTTCTGAAACCAACCGGCATATTACTCAAAATGCTTAACTTGCCGAGAAAATCACTTTATTTCCACAATGAATGATTGACAAAAAATAGTTTATTTTGCTGCAAGCCATTCTGAAACGAGCCGGCAAATTACTCAAAATGCTTAACTAGCCGAGAAAATCACTTTCGTTCCACAATGAATGTTTGGCAAAAAATAGTTAATTTTGATGCAAGCCGTTCTGAAACCAACCGTCAAATTACTCAAAATGCTTAACTCACCGCGAAAATCACTTTATTTCCACAATGAATGTTTGACAAAATATAGTTAATTTTGATGCAAGCCGTTCTGAAACCAACCGGCAAATTACTCAAAATGCTGAACTTGCCGAGAAAATCACTTTATTTCCACAATGAATGATTGAGAAAAAATACTTTATTTTGCTGCAAGCCATTCTGAAACCAGCCGGCAAATTACTCAAAATGCTTAACTAGCCGAGAAAATCACTTTATTTCCACAATGAATGTTTGGCAAAAAATAGTTAATTTTGATGCAAGCCGTTCTGAAACCAACCGTCAAATTACTCAAAATGCTTAACTTGCCGAGAAAATCACTTTATTTCCACAATGAATGTTTGGCAAAAAATAGTTAATTTTGATGCAAGCCGTTCTGAAACCAGCCGGCAAATTACTCAAAATGCTTAACTTGCCGAGAAAATCACTTTATTTCCACAATGAATGTTTGGCAAAAAATAGTTAATTTTGATGCAAGCCGTTCTGAAACCAACCGTCAAATTACTCAAAATGCTTAACTTGCCGAGAAAATCACTTTATTTCAATAATGAATGTTTGAGGAAAAATAGTTAATTTTGAAGCAAGCCGTTCAGAAACCAACCGGCAAATTACTCAAAATGCTTAGCTTGCCGAGAAAATCACTTTATTTCCACAATGAATGATTGACAAAAAATAGTTAATTTTGCTGCCAGCCGTACTGAAACCAACCGGCAAATTGCTCAAAATGCTTATTTAGCCGAGAAAATCACTTTCGTTCCAACATGAATGTTTGGCCAAAAATAGTGAATTTTCATGCAAGCCGTTCTGAAACCGACCGGCAAATTACTCAAAATGCTTAACTCACCGAGAAAATCACTTTATTTCAACAATCAGTGTTTGGGAAAAAATAGTTAATTTTGATGCAAGCCGTTCTGAAACCAACCGGCAAATTACTCAAAATGCTTAACTAGCCGAGAAAATCACTTTATTTCCACAATGAATGTTTGACAAAATATAGTTAATTTTGATGCAAGCCGTTCTGAAACCAACCGGCAAATTACTCAAAATGCTTAACTAGCCGAGAATATCACTTTCGTTCCAAAATGAATGTTTGGCAAAAAATTAGTGAATTTTCATGCAAGCCGTTCTGAAACCAACCGGCATATTACTCAAAATGCTTAACTCACCGCGAAAATCACTTTCGTTCCACAATGAATGTTTGGCAAAAAATAGTTAATTTTGATGCAAGCCGTTCTGAAACCAACCGTCAAATTACTCAAAATGCTGAACTTGCCGAGAAAATCACTTTATTTCCACAATGAATGATTGAGAAAAAATACTTTATTTTGCTGCAAGCCATTCTGAAACCAGCCGGCAAATTACTCAAAATGCTTAACTAGCCGAGAAAATCACTTTCGTTCCACAATGAATGATTGACAAAAAATAGTTTATTTTGCTGCAAGCCATTCTGAAACCAGCCGGCAAATTACTCAAAATGCTTAACTTGCCGAGAAAATCACTTTATTTCCACAATGAATGTTTGGCAAAAAATAGTTAATTTTGATGCAAGCCGTTCTGAAACCAGCCGGCAAATTACTCAAAATGCTTAACTTGCCGAGAAAATCACTTTATTTCCACAATGAATGTTTGGCAAAAAATAGTTAATTTTGATGCAAGCCGTTCTGAAACCAACCGTCAAATTACTCAAAATGCTTAACTTGCCGAGAAAATCACTTTATTTCCACAATGAATGTTTGACAAAAAATAGTTAATTTTGATGCAAGCCGTTCTGAAACCAACCGGCAAATTACTCAAAATGCTTAACTAGCCGAGAAAATCACTTTATTTCCACAATGAATGTTTGACAAAATATAGTTAATTTTGATGCAAGCCGTTCTGAAACCAACCGGCAAATTACTCAAAATGCTTAACTAGCCGAGAATATCACTTTCGTTCCAAAATGAATGTTTGGCAAAAAATTAGTGAATTTTCATGCAAGCCGTTCTGAAACCAACCGGCATATTACTCAAAATGCTTAACTCACCGCGAAAATCACTTTCGTTCCACAATGAATGTTTGGCAAAAAATAGTTAATTTTGATGCAAGCCGTTCTGAAACCAACCGTCAAATTACTCAAAATGCTTAACTTGCCGAGAAAATCACTTTATTTCCACAATGAATGTTTGACAAAAAATAGTTAATTTTGATGCAAGCCGTTCTGAAACCAACCGGCAAATTACTCAAAATGCTTAACTAGCCGAGAAAATCACTTTATTTCCACAATGAATGTTTGACAAAATATAGTTAATTTTGATGCAAGCCGTTCTGAAACCAACCGGCAAATTACTCAAAATGCTTAACTAGCCGAGAATATCACTTTCGTTCCAAAATGAATGTTTGGCAAAAAATTAGTGAATTTTCATGCAAGCCGTTCTGAAACCAACCGGCATATTACTCAAAATGCTTAACTCACCGCGAAAATCACTTTCGTTCCACAATGAATGTTTGGCAAAAAATAGTTAATTTTGATGCAAGCCGTTCTGAAACCAACCGTCAAATTACTCAAAATGCTTAACTCACCGCGAAAATCACTTTATTTCCACAATGAATGTTTGACAAAATATAGTTAATTTTGATGCAAGCCGTTCTGAAACCAACCGGCAAATTACTCAAAATGCTTAACTAGCCGAGAAAATCACTTTATTTCAACAATGAGTGTTTGGGAAAAAATAGTTAATTGTGATGCAAGCCGTTCTGAAACCAACCGTCAAATTACTCAAAATGCTTAACTCACCGCGAAAATCACTTTATTTCAATAATGAATGTTTGGGGGAAAATAGTTAATTTTGTTGCAAGCCGTTCTGAACCCAACCGGCAAATTACTCAAAATGCTTAACTAGCCGAGAATATCACTTTCGTTCCAAAATGAATGTTTGGCCAAAAATAGTGAATTTTCATGCAAGCCGTTCTGAAACCGACCGGCAAATTACTCAAAATGCTTAACTCACCGAGAAAATCACTTTATTTCAACAATGAGTGTTTGGGAAAAAATAGTTAATTTTGATGCAAGCCGTTCTGAAACCGACCGGCAAATTACTCAAAATGCTTAACTAGCCGAGAAAATCACTTTATTTCAATAATGAATGTTTGGGGGAAAATAGTTAATTTTGTTGCAAGCCGTTCTGAACCCAACCGGCAAATTACTCAAAATGCTTAACTAGCCGAGAATATCACTTTCGTTCCAAAATGAATGTTTGGCCAAAAATAGTGAATTTTCATGCAAGCCGTTCTGAAACCGACCGGCAAATTACTCAAAATGCTTAACTCACCGAGAAAATCACTTTATTTCAACAATGAGTGTTTGGGAAAAAATAGTTAATTTTGATGCAAGCCGTTCTGAAACCGACCGGCAAATTACTCAAAATGCTTAACTAGCCGAGAAAATCACTTTCGTTCCACAATGAATGATTGACAAAAAATAGTTTATTTTGCTGCAAGCCATTCTGAAACCAGCCGGCAAATTACTCAAAATGCTTAACTTGCCGAGAAAATCACTTTATTTCCACAATGAATGTTTGGCAAAAAATAGTTAATTTTGATGCAAGCCGTTCTGAAACCAACCGTCAAATTACTCAAAATGCTTAACGTGCCGAGAAAATCACTTTATTTCCACAATGAATGTTTGGCAAAAAATAGTTAATTTTGATGCAAGCCGTTCTGAAACCAACCGGCAAATTACTCAAAATGCTTAACTAGCCGAGAAAATCACTTTATTTCCACAATGAATGTTTGACAAAATATAGTTAATTTTGATGCAAGCCGTTCTGAAACCAACCGGCAAATTACTCAAAATGCTTAACTAGCCGAGAATATCACTTTCGTTCCAAAATGAATGTTTGGCAAAAAATTAGTGAATTTTCATGCAAGCCGTTCTGAAACCGACCGGCAAATTACTCAAAATGCTTAACTCACCGAGAAAATCACTTTATTTCAACAATCAGTGTTTGGGAAAAAATAGTTAATTTTGATGCAAGCCGTTCTGAAACCAACCGGCAAATTACTCAAAATGCTTAACTAGCCGAGAAAATCACTTTATTTCCACAATGAATGTTTGACAAAATATAGTTAATTTTGATGCAAGCCGTTCTGAAACCAACCGGCAAATTACTCAAAATGCTTAACTAGCCGAGAATATCACTTTCGTTCCAAAATGAATGTTTGGCAAAAAATTAGTGAATTTTCATGCAAGCCGTTCTGAAACCAACCGGCATATTACTCAAAATGCTTAACTCACCGCGAAAATCACTTTCGTTCCACAATGAATGTTTGGCAAAAAATAGTTAATTTTGATGCAAGCCGTTCTGAAACCAACCGTCAAATTACTCAAAATGCTGAACTTGCCGAGAAAATCACTTTATTTCCACAATGAATGATTGAGAAAAAATACTTTATTTTGCTGCAAGCCATTCTGAAACCAGCCGGCAAATTACTCAAAATGCTTAACTAGCCGAGAAAATCACTTTCGTTCCACAATGAATGATTGACAAAAAATAGTTTATTTTGCTGCAAGCCATTCTGAAACCAGCCGGCAAATTACTCAAAATGCTTAACTTGCCGAGAAAATCACTTTATTTCCACAATGAATGTTTGGCAAAAAATAGTTAATTTTGATGCAAGCCGTTCTGAAACCAGCCGGCAAATTACTCAAAATGCTTAACTTGCCGAGAAAATCACTTTATTTCCACAATGAATGTTTGGCAAAAAATAGTTAATTTTGATGCAAGCCGTTCTGAAACCAACCGTCAAATTACTCAAAATGCTTAACTTGCCGAGAAAATCACTTTATTTCCACAATGAATGTTTGACAAAAAATAGTTAATTTTGATGCAAGCCGTTCTGAAACCAACCGGCAAATTACTCAAAATGCTTAACTAGCCGAGAAAATCACTTTATTTCCACAATGAATGTTTGACAAAATATAGTTAATTTTGATGCAAGCCGTTCTGAAACCAACCGGCAAATTACTCAAAATGCTTAACTAGCCGAGAATATCACTTTCGTTCCAAAATGAATGTTTGGCAAAAAATTAGTGAATTTTCATGCAAGCCGTTCTGAAACCAACCGGCATATTACTCAAAATGCTTAACTCACCGCGAAAATCACTTTCGTTCCACAATGAATGTTTGGCAAAAAATAGTTAATTTTGATGCAAGCCGTTCTGAAACCAACCGTCAAATTACTCAAAATGCTTAACTCACCGCGAAAATCACTTTATTTCAATAATGAATGTTTGGGGGAAAATAGTTAATTTTGTTGCAAGCCGTTCTGAACCCAACCGGCAAATTACTCAAAATGCTTAACTAGCCGAGAATATCACTTTCGTTCCAAAATGAATGTTTGGCCAAAAATAGTGAATTTTCATGCAAGCCGTTCTGAAACCGACCGGCAAATTACTCAAAATGCTTAACTCACCGAGAAAATCACTTTATTTCAACAATGAGTGTTTGGGAAAAAATAGTTAATTTTGATGCAAGCCGTTCTGAAACCGACCGGCAAATTACTCAAAATGCTTAACTAGCCGAGAAAATCACTTTATTTCAATAATGAATGTTTGGGGGAAAATAGTTAATTTTGTTGCAAGCCGTTCTGAACCCAACCGGCAAATTACTCAAAATGCTTAACTAGCCGAGAATATCACTTTCGTTCCAAAATGAATGTTTGGCCAAAAATAGTGAATTTTCATGCAAGCCGTTCTGAAACCGACCGGCAAATTACTCAAAATGCTTAACTCACCGAGAAAATCACTTTATTTCAACAATGAGTGTTTGGGAAAAAATAGTTAATTTTGATGCAAGCCGTTCTGAAACCGACCGGCAAATTACTCAAAATGCTTAACTAGCCGAGAAAATCACTTTCGTTCCACAATGAATGATTGACAAAAAATAGTTTATTTTGCTGCAAGCCATTCTGAAACCAGCCGGCAAATTACTCAAAATGCTGAACTTGCCGAGAAAATCACTTTATTTCCACAATGAATGTTTGGCAAAAAATAGTTAATTTTGATGCAAGCCGTTCTGAAACCAACCGTCAAATTACTCAAAATGCTTAACTTGCCGAGAAAATCACTTTATTTCCACAATGAATGTTTGGCAAAAAATAGTTAATTTTGATGCAAGCCGTTCTGAAACCAACCGGCAAATTACTCAAAATGCTTAACTAGCCGAGAAAATCACTTTATTTCCACAATGAATGTTTGACAAAATATAGTTAATTTTGATGCAAGCCGTTCTGAAACCAACCGGCAAATTACTCAAAATGCTTAACTAGCCGAGAATATCACTTTCGTTCCAAAATGAATGTTTGGCAAAAAATTAGTGAATTTTCATGCAAGCCGTTCTGAAACCGACCGGCAAATTACTCAAAATGCTGAACTCACCGAGAAAATCACTTTATTTCAACAATGAGTGTTTGGGAAAAAATAGTTAATTTTGATGCAAGCCGTTCTGAAACCGACCGGCAAATTACTCAAAATGCATAACTAGCCGAGAAAATCACTTTATTTCCACAATGAATGTTTGGAAAAAAATAGTGAATATTCATGCAAGCCGTTCTAACCAACCGGCAAATTACTCAAAATGCTGAACTTGCCGAGAAAATCACTTTATTTCCACAATGAATGATTGACAAAAAATACTTTATTTTGCTGCAAGCCATTCTGAAACCAGCCGGCAAATTACTCAAAATGCTTAACTAGCCGAGAAAATCACTTTCGTTCCACAATGAATGATTGACAAAAAATAGTTTATTTTGCTGCAAGCCGTTCTGAAACCAACCGGCAAATTACTCAAAATGCTTAACTAGCCGAGAAAATCACTTTATTTCCACAATGAATGTTTGGCAAAAAATAGTTAATTTTGATGCAAGCCGTTCTGAAACCAACCGTCAAATTACTCAAAATGCTTAACTTGCCGAGAAAATCACTTTATTTCCACAATGAATGTTTGACAAAAAATAGTTAATTTTGATGCAAGCCGTTCTGAAACCAACCGGCAAATTACTCAAAATGCTTAACTAGCCGAGAAAATCACTTTATTTCCACAATGAATGTTTGACAAAATATAGTTAATTTTGATGCAAGCCGTTCTGAAACCAACCGGCAAATTACTCAAAATGCTTAACTAGCCGAAAATATCACTTTCGTTCCAAAATGAATGTTTGGCAAAAAATTAGTGAATTTTCATGCAAGCCGTTCTGAAACCGACCGGCAAATTACTCAAAATGCTGAACTCACCGAGAAAATCACTTTATTTCAACAATGAGTGTTTGGGAAAAAATAGTTAATTTTGATGCAAGCCGTTCTGAAACCGACCGGCAAATTACTCAAAATGCATAACTAGCCGAGAAAATCACTTTATTTCCACAATGAATGTTTGGAAAAAAAATAGTGAATATTCATGCAAGCCGTTCTAACCAACCGGCAAATTACTCAAAATGCTGAACTTGCCGAGAAAATCACTTTATTTCCACAATGAATGATTGACAAAAAATACTTTATTTTGCTGCAAGCCATTCTGAAACCAGCCGGCAAATTACTCAAAATGCTTAACTAGCCGAGAAAATCACTTTCGTTCCACAATGAATGATTGACAAAAAATAGTTTATTTTGCTGCAAGCCATTCTGAAACCAGCCGGCAAATTACTCAACATGCTTAACTTGCCGAGAAAATCACTTTATTTCCACAATGAATGTTTGGCAAAAAATAGTTAATTTTGATGCCAGCCGTTCTGAAACCAACCGTCAAATTACTCAAAATGCTTAACTTGCCGAGAAAATCACTTTATTTCCACAATGAATGTTTGACAAAAAATAATTAATTTTGATGCAAGCCGTTCTGAAACCAACCGGCAAATTACTCAAAATGCTTAACTAGCCGAGAAAATCACTTTATTTCCACAATGAATGTTTGGAAAAAAATAGTGAATTATCATGCAAGCCGTCCTGAAACCAACCGGCATATTACACAAAATGCTTAACTTGCCGAGAAAATCACTTTATTTCCACAATGAATGATTGACAAAAAAATAGTTAATTTTGATGCAAGCCGTTCTGAAACCGACCGGCAAATTACTCAAAATGCTTAACTAGCCGAGAAAATCACTTTATTTCCACAATGAATGTTTGGAAAAAAATAGTGAATATTCATGCAAGCCGTTCTAACCAACCGGCAAATTACTCAAAATGCTTAACTTGCCGAGAAAATCACTTTATTTCCACAATGAATGATTGACAAAAAATCGTTTATTTGCTGCAAGCCATTCTGAAACCAGCCGGCAAATTACTCAAAATGCTTAACTAGCCGAGAAAATCACTTTCGTTCCACAATGAATGTTTGGGAAAAAATAGTTAATTTTGATGCAAGCCGTTCTGAAACCAACCGGCAAATTACTCAAAATGCTTAACTCACCGAGAAAATCACTTTTTTCCAATAATGAATGTTTGGGGGAAAATAGTTAATTTTGATGCAAGCCGTTCTGAAACATACCGGCAAATTACTCAAAATGCTTAACTCACCGCGAAAATCACTTTATTTCAATAATGAATGTTTGAGGAAAAATAGTTAATTTTGATGCAAGCCGTTCAGAAACCAACCGGCAAATTACTCAAAATGCTTAGCTTGCCGAGAAAATCACTTTATTTCCACAATGAATGATTGACAAAAAATAGTTAATTTTGCTGCCAGCCGTTCTGAAACCAACCGGCAAATTGCTCAAAATGCTTATTTAGCCGAGAAAATCACTTTCGTTCCAAAATGAATGTTTGGCCAAAAATAGTGAATTTTCATGCAAGCCGTTCTGAAACCGACCGGCAAATTACTCAAAATGCTTAACTCACCGAGAAAATCACTTTATTTCAACAATGAGTGTTTCGGAAAAAATAGTTAATTTTGATGCAAGCCGTTCTGAAACCGACCGGCAAATTACTCAAAATGCTTAACTAGCCGAGAAAACCACTTTATTTCCACAATGAATGTTTGGAAAAAAATAGTGAATATTCATGCAAGCCGTTCTAACCAACCGGCAAATTACTCAAAATGCTGAACTTGCCGAGAAAATCACTTTAATTCCACAATGAATGATTGACAAAAAATACTTTATTTTGCTGCAAGCCATTCTGAAACCAGCCGGCAAATTGCTCAAAATGCTTAACTAGCCGAGAATATCACTTTCGTTCCACAATGAATGATTGACAAAAAATAGTTTATTTTGCTGCAAGCCATTCTGAAACCAGCCGGCAAATTACTCAAAATGCTTAACTTGCCGAGAAAATCACTTTATTTCCACAATGAATGTTTGGCAAAAAATAGTTCATTTTGATGCAAGCCGTTCTGAAACCAACCGTCAAATTACTCAAAATCCTTAACTTGCCGAGAAAATCACTTTATTTCCACAATGAATGTTTGACAAAAAATAGTTAATTTTGATGCAAGCCGTTCTGAAACCAACCGGCAAATTACTCAAAATGCTTAACTAGCCGAGAAAATCACTTTCGTTCCACAATGAATGTTTGGGGAAAAATAGTTAATTTTGATGCAAGCCGTTCTGAAACCAACCGTCAAATTACTCAAAATGCTTAACTCACCGCGAAAATCACTTTATTTCAATAATGAATGTTTGGGGGACAATAGTTAATTTTAATGCAAGCCGTTCTGAAACCAACCGGCAAATTACTCAAAATGCTTATTAGCCGAGAATATCACTTTCGTTCCAAAATGAATGTTTGGCATAAAATAGTGAATTTTCATGCAAGCCGTTCTGAAAACAACCGGCAAATTACTCAAAATGCTTAACTCACCGAGAAATCACTTTATTTCCACAATGAATGTTTGGGAAAAAATAGTTAATTTTGATGCAAGCCGTTCTGAAACCAACCGGCAAATTACTCAAAATGCTTAACTAGCCGAGAAAATCACTTTCGTTCCACAATGAATGATTGACAAAAAATAGTTTATTTTGCTGCAAGCCATTCTGAAACCAGCCGGCAAATTACTCAAAATGCTTAACTTGCCGAGAAAATCACTTTATTTCCACAATGAATGTTTGGCAAAAAATAGTTAATTTTGATGCAAGCCGTTCTGAAACCAACCGTCAAATTACTCAAAATCCTTAACTTGCCGAGAAAATCACTTTATTTCCACAATGAATGTTTGACAAAAAATAGTTAATTTTGATGCAAGCCGTTCTGAAACCAACCGGCAAATTACTCAAAATGCTTATTAGCCGAGAATATCACTTTCGTTCCAAAATGAATGTTTGGCAAAAAATAGTGAATTTTCATGCAAGCCGTTCTGAAAACAACCGGCAAATTACTCAAAATGCTTAACTCACCGAGAAATCACTTTATTTCCACAATGAATGTTTGGGAAAAAATAGTTAATTTTAATGCAAGCCGTTCTGAAACCAACCGGCAAATTACTCAAAATGCTTAACTCACCGAGAAAATCACTTTTTTTCAATAATGAATGTTTGGGGGAAAATAGTTAATTTTGATGCAAGCCGTTCTGAAACCAACCGGCAAATTACTCAAAATGCTTAACTAGCCGAGAATATCACTTTCGTTCCAAAATGAATGTTTGGCCAAAAATAGTGAATTTTCATGCAAGCCGTTCTGAAACCGACCGGCAAATTACTCAAAATGCTTAACTCACCGAGAAAATCACTTTATTTCAACAATGAGTGTTTGGGAAAAAATAGTTAATTTTGATGCAAGCCGTTCTGAAACCGACCGGCAAATTACTCAAAATGCTTAACTCACCGCGAAAATCACTTTATTTCAATAATGAATGTTTGGGGGACAATAGTTAATTTTAATGCAAGCCGTTCTGAAACCAACCGGCAAATTACTCAAAATGCTTATTAGCCGAGAATATCACTTTCGTTCCAAAATGAATGTTTGGCATAAAATAGTGAATTTTCATGCAAGCCGTTCTGAAAACAACCGGCAAATTACTCAAAATGCTTAACTCACCGAGAAATCACTTTATTTCCACAATGAATGTTTGGGAAAAAATAGTTAATTTTGATGCAAGCCGTTCTGAAACCAACCGGCAAATTACTCAAAATGCTTAACTAGCCGAGAAAATCACTTTCGTTCCACAATGAATGATTGACAAAAAATAGTTTATTTTGCTGCAAGCCATTCTGAAACCAGCCGGCAAATTACTCAAAATGCTTAACTTGCCGAGAAAATCACTTTATTTCCACAATGAATGTTTGGCAAAAAATAGTTAATTTTGATGCAAGCCGTTCTGAAACCAACCGTCAAATTACTCAAAATCCTTAACTTGCCGAGAAAATCACTTTATTTCCACAATGAATGTTTGACAAAAAATAGTTAATTTTGATGCAAGCCGTTCTGAAACCAACCGGCAAATTACTCAAAATGCTTATTAGCCGAGAATATCACTTTCGTTCCAAAATGAATGTTTGGCAAAAAATAGTGAATTTTCATGCAAGCCGTTCTGAAAACAACCGGCAAATTACTCAAAATGCTTAACTCACCGAGAAATCACTTTATTTCCACAATGAATGTTTGGGAAAAAATAGTTAATTTTGATGCAAGCCGTTCTGAAACCAACCGGCAAATTACTCAAAATGCTTAACTCACCGAGAAAATCACTTTTTTTCAATAATGAATGTTTGGGGGAAAATAGTTAATTTTGATGCAAGCCGTTCTGAAACCAACCGGCAAATTACTCAAAATGCTTAACTAGCCGAGAATATCACTTTCGTTCCAAAATGAATGTTTGGCCAAAAATAGTGAATTTTCATGCAAGCCGTTCTGAAACCGACCGGCAAATTACTCAAAATGCTTAACTCACCGAGAAAATCACTTTATTTCAACAATGAGTGTTTGGGAAAAAATAGTTAATTTTGATGCAAGCCGTTCTGAAACCGACCGGCAAATTACTCAAAATGCTTAACTAGCCGAGAAAATCACTTTATTTCCACAATGAATGTTTGGAAAAAAATAGTGAATATTCATGCAAGCCGTTCTAACCAACCGGCAAATTACTCAAAATGCTGAACTTGCCGAGAAAATCACTTTATTTCCACAATGAATGATTGAGAAAAAATACTTTATTTTGCTGCAAGCCATTCTGAAACCAGCCGGCAAATTACTCAAAATGCTTAACTAGCCGAGAAAATCACTTTCGTTCCACAATGAATGATTGACAAAAAATAGTTTATTTTGCTGCAAGCCATTCTGAAACCAGCCGGCAAATTACTCAAAATGCTTAACTTGCCAAGAAAATCACTTTATTTCCACAATGAATGTTTGGCAAAAAATAGTTAATTTTGATGCAAGCCGTTCTGAAACCAACCGTCAAATTACTCAAAATGCTTAACTTGCCGAGAAAATCACTTTATTTCCACAATGAATGTTTGACAAAAAATAGTTAATTTTGATGCAAGCCGTTCTGAAACCAACCGGCAAATTACTCAAAATGCTTAACTAGCCGAGAAAATCACTTTATTTCCACAATGAATGTTTGGAAAAAAATAGTGAATTTTCATGCAAGCCGTTCTGAAACAAACCGGCATATTACTCAAAATGCTTAACTTGCCGAGAAAATCACTTTATTTCCACAATGAATGATTGACAAAAAATAGTTTATTTTGCTGCAAGCCATTCTGAAACCAGCCGGCAAATTACTCAAAATGCTTAACTAGCCGAGAAAATCACTTTCGTTCCACAATGAATGTATAGCAAAAAATAGTTAATTTTGATGCAAGCCGTTCTGAAACCAACCATCAAATTACTCAAAATGCTTAACTTGCCGAGAAAATCACTTTATTTCCACAATGAATGTTTGACAAAAAATAGTTAATTTTGATGCAAGCCGTTCTGAAACCAACCGGCAAATTACTCAAAATGCTTAACTAGCCGAGAAAATCACTTTATTTCCACAATGAATGTTTGGAAAAAAATAGTGAATTTTCATGCAAGCCGTTCTGAAACCAAACGGCATATTACTCAAAATGCTTAACTTGCCGAGAAAATCACTTTATTTCCACAATGAATGATTGACAAAAAATAGTTTATTTTGCTGCAAGCCATTCTGAAACCAGCCGGCAAATTACTCAAAATGCTTAACTAGCCGAGAAAATCACTTTCGTTCCACAATGAATGTTTGGCAAAAAATAGTTAATTTTGATGCAAGCCGTTCTGAAACCGACCGGCAAATTACTCAAAATGCTTAACTCACCGAGAAAATCACTTTATTTCAACAATGAGTGTTTGGGAAAAAATAGTTAATTTTGATGCAAGCCGTTCTGAAACCGACCGGCAAATTACTCAAAATGCTTAACTAGCCGAGAAAATCACTTTATTTCCACAATGAATGTTTGGAAAAAAATAGTGAATATTCATGCAAGCCGTTCTAACCAACCGGCAAATTACTCAAAATGCTGAACTTGCCGAGAAAATCACTTTATTTCCACAATGAATGATTGAGAAAAAATACTTTATTTTGCTGCAAGCCATTCTGAAACCAGCCGGCAAATTACTCAAAATGCTTAACTAGCCGAGAAAATCACTTTCGTTCCACAATGAATGATTGACAAAAAATAGTTTATTTTGCTGCAAGCCATTCTGAAACCAGCCGGCAAATTACTCAAAATGCTTAACTAGCCGAGAAAATCACTTTCGTTCCACAATGAATGATTGACAAAAAATAGTTTATTTTGCTGCAAGCCATTCTGAAACCAGCCGGCAAATTACTCAAAATGCTTAACTTGCCAAGAAAATCACTTTATTTCCACAATGAATGTTTGGCAAAAAATAGTTAATTTTGATGCAAGCCGTTCTGAAACCAACCGTCAAATTACTCAAAATGCTTAACTTGCCGAGAAAATCACTTTATTTCCACAATGAATGTTTGACAAAAAATAGTTAATTTTGATGCAAGCCGTTCTGAAACCAACCGGCAAATTACTCAAAATGCTTAACTAGCCGAGAAAATCACTTTATTTCCACAATGAATGTTTGGAAAAAAATAGTGAATTTTCATGCAAGCCGTTCTGAAACAAACCGGCATATTACTCAAAATGCTTAACTTGCCGAGAAAATCACTTTATTTCCACAATGAATGATTGACAAAAAATAGTTTATTTTGCTGCAAGCCATTCTGAAACCAGCCGGCAAATTACTCAAAATGCTTAACTAGCCGAGAAAATCACTTTCGTTCCACAATGAATGTATAGCAAAAAATAGTTAATTTTGATGCAAGCCGTTCTGAAACCAACCATCAAATTACTCAAAATGCTTAACTTGCCGAGAAAATCACTTTATTTCCACAATGAATGTTTGACAAAAAATAGTTAATTTTGATGCAAGCCGTTCTGAAACCAACCGGCAAATTACTCAAAATGCTTAACTAGCCGAGAAAATCACTTTATTTCCACAATGAATGTTTGGAAAAAAATAGTGAATTTTCATGCAAGCCGTTCTGAAACCAAACGGCATATTACTCAAAATGCTTAACTTGCCGAGAAAATCACTTTATTTCCACAATGAATGATTGACAAAAAATAGTTTATTTTGCTGCAAGCCATTCTGAAACCAGCCGGCAAATTACTCAAAATGCTTAACTAGCCGAGAAAATCACTTTCGTTCCACAATGAATGTTTGGCAAAAAATAGTTAATTTTGATGCAAGCCGTTCTGAAACCGACCGGCAAATTACTCAAAATGCTTAACTCACCGAGAAAATCACTTTATTTCAACAATGAGTGTTTGGGAAAAAATAGTTAATTTTGATGCAAGCCGTTCTGAAACCGACCGGCAAATTACTCAAAATGCTTAACTAGCCGAGAAAATCACTTTATTTCCACAATGAATGTTTGGAAAAAAATAGTGAATATTCATGCAAGCCGTTCTAACCAACCGGCAAATTACTCAAAATGCTGAACTTGCCGAGAAAATCACTTTATTTCCACAATGAATGATTGAGAAAAAATACTTTATTTTGCTGCAAGCCATTCTGAAACCAGCCGGCAAATTACTCAAAATGCTTAACTAGCCGAGAAAATCACTTTCGTTCCACAATGAATGATTGACAAAAAATAGTTTATTTTGCTGCAAGCCATTCTGAAACCAGCCGGCAAATTACTCAAAATGCTTAACTTGCCGAGAAAATCACTTTATTTCCACAATGAATGTTTGGCAAAAAATAGTTAATTTTGATGCAAGCCGTTCTGAAACCAACCGTCAAATTACTCAAAATGCTTAACTTGCCGAGAAAATCACATTATTTCCACAATGAATGTTTGACAAAAAATAGTTAATTTTGATGCAAGCCGTTCTGAAACCAACCGGCAAATTACTCAAAATGCTTAACTAGCCGAGAAAATCACTTTATTTCCACAATGAATGTTTGGAAAAAAATAGTGAATTTTCATGCAAGCCGTTCTGAAACCAACCGGCATATTACTCAAAATGCTTAACTTGCCGAGAAAATCACTTTATTTCCACAATGAATGATTGACAAAAAATAGTTTATTTTGCTGCAAGCCATTCTGAAACCAGCCGGCAAATTACTCAAAATGCTTAACTAGCCGAGAAAATCACTTTCGTTCCACAATGAATGTATAGCAAAAAATAGTTAATTTTGATGCAAGCCGTTCTGAAACCAACCGGCAAATTACTCAAAATGCTTAACTAGCCGAGAAAATCACTTTATTTCCACAATGAATGTTTGGAAAAAAATAGTGAATTTTCATGCAAGCCGTTCTGAAACCAAACGGCATATTACTCAAAATGCTTAACTTGCCGAGAAAATCACTTTATTTCCACAATGAATGATTGACAAAAAATAGTTTATTTTGCTGCAAGCCATTCTGAAACCAGCCGGCAAATTACTCAAAATGCTTAACTAGCCGAGAAAATCACTTTCGTTCCACAATGAATGTTTGGCAAAAAATAGTTAATTTTGATGCAAGCCGTTCTGAAACCAACCGTCAAATTACTCAAAATGCTTAACTCACCGCGAAAATCACTTTATTTCAATAATGAATGTTTGAGGAAAAATAGTTAATTTTGATGCAAGCCGTTCAGAAACCAACCGGCAAATTACTCAAAATGCTTAGCTTGCCGAGAAAATCACTTTATTTCCACAATGAATGATTGACAAAAAATAGTTAATTTTGCTGCCAGCCGTTCTGAAACCAACCGGCAAATTGCTCAAAATGCTTATTTAGCCGAGAAAATCACTTTCGTTCCAACATGAATGTTTGGCCAAAAATAGTGAATTTTCATGCAAGCCGTTCTGAAACCGACCGGCAAATTACTCAAAATGCTTAACTCACCGAGAAAATCACTTTATTTCAACAATGAGTGTTTGGGAAAAAATAGTTAATTTTGATGCAAGCCGTTCTGAAACCGACCGGCAAATTACTCAAAATGCTTAACTAGCCGAGAAAATCACTTTATTTCCACAATGAATGTTTGGAAAAAAATTGTGAATATTCATGCAAGCCGTTCTAACCAACCGGCAAATTACTCAAAATGCTGAACTTGCCGAGAAAATCACTTTATTTCCACAATGAATGATTGACAAAAAATACTTTATTTTGCTGCAAGCCATTCTGAAACCAAACGGCATATTACTCAAAATGCTTAACTTGCCGAGAAAATCACTTTATTTCCACAATGAATGATTGACAAAAAATAGTTTATTTTGCTGCAAGCCATTCTGAAACCAGCCGGCAAATTACTCAAAATGCTTAACTAGCCGAGAAAATCACTTTCGTTCCACAATGAATGTATAGCAAAAAATAGTTAATTTTGATGCAAGCCGTTCTGAAACCAACCATCAAATTACTCAAAATGCTTAACTAGCCGAGAAAATCACTTTATTTCCACAATGAATGTTTGGAAAAAAATAGTGAATTTTCATGCAAGCCGTTCTGAAACCAAACGGCATATTACTCAAAATGCTTAACTTGCCGAGAAAATCACTTTATTTCCACAATGAATGATTGACAAAAAATAGTTTATTTTGCTGCAAGCCATTCTGAAACCAGCCGGCAAATTACTCAAAATGCTTAACTAGCCGAGAAAATCACTTTCGTTCCACAATGAATGTTTGGCAAAAAATAGTTAATTTTGATGCAAGCCGTTCTGAAACCAACCGTCAAATTACTCAAAATGCTTAACTCACCGCGAAAATCACTTTATTTCAATAATGAATGTTTGGGGGACAATAGTTAATTTTAATGCAAGCCGTTCTGAAACCAACCGGCAAATTACTCAAAATGCTTAACTAGCCGAGAATATCACTTTCGTTCCAAAATGAATGTTTGGCAAAAAATAGTGAATTTTCATGCAAGCCGTTCTGAAAACAACCGGCAAATTACTCAAAATGCTTAACTCACCGAGAAATCACTTTATTTCCACAATGAATGTTTGGGAAAAAATAGTTAATTTTGATGCAACCGTTCTGAAACCAACCGGCAAATTACTCAAAATGCTTAACTCACCGAGAAAATCACTTTTCTTCAATAATGAATGTTTGGGGGAAAATAGTTAATTTTCATGCAAGGGGTTCTGAAACTTACCGGCAAATTACTCAAAATGCTTAACTCACCGCGAAAATCACTTTATTTCAATAATGAATGTTTGAGGAAAAATAGTTAATTTTGATGCAAGCCGTTCAGAAACCAACCGGCAAATTACTCAAAATGCTTAGCTTGCCGAGAAAATCACTTTATTTCAACAATGAGTGTTTGGGAAAAAATAGTTAATTTTGATGCAAGCCGTTCTGAAACCGACCGGCAAATTACTCAAAATGCTTAACTAGCCGAGAAAATCACTTTATTTCCACAATGAATGTTTGGAAAAAAATAGTGAATATTCATGCAAGCCGTTCTAACCAACCGGCAAATTACTCAAAATGCTGAACTTGCCGAGAAAATCACTTTATTTCCACAATGAATGATTGACAAAAAATACTTTATTTTGCTGCAAGCCATTCTGAAACCAGCCGGCAAATTACTCAAAATGCTTAACTGGCCGAGAAAATCACTTTCGTTCCACGATGAATGATTGACAAAAAATAGTTTATTTTGCTGCAAACCATTCTGAAACCAGCCGGCAAATTACTCAAAATGCTTAACTTGCCGAGAAAATCACTTTATTTCCACAATGAATGTTTGGCAACAAATAGTTAATTTTGATGCAAGCCGTTCTGAAACCAACCGTCAAATTACTCAAAATGCTTAACTTGCCGAGAAAATCACTTTATTTCCACAATGAATGTTTGACAAAAAATAGTTAATTTTGATGCAAGTCGTTCTGAAACCAACCGGCAAATTACTCAAAATGCTTAACTAGCCGAGAAAATCATTTTATTTCCACAATGAATGATTGACAAGAAATCGTTTATTTGCTGCAAGCCATTCTGAAACCAGCCGGCAAATTACTCAAAATGCTTAACTAGCCGAGAATATCACTTTCGTTCCAAAATGAATGTTTGGCAAAAAATAGTGAATTTTCATGCAAGCCGTTCTGAAAACAACCGGCAAATTACTCAAAATGCTTAACTCACCGAGAAAATCACTTTTTTTCAATAATGAATGTTTGGGGGAAAATAATTAATTTTGATGCAAGCCGTTCTGAAACTTACCGGCAAATTACTCAAAATGCTTAACTCACCGCGAAAATCACTTTATTTCCACAATGAATGATTGACAAAAAATAGTTTATTTTGCTGCAAGCCATTCTGAAACCAGCCGGCAAATTACTCAAAATGCTTAACTAGCCGAGAAAATCACTTTCGTTCCACAATGAATGTTTTGCAAAAAATAGTTAATTTTGATGCAAGCCGTTCTGAAACCAACCGTCAAATTACTCAAAATGCTTAACTCACCGCGAAAATCACTTTATTTCCACAATGAATGTTTGACAAAAAATAGTTAATTTTGATGCAAGCCGTTCTGAAACCAACCGGCAAATTACTCAAAATGCTTAACTAGCCGAGAATATCACTTTCGTTCCAAAATGAATGTTTGGCCAAAAATAGTGAATTTTCATGCAAGCCGTTCTGAAACCGACTGGCAAATTACTCAAAATGCTGAACTCACCGAGAAAATCACTTTATTTCAACAATGAGTGTTTGGGAAAAAATAGTTAATTTTGATGCAAGCCGTTCTGAAACCGACCGGCAAATTACTCAAAATGCATAACTAGCCGAGAAAATCACTTTATTTCCACAATGAATGTTTGGAAAAAAATAGTGAATATTCATGCAAGCCGTTCTAACCAACCAGCAAATTACTCAAAATGCTGAACTTGCCGAGAAAATCACTTTATTTCCACAATGAATGATTGACAAAAAATACTTTATTTTGCTGCAAGACATTCTGAAACCGACCGGCAAATTACTCAAAATGCTTAACTCACCGAGAAAATCACTTTATTTCAACAATGAGTGTTTGGGAAAAAATAGTTAATTTTGATGCAAGCCGTTCTGAAACCGACCGGCAAATTACTCAAAATGCTTAACTAGCCGAGAAAATCACTTTATTTCCACAATGAATGTTTGGAAAAAAATAGTGAATATTCATGCAAGCCGTTCTAACCAACCGGCAAATTACTCAAAATGCTGAACTTGCCGAGAAAATCACTTTATTTCCACAATGAATGATTGACAAAAAATACTTTATTTTGCTGCAAGCCATTCTGAAACCAGCCGGCAAATTACTCAAAATGCTTAACTAGCCGAGAAAATCACTTTCGTTCCACAGTGAATGATTGACAAAAAATAGTTTATTTTGCTGCAAGCCATTCTGAAACCAAACGGCATATTACTCAAAATGCTTAACTTGCCGAGAAAATCACTTTATTTCCACAATGAATGATTGACAAAAAATAGTTTATTTTGCTGCAAGCCATTCTGAAACCAGCCGGCAAATTACTCAAAATGCTTAACTAGCCGAGAAAATCACTTTCGTTCCACAATGAATGTTTGGCAAAAAATAGTTAATTTTGATGCAAGCCGTTCTGAAACCAACCGTCAAATTACTCAAAATGCTTAACTCACCGCGAAAATCACTTTATTTCAATAATGAATGTTTGGGGGACAATAGTTAATTTTAATGCAAGCCGTTCTGAAACCAACCGGCAAATTACTCAAAATGCTTAACTAGCCGAGAATATCACTTTCGTTCCAAAATGAATGTTTGGCAAAAAATAGTGAATTTTCATGCAAGCCGTTCTGAAAACAACCGGCAAATTACTCAAAATGCTTAACTCACCGAGAAATCACTTTATTTCCACAATGAATGTTTGGGAAAAAATAGTTAATTTTGATGCAAGCCGTTCTGAAACCAACCGGCAAATTACTCAAAATGCTTAACTCACCGAGAAAATCACTTTTTTTCAATAATGAATGTTTGGGGGAAAATAGTTAATTTTCATGCAAGCCGTTCAGAAACCAACCGGCAAATTACTCAAAATGCTTAGCTTGCCGAGAAAATCACTTTATTTCCACAATGAATGATTGACAAAAAATAGTTAATTTTGCTGCCAGCCGTTCTGAAACCAACCGGCAAATTGCTCAAAATGCTTATTTAGCCGAGAAAATCACTTTCGTTCCAACATGAATGTTTGGCCAAAAATAGTGAATTTTCATGCAAGCCGTTCTGAAACCGACCGGCAAATTACTCAAAATGCTTAACTCACCGAGAAAATCACTTTATTTCAACAATGAGTGTTTGGGAAAAAATAGTTAATTTTGATGCAAGCCGTTCTGAAACCGACCGGCAAATTACTCAAAATGCTTAACTAGCCGAGAAAATCACTTTATTTCCACAATGAATGTTTGGAAAAAAATAGTGAATATTCATGCAAACCGTTCTAACCAACCGGCAAATTACTCAAAATGCTGAACTTGCCGAGAAAATCACTTTATTTCCACAATGAATGATTGACAAAAAATAGTTTATTTTGCTGCAAGCCATTCTGAAACCAGCCGGCAAATTACTCAAAATGCTTAACTTGCCGAGAAAATCACTTTATTTCCACATTGAATGTTTGGCAACAAATAGTTAATTTTGATGCAAGCCGTTCTGAAACCAACCGTCAAATTACTCAAAATGCTTAACTTGCCGAGAAAATCACTTTATTTCCACAATGAATGTTTGACAAAAAATAGTTAATTTTGATGCAAGTCGTTCTGAAACCAACCGGCAAATTACTCAAAATGCTTAACTAGCCGAGAAAATCATTTTATTTCCACAATGAATGATTGACAAGAAATCGTTTATTTGCTGCAAGCCATTCTGAAACCAGCCGGCAAATTACTCAAAATGCTTAACTAGCCGAGAATATCACTTTCGTTCCAAAATGAATGTTTGGCAAAAAATAGCGAATTTTCATGCAAGCCGTTCTGAAAACAACCGGCAAATTACTCAAAATGCTTAACTCACCGAGAAAATCACATTTTTTCGATAATGAATTTTTGGGGGAAAATAGTTAATTTTGATGCAAGCCGTTCTGAAACTTACCGGCAAATTACTCAAAATGCTTAACTCACCGCGAAAATCACTTTATTCCACAATGAATGATTGACAAAAAATAGTTTATTTTGCTGCAAGCCATTCTGAAACCAGCCGGCAAATTACTCAAAATGCTTAACTAGCCGAGAAAATCACTTTCGTTCCACAATGAATGTTTGGCAAAAAATAGTGAATTTTCATGCAAGCCGTTCTGAAACCGACCGGCAAATTACTCAAAATGCTGAACTCACCGAGAAAATCACTTTATTTCAACAATGAGTGTTTGGGAAAAAATAGTTAATTTTGATGCAAGCCGTTCTGAAACCGACCGGCAAATTACTCAAAATGCATAACTAGCCGAGAAAATCACTTTATTTCCACAATGAATGTTTGGAAAAAAATAGTGAATATTCATGCAAGCCGTTCTAACCAACCAGCAAATTACTCAAAATGCTGAACTTGCCGAGAAAATCACTTTATTTCCACAATGAATGATTGACAAAAATACTTTATTTTGCTGCAAGCCATTCTGAAACCAGCCGGCAAATTACTCAAAATGCTTAACTAGCCGAGAAAATCACTTTCGTTCCACAATGAATGATTGACAAAAAATAGTTTATTTTGCTGCAAGCCATTCTGAAACCAAACGGCATATTACTCAAAATGCTTAACTTGCCGAGAAAATCACTTTATTTCCACAATGAATGATTGACAAAAAATAGTTTATTTTGCTGCAAGCCATTCTGAAACCAGCCCGCAAATTACTCAAAATGCTTAACTAGCCGAGAATATCACTTTCGTTCCAACATGAATGTTTGGCCAAAAATAGTGAATATTCATGTAAGCCGTTCTGAAACCGACCGGCAAATTACTCAAAATGCTTAACTCACCGAGAAAATCACTTTATTTCAACAATGAGTGTTTGGGAAAAAATAGTTAATTTTGATGCAAGCCGTTCTGAAACCGACCGGCAAATTACTCAAAATGCTTAACTAGCCGAGAAAATCACTTTATTTCCACAATGAATGTTAGGAAAAAAATAGTGAATATTCATGCAAGCCGTTCTAACCAACCGGCAAATTACTCAAAATGCTGAACTTGCCGAGAAAATCACTTTATTTCCACAATGAATGATTGACAAAAAATACTTTATTTTGCTGCAAGCCATTCTGAAACCAGCCGGCAAATTACTCAAAATGCTTAACTAGCCGAGAAAATCACTTTCGTTCCACGATGAATGATTGACAAAAAATAGTTTATTTTGCTGCAAGCCATTCTGAAACCAGCCGGCAAATTACTCAAAATGCTTAACTTGCCGAGAAAATCACTTTATTTCCACAATGAATGTTTGGCAAAAAATAGTTAATTTTGATGTAAGCCGTTCTGAAACCAACCGTCAAATTACTCAAAATGCTTAACTTGCCGAGAAAATCACTTTATTTCCACAATGAATGTTTGACAAAAAATAGTTAATTTTGATGCAAGTCGTTCTGAAACCAACCGGCAAATTACTCAAAATGCTTAACTCGCCGAGAAAATCACTTTATTTCCACAATGAATGATTGACAAGAAATCGTTTATTTGCTGCAAGCCATTCTGAAACCAGCCGGCAAATTACTCAAAATGCTTAACTAGCCGAGAATATCACTTTCGTTCCAAAATGAATGTTTGGCAAAAAATAGTGAATTTTCATGCAAGCCGTTCTGAAAACAACCGGCAAATTACTCAAAATGCTGAACTTGCCGAGAAAATCACTTTATTTCCACAATGAATGATTGACAAAAAATACTTTATTTTGCTGCAAGCCATTCTGAAACCAGCCGGCAAATTACTCAAAATGCTTAACTAGCCGAGAAAATCACTTTATTTCAACAATGAGTGTTTGGGAAAAAATAGTTAATTTTGATGCAAGCCGTTCTGAAACCAACCGTCAAATTACTCAAAATGCTTAACTCACCGCGAAAATCACTTTATTTCAATAATGAATGTTTGGGGGAAAATAGTTAATTTTGTTGCAAGCCGTTCTGAAACCAACCGGCAAATTACTCAAAATGCTTAACTAGCCGAGAATATCACTTTCGTTCCAAAATGAATGTTTGGCCAAAAATAGTGAATTTTCATGCAAGCCGTTCTGAAACCGACCGGCAAATTACTCAAAATGCTTAACTCACCGAGAAAATCACTTTATTTCAACAATGAGTGTTTGGGAAAAAATAGTTAATTTTGATGCAAGCCGTTCTGAAACCGACCGGCAAATTACTCAAAATGCTTAACTAGCCGAGAAAATCACTTTATTTCCACAATGAATGTTTGGAAAAAAATTGTGAATATTCATGCAAGCCGTTCTAACCAACCGGCAAATTACTCAAAATGCTGAACTTGCCGAGAAAATCACTTTATTTCCACAATGAATGATTGAGAAAAAATACTTTATTTTGCTGCAAGCCATTCTGAAACCAGCCGGCAAATTACTCAAAATGCTTAACTAGCCGAGAAAAATCACTTTATTTCCACAATGAATGTTTGGCAAAAAATAGTTAATTTTGATGCAAGCCGTTCTGAAACCAGCCGGCAAATTACTCAAAATGCTTAACTTGCCGAGAAAATCACTTTATTTCCACAATGAATGTTTGGCAAAAAATAGTTAATTTTGATGCAAGCCGTTCTGAAACCAACCGTCAAATTACTCAAAATGCTTAACTTGCCGAGAAAATCACTTTATTTCCACAATGAATGTTTGACAAAAAATAGTTAATTTTGATGCAAGCCGTTCTGAAACCAACCGGCAAATTACTCAAAATGCTTAACTAGCCGAGAAAATCACTTTATTTCCACAATGAATGTTTGGAAAAAAATAGTGAATTTTCATGCAAGCCGTTCTGAAACCAACCGGCATATTACTCAAAATGCTTAACTTGCCGAGAAAATCACTTTATTTCCACAATGAATGATTGACAAAAAATAGTTTATTTTGCTGCAAGCCATTCTGAAACGAGCCGGCAAATTACTCAAAATGCTTAACTAGCCGAGAAAATCACTTTCGTTCCACAATGAATGTTTGGCAAAAAATAGTTAATTTTGATGCAAGCCGTTCTGAAACCAACCGTCAAATTACTCAAAATGCTTAACTCACCGCGAAAATCACTTTATTTCCACAATGAATGTTTGACAAAATATAGTTAATTTTGATGCAAGCCGTTCTGAATCCAACCGGCAAATTACTCAAAATGCTTAACTAGCCGAGAAAATCACTTTATTTCAACAATGAGTGTTTGGGAAAAAATAGTTAATTGTGATGCAAGCCGTTCTGAAACCAACCGTCAAATTACTCAAAATGCTTAACTAGCCGAGAAAATCACTTTCGTTCCACAATGAATGTTTGGCAAAAAATAGTTAATTTTGATGCAAGCCGTTCTGAAACCAACCGTCAAATTACTCAAAATGCTTATCTCACCGCGAAAATCACTTTATTTCAATAATGAATGTTTGGGGGACAATAGTTAATTTTAATGCAAGCCGTTCTGAAACCAACCGGCAAATTACTCAAAATGCTTAACTAGCCGAGAATATCACTTTCGTTCCAAAATGAATGTTTGGCAAAAAATAGTGAATTTTCATGCAAGCCGTTCTGAAAACAACCGGCAAATTACTCAAAATGCTTAACTCACCGAGAAATCACTTTATTTCCACAATGAATGTTTGGGAAAAAATAGTTAATTTTGATGCAAGCCGTTCTGAAACCAACCGGCAAATTACTCAAAATGCTTAACTCACCGAGAAAATCACTTTTTTTCAATAATGAATGTTTGGGGGAAAATAGTTAATTTTCATGCAAGCCGTTCAGAAACCAACCGGCAAATTACTCAAAATGCTTAGCTTGCCGAGAAAATCACTTTATTTCCACAATGAATGATTGACAAAAAATAGTTAATTTTGCTGCCAGCCGTTCTGAAACCAACCGGCAAATTGCTCAAAATGCTTATTTAGCCGAGAAAATCACTTTCGTTCCAACATGAATGTTTGGCCAAAAATAGTGAATTTTCATGCAAGCCGTTCTGAAACCGACCGGCAAATTACTCAAAATGCTTAACTCACCGAGAAAATCACTTTATTTCAACAATGAGTGTTTGGGAAAAAATAGTTAATTTTGATGCAAGCCGTTCTGAAACCGACCGGCAAATTACTCAAAATGCTTAACTAGCCGAGAAAATCACTTTATTTCCACAATGAATGTTTGGAAAAAAATAGTGAATATTCATGCAAACCGTTCTAACCAACCGGCAAATTACTCAAAATGCTGAACTTGCCGAGAAAATCACTTTATTTCCACAATGAATGATTGACAAAAAATAGTTTATTTTGCTGCAAGCCATTCTGAAACCAGCCGGCAAATTACTCAAAATGCTTAACTTGCCGAGAAAATCACTTTATTTCCACATTGAATGTTTGGCAACAAATAGTTAATTTTGATGCAAGCCGTTCTGAAACCAACCGTCAAATTACTCAAAATGCTTAACTTGCCGAGAAAATCACTTTATTTCCACAATGAATGTTTGACAAAAAATAGTTAATTTTGATGCAAGTCGTTCTGAAACCAACCGGCAAATTACTCAAAATGCTTAACTAGCCGAGAAAATCATTTTATTTCCACAATGAATGATTGACAAGAAATCGTTTATTTGCTGCAAGCCATTCTGAAACCAGCCGGCAAATTACTCAAAATGCTTAACTAGCCGAGAATATCACTTTCGTTCCAAAATGAATGTTTGGCAAAAAATAGTGAATTTTCATGCAAGCCGTTCTGAAAACAACCGGCAAATTACTCAAAATGCTTAACTCACCGAGAAAATCACTTTTTTTTCAATAATGAATTTTTGGGGGAAAATAGTTAATTTTGATGCAAGCCGTTCTGAAACTTACCGGCAAATTACTCAAAATGCTTAACTCACCGCGAAAATCACTTTATTTCCACAATGAATGATTGACAAAAAATAGTTTATTTTGCTGCAAGCCATTCTGAAACCAGCCGGCAAATTACTCAAAATGCTTAACTAGCCGAGAAAATCACTTTCGTTCCACAATGAATGTTTGGCAAAAAATAGTTAATTTTGATGCAAGCCGTTCTGAAACCAACCGTCAAATTACTCAAAATGCTTAACTCACCGCGAAAATCACTTTATTTCTACAATGAATGTTTGACAAAAAATAGTTAATTTTGATGCAAGCCGTTCTGAAACCAACCGGCAAATTACTCAAAATGCTTAACTAGCCGAGAATATCACTTTCGTTCCAAAATGAATGTTTGGCAAAAAATAGTGAATTTTCATGCAAGCCGTTCTGAAACCGACCGGCAAATTACTCAAAATGCTGAACTCACCGAGAAAATCACTTTATTTCAACAATGAGTGTTTGGGAAAAAATAGTTAATTTTGATGCAAGCCGTTCTGAAACCGACCGGCAAATTACTCAAAATGCATAACTAGCCGAGAAAATCACTTTATTTCCACAATGAATGTTTGGAAAAAAATAGTGAATATTCATGCAAGCCGTTCTAACCAACCAGCAAATTACTCAAAATGCTGAACTTGCCGAGAAAATCACTTTATTTCCACAATGAATGATTGACAAAAAATACTTTATTTTGCTGCAAGCCATTCTGAAACCAGCCGGCAAATTACTCAAAATGCTTAACTAGCCGAGAAAATCACTTTCGTTCCACAATGAATGATTGACAAAAAATAGTTTATTTTGCTGCAAGCCATTCTGAAACCAAACGGCATATTACTCAAAATGCTTAACTTGCCGAGAAAATCACTTTATTTCCACAATGAATGATTGACAAAAAATAGTTTATTTTGCTGCAAGCCATTCTGAAACCAGCCCGCAAATTACTCAAAATGCTTAACTAGCCGAGAAAATCACTTTCGTTCCAACATGAATGTTTGGCCAAAAATAGTGAATATTCATGTAAGCCGTTCTGAAACCGACCGGCAAATTACTCAAAATGCTTAACTCACCGAGAAAATCACTTTATTTCAACAATGAGTGTTTGGGAAAAAATAGTTAATTTTGATGCAAGCCGTTCTGAAACCGACCGGCAAATTACTCAAAATGCTTAACTAGCCGAGAAAATCACTTTATTTCCACAATGAATGTTTGGAAAAAAATAGTGAATATTCATGCAAGCCGTTCTAACCAACCGGCAAATTACTCAAAATGCTGAACTTGCCGAGAAAATCACTTTATTTCCACAATGAATGATTGACAAAAAATACTTTATTTTGCTGCAAGCCATTCTGAAACCAGCCGGCAAATTACTCAAAATGCTTAACTAGCCGAGAAAATCACTTTCGTTCCACGATGAATGATTGACAAAAAATAGTTTATTTTGCTGCAAGCCATTCTGAAACCAGCCGGCAAATTACTCAAAATGCTTAACTTGCCGAGAAAATCACTTTATTTCCACAATGAATGTTTGGCAAAAAATAGTTAATTTTGATGCAAGCCGATCTGAAACCAACCGTCAAATTACTCAAAATGCTTAACTTGCCGAGAAAATCACTTTATTTCCACAATGAATGTTTGACAAAAAATAGTTAATTTTGATGCAAGTCGTTCTGAAACCAACCGGCAAATTACTCAAAATGCTTAACTAGCCGAGAAAATCACTTTATTTCCACAATGAATGATTGACAAGAAATCGTTTATTTGCTGCAAGCCATTCTGAAACCAGCCGGCAAATTACTCAAAATGCTTAACTAGCCGAGAATATCACTTTCGTTCCAAAATGAATGTTTGGCAAAAAATAGTGAATTTTCATGCAAGCCGTTCTGAAAACAACCGGCAAATTACTCAAAATGCTGAACTTGCCGAGAAAATCACTTTATTTCCACAATGAGTGTTTGGGGAAAAATAGTTAATTTTGATGCAAGCCGTTCTGAAACCAACCGTCAAATTACTCAAAATGCTTAACTCACCGCGAAAATCACTTTATTTCAATAATGAATGTTTGGGGGAAAATAGTTAATTTTGTTGCAAGCCGTTCTGAAACCAACCGGCAAATTACTCAAAATGCTTAACTAGCCGAGAATATCACTTTCGTTCCAAAATGAATGTTTGGCCAAAAATAGTGAATTTTCATGCAAGCCGTTCTGAAACCGACCGGCAAATTACTCAAAATGCTTAACTCACCGAGAAAATCACTTTATTTCAACAATGAGTGTTTGGGAAAAAATAGTTAATTTTGATGCAAGCCGTTCTGAAACCGACCGGCAAATTACTCAAAATGCTTAACTAGCCGAGAAAATCACTTTATTTCCACAATGAATGTTTGGAAAAAAATTGTGAATATTCATGCAAGCCGTTCTAACCAACCGGCAAATTACTCAAAATGCTTAACTTGCCGAGAAAATCACTTTATTTCCACAATGAATGTTTGGCAAAAAATAGTTAATTTTGATGCAAGCCGTTCTGAAACCAACCGTCAAATTACTCAAAATGCTTAACTTGCCGAGAAAATCACTTTATTTCCACAATGAATGTTTGACAAAAAATAGTTAATTTTGATGCAAGCCGTTCTGAAACCAACCGGCAAATTACTCAAAATGCTTAACTAGCCGAGAAAATCACTTTATTTCCACAATGAATGTTTGGAAAAAAATAGTGAATTTTCATGCAAGCCGTTCTGAAACCAACCGGCATATTACTCAAAATGCTTAACTTGCCGAGAAAATCACTTTATTTCCACAATGAATGATTGACAAAAAATAGTTTATTTTGCTGCAAGCCATTCTGAAACCAGCCGGCAAATTACTCAAAATGCTTAACTTGCCGAGAAAATCACTTTATTTCCACAATGAATGTTTGGCAAAAAATAGTTAATTTTGATGCAAGCCGTTCTGAAACCAACCGTCAAATTACTCAAAATGCTTAACTTGCCGAGAAAATCACTTTATTTCCACAATGAATGTTTGACAAAAAATAGTTAATTTTGATGCAAGTCGTTCTGAAACCAACCGGCAAATTACTCAAAATGCTTAACTAGCCGAGAAAATCACTTTATTTCCACAATGAATGATTGACAAGAAATCGTTTATTTGCTGCAAGCCATTCTGAAACCAGCCGGCAAATTACTCAAAATGCTTAACTAGCCGAGAATATCACTTTCGTTCCAAAATGAATGTTTGGCAAAAAATAGTGAATTTTCATGCAAGCCGTTCTGAAAACAACCGGCAAATTACTCAAAATGCTGAACTTGCCGAGAAAATCACTTTATTTCCACAATGAATGATTGACAAAAAATACTTTATTTTGCTGCAAGCCATTCTGAAACCAGCCGGCAAATTACTCAAAATGCTTAACTAGCCGAGAAAATCACTTTATTTCAACAATGAGTGTTTGGGGAAAAATAGTTAATTTTGATGCAAGCCGTTCTGAAACCAACCGTCAAATTACTCAAAATGCTTAACTCACCGCGAAAATCACTTTATTTCAATAATGAATGTTTGGGGGAAAATAGTTAATTTTGATGCAAGCCGTTCTGAAACCAACCGGCAAATTACTCAAAATGCTTAACTAGCCGAGAAAATCACTTTATTTCCACAATGAATGTTTGGAAAAAAATAGTGAATTTTCATGCAAGCCGTTCTGAAACCAACCGGCATATTACTCAAAATGCTTAACTTGCCGAGAAAATCACTTTATTTCCACAATGAATGATTGACAAAAAATAGTTTATTTTGCTGCAAGCCATTCTGAAACCAGCCGGCAAATTACTCAAAATGCTTAACTTGCCGAGAAAATCACTTTATTTCCACAATGAATGTTTGGCAAAAAATAGTTAATTTTGATGCAAGCCGTTCTGAAACCAACCGTCAAATTACTCAAAATGCTTAACTTGCCGAGAAAATCACTTTATTTCCACAATGAATGTTTGACAAAAAATAGTTAATTTTGATGCAAGTCGTTCTGAAACCAACCGGCAAATTACTCAAAATGCTTAACTAGCCGAGAAAATCACTTTATTTCCACAATGAATGATTGACAAGAAATCGTTTATTTGCTGCAAGCCATTCTGAAACCAGCCGGCAAATTACTCAAAATGCTTAACTAGCCGAGAATATCACTTTCGTTCCAAAATGAATGTTTGGCAAAAAATAGTGAATTTTCATGCAAGCCGTTCTGAAAACAACCGGCAAATTACTCAAAATGCTGAACTTGCCGAGAAAATCACTTTATTTCCACAATGAATGATTGACAAAAAATACTTTATTTTGCTGCAAGCCATTCTGAAACCAGCCGGCAAATTACTCAAAATGCTTAACTAGCCGAGAAAATCACTTTATTTCAACAATGAGTGTTTGGGGAAAAATAGTTAATTTTGATGCAAGCCGTTCTGAAACCAACCGTCAAATTACTCAAAATGCTTAACTCACCGCGAAAATCACTTTATTTCAATAATGAATGTTTGGGGGAAAATAGTTAATTTTGTTGCAAGCCGTTCTGAAACCAACCGGCAAATTACTCAAAATGCTTAACTAGCCGAGAATATCACTTTCGTTCCAAAAGGAATGTTTGGCCAAAAATAGTGAATTTTCATGCAAGCCGTTCTGAAACCGACCGGCAAATTACTCAAAATGCTTAACTCACCGAGAAAATCACTTTATTTCAACAATGAGTGTTTGGGAAAAAATAGTTAATTTTGATGCAAGCCGTTCTGAAACCGACCGGCAAATTACTCAAAATGCTTAACTAGCCGAGAAAATCACTTTATTTCCACAATGAATGTTTGGAAAAAAATTGTGAATATTCATGCAAGCCGTTCTAACCAACCGGCAAATTACTCAAAATTCTTAACTTGCCGAGAAAATCACTTTATTTCCACAATGAATGTTTGGCAAAAAATAGTTAATTTTGATGCAAGCCGTTCTGAAACCAACCGTCAAATTACTCAAAATGCTTAACTTGCCGAGAAAATCACTTTATTTCCACAATGAATGTTTGACAAAAAATAGTTAATTTTGATGCAAGCCGTTCTGAAACCAACCGGCAAATTACTCAAAATGCTTAACTAGCCGAGAAAATCACTTTATTTCCACAATGAATGTTTGGAAAAAAATAGTGAATTTTCATGCAAGCCGTTCTGAAACCAACCGGCATATTACTCAAAATGCTTAACTTGCCGAGAAAATCACTTTATTTCCACAATGAATGATTGACAAAAAATAGTTTATTTTGCTGCAAGCCATTCTGAAACCAACCGGCAAATTACTCAAAATGCTTAACTAGCCGAGAAAATCACTTTATTTCAACAATGAGTGTTTGGGAAAAAATAGTTAATTGTGATGCAAGCCGTTCTGAAACCAACCGTCAAATTACTCAAAATGCTTAACTCACCGCGAAAATCACTTTATTTCAATAATGAATGTTTGGGGGAAAATAGTTAATTTTGTTGCAAGCCGTTCTTAAACCAACCGGCAAATTACTCAAAATGCTTAACTAGCCGAGAATATCACTTTTGTTCCAAAATGAATGTTTGGCCAAAAATAGTGAATTTTCATGCAAGCCGTTCTGAAACCGACCGGCAAATTACTCAAAATGCTTAACTCACCGAGAAAATCACTTTATTTCAACAATGAGTGTTTGGGAAAAAATAGTTAATTTTGATGCAAGCCGTTCTGAAACCGACCGGCAAATTACTCAAAATGCTTAACTAGCCGAGAAAATCACTTTATTTCCACAATGAATGTTTGGAAAAAAATTGTGAATATTCATGCAAGCCGTTCTAACCAACCGGCAAATTACTCAAAATGCTGAACTTGCCGAGAAAATCACTTTATTTCCACAATGAATGATTGAGAAAAAATACTTTATTTTGCTGCAAGCCATTCTGAAACCAGCCGGCAAATTACTCAAAATGCTTAACTAGCCGAGAAAATCACTTTCGTTCCACAATGAATGATTGACAAAAAATAGTTTATTTTGCTGCAAGCCATTCTGAAACCAGCCGGCAAATTACTCAAAATGCTTAACTTGCCGAGAAAATCACTTTATTTCCACAATGAATGTTTGGCAAAAAATAGTTAATTTTGATGCAAGCCGTTCTGAAACCAACCGTCAAATTACTCAAAATGCTTAACTTGCCGA
The DNA here is from genome assembly GCF_047496885.1 of Scyliorhinus torazame. Taxonomy (NCBI): domain Eukaryota; kingdom Metazoa; phylum Chordata; class Chondrichthyes; order Carcharhiniformes; family Scyliorhinidae; genus Scyliorhinus; species Scyliorhinus torazame. Next base: position 244,674,449 of record NC_092712.1, read on the forward strand.
GAAAATCACTTTATTTCCACAATGAATGTTTGGCAAAAAATAGTTAATTTTGATGCAAGCCGTTCTGAAACCAGCCGGCAAATTACTCAAAATGCTTAACTTGCCGAGAAAATCACTTTATTTCCACAATGAATGTTTGGCAAAAAATAGTTAATTTTGATGCAAGCCGTTCTGAAACCAACCGTCAAATTACTCAAAATGCTTAACTTGCCGAGAAAATCACTTTATTTCCACAATGAATGTTTGACAAAAAATAGTTAATTTTGATGCAAGCCGTTCTGAAACCAACCGGCAAATTACTCAAAATGCTTAACTAGCCGAGAAAATCACTTTATTTCCACAATGAATGTTTGACAAAATATAGTTAATTTTGATGCAAGCCGTTCTGAAACCAACCGGCAAATTACTCAAAATGCTTAACTAGCCGAGAATATCACTTTCGTTCCAAAATGAATGTTTGGCAAAAAATTAGTGAATTTTCATGCAAGCCGTTCTGAAACCAACCGGCATATTACTCAAAATGTTTAACTCACCGCGAAAATCACTTTCGTTCCACAATGAATGTTTGGCAAAAAATAGTTAATTTTGATGCAAGCCGTTCTGAAACCAACCGTCAAATTACTCAAAATGCTTAACTCGCCGCGAAAATCACTTTATTTCCACAATGAATGTTTGACAAAATATAGTTAATTTTGATGCAAGCCGTTCTGAAACCAACCGGCAAATTACTCAAAATGCTTAACTAGCCGAGAATATCACTTTCGTTCCAAAATGAATGTTTGGCAAAAAATTAGTGAATTTTCATGCAAGCCGTTCTGAAACCGACCGGCAAATTACTCAAAATGCTGAACTCACCGAGAAAATCACTTTATTTCAACAATGAGTGTTTGGGAAAAAATAGTTAATTTTGATGCAAGCCGTTCTGAAACCGACCGGCAAATTACTCAAAATGCATAACTAGCCGAGAAAATCACTTTATTTCCACAATGAATGTTTGGAAAAAAATAGTGAATATTCATGCAAGCCGTTCTAACCAACCGGCAAATTACTCAAAATGCTGAACTTGCCGAGAAAATCACTTTATTTCCACAATGAATGATTGACAAAAAATACTTTATTTTGCTGCAAGCCATTCTGAAACCAGCCGGCAAATTACTCAAAATGCTTAACTAGCCGAGAAAATCACTTTCGTTCCACAATGAATGATTGACAAAAAATAGTTTATTTTGCTGCAAGCCATTCTGAAACCAGCCGGCAAATTACTCAAAATGCTTAACTTGCCGAGAAAATCACTTTATTTCCACAATGAATGTTTGGCAAAAAATAGTTAATTTTGATGCCAGCCGTTCTGAAACCAACCGTCAAATTACTCAAAATGCTTAACTTGCCGAGAAAATCACTTTATTTCCACAATGAATGTTTGACAAAAAATAATTAATTTTGATGCAAGCCGTTCTGAAACCAACCGGCAAATTACTCAAAATGCTTAACTAGCCGAGAAAATCACTTTATTTCCACAATGAATGTTTGGCAAAAAATAGTTAATTTTGATGCAAGCCGTTCTGAAACCAACCGTCAAATTACTCAAAATGCTTAACTTGCCGAGAAAATCACTTTATTTCCACAATGAATGTTTGACAAAAAATAGTTAATTTTGATGCAAGCCGTTCTGAAACCAACCGGCAAATTACTCAAAATGCTTAACTAGCCGAGAAAATCACTTTATTTCCACAATGAATGTTTGACAAAATATAGTTAATTTTGATGCAAGCCGTTCTGAAACCAACCGGCAAATTACTCAAAATGCTTAACTAGCCGAGAATATCACTTTCGTTCCAAAATGAATGTTTGGCAAAAAATTAGTGAATTTTCATGCAAGCCGTTCTGAAACCGACCGGCAAATTACTCAAAATGCTGAACTCACCGAGAAAATCACTTTATTTCAACAATGAGTGTTTGGGAAAAAATAGTTAATTTTGATGCAAGCCGTTCTGAAACCGACCGGCAAATTACTCAAAATGCATAACTAGCCGAGAAAATCACTTTATTTCCACAATGAATGTTTGGAAAAATAATAGTGAATATTCATGCAAGCCGTTCTAACCAACCGGCAAATTACTCAAAATGCTGAACTTGCCGAGAAAATCACTTTATTTCCACAATGAATGATTGACAAAAAATACTTTATTTTGCTGCAAGCCATTCTGAAACCAGCCGGCAAATTACTCAAAATGCTTAACTAGCCGAGAAAATCACTTTCGTTCCACAATGAATGATTGACAAAAAATAGTTTATTTTGCTGCAAGCCATTCTGAAACCAGCCGGCAAATTACTCAAAATGCTTAACTTGCCGAGAAAATCACTTTATTTCCACAATGAATGTTTGGCAAAAAATAGTTAATTTTGATGCAAGCCGTTCTGAAACCAACCGTCAAATTACTCAAAATGCTTAACTTGCCGAGAAAATCACTTTATTTCCACAATGAATGTTTGGCAAAAAATAGTTAATTTTGATGCAAGCCGTTCTGAAACCAACCGTCAAATTACTCAAAATGCTTAACTTGCCGAGAAAATCACTTTATTTCCACAATGAATGTTTGACAAAAAATAGTTAATTTTGATGCAAGCCGTTCTGAAACCAACCGGCAAATTACTCAAAATGTTTAACTAGCCGAGAAAATCACTTTATTTCCACAATGAATGTTTGACAAAATATAGTTAATTTTGATGCAAGCCGTTCTGAAACCAACCGGCAAATTACTCAAAATGCTTAACTAGCCGAGAATATCACTTTCGTTCCAAAATGAATGTTTGGCAAAAAATTAGTGAATTTTCATGCAAGCCGTTCTGAAACCAACCGGCATATTACTCAAAATGTTTAACTCACCGCGAAAATCACTTTCGTTCCACAATGAATGTTTGGCAAAAAATAGTTAATTTTGATGCAAGCCGTTCTGAAACCAACCGTCAAATTACTCAAAATGCTTAACTCACCGCGAAAATCACTTTATTTCCACAATGAATGTTTGACAAAATATAGTTAATTTTGATGCAAGCCGTTCTGAAACCAACCGGCAAATTACTCAAAATGCTTAACTAGCCGAGAATATCAGTTTCGTTCCAAAATGAATGTTTGGCAAAAAATTAGTGAATTTTCATGCAAGCCGTTCTGAAACCGACCGGCAAATTACTCAAAATGCTGAACTCACCGAGAAAATCACTTTATTTCAACAATGAGTGTTTGGGAAAAAATAGTTAATTTTGATGCAAGCCGTTCTGAAACCGACCGGCAAATTACTCAAAATGCATAACTAGCCGAGAAAATCACTTTATTTCCACAATGAATGTTTGGAAAAAAATAGTGAATATTCATGCAAGCCGTTCTAACCAACCGGCAAATTACTCAAAATGCTGAACTTGCCGAGAAAATCACTTTATTTCCACAATGAATGATTGACAAAAAATACTTTATTTTGCTGCAAGCCATTCTGAAACCAGCCGGCAAATTACTCAAAATGCTTAACTAGCCGAGAAAATCACTTTCGTTCCACAATGAATGATTGACAAAAAATAGTTTATTTTGCTGCAAGCCATTCTGAAACCAGCCGGCAAATTACTCAAAATGCTTAACTTGCCGAGAAAATCACTTTATTTCCACAATGAATGTTTGGCAAAAAATAGTTAATTTTGATGCCAGCCGTTCTGAAACCAACCGTCAAATTACTCAAAATGCTTAACTTGCCGAGAAAATCACTTTATTTCCACAATGAATGTTTGACAAAAAATAATTAATTTTGATGCAAGCCGTTCTGAAACCAACCGGCAAATTACTCAAAATGCTTAACTAGCCGAGAAAATCACTTTATTTCCACAATGAATGTTTGGCAAAAAATAGTTAATTTTGATGCAAGCCGTTCTGAAACCAACCGTCAAATTACTCAAAATGCTTAACTTGCCGAGAAAATCACTTTATTTCCACAATGAATGTTTGACAAAAAATAGTTAATTTTGATGCAAGCCGTTCTGAAACCAACCGGCAAATTACTCAAAATGCTTAACTAGCCGAGAAAATCACTTTATTTCCACAATGAATGTTTGACAAAATATAGTTAATTTTGATGCAAGCCGTTCTGAAACCAACCGGCAAATTACTCAAAATGCTTAACTAGCCGAGAATATCACTTTCGTTCCAAAATGAATGTTTGGCAAAAAATTAGTGAATTTTCATGCAAGCCGTTCTGAAACCGACCGGCAAATTACTCAAAATGCTGAACTCACCGAGAAAATCACTTTATTTCAACAATGAGTGTTTGGGAAAAAATAGTTAATTTTGATGCAAGCCGTTCTGAAACCGACCGGCAAATTACTCAAAATGCATAACTAGCCGAGAAAATCACTTTATTTCCACAATGAATGTTTGGAAAAAAATAGTGAATATTCATGCAAGCCGTTCTAACCAACCGGCAAATTACTCAAAATGCTGAACTTGCCGAGAAAATCACTTTATTTCCACAATGAATGATTGACAAAAAATACTTTATTTTGCTGCAAGCCATTCTGAAACCAGCCGGCAAATTACTCAAAATGCTTAACTAGCCGAGAAAATCACTTTCGTTCCACAATGAATGATTGACAAAAAATAGTTTATTTTGCTGCAAGCCATTCTGAAACCAGCCGGCAAATTACTCAAAATGCTTAACTTGCCGAGAAAATCACTTTATTTCCACAATGAATGTTTGGCAAAAAATAGTTAATTTTGATGCCAGCCGTTCTGAAACCAACCGTCAAATTACTCAAAATGCTTAACTTGCCGAGAAAATCACTTTATTTCCACAATGAATGTTTGACAAAAAATAATTAATTTTGATGCAAGCCGTTCTGAAACCAACCGGCAAATTACTCAAAATGCTTAACTAGCCGAGAAAATCACTTTATTTCCACAATGAATGTTTGGCAAAAAATAGTTAATTTTGATGCAAGCCGTTCTGAAACCAACCGTCAAATTACTCAAAATGCTTAACTTGCCGAGAAAATCACTTTATTTCCACAATGAATGTTTGACAAAAAATAGTTAATTTTGATGCAAGCCGTTCTGAAACCAACCGGCAAATTACTCAAAATGCTTAACTAGCCGTGAAAATCACTTTATTTCCACAATGAATGTTTGACAAAATATAGTTAATTTTGATGCAAGCCGTTCTGAAACCAACCGGCAAATTACTCAAAATGCTTAACTAGCCGAGAATATCACTTTCGTTCCAAAATGAATGTTTGGCAAAAAATTAGTGAATTTTCATGCAAGCCGTTCTGAAACCAACCGGCATATTACTCAAAATGTTTAACTCACCGCGAAAATCACTTTCGTTCCACAATGAATGTTTGGCAAAAAATAGTTAATTTTGATGCAAGCCGTTCTGAAACCAACCGTCAAATTACTCAAAATGCTTAACTCACCGCGAAAATCACTTTATTTCCACAATGAATGTTTGACAAAATATAGTTAATTTTGATGCAAGCCGTTCTAGAAACCAACCGGCAAATTACTCAAAATGCTTAACTAGCCGAGAATATCACTTTCGTTCCAAAATGAATGTTTGGCAAAAAATTAGTGAATTTTCATGCAAGCCGTTCTGAAACCGACCGGCAAATTACTCAAAATGCTGAACTCACCGAGAAAATCACTTTATTTCAACAATGAGTGTTTGGGAAAAAATAGTTAATTTTGATGCAAGCCGTTCTGAAACCGACCGGCAAATTACTCAAAATGCATAACTAGCCGAGAAAATCACTTTATTTCCACAATGAATGTTTGGAAAAAAATAGTGAATATTCATGCAAGCCGTTCTAACCAACCGGCAAATTACTCAAAATGCTGAACTTGCCGAGAAAATCACTTTATTTCCACAATGAATGATTGACAAAAAATACTTTATTTTGCTGCAAGCCATTCTGAAACCAGCCGGCAAATTACTCAAAATGCTTAACTAGCCGAGAAAATCACTTTCGTTCCACAATGAATGATTGACAAAAAATAGTTTATTTTGCTGCAAGCCATTCTGAAACCAGCCGGCAAATTACTCAAAATGCTTAACTTGCCGAGAAAATCACTTTATTTCCACAATGAATGTTTGGCAAAAAATAGTTAATTTTGATGCCAGCCGTTCTGAAACCAACCGTCAAATTACTCAAAATGCTTAACTTGCCGAGAAAATCACTTTATTTCCACAATGAATGTTTGACAAAAAATAATTAATTTTGATGCAAGCCGTTCTGAAACCAACCGGCAAATTACTCAAAATGCTTAACTAGCCGAGAAAATCACTTTATTTCCACAATGAATGTTTGGCAAAAAATAGTTAATTTTGATGCAAGCCGTTCTGAAACCAACCGTCAAATTACTCAAAATGCTTAACTAGCCGAGAAAATCACTTTCGTTCCACAATGAATGTTTGGGAAAAAATAGTTAATTTTGATGCAAGCCGTTCTGAAACCAGCCGGCAAATTACTCAAAATGCTTAACTTGCCGAGAAAATCACTTTATTTCCACAATGAATGTTTGGCAAAAAATAGTTAATTTTGATGCAAGCCGTTCTGAAACCAACCGTCAAATTACTCAAAATGCTTAACTTGCCGAGAAAATCACTTTATTTCCACAATGAATGTTTGACAAAAAATAGTTAATTTTGATGCAAGCCGTTCTGAAACCAACCGGCAAATTACTCAAAATGCTTAACTAGCCGAGAAAATCACTTTATTTCCACAATGAATGTTTGACAAAATATAGTTAATTTTGATGCAAGCCGTTCTGAAACCAACCGGCAAATTACTCAAAATGCTTAACTAGCCGAGAATATCACTTTCGTTCCAAAATGAATGTTTGGCAAAAAATTAGTGAATTTTCATGCAAGCCGTTCTGAAACCAACCGGCATATTACTCAAAATGTTTAACTCACCGCGAAAATCACTTTCGTTCCACAATGAATGTTTGGCAAAAAATAGTTAATTTTGATGCAAGCCGTTCTGAAACCAACCGTCAAATTACTCAAAATGCTTAACTCACCGCGAAAATCACTTTATTTCCACAATGAATGTTTGACAAAATATAGTTAATTTTGATGCAAGCCGTTCTGAAACCAACCGGCAAATTACTCAAAATGCTTAACTAGCCGAGAATATCACTTTCGTTCCAAAATGAATGTTTGGCAAAAAATTAGTGAATTTTCATGCAAGCCGTTCTGAAACCGACCGGCAAATTACTCAAAATGCTGAACTCACCGAGAAAATCACTTTATTTCAACAATGAGTGTTTGGGAAAAAATAGTTAATTTTGATGCAAGCCGTTCTGAAACCGACCGGCAAATTACTCAAAATGCATAACTAGCCGAGAAAATCACTTTATTTCCACAATGAATGTTTGGAAAAAAATAGTGAATATTCATGCAAGCCGTTCTAACCAACCGGCAAATTACTCAAAATGCTGAACTTGCCGAGAAAATCACTTTATTTCCACAATGAATGATTGACAAAAAATACTTTATTTTGCTGCAAGCCATTCTGAAACCAGCCGGCAAATTACTCAAAATGCTTAACTAGCCGAGAAAATCACTTTCGTTCCACAATGAATGATTGACAAAAAATAGTTTATTTTGCTGCAAGCCATTCTGAAACCAGCCGGCAAATTACTCAAAATGCTTAACTTGCCGAGAAAATCACTTTATTTCCACAATGAATGTTTGGCAAAAAATAGTTAATTTTGATGCCAGCCGTTCTGAAACCAACCGTCAAATTACTCAAAATGCTTAACTTGCCGAGAAAATCACTTTATTTCCACAATGAATGTTTGACAAAAAATAATTAATTTTGATGCAAGCCGTTCTGAAACCAACCGGCAAATTACTCAAAATGCTTAAGTAGCCGAGAAAATCACTTTATTTCCACAATGAATGTTTGGCAAAAAATAGTTAATTTTGATGCAAGCCGTTCTGAAACCAACCGTCAAATTACTCAAAATGCTTAACTTGCCGAGAAAATCACTTTATTTCCACAATGAATGTTTGACAAAAAATAGTTAATTTTGATGCAAGCCGTTCTGAAACCAACCGGCAAATTACTCAAAATGCTTAACTAGCCGAGAAAATCACTTTATTTCCACAATGAATGTTTGACAAAATATAGTTAATTTTGATGCAAGCCGTTCTGAAACCAACCGGCAAATTACTCAAAATGCTTAACTAGCCGAGAATATCACTTTCGTTCCAAAATGAATGTTTGGCAAAAAATTAGTGAATTTTCATGCAAGCCGTTCTGAAACCGACCGGCAAATTACTCAAAATGCTGAACTCACCGAGAAAATCACTTTATTTCAACAATGAGTGTTTGGGAAAAAATAGTTAATTTTGATGCAAGCCGTTCTGAAACCAACCGGCAAATTACTCAAAATGCTTAACTAGCCGAGAATATCACTTTCGTTCCAAAATGAATGTTTGGCAAAAAATTAGTGAATTTTCATGCAAGCCGTTCTGAAACCGACCGGCAAATTACTCAAAATGCTGAACTCACCGAGAAAATCACTTTATTTCAACAATGAGTGTTTGGGAAAAAATAGTTAATTTTGATGCAAGCCGTTCTGAAACCGACCGGCAAATTACTCAAAATGCATAACTAGCCGAGAAAATCACTTTATTTCCACAATGAATGTTTGGAAAAAAATAGTGAATATTCATGCAAGCCGTTCTAACCAACCGGCAAATTACTCAAAATGCTGAACTTGCCGAGAAAATCACTTTATTTCCACAATGAATGATTGACAAAAAATACTTTATTTTGCTGCAAGCCATTCTGAAACCAGCCGGCAAATTACTCAAAATGCTTAACTAGCCGAGAAAATCACTTTCGTTCCACAATGAATGATTGACAAAAAATAGTTTATTTTGCTGCAAGCCATTCTGAAACCAGCCGGCAAATTACTCAAAATGCTTAACTTGCCGAGAAAATCACTTTATTTCCACAATGAATGTTTGGCAAAAAATAGTTAATTTTGATGCCAGCCGTTCTGAAACCAACCGTCAAATTACTCAAAATGCTTAACTTGCCGAGAAAATCACTTTATTTCCACAATGAATGTTTGACAAAAAATAATTAATTTTGATGCAAGCCGTTCTGAAACCAACCGGCAAATTACTCAAAATGCTTAACTAGCCGAGAAAATCACTTTATTTCCACAATGAATGTTTGGCAAAAAATAGTTAATTTTGATGCAAGCCGTTCTGAAACCAACCGTCAAATTACTCAAAATGCTTAACTTGCCGAGAAAATCACTTTATTTCCACAATGAATGTTTGACAAAAAATAGTTAATTTTGATGCAAGCCGTTCTGAAACCAACCGGCAAATTACTCAAAATGCTTAACTAGCCGAGAAAATCACTTTATTTCCACAAGGAATGTTTGACAAAATATAGTTAATTTTGATGCAAGCCGTTCTGAAACCAACCGGCAAATTACTCAAAATGCTTAACTAGCCGAGAATATCACTTTCGTTCCAAAATGAATGTTTGGCAAAAAATTAGTGAATTTTCATGCAAGCCGTTCTGAAACCGACCGGCAAATTACTCAAAATGCTGAACTCACCGAGAAAATCACTTTATTTCAACAATGAGTGTTTGGGAAAAAATAGTTAATTTTGATGCAAGCCGTTCTGAAACCGACCGGCAAATTACTCAAAATGCATAACTAGCCGAGAAAATCACTTTATTTCCACAATGAATGTTTGGAAAAAAATAGTGAATATTCATGCAAGCCGTTCTAACCAACCGGCAAATTACTCAAAATGCTGAACTTGCCGAGAAAATCACTTTATTTCCACAATGAATGATTGACAAAAAATAGTTAATTTTGATGCAAGCCGTTCTGAAACCAACCGTCAAATTACTCAAAATGCTTAACTTGCCGAGAAAATCACTTTATTTCCACAATGAATGTTTGACAAAAAATAGTTAATTTTGATGCAAGCCGTTCTGAAACCAACCGGCAAATTACTCAAAATGCTTAACTAGCCGAGAAAATCACTTTATTTCCACAATGAATGTTTGACAAAATATAGTTAATTTTGATGCAAGCCGTTCTGAAACCAACCGGCAAATTACTCAAAATGCTTAACTAGCCGAGAATATCACTTTCGTTCCAAAATGAATGTTTGGCAAAAAATTAGTGAATTTTCATGCAAGCCGTTCTGAAACCAACCGGCATATTACTCAAAATGTTTAACTCACCGCGAAAATCACTTTCGTTCCAAAATGAATGTTTGGCAAAAAATTAGTGAATTTTCATGCAAGCCGTTCTGAAACCGACCGGCAAATTACTCAAAATGCTGAACTCACCGAGAAAATCACTTTATTTCAACAATGAGTGTTTGGGAAAAAATAGTTAATTTTGATGCAAGCCGTTCTGAAACCGACCGGCAAATTACTCAAAATGCATAACTAGCCGAGAAAATCACTTTATTTCCACAATGAATGTTTGGAAAAAAATAGTGAATATTCATGCAAGCCGTTCTAACCAACCGGCAAATTACTCAAAATGCTGAACTTGCCGAGAAAATCACTTTATTTCCACAATGAATGATTGACAAAAAATACTTTATTTTGCTGCAAGCCATTCTGAAACCAGCCGGCAAATTACTCAAAATGCTTAACTAGCCGAGAAAATCACTTTCGTTCCACAATGAATGATTGACAAAAAATAGTTTATTTTGCTGCAAGCCATTCTGAAACCAGCCGGCAAATTACTCAAAATGCTTAACTTGCCGAGAAAATCACTTTATTTCCACAATGAATGTTTGGCAAAAAATAGTTAATTTTGATGCCAGCCGTTCTGAAACCAACCGTCAAATTACTCAAAATGCTTAACTTGCCGAGAAAATCACTTTATTTCCACAATGAATGTTTGACAAAAAATAATTAATTTTGATGCAAGCCGTTCTGAAACCAACCGGCAAATTACTCAAAATGCTTAACTAGCCGAGAAAATCACTTTATTTCCACAATGAATGTTTGGAAAAAAATAGTGAATTATCATGCAAGCCGTCCTGAAACCAACCGGCATATTACACAAAATGCTTAACTTGCCGAGAAAATCACTTTATTTCCACAATGAATGATTGACAAAAAATAGTTAATTTTGATGCAAGCCGTTCTGAAACCGACCGGCAAATTACTGAAAATGCTTAACTAGCCGAGAAAATCACTTTATTTCCACAATGAATGTTTGGAAAAAAATAGTGAATATTCATGCAAGCCGTTCTAACCAACCGGCAAATTACTCAAAATGCTTAACTTGCCGAGAAAATCACTTTATTTCCACAATGAATGATTGACAAAAAATCGTTTATTTGCTGCAATCCATTCTGAAACCAGCCGGAAAATTACTCAAAATGCTTAACTAGCCGAGAAAATCACTTTCGTTCCACAATGAATGTTTGGGAAAAAATAGTTAATTTTGATGCAAGCCGTTCTGAAACCAACCGGCAAATTACTCAAAATGCTTAACTCACCGAGAAAATCACTTTTTTCCAATAATGAATGTTTGGGGGAAAATAGTTAATTTTGATGCAAGCCGTTCTGAAACATACCGGCAAATTACTCAAAATGCTTAACTCACCGCGAAAATCACTTTATTTCAATAATGAATGTTTGAGGAAAAATAGTTAATTTTGATGCAAGCCGTTCAGAAACCAACCGGCAAATTACTCAAAATGCTTAGCTTGCCGAGAAAATCACTTTATTTCCACAATGAATGATTGACAAAAAATAGTTAATTTTGCTGCCAGCCGTTCTGAAACCAACCGGCAAATTGCTCAAAATGCTTATTTAGCCGAGAAAATCACTTTCGTTCCAAAATGAATGTTTGGCCAAAAATAGTGAATTTTCATGCAAGCCGTTCTGAAACCGACGGGCAAATTACTCAAAATGCTTAACTCACCGAGAAAATCACTTTATTTCAACAATGAGTGTTTCGGAAAAAATAGTTAATTTTGATGCAAGCCGTTCTGAAACCGACCGGCAAATTACTCAAAATGCTTAACTAGCCGAGAAAATCACTTTATTTCCACAATGAATGTTTGGAAAAAAATAGTGAATATTCATGCAAGCCGTTCTAACCAACCGGCAAATTACTCAAAATGCTGAACTTGCCGAGAAAATCACTTTAATTCCACAATGAATGATTGACAAAAAATAGTTTATTTTGCTGCAAGCCATTCTGAAACCAGCCGGCAAATTACTCAAAATGCTTAACTTGCCGAGAAAATCACTTTATTTCCACAATGAATGTTTGGCAAAAAATAGTTCATTTTGATGCAAGCCGTTCTGAAACCAACCGTCAAATTACTCAAAATCCTTAACTTGCCGAGAAAATCACTTTATTTCCACAATGAATGTTTGACAAAAAATAGTTAATTTTGATGCAAGCCGTTCTGAAACCAACCGGCAAATTACTCAAAATGCTTAACTAGCCGAGAAAATCACTTTCGTTCCACAATGAATGTTTGGGAAAAAATAGTTAATTTTGATGCAAGCCGTTCTGAAACCAACCGTCAAATTACTCAAAATGCTTAACTCACCGCGAAAATCACTTTATTTCAATAATGAATGTTTGGGGGACAATAGTTAATTTTGATGCAAGCCGTTCTGAAACCAACCGTCAAATTACTCAAAATGCTTAACTTGCCGAGAAAATCACTTTATTTCCACAATGAATGTTTGACAAAAAATAGTTAATTTTGATGCAAGCCGTTCTGAAACCAACCGGCAAATTACTCAAAATGCTTAACTAGCCGAGAAAATCACTTTATTTCCACAATGAATGTTTGACAAAATATAGTTAATTTTGATGCAAGCCGTTCTGAAACCAACCGGCAAATTACTCAAAATGCTTAACTAGCCGAGAATATCACTTTCGTTCCAAAATGAATGTTTGGCAAAAAATTAGTGAATTTTCATGCAAGCCGTTCTGAAACCAACCGGCATATTACTCAAAATGTTTAACTCACCGCGAAAATCACTTTCGTTCCAAAATGAATGTTTGGCAAAAAATTAGTGAATTTTCATGCAAGCCGTTCTGAAACCGACCGGCAAATTACTCAAAATGCTGAACTCACCGAGAAAATCACTTTATTTCAACAATGAGTGTTTGGGAAAAAATAGTTAATTTTGATGCAAGCCGTTCTGAAACCGACCGGCAAATTACTCAAAATGCATAACTAGCCGAGAAAATCACTTTATTTCCACAATGAATGTTTGGAAAAAAATAGTGAATATTCATGCAAGCCGTTCTAACCAACCGGCAAATTACTCAAAATGCTGAACTTGCCGAGAAAATCACTTTATTTCCACAATGAATGATTGACAAAAAATACTTTATTTTGCTGCAAGCCATTCTGAAACCAGCCGGCAAATTACTCAAAATGCTTAACTAGCCGAGAAAATCACTTTCGTTCCACAATGAATGATTGACAAAAAATAGTTTATTTTGCTGCAAGCCATTCTGAAACCAGCCGGCAAATTACTCAAAATGCTTAACTTGCCGAGAAAATCACTTTATTTCCACAATGAATGTTTGGCAAAAAATAGTTAATTTTGATGCCAGCCGTTCTGAAACCAACCGTCAAATTACTCAAAATGCTTAACTTGCCGAGAAAATCACTTTATTTCCACAATGAATGTTTGACAAAAAATAATTAATTTTGATGCAAGCCGTTCTGAAACCAACCGGCAAATTACTCAAAATGCTTAACTAGCCGAGAAAATCACTTTATTTCCACAATGAATGTTTGGAAAAAAATAGTGAATTATCATGCAAGCCGTCCTGAAACCAACCGGCATATTACACAAAATGCTTAACTTGCCGAGAAAATCACTTTATTTCCACAATGAATGATTGACAAAAAATAGTTAATTTTGATGCAAGCCGTTCTGAAACCGACCGGCAAATTACTGAAAATGCTTAACTAGCCGAGAAAATCACTTTATTTCCACAATGAATGTTTGGAAAAAAATAGTGAATATTCATGCAAGCCGTTCTAACCAACCGGAAAATTACTCAAAATGCTTAACTAGCCGAGAAAATCACTTTCGTTCCACAATGAATGTTTGGGAAAAAATAGTTAATTTTGATGCAAGCCGTTCTGAAACCAACCGGCAAATTACTCAAAATGCTTAACTCACCGAGAAAATCACTTTTTTCCAATAATGAATGTTTGGGGGAAAATAGTTAATTTTGATGCAAGCCGTTCTGAAACATACCGGCAAATTACTCAAAATGCTTAACTCACCGCGAAAATCACTTTATTTCAATAATGAATGTTTGAGGAAAAATAGTTAATTTTGATGCAAGCCGTTCAGAAACCAACCGGCAAATTACTCAAAATGCTTAGCTTGCCGAGAAAATCACTTTATTTCCACAATGAATGATTGACAAAAAATAGTTAATTTTGCTGCCAGCCGTTCTGAAACCAACCGGCAAATTGCTCAAAATGCTTATTTAGCCGAGAAAATCACTTTCGTTCCAAAATGAATGTTTGGCCAAAAATAGTGAATTTTCATGCAAGCCGTTCTGAAACCGACGGGCAAATTACTCAAAATGCTTAACTCACCGAGAAAATCACTTTATTTCAACAATGAGTGTTTCGGAAAAAATAGTTAATTTTGATGCAAGCCGTTCTGAAACCGACCGGCAAATTACTCAAAATGCTTAACTAGCCGAGAAAATCACTTTATTTCCACAATGAATGTTTGGAAAAAAATAGTGAATATTCATGCAAGCCGTTCTAACCAACCGGCAAATTACTCAAAATGCTGAACTTGCCGAGAAAATCACTTTAATTCCACAATGAATGATTGACAAAAAATAGTTTATTTTGCTGCAAGCCATTCTGAAACCAGCCGGCAAATTACTCAAAATGCTTAACTTGCCGAGAAAATCACTTTATTTCCACAATGAATGTTTGGCAAAAAATAGTTCATTTTGATGCAAGCCGTTCTGAAACCAACCGGCAAATTACTCAAAATGCTTAACTAGCCGAGAAAATCACTTTCGTTCCACAATGAATGTTTGGGAAAAAATAGTTAATTTTGATGCAAGCCGTTCTGAAACCAACCGTCAAATTACTCAAAATGCTTAACTCACCGCGAAAATCACTTTATTTCAATAATGAATGTTTGGGGGACAATAGTTAATTTTAATGCAAGCCGTTCTGAAACCAACCGGCAAATTACTCAAAATGCTTATTAGCCGAGAATATCACTTTCGTTCCAAAATGAATGTTTGGCAAAAAATAGTGAATTTTCATGCAAGCCGTTCTGAAAACAACCGGCAAATTACTCAAAATGCTTAACTCACCGAGAAATCACTTTATTTCCACAATGAATGTTTGGGAAAAAATAGTTAATTTTGATGCAAGCCGTTCTGAAACCAACCGGCAAATTACTCAAAATGCTTAACTAGCCGAGAAAATCACTTTCGTTCCACAATGAATGATTGACAAAAAATAGTTTATTTTGCTGCAAGCCATTCTGAAACCAGCCGGCAAATTACTCAAAATGCTTAACTTGCCGAGAAAATCACTTTATTTCCACAATGAATGTTTGGCAAAAAATAGTTAATTTTGATGCAAGCCGTTCTGAAACCAACCGTCAAATTACTCAAAATCCTTAACTTGCCGAGAAAATCACTTTATTTCCACAATGAATGTTTGACAAAAAATAGTTAATTTTGATGCAAGCCGTTCTGAAACCAACCGGCAAATTACTCAAAATGCTTAACTAGCCGAGAAAATCACTTTCGTTCCACAATGAATGATTGACAAAAAATAGTTTTTTTTGCTGCAAGCCATTCTGAAACCAGCCGGCAAATTACTCAAAATGCTTAACTTGCCGAGAAAATCACTTTATTTCCACAATGAATGTTTGGCAAAAAATAGTTAATTTTGATGCCAGCCGTTCTGAAACCAACCGTCAAATTACTCAAAATGCTTAACTTGCCGAGAAAATCACTTTATTTCCACAATGAATGTTTGACAAAAATAATTAATTTTGATGCAAGCCGTTCTGAAACCAACCGGCAAATTACTCAAAATGCTTAACTAGCCGAGAAAATCACTTTATTTCCACAATGAATGTTTGGAAAAAAATAGTTAATTTTGATGCAAGGCGTTCTGAAACCAACCGGCAAATTACTCAAAATGCTTAACTCACCGAGAAAATCACTTTTTTTCAATAATGAATGTTTGGGGGAAAATAGTTAATTTTGATGCAAGCCGTTCTGAAACCAACCGGCAAATTACTCAAAATGCTTAACTAGCCGAGAAAATCACTTTATTTCCACAATGAATGTTTGGAAAAAAATAGTGAAAATTCATGCAAGCCGTTCTAACCAACCGGCAAATTACTCAAAATGCTTAACTTGCCGAGAAAATCACTTTATTTCCACAATGAATGATTGACAAAAAATCGTTTATTTGCTGCAAGCCATTCTGAAACCAGCCGGCAAATTACTCAAAATGCTTAACTAGCCGAGAAAATCACTTTCGTTCCACAATGAATGTTTGGGAAAAAAATAGTTAATTTTGATGCAAGCCGTTCTGAAACCAACCGGCAAATTACTCTAAATGCTTAACTCACCGAGAAAATCACTTTTTTCCAATAATGAATGTTTGGGGGAAAATAGTTAATTTTGATGCAAGCCGTTCTGAAACTTACCGGCAAATTACTCAAAATGCTTAACTCACCGCGAAAATCACTTTATTTCCACAATGAATGATTGACAAAAAATACTTTATTTTGCTGCAAGCCATTCTGAAACCAGCCGGCAAATTACTCAAAATGCTTAACTAGCCGAGAAAATCACTTTATTTCCACAATGAATGTTTGACAAAAAATAGTTAATTTTGATGCAAGCCGTTCTGAAACCAACCGTCAAATTACTCAAAATGCTTAACTCACCGCGAAAATCACTTTATTTCAATAATGAATGTTTGGGGGACAATAGTTAATTTTAATGCAAGCCGTTCTGAAACCAACCGGCAAATTACTCAAAATGCTTATTAGCCGAGAATATCACTTTCTTTCCAAAATGAATGTTTGGCAAAAAATAGTGAATTTTCATGCAAGCCGTTCTGAAAACAACCGGCAAATTACTCAAAATGCTTAACTCACCGAGAAATCACTTTATTTCCACAATGAATGTTTGGGAAAAAATAGTTAATTTTGATGCAAGCCGTTCTGAAACCAACCGGCAAATTACTCAAAATGCTTAACTCACCGAGAAAATCACTTTTTTTCAATAATGAATGTTTGGGGGAAAATAGTTAATTTTGATGCAAGCCGTTCTGAAACCAACCGGCAAATTACTCAAAATGCTTAACTAGCCGAGAAAATCACTTTATTTCCACAATGAATGTTTGGCAAAAAATAGTTAATTTTGATGCAAGCCGTTCTGAAACCAACCGGCATATTACTCAAAATGCTTAACTTGCCGAGAAAATCACTTTATTTCCACAATGAATGATTGACAAAAAATAGTTTATTTTGCTGCAAGCCATTCTGAAACGAGCCGGCAAATTACTCAAAATGCTTAACTAGCCGAGAAAATCACTTTCGTTCCACAATGAATGTTTGGCAAAAAATAGTTAATTTTGATGCAAGCCGTTCTGAAACCAACCGTCAAATTACTCAAAATTCTTAACTCACCGCGAAAATCACTTTATTTCCACAATGAATGTTTGACAAAAAATAGTTAATTTTGATGCAAGCCGTTCTGAAACCAACCGGCAAATTACTCAAAATGCTTAACTAGCCGAGAATATCACTTTCGTTCCAAAATGAATGTTTGGCAAAAAATAGTGAATTTTCATGCAAGCAGTTCTGAAACCGACCGGCAAATTACTCAAAATGCTGAACTCACCGAGAAAATCACTTTATTTCAACAATGAGTGTTTGGGAAAAAGTAGTTAATTTTGATGCAAGCCGTTCTGAAACCGACCGGCAAATTACTCAAAATGCATAACTAGCCGAGAAAATCACTTTATTTCCACAATCAATGTTTGGAAAAAAATAGTTAATATTCATGCAAGCCGTTCTAACCAACCGGCAAATTACTCAAAATGCTGAACTTGCCGAGAAAATCACTTTATTTCCACAATGAATGATTGACAAAAAATACTTTATTTTGCTGCAAGCCATTCTGAAACCAGCCGGCAAATTACTCAAAATGCTTAACTAGCCGAGAAAATCACTTTCGTTCCACAATGAATGATTGACAAAAAATAGTTTATTTTGCTGCAAGCCATTCTGAAACCAGCCGGCAAATTACTCAAAATGCTTAACTTGCCGAGAAAATCACTTTATTTCCACAATGAATGTTTGGCAAAAAATAGTTAATTTTGATGCCAGCCGTTCTGAAACCAACCGTCAAATTACTCAAAATGCTTAACTTGCCGAGAAAATCACTTTATTTCCACAATGAATGTTTGACAAAAATAATTAATTTTGATGCAAGCCGTTCTGAAACCAACCGGCAAATTACTCAAAATGCTTAACTAGCCGAGAAAATCACTTTATTTCCACAATGAATGTTTGGAAAAAAATAGTTAATTTTGATGCAAGGCGTTCTGAAACCAACCGGCAAATTACTCAAAATGCTTAACTCACCGAGAAAATCACTTTTTTTCAATAATGAATGTTTGGGGGAAAATAGTTAATTTTGATGCAAGCCGTTCTGAAACCAACCGGCAAATTACTCAAAATGCTTAACTAGCCGAGAAAATCACTTTATTTCCACAATGAATGTTTGGAAAAAAATAGTGAAAATTCATGCAAGCCGTTCTAACCAACCGGCAAATTACTCAAAATGCTTAACTTGCCGAGAAAATCACTTTATTTCCACAATGAATGATTGACAAAAAATCGTTTATTTGCTGCAAGCCATTCTGAAACCAGCCGGCAAATTACTCAAAATGCTTAACTAGCCGAGAAAATCACTTTCGTTCCACAATGAATGTTTGGGAAAAAATAGTTAATTTTGATGCAAGCCGTTCTGAAACCAACCGGCAAATTACTCTAAATGCTTAACTCACCGAGAAAATCACTTTTTTCCAATAATGAATGTTTGGGGGAAAATAGTTAATTTTGATGCAAGCCGTTCTGAAACTTACCGGCAAATTACTCAAAATGCTTAACTCACCGCGAAAATCACTTTATTTCCACAATGAATGATTGACAAAAAATACTTTATTTTGCTGCAAGCCATTCTGAAACCAGCCGGCAAATTACTCAAAATGCTTAACTAGCCGAGAAAATCACTTTCGTTCCACAATGAATGATTGACAAAAAATAGTTTATTTTGCTGCAAGCCATTCTGAAACCAGCCGGCAAATTACTCAAAATGCTTAACTTGCCGAGAAAATCACTTTATTTCCACAATGAATGTTTGGCAAAAAATAGTTAATTTTGATGCAAGCCGTTCTGAAACCAACCGTCAAATTACTCAAAATGCTTAACTTGCCGAGAAAATCACTTTATTTCCACAATGAATGTTTGACAAAATATAGTTAATTTTGATGCAAGCCGTTCTGAAACCAGCCGGCAAATTACTCAAAATGCTGAACTAGCCGAGAAAATCACTTTATTTCCACAATGAATGTTTGGAAAAAAATAGTGAATATTCATGCAAGCCGTTCTAACCAACCGGCAAATTACTCAAAATGCTGAACTTGCCGAGAAAATCACTTTATTTCCACAATGAATGATTGACAAAAAATACTTTATTTTGCTGCAAGCCATTCTGAAACCAGCCGGCAAATTACTCAAAATGCTTAACTAGCCGAGAAAATCACTTTCGTTCCACAATGAATGATTGGCAAAAAATAGTTAACTTTGATGCAAGCCGTTCTGAAACCAACCGTCAAATTACTCAAAATGCTTAACTTGCCGAGAAAATCACTTTATTTCCACAATGAATGTTTGACAAAAAATAGTTAATTTTGATGCAAGCCGTTCTGAAACCAACCGGCAAATTACTCAAAATGCTTAACTAGCCGAGAAAATCACTTTCGTTCCACAATGAATGTTTGGGAAAAAATAGTTAATTTTGATGCAAGCCGTTCTGAAACCAACCGTCAAATTACTCAAAATGCTTAACTCACCGCGAAAATCACTTTATTTCAATAATAAATGTTTGGGGGACAATAGTTAATTTTAATGCAAGCCGTTCTGAAACCAACCGGCAAATTACTCAAAATGCTTATTAGCCGAGAATATCACTTTCTTTCCAAAATGAATGTTTGGCAAAAAATAGTGAATTTTCATGCAAGCCGTTCTGAAAACAACCGGCAAATTACTCAAAATGCTTAACTCACCGAGAAATCACTTTATTTCCACAATGAATGTTTGGGAAAAAATAGTTAATTTTGATGCAAGCCGTTCTGAAACCAACCGGCAAATTACTCAAAATGCTTAACTCACCGAGAAAATCACTTTATTTCCACAATGAATGTTTGGCAAAAAATAGTTAATTTTGATGCAAGCCGTTCTGAAACCAACCGTCAAATTACTCAAAATTCTTAACTCACCGCGAAAATCACTTTATTTCCACAATGAATGTTTGACAAAAAATAGTTAATTTTGATGCAAGCCGTTCTGAAACCAACCGGCAAATTACTCAAAATGCTTAACTAGCCGAGAATATCACTTTCGTTCCAAAATGAATGTTTGGCAAAAAATAGTGAATTTTCATGCAAGCAGTTCTGAAACCGACCGGCAAATTACTCAAAATGTTGAACTCACCGAGAAAATCACTTTATTTCAACAATGAGTGTTTGGGAAAAAGTAGTTAATTTTGATGCAAGCCGTTCTGAAACCGACCGGCAAATTACTCAAAATGCATAACTAGCCGAGAAAATCACTTTATTTCCACAATCAATGTTTGGAAAAAAATAGTTAATATTCATGCAAGCCGTTCTAACCAACCGGCAAATTACTCAAAATGCTGAACTTGCCGAGAAAATCACTTTATTTCCACAATGAATGATTGACAAAAAATACTTTATTTTGCTGCAAGCCATTCTGAAACCAGCCGGCAAATTACTCAAAATGCTTAACTAGCCGAGAAAATCACTTTCGTTCCACAATGAATGATTGACAAAAAATAGTTTATTTTGCTGCAAGCCATTCTGAAACCAGCCGGCAAATTACTCAAAATGCTTAACTTGCCGAGAAAATCACTTTATTTCCACAATGAATGTTTGGCAAAAAATAGTTAATTTTGATGCCAGCCGTTCTGAACCCAACCGTCAAATTACTCAAAATGCTTAACTTGCCGAGAAAATCACTTTATTTCCACAATGAATGTTTGACAAAAATAATTAATTTTGATGCAAGCCGTTCTGAAACCAACCGGCAAATTACTCAAAATGCTTAACTAGCCGAGAAAATCACTTTATTTCCACAATGAATGTTTGGAAAAAAATAGTTAATTTTGATGCAAGGCGTTCTGAAACCAACCGGCAAATTACTCAAAATGCTTAACTCACCGAGAAAATCACTTTTTTTCAATAATGAATGTTTGGGGGAAAATAGTTAATTTTGATGCAAGCCGTTCTGAAACCAACCGGCAAATTACTCAAAATGCTTAACTAGCCGAGAAAATCACTTTATTTCCACAATGAATGTTTGGAAAAAAATAGTGAAAATTCATGCAAGCCGTTCTAACCAACCGGCAAATTACTCAAAATGCTTAACTTGCCGAGGAAATCACTTTATTTCCACAATGAATGATTGACAAAAAATCGTTTATTTGCTGCAAGCCATTCTGAAACCAGCCGGCAAATTACTCAAAATGCTTAACTAGCCGAGAAAATCACTTTCGTTCCACAATGAATGTTTGGGAAAAAATAGTTAATTTTGATGCAAGCCGTTCTGAAACCAACCGGCAAATTACTCTAAATGCTTAACTCACCGAGAAAATCACTTTTTTCCAATAATGAATGTTTGGGGGAAAATAGTTAATTTTGATGCAAGCCGTTCTGAAACTTACCGGCAAATTACTCAAAATGCTTAACTCACCGCGAAAATCACTTTATTTCCACAATGAATGATTGACAAAAAATACTTTATTTTGCTGCAAGCCATTCTGAAACCAGCCGGCAAATTACTCAAAATGCTTAACTAGCCGAGAAAATCACTTTCGTTCCACAATGAATGATTGACAAAAAATAGTTTATTTTGCTGCAAGCCATTCTGAAACCAGCCGGCAAATTACTCAAAATGCTTAACTTGCCGAGAAAATCTCTTTATTTCCACAATGAATGTTTGGCAAAAAATAGTTAATTTTGATGCAAGCCGTTCTGAAACCAACCGTCAAATTACTCAAAATGCTTAACTTGCCGAGAAAATCACTTTATTTCCACAATGAATGTTTGACAAAAAATAGTTAATTTTGATGCAAGCCGTTCTGAAACCAACCGGCAAATTACTCAAAATGCTTAACTAGCCGAGAAAATCACTTTCGTTCCACAATGAATGTTTGGGAAAAAATAGTTAATTTTGATGCAAGCCGTTCTGAAACCAACCGTCAAATTACTCAAAATGCTTAACTCACCGCGAAAATCACTTTATTTCAATAATGAATGTTTGGGGGACAATAGTTAATTTTAATGCAAACCGTTCTGAAACCAACCGGCAAATTACTCAAAATGCTTATTAGCCGAGAATATCACTTTCGTTCCAAAATGAATGTTTGGCAAAAAATAGTGAATTTTCATGCAAGCCGTTCTGAAAACAACCGGCAAATTACTCAAAATGCTTAACTCACCGAGAAATCACTTTATTTCCACAATGAATGTTTGGGAAAAAATAGTTAATTTTGATGCAAGCCGTTCTGAAACCAACCGGCAAATTACTCAAAATGCTTAACTCACCGAGAAAATCACTTTTTTTCAATAATGAATGTTTGGGGGAAAATAGTTAATCTTGATGCAAGCCGTTCTGAAACTTACCGGCAAATTACTCAAAATGCTTAACTCACCGCGAAAATCACTTTATTTCAATAATGAATGATTGACAAAAAATAGTTAATTTTGCTGCCAGCCGTTCTGAAACCAACCGGCAAATTGCTCAAAATGCTTATTAGCCGAGAATATCACTTTCGTTCCAAAATGAATGTTTGGCAAAAAATAGTGAATTTTCATGCAAGCCGTTCTGAAAACAACCGTCAAATTACTCAAAATGCTTAACTCACCGCGAAAATCACTTTATTTCAATAATGAGTGTTTGGGAAAAAATAGTTAATTTTGATGCAAGCCGTTCTGAAACCGACCGGCAAATTACTCAAAATGCTTAACTAGCCGAGAAAATCACTTTATTTCCACAATGAATGTTTGGAAAAAAATAGTGAATATTCATGCAAGACGTTCTAACCAACCGGCAAATTACTCAAAATGCTTAACTTGCCGAGGAAATCACTTTATTTCCACAATGAATGATTGACAAAAAATCGTTTATTTGCTGCAAGCCATTCTGAAACCAGCCGGCAAATTACTCAAAATGCTTAACTAGCCGAGAAAATCACTTTCGTTCCACAATGAATGTTTGGGAAAAAATAGTTAATTTTGATGCAAGCCGTTCTGAAACCAACCGGCAAATTACTCTAAATGCTTAACTCACCGAGAAAATCACTTTTTTCCAATAATGAATGTTTGGGGGAAAATAGTTAATTTTGATGCAAGCCGTTCTGAAACTTACCGGCAAATTACTCAAAATGCTTAACTCACCGCGAAAATCACTTTATTTCCACAATGAATGATTGACAAAAAATACTTTATTTTGCTGCAAGCCATTCTGAAACCAGCCGGCAAATTACTCAAAATGCTTAACTAGCCGAGAAAATCACTTTCGTTCCACAATGAATGATTGACAAAAAATAGTTTATTTTGCTGCAAGCCATTCTGAAACCAGCCGGCAAATTACTCAAAATGCTTAACTTGCCGAGAAAATCTCTTTATTTCCACAATGAATGTTTGGCAAAAAATAGTTAATTTTGATGCAAGCCGTTCTGAAACCAACCGTCAAATTACTCAAAATGCTTAACTTGCCGAGAAAATCACTTTATTTCCACAATGAATGTTTGACAAAAAATAGTTAATTTTGATGCAAGCCGTTCTGAAACCAACCGGCAAATTACTCAAAATGCTTAACTAGCCGAGAAAATCACTTTCGTTCCACAATGAATGTTTGGGAAAAAATAGTTAATTTTGATGCAAGCCGTTCTGAAACCAACCGTCAAATTACTCAAAATGCTTAACTCACCGCGAAAATCACTTTATTTCAATAATGAATGTTTGGGGGACAATAGTTAATTTTAATGCAAACCGTTCTGAAACCAACCGGCAAATTACTCAAAATGCTTATTAGCCGAGAATATCACTTTCGTTCCAAAATGAATGTTTGGCAAAAAATAGTGAATTTTCATGCAAGCCGTTCTGAAAACAACCGGCAAATTACTCAAAATGCTTAACTCACCGAGAAATCACTTTATTTCCACAATGAATGTTTGGGAAAAAATAGTTAATTTTGATGCAAGCCGTTCTGAAACCAACCGGCAAATTACTCAAAATGCTTAACTCACCGAGAAAATCACTTTTTTTCAATAATGAATGTTTGGGGGAAAATAGTTAATCTTGATGCAAGCCGTTCTGAAACTTACCGGCAAATTACTCAAAATGCTTAACTCACCGCGAAAATCACTTTATTTCAATAATGAATGATTGACAAAAAATAGTTAATTTTGCTGCCAGCCGTTCTGAAACCAACAGGCAAATTGCTCAAAATGCTTATTAGCCGAGAATATCACTTTCGTTCCAAAATGAATGTTTGGCAAAAAATAGTGAATTTTCATGCAAGCCGTTCTGAAAACAACCGTCAAATTACTCAAAATGCTTAACTCACCGCGAAAATCACTTTATTTCAATAATGAGTGTTTGGGAAAAAATAGTTAATTTTGATGCAAGCCGTTCTGAAACCGACCGGCAAATTACTCAAAATGCTTAACTAGCCGAGAAAATCACTTTATTTCCACAATGAATGTTTGGAAAAAAATAGTGAATATTCATGCAAGACGTTCTAACCAACCGGCAAATTACTCAAAATGCTTAACTTGCCGAGGAAATCACTTTATTTCCACAATGAATGATTGACAAAAAATCGTTTATTTGCTGCAAGCCATTCTGAAACCAGCCGGCAAATTACTCAAAATGCTTAACTAGCCGAGAAAATCACTTTCGTTCCACAATGAATGTTTGGGAAAAAATAGTTAATTTTGATGCAAGCCGTTCTGAAACCAACCGGCAAATTACTCTAAATGCTTAACTCACCGAGAAAATCACTTTTTTCCAATAATGAATGTTTGGGGGAAAATAGTTAATTTTGATGCAAGCCGTTCTGAAACTTACCGGCAAATTACTCAAAATGCTTAACTCACCGCGAAAATCACTTTATTTCCACAATGAATGATTGACAAAAAATACTTTATTTTGCTGCAAGCCATTCTGAAACCAGCCGGCAAATTACTCAAAATGCTTAACTAGCCGAGAAAATCACTTTCGTTCCACAATGAATGATTGACAAAAAATAGTTTATTTTGCTGCAAGCCATTCTGAAACCAGCCGGCAAATTACTCAAAATGCTTAACTTGCCGAGAAAATCTCTTTATTTCCACAATGAATGTTTGGCAAAAAATAGTTAATTTTGATGCAAGCCGTTCTGAAACCAACCGTCAAATTACTCAAAATGCTTAACTTGCCGAGAAAATCACTTTATTTCCACAATGAATGTTTGACAAAAAATAGTTAATTTTGATGCAAGCCGTTCTGAAACCAACCGGCAAATTACTCAAAATGCTTAACTAGCCGAGAAAATCACTTTCGTTCCACAATGAATGTTTGGGAAAAAATAGTTAATTTTGATGCAAGCCGTTCTGAAACCAACCGTCAAATTACTCAAAATGCTTAACTCACCGCGAAAATCACTTTATTTCAATAATGAATGTTTGGGGGACAATAGTTAATTTTAATGCAAACCGTTCTGAAACCAACCGGCAAATTACTCAAAATGCTTATTAGCCGAGAATATCACTTTCGTTCCAAAATGAATGTTTGGCAAAAAATAGTGAATTTTCATGCAAGCCGTTCTGAAAACAACCGGCAAATTACTCAAAATGCTTAACTCACCGAGAAATCACTTTATTTCCACAATGAATGTTTGGGAAAAAATAGTTAATTTTGATGCAAGCCGTTCTGAAACCAACCGGCAAATTACTCAAAATGCTTAACTCACCGAGAAAATCACTTTTTTTCAATAATGAATGTTTGGGGGAAAATAGTTAATCTTGATGCAAGCCGTTCTGAAACTTACCGGCAAATTACTCAAAATGCTTAACTCACCGCGAAAATCACTTTATTTCAATAATGAATGATTGACAAAAAATAGTTAATTTTGCTGCCAGCCGTTCTGAAACCAACCGGCAAATTGCTCAAAATGCTTATTAGCCGAGAATATCACTTTCGTTCCAAAATGAATGTTTGGCAAAAAATAGTGAATTTTCATGCAAGCCGTTCTGAAAACAACCGTCAAATTACTCAAAATGCTTAACTCACCGCGAAAATCACTTTATTTCAATAATGAGTGTTTGGGAAAAAATAGTTAATTTTGATGCAAGCCGTTCTGAAACCGACCGGCAAATTACTCAAAATGCTTAACTAGCCGAGAAAATCACTTTATTTCCACAATGAATGTTTGGAAAAAAATAGTGAATATTCATGCAAGACGTTCTAACCAACCGGCAAATTACTCAAAATGCTGAACTTGCCGAGAAAATCACTTTATTTCCACAATGAATGATTGACAAAAAATGCTTTATTTTGCTGCAAGCCATTCTGAAACCAGCCGGCAAATTACTCAAAATGCTTAACTAGCCGAGAAAATCACTTTCGTTCCACGATGAATGATTGACAAAAAATAGTTTATTTTGCTGCAAGCCATTCTGAAACCAGCCGGCAAATTAATCAAAATGCTTAACTTGCCGAGAAAATCACTTTATTTCCACAATGAATGTTTGGCAAAAAATAGTTAATTTTGATGCAAGCCGTTCTGAAACCAACCGTCAAATTACTCAAAATTCTTAACTCACCGCGAAAATCACTTTATTTCCACAATGAATGTTTGACAAAAAATAGTTAATTTTGATGCAAGCCGTTCTGAAACCAACCGGCAAATTACTCAAAATGCTTAACTAGCCGAGAATATCACTTTCGTTCCAAAATGAATGTTTGGCAAAAAATAGTGAATTTTCATGCAAGCAGTTCTGAAACCGACCGGCAAATTACTCAAAATGCTGAACTCACCGAGAAAATCACTTTATTTCAACAATGAGTGTTTGGGAAAAAGTAGTTAATTTTGATGCAAGCCGTTCTGAAACCGACCGGCAAATTACTCAAAATGCATAACTAGCCGAGAAAATCACTTTATTTCCACAATCAATGTTTGGAAAAAAATAGTTAATATTCATGCAAGCCGTTCTAACCAACCGGCAAATTACTCAAAATGCTGAACTTGCCGAGAAAATCACTTTATTTCCACAATGAATGATTGACAAAAAATACTTTATTTTGCTGCAAGCCATTCTGAAACCAGCCGGCAAATTACTCAAAATGCTTAACTAGCCGAGAAAATCACTTTCGTTCCACAATGAATGATTGACAAAAAATAGTTTATTTTGCTGCAAGCCATTCTGAAACCAGCCGGCAAATTACTCAAAATGCTTAACTTGCCGAGAAAATCACTTTATTTCCACAATGAATGTTTGGCAAAAAATAGTTAATTTTGATGCCAGCCGTTCTGAAACCAACCGTCAAATTACTCAAAATGCTTAACTTGCCGAGAAAATCACTTTATTTCCACAATGAATGTTTGACAAAAATAATTAATTTTGATGCAAGCCGTTCTGAAACCAACCGGCAAATTACTCAAAATGCTTAACTAGCCGAGAAAATCACTTTATTTCCACAATGAATGTTTGGAAAAAAATAGTTAATTTTGATGCAAGGCGTTCTGAAACCAACCGGCAAATTACTCAAAATGCTTAACTCACCGAGAAAATCACTTTTTTTCAATAATGAATGTTTGGGGGAAAATAGTTAATTTTGATGCAAGCCGTTCTGAAACCAACCGGCAAATTACTCAAAATGCTTAACTAGCCGAGAAAATCACTTTATTTCCACAATGAATGTTTGGAAAAAAATAGTGAAAATTCATGCAAGCCGTTCTAACCAACCGGCAAATTACTCAAAATGCTTAACTTGCCGAGGAAATCACTTTATTTCCACAATGAATGATTGACAAAAAATCGTTTATTTGCTGCAAGCCATTCTGAAACCAGCCGGCAAATTACTCAAAATGCTTAACTAGCCGAGAAAATCACTTTCGTTCCACAATGAATGTTTGGGAAAAAATAGTTAATTTTGATGCAAGCCGTTCTGAAACCAACCGTCAAATTACTCAAAATGCTTAACTCACCGCGAAAATCACTTTATTTCAATAATGAATGTTTGGGGGACAATAGTTAATTTTAATGCAAACCGTTCTGAAACCAACCGGCAAATTACTCAAAATGCTTATTAGCCGAGAATATCACTTTCGTTCCAAAATGAATGTTTGGCAAAAAATAGTGAATTTTCATGCAAGCCGTTCTGAAAACAACCGGCAAATTACTCAAAATGCTTAACTCACCGAGAAATCACTTTATTTCCACAATGAATGTTTGGGAAAAAATAGTTAATTTTGATGCAAGCCGTTCTGAAACCAACCGGCAAATTACTCAAAATGCTTAACTCACCGAGAAAATCACTTTTTTTCAAAAATGAATGTTTGGGGGAAAATAGTTAATCTTGATGCAAGCCGTTCTGAAACTTACCGGCAAATTACTCAAAATGCTTAACTCACCGCGAAAATCACTTTATTTCAATAATGAATGTTTGAGGAAAAATAGTTAATTTTGATGCAAGCCGTTCAGAAACCAACCGGCAAATTACTCAAAATGCTTAGCTTGCCGAGAAAATCACTTTATTTCCACAATGAATGATTGACAAAAAATAGTTAATTTTGCTGCCAGCCGTTCTGAAACCAACCGGCAAATTGCTCAAAATGCTTATTTAGCCGAGAAAATCACTTTCGTTCCAAAATGAATGTTTGGCCAAAAATAGTGAATTTTCATGCAAGCCGTTCTGAAACCGACCGGCAAATTACTCAAAATGCTTAACTCACCGAGAAAATCACTTTATTTCAACAATGAGTGTTTGGGAAAAAATAGTTAATTTTGATGCAAGCCGTTCTGAAACCGACCGGCAAATTACTCAAAATGCTTAACTAGCCGAGAAAATCACTTTATTTCCACAATGAATGTTTGGAAAAAAATAGTGAATATTCATGCAAGACGTTCTAACCAACCGGCAAATTACTCAAAATGCTGAACTTGCCGAGAAAATCACTTTATTTCCACAATGAATGATTGACAAAAAATACTTTATTTTGCTGCAAGCCATTCTGAAACCAGCCGGCAAATTACTCAAAATGCTTAACTAGCCGAGAAAATCACTTTCGTTCCACGATGAATGATTGACAAAAAATAGTTTATTTTGCTGCAAGCCATTCTGAAACCAGCCGGCAAATTACTCAAAATGCTTAACTTGCCGAGAAAATCACTTTATTTCCACAATGAATGTTTGGCAAAAAATAGTTAATTTTGATGCAAGCCGTTCTGAAACCAACCGGCAAATTACTCAAAATGCTTAACTAGCCGAGAAAATCACTTTATTTCCACAATGAATGTTTGGAAAAAAATAGTTAATTTTGATGCAAGGCGTTCTGAAACCAACCGGCAAATTACTCAAAATGCTTAACTCACCGAGAAAATCACTTTTTTTCAATAATGAATGTTTGGGGGAAAATAGTTAATTTTTATGCAAGCCGTTCTGAAACCAACCGGCAAATTACTCAAAATGCTTAACTAGCCGAGAAAATCACTTTATTTCCACAATGAATGTTTGGAAAAAAATAGTGAAAATTCATGCAAGCCGTTCTAACCAACCGGCAAATTACTCAAAATGCTTAACTTGCCGAGAAAATCACTTTATTTCCACAATGAATGATTGACAAAAAATCGTTTATTTGCTGCAAGCCATTCTGAAACCAGCCGGCAAATTACTCAAAATGCTTAACTAGCCGAGAAAATCACTTTCGTTCCACAATGAATGTTTGGGAAAAAATAGTTAATTTTGATGCAAGCCGTTCTGAAACCAACCGGCAAATTACTCTAAATGCTTAACTCACCGAGAAAATCACTTTTTTCCAATAATGAATGTTGGGGGAAAATAGTTAATTTTGATGCAAGCCGTTCTGAAACTTACCGGCAAATTACTCAAAATGCTTAACTCACCGCGAAAATCACTTTATTTCCACAATGAATGATTGACAAAAAATACTTTATTTTGCTGCAAGCCATTCTGAAACCAGCCGGCAAATTACTCAAAATGCTTAACTAGCCGAGAAAATCACTTTCGTTCCACAATGAATGATTGACAAAAAATAGTTTATTTTGCTGCAAGCCATTCTGAAACCAGCCGGCAAATTACTCAAAATGCTTAACTTGCCGAGAAAATCACTTTATTTCCACAATGAATGTTTGGCAAAAAATAGTTAATTTTGATGCAAGCCGTTCTGAAACCAACCGTCAAATTACTCAAAATGCTTAACTTGCCGAGAAAATCACTTTATTTCCACAATGAATGTTTGACAAAAAATAGTTAATTTTGATGCAAGCCGTTCTGAAACCAACCGGCAAATTACTCAAAATGCTTAACTAGCCGAGAAAATCACTTTCGTTCCACAATGAATGTTTGGGAAAAAATAGTTAATTTTGATGCAAGCCGTTCTGAAACCAACCGTCAAATTACTCAAAATGCTTAACTCACCGCGAAAATCACTTTATTTCAATAATGAATGTTTGGGGGACAATAGTTAATTTTAATGCAAACCGTTCTGAAACCAACCGGCAAATTACTCAAAATGCTTATTAGCCGAGAATATCACTTTCGTTCCAAAATGAATGTTTGGCAAAAAATAGTGAATTTTCATGCAAGCCGTTCTGAAAACAACCGGCAAATTACTCAAAATGCTTAACTCACCGAGAAATCACTTTATTTCCACAATGAATGTTTGGGAAAAAATAGTTAATTTTGATGCAAGCCGTTCTGAAACCAACCGGCAAATTACTCAAAATGCTTAACTCACCGAGAAAATCACTTTTTTTCAATAATGAATGTTTGGGGGAAAATAGTTAATCTTGATGCAAGCCGTTCTGAAACTTACCGGCAAATTACTCAAAATGCTTAACTCACCGCGAAAATCACTTTATTTCAATAATGAATGTTTGAGGAAAAATAGTTAATTGTGATGCAAGCCGTTCAGAAACCAACCGGCAAATTACTCAAAATGCTTAGCTTTCCGAGAAAATCACTTTATTTCCACAATGAATGATTGACAAAAAATAGTTAATTTTGCTGCCAGCCGTTCTGAAACCAACCGGCAAATTGCTCAAAATGCTTATTTAGCCGAGAAAATCACTTTCGTTCCAAAATGAATGTTTGGCCAAAAATAGTGAATTTTCATGCAAGCCGTTCTGAAACCGACCGGCAAATTACTCAAAATGCTTAACTCACCGAGAAAATCACTTTATTTCAACAATGAGTGTTTGGGAAAAAATAGTTAATTTTGATGCAAGCCGTTCTGAAACCGACCGGCAAATTACTCAAAATGCTTAACTAGCCGAGAAAATCACTTTATTTCCACAATGAATGTTTGGAAAAAAATAGTGAATATTCATGCAAGACGTTCTAACCAACCGGCAAATTACTCAAAATGCTGAACTTGCCGAGAAAATCACTTTATTTCCACAATGAATGATTGACAAAAAATACTTTATTTTGCTGCAAGCCATTCTGAAACCAGCCGGCAAATTACTCAAAATGCTTAACTAGCCGAGAAAATCACTTTCGTTCCACGATGAATGATTGACAAAAAATAGTTTATTTTGCTGCAAGCCATTCTGAAACCAGCCGGCAAATTACTCAAAATGCTTAACTTGCCGAGAAAATCACTTTATTTCCACAATGAATGTTTGGCAAAAAATAGTTAATTTTGATGCAAGCCGTTCTGAAACCAACCGTCAAATTACTCAAAATGCTTAACTTGCCGAGAAAATCACTTTATTTCCACAATGAATGTTTGACAAAAAATAGTTAATTTTGATGCAAGTCGTTCTGAAACCAACCGGCAAATTACTCAAAATGCTTAACTAGCCGAGAAAATCACTTTATTTCCACAATGAATGTTTGGAAAAAAATAGTGAATTTTCATGCAAGCCGTCCTGAAACCAACCGGCATATTACTCAAAATGCTGAACTTGCCGAGAAAATCACTTTAATTCCACAATGAATGATTGACAAAAAATAGTTAATTTTGATGCAAGCCGTTCTGAAACCGACCGGCAAATTACTCAAAATGCTTACCTAGCCGAGAAAATCACTTTATTTCCACAATGAATGTTTGGAAAAAAATAGTGAATATGCATGCAAGCCGTTCTAACCAACCGGCAAATTACTCAAAATGCTTAACTTGCCGAGAAAATCACTTTATTTCCACAATGAATGATTGACAAGAAATCGTCTATTTGCTGCAAGCCATTCTGAAACCAGCCGGCAAATTACTCAAAATGCTTAACTAGCCGAGAAAATCACTTTCGTTCCACAATGAATGTTTGGCAAAAAATAGTTAATTTTGATGCAAGCCGTTCTGAAACCAACCGTCAAATTACTCAAAATGCTTATCTCACCGAGAAAATCACTTTATTTCCACAATGAATGTTTGGGAAAAAATAGTTAATTTTGATGCAAGCCGTTCTGAAACCAACCAGCAAATTACTCAAAATGCTTAACTCACCGAGAAAATCACTTTTTTTCAATAATGAATGTTTGGGGGAAAATAGTTAATTTTGATGCAAGCCGTTCTGAAACTTACCGGCAAATTACTCAAAATGCTTAACTCACCGCGAAAATCACTTTATTTCAATAATGAATGTTTGAGGAAAAATAGTTAATTTTGATGCAAGCCGTTCAGAAACCAACCGGCAAATTACTCAAAATGCTTATTTAGCCGAGAAAATCACTTTCGTTCCAAAATGAATGTTTGGCCAAAAATTGTGAATTTCCATGCAAGCCGTTCTGAAACCGACCGGCAAATTACTCAAAATGCTTAACTCACCGAGAAAATCACTTTATTTCAACAATGAGTGTTTGGGAAAAAATAGTTAATTTTGATGCAAGCCGTTCTGAAACCAACCGTCAAATTACTCAAAATGCTTAACTCACCGCGAAAATCACTTTATTTCAATAATGAATGTTTGGGGGACAATAGTTAATTTTGATGCAAGCCGTTCTGAAACCAACCGTCAAATTACTCAAAATGCTTAACTCACCGCGAAAATCACTTTATTTCAATAATGAATGTTTGGCGGACAATAGTTAATTTTGATGCAAGCCGTTCTGAAACCAACCGGCAAATTACTCAAAATGCTTAACTAGCCGAGAATATCACTTTCGTTCCAAAATGAATGTTTGGCAAAAAATAGTGAATTTTCATGCAAGCCGTTCTGAAAACAACCGGCAAATTACTCAAAATGCTTAGCTTGCCGAGGAAATCACTTTATTTCCACAATGAATGTTTGGCCAAAAATAGTGAATTTTCATGCAAGCCGTTCTGAAACCGACCGGCAAATTACTCAAAATGCTTAACTCACCGAGAAAATCACTTTATTTCAACAATGAGTGTTTGGGAAAAAATAGTTAATTTTGATGCAAGCCGTTCTGAAACCGACCGGCAAATTACTCAAAATGCTTAACTAGCCGAGAAAATCACTTTATTTCCACAATGAATGTTTGGAAAAAAATAGTGAATATTCATGCAAGCCGTTCTAACCAACCGGCAAATTACTCAAAATGCTGAACTTGCCGAGAAAATCACTTTATTTCCACAATGAATGATTGACAAAAAATACTTTATTTTGCTGCAAGCCATTCTGAAACCAGCCGGCAAATTACTCAAAATGCTTAACTAGCCGAGAAAATCACTTTCGTTCCACAATGAATGATTGACAAAAAATAGTTTATTTTGCTGCAAACCATTCTGAAACCAGCCGGCAAATTACTCAAAATGCTTAACTTGCCGAGAAAATCACTTTATTTCCACAATGAATGTTTGGCAAAAAATAGTTAATTTTGATGCAAGCCGTTCTGAAACCAACCGTCAAATTACTCAAAATGCTTAACTTGCCGAGAAAATCACTTTATTTCCACAATGAATGTTTGACAAAAAATAGTTAATTTTGATGCAAGCCGTTCTGAAACCAACCGGCAAATTACTAAAAATGCTTAACTAGACGAGAAAATCACTTTATTTCCACAATGAATGTTTGGAAAAAAATAGTGAATTTTCATGCAAGCCGTCCTGAAACCAAACGGCATATTACTCAAAATGCTTAACTTGCTGAGAAAATCACTTTATTTCCACAATGAATGATTGACAAAAAATAGTTAATTTTGATGCAAGCCGTTCTGAAACCGACCGGCAAATTACTCAAAATGCTTAACTAGCCGAGAAAATCACTTTATTTCCACAATGAATGTTTGGAAAAAAATAGTGAATATTCATGCAAGCCGTTCTAACCATCCGGCAAATTACTCAAAATGCTTAACTTGCCGAGAAAATCACTTTCGTTCCACAATGAATGATTGACAAAAAATAGTTTATTTTGCTGCAAGCCATTCTGAAACCAGCCGGCAAATTACTCAAAATGCTTAACTTGCCGAGAAAATCACTTTATTTCCACAATGAATGTTTGGCAAAAAATAGTTAATTTTGATGCAAGCCGTTCTGAAACCAACCGTCAAATTACTCAAAATGCTTAACTCACCGAGAAAATCACTTTATTTCCACAATGAATGTTTGGGAAAAAATAGTTAATTTTGATGCAAGCCGTTCTGAAACCAACCGGCAAATTACTCAAAATGCTTAACTCACCGAGAAAATCACTTTTTTTCAATAATGAATGTTTGGGGGAAAATAGTTAATTTTGATGCAAGCCGTTCTGAAACTTACCGGCAAATTACTCAAAATGCTTAACTCACCGCGAAAATCACTTTATTTCAATAATGAATGCTTGAGGTAAAATAGTTAATTTTGATGCAAGCCGTTCAGAAACCAACCGGCAAATTACTCAAAATGCTTAGCTTGCCGAGAAAATCACTTTATTTCCACAATGAATGTTTGGAAAAAAATAGTGAATATTCATGCAAGCCGTTCTAACCAACCGGCAAATTACTCAAAATGCTGAACTTGCCGAGAAAATCACTTTATTTCCACAACGAATGATTGACAAAAAATACTTTATTTTGCTGCAAGCCATTCTGAAACCAGCCGGCAAATTACTCAAAATGCTTAACGAGCCGAGAAAATCACTTTCGTTCCACAATGAATGATTGACAAAAAATAGTTTATTTTGCTGCAAGCCATTCTGAAACCAGCCGGCAAATTAATCAAAATGCTTAACTTGCCGAGAAAATCACTTTATTTCCACAATGAATGTTTGGCAAAAAATTGTTAATTTTGATGCAAGCCGTTCTGAAACCAACCGTCAAATTACTCAAAATGCTTAACTTGCCGAGAAAATCACTTTATTTCCACAATGAATGTTTCACAAAAAATAGTTAATTTTGATGCAAGCCGTTCTGAAACCAGCCGGCAAATTACTCAAAATGCTTAACTAGCCGAGAAAATCACTTTATTTCCACAATGAATGATTGACAAAAAATAGTTAATTTTGCTTCAAGCCGTTCTGAAACCAACCGGCAAATTACTGAAAATGCTTAACTCACCGAGAAAATCACTTTTTTTCAATAATGAATGTTTGGGGGAAAATAGTTAATTTTGATGCAAGCCGTTCTCAAACTTGCCGGCAAATTACTCAAAATGCTTAACTCACCGCGAAAATCACTTTATTTCAATAATGAATGTTTGAGGAAAAATAGTTAATTTTGATGCAAGCCGTTCTGAAACCGACCGGCAAATTACTCAAAATGCTTCCCTAGCCGAGAAAATCACTTTATTTCCACAATGAATGTTTGGAAAAAAATAGTGAATATTCATGCAAGCCGTTCTAACCAACCGGCAAATTACTCAAAATGCTTAACTTGCCGAGAAAACCACTTTATTTCCACAATGAATGATTGACAAAAAATAGTAAATTTTGCTGGAAGCCGTTCTGAAACCAACCGGCAAATTACACAAAATGCTTAATTAGCCGAGAAAATCACTTTCGTTCCAAAATGAATGTTTGGCAAAAAATAGTTAATTTTGCTGCAAGCCGTTCTGAAACCAACCGGCAAATTACGCAAAATGCTTAACTAGCCGAGAAAATCACTTTCGTTCCAAAATGAATGTTTGGCAAAAAATAGTGAATTTTCATGCAAGCCGTTCTGAAAACAACCGGCAAATTACTCAAAATGCTTAACTAGCCGAGAAAATCACTTTCGTTCCACAATGAATGATTGACAAAAAATAGTTTATTTTGCTGCAAGCCATTCTGAAACCAGCCGGTAAATTACTCAAAATGCTTAACTTGCCGAGAAAATCACTTTATTTCCACAATGAATGTTTGGCAAATAATAGTTAATTTTGATGCAAGCCGTTCTGAAACCAACCGTCAAATTACTCAAAATGCTTAACTTGCCGAGAAAATCGCTTTATTACCACAATGAATGTTTGACAAAAAATAGTTAATTTTGATGCAAGCCGTTCTGAAACCAACCGGCAAATTACTCAAAATGCTTAACTAGCCGAGAAAATCACTTTCGTTCCACAATGAATGTTTGGGAAAAAATAGTTAATTTTGATGCAAGCCGTTCTGAAACCAACCGTCAAATTACTCAAAATGCTTAACGCACCGCGAAAATCACTTTATTTCAATAATGAATGTTTGGGGGACAATAGTTAATTTTAATGCAAGCCGTTCTGAAACCAACCGGCAAATTACTCAAAATGCTTATTAGCCGAGAATATCACTTTCGTTCCAAAATGAATGTTTGGCAAAAAATAGTGAATTTTCATGCAAGCCGTTCTGAAAACAACCGGCAAATTACTCAAAATGCTTAACTCACCGAGAAATCACTTTATTTCCACAATGAATGTTTGGGAAAAAATAGTTAATTTTGATGCAAGCCGTTCTGAAACCAACCGGCAAATTACTCAAAATGCTTAACTCACCGAGAAAATCACTTTTTTTCAATAATGAATGTTTGGGGGAAAATAGTTAATTTTGATGCAAGCCGTTCTGAAACTTACCGGCAAATTACTCAAAATGCTTAACTCACCGCGAAAATCACTTTATTTCAATAATGAATGTTTGAGGAAAAATAGTTAATTTTGATGCAAGCCGTTCAGAAACCAACCGGCAAATTACTCAAAATGCTTAGCTTGCCGAGAAAATCACTTTATTTCCACAATGAATGATTGACAAAAAATAGTTAATTTTGCTGCCAGCCGTTCTGAAACCAACCGGCAAATTGCTCAAAATGCTTATTTAGCCGAGAAAATCACTTTCGTTCCAAAATGAATGTTTGGCCAAAAATAGTGAATTTTCATGCAAGCCGTTCTAACCATCCGGCAAATTACTCAAAATGCTTAACTTGCCGAGAAAATCACTTTCGTTCCACAATGAATGATTGACAAAAAATAGTTTATTTTGCTGCAAGCCATTCTGAAACCAGCCGGCAAATTACTCAAAATGCTTAACTTGCCGAGAAAATCACTTTATTTCCACAATGAATGTTTGGCAAAAAATAGTTAATTTTGATGCAAGCCGTTCTGAAACCAACCGTCAAATTACTCAAAATGCTTAACTCACCGAGAAAATCACTTTATTTCCACAATGAATGTTTGGGAAAAAATAGTTAATTTTGATGCAAGCCGTTCTGAAACCAACCGGCAAATTACTCAAAATGCTTAACTCACCGAGAAAATCACTTTTTTTCAATAATGAATGTTTGGGGGAAAATAGTTAATTTTGATGCAAGCCGTTCTGAAACTTACCGGCAAATTACTCAAAATGCTTAACTCACCGCGAAAATCACTTTATTTCAATAATGAATGCTTGAGGTAAAATAGTTAATTTTGATGCAAGCCGTTCAGAAACCAACCGGCAAATTACTCAAAATGCTTAGCTTGCCGAGAAAATCACTTTATTTCCACAATGAATGTTTGGAAAAAAATAGTGAATATTCATGCAAGCCGTTCTAACCAACCGGCAAATTACTCAAAATGCTGAACTTGCCGAGAAAATCACTTTATTTCCACAACGAATGATTGACAAAAAATACTTTATTTTGCTGCAAGCCATTCTGAAACCAGCCGGCAAATTACTCAAAATGCTTAACGAGCCGAGAAAATCACTTTCGTTCCACAATGAATGATTGACAAAAAATAGTTTATTTTGCTGCAAGCCATTCTGAAACCAGCCGGCAAATTAATCAAAATGCTTAACTTGCCGAGAAAATCACTTTATTTCCACAATGAATGTTTGGCAAAAAATTGTTAATTTTGATGCAAGCCGTTCTGAAACCAACCGTCAAATTACTCAAAATGCTTAACTTGCCGAGAAAATCACTTTATTTCCACAATGAATGTTTCACAAAAAATAGTTAATTTTGATGCAAGCCGTTCTGAAACCAGCCGGCAAATTACTCAAAATGCTTAACTAGCCGAGAAAATCACTTTATTTCCACAATGAATGATTGACAAAAAATAGTTAATTTTGCTTCAAGCCGTTCTGAAACCAACCGGCAAATTACTGAAAATGCTTAACTCACCGAGAAAATCACTTTTTTTCAATAATGAATGTTTGGGGGAAAATAGTTAATTTTGATGCAAGCCGTTCTCAAACTTGCCGGCAAATTACTCAAAATGCTTAACTCACCGCGAAAATCACTTTATTTCAATAATGAATGTTTGAGGAAAAATAGTTAATTTTGATGCAAGCCGTTCTGAAACCGACCGGCAAATTACTCAAAATGCTTCCCTAGCCGAGAAAATCACTTTATTTCCACAATGAATGTTTGGAAAAAAATAGTGAATATTCATGCAAGCCGTTCTAACCAACCGGCAAATTACTCAAAATGCTTAACTTGCCGAGAAAACCACTTTATTTCCACAATGAATGATTGACAAAAAATAGTAAATTTTGCTGGAAGCCGTTCTGAAACCAACCGGCAAATTACACAAAATGCTTAACTAGCCGAGAAAATCACTTTCGTTCCAAAATGAATGTTTGGCAAAAAATAGTTAATTTTGCTGCAAGCCGTTCTGAAACCAACCGGCAAATTACGCAAAATGCTTAACTAGCCGAGAAAATCACTTTCGTTCCAAAATGAATGTTTGGCAAAAAATAGTGAATTTTCATGCAAGCCGTTCTGAAAACAACCGGCAAATTACTCAAAATGCTTAACTAGCCGAGAAAATCACTTTCGTTCCACAATGAATGATTGACAAAAAATAGTTTATTTTGCTGCAAGCCATTCTGAAACCAGCCGGCAAATTACTCAAAATGCTTAACTTGCCGAGAAAATCACTTTATTTCCACAATGAATGTTTGGCAAATAATAGTTAATTTTGATGCAAGCCGTTCTGAAACCAACCGTCAAATTACTCAAAATGCTTAACTTGCCGAGAAAATCGCTTTATTTCCACAATGAATGTTTGACAAAAAATAGTTAATTTTGATGCAAGCCGTTCTGAAACCAACCGGCAAATTACTCAAAATGCTTAACTAGCCGAGAAAATCACTTTCGTTCCACAATGAATGTTTGGGAAAAAATAGTTAATTTTGATGCAAGCCGTTCTGAAACCAACCGTCAAATTACTCAAAATGCTTAACGCACCGCGAAAATCACTTTATTTCAATAATGAATGTTTGGGGGACAATAGTTAATTTTAATGCAAGCCGTTCTGAAACCAACCGGCAAATTACTCAAAATGCTTATTAGCCGAGAATATCACTTTCGTTCCAAAATGAATGTTTGGCAAAAAATAGTGAATTTTCATGCAAGCCGTTCTGAAAACAACCGGCAAATTACTCAAAATGCTTAACTCACCGAGAAATCACTTTATTTCCACAATGAATGTTTGGGAAAAAATAGTTAATTTTGATGCAAGCCGTTCTGAAACCAACCGGCAAATTACTCAAAATGCTTAACTCACCGAGAAAATCACTTTTTTTCAATAATGAATGTTTGGGGGAAAATAGTTAATTTTGATGCAAGCCGTTCTGAAACTTACCGGCAAATTACTCAAAATGCTTAACTCACCGCGAAAATCACTTTATTTCAATAATGAATGTTTGAGGAAAAATAGTTAATTTTGATGCAAGCCGTTCAGAAACCAACCGGCAAATTACTCAAAATGCTTAGCTTGCCGAGAAAATCACTTTATTTCCACAATGAATGATTGACAAAAAATAGTTAATTTTGCTGCTAGCAGTTCTGAAACCAACCGGCAAATTGCTCAAAATGCTTATTTAGCCGAGAAAATCACTTTCGTTCCAAAATGAATGTTTGGCCAAAAATAGTGAATTTTCATGCAAGCCGTTCTGAAACCGACCGGCAAATTACTCAAAATGCTTAACTCACCGAGAAAACCACTTTATTTCAACAATGAGTGTTTGGGAAAAAATAGTTAATTTTGATGCAAGCCGTTCTGAAACCGACCGGCAAATTACTCAAAATGCTTAACTAGCCG
Source organism: Scyliorhinus torazame (assembly GCF_047496885.1). Taxonomy (NCBI): domain Eukaryota; kingdom Metazoa; phylum Chordata; class Chondrichthyes; order Carcharhiniformes; family Scyliorhinidae; genus Scyliorhinus; species Scyliorhinus torazame. The sequence continues at coordinate 244,715,447 of NC_092712.1, forward strand.
AGAAAATCACTTTATTTCCACAATGAATGTTTGGAAAAAAATAGTGAATATTCATGCAAGCCGTTCTAACCAACCGGCAAATTACTCAAAATGCTGAACTTGCCGAGAAAATCACTTTATTTCCACAATGAATGATTGACAAAAAATACTTTATTTTGCTGCAAGCCATTCTGAAACCAGCCGGCAAATTACTCAAAATGCTTAACTAGCCGAGAAAATCACTTTCGTTCCACGATGAATGATTGACAAAAAATAGTTTATTTTGCTGCAAGCCATTCTGAAACCAGTCGGCAAATTACTCAAAATGCTTAACTTGCCGAGAAAATCACTTTATTTCCACAATGAATGTTTGGCAAAAAATAGTTAATTTTGATGCAAGCCGTTCTGAAACCAACCGTCAAATTACTCAAAATGCTTAACGTGCCGAGAAAATCACTTTATTTCCACAATGAATGTTTGACAAAAAATAGTTAATTTTGATGCAAGTCGTTCTGAAACCAACCGGCAAATTACTCAAAATGCTTAACTAGCCGAGAAAATCACTTTATTTCCACAATGAATGTTTGGAAAAAAATAGTGAATTTTCATGCAAGCCGTCCTGAAACCAACCGGCATATTACTCAAAATGCTGAACTTGCCGAGAAAATCACTTTAATTCCACAATGAATGATTGACAAAAAATAGTTAATTTTGATGCAAGCCGTTCTGAAACCGACCGGCAAATTACTCAAAATGCTTAACTAGCCGAGAAAATCACTTTATTTCCACAATGAATGTTTGGAAAAAAATAGTGAATATTCATGCAAGCCGTTCTAACCAACCGGCAAATTACTCAAAATGCTTAACTTGCCGAGAAAATCACTTTATTTCCACAATGAATGATTGACAAGAAATCGTCTATTTGCTGCAAGCCATTCTGAAACCAGCCGGCAAATTACTCAAAATGCTTAACTAGCCGAGAAAATCACTTTCGTTCCACAATGAATGTTTGGCAAAAAATAGTTAATTTTGATGCAAGCCGTTCTGAAACCAACCGTCAAATTACTCAAAATGCTTAACTCACCGAGAAAATCACTTTATTTCCACAATGAATGTTTGGGAAAAAATAGTTAATTTTGATGCAAGCCGTTCTGAAACCAACCAGCAAATTACTCAAAATGCTTAACTCACCGAGAAAATCACTTTTTTTCAATAATGAATGTTTGGGGGAAAATAGTTAATTTTGATGCAAGCCGTTCTGAAACTTACCGGCAAATTACTCAAAATGCTTAACTCACCGCGAAAATCACTTTATTTCAATAATGAATGTTTGAGGAAAAATAGTTAATTTTGATGCAAGCCGTTCAGAAACCAACCGGCAAATTACTCAAAATGCTTATTTAGCCGAGAAAATCACTTTCGTTCCAAAATGAATGTTTGGCCAAAAATTGTGAATTTTCATGCAAGCCGTTCTGAAACCGACCGGCAAATTACTCAAAATGCTTAACTCACCGAGAAAATCACTTTATTTCAACAATGAATGTTTGGGGGACAATAGTTAATTTTGATGCAAGCCGTTCTGAAACCAACCGTCAAATTACTCAAAATGCTTAACTCACCGCGAAAATCACTTTATTTCAATAATGAATGTTTGGGGGACAATAGTTAATTTTGATGCAAGCCGTTCTGAAACCAACCGGCAAATTACTCAAAATGCTTAACTAGCCGAGAATATCACTTTCGTTCCAAAATGAATGTTTGGCAAAAAATAGTGAATTTTCATGCAAGCCGTTCTGAAAACAACCGGCAAATTACTCAAAATGCTTAGCTTGCAGAGGAAATCACTTTATTTCCACAATGAATATTTGGCCAAAAATAGTGAATTTTCATGCAAGCCGTTCTGAAACCGACCGGCAAATTACTCAAAATGCTTAACTCACCGAGAAAATCACTTTATTTCAACAATGAGTGTTTGGGAAAAAATAGTTAATTTTGATGCAAGCCGTTCTGAAACCGACCGGCAAATTACTCAAAATGCTTAACTAGCCGAGAAAATCACTTTATTTCCACAATGAATGTTTGGAAAAAAATAGTGAATATTCATGCAAGCCGTTCTAACCAACCGGCAAATTACTCAAAATGCTGAACTTGCCGAGAAAATCACTTTATTTCCACAATGAATGATTGACAAAAAATACTTTATTTTGCTGCAAGCCATTCTGAAACCAGCCGGCAAATTACTCAAAATGCTTAACTAGCCGAGAAAATCACTTTCGTTCCACAATGAATGATTGACAAAAAATAGTTTATTTTGCTGCAAACCATTCTGAAACCAGCCGGCAAATTACTCAAAATGCTTAACTTGCCGAGAAAATCACTTTATTTCCACAATGAATGTTTGGCAACAAATAGTTAATTTTGATGCAAGCCGTTCTGAAACCAACCGTCAAATTACTCAAAATGCTTAACTTGCCGAGAAAATCACTTTATTTCCACAATGAATGTTTGACAAAAAATAGTTAATTTTGATGCAAGCCGTTCTGAAACCAACCGGCAAATTACTAAAAATGCTTAACTAGCCGAGAAAATCACTTTATTTCCACAATGAATGTTTGGAAAAAAATAGTGAATTTTCATGCAAGCAGTCCTGAAACCAAACGGCATATTACTCAAAATGCTTAACTTGCCGAGAAAATCACTTTATTTCCACAATGAATGATTGACAAAAAATAGTTAATTTTGATGCAAGCCATTCTGAAACCAGCCGGCAAATTACGCAAAATGCTTAACTTGCCGAGAAAATCACTTTATTTCCACAATGAATGTTTGGCAAAAAATAGTTAATTTTGATGCAAGCCGTTCTGAAACCAACCGTCAAATTACTCAAAATGCTTAACTCACCGAGAAAATCACTTTATTTCCACAATGAATGTTTGGGAAAAAATAGCTAATTTTGATGCCAGCCGTTCTGAAACCAACCGGCAAATTACTCAAAATGCTTAACTCACCGCGAAAATCACTTTATTTCAATAATGAATGCTTGAGGTAAAATAGTTAATTTTGATGCAAGCCGTTCAGAAACCAACCGGCAAATTACTCAAAATGCTGAGCTTGCCGAGAAAATCACTTTATTTCCACAATGAATGTTTGGAAAAAAATAGTGAATATTCATGCAAGCCGTTCTAACCAACCGGCAAATTACTCAAAATGCTGAACTTGCCGAGAAAATCACTTTATTTCCACAATGAATGATTGACAAAAAATACTTTATTTTGCTGCAAGCCATTCTGAAACCAGCCGGCAAATTACTCAAAATGCTTAACGAGCCGAGAAAATCACTTTCGTTCCACAATGAATGATTGACTAAAAATAGTTTATTTTGCTGCAAGCCATTCTGAAACCAGCCGGCAAATTAATCAAAATGCTTAACTTGCCGAGAAAATCACTTTATTTCCACAATGAATGTTTGGCAAAAAATAGTTAATTTTGATGCAAGCCGTTCTGAAACCAACCGTCAAATTACTCAAAATGCTTAACTAGCCGAGAAAATCACTTTATTTCCACAATGAATGATTGACAAAAAATAGTTAATTTTGCTTCAAGCCGTTCTGAAACCAACCGGCAAATTACTGAAAATGCTTAACTCACCGAGAAAATCACTTTTTTTCAATAATGAATGTTTGGGGGAAAATAGTTAATTTTGATGCAAGCCGTTCTCAAACTTGCCGGCAAATTACTCAAAATGCTTAACTCACCGCGAAAATCACTTTATTTCAATAATGAATGTTTGAGGAAAAATAGTTAATTTTGATGCGAGCCGTTCTGAAACCAACCGGCAAATTGCTCAAAATGCTTAACTCACCGAGAAATCACTTTATTTCCACAATGAATGTTTGGGAAAAAATAGTTAATTTTGATGCAAGCCGTTCTGAAACCAACCGGCAAATTACTCAAAATGCTTAACTCACCGAGAAAATCACTTTTTTTCAATAATGAATGTTTGGGGGAAAATAGTTAATTTTGATGCAAGCCGTTCTGAAACTTACCGGCAAATTACTCAAAATGCTTAACTCACCGCGAAAATCACTTTATTTCAATAATGAATGTTTGAGGAAAAATAGTTAATTTTGATGCAAGCCGTTCAGAAACCAACCGGCAAATTACTCAAAATGCTTAGCTTGCCGAGAAAATCACTTTATTTCCACAATGAATGATTGACAAAAAATAGTTAATTTTGCTGCTAGCCGTTCTGAAACCAACCGGCAAATTGCTCAAAATGCTTATTTAGCCGAGAAAATCACTTTCGTTCCAAAATGAATGTTTGGCCAAAAATAGTGAATTTTCATGCAAGCCGTTCTGAAACCGACCGGCAAATTACTCAAAATGCTTAACTCACCGAGAAAACCACTTTATTTCAACAATGAGTGTTTGGGAAAAAATAGTTAATTTTGATGCAAGCCGTTCTGAAACCGACCGGCAAATTACTCAAAATGCTTAACTAGCCGAGAAAATCACTTTATTTCCACAATGAATGTTTGGAAAAAAATAGTGAATATTCATGCAAGCCGTTCTAACCAACCGGCAAATTACTCAAAATGCTGAACTTGCCGAGAAAATCACTTTATTTCCACAATGAATGATTGACAAAAAATACTTTATTTTGCTGCAAGCCATTCTGAAACCAGCCGGCAAATTACTCAAAATGCTTAACTAGCCGAGAAAATCACTTTCGTTCCACAATGAATGATTGACAAAAAATAGTTTATTTTGCTGCAAACCATTCTGAAACCAGCCGGCAAATTACTCAAAATGCTTAACTTGCCGAGAAAATCACTTTATTTCCACAATGAATGTTTGGCAACAAATAGTTAATTTTGATGCAAGCCGTTCTGAAACCAACCGTCAAATTACTCAAAATGCTTAACTTGCCGAGAAAATCACTTTATTTCCACAATGAATGTTTGACAAAAAATAGTTAATTTTGATGCAAGCCGTTCTGAAACCAACCGGCAAATTACTAAAAATGCTTAACTAGCCGAGAAAATCACTTTATTTCCACAATGAATGTTTGGAAAAAAATAGTGAATTTTCATGCAAGCAGTCCTGAAACCAAACGGCATATTACTCAAAATGCTTAACTTGCCGAGAAAATCACTTTATTTCCACAATGAATGATTGACAAAAAATAGTTAATTTTGATGCAAGCCATTCTGAAACCAGCCGGCAAATTACGCAAAATGCTTAACTTGCCGAGAAAATCACTTTATTTCCACAATGAATGTTTGACAAAAAATAGTTAATTTTGATGCAAGCCGTTCTGAAACCAACCGTCAAATTACTCAAAATGCTTAACTCACCGAGAAAATCACTTTATTTCCACAATGAATGATTGACAAAAAATAGTTAATTTTGCTTCAAGCCGTTCTGAAACCAACCGGCAAATTACTGAAAATGCTTAACTCACCGAGAAAATCACTTTTTTTCAATAATGAATGTTTGGGGGAAAATAGTTAATTTTGATGCAAGCCGTTCTCAAACTTGCCGGCAAATTACTCAAAATGCTTAACTCACCGCGAAAATCACTTTATTTCAATAATGAATGTTTGAGGAAAAATAGTTAATTTTGATGCGAGCCGTTCTGAAACCAACCGGCAAATTGCTCAAAATGCTTAACTCACCGAGAAATCACTTTATTTCCACAATGAATGTTTGGGAAAAAATAGTTAATTTTGATGCAAGCCGTTCTGAAACCAACCGGCAAATTACTCAAAATGCTTAACTCACCGAGAAAATCACTTTTTTTCAATAATGAATGTTTGGGGGAAAATAGTTAATTTTGATGCAAGCCGTTCTGAAACTTACCGGCAAATTACTCAAAATGCTTAACTCACCGCGAAAATCACTTTATTTCAATAATGAATGTTTGAGGAAAAATAGTTAATTTTGATGCAAGCCGTTCAGAAACCAACCGGCAAATTACTCAAAATGCTTAGCTTGCCGAGAAAATCACTTTATTTCCACAATGAATGATTGACAAAAAATAGTTAATTTTGCTGCTAGCCGTTCTGAAACCAACCGGCAAATTGCTCAAAATGCTTATTTAGCCGAGAAAATCACTTTCGTTCCAAAATGAATGTTTGGCCAAAAATAGTGAATTTTCATGCAAGCCGTTCTGAAACCGACCGCCAAATTACTCAAAATGCTTAACTCACCGAGAAAACCACTTTATTTCAACAATGAGTGTTTGGGAAAAAATAGTTAATTTTGATGCAAGCCGTTCTGAAACCGACCGGCAAATTACTCAAAATGCTTAACTAGCCGAGAAAATCACTTTATTTCCACAATGAATGTTTGGAAAAAAATAGTGAATATTCATGCAAGCCGTTCTAACCAACCGGCAAATTACTCAAAATGCTGAACTTGCCGAGAAAATCACTTTATTTCCACAATGAATGATTGACAAAAAATACTTTATTTTGCTGCAAGCCATTCTGAAACCAGCCGGCAAATTACTCAAAATGCTTAACTAGCCGAGAAAATCACTTTCGTTCCACAATGAATGATTGACAAAAAATAGTTTATTTTGCTGCAAACCATTCTGAAACCAGCCGGCAAATTACTCAAAATGCTTAACTTGCCGAGAAAATCACTTTATTTCCACAATGAATGTTTGGCAACAAATAGTTAATTTTGATGCAAGCCGTTCTGAAACCAACCGTCAAATTACTCAAAATGCTTAACTTGCCGAGAAAATCACTTTATTTCCACAATGAATGTTTGACAAAAAATAGTTAATTTTGATGCAAGCCGTTCTGAAACCAACCGGCAAATTACTAAAAATGCTTAACTAGCCGAGAAAATCACTTTATTTCCACAATGAATGTTTGGAAAAAAATAGTGAATTTTCATGCAAGCAGTCCTGAAACCAAACGGCATATTACTCAAAATGCTTAACTTGCCGAGAAAATCACTTTATTTCCACAATGAATGATTGACAAAAAATAGTTAATTTTGATGCAAGCCATTCTGAAACCAGCCGGCAAATTACGCAAAATGCTTAACTTGCCGAGAAAATCACTTTATTTCCACAATGAATGTTTGGCAAAAAATAGTTAATTTTGATGCAAGCCGTTCTGAAACCAACCGTCAAATTACTCAAAATGCTTAACTCACCGAGAAAATCACTTTATTTCCACAATGAATGTTTGGGAAAAAATAGCTAATTTTGATGCCAGCCGTTCTGAAACCAACCGGCAAATTACTCAAAATGCTTAACTCACCGCGAAAATCACTTTATTTCAATAATGAATGCTTGAGGTAAAATAGTTAATTTTGATGCAAGCCGTTCAGAAACCAACCGGCAAATTACTCAAAATGCTGAGCTTGCCGAGAAAATCACTTTATTTCCACAATGAATGTTTGGAAAAAAATAGTGAATATTCATGCAAGCCGTTCTAACCAACCGGCAAATTACTCAAAATGCTGAACTTGCCGAGAAAATCACTTTATTTCCACAATGAATGATTGACAAAAAATACTTTATTTTGCTGCAAGCCATTCTGAAACCAGCCGGCAAATTACTCAAAATGCTTAACGAGCCGAGAAAATCACTTTCGTTCCACAATGAATGATTGACTAAAAATAGTTTATTTTGCTGCAAGCCATTCTGAAACCAGCCGGCAAATTAATCAAAATGCTTAACTTGCCGAGAAAATCACTTTATTTCCACAATGAATGTTTGGCAAAAAATAGTTAATTTTGATGCAAGCCGTTCTGAAACCAACCGTCAAATTACTCAAAATGCTTAACTAGCCGAGAAAATCACTTTATTTCCACAATGAATGATTGACAAAAAATAGTTAATTTTGCTTCAAGCCGTTCTGAAACCAACCGGCAAATTACTGAAAATGCTTAACTCACCGAGAAAATCACTTTTTTTCAATAATGAATGTTTGGGGGAAAATAGTTAATTTTGATGCAAGCCGTTCTCAAACTTGCCGGCAAATTACTCAAAATGCTTAACTCACCGCGAAAATCACTTTATTTCAATAATGAATGTTTGAGGAAAAATAGTTAATTTTGATGCGAGCCGTTCTGAAACCAACCGGCAAATTGCTCAAAATGCTTAACTCACCGAGAAATCACTTTATTTCCACAATGAATGTTTGGGAAAAAATAGTTAATTTTGATGCAAGCCGTTCTGAAACCAACCGGCAAATTACTCAAAATGCTTAACTCACCGAGAAAATCACTTTTTTTCAATAATGAATGTTTGGGGGAAAATAGTTAATTTTGATGCAAGCCGTTCTGAAACTTACCGGCAAATTACTCAAAATGCTTAACTCACCGCGAAAATCACTTTATTTCAATAATGAATGTTTGAGGAAAAATAGTTAATTTTGATGCAAGCCGTTCAGAAACCAACCGGCAAATTACTCAAAATGCTTAGCTTGCCGAGAAAATCACTTTATTTCCACAATGAATGATTGACAAAAAATAGTTAATTTTGCTGCTAGCCGTTCTGAAACCAACCGGCAAATTGCTCAAAATGCTTATTTAGCCGAGAAAATCACTTTCGTTCCAAAATGAATGTTTGGCCAAAAATAGTGAATTTTCATGCAAGCCGTTCTGAAACCGACCGGCAAATTACTCAAAATGCTTAACTCACCGAGAAAACCACTTTATTTCAACAATGAGTGTTTGGGAAAAAATAGTTAATTTTGATGCAAGCCGTTCTGAAACCGACCGGCAAATTACTCAAAATGCTTAACTAGCCGAGAAAATCACTTTATTTCCACAATGAATGTTTGGAAAAAAATAGTGAATATTCATGCAAGCCGTTCTAACCAACCGGCAAATTACTCAAAATGCTGAACTTGCCGAGAAAATCACTTTATTTCCACAATGAATGATTGACAAAAAATACTTTATTTTGCTGCAAGCCATTCTGAAACCAGCCGGCAAATTACTCAAAATGCTTAACTAGCCGAGAAAATCACTTTCGTTCCACGATGAATGATTGACAAAAAATAGTTTATTTTGCTGCAAGCCATTCTGAAACCAGCCGGCAAATTACTCAAAATGCTTAACTTGCCGAGAAAATCACTTTATTTCCACAATGAATGTTTGGCAAAAAATAGTTAATTTTGATGCAAGCCGTTCTGAAACCAACCGTCAAATTACTCAAAATGCTTAACGTGCCGAGAAAATCACTTTATTTCCACAATGAATGTTTGACAAAAAATAGTTAATTTTGATGCAAGTCGTTCTGAAACCAACCGGCAAATTACTCAAAATGCTTAACTAGCCGAGAAAATCACTTTATTTCCACAATGAATGTTTGGAAAAAAATAGTGAATTTTCATGCAAGCCGTCCTGAAACCAACCGGCATATTACTCAAAATGCTGAACTTGCCGAGAAAATCACTTTAATTCCACAATGAATGATTGACAAAAAATAGTTAATTTTGATGCAAGCCGTTCTGAAACCGACCGGCAAATTACTCAAAATGCTTAACTAGCCGAGAAAATCACTTTATTTCCACAATGAATGTTTGGAAAAAAATAGTGAATATTCATGCAAGCCGTTCTAACCAACCGGCAAATTACTCAAAATGCTTAACTTGCCGAGAAAATCACTTTATTTCCACAATGAATGATTGACAAGAAATCGTCTATTTGCTGCAAGCCATTCTGAAACCAGCCGGCAAATTACTCAAAATGCTTAACTAGCCGAGAAAATCACTTTCGTTCCACAATGAATGTTTGGCAAAAAATAGTTAATTTTGATGCAAGCCGTTCTGAAACCAACCGTCAAATTACTCAAAATGCTTAACTCACCGAGAAAATCACTTTATTTCCACAATGAATGTTTGGGAAAAAATAGTTAATTTTGATGCAAGCCGTTCTGAAACCAACCAGCAAATTACTCAAAATGCTTAACTCACCGAGAAAATCACTTTTTTTCAATAATGAATGTTTGGGGGAAAATAGTTAATTTTGATGCAAGCCGTTCTGAAACTTACCGGCAAATTACTCAAAATGCTTAACTCACCGCGAAAATCACTTTATTTCAATAATGAATGTTTGAGGAAAAATAGTTAATTTTGATGCAAGCCGTTCAGAAACCAACCGGCAAATTACTCAAAATGCTTATTTAGCCGAGAAAATCACTTTCGTTCCAAAATGAATGTTTGGCCAAAAATTGTGAATTTTCATGCAAGCCGTTCTGAAACCGACCGGCAAATTACTCAAAATGCTTAACTCACCGAGAAAATCACTTTATTTCAACAATGAGTGTTGGGGAAAAAATAGTTAATTTTGATACAAGCCGTTCTGAAACCAACCGTCAAATTACTCAAAATGCTTAACTCACCGCGAAAATCACTTTATTTCAATAATGAATGTTTGGGGGACAATAGTTAATTTTGATGCAAGCCGTTCTGAAACCAACCGTCAAATTACTCAAAATGCTTAACTCACCGCGAAAATCACTTTATTTCAATAATGAATGTTTGGGGGACAATAGTTAATTTTGATGCAAGCCGTTCTGAAACCAACCGGCAAATTACTCAAAATGCTTAACTAGCCGAGAATATCACTTTCGTTCCAAAATGAATGTTTGGCAAAAAATAGTGAATTTTCATGCAAGCCGTTCTGAAAACAACCGGCAAATTACTCAAAATGCTTAGCTTGCAGAGGAAATCACTTTATTTCCACAATGAATATTTGGCCAAAAATAGTGAATTTTCATGCAAGCCGTTCTGAAACCGACCGGCAAATTACTCAAAATGCTTAACTCACCGAGAAAATCACTTTATTTCAACAATGAGTGTTTGGGAAAAAATAGTTAATTTTGATGCAAGCCGTTCTGAAACCGACCGGCAAATTACTCAAAATGCTTAACTAGCCGAGAAAATCACTTTATTTCCACAATGAATGTTTGGAAAAAAATAGTGAATATTCATGCAAGCCGTTCTAACCAACCGGCAAATTACTCAAAATGCTGAACTTGCCGAGAAAATCACTTTATTTCCACAATGAATGATTGACAAAAAATACTTTATTTTGCTGCAAGCCATTCTGAAACCAGCCGGCAAATTACTCAAAATGCTTAACTAGCCGAGAAAATCACTTTCGTTCCACAATGAATGATTGACAAAAAATAGTTTATTTTGCTGCAAACCATTCTGAAACCAGCCGGCAAATTACTCAAAATGCTTAACTTGCCGAGAAAATCACTTTATTTCCACAATGAATGTTTGGCAACAAATAGTTAATTTTGATGCAAGCCGTTCTGAAACCAACCGTCAAATTACTCAAAATGCTTAACTTGCCGAGAAAATCACTTTATTTCCACAATGAATGTTTGACAAAAAATAGTTAATTTTGATGCAAGCCGTTCTGAAACCAACCGGCAAATTACTAAAAATGCTTAACTAGCCGAGAAAATCACTTTATTTCCACAATGAATGTTTGGAAAAAAATAGTGAATTTTCATGCAAGCCGTCCTGAAACCAAACGGCATATTACTCAAAATGCTTAACTTGCCGAGAAAATCACTTTATTTCCACAATGAATGATTGACAAAAAATAGTTAATTTTGATGCAAGCCATTCTGAAACCAGCCGGCAAATTACGCAAAATGCTTAACTTGCCGAGAAAATCACTTTATTTCCACAATGAATGTTTGGCAAAAAATAGTTAATTTTGATGCAAGCCGTTCTGAAACCAACCGTCAAATTACTCAAAATGCTTAACTCACCGAGAAAATCACTTTAATTCCACAATGAATGTTTGGGAAAAAATAGCTAATTTTGATGCCAGCCGTTCTGAAACCAACCGGCAAATTACTCAAAATGCTTAACTCACCGCGAAAATCACTTTATTTCAATAATGAATGCTTGAGGTAAAATAGTTAATTTTGATGCAAGCCGTTCAGAAACCAACCGGCAAATTACTCAAAATGCTTAGCTTGCCGAGAAAATCACTTTATTTCCACAATGAATGTTTGGAAAAAAATAGTGAATATTCATGCAAGCCGTTCTAACCAACCGGCAAATTACTCAAAATGCTGAACTTGCCGAGAAAATCACTTTATTTCCACAATGAATGATTGACAAAAAATACTTTATTTTGCTGCAAGCCATTCTGAAACCAGCCGGCAAATTACTCAAAATGCTTAACGAGCCGAGAAAATCACTTTCGTTCCACAATGAATGATTGACTGAAAATAGTTTATTTTGCTGCAAGCCATTCTGAAACCAGCCGGCAAATTAATCAAAATGCTTAACTTGCCGAGAAAATCACTTTATTTCCACAATGAATGTTTGGCAAAAAATAGTTAATTTTGATGCAAGCCGTTCTGAAACCAACCGTCAAATTACTCAAAATGCTTAACTTGCCGAGAAAATCACTTTATTTCCACAATGAATGTTTGACAAAAAATAGTTAATTTTGATGCAAGCCGTTCTGAAACCAGCCGGCAAATTACTCAAAATGCTTAACTAGCCGAGAAAATCACTTTATTTCCACAATGAATGATTGACAAAAAATAGTTAATTTTGCTTCAAGCCGTTCTGAAACCAACCGGCAAATTACTGAAAATGCTTAACTCACCGAGAAAATCACTTTTTTTCAATAATGAATGTTTGGGGGAAAATAGTTAATTTTGATGCAAGCCGTTCTCAAACTTGCCGGCAAATTACTCAAAATGCTTAACTCACCGCGAAAATCACTTTATTTCAATAATGAATGTTTGAGGAAAAATAGTTAATTTTGATGCGAGCCGTTCTGAAACCAACCGGCAAATTGCTCAAAATGCTTAACTAGTCGAGAAAATCACTTTCGTTCCAAAATGAATGTTTGGCCAAAAATAGTGAATTTTCATGCAAGCCGTTCTGAAACCGACCGGCAAATTACTCAAAATGCTTCCCTAGCCGAGAAAATCACTTAATTTCCACAATGAATGTTTGGAAAAAAATAGTGAATATTCATGCAAGCCGTTCTAACCAACCGGCAAATTACTCAAAATGCTTAACTTGCCGAGAAAACCACTTTATTTCCACAATGAATGATTGACAAAAAATAGTAAATTTTGCTGGAAGCCGTTCTGAAACCAACCGGCAAATTACACAAAATGCTTAACTAGCCGAGAAAATCACTTTCGTTCCAAAATGAATGTTTGGCAAAAAATAGTTAATTTTGCTGCAAGCCGTTCTGAAACCAACCGGCAAATTACTCAAAATGCTTAACTAGCCGAGAAAATCACTTTCGTTCCAAAATGAATGTTTGGCAAAAAATACTTTATTTTGCTGCAAGCCATTCTGAAACCAGCCGGCAAATTACTCAAAATGCTTAACGAGCCGAGAAAATCACTTTCGTTCCACAATGAATGATTGACTAAAAATAGTTTATTTTGCTGCAAGCCATTCTGAAACCAGCCGGCAAATTAATCAAAATGCTTAACTTGCCGAGAAAATCACTTTATTTCCACAATGAATGTTTGGCAAAAAATAGTTAATTTTGATGCAAGCCGTTCTGAAACCAACCGTCAAATTACTCAAAATGCTTAACTTGCCGAGAAAATCACTTTATTTCCACAATGAATGTTTGACAAAAAATAGTTAATTTTGATGCAAGCCGTTCTGAAACCAGCCGGCAAATTACTCAAAATGCTTAACTAGCCGAGAAAATCACTTTATTTCCACAATGAATGATTGACAAAAAATAGTTAATTTTGCTTCAAGCCGTTCTGAAACCAACCGGCAAATTACTGAAAATGCTTAACTCACCGAGAAAATCACTTTTTTTCAATAATGAATGTTTGGGGGAAAATAGTTAATTTTGATGCAAGCCGTTCTCAAACTTGCCGGCAAATTACTCAAAATGCTTAACTCACCGCGAAAATCACTTTATTTCAATAATGAATGTTTGAGGAAAAATAGTTAATTTTGATGCAAGCCGTTCTGAAAGCAACCGGCAAATTGCTCAAAATGCTTAACTAGTCGAGAAAATCACTTTCGTTCCAAAATGAATGTTTGGCCAAAAATAGTGAATTTTCTTGCAAGCCGTTCTGAAACCGACCGGCAAATTACTCAAAATGCTTCCCTAGCCGAGAAAATCACTTTATTTCCACAATGAATGTTTGGAAAAAAATAGTGAATATTCATGCAAGCCGTTCTAACCAACCGGCAAATTACTCAAAATGCTTAACTTGCCGAGAAAACCACTTTATTTCCACAATGAATGATTGACAAAAAATAGTAAATTTTGCAGGAAGCCGTTCTGAAAACAACCGGCAAATTACACAAAATGCTTAACTAGCCGAGAAAATCACTTTCGTTCCAAAATGAATGTTTGGCAAAAAATAGTTAATTTTGCTGCAAGCCGTTCTGAAACCAACCGGCAAATTACTCAAAATGCTTAACTAGCCGAGAAAATCACTTTCGTTCCAAAATGAATGTTTGGCAAAAAATAGTGAATTTTCATGCAAGCCGTTCTGAAAACAACCGGCAAATTACTCAAAATGCTTAACTAGCCGAGAAAATCACTTTCGTTCCTAAATGAATGTTTGGCAAAAAATACTTTATTTTGCTGCAAGCCATTCTGAAACCAGCCGGCAAATTACTCAAAATGCTTAACGAGCCGAGAAAATCACTTTCGTTCCACAATGAATGATTGACTAAAAATAGTTTATTTTGCTGCAAGCCATTCTGAAACCAGCCGGCAAATTAATCAAAATGCTTAACTTGCCGAGAAAATCACTTTATTTCCACAATGAATGTTTGGCAAAAAATAGTTAATTTTGATGCAAGCCGTTCTGAAACCAACCGTCAAATTACTCAAAATGCTTAACTTGCCGAGAAAATCACTTTATTTCCACAATGAATGTTTGACAAAAAATAGTTAATTTTGATGCAAGCCGTTCTGAAACCAGCCGGCAAATTACTCAAAATGCTTAACTAGCCGAGAAAATCACTTTATTTCCACAATGAATGATTGACAAAAAATAGTTAATTTTGCTTCAAGCCGTTCTGAAACCAACCGGCAAATTACTGAAAATGCTTAACTCACCGAGAAAATCACTTTTTTTCAATAATGAATGTTTGGGGGAAAATAGTTAATTTTGATGCAAGCCGTTCTCAAACTTGCCGGCAAATTACTCAAAATGCTTAACTCACCGCGAAAATCACTTTATTTCAATAATGAATGTTTGAGGAAAAATAGTTAATTTTGATGCAAGCCGTTCTGAAAGCAACCGGCAAATTGCTCAAAATGCTTAACTAGTCGAGAAAATCACTTTCGTTCCAAAATGAATGTTTGGCCAAAAATAGTGAATTTTCTTGCAAGCCGTTCTGAAACCGACCGGCAAATTACTCAAAATGCTTCCCTAGCCGAGAAAATCACTTTATTTCCACAATGAATGTTTGGAAAAAAATAGTGAATATTCATGCAAGCCGTTCTAACCAACCGGCAAATTACTCAAAATGCTTAACTTGCCGAGAAAACCACTTTATTTCCACAATGAATGATTGACAAAAAATAGTAAATTTTGCAGGAAGCCGTTCTGAAAACAACCGGCAAATTACACAAAATGCTTAACTAGCCGAGAAAATCACTTTCGTTCCAAAATGAATGTTTGGCAAAAAATAGTTAATTTTGCTGCAAGCCGTTCTGAAACCAACCGGCAAATTACTCAAAATGCTTAACTAGCCGAGAAAATCACTTTCGTTCCAAAATGAATGTTTGGCAAAAAATAGTGAATTTTCATGCAAGCCGTTCTGAAAACAACCGGCAAATTACTCAAAATGCTTAACTAGCCGAGAAAATAACTTTCGTTCCAAAATGAATGTTTGGCAAAAAATAGTGAATTTTCATGCAAGCCGTTCTGAAACCAACCGGCAAATTACTCAAAATGCTTAACTCACCGAGAAAATCACTTTATTTCAACAATGAGTGTTTGGGAAAAAAATTTGATGCAAGCCGTTCTGAAAGCAACCGGCAAATTACTCAAAATGCTTAACTCGCCGAGAAAATCACTTTTTTCCCAGAATGTATGTTTGGCAAAAAATAGTTAATTTTGCTGTAAGCCGTTCTGAAACCAACCGGCAAATTACTCAAAATGCTTAACTCACCGAGAAAATCACTTTATTTCCACATTGAATGTTTGACAAAAAATAGTTAATTTTGCTGCAAGCCGTTCTGAAACCAAGCGGGAAATTAGTCAACATGCTCAACTCGCCGAGAAAATAACTTTCTTTCCACAATGAATGTTTGACAAAAAATAGTTAATTTTGATGCAAGCCGTTCTGAAACCAACCGGCAAATTACTCAAAATGCTTAACTAGCCGAGAAAATCACTTTATTTCCACAATGAATGTTTGGAAAAAAATAGTGAATTTTCATGCAAGCCGTTCTGAAACCAACCGGCAAATTACTCAAAATGCTTAACTTGCCGAGAAAATCACTTTATTTCCACAATGAATGATTGACAAAAAATAGTTTATTTTGCTGCAAGCCATTCTGAAACCAGCCGACAAATTACTCAAAATGCTTAACTAGCCGAGAAAAACACTTTCGTTCCACAATGAATGTTTGGCAAAAAATAGTTAATTTTGATGCAAGCCGTTCTGAAACCAACCGTCAAATTACTCAAAATGCTTAACTCACCGCGAAAATCACTTTATTTCAATAATGAATGTTTGGGGGACAATAGTTAATTTTGATGCAAGCCGTTCTGAAACCAACCGGCAAATTACTCAAAATGCTTAACTAGCCGAGAATATCACTTTCGTTCCAAAATGAATGTTTGGCAAAAAATAGTGCATTTTCATGCAAGCCGTTCTGAAAACAACCGGCAAATTACTCAAAATGCTTCGCTTGCCGAGGAAATCACTTTATTTCCACAATGAATGATTGGCAAAAATAGTAAATTTTCATGCAAGCCGTTCTGAAACCGACCGGCAAATTACTCAAAATGCTTAACTCACCGAGAAAATCACTTTATTTCAACAATGAGTGTTTGGGAAAAAATAGTTAATTTTGATGCAAGCCGTTCTGAAACAGACCGGCAAATTCCTCAAAATGCTTAACTAGCCGAGAAAATCACTTTATTTCCACAATGAATGTTTGGAAAAAAATAGTGAATATTCATGCAAGCCGTTCTAACCAACCGGCAAATTACTCAAAATGCTTAACGAGCCGAGAAAATCACTTTCGTTCCACAATGAATGATTGACTAAAAATAGTTTATTTTGCTGCAAGCCATTCTGAAACCAGCCGGCAAATTAATCAAAATGCTTAACTTGCCGAGAAAATCACTTTATTTCCACAATGAATGTTTGGCAAAAAATAGTTAATTTTGATGCAAGCCGTTCTGAAACCAACCGTCAAATTACTCAAAATGCTTAACTTGCCGAGAAAATCACTTTATTTCCACAATGAATGTTTGACAAAAAATAGTTAATTTTGATGCAAGCCGTTCTGAAACCGACCGGCAAATTACTCAAAATGCTGAACTAGCCGAGAAAATCACTTTCGTTCCAAAATGAATGTTTGGCAAAAAATAGTTAATTTTGCTGCAAGCCGTTCTGAAACCAACCGGCAAATTACTCAAAATGCTTAACTAGCCGAGAAAATCACTTTCGTTCCAAAATGAATGTTTGGCAAAAAATATTTTATTTTGCTGCAAGCCATTCTGAAACCAGCCGGCAAATTACTCAAAATGCTTAACGAGCCGAGAAAATCACTTTCGTTCCACAATGAATGATTGACTAAAAATAGTTTATTTTGCTGCAAGCCATTCTGAAACCAGCCGGCAAATTAATCAAAATGCTTAACTTGCCGAGAAAATCACTTTATTTCCACAATGAATGTTTGGCAAAAAATAGTTAATTTTGATGCAAGCCGTTCTGAAACCAACCGTCAAATTACTCAAAATGCTTAACTTGCCGAGAAAATCACTTTATTTCCACAATGAATGTTTGACAAAAAATAGTTAATTTTGATGCAAGCCGTTCTGAAACCAGCCGGCAAATTACTCAAAATGCTTAACTAGCCGAGAAAATCACTTTCGTTCCAAAATGAATGTTTGGCAAAAAATAGTTAATTTTGCTGCAAGCCGTTCTGAAACCAACCGGCAAATTACTCAAAATGCTTAACTAGCCGAGAAAATCACTTTCGTTCCAAAATGAATGTTTGGCAAAAAATAGTGAATTTTCATGCAAGCCGTTCTGAAAACAACCGGCAAATTACTCAAAATGCTTAACTAGCCGAGAAAATAACTTTCGTTCCAAAATGAATGTTTGGCAAAAAATAGTGAATTTTCATGCAAGCCGTTCTGAAACCAACCGGCAAATTACTCAAAATGCTTAACTCACCGAGAAAATCACTTTATTTCAACAATGAGTGTTTGGGAAAAAAATTTGATGCAAGCCGTTCTGAAAGCAACCGGCAAATTACTCAAAATGCTTAACTCGCCGAGAAAATCACTTTTTTCCCAGAATGTATGTTTGGCAAAAAATAGTTAATTTTGCTGTAAGCCGTTCTGAAACCAACCGGCAAATTACTCAAAATGCTTAACTCACCGAGAAAATCACTTTATTTCCACATTGAATGTTTGACAAAAAATAGTTAATTTTGCTGCAAGCCGTTCTGAAACCAAGCGGGAAATTAGTCAACATGCTCAACTCGCCGAGAAAATAACTTTCTTTCCACAATGAATGTTTGACAAAAAATAGTTAATTTTGATGCAAGCCGTTCTGAAACCAACCGGCAAATTACTCAAAATGCTTAACTAGCCGAGAAAATCACTTTATTTCCACAATGAATGTTTGGAAAAAAATAGTGAATTTTCATGCAAGCCGTTCTGAAACCAACCGGCAAATTACTCAAAATGCTTAACTTGCCGAGAAAATCACTTTATTTCCACAATGAATGATTGACAAAAAATAGTTTATTTTGCTGCAAGCCATTCTGAAACCAGCCGACAAATTACTCAAAATGCTTAACTAGCCGAGAAAAACACTTTCGTTCCACAATGAATGTTTGGCAAAAAATAGTTAATTTTGATGCAAGCCGTTCTGAAACCAACCGTCAAATTACTCAAAATGCTTAACTCACCGCGAAAATCACTTTATTTCAATAATGAATGTTTGGGGGACAATAGTTAATTTTGATGCAAGCCGTTCTGAAACCAACCGGCAAATTACTCAAAATGCTTAACTAGCCGAGAATATCACTTTCGTTCCAAAATGAATGTTTGGCAAAAAATAGTGCATTTTCATGCAAGCCGTTCTGAAAACAACCGGCAAATTACTCAAAATGCTTCGCTTGCCGAGGAAATCACTTTATTTCCACAATGAATGATTGGCAAAAATAGTAAATTTTCATGCAAGCCGTTCTGAAACCGACCGGCAAATTACTCAAAATGCTTAACTCACCGAGAAAATCACTTTATTTCAACAATGAGTGTTTGGGAAAAAATAGTTAATTTTGATGCAAGCCGTTCTGAAACAGACCGGCAAATTCCTCAAAATGCTTAACTAGCCGAGAAAATCACTTTATTTCCACAATGAATGTTTGGAAAAAAATAGTGAATATTCATGCAAGCCGTTCTAACCAACCGGCAAATTACTCAAAATGCTTAACGAGCCGAGAAAATCACTTTCGTTCCACAATGAATGATTGACTAAAAATAGTTTATTTTGCTGCAAGCCATTCTGAAACCAGCCGGCAAATTAATCAAAATGCTTAACTTGCCGAGAAAATCACTTTATTTCCACAATGAATGTTTGGCAAAAAATAGTTAATTTTGATGCAAGCCGTTCTGAAACCAACCGTCAAATTACTCAAAATGCTTAACTTGCCGAGAAAATCACTTTATTTCCACAATGAATGTTTGACAAAAAATAGTTAATTTTGATGCAAGCCGTTCTGAAACCGACCGGCAAATTACTCAAAATGCTGAACTAGCCGAGAAAATCACTTTCGTTCCAAAATGAATGTTTGGCAAAAAATAGTTAATTTTGCTGCAAGCCGTTCTGAAACCAACCGGCAAATTACTCAAAATGCTTAACTAGCCGAGAAAATCACTTTCGTTCCAAAATGAATGTTTGGCAAAAAATATTTTATTTTGCTGCAAGCCATTCTGAAACCAGCCGGCAAATTACTCAAAATGCTTAACGAGCCGAGAAAATCACTTTCGTTCCACAATGAATGATTGACTAAAAATAGTTTATTTTGCTGCAAGCCATTCTGAAACCAGCCGGCAAATTAATCAAAATGCTTAACTTGCCGAGAAAATCACTTTATTTCCACAATGAATGTTTGGCAAAAAATAGTTAATTTTGATGCAAGCCGTTCTGAAACCAACCGTCAAATTACTCAAAATGCTTAACTTGCCGAGAAAATCACTTTATTTCCACAATGAATGTTTGACAAAAAATAGTTAATTTTGATGCAAGCCGTTCTGAAACCAGCCGGCAAATTACTCAAAATGCTTAACTAGCCGAGAAAATCACTTTATTTCCACAATGAATGATTGACAAAAAATAGTTAATTTTGCTTCAAGCCGTTCTGAAACCAACCGGCAAATTACTGAAAATGCTTAACTCACCGAGAAAATCACTTTTTTTCAATAATGAATGTTTGGGGGAAAATAGTTAATTTTGATGCAAGCCGTTCTCAAACTTGCCGGCAAATTACTCAAAATGCTTAACTCACCGCGAAAATCACTTTATTTCAATAATGAATGTTTGAGGAAAAATAGTTAATTTTGATGCAAGCCGTTCTGAAACCAACCGGCAAATTGCTCAAAATGCTTAACTAGTCGAGAAAATCACTTTCGTTCCAAAATGAATGTTTGGCCAAAAATAGTGAATTTTCATGCAAGCCGTTCTGAAACCGACCGGCAAATTACTCAAAATGCTTCCCTAGCCGAGAAAATCACTTAATTTCCACAATGAATATTTGGAAAAAAATAGTGAATATTCATGCAAGCCGTTCTAACCAACCGGCAAATTACTCAAAATGCTTAACTTGCCGAGAAAACCACTTTATTTCCACAATGAATGATTGACAAAAAAGAGTAAATTTTGCTGGAAGCCGTTCTGAAACCAACCGGCAAATTACACAAAATGCTTAACTAGCCGAGAAAATCACTTTCGTTCCAAAATGAATGTTTGGCAAAAAATAGTTAATTTTGCTGCAAGCCGTTCTGAAACCAACCGGCAAATTACTCAAAATGCTTAACTAGCCGAGAAAATCACTTTCGGTCCTAAATGAATGTTTGGCAAAAAATACTTTAATTTGCTGCAAGCCATTCTGAAACCAGCCGGCAAATTACTCAAAATGCTTAACGAGCCGAGAAAATCACTTTCGTTCCACAATGAATGATTGACTAAAAATAGTTTATTTTGCTGCAAGCCATTCTGAAACCAGCCGGCAAATTAATCAAAATGCTTAACTTGCCGAGAAAATCACTTTATTTCCACAATGAATGTTTGGCAAAAAATAGTTAATTTTGATGCAAGCCGTTCTGAAACCAACCGTCAAATTACTCAAAATGCTTAACTTGCCGAGAAAATCACTTTATTTCCACAATGAATGTTTGACAAAAAATAGTTAATTTTGATGCAAGCCGTTCTGAAACCAGCCGGCAAATTACTCAAAATGCTTAACTAGCCGAGAAAATCACTTTATTTCCACAATGAATGATTGACAAAAAATAGTTAATTTTGCTTCAAGCCGTTCTGAAACCAACCGGCAAATTACTGAAAATGCTTAACTCACCGAGAAAATCACTTTTTTTCAATAATGAATGTTTGGGGGAAAATAGTTAATTTTGATGCAAGCCGTTCTCAAACTTGCCGGCAAATTACTCAAAATGCTTAACTCACCGCGAAAATCACTTTATTTCAATAATGAATGTTTGAGGAAAAATAGTTAATTTTGATGCAAGCCGTTCTGAAACCAACCGGCAAATTGCTCAAAATGCTTAACTAGTCGAGAAAATCACTTTCGTTCCAAAATGAATGTTTGGCCAAAAATAGTGAATTTTCATGCAAGCCGTTCTGAAACCGACCGGCAAATTACTCAAAATGCTTCCCTAGCCGAGAAAATCACTTTATTTCCACAATGAATGTTTGGAAAAAAATAGTGAATATTCATGCAAGCCGTTCTAACCAACCGGCAAATTACTCAAAATGCTTAACTTGCCGAGAAAACCACTTTATTTCCACAATGAATGATTGACAAAAAATAGTAAATTTTGCAGGAAGCCGTTCTGAAAACAACCGGCAAATTACACAAAATGCTTAACTAGCCGAGAAAATCACTTTCGTTCCAAAATGAATGTTTGGCAAAAAATAGTTAATTTTGCTGCAAGCCGTTCTGAAACCAACCGGCAAATTACTCAAAATGCTTAACTAGCCGAGAAAATCACTTTCGTTCCAAAATGAATGTTTGGCAAAAAATAGTGAATTTTCATGCAAGCCGTTCTGAAAACAACCGGCAAATTACTCAAAATGCTTAACTAGCCGAGAAAATCACTTTCGTTCCAAAATGAATGTTTGGCAAAAAATAGTGAATTTTCATGCAAGCCGTTCTGAAACCAACCGGCAAATTACTCAAAATGCTTAACTCACCGAGAAAATCACTTTATTTCAACAATGAGTGTTTGGGAAAAAAATTTGATGCAAGCCGTTCTGAAAGCAACCGGCAAATTACTCAAAATGCTTAACTCGCCGAGAAAATCACTTTTTTCCCAGAATGTATGTTTGGCAAAAAATAGTTAATTTTGCTGTAAGCCGTTCTGAAACCAACCGGCAAATTACTCAAAATGCTTAACTCACCGAGAAAATCACTTTATTTCCACATTGAATGTTTGACAAAAAATAGTTAATTTTGCTGCAAGCCGTTCTGAAACCAAGCGGGAAATTAGTCAACATGCTCAACTCGCCGAGAAAATAACTTTCTTTCCACAATGAATGTTTGACAAAAAATAGTTAATTTTGATGCAAGCCGTTCTGAAACCAACCGGCAAATTACTCAAAATGCTTAACTAGCCGAGAAAATCACTTAATTTCCACAATGAATGTTTGGAAAAAAATAGTGAATTTTCATGCAAGCCGTTCTGAAACCAACCGGCAAATTACTCAAAATGCTTAACTTGCCGAGAAAATCACTTTATTTCCACAATGAATGATTGACAAAAAATAGTTAATTTTGCTGCAAGCCATTCTGAAACCAGCCGACAAATTACTCAAAATGCTTAACTAGCCGAGAAAATCACTTTCGTTCCACAATGAATGTTTGGCAAAAAATAGTTAATTTTGATGCAAGCCGTTCTGAAACCAACCGTCAAATTACTCAAAATGCTTAACTCACCGCGAAAATCACTTTATTTCAATAATGAATGTTTGGGGGACAATAGTTAATTTTGATGCAAGCCGTTCTGAAACCAACCGGCAAATTACTCAAAATGCTTAACTAGCCGAGAATATCACTTTCGTTCCAAAATGAATGTTTGGCAAAAAATAGTGAATTTTCATGCAAGCCGTTCTGAAAACAACCGGCAAATTACTCAAAATGCTTCGCTTGCCGAGGAAATCACTTTATTTCCACAATGAATGATTGGCAAAAATAGTAAATTTTCATGCAAGCCGTTCTGAAACCGACCGGCAAATTACTCAAAATGCTTAACTCACCGAGAAAATCACTTTATTTCAACAATGAGTGTTTGGGAAAAAATAGTTAATTTTGATGCAAGCCGTTCTGAAACAGACCGGCAAATTACTCAAAATGCTTAACTAGCCGAGAAAATCACTTTATTTCCACAATGAATGTTTGGAAAAAAATAGTGAATATTCATGCAAGCCGTTCTAACCAACCGGCAAATTACTCAAAATGCTTAACTAGCCGAGAAAATCACTTTCGTTCCACAATGAATGATTGACAAAAAATAGTTTATTTTGCTGCAAGCCATTCTGAAACCAGCCGGCAAATTACTCAAAATGCTTAACTTGCCGAGAAAATCACTTTATTTCCACAATGAATGTTTGGCAAAAAATAGTTAATTTTGATGCAAGCCGTTCTGAAACCAACCGTCAAATTACTCAAAATGCTTAACTTGCCGAGAAAATCACTTTATTTCCACAATGAATGTTTGACAAAAAATAGTTAATTTTGATGCAAGCCGTTCTGAAACCGACCGGCAAATTACTCAAAATGCTGAACTAGCCGAGAAAATCACTTTATTTCCACAATGAATGTTTGGAAAAAAATAGTGAATTTTCATGCAAGCCGTCCTGAAACCAACCGGCATATTACTCAAAATGCTTAACTTGCCGAGAAAATCACTTTATTTCCACAATGAATGATTGACAAAAAATAGTTAATTTTGATGCAAGCCGTTCTGAAACCGACCGGCAAATTACTCAAAATGCTTAACGAGCCGAGAAAATCACTTTATTTCCACAATGAATGTTTGGAAAAAAATAGTTAATATTCATGCAAGCCGTCCTGAAACCAACCGGCATATTACTCAAAATGCTTAACTTGCCGAGAAAATCACTTTATTTCCACAATGAATGATTGACAAAAAATAGTTAATTTTGATGCAAGCCGTTCTGAAACCGACTGGCAGATTACTCAAAATGCTTAACTTGCCGAGAAAATCACTTTATTTCCACAATGAATGATTGACAAAAAATCGTTTATTTGCTGCAAGCCATTCTGAAACCGGCCGGCAAATTACTCAAAATGCTTAACTAGCCGAGAAAATCACTTTCGTTCCACAATGAATGTTTGGGAAAAAATAGTTAATTTTGATGCAAGCCGTTCTGAAACCAACCGTCAAATTACTCAAAATGCTTAACTCACCGAGAAAATCACTTTTTTTCAATAATGAATGTTTGGGGGAAAATAGTTAATTTTGATGCAAGCCGTTCTGAAACTTACCGGCAAATTACTCAAAATGCTTAACTCACCGCGAAAATCACTTTATTTCAATAATGAATGTTTGAGGTAAAATAGTTAATTTTGATGCAAGCCGTTCAGAAACCAACCGGCAAATTACTCAAAATGCTTAGCTTGCCGAGAAAATCACTTTATTTCCACAATGAATGATTGACAAAAAATAGTTAATTTTGCTGCCAGCCGTTCTGAAACCAACCGGCAAATTGCTCAAAATGCTTATTTAGCCGAGAAAATCACTTTCGTTCCAAAATGAATGTTTGGCCAAAAATAGTGAATTTTCATGCAAGCCGTTCTGAAACCGACCGGCAAATTACTCAAAATGCTTAACTCACCGAGAAAATCACTTTATTTCAACAATGAGTGTTTGGGAAAAAATAGTTAATTTTGATGCAAGCCGTTCTGAAACCGACCGGCAAATTACACAAAATGCTTAACTAGCCGAGAAAATCACTTTATTTCCACAATGAATGTTTGGAAAAAATAGTGAATATTCATGCAAGCCGTTCTGAAACCAGCCGGCAAATTACTCAAAATGCTGAACTTGCCGAGAAAATCACTTTATTTCCACAATGAATGATTGACAAACAATACTTTATTTTGCTGCAAGCCATTCTGAAACCAGCCGGCAAATTACTCAAAATGCTTAACTAGCCGAGAAAATCACTTTCGTTCCACAATGAATGATTGACAAAAAATAGTTTATTTTGCTGCAAGCCATTCTGAAACCAGCCGGCAAATTACTCAAAATGCTTAACTTGCCGAGAAAATCACTTTATTTCCACAATGAATGTTTGGCAAAAAATAGTTAATTTTGATGCAAGCCGTTCTGAAACCAACCGTCAAATTACTCAAAATGCTTAACTTGCAGAGAAAATCACTTGATTTCCACAATGAATGTTTGGAAAAAAATTGTGAATATTCATGCAAGCCGTTCTAACCAACCGGCAAATTACTCAAAATGCTTAACTAGCCGAGAAAATCACTTTATTTCCACAATGAATGTTTGGGAAAAAATAGTTAATTTTGATGCAAGCCGTTCTGAAACCAACCAGCAAATTACTCAAAATGCTTAACTCACAAAGAAAATCACTTTATTTCAACAATGAGTGCTTGGGAAAAAATAGTTAATTTTGATGCAAGCCGTTCTGAAACCGACCGGCAAATTACTCAAAATGCTGAACTTGCTGAGAAAATCACTTTATTTCCACAATGAATTATTGACAAAAAATAGTAAATTTTGCTGGAAGCCGTTCTGAAACCAAACGGCAAATTACACAAAATGCTAAACTAGCCGAGAAAATCACTTTCGTTCCAAAATGAATGTTTGGCAAAAAATAGTTAATTTTGCTGCAAGCCGTTCTGAAACCAACCGGCAAATTACTCAAAATGCTTAACTAACCGAGAAAATCACTTTCGTTCCACAATGAATGTTTGGCAAAAAATAGTTAATTTTGATGCAAGCCGTTCTGAAACCAACCGTCAAATTACTCAAAATGCTTAACTCACCGAGAAAATCACTTTATTTCCACAATGAATGATTGACAAAAAATAGTTAATTTTGCTGCAAGCCGTTCTGAAACCAACCGGCAAATTACTGAAAATGCTTCACTCACCGAGAAAATCACTTTTTTTCAATAATGAATGTTTGGGGGAAAATAGTTAATTTTGATGCAAGCCGTTCTCAAACTTCCCGACAAATTACTCAAAATGCTTAACTCACCGCGAAAATCACTTTATTTCCACAATGAATGTTTGGCAAAAAATAGTTAATTTTGATGCAAGCCGTTCTGAAACCAACCGTCAAATTACTCAAAATGCTTAACTTGCCGAGAAAATCACTTTATTTCCACAATGAATGATTGACAAAAAATAGTTAATTTTGATGCAAGCCATTCTGAAACCGGCCGGCAAATTACTCAAAATGCTTAACTAGCCGAGAAAATCACTTTCGTTCCACAATGAATGTTTGGCAAAAAATAGTTAATTTTGATGCAAGCCGTTCTGAAACTTACCGGCAAATTACTCAAAATGCTTAACTCACCGAGAAAATCACTTTATTTCCACAATGAATGATTGACAAAAAATAGTTAATTTTGCTGCCAGCCGTTCTGAAACCAACCGGCAAATTGCTCAAAATGCTTATTTAGCCGAGAAAATCACTTTCGTTCCAAAATGAATGTTTGGCCAAAAATAGTGAATTTTCATGCAAGCCGTTCTGAAACCGACCGGCAAATTACTCAAAATGCTTAACTCACCGAGAAAATCACTTTATTTCAACAATGAGTGTTTGGGAAAAAATAGTTAATTTTGATGCAAGCCGTTCTGAAACAGACCGGCAAATTACTCAAAATGCTTAACTAGCCGAGAAAATCACTTTATTTCCACAATGAATGTTTGGAAAAAAATAGTGAATATTCATGCAAGCCGTTCTAACCAACCGGCAAATTACTCAAAATGCTTAACTAGCCGAGAAAATCACTTTCGTTCCACAATGAATGTTTGGCAAAAAATAGTTAATTTTGATGCAAGCCGTTCTGAAACCAACCGTCAAATTACTCAAAATGCTTAACTTGCAGAGAAAATCACTTGATTTCCACAATGAATGTTTGGAAAAAAATTGTGAATATTCATGCAAGCCGTTCTAACCAACCGGCAAATTACTCAAAATGCTTAACTAGCCGAGAAAATCACTTTATTTCCACAATGAATGTTTGGGAAAAAATAGTTAATTTTGATGCAAGCCGTTCTGAAACCAACCAGCAAATTACTCAAAATGCTTAACTCACAAAGAAAATCACTTTATTTCAACAATGAGTGCTTGGGAAAAAATAGTTAATTTTGATGCAAGCCGTTCTGAAACCGACCGGCAAATTACTCAAAATGCTGAACTTGCTGAGAAAATCACTTTATTTCCACAATGAATTATTGACAAAAAATAGTAAATTTTGCTGGAAGCCGTTCTGAAACCAAACGGCAAATTACACAAAATGCTAAACTAGCCGAGAAAATCACTTTCGTTCCAAAATGAATGTTTGGCAAAAAATAGTTAATTTTGCTGCAAGCCGTTCTGAAACCAACCGGCAAATTACTCAAAATGCTTAACTAACCGAGAAAATCACTTTCGTTCCACAATGAATGTTTGGCAAAAAATAGTTAATTTTGATGCAAGCCGTTCTGAAACCAACCGTCAAATTACTCAAAATGCTTAACTCACCGAGAAAATCACTTTATTTCCACAATGAATGATTGACAAAAAATAGTTAATTTTGCTGCAAGCCGTTCTGAAACCAACCGGCAAATTACTGAAAATGCTTCACTCACCGAGAAAATCACTTTTTTTCAATAATGAATGTTTGGGGGAAAATAGTTAATTTTGATGCAAGCCGTTCTCAAACTTCCCGACAAATTACTCAAAATGCTTAACTCACCGCGAAAATCACTTTATTTCCACAATGAATGTTTGGCAAAAAATAGTTAATTTTGATGCAAGCCGTTCTGAAACCAACCGTCAAATTACTCAAAATGCTTAACTTGCCGAGAAAATCACTTTATTTCCACAATGAATGATTGACAAAAAATAGTTAATTTTGATGCAAGCCATTCTGAAACCGGCCGGCAAATTACTCAAAATGCTTAACTAGCCGAGAAAATCACTTTCGTTCCACAATGAATGTTTGGCAAAAAATAGTTAATTTTGATGCAAGCCGTTCTGAAACTTACCGGCAAATTACTCAAAATGCTTAACTCACCGAGAAAATCACTTTATTTCCACAATGAATGATTGACAAAAAATAGTTAATTTTGCTGCCAGCCGTTCTGAAACCAACCGGCAAATTGCTCAAAATGCTTATTTAGCCGAGAAAATCACTTTCGTTCCAAAATGAATGTTTGGCCAAAAATAGTGAATTTTCATGCAAGCCGTTCTGAAACCGACCGGCAAATTACTCAAAATGCTTAACTCACCGAGAAAATCACTTTATTTCAACAATGAGTGTTTGGGAAAAAATAGTTAATTTTGATGCAAGCCGTTCTGAAACAGACCGGCAAATTACTCAAAATGCTT
Organism: Scyliorhinus torazame; assembly: GCF_047496885.1. Classification (NCBI taxonomy): domain Eukaryota; kingdom Metazoa; phylum Chordata; class Chondrichthyes; order Carcharhiniformes; family Scyliorhinidae; genus Scyliorhinus; species Scyliorhinus torazame. The sequence continues at coordinate 244,744,467 of NC_092712.1, forward strand.
AACTAGCCGAGAAAATCACTTTATTTCCACAATGAATGTTTGGAAAAAAATAGTGAATATTCATGCAAGCCGTTCTAACCAACCGGCAAATTACTCAAAATGCTTAACTAGCCGAGAAAATCACTTTCGTTCCACAATGAATGTTTGGCAAAAAATAGTTAATTTTGATGCAAGCCGTTCTGAAACCAACCGTCAAATTACTCAAAATGCTTAACTAGCCGAGAAAATCACTTTATTTCCACAATGAATGTTTGGAAAAAAATAGTGAATATTCATGCAAGCCGTTCTAACCAACCGGCAAATTACTCAAAATGCTTAACTAGCCGAGAAAATCACTTTCGTTCCACAATGAATGATTGACAAAAAATAGTTTATTTTGCTGCAAGCCATTCTGAAACCAGACGGCAAATTACTCAAAATGCTTAACTTGCCGAGAAAATCACTTTATTTCCACAATGAATGTTTGGCAAAAAATAGTTAATTTTGATGCAAGCCGTTCTGAAACCAACCGTCAAATTACTCAAAATGCTTAACTTGCCGAGAAAATCACTTTATTTCCACAATGAATGTTTGACAAAAAATAGTTAATTTTGATGCAAGCCGTTCTGAAACCGACCGGCAAATTACTCAAAATGCTGAACTAGCCGAGAAAATCACTTTATTTCCACAATGAATGTTTGGAAAAAAATAGTTAATTTTGATGCAAGCCGTCCTGAAACCAACCGGCATATTACTCAAAATGCTTAACTTGCCGAGAAAATCACTTTATTTCCACAATGAATGATTGACAAAAAATAGTTAATTTTGATGCAAGCCGTTCTGAAACCGACCGGCAAATTACTCAAAATGCTTAACTAGCCGAGAAAATCACTTTATTTCCACAATGAATGTTTGGAAAAAAATAGTTAATATTCATGCAAGCCGTCCTGAAACCAACCGGCATATTACTCAAAATGCTTAACTCACCGAGAAAATCACTTTTTTTCAATAATGAATGTTTGGGGGAAAATAGTTAATTTTGATGCAAGCCGTTCTGAAACTTACCGGCAAATTACTCAAAATGCTTAACTCACCGCGAAAATCACTTTATTTCAATAATGAATGTTTGAGGTAAAATAGTTAATTTTGATGCAAGCCGTTCAGAAACCAACCGGCAAATTACTCAAAATGCTTAGCTTGCCGAGAAAATCACTTTATTTCCACAATGAATGATTGACAAAAAATAGTTAATTTTGCTGCCAGCCGTTCTGAAACCAACCGGCAAATTGCTCAAAATGCTTATTTAGCCGAGAAAATCACTTTCGTTCCAAAATGAATGTTTGGCCAAAAATAGTGAATTTTCATGCAAGCCGTTCTGAAACCGACCGGCAAATTACTCAAAATGCTTAACTCACCGAGAAAATCACTTTATTTCAACAATGAGTGTTTGGGAAAAAATAGTTAATTTTGATGCAAGCCGTTCTGAAACCGACCGGCAAATTACACAAAATGCTTAACTAGCCGAGAAAATCACTTTATTTCCACAATGAATGTTTGGAAAAAATAGTGAATATTCATGCAAGCCGTTCTGAAACCAGCCGGCAAATTACTCAAAATGCTGAACTTGCCGAGAAAATCACTTTATTTCCACAATGAATGATTGACAAAAAATACTTTATTTTGCTGCAAGCCATTCTGAAACCAGCCGGCAAATTACTCAAAATGCTTAACTAGCCGAGAAAATCACTTTCGTTCCACAATGAATGATTGACAAAAAATAGTTTATTTTGCTGCAAGCCATTCTGAAACCAGCCGGCAAATTACTCAAAATGCTTAACTTGCCGAGAAAATCACTTTATTTCCACAATGAATGTTTGGCAAAAAATAGTTAATTTTGATGCAAGCCGTTCTGAAACCAACCGTCAAATTACTCAAAATGCTTAACTTGCAGAGAAAATCACTTGATTTCCACAATGAATGTTTGGGAAAAAATAGTGAATATTCATGCAAGCCGTTCTAACCAACCGGCAAATTACTCAAAATGCTTAACTAGCCGAGAAAATCACTTTATTTCCACAATGAATGTTTGGGAAAAAATAGTTAATTTTGATGCAAGCCGTTCTGAAACCAACCAGCAAATTACTCAAAATGCTTAACTCACCGAGAAAATCACTTTTTTTCAATAATGAATGTTTGGGGGAAAATAGTTAATTTTGATGCAAGCCGTTCTGAAACTTACCGGCAAATTACTCAAAATGCTTAACTCACCGCGAAAATCACTTTATTTCAATAATGAATGTTTGAGGTAAAATAGTTAATTTTGATGCAAGCCGTTCAGAAACCAACCGGCAAATTACTCAAAATGCTTAGCTTGCCGAGAAAATCACTTTATTTCCACAATGAATGATTGACAAAAAATAGTTAATTTTGCTGCCAGCCGTTCTGAAACCAACCGGCAAATTGCTCAAAATGCTTATTTAGCCGAGAAAATCACTTTCGTTCCAAAATGAATGTTTGGCCAAAAATAGTGAATTTTCATGCAAGCCGTTCTGAAACCGACCGGCAAATTACTCAAAATGCTTAACTCACCGAGAAAATCACTTTATTTCAACAATGAGTGTTTGGGAAAAAATAGTTAATTTTGATGCAAGCCGTTCTGAAACCGACCGGCAAATTACACAAAATGCTTAACTAGCCGAGAAAATCACTTTATTTCCACAATGAATGTTTGGAAAAAATAGTGAATATTCATGCAAGCCGTTCTGAAACCAGCCGGCAAATTACTCAAAATGCTGAACTTGCCGAGAAAATCACTTTATTTCCACAATGAATGATTGACAAAAAATACTTTATTTTGCTGCAAGCCATTCTGAAACCAGCCGGCAAATTACTCAAAATGCTTAACTAGCCGAGAAAATCACTTTCGTTCCACAATGAATGATTGACAAAAAATAGTTTATTTTGCTGCAAGCCATTCTGAAACCAGCCGGCAAATTACTCAAAATGCTTAACTTGCCGAGAAAATCACTTTATTTCCACAATGAATGTTTGGCAAAAAATAGTTAATTTTGATGCAAGCCGTTCTGAAACCAACCGTCAAATTACTCAAAATGCTTAACTTGCAGAGAAAATCACTTGATTTCCACAATGAATGTTTGGAAAAAAATAGTGAATATTCATGCAAGCCGTTCTAACCAACCGGCAAATTACTCAAAATGCTTAACTAGCCGAGAAAATCACTTTATTTCCACAATGAATGTTTGGGAAAAAATAGTTAATTTTGATGCAAGCCGTTCTGAAACCAACCAGCAAATTACTCAAAATGCTTAACTCACAAAGAAAATCACTTTATTTCAACAATGAGTGCTTGGGAAAAAATAGTTAATTTTGATGCAAGCCGTTCTGAAACCGACCGGCAAATTACTCAAAATGCTGAACTTGCTGAGAAAATCACTTTATTTCCACAATGAATTATTGACAAAAAATAGTAAATTTTGCTGGAAGCCGTTCTGAAACCAAACGGCAAATTACACAAAATGCTAAACTAGCCGAGAAAATCACTTTCGTTCCAAAATGAATGTTTGGCAAAAAATAGTTAATTTTGCTGCAAGCCGTTCTGAAACCAACCGGCAAATTACTCAAAATGCTTAACTAACCGAGAAAATCACTTTCGTTCCACAATGAATGTTTGGCAAAAAATAGTTAATTTTGATGCAAGCCGTTCTGAAACCAACCGTCAAATTACTCAAAATGCTTAACTCACCGAGAAAATCACTTTATTTCCACAATGAATGATTGACAAAAAATAGTTAATTTTGCTGCAAGCCGTTCTGAAACCAACCGGCAAATTACTGAAAATGCTTCACTCACCGAGAAAATCACTTTTTTTCAATAATGAATGTTTGGGGGAAAATAGTTAATTTTGATGCAAGCCGTTCTCAAACTTCCCGACAAATTACTCAAAATGCTTAACTCACCGCGAAAATCACTTTATTTCCACAATGAATGTTTGGCAAAAAATAGTTAATTTTGATGCAAGCCGTTCTGAAACCAACCGTCAAATTACTCAAAATGCTTAACTTGCCGAGAAAATCACTTTATTTCCACAATGAATGATTGACAAAAAATAGTTAATTTTGATGCAAGCCATTCTGAAACCGGGCGGCAAATTACTCAAAATGCTTAACTAGCCGAGAAAATCACTTTCGTTCCACAATGAATGTTTGGCAAAAAATAGTTAATTTTGATGCAAGCCGTTCTGAAACTTACCGGCAAATTACTCAAAATGCTTAACTCACCGAGAAAATCACTTTATTTCCACAATGAATGATTGACAAAAAATAGTTAATTTTGCTGCCAGCCGTTCTGAAACCAACCGGCAAATTGCTCAAAATGCTTATTTAGCCGAGAAAATCACTTTCGTTCCAAAATGAATGTTTGGCCAAAAATAGTGAATTTTCATGCAAGCCGTTCTGAAACCGACCGGCAAATTACTCAAAATGCTTAACTCACCGAGAAAATCACTTTATTTCAACAATGAGTGTTTGGGAAAAAATAGTTAATTTTGATGCAAGCCGTTCTGAAACAGACCGGCAAATTACTCAAAATGCTTAATTGGCCGAGAAAATCACTTTATTTCCACAATGAATGTTTGGAAAAAAATAGTGAATATTCATGCAAGCCGTTCTAACCAACCGGCAAATTACTCAAAATGCTTAACTAGCCGAGAAAATCACTTTCGTTCCACAATGAATGTTTGGCAAAAAATAGTTAATTTTGATGCAAGCCGTTCTGAAACCAACCGTCAAATTACTCAAAATGCTTAACTCACCGAGAAAATCACTTTATTTCCACAATGAATGATTGACAAAAAATAGTTAATTTTGCTGCAAGCCGTTCTGAAACCAACCGGCAAATTACTGAAAATGCTTCACTCACCGAGAAAATCACTTTTTTTCAATAATGAATGTTTGGGGGAAAATAGTTAATTTTGATGCAAGCCGTTCTCAAACTTCCCGACAAATTACTCAAAATGCTTAACTCACCGCGAAAATCACTTTATTTCCACAATGAATGTTTGGCAAAAAATAGTTAATTTTGATGCAAGCCGTTCTGAAACCAACCGTCAAATTACTCAAAATGCTTAACTTGCCGAGAAAATCACTTTATTTCCACAATGAATGATTGACAAAAAATAGTTAATTTTGATGCAAGCCATTCTGAAACCGGCCGGCAAATTACTCAAAATGCTTAACTAGCCGAGAAAATCACTTTCGTTCCACAATGAATGTTTGGCAAAAAATAGTTAATTTTGATGCAAGCCGTTCTGAAACTTACCGGCAAATTACTCAAAATGCTTAACTCACCGAGAAAATCACTTTATTTCCACAATGAATGATTGACAAAAAATAGTTAATTTTGCTGCCAGCCGTTCTGAAACCAACCGGCAAATTGCTCAAAATGCTTATTTAGCCGAGAAAATCACTTTCGTTCCAAAATGAATGTTTGGCCAAAAATAGTGAATTTTCATGCAAGCCGTTCTGAAACCGACCGGCAAATTACTCAAAATGCTTAACTCACCGAGAAAATCACTTTATTTCAACAATGAGTGTTTGGGAAAAAATAGTTAATTTTGATGCAAGCCGTTCTGAAACAGACCGGCAAATTACTCAAAATGCTTAACTAGCCGAGAAAATCACTTTATTTCCACAATGAATGTTTGGAAAAAAATAGTGAATATTCATGCAAGCCGTTCTAACCAACCGGCAAATTACTCAAAATGCTTAACTAGCCGAGAAAATCACTTTCGTTCCACAATGAATGATTGACAAAAAATAGTTTATTTTGCTGCAAGCCATTCTGAAACCAGACGGCAAATTACTCAAAATGCTTAACTTGCCGAGAAAATCACTTTATTTCCACAATGAATGTTTGGCAAAAAATAGTTAATTTTGATGCAAGCCGTTCTGAAACCAACCGTCAAATTACTCAAAATGCTTAACTTGCCGAGAAAATCACTTTATTTCCACAATGAATGTTTGACAAAAAATAGTTAATTTTGATGCAAGCCGTTCTGAAACCGACCGGCAAATTACTCAAAATGCTGAACTAGCCGAGAAAATCACTTTATTTCCACAATGAATGTTTGGAAAAAAATAGTTAATTTTGATGCAAGCCGTCCTGAAACCAACCGGCATATTACTCAAAATGCTTAACTTGCCGAGAAAATCACTTTATTTCCACAATGAATGATTGACAAAAAATAGTTAATTTTGATGCAAGCCGTTCTGAAACCGACCGGCAAATTACTCAAAATGCTTAACTAGCCGAGAAAATCACTTTATTTCCACAATGAATGTTTGGAAAAAAATAGTTAATATTCATGCAAGCCGTCCTGAAACCAACCGGCATATTACTCAAAATGCTTAACTTGCCGAGAAAATCACTTTATTTCCACAATGAATGATTGACAAAAAATAGTTAATTTTGATGCAAGCCGTTCTGAAACAGACTGGCAAATTACTCAAAATGCTTAACTTGCCGAGAAAATCACTTTATTTCCACAATGAATGTTTGACAAAAAATCGTTTATTTGCTGCAAGCCATTCTGAAACCGGCCGGCAAATTACTCAAAATGCTTAACTAGCCGAGAAAATCACTTTCGTTCCACAATGAATGTTTGGCAAAAAATAGTTAATTTTGATGCAAGCCGTTCTGAAACCAACCGTCAAATTACTCAAAATGCTTAACTCACGGAGAAAATCACTTTTTTTCAATAATGAATGTTTGGGGGAAAATAGTTAATTTTGATGCAAGCCGTTCTGAAACTTACCGGCAAATTACTCAAAATGCTTAACTCACCGCGAAAATCACTTTATTTCAATAATGAATGTTTGAGGTAAAATAGTTAATTTTGATGCAAGCCGTTCAGAAACCAACCGGCAAATTACTCAAAATGCTTAGCTTGCCGAGAAAATCACTTTCGTTCCACAATGAATGATTGACAAAAAATAGTTAATTTTGCTGCCAGCCGTTCTGAAACCAACCGGCAAATTGCTCAAAATGCTTATTTAGCCGAGAAAATCACTTTCGTTCCAAAATGAATGTTTGGCCAAAAATAGTGAATTTTCATGCAAGCCGTTCTGAAACCGACCGGCAAATTACTCAAAATGCTTAACTCACCGAGAAAATCACTTTATTTCAACAATGAGTGTTTGGGAAAAAATAGTTAATTTTGATGCAAGCCGTTCTGAAACCGACCGGCAAATTAAAATCACTTTATTTCCACAATGAATGTTTGGAAAAAATAGTGAATATTCAAGCAAGCCGTTCTGAAACCAGCCGGCAAATTACTCAAAATGCTGAACTTGCCGAGAAAATCACTTTATTTCCACAATGAATGATTGACAAAAAATACTTTATTTTGCTGCAAGCCAATCTGAAACCAGCCGGCAAATTACTCAAAATGCTTAACTAGCCGAGAAAATCACTTTCGTTCCACAATGAATGATTGACAAAAAATAGTTTATTTTGCTGCAAGCCATTCTAAAACCAGCCGGCAAATTACTCAAAATGCTTAACTTGCCGAGAAAATCACTTTATTTCCACAATGAATGTTTGGCAAAAAATAGTTAATTTTGATGCAAGCCGTTCTGAAACCAACCGTCAAATTACTCAAAATGCTTAACTTGCCGAGAAAATCACTTTATTTCCACAATGAATGTTTAACAAAAAATAGTTAATTTTGATGCAAGCCGTTCTGAAACCAGCCGGCAAATTACTCAAAATGCTTAACTAGCCGAGAAAATCACTTTATTTCCACAATGAATGATTGACAAAAAATAGTTAATTTTGCTTCAAGCCGTTCTGAAACCAACCGGCAAATTACTGAAAATGCTGAACTCACCGAGAAAATCACTTTTTTTCAATAATGTATGTTTGGGGGAAAAGAGTTAATTTTGATGCAAGCCGTTCTAACCAACCGGCAAATTACTCAAAATGCTTAACTCACCGCGAAAATCACTTTATTTCAATAATGAATGTTTGAGGAAAAATAGTTAATTTTGATGCAAGCCGTTCTGAAACCAACCGGCAAATTACTCAAAATGCTTAACTAGCCGAGAAAATCACTTGATTTCCACAATGAATGTTTGGAAAAAAATAGTGAATATTCATGCAAGGCGTTCTAACCAACCGGCAAATTACTCAAAATGCTTAACTAGCCGAGAAAATCACTTTCGTTCCACAATGAATGATTGACAAAAAATAGTTTATTTTGCTGCAAGCCATTCTGAAACCAGCCGGCAAATTACTCAAAATGCTTAACTTGCCGAGAAAATCACTTTATTTCCACAATGAATGTTTGGGAAAAAATAGTTAATTTTGATGCAAGCCGTTCTGAAACCAACCAGCAAATTACTCAAAATGCTTAACTCACAAAGAAAATTACTTTATTTCATAAATGAGTGCTTGGGAAAAAATAGTTAATTTTGATGCAAGCCGTTCTGAAACCGACCGGCAAATTACTCAAAATGCTTAACTTGCTGAGAAAATCACTTTATTTCCACAATGAATTATTGACAAAAAATAGTAAATTTTGCTGGAAGCCGTTCTGAAACCAACCGGCAAATTACACAAAATGCTAAACTAGCCGAGAAAATCACTTTCGTTCCAAAATGAATGGTTGGCAAAAAATAGTTAATTTTGCTGCAAGCCGTTCTGAAACCAACCGGCAAATTACTCAAAATGCTTAACTAGCCGAGAAAATCACTTTCGTTCCACAATGAATGTTTGGCAAAAAATAGTTAATTTTGATGCAAGCCGTTCTGAAACCAACCGTCAAATTACTCAAAATGCTTAACTCACCGAGAAAATCACTTTATTTCCACAATGAATGATTGACAAAAAATAGTTAATTTTGCTGCAAGCCGTTCTGAAACCAACCGGCAAATTACTGAAAATGCTCCACTCACCGAGAAAATCACTTTTTTTCAATAATGAATGTTTGGGGGAAAATAGTTAATTTTGATGCAAGCCGTTCTCAAACTTCCCGGCAAATTACTCAAAATGCTTAACTCACCGCGAAAATCACTTTATTTCCACAATGAATGTTTGGCAAAAAATAGTTAATTTTGATGCAAGCCGTTCTGAAACCAACCGGCAAATTACTCAAAATGCTTCACTTGCCGAGAAAATCACTTTATTTCCACAATGAATGATTGACAAAAAATAGTTAATTTTGATGCAAGCCGTTCTGAAACCGACTGGCAAATTACTCAAAATGCTTAACTTGCCGAGAAAATCACTTTATTTCCACAATGAATGATTGACAAAAAATCGTTTATTTGCTGCAAGCCATTCTGAAACCGGCCGGCAAATTACTCAAAATGCTTAACTAGCCGAGAAAATCACTTTCGTTCCACAATGAATGTTTGGCAAAAAATAGTTAATTTTGATGCAAGCCGTTCTGAAACCAACCGTCAAATTACTCAAAATGCTGAACTCAGCGAGAAAATCACTTTTTTTCAATAATGAATGTTTGGGGGAAAATAGTTAATTTTGATGCAAGCCGTTCTGAAACTTACCGGCAAATTACTCAAAATGCTTAACTCACCGCGAAAATCACTTTATTTCAATAATGAATGTTTGAGGTAAAATAGTTAATTTTGATGCAAGCCGTTCAGAAACCAACTGGCAAATTACTCAAAATGCTTAGCTTGCCGAGAAAATCACTTTATTTCCACAATGAATGATTGACAAAAAATAGTTAATTTTGCTGCCAGCCGTTCTGAAACCAACCGGCAAATTGCTCAAAATGCTTATTTAGCCGAGAAAATCACTTTCGTTCCAAAATGAATGTTTGGCCAAAAATAGTGAATTTTCATGCAAGCCGTTCTGAAACCGACCGGCAAATTACTCAAAATGCTTAACTCACCGAGAAAAATCACTTTATTTCAACAATGAGTGTTTGGGAAAAAATAGTTAATTTTGATGCAAGCCGTTCTGAAACCGACCGGCAAATTACACAAAATGCTTAACTAGCCGAGAAAATCACTTTATTTCCACAATGAATGTTTGGAAAAAATAGTGAATATTCAAGCAAGCCGTTCTGAAACCAGCCGGCAAATTACTCAAAATGCTGAACTTGCCGAGAAAATCACTTTATTTCCACAATGAATGATTGACAAAAAATACTTTATTTTGCTGCAAGCCAATCTGAAACCAGCCGGCAAATTACTCAAAATGCTTAACTAGCCGAGAAAATCACTTTCGTTCCACAATGAATGATTGACAAAAAATAGTTTATTTTGCTGCAAGCCATTCTGAAACCAGCCGGCAAATTACTCAAAATGCTTAACTTGCCGAGAAAATCACTTTATTTCCACAATGAATGTTTGGCAAAAAATAGTTAATTTTGATGCAAGCCGTTCTGAAACCAACCGTCAAATTACTCAAAATGCTTAACTTGCCGAGAAAATCACTTTATTTCCACAATGAATGTTTAACAAAAAATAGTTAATTTTGATGCAAGCCGTTCTGAAACCAGCCGGCAAATTACTCAAAATGCTTAACTAGCCGAGAAAATCACTTTATTTCCACAATGAATGATTGACAAAAAATAGTTAATTTTGCTTCAAGCCGTTCTGAAACCAACCGGCAAATTACTGAAAATGCTTAACTCACCGAGAAAATCACTTTTTTTCAATAATGTATGTTTGGGGGAAAAGAGTTAATTTTGATGCAAGCCGTTCTAACCAACCGGCAAATTACTCAAAATGCTTAACTCACCGCGAAAATCACTTTATTTCAATAATGAATGTTTGAGGAAAAATAGATAATTTTGATGCAAGCCGTTCTGAAACCAACCGGCAAATTACTCAAAATGCTTAACTAGCCGAGAAAATCACTTGATTTCCACAATGAATGTTTGGAAAAAAATAGTGAATATTCATGCAAGGCGTTCTAACCAACCGGCAAATTACTCAAAATGCTTAACTAGCCGAGAAAATCACTTTCGTTCCACAATGAATGATTGACAAAAAATAGTTTATTTTGCTGCAAGCCATTCTGAAACCAGCCGGCAAATTACTCAAAATGCTTAACTTGCCGAGAAAATCACTTTATTTCCACAATGAATGTTTGGGAAAAAATAGTTAATTTTGATGCAAGCCGTTCTGAAACCAACCAGCAAATTACTCAAAATGCTTAACTCACAAAGAAAATCACTTTATTTCAACAATGAGTGCTTGGGAAAAAATAGTTAATTTTGATGCAAGCCGTTCTGAAACCGACCGGCAAATTACTCAAAATGCTTAACTTGCTGAGAAAATCACTTTATTTCCACAATGAATTATTGACAAAAAATAGTAAATTTTGCTGGAAGCCGTTCTGAAACCAACCGGCAAATTACACAAAATGCTAAACTAGCCGAGAAAATCACTTTCGTTCCAAAATGAATGGTTGGCAAAAAATAGTTAATTTTGCTGCAAGCCGTTCTGAAACCAACCGGCAAATTACTCAAAATGCTTTTAACTAGCCGAGAAAATCACTTTCGTTCCACAATGAATGTTTGGCAAAAAATAGTTAATTTTGATGCAAGCCGTTCTGAAACCAACCGTCAAATTACTCAAAATGCTTAACTCACCGAGAAAATCACTTTATTTCCACAATGAATGTTTGGGGGAAAATAGTTAATTTTGATGCAAGCCGTTCTCAAACTTCCCGGCAAATTACTCAAAATGCTTAACTCACCGCGAAAATCACTTTATTTCCACAATTAATGTTTGGCAAAAAATAGTTAATTTTGATGCAAGCCGTTCTGAAACCAACCGGCAAATTACTCAAAATGCTTCACTTGCCGAGAAAATCACTTTATTTCCACAATGAATGATTGACAAAAAATAGTTAATTTTGATGCAAGCCGTTCTGAAACCGACTGGCAAATTACTCAAAATGCTTAACTTGCCGAGAAAATCACTTTATTTCCACAATGAATGATTGACAAAAAATCGTTTATTTGCTGCAAGCCATTTTGAAACCGGCCGGCAAATTACTCAAAATGCTTAACTAGCCGAGAAAATCACTTTCGTTCCACAATGAATGTTTGGCAAAAAATAGTTAATTTTGATGCAAGCCGTTCTGAAACCAACCGTCAAATTACTCAAAATGCTGAACTCACCGAGAAAATCACTTTTTTTCAATAATGAATGTTTGGGGGAAAATAGTTAATTTTGATGCAAGCCGTTCTGAAACTTACCGGCAAATTACTCAAAATGCTTAACTCACCGCGAAAATCACTTTATTTCAATAATGAATGTTTGAGGTAAAATAGTTAATTTTGATGCAAGCCGTTCAGAAACCAACCGGCAAATTACTCAAAATGCTTAGCTTGCCGAGAAAATCACTTTATTTCCACAATGAATGATTGACAAAAAATAGTTAATTTTGCTGCCAGCCGTTCTGAAACCAACCGGCAAATTGCTCAAAATGCTTATTTAGCCGAGAAAATCACTTTCGTTCCAAAATGAATGTTTGGCCAAAAATAGTGAATTTTCATGCAAGCCGTTCTGAAACCGACCGGCAAATTACTCAAAATGCTTAACTCACCGAGAAAATCACTTTATTTCAACAATGAGTGTTTGGGAAAAAATAGTTAATTTTGATGCAAGCCGTTCTGAAACAGACCGGCAAATTACTCAAAATGCTTAACTAGCCGAGAAAATCACTTTATTTCCACAATGAATGTTTGGAAAAAAATAGTGAATATTCATGCAAGCCGTTCTAACCAACCGGCAAATTACTCAAAATGCTTCACTAGCCGAGAAAATCACTTTCGTTCCACAATGAATGATTGACAAAAAATAGTTTATTTTGCTGCAAGCCATTCTGAAACCAGACGGCAAATTACTCAAAATGCTTAACTTGCCGAGAAAATCACTTTATTTCCACAATGAATGTTTGGCAAAAAATAGTTAATTTTGGTGCAAGCCGTTCTGAAACCAACCGTCAAATTACTCAAAATGCTTAACTTGCCGAGAAAATCACTTTATTTCCACAATGAATGTTTGACAAAAAATAGTTAAGTTTGATGCAAGCCGTTCTGAAACCGACCGGCAAATTACTCAAAATGCTGAACTAGCCGAGAAAATCACTTTATTTCCACAATGAATGTTTGGAAAAAAATAGTGAATTTTCATGCAAGCCGTCCTGAAACCAACCGGCATATTACTCAAAATGCTTAACTTGCCGAGAAAATCACTTTATTTCCACAATGAATGATTGACAAAAAATAGTTAATTTTGATGCAAGCCGTTCTGAAACCGACCGGCAAATTACTCAAAATGCTTAACTAGCCGAGAAAATCACTTTATTTCCACAATGAATGTTTGGAAAAAAATAGTTAATATTCATGCAAGCCGTCCTGAAACCAACCGGCATATTACTCAAAATGCTTAACTTGCCGAGAAAATCACTTTATTTCCACAATGAATGATTGACAAAAAATCGTTTATTTGCTGCAAGCCATTCTGAAACCGGCCGGCAAATTACTCAAAATGCTTAACTAGCCGAGAAAATCACTTTCGTTCCACAATGAATGTTTGGCAAAAAATAGTTAATTTTGATGCAAGCCGTTCTGAAACCAACCGTCAAATTACTCAAAATGCTTAACTCACCGCGAAAATCACTTTATTTCAATAATGAATGTTTGAGGTAAAATAGTTAATTTTGATGCAAGCCGTTCAGAAACCAACCGGCAAATTACTCAAAATGCTTAGCTTGCCCAGAAAATCACTTTATTTCCACAATGAATGATTGACAAAAAATAGTTAATTTTGCTGCCAGCCGTTCTGAAACCAACCGGCAAATTACACAAAATGCTTATTTAGCCGAGAAAATCACTTTCGTTCCAAAATGAATGTTTGGCCAAAAATAGTGAATTTTCATGCAAGCCGTTCTGAAACCGACCGGCAAATTACTCAAAATGCTTAACTCACCGAGAAAATCACTTTATTTCAACAATGAGTGTTTGGGAAAAAATAGTTAATTTTGATGCAAGCCGTTCTGAAACCGACCGGCAAATTACACAAAATGCTTAACTAGCCGAGAAAATCACTTTATTTCCACAATGAATGTTTGGAAAAAATAGTGAATATTCAAGCAAGCCGTTCTGAAACCAGCCGGCAAATTACTCAAAATGCTGAACTTGCCGAGAAAATCACTTTATTTCCACAATGAATGATTGACAAAAAATACTTTATTTTGCTGCAAGCCAATCTGAAACCAGCCGGCAAATTACTCAAAATGCTTAACTAGCCGAGAAAATCACTTTCGTTCCACAATGAATGATTGACAAAAAATAGTTTATTTTGCTGCAAGCCATTCTGAAACCAGCCGGCAAATTACTCAAAATGCTTAACTTGCCGAGAAAATCACTTTATTTCCACAATGAATGTTTGGCAAAAAATAGTTAATTTTGATGCAAGCCGTTCTGAAACCAACCGTCAAATTACTCAAAATGCTTAACTTGCCGAGAAAATCACTTTATTTCCACAATGAATGTTTAACAAAAAATAGTTAATTTTGATGCAAGCCGTTCTGAAACCAGCCGGCAAATTACTCAAAATGCTTAACTAGCCGAGAAAATCACTTTATTTCCACAATGAATGATTGACAAAAAATAGTTAATTTTGCTTCAAGCCGTTCTGAAACCAACCGGCAAATTACTGAAAATGCTTAACTCACCGAGAAAATCACTTTTTTTCAATAATGTATGTTTGGGGGAAAAGAGTTAATTTTGATGCAAGCCGTTCTAACCAACCGGCAAATTACTCAAAATGCTTAACTCACCGCGAAAATCACTTTATTTCAATAATGAATGTTTGAGGAAAAATAGTTAATTTTGATGCAAGCCGTTCTGAAACCAACCGGCAAATTACTCAAAATGCTTAACTAGCCGAGAAAATCACTTGATTTCCACAATGAATGTTTGGAAAAAAATAGTGAATATTCATGCAAGGCGTTCTAACCAACCGGCAAATTACTCAAAATGCTTAACTAGCCGAGAAAATCACTTTCGTTCCACAATGAATGATTGACAAAAAATAGTTTATTTTGCTGCAAGCCATTCTGAAACCAGCCGGCAAATTACTCAAAATGCTTAACTTGCCGAGAAAATCACTTTATTTCCACAATGAATGTTTGGGAAAAAATAGTTAATTTTGATGCAAGCCGTTCTGAAACCAACCAGCAAATTACTCAAAATGCTTAACTCACAAAGAAAATCACTTTATGTCAACAATGAGTGCTTGGGAAAAAATAGTTAATTTTGATGCAAGCCGTTCTGAAACCGACCGGCAAATTACTCAAAATGCTTAACTTGCTGAGAAAATCACTTTCGTTCCAAAATGAATGGTTGGCAAAAAATAGTTAATTTTGCTGGAAGCCGTTCTGAAACCAACCGGCAAATTACACAAAATGCTAAACTAGCCGAGAAAATCACTTTCGTTCCAAAATGAATGGTTGGCAAAAAATAGTTAATTTTGCTGCAAGCCGTTCTGAAACCAACCGGCAAATTACTCAAAATGCTTAACTAGCCGAGAAAATCACTTTCGTTCCACAATGAATGTTTGGCAAAAAATAGTTAATTTTGATGCAAGCCGTTCTGAAACCAACCGTCAAATTACTCAAAATGCTTAACTCACCGAGAAAATCACTTTATTTCCACAATGAATGTTTGGGGGAAAATAGTTAATTTTGATGCAAGCCGTTCTCAAACTTCCCGGCAAATTACTCAAAATGCTTAACTCACCGCGAAAATCACTTTATTTCCACAATGAATGTTTGGCAAAAAATAGTTAATTTTGATGCAAGCCGTTCTGAAACCAACCGGCAAATTACTCAAAATGCTTCACTTGCCGAGAAAATCACTTTATTTCCACAATGAATGATTGACAAAAAATAGTTAATTTTGATGCAAGCCGTTCTGAAACCGACTGGCAAATTACTCAAAATGCTTAACTTGCCGAGAAAATCACTTTATTTCCACAATGAATGATTGACAAAAAATCGTTTATTTGCTGCAAGCCATTTTGAAACCGGCCGGCAAATTACTCAAAATGCTTAACTAGCCGAGAAAATCACTTTCGTTCCACAATGAATGTTTGGCAAAAAATAGTTAATTTTGATGCAAGCCGTTCTGAAACCAACCGTCAAATTACTCAAAATGCTGAACTCACCGAGAAAATCACTTTTTTTCAATAATGAATGTTTGGGGGAAAATAGTTAATTTTGATGCAAGCCGTTCTGAAACTTACCGGCAAATTACTCAAAATGCTTAACTCACCGCGAAAATCACTTTATTTCAATAATGAATGTTTGAGGTAAAATAGTTAATTTTGATGCAAGCCGTTCAGAAACCAACCGGCAAATTACTCAAAATGCTTAGCTTGCCGAGAAAATCACTTTATTTCCACAATGAATGATTGACAAAAAATAGTTAATTTTGCTGCCAGCCGTTCTGAAACCAACCGGCAAATTGCTCAAAATGCTTATTTAGCCGAGAAAATCACTTTCGTTCCAAAATGAATGTTTGGCCAAAAATAGTGAATTTTCATGCAAGCCGTTCTGAAACCGACCGGCAAATTACTCAAAATGCTTAACTCACCGAGAAAATCACTTTATTTCAACAATGAGTGTTTGGGAAAAAATAGTTAATTTTGATGCAAGCCGTTCTGAAACCGACCGGCAAATTACTCAAAATGCTTAACTAGCCGAGAAAATCACTTTATTTCCACAATGAATGATTGACAAAAAATCGTTTATTTGCTGCAAGCCATTTTGAAACCGGCCGGCAAATTACTCAAAATGCTTAACTAGCCGAGAAAATCACTTTCGTTCCACAATGAATGTTTGGCAAAAAATAGTTAATTTTGATGCAAGCCGTTCTGAAATCAACCGTCAAATTACTCAAAATGCTTAACTTGCCGAGAAAATCACTTTATTTCCACAATGAATGTTTGACAAAAAATAGTTAAGTTTGATGCAAGCCGTTCTGAAACCGACCGGCAAATTACTCAAAATGCTGAACTAGCCGAGAAAATCACTTTATTTCCACAATGAATGTTTGGAAAAAAATAGTGAATTTTCATGCAAGCCGTCCTGAAACCAACCGGCATATTACTCAAAATGCTTAACTTGCCGAGAAAATCACTTTATTTCCACAATGAATGATTGACAAAAAATAGTTAATTTTGATGCAAGCCGTTCTGAAACCGACCGGCAAATTACTCAAAATGCTTAACTAGCCGAGAAAATCACTTTATTTCCACAATGAATGTTTGGAAAAATATAGTTAATATTCATGCAAGCCGTCCTGAAACCAACCGGCATATTACTCAAAATGCTTAACTTGCCGAGAAAATCACTTTATTTCCACAATGAATGATTGACAAAAAATCGTTTATTTGCTGCAAGCCATTCTGAAACCGGCCGGCAAATTACTCAAAATGCTTAACTAGCCGAGAAAATCACTTTCGTTCCACAATGAATGTTTGGCAAAAAATAGTTAATTTTGATGCAAGCCGTTCTGAAACCAACCGTCAAATTACTCAAAATGCTTAACTCACCGCGAAAATCACTTTATTTCAATAATGAATGTTTGAGGTAAAATAGTTAATTTTGATGCAAGCCGTTCAGAAACCAACCGGCAAATTACTCAAAATGCTTAGCTTGCCCAGAAAATCACTTTATTTCCACAATGAATGATTGACAAAAAATAGTTAATTTTGCTGCCAGTCGTTCTGAAACCAACCGGCAAATTGCTCAAAATGCTTATTTAGCCGAGAAAATCACTTTCGTTCCAAAATGAATGTTTGGCCAAAAATAGTGAATATTCATGCAAGCCGTTCTGAAACCGACCGGCAAATTACTCAAAATGCTTAACTCACCGAGAAAATCACTTTATTTCAACAATGAGTGTTTGGGAAAAAATAGTTAATTTTGATGCAAGCCGTTCTGAAACCGACCGGCAAATTACACAAAATGCTGAACTAGCCGAGAAAATCACTTTATTTCCCAATGAATGTTTGGAAAAAATAGTGAATATTCATGCAAGCCGTTCTGAAACCAGCCGGCAAATTACTCAAAATGCTGAACTTGCCGAGAAAATCACTTTATTTCCACAATGAATGATTGACAAAAAATACTTTATTTTGCTGCAAGCCATTCTGAAACCAGCCGGCAAATTACTCAAAATGCTTAACTAGCCGAGAAAATCACTTTCGTTCCACAATGAATGATTGACAAAAAATAGTTTATTTTGCTGCAAGCCATTCTGAAACCAGCCGGCAAATTACTCAAAATGCTTAACTTGCCGAGAAAATCACTTTATTTCCACAATGAATGTTTGGCAAAAAATAGTTAATTTTGATGCAAGCCGTTCTGAAACCAACCGTCAAATTACTCAAAATGCTTAACTTGCCGAGAAAATCACTTTATTTCCACAATGAATGTTTAACAAAAAATAGTTAATTTTGATGCAAGCCGTTCTGAAACCAGCCGGCAAATTACTCAAAATGCTTAACTAGCCGAGAAAATCACTTTATTTCCACAATGAATGATTGACAAAAAATAGTTAATTTTGCTTCAAGCCGTTCTGAAATCAACCGGCAAATTACTGAAAATGCTTAACTCACCGAGAAAATCACTTTTTTTCAATAATGAATGTTTGGGGGAAAATAGTTAATTTTGATGCAAGCCGTTCTAACCAACCGGCAAATTACTCAAAATGCTTAACTCACCGCGAAAATCACTTTATTTCAATAATGAATGTTTGAGGAAAAATAGTTAATTTTGATGCAAGCCGTTCTGAAACCAACCGGCAAATTACTCAAAATGCTTAACTAGCCGAGAAAATCACTTTCGTTCCACAATGAATGTTTGGCAAAAAATAGTTAATTTTGATGCAAGCCGTTCTGAAATCAACCGTCAAATTACTCAAAATGCTTAACTTGCCGAGAAAATCACTTTATTTCCACAATGAATGTTTGACAAAAAATAGTTAAGTTTGATGCAAGCCGTTCTGAAACCGACCGGCAAATTACTCAAAATGCTGAACTAGCCGAGAAAATCACTTTATTTCCACAATGAATGTTTGGAAAAAAATAGTGAATTTTCATGCAAGCCGTCCTGAAACCAACCGGCATATTACTCAAAATGCTTAACTTGCCGAGAAAATCACTTTATTTCCACAATGAATGATTGACAAAAAATAGTTAATTTTGATGCAAGCCGTTCTGAAACCGACCGGCAAATTACTCAAAATGCTTAACTAGCCGAGAAAATCACTTTATTTCCACAATGAATGTTTGGAAAAAAATAGTTAATATTCATGCAAGCCGTCCTGAAACCAACCGGCATATTACTCAAAATGCTTAACTTGCCGAGAAAATCACTTTATTTCCACAATGAATGATTGACAAAAAATCGTTTATTTGCTGCAAGCCATTCTGAAACCGGCCGGCAAATTACTCAAAATGCTTAACTAGCCGAGAAAATCACTTTCGTTCCACAATGAATGTTTGGCAAAAAATAGTTAATTTTGATGCAAGCCGTTCTGAAACCAACCGTCAAATTACTCAAAATGCTTAACTCACCGCGAAAATCACTTTATTTCAATAATGAATGTTTGAGGTAAAATAGTTAATTTTGATGCAAGCCGTTCAGAAACCAACCGGCAAATTACTCAAAATGCTTAGCTTGCCCAGAAAATCACTTTATTTCCACAATGAATGATTGACAAAAAATAGTTAATTTTGCTGCCAGTCGTTCTGAAACCAACCGGCAAATTGCTCAAAATGCTTATTTAGCCGAGAAAATCACTTTCGTTCCAAAATGAATGTTTGGCCAAAAATAGTGAATATTCATGCAAGCCGTTCTGAAACCGACCGGCAAATTACTCAAAATGCTTAACTCACCGAGAAAATCACTTTATTTCAACAATGAGTGTTTGGGAAAAAATAGTTAATTTTGATGCAAGCCGTTCTGAAACCGACCGGCAAATTACACAAAATGCTGAACTAGCCGAGAAAATCACTTTATTTCCCAATGAATGTTTGGAAAAAATAGTGAATATTCATGCAAGCCGTTCTGAAACCAGCCGGCAAATTACTCAAAATGCTGAACTTGCCGAGAAAATCACTTTATTTCCACAATGAATGATTGACAAAAAATACTTTATTTTGCTGCAAGCCATTCTGAAACCAGCCGGCAAATTACTCAAAATGCTTAACTAGCCGAGAAAATCACTTTCGTTCCACAATGAATGATTGACAAAAAATAGTTTATTTTGCTGCAAGCCATTCTGAAACCAGCCGGCAAATTACTCAAAATGCTTAACTTGCCGAGAAAATCACTTTATTTCCACAATGAATGTTTGGCAAAAAATAGTTAATTTTGATGCAAGCCGTTCTGAAACCAACCGTCAAATTACTCAAAATGCTTAACTTGCCGAGAAAATCACTTTATTTCCACAATGAATGTTTAACAAAAAATAGTTAATTTTGATGCAAGCCGTTCTGAAACCAGCCGGCAAATTACTCAAAATGCTTAACTAGCCGAGAAAATCACTTTATTTCCACAATGAATGATTGACAAAAAATAGTTAATTTTGCTTCAAGCCGTTCTGAAACCAACCGGCAAATTACTGAAAATGCTTAACTCACCGAGAAAATCACTTTTTTTCAATAATGAATGTTTGGGGGAAAATAGTTAATTTTGATGCAAGCCGTTCTAACCAACCGGCAAATTACTCAAAATGCTTAACTCACCGCGAAAATCACTTTATTTCAATAATGAATGTTTGAGGAAAAATAGTTAATTTTGATGCAAGCCGTTCTGAAACCAACCGGCAAATTACTCAAAATGCTTAACTAGCCGAGAAAATCACTTGATTTCCACAATGAATATTTGGAAAAAAATAGTGAATATTCATGCAAGCCGTTCTAACCAACCGGCATATTACTCAAAATGCTTAACTTGCCGAGAAAATCACTTTATTTCCACAATGAATGATTGACAAAAAATCGTTTATTTTGCTGCAAGCCATTCTGAAACCGGCCGGCAAATTACTCAAAATGCTTAACTAGCCGAGAAAATCACTTTCGTTCCACAATGAATGTTTGGCAAAAAATAGTTAATTTTGATGCAAGCCGTTCTGAAACCAACCGGCAAATTACTCAAAATGCTTCACTTGCCGAGAAAATCACTTTATTTCAACAATGAGTGCTTGGGAAAAAATAGTTAATTTTGATGCAAGCCGTTCTGAAACCGACCGGCAAATTACTCAAAATGCTTAACTTGCTGAGAAAATCACTTTATTTCCACAATGAATTATTGACAAAAAATAGTAAATTTTGCTGGAAGCCGTTCTGAAACCAACCGGCAAATTACACAAAATGCTTAACTGGCCGAGAAAATCACTTTCGTTCCAAAATGAATGTTTGGCAAAAAATAGTTAATTTTGCTGCAAGCCGTTCTGAAACCAACCGGCAAATTACTCAAAATGCTTAACTAGCCGAGAAAATCACTTTCGTTCCACAATGAATGTTTGGCAAAAAATAGTTAATTTTGATGCAAGCCGTTCTGAAACCAACCGTCAAATTACTCAAAATGCTTAACTCACCGAGAAAATCACTTTATTTCCACAATGAATGATTGACAAAAAATAGTTAATTTTGCTGCAAGCCGTTCTGAAACCAACCGGCAAATTACTGATAATGCTTCACTCACCGAGAAAATCACTTTTTTTCAATAATGAATGTTTGGGGGAAAATAGTTAATTTTGATGCAAGCCGTTCTCAAACTTCCCGGCAAATTACTCAAAATGCTTAACTCACCGCGAAAATCACTTTATTTCCACAATGAATGTTTGGCAAAAAATAGTTAATTTTGATGCAAGCCGTTCTGAAACCAACCGTCAAATTACTCAAAATGCTTCACTTGCCGAGAAAATCACTTTATTTCCACAATGAATGATTGACAAAAAATAGTTAATTTTGATGCAAGCCGTTCTGAAACCGACTGGCAAATTACTCAAAATGCTTAACTTGCCGAGAAAATCACTTTATTTCCACAATGAATGATTGACAAAAAATCGTTTATTTGCTGCAAGCCATTCTGAAACCGGCCGGCAAATTACTCAAAATGCTTAACTAGCCGAGAAAATCACTTTCGTTCCACAATGAATGTTTGGCAAAAAATAGTTAATTTTGATGCAAGCCGTTCAGAAACCAACCGGCAAATTACTCAAAATGCTTAGCTTGCCCAGAAAATCACTTTATTTCCACAATGAATGATTGACAAAAAATAGTTAATTTTGCTGCCAGTCGTTCTGAAACCAACCGGCAAATTGCTCAAAATGCTTATTTAGCCGAGAAAATCACTTTCGTTCCAAAATGAATGTTTGGCCAAAAATACTGAATATTCATGCAAGCCGTTCTGAAACCGACCGGCAAATTACTCAAAATGCTTAACTCACCGAGAAAATCACTTTATTTCAACAATGAGTGTTTGGGAAAAAATAGTTAATTTTGATGCAAGCCGTTCTGAAACCGACCGGCAAATTACACAAAATGCTGAACTAGCCGAGAAAATCACTTTATTTCCCAATGAATGTTTGGAAAAAATAGTGAATATTCATGCAAGCCGTTCTGAAACCAGCCGGCAAATTACTCAAAATGCTGAACTTGCCGAGAAAATCACTTTATTTCCACAATGAATGATTGACAAAAAATACTTTATTTTGCTGCAAGCCATTCTGAAACCAGCCGGCAAATTACTCAAAATGCTTAACTAGCCGAGAAAATCACTTTCGTTCCACAATGAATGATTGACAAAAAATAGTTTATTTTGCTGCAAGCCATTCTGAAACCAGCCGGCAAATTACTCAAAATGCTTAACTTGCCGAGAAAATCACTTTATTTCCACAATGAATGTTTGGCAAAAAATAGTTAATTTTGATGCAAGCCGTTCTGAAACCAACCGTCAAATTACTCAAAATGCTTAACTTGCCGAGAAAATCACTTTATTTCCACAATGAATGTTTAACAAAAAATAGTTAATTTTGATGCAAGCCGTTCTGAAACCAGCCGGCAAATTACTCAAAATGCTTAACTAGCCGAGAAAATCACTTTATTTCCACAATGAATGATTGACAAAAAATAGTTAATTTTGCTTCAAGCCGTTCTGAAACCAACCGGCAAATTACTGAAAATGCTTAACTCACCGAGAAAATCACTTTTTTTCAATAATGAATGTTTGGGGGAAAATAGTTAATTTTGATGCAAGCCGTTCTAACCAACCGGCAAATTACTCAAAATGCTTAACTCACCGCGAAAATCACTTTATTTCAATAATGAATGTTTGAGGAAAAATAGTTAATTTTGATGCAAGCCGTTCTGAAACCAACCGGCAAATTACTCAAAATGCTTAACTAGCCGAGAAAATCACTTGATTTCCACAATGAATATTTGGAAAAAAATAGTGAATATTCATGCAAGCCGTTCTAACCAACCGGCATATTACTCAAAATGCTTAACTTGCCGAGAAAATCACTTTATTTCCACAATGAATGATTGACAAAAAATCGTTTATTTTGCTGCAAGCCATTCTGAAACCGGCCGGCAAATTACTCAAAATGCTTAACTAGCCGAGAAAATCACTTTCGTTCCACAATGAATGTTTGGCAAAAAATAGTTAATTTTGATGCAAGCCGTTCTGAAACCAACCGGCAAATTACTCAAAATGCTTCACTTGCCGAGAAAATCACTTTATTTCAACAATGAGTGCTTGGGAAAAAATAGTTAATTTTGATGCAAGCCGTTCTGAAACCGACCGGCAAATTACTCAAAATGCTTAACTTGCTGAGAAAATCACTTTATTTCCACAATGAATTATTGACAAAAAATAGTAAATTTTGCTGGAAGCCGTTCTGAAACCAACCGGCAAATTACACAAAATGCTTAACTGGCCGAGAAAATCACTTTCGTTCCAAAATGAATGTTTGGCAAAAAATAGTTAATTTTGCTGCAAGCCGTTCTGAAACCAACCGGCAAATTACTCAAAATGCTTAACTAGCCGAGAAAATCACTTTCGTTCCACAATGAATGTTTGGCAAAAAATAGTTAATTTTGATGCAAGCCGTTCTGAAACCAACCGTCAAATTACTCAAAATGCTTAACTCACCGAGAAAATCACTTTATTTCCACAATGAATGATTGACAAAAAATAGTTAATTTTGCTGCAAGCCGTTCTGAAACCAACCGGCAAATTACTGATAATGCTTCACTCACCGAGAAAATCACTTTTTTTCAATAATGAATGTTTGGGGGAAAATAGTTAATTTTGATGCAAGCCGTTCTCAAACTTCCCGGCAAATTACTCAAAATGCTTAACTCACCGCGAAAATCACTTTATTTCCACAATGAATGTTTGGCAAAAAATAGTTAATTTTGATGCAAGCCGTTCTGAAACCAACCGTCAAATTACTCAAAATGCTTCACTTGCCGAGAAAATCACTTTATTTCCACAATGAATGATTGACAAAAAATAGTTAATTTTGATGCAAGCCGTTCTGAAACCGACTGGCAAATTACTCAAAATGCTTAACTTGCCGAGAAAATCACTTTATTTCCACAATGAATGATTGACAAAAAATCGTTTATTTGCTGCAAGCCATTCTGAAACCGGCCGGCAAATTACTCAAAATGCTTAACTAGCCGAGAAAATCACTTTCGTTCCACAATGAATGTTTGGCAAAAAATAGTTAATTTTGATGCAAGCCGTTCTGAAACCAACCGTCAAATTACTCAAAATGCTTAACTCACCGAGAAAATCACTTTTTTTCAATAATGAATGTTTGGGGGAAAATAGTTAATTTTGATGCAAGCCGTTCTGAAACTTACCGGCAAATTACTCAAAATGCTTAACTCACCGCGAAAATCACTTTATTTCAATAATGAATGTTTGAGGTAAAATAGTTAATTTTGATGCAAGCCGTTCAGAAACCAACCGGCAAATTACTCAAAATGCTTAGCTTGCCGAGAAAATCACTTTATTTCCACAATGAATGATTGACAAAAAATAGTTAATTTTGCTGCCAGCCGTTCTGAAACCAACCGGCAAATTGCTCAAAATGCTTATTTAGCCGAGAAAATCACTTTCGTTCCAAAATGAATGTTGGCCAAAAATAGTGAATTTACATGCAAGCCGTTCTGAAACCGACCGGCAAATTACTCAAAATGCTTAACTCACCGAGAAAATCACTTTATTTCAACAATGAGTGTTTGGGAAAAAATAGTTAATTTTGATGCAAGCCGTTCTGAAACCGACCGGCAAATTACACAAAATGCTTAACTAGCCGAGAAAATCAGTTTATTTCCACAATGAATGTTTGGAAAAAATAGTGAATATTCATGCAAGCCGTTCTAACCAACCGGCAATTTACTCAAAATGCTGAACTTGCCGAGAAAATCACTTTATTTCCACAATGAATGATTGACAAAAAATACTTTATTTTGCTGCAAGCCATTCTGAAACCAGCCGGCAAATTACTCAAAATGCTTAACTAGCCGAGAAAATCACTTTCGTTCCACAATGAATGATTGACAAAAAATAGTTTATTTTGCTGCAAGCCATTCTGAAACCAGCCGGCAAATTACTCAAAATGCTTAACTTGCCGAGAAAATCACTTTCGTTCCACGATGAATGATTGACAAAAAATAGTTTATTTTGCTGCAAGCCGTTCTAACCAACCGGCAAATTACTCAAAATGCTTAACTCACCGCGAAAATCACTTTATTTCAATAATGAATGTTTGAGGAAAAATAGTTGATTTTGATGCAAGCCGTTCTGAAACCAACCGGCAAATTACTCAAAATGCTTAACTCGCCGAGAAAATCACTTGATTTCCACAATGAATGTTTGGAAAAAAATAGTGAATATTCATGCAAGCCGTTCTAACAAACCGGCAAATTACTCAAAATGCTTAACTTGCTGAGAAAATCACTTTATTTCCACAATGAATTATTGACAAAAAATAGTAAATTTTGCTGGAAGCCGTTCTGAAACCAACCGGCAAATTACACAAAATGCTTAACTAGCCGAGAAAATCACTTTCGTTCCAAAATGAATGTTTGGCAAAAAATAGTTAATTTTGCTGCAAGCCGTTCTGAAACCAACCGGCAAATTACTCAAAATGCTTAACTAGCCGAGAAAATCACTTTATTTCAACAATGAGTGTTTGGGAAAAAATAGTTAATCTTGATGCAAGCCGTTCTGAAACCGACCGGCAAATTACTCAAAATGCTTAACTTGCTGAGAAAATCACTTTATTTCCACAATGAATGATTGACAAAAAATAGTACATTTTGCTGGAAGCCGTTCTGAAACCAACCGGCAAATTACACAAAATGCTTATCTAGCCGAGAAAATCACTTTCGTTCCAAAATGAATGTTTGGCAAAAAATAGTTAATTTTGATGCAAGCCGTTCTGAAACCAACCGTCAAATTACTCAAAATGCTTAAGTCACCGCGAAAATCACTTTATTTCCACAATGAATGATTGACAAAAAATACTTTATTTTGCTGCAAGCCATTCTGAAACCAGCCGGCAAATTACTCAAAATGCTTAACTTGCCGAGAAAATCACTTTATTTCCACAATGAATGATTGACAAAAAATAGTTTATTTTGCTGCAAGCCATTCTGAAACCAGCCGGCAAATTACTCAAAATGCTTAACTTGCCGAGAAAATCACTTTATTTCCACAATGAATGTTTGGCAAAAAATAGTTAATTTTGATGCAAGCCGTTCTGAAACCAACCGTCAAATTACTCAAAATGCTTAACTAGCCGAGAAAATCACTTTTTTTCAATAATGAATGTTTGAGGAAAAATAGTTAATTTTGATGCAAGCCGTTCAGAAACCAGCCGGCAAATTACTCAAAATGCTTAACTCACCGCGAAATTCACTTTATTTCAATAATGAATGTTTGAGGCAAAATAGTTAATTTTGATGCAAGCCGTTCTGAAACCGACCGGCAAATTACTCAAAATGCTTAACCAGCCGAGAAAATCACTTTATTTCCACAATGAATGTTTGGCCAAAAATAGTGAATTTTCATGCAAGCCGTTCTGAAACCGACCGGCAAATTACTCAAAATGCTTAACTCACCGAGAAAATCACTTTATTTCAATAATGAATGTTTGAGGAAAAATAGTTAATTTTGATGCAAGCCGTTCAGAAACCAGCCGGCAAATTACTCAAAATGCTTAACTCACCGCGAAATTCACTTTATTTCAATAATGAATGTTTGAGGCAAAATAGTTAATTTTGATGCAAGCCGTTCTGAAACCGACCGGCAAATTACTCAAAATGCTTAACCAGCCGAGAAAATCACTTTATTTCCACAATGAATGTTTGGCCAAAAATAGTGAATTTTCATGCAAGCCGTTCTGAAACCGACCGGCAAATTACTCAAAATGCTTAACTCACCGAGAAAATCACTTTATTTCAACATTGAGTGTTTGGGAAAAAATAGTTAATTTTGATGCAAGCCGTTCTGAAACCGACCGGCAAATTACTCAAAATGCTTAACTAGCCGAGAAAATCACTTTCGTTCCACAATGAATGTTTGGCAAAAAATAGTTAATTTTGATGCAAGCCGTTCTGAAACCAACCGTCAAATTGCTCAAAATGCTTAACTCACCGAGAAAATCACTTTATTTCCACAATGAATGATTGACAAAAAATAGTTAATTTTGCTGCAAGCCGTTCTGAAACCAACCGGCAAATTACTGAAAATGCTTCACTCACCGAGAAAATCACTTTTTTTCAATAATGAATGTTTGGGGGAAAATAGTTAATTTTGATGCAAGCCGTTCTCAAACTTCCCGGCAAATTACTCAAAATGCTTAACTTGCCGAGAAAATCACTTTATTTCCACAATGAATGATTGACAAAAAATAGTTAATTTTGCTGCAAGCCGTTCTGAAACCAACCGGCAAATTGCTCAAAATGCTTAACTAGCCGAGAAAATCACTTCCGTTCCAAAATGAATGTTTGGCCAAAACTAGTTAATTTTGATGCAAGCCGTTCAGAAACCAACCGGCAAATTACTCAAAATGCTTAACTTGCCGAGAAAATCACTTTATTTCCACAATGAATGATTGACAAAAAATAGTTAATTTTGATGCAAGCCGTTCAGAAACCAGCCGGCAAATTACTCAAAATGCTTAACTCACCGCGAAATTCACTTTATTTCAATAATGAATGTTTGAGGCAAAATAGTTAATTTTGATGCAAGCCGTTCTGAAACCGACCGGCAAATTACTCAAAATGCTTAACCAGCCGAGAAAATCACTTTATTTCCACAATGAATGTTTGGCCAAAAATAGTGAATTTTCATGCAAGCCGTTCTGAAACCGACCGGCAAATTACTCAAAATGCTTAACTCACCGAGAAAATCACTTTATTTCAATAATGAATGTTTGAGGAAAAATAGTTAATTTTGATGCAAGCCGTTCAGAAACCAGCCGGCAAATTACTCAAAATGCTTAACTCACCGCGAAATTCACTTTATTTCAATAATGAATGTTTGAGGCAAAATAGTTAATTTTGATGCAAGCCGTTCTGAAACCGACCGGCAAATTACTCAAAATGCTTAACCAGCCGAGAAAATCACTTTATTTCCACAATGAATGTTTGGCCAAAAATAGTGAATTTTCATGCAAGCCGTTCTGAAACCGACCGGCAAATTACTCAAAATGCTTAACTCACCGAGAAAATCACTTTATTTCAACATTGAGTGTTTGGGAAAAAATAGTTAATTTTGATGCAAGCCGTTCTGAAACCGACCGGCAAATTACTCAAAATGCTTAACTAGCCGAGAAAATCACTTTCGTTCCACAATGAATGTTTGGCAAAAAATAGTTAATTTTGATGCAAGCCGTTCTGAAACCAACCGTCAAATTGCTCAAAATGCTTAACTCACCGAGAAAATCACTTTATTTCCACAATGAATGATTGACAAAAAATAGTTAATTTTGCTGCAAGCCGTTCTGAAACCAACCGGCAAATTACTGAAAATGCTTCACTCACCGAGAAAATCACTTTTTTTCAATAATGAATGTTTGGGGGAAAATAGTTAATTTTGATGCAAGCCGTTCTCAAACTTCCCGGCAAATTACTCAAAATGCTTAACTTGCCGAGAAAATCACTTTATTTCCACAATGAATGATTGACAAAAAATAGTTAATTTTGCTGCAAGCCGTTCTGAAACCAACCGGCAAATTGCTCAAAATGCTTAACTAGCCGAGAAAATCACTTCCGTTCCAAAATGAATGTTTGGCCAAAACTAGTTAATTTTGATGCAAGCCGTTCAGAAACCAACCGGCAAATTACTCAAAATGCTTAACTTGCCGAGAAAATCACTTTATTTCCACAATGAATGATTGACAAAAAATAGTTAATTTTGCTGCAAGCCGTTCTGAAACCAACCGGCAAATTGCTCAAAATGCTTAACTAGCCGAGAAAATCACTTCCGTTCCAAAATGAATGTTTGGCCAAAAATAGTGAATTTTCATGCAAGCCGTTCTGAAACCGACCAGCAAATTACTCAAAATGCTTAACTCACCGAGAAAATCACTTTATTTCAACAATGAGTGTTTGGGAAAAAATAGTTAATTTTGATGCAAGCCGTTCTGAAACCGACCGGCAAATTACTCAAAATGCTTAACTTGCTGAGAAAATCACTTTATTTCCACAATGAATGATTGACAAAAAATAGTAAATTTTGCTGGAAGCCGTTCTGAAACCAACCGGCAAATTACACAAAATGCTTATCTAGCCGAGAAAATCACTTTCGCTCCAAAATGAATGTTTGGCAAAAAATAGTTAATTTTGATGCAAGCCGTTCTGAAACCAACCGGCAAATTACTCAAAATGCTTAACTCGCCGAGAAAATCACTTGATTTCCACAATGAATGTTTGGAAAAAAATAGTGAATATTCATGCAAGCCGTTCTAACAAACCGGCAAATTACTCAAAATGCTTAACTTGCTGAGAAAATCACTTTATTTCCACAATGAATTATTGACAAAAAATAGTAAATTTTGCTGGAAGCCGTTCTGAAACCAACCGGCAAATTACACAAAATGCTTAACTAGCCGAGAAAATCACTTTCGTTCCAAAATGAATGTTTGGCAAAAAATAGTTAATTTTGCTGCAAGCCGTTCTGAAACCAACCGGCAAATTACTCAAAATGCTTAACTAGCCGAGAAAATCACTTTCGTTCCACAATGAATGTTTGGCAAAAAATAGTTAATTTTGATGCAAGCCGTTCTGAAACCAACCGTCAAATTACTCAAAATGCTTAACTCACCGAGAAAATCACTTTATTTCCACAATGAATGATTGACAAAAAATAGTTAATTTTGCTGCAAGCCGTTCTGAAACCAACCGGCAAATTACTGAAAATGCTTCACTCACCGAGAAAATCACTTTTTTTCAATAATGAATGTTTGGGGGAAAATAGTTAATTTTGATGCAAGCCGTTCTCAAACTTCCCGGCAAATTACTCAAAATGCTTAACTCACCGAGAAAATCACTTTATTTCAACAATGAGTGTTTGGGAAAAAATAGTTAATCTTGATGCAAGCCGTTCTGAAACCGACCGGCAAATTACTCAAAATGCTTAACTTGCTGAGAAAATCACTTTATTTCCACAATGAATGATTGACAAAAAATAGTACATTTTGCTGGAAGCCGTTCTGAAACCAACCGGCAAATTACACAAAATGCTTATCTAGCCGAGAAAATCACTTTCGTTCCAAAATGAATGTTTGGCAAAAAATAGTTAATTTTGATGCAAGCCGTTCTGAAACCAACCGTCAAATTACTCAAAATGCTTAAGTCACCGCGAAAATCACTTTATTTCCACAATGAATGATTGACAAAAAATACTTTATTTTGCTGCAAGCCATTCTGAAACCAGCCGGCAAATTACTCAAAATGCTTAACTTGCCGAGAAAATCACTTTATTTCCACAATGAATGATTGACAAAAAATAGTTTATTTTGCTGCAAGCCATTCTGAAACCAGCCGGCAAATTACTCAAAATGCTTAACTTGCCGAGAAAATCACTTTATTTCCACAATGAATGTTTGGCAAAAAATAGTTAATTTTGATGCAAGCCGTTCTGAAACCAACCGTCAAATTACTCAAAATGCTTAACTAGCCGAGAAAATCACTTTTTTTCAATAATGAATGTTTGAGGAAAAATAGTTAATTTTGATGCAAGCCGTTCAGAAACCAGCCGGCAAATTACTCAAAATGCTTAACTCACCGCGAAATTCACTTTATTTCAATAATGAATGTTTGAGGCAAAATAGTTAATTTTGATGCAAGCCGTTCTGAAACCGACCGGCAAATTACTCAAAATGCTTAACCAGCCGAGAAAATCACTTTATTTCCACAATGAATGTTTGGCCAAAAATAGTGAATTTTCATGCAAGCCGTTCTGAAACCGACCGGCAAATTACTCAAAATGCTTAACTCACCGAGAAAATCATTTATTTCAATAATGAATGTTTGAGGAAAAATAGTTAATTTTGATGCAAGCCGTTCAGAAACCAGCCGGCAAATTACTCAAAATGCTTAACTCACCGCGAAATTCACTTTATTTCAATAATGAATGTTTGAGGCAAAATAGTTAATTTTGATGCAAGCCGTTCTGAAACCGACCGGCAAATTAATCAAAATGCTTAACCAGCCGAGAAAATCACTTTATTTCCACAATGAATGTTTGGCCAAAAATAGTGAATTTTCATGCAAGCCGTTCTGAAACCGACCGGCAAATTACTCAAAATGCTTAACTCACCGAGAAAATCACTTTATTTCAACATTGAGTGTTTGGGAAAAAATAGTTAATTTTGATGCAAGCCGTTCTGAAACCGACCGGCAAATTACTCAAAATGCTTAACTAGCCGAGAAAATCACTTTCGTTCCACAATGAATGTTTGGCAAAAAATAGTTAATTTTGATGCAAGCCGTTCTGAAACCAACCGTCAAATTGCTCAAAATGCTTAACTCACCGAGAAAATCACTTTATTTCCACAATGAATGATTGACAAAAAATAGTTAATTTTGCTGCAAGCCGTTCTGAAACCAACCGGCAAATTACTGAAAATGCTTCACTCACCGAGAAAATCACTTTTTTTCAATAATGAATGTTTGGGGGAAAATAGTTAATTTTGATGCAAGCCGTTCTCAAACTTCCCGGCAAATTACTCAAAATGCTTAACTTGCCGAGAAAATCACTTTATTTCCACAATGAATGATTGACAAAAAATAGTTAATTTTGCTGCAAGCCGTTCTGAAACCAACCGGCAAATTGCTCAAAATGCTTAACTAGCCGAGAAAATCACTTCCGTTCCAAAATGAATGTTTGGCCAAAACTAGTTAATTTTGATGCAAGCCGTTCAGAAACCAACCGGCAAATTACTCAAAATGCTTAACTTGCCGAGAAAATCACTTTATTTCCACAATGAATGATTGACAAAAAATAGTTAATTTTGATGCAAGCCGTTCAGAAACCAGCCGGCAAATTACTCAAAATGCTTAACTCACCGCGAAATTCACTTTATTTCAATAATGAATGTTTGAGGCAAAATAGTTAATTTTGATGCAAGCCGTTCTGAAACCGACCGGCAAATTACTCAAAATGCTTAACCAGCCGAGAAAATCACTTTATTTCCACAATGAATGTTTGGCCAAAAATAGTGAATTTTCATGCAAGCCGTTCTGAAACCGACCGGCAAATTACTCAAAATGCTTAACTCACCGAGAAAATCACTTTATTTCAATAATGAATGTTTGAGGAAAAATAGTTAATTTTGATGCAAGCCGTTCAGAAACCAGCCGGCAAATTACTCAAAATGCTTAACTCACCGCGAAATTCACTTTATTTCAATAATGAATGTTTGAGGCAAAATAGTTAATTTTGATGCAAGCCGTTCTGAAACCGACCGGCAAATTACTCAAAATGCTTAACCAGCCGAGAAAATCACTTTATTTCCACAATGAATGTTTGGCCAAAAATAGTGAATTTTCATGCAAGCCGTTCTGAAACCGACCGGCAAATTACTCAAAATGCTTAACTCACCGAGAAAATCACTTTATTTCAACATTGAGTGTTTGGGAAAAAATAGTTAATTTTGATGCAAGCCGTTCTGAAACCGACCGGCAAATTACTCAAAATGCTTAACTAGCCGAGAAAATCACTTTCGTTCCACAATGAATGTTTGGCAAAAAATAGTTAATTTTGATGCAAGCCGTTCTGAAACCAACCGTCAAATTGCTCAAAATGCTTAACTCACCGAGAAAATCACTTTATTTCCACAATGAATGATTGACAAAAAATAGTTAATTTTGCTGCAAGCCGTTCTGAAACCAACCGGCAAATTACTGAAAATGCTTCACTCACCGAGAAAATCACTTTTTTTCAATAATGAATGTTTGGGGGAAAATAGTTAATTTTGATGCAAGCCGTTCTCAAACTTCCCGGCAAATTACTCAAAATGCTTAACTTGCCGAGAAAATCACTTTATTTCCACAATGAATGATTGACAAAAAATAGTTAATTTTGCTGCAAGCCGTTCTGAAACCAACCGGCAAATTGCTCAAAATGCTTAACTAGCCGAGAAAATCACTTCCGTTCCAAAATGAATGTTTGGCCAAAACTAGTTAATTTTGATGCAAGCCGTTCAGAAACCAACCGGCAAATTACTCAAAATGCTTAACTTGCCGAGAAAATCACTTTATTTCCACAATGAATGATTGACAAAAAATAGTTAATTTTGCTGCAAGCCGTTCTGAAACCAACCGGCAAATTGCTCAAAATGCTTAACTAGCCGAGAAAATCACTTCCGTTCCAAAATGAATGTTTGGCCAAAAATAGTGAATTTTCATGCAAGCCGTTCTGAAACCGACCAGCAAATTACTCAAAATGCTTAACTCACCGAGAAAATCACT
The DNA here is from genome assembly GCF_047496885.1 of Scyliorhinus torazame. Lineage (NCBI taxonomy): Eukaryota > Metazoa > Chordata > Chondrichthyes > Carcharhiniformes > Scyliorhinidae > Scyliorhinus > Scyliorhinus torazame. Next base: position 244,778,531 of record NC_092712.1, read on the forward strand.
TTATTTCAACAATGAGTGTTTGGGAAAAAATAGTTAATTTTGATGCAAGCCGTTCTGAAACCGACCGGCAAATTACTCAAAATGCTTAACTTGCTGAGAAAATCACTTTATTTCCACAATGAATGATTGACAAAAAATAGTAAATTTTGCTGGAAGCCGTTCTGAAACCAACCGGCAAATTACACAAAATGCTTATCTAGCCGAGAAAATCACTTTCGCTCCAAAATGAATGTTTGGCAAAAAATAGTTAATTTTGATGCAAGCCGTTCTGAAACCAACCGTCAAATTACTCAAAATGCTTAACTTGCCGAGAAAATCACTTTATTTCCACAATGAATGATTGACAAAAAATACTTTATTTTGCTGCAAGCCATTCAGAAACCAGCCGGCAAATTACTCAAAATGCTTAACTTGCCGAGAAAATCACTTTATTTCCACAATGAATGATTGACAAAAAATAGTTTATTTTGCTGCAAGCCATTCTGAAACCAGCCGGCAAATTACTCAAAATGCTTAACTTGCCGAGAAAATCACTTTATTTCCACAATGAATGTTTGGCAAAAAATAGTTAATTTTGATGCAAGCCGTTCTGAAACCAACCGTCAAATTACTCAAAATGCTTAACTCACCGCGAAAATCACTTTATTTCAATAATGAATGTTTGGAAAAAAATAGTGAATTTTCATGCAAGCCGTTCTGAAACCAACCGGCAAATTACTCAAAATGCTTAACTCACCGAGAAAATCACTTTTTTTCAATATTGAATGTTTGGGGTAAAATAGTTAATTTTGATGCAAGCCGTTCTGAAACCAACCGTCAAATTACTCAAAATGCTTAACTCACCGCGATAATCACTTTATTTCCACAATGGATTGACAAAAAATACTTTATTTTGCTGCAAGCCATTCTGAAACCAGCCGGCAAATTACTCAAAATGCTTAACTTGCCGAGAAAATCACTTTATTTCCACAATGAATGATTGACAAAAAATAGTTAATTTTGATGCAAGCCGTTCTGAAACCAACCGTCAAATTACTCAAAATGCTTAACTCACCGAGAAAATCACTTTTTTTCAATAATGAATGTTTGGGGGAAAATAGTTAATTTTGATGCAAGCCGTTCTGAAACTTACCGGCAAATTACTCAAAATGCTTAACTCACCGCGAAAATCACTTTATTTCAATAATGAATGTTTGAGGTAAAATAGTTAATTTTGATGCAAGCCGTTCAGAAACCAACCGGCAAATTACTCAAAATGCTTAGCTTGCCCAGAAAATCACTTTATTTCCACAATGAATGATTGACAAAAAATAGTTAATTTTGCTGCCAGCCGTTCTGAAACCAACCGGCAAATTGCTCAAAATGCTTATTTAGCCGAGAAAATCACTTTCGTTCCAAAATGAATGTTTGGCCAAAAATAGTGAATTTTCATGCAAGCCGTTCTGAAACCGACCGGCAAATTACTCAAAATGCTTAACTCACCGAGAAAATCACTTTATTTCAACAATGAGTGTTTGGGAAAAAATAGTTAATTTTGATGCAAGCCGTTCTGAAACCAACCGTCAAATTACTCAAAATGCTTAACTCACCGCGATAATCACTTTATTTCCACAATGGATTGACAAAAAATACTTTATTTTGCTGCAAGCCATTCTGAAACCAGCCGGCAAATTACTCAAAATGCTTAACTTGCCGAGAAAATCACTTTATTTCCACAATGAATGATTGACAAAAAATAGTTAATTTTGATGCAAGCCGTTCTGAAACCAACCGTCAAATTACTCAAAATGCTTAACTCACCGAGAAAATCACTTTTTTTCAATAATGAATGTTTGGGGGAAAATAGTTAATTTTGATGCAAGCCGTTCTGAAACTTACCGGCAAATTACTCAAAATGCTTAACTCACCGCGAAAATCACTTTATTTCAATAATGAATGTTTGAGGTAAAATAGTTAATTTTGATGCAAGCCGTTCAGAAACCAACCGGCAAATTACTCAAAATGCTTAGCTTGCCCAGAAAATCACTTTATTTCCACAATGAATGATTGACAAAAAATAGTTAATTTTGCTGCCAGCCGTTCTGAAACCAACCGGCAAATTGCTCAAAATGCTTATTTAGCCGAGAAAATCACTTTCGTTCCAAAATGAATGTTTGGCCAAAAATAGTGAATTTTCATGCAAGCCGTTCTGAAACCGACCGGCAAATTACTCAAAATGCTTAACTCACCGAGAAAATCACTTTATTTCAACAATGAGTGTTTGGGAAAAAATAGTTAATTTTGATGCAAGCCGTTCTGAAACCGACCGGCAAATTACACAAAATGCTGAACTAGCCGAGAAAATCACTTTATTTCCCAATGAATGTTTGGAAAAAATAGTGAATATTCATGCAAGCCGTTCTGAAACCAGCCGGCAAATTACTCAAAATGCTGAACTTGCCGAGAAAATCACTTTATTTCCACAATGAATGATTGACAAAAAATACTTTATTTTGCTGCAAGCCATTCTGAAACCAGCCGGCAAATTACTCAAAATGCTTAACTAGCCGAGAAAATCACTTTCGTTCCACAATGAATGATTGACAAAAAATAGTTTATTTTGCTGCAAGCCATTCTGAAACCAGCCGGCAAATTACTCAAAATGCTTAACTTGCCGAGAAAATCACTTTCGTTCCACGATGAATGATTGACAAAAAATAGTTAATTTTGCTTCAAGCCGTTCTGAAACCAACCGGCAAATTACTGAAAATGCTTAACTCACCGAGAAAATCACTTTTTTTCAATAATGAATGTTTGGGGGAAAATAGTTAATTTTGATGCAAGCCGTTCTGAAACCAACCGTCAAATTACTCAAAATGCTTAACTCACCGCGAAAATCACTTTATTTCCACAATGAATGTTTGGAAAAAAATAGTGAATATTCATGCAAGCCGTTCTAACCAACCGGCAAATTACTCAAAATGCTTAACTCACCGCGAAAATCACTTTATTTCAATAATGAATGTTTGAGGAAAAATAGTTGATTTTGATGCAAGCCGTTCTGAAACCAACCGGCAAATTACTCAAAATGCTTAACTAGCCGAGAAAATCACTTGATTTCCACAATGAATGTTTGGAAAAAAATAGTGAATATTCATGCAAGCCGTTCTAACAAACCGGCAAATTACTCAAAATGCTTAACTAGCCGAGAAAATCACTTTCGTTCCAAAATGAATGTTTGGCAAAAAATAGTTAATTTTGCTGCAAGCCGTTCTGAAACCAACCGGCAAATTACTCAAAATGCTTAACTAGCCGAGAAAATCACTTTCGTTCCACAATGAATGTTTGGCAAAAAATAGTTAATTTTGATGCAAGCCGTTCTGAAACCAACCGTCAAATTACTCAAAATGCTTAACTCACCGAGAAAATCACTTTATTTCCACAATGAATGATTGACAAAAAATAGTTAATTTTGCTGCAAGCCGTTCTGAAACCAACCGGCAAATTACTCAAAATGCTTAACTCACCGAGAAAATCACTTTATTTCAACAATGAGTGTTTGGGAAAAAAATAGTTAATCTTGATGCAAGCCGTTCTCAAACCGACCGGCAAATTACTCAAAATGCTTAACTTGCTGAGAAAATCACTTTATTTCCACAATGAATGATTGACAAAAAATAGTACATTTTGCTGGAAGCCGTTCTGAAACCAACCGGCAAATTACACAAAATGCTTATCTAGCCGAGAAAATCACTTTCGTTCCAAAATGAATGTTTGGCAAAAAATAGTTAATTTTGATGCAAGCCGTTCTGAAACCAACCGTCAAATTACTCAAAATGCTTAAGTCACCGCGAAAATCACTTTATTTCCACAATGAATGATTGACAAAAAATACTTTATTTTGCTGCAAGCCATTCTGAAACCAGCCGGCAAATTACTCAAAATGCTTAACTTGCCGAGAAAATCACTTTATTTCCACAATGAATGATTGACAAAAAATAGTTTATTTTGCTGCAAGCCATTCTGAAACCAGCCGGCAAATTACTCAAAATGCTTAACTTGCCGAGAAAATCACTTTATTTCCACAATGAATGTTTGGCAAAAAATAGTTAATTTTGATGCAAGCCGTTCTGAAACCAACCGTCAAATTACTCAAAATGCTTAACTCACCGAGAAAATCACTTTTTTTCAATAATGAATGTTTGGGGGAAAATAGTTAATTTTGATGCAAGCCGTTCTGAAACTTACCGGCAAATTAATCAAAATGCTTAACTCACCGCGAAAATCACTTTATTTCAATAATGAATGTTTGAGGAAAAATAGTTAATTTTGATGCAAGCCGTTCAGAAACCAGCCGGCAAATTACTCAAAATGCTTAACTCACCGCGAAATTCACTTTATTTCAATAATGAATGTTTGAGGCAAAATAGTTAATTTTGATGCAAGCCGTTCTGAAACCGACCGGCAAATTACTCAAAATGCTTAACCAGCCGAGAAAATCACTTTATTTCCACAATGAATGTTTGGCCAAAAATAGTGAATTTTCATGCAAGCCGTTCTGAAACCGACCGGCAAATTACTCAAAATGCTTAACTCACCGAGAAAATCACTTTATTTCAACATTGAGTGTTTGGGAAAAAATAGTTAATTTTGATGCAAGCCGTTCTGAAACCGACCGGCAAATTACTCAAAATGCTTAACTAGCCGAGAAAATCACTTTCGTTCCACAATGAATGTTTGGCAAAAAATAGTTAATTTTGATGCAAGCCGTTCTGAAACCAACCGTCAAATTACTCAAAATGCTTAACTCACCGAGAAAATCACTTTATTTCCACAATGAATGATTGACAAAAAATAGTTAATTTTGCTGCAAGCCGTTCTGAAACCAACCGGCAAATTACTGAAAATGCTTCACTCACCGAGAAAATCACTTTTTTTCAATAATGAATGTTTGGGGGAAAATAGTTAATTTTGATGCAAGCCGTTCTCAAACTTCCCGGCAAATTACTCAAAATGCTTAACTTGCCGAGAAAATCACTTTATTTCCACAATGAATGATTGACAAAAAATAGTTAATTTTGCTGCAAGCCGTTCTGAAACCAACCGGCAAATTGCTCAAAATGCTTAACTAGCCGAGAAAATCACTTCCGTTCCAAAATGAATGTTTGGCCAAAACTAGTTAATTTTGATGCAAGCCGTTCAGAAACCAACCGGCAAATTACTCAAAATGCTTAACTTGCCGAGAAAATCACTTTATTTCCACAATGAATGATTGACAAAAAATAGTTAATTTTGCTGCAAGCCGTTCTGAAACCAACCGGCAAATTGCTCAAAATGCTTAACTAGCCGAGAAAATCACTTCCGTTCCAAAATGAATGTTTGGCCAAAAATAGTGAATTTTCATGCAAGCCGTTCTGAAACCGACCAGCAAATTACTCAAAATGCTTAACTCACCGAGAAAATCACTTTATTTCAACAATGAGTGTTTGGGAAAAAATAGTTAATTTTGATGCAAGCCGTTCTGAAACCGACCGGCAAATTACTCAAAATGCTTAACTTGCTGAGAAAATCACTTTATTTCCACAATGAATGATTGACAAAAAATAGTAAATTTTGCTGGAAGCCGTTCTGAAACCAACCGGCAAATTACACAAAATGCTTATCTAGCCGAGAAAATCACTTTCGCTCCAAAATGAATGTTTGGCAAAAAATAGTTAATTTTGATGCAAGCCGTTCTGAAACCAACCGTCAAATTACTCAAAATGCTTAACTTGCCGAGAAAATCACTTTATTTCCACAATGAATGATTGACAAAAAATACTTTATTTTGCTGCAAGCCATTCAGAAACCAGCCGGCAAATTACTCAAAATGCTTAACTTGCCGAGAAAATCACTTTATTTCCACAATGAATGATTGACAAAAAATAGTTTATTTTGCTGCAAGCCATTCTGAAACCAGCCGGCAAATTACTCAAAATGCTTAACTTGCCGAGAAAATCACTTTATTTCCACAATGAATGTTTGGCAAAAAATAGTTAATTTTGATGCAAGCCGTTCTGAAACCAACCGTCAAATTACTCAAAATGCTTAACTCACCGCGAAAATCACTTTATTTCAATAATGAATGTTTGGAAAAAAATAGTGAATTTTCATGCAAGCCGTTCTGAAACCAACCGGCAAATTGCTCAAAATGCTTAACTCACCGAGAAAATCACTTTTTTTCAATATTGAATGTTTGGGGTAAAATAGTTAATTTTGATGCAAGCCGTTCTGAAACCAACCGTCAAATTACTCAAAATGCTTAACTCACCGCGATAATCACTTTATTTCCACAATGGATTGACAAAAAATACTTTATTTTGCTGCAAGCCATTCTGAAACCAGCCGGCAAATTACTCAAAATGCTTAACTTGCCGAGAAAATCACTTTATTTCCACAATGAATGATTGACAAAAAATAGTTAATTTTGATGCAAGCCGTTCTGAAACCGACCGGCAAATTACTCAAAACGCTGAACTAGCCGAGAAAATCATTTTATTTCCACAATGAATGTTTGGGAAAAAATAGTTAATTTTGATGCAAGCCGTTCTGAAACCAACCGGCAAATTACTCAAAATGCTTAACTCACCGAGAAAATCACTTTTTTTCAATAATGAATGTTTGGGGGAAAATAGTTAATTTTGATGCAAGCCGTTCTGAAACTTACCGGCAAATTACTCAAAATGCTTAACTCACCGCGAAAATCACTTTATTTCCACAATGAATGATTGACAAAAAATACTTTATTTTGCTGCAAGCCATTCTGAAACCAGCCGGCAAATTACTCAAAATGCTTAACTTGCCGAGAAAATCACTTTATTTCCACAATGAATGATTGACAAAAAATAGTTTATTTTGCTGCAAGGCATTCTGAAACCAGCCGGCAAATTACTCAAAATGCTTAACTTGCCGAGAAAATCACTTTATTTCCACAATGAAAGTTTGGGAAAAAATAGTTAATTTTGATGCAAGCCGTTCTGAAACCAACCGGCAAATTACTTAAAATGCTTAACTCACCGAGAAAATCACTTTTTTTCAATAATGAATGTTTGGGGGAAAATAGTTAATTTTGATGCAAGCCGTTCTGAAACTTACCGGCAAATTACTCAAAATGCTTAACTCACCGCGAAAATCACTTTATTTCAATAATGAATGTTTGAGGAAAAATAGTTAATTTTGATGCAAGCCGTTCAGAAACCAACCGGCAAATTACTCAAAATGCTTACCTCACCGCGAAAATCACTTTATTTCAATAATGAATGTTTGAGGCAAAATAGTTAATTTTGATGCAAGCCGTTCTGAAACCGACCGGCAAATTACTCAAAATGCTTAACCAGCCGAGAAAATCACTTTATTTCCACAAAGAATGTTTGGCCAAAAATAGTGAATTTTCATGCAAGCCATTCAGAAACCAGCCGGCAAATTACTCAAAATGCTTAACTTGCCGAGAAAATCACTTTATTTCCACAATGAATGGTTGACAAAAAATAGTTTATTTTGCTGCAAGCCATTCTGAAACCAGCCGGCAAATTACTCAAAATGCTTAACTTGCCGAGAAAATCACTTTATTTCCACAATGAATGTTTGGCAAAAAATAGTTAATTTTGATGCAAGCCGTTCTGAAACCAACCGGCAAATTACTCAAAATGCTTAACTAGCCGAGAAAATCACTTTCGTTCCACAATGAATGTTTGGCAAAAAATAGTTAATTTTCATGCAAGCCGTTCTGAAACCAACCGTCAAATTACTCAAAATGCTTAACTCACCGAGAAAATCACTTTATTTCCACAATGAATGATTGACAAAAAATAGTTAATTTTGCTGCAAGCCGTTCTGAAACCAACCGGCAAATTACTGAAAATGCTTCACTCACCGAGAAATCACTTTTTTTCAATAATGAATGTTTGGGGGAAAATAGTTAATTTTGATGCAAGCCGTTCTCAAACTTCCCGGCAAATTACTCAAAATGCTTAACTCACCGAGAAAATCACTTTATTTCAACAATGAGTGTTTGGGAAAAAATAGTTAATCTTGATGCAAGCCGTTCTGAAACCGACCGGCAAATTACTCAAAATGCTTAACTTGCTGAGAAAATCACTTTATTTCCACAATGAATGATTGACAAAAAATAGTACATTTTGCTGGAAGCCGTTCTGAAACCAACCGGCAAATTACACAAAATGCTTATCTAGCCGAGAAAATCACTTTCGTTCCAAAATGAATGTTTGGCAAAAAATAGTTAATTTTGATGCAAGCCGTTCTGAAACCAACCGTCAAATTACTCAAAATGCTTAAGTCACCGCGAAAATCACTTTATTTCCACAATGAATGATTGACAAAAAATACTTTATTTTGCTGCAAGCCATTCTGAAACCAGCCGGCAAATTACTCAAAATGCTTAACTTGCCGAGAAAATCACTTTATTTCCACAATGAATGATTGACAAAAAATAGTTTATTTTGCTGCAAGCCATTCTGAAACCAGCCGGCAAATTACTCAAAATGCTTAACTTGCCGAGAAAATCACTTTATTTCCACAATGAATGTTTGGCAAAAAATAGTTAATTTTGATGCAAGCCGTTCTGAAACCAACCGTCAAATTACTCAAAATGCTTAACTCACCGAGAAAATCACTTTTTTTCAATAATGAATGTTTGGGGGAAAATAGTTAATTTTGATGCAAGCCGTTCTGAAACTTACCGGCAAATTAATCAAAATGCTCAACTCACCGCGAAAATCACTTTATTTCAATAATGAATGTTTGAGGAAAAATAGTTAATTTTGATGCAAGCCGTTCAGAAACCAGCCGGCAAATTACTCAAAATGCTTAACTCACCGCGAAATTCACTTTATTTCAATAATGAATGTTTGAGGCAAAATAGTTAATTTTGATGCAAGCCGTTCAGAAACCAGCCGGCAAATTACTCAAAATGCTTAACTCACCGCGAAATTCACTTTATTTCAATAATGAATGTTTGAGGCAAAATAGTTAATTTTGATGCAAGCCGTTCTGAAACCGACCGGCAAATTACTCAAAATGCTTAACCAGCCGAGAAAATCACTTTATTTCCACAATGAATGTTTGGCCAAAAATAGTGAATTTTCATGCAAGCCGTTCTGAAACCGACCGGCAAATTACTCAAAATGCTTAACTCACCGAGAAAATCACTTTATTTCAACATTGAGTGTTTGGGAAAAAATAGTTAATTTTGATGCAAGCCGTTCTGAAACCGACCGGCAAATTACTCAAAATGCTTAACTAGCCGAGAAAATCACTTTCGTTCCACAATGAATGTTTGGCAAAAAATAGTTAATTTTGATGCAAGCCGTTCTGAAACCAACCGTCAAATTACTCAAAATGCTTAACTCACCGAGAAAATCACTTTATTTCCACAATGAATGATTGACAAAAAATAGTTAATTTTGCTGCAAGCCGTTCTGAAACCAACCGGCAAATTACTGAAGATGCTTCACTCACCGAGAAAATCACTTTTTTTCAATAATGAATGTTTGGGGGAAAATAGTTAATTTTGATGCAAGCCGTTCTCAAACTTCCCGGCAAATTACTCAAAATGCTTAACTTGCCGAGAAAATCACTTTATTTCCACAATGAATGATTGACAAAAAATAGTTAATTTTGCTGCAAGCCGTTCTGAAACCAACCGGCAAATGGCTCAAAATGCTTAACTAGCCGAGAAAATCACTTCCGTTCCAAAATGAATGTTTGGCCAAAACTAGTTAATTTTGATGCAAGCCGTTCAGAAACCAACCGGCAAATTACTCAAAATGCTTAACTTGCCGAGAAAATCACTTTATTTCCACAATGAATGATTGACAAAAAATAGTTAATTTTGCTGCAAGCCGTTCTGAAACCAACCGGCAAATTGCTCAAAATGCTTAACTAGCCGAGAAAATCACTTCCGTTCCAAAATGAATGTTTGGCCAAAAATAGTGAATTTTCATGCAAGCCGTTCTGAAACCGACCAGCAAATTACTCAAAATGCTTAACTCACCGAGAAAATCACTTTATTTCAACAATGAGTGTTTGGGAAAAAATAGTTAATTTTGATGCAAGCCGTTCTGAAACCGACCGGCAAATTACTCAAAATGCTTAACTTGCTGAGAAAATCACTTTATTTCCACAATGAATGATTGACAAAAAATAGTAAATTTTGCTGGAAGCCGTTCTGAAACCAACCGGCAAATTACACAAAATGCTTATCTAGCCGAGAAAATCACTTTCGCTCCAAAATGAATGTTTGGCAAAAAATAGTTAATTTTGATGCAAGCCGTTCTGAAACCAACCGTCAAATTACTCAAAATGCTTAACTTGCCGAGAAAATCACTTTATTTCCACAATGAATGATTGACAAAAAATACTTTATTTTGCTGCAAGCCATTCAGAAACCAGCCGGCAAATTACTCAAAATGCTTAACTTGCCGAGAAAATCACTTTATTTCCACAATGAATGATTGACAAAAAATAGTTTATTTTGCTGCAAGCCATTCTGAAACCAGCCGGCAAATTACTCAAAATGCTTAACTTGCCGAGAAAATCACTTTATTTCCACAATGAATGTTTGGCAAAAAATAGTTAATTTTGATGCAAGCCGTTCTGAAACCAACCGTCAAATTACTCAAAATGCTTAACTCACCGCGAAAATCACTTTATTTCAATAATGAATGTTTGGAAAAAAATAGTGAATTTTCATGCAAGCCGTTCTGAAACCAACCGGCAAATTACTCAAAATGCTTAACTCACCGAGAAAATCACTTTTTTTCAATATTGAATGTTTGGGGTAAAATAGTTAATTTTGATGCAAGCCGTTCTGAAACCAACCGTCAAATTACTCAAAATGCTTAACTCACCGCGATAATCACTTTATTTCCACAATGGATTGACAAAAAATACTTTATTTTGCTGCAAGCCATTCTGAAACCAGCCGGCAAATTACTCAAAATGCTTAACTTGCCGAGAAAATCACTTTATTTCCACAATGAATGATTGACAAAAAATAGTTAATTTTGATGCAAGCCGTTCTGAAACCGACCGGCAAATTACACAAAATGCTGAACTAGCCGAGAAAATCACTTTATTTCCCAATGAATGTTTGGAAAAAATAGTGAATATTCATGCAAGCCGTTCTGAAACCAGCCGGCAAATTACTCAAAATGCTGAACTTGCCGAGAAAATCACTTTATTTCCACAATGAATGATTGACAAAAAATACTTTATTTTGCTGCAAGCCATTCTGAAACCAGCCGGCAAATTACTCAAAATGCTTAACTAGCCGAGAAAATCACTTTCGTTCCACAATGAATGATTGACAAAAAATAGTTTATTTTGCTGCAAGCCATTCTGAAACCAGCCGGCAAATTACTCAAAATGCTTAACTTGCCGAGAAAATCACTTTCGTTCCACGATGAATGATTGACAAAAAATAGTTAATTTTGCTTCAAGCCGTTCTGAAACCAACCGGCAAATTACTGAAAATGCTTAACTCACCGAGAAAATCACTTTTTTTCAATAATGAATGTTTGGGGGAAAATAGTTAATTTTGATGCAAGCCGTTCTGAAACCAACCGTCAAATTACTCAAAATGCTTAACTCACCGCGAAAATCACTTTATTTCCACAATGAATGTTTGGAAAAAAATAGTGAATATTCATGCAAGCCGTTCTAACCAACCGGCAAATTACTCAAAATGCTTAACTCACCGCGAAAATCACTTTATTTCAATAATGAATGTTTGAGGAAAAATAGTTGATTTTGATGCAAGCCGTTCTGAAACCAACCGGCAAATTACTCAAAATGCTTAACTAGCCGAGAAAATCACTTGATTTCCACAATGAATGTTTGGAAAAAAATAGTGAATATTCATGCAAGCCGTTCTAACAAACCGGCAAATTACTCAAAATGCTTAACTAGCCGAGAAAATCACTTTCGTTCCAAAATGAATGTTTGGCAAAAAATAGTTAATTTTGCTGCAAGCCGTTCTGAAACCAACCGGCAAATTACTCAAAATGCTTAACTAGCCGAGAAAATCACTTTCGTTCCACAATGAATGTTTGGCAAAAAATAGTTAATTTTGATGCAAGCCGTTCTGAAACCAACCGTCAAATTACTCAAAATGCTTAACTCACCGAGAAAATCACTTTATTTCCACAATGAATGATTGACAAAAAATAGTTAATTTTGCTGCAAGCCGTTCTGAAACCAACCGGCAAATTACTCAAAATGCTTAACTCACCGAGAAAATCACTTTATTTCAACAATGAGTGTTTGGGAAAAAAATAGTTAATCTTGATGCAAGCCGTTCTCAAACCGACCGGCAAATTACTCAAAATGCTTAACTTGCTGAGAAAATCACTTTATTTCCACAATGAATGATTGACAAAAAATAGTACATTTTGCTGGAAGCCGTTCTGAAACCAACCGGCAAATTACACAAAATGCTTATCTAGCCGAGAAAATCACTTTCGTTCCAAAATGAATGTTTGGCAAAAAATAGTTAATTTTGATGCAAGCCGTTCTGAAACCAACCGTCAAATTACTCAAAATGCTTAAGTCACCGCGAAAATCACTTTATTTCCACAATGAATGATTGACAAAAAATACTTTATTTTGCTGCAAGCCATTCTGAAACCAGCCGGCAAATTACTCAAAATGCTTAACTTGCCGAGAAAATCACTTTATTTCCACAATGAATGATTGACAAAAAATAGTTTATTTTGCTGCAAGCCATTCTGAAACCAGCCGGCAAATTACTCAAAATGCTTAACTTGCCGAGAAAATCACTTTATTTCCACAATGAATGTTTGGCAAAAAATAGTTAATTTTGATGCAAGCCGTTCTGAAACCAACCGTCAAATTACTCAAAATGCTTAACTCACCGAGAAAATCACTTTTTTTCAATAATGAATGTTTGGGGGAAAATAGTTAATTTTGATGCAAGCCGTTCTGAAACTTACCGGCAAATTAATCAAAATGCTTAACTCACCGCGAAAATCACTTTATTTCAATAATGAATGTTTGAGGAAAAATAGTTAATTTTGATGCAAGCCGTTCAGAAACCAGCCGGCAAATTACTCAAAATGCTTAACTCACCGCGAAATTCACTTTATTTCAATAATGAATGTTTGAGGCAAAATAGTTAATTTTGATGCAAGCCGTTCTGAAACCGACCGGCAAATTACTCAAAATGCTTAACCAGCCGAGAAAATCACTTTATTTCCACAATGAATGTTTGGCCAAAAATAGTGAATTTTCATGCAAGCCGTTCTGAAACCGACCGGCAAATTACTCAAAATGCTTAACTCACCGAGAAAATCACTTTATTTCAACATTGAGTGTTTGGGAAAAAATAGTTAATTTTGATGCAAGCCGTTCTGAAACCGACCGGCAAATTACTCAAAATGCTTAACTAGCCGAGAAAATCACTTTCGTTCCACAATGAATGTTTGGCAAAAAATAGTTAATTTTGATGCAAGCCGTTCTGAAACCAACCGTCAAATTACTCAAAATGCTTAACTCACCGAGAAAATCACTTTATTTCCACAATGAATGATTGACAAAAAATAGTTAATTTTGCTGCAAGCCGTTCTGAAACCAACCGGCAAATTACTGAAAATGCTTCACTCACCGAGAAAATCACTTTTTTTCAATAATGAATGTTTGGGGGAAAATAGTTAATTTTGATGCAAGCCGTTCTCAAACTTCCCGGCAAATTACTCAAAATGCTTAACTTGCCGAGAAAATCACTTTATTTCCACAATGAATGATTGACAAAAAATAGTTAATTTTGCTGCAAGCCGTTCTGAAACCAACCGGCAAATTGCTCAAAATGCTTAACTAGCCGAGAAAATCACTTCCGTTCCAAAATGAATGTTTGGCCAAAACTAGTTAATTTTGATGCAAGCCGTTCAGAAACCAACCGGCAAATTACTCAAAATGCTTAACTTGCCGAGAAAATCACTTTATTTCCACAATGAATGATTGACAAAAAATAGTTAATTTTGCTGCAAGCCGTTCTGAAACCAACCGGCAAATTGCTCAAAATGCTTAACTAGCCGAGAAAATCACTTCCGTTCCAAAATGAATGTTTGGCCAAAAATAGTGAATTTTCATGCAAGCCGTTCTGAAACCGACCAGCAAATTACTCAAAATGCTTAACTCACCGAGAAAATCACTTTATTTCAACAATGAGTGTTTGGGAAAAAATAGTTAATTTTGATGCAAGCCGTTCTGAAACCGACCGGCAAATTACTCAAAATGCTTAACTTGCTGAGAAAATCACTTTATTTCCACAATGAATGATTGACAAAAAATAGTAAATTTTGCTGGAAGCCGTTCTGAAACCAACCGGCAAATTACACAAAATGCTTATCTAGCCGAGAAAATCACTTTCGCTCCAAAATGAATGTTTGGCAAAAAATAGTTAATTTTGATGCAAGCCGTTCTGAAACCAACCGTCAAATTACTCAAAATGCTTAACTTGCCGAGAAAATCACTTTATTTCCACAATGAATGATTGACAAAAAATACTTTATTTTGCTGCAAGCCATTCAGAAACCAGCCGGCAAATTACTCAAAATGCTTAACTTGCCGAGAAAATCACTTTATTTCCACAATGAATGATTGACAAAAAATAGTTTATTTTGCTGCAAGCCATTCTGAAACCAGCCGGCAAATTACTCAAAATGCTTAACTTGCCGAGAAAATCACTTTATTTCCACAATGAATGTTTGGCAAAAAATAGTTAATTTTGATGCAAGCCGTTCTGAAACCAACCGTCAAATTACTCAAAATGCTTAACTCACCGCGAAAATCACTTTATTTCAATAATGAATGTTTGGAAAAAAATAGTGAATTTTCATGCAAGCCGTTCTGAAACCAACCGGCAAATTGCTCAAAATGCTTAACTCACCGAGAAAATCACTTTTTTTCAATATTGAATGTTTGGGGTAAAATAGTTAATTTTGATGCAAGCCGTTCTGAAACCAACCGTCAAATTACTCAAAATGCTTAACTCACCGCGATAATCACTTTATTTCCACAATGGATTGACAAAAAATACTTTATTTTGCTGCAAGCCATTCTGAAACCAGCCGGCAAATTACTCAAAATGCTTAACTTGCCGAGAAAATCACTTTATTTCCACAATGAATGATTGACAAAAAATAGTTAATTTTGATGCAAGCCGTTCTGAAACCGACCGGCAAATTACTCAAAACGCTGAACTAGCCGAGAAAATCATTTTATTTCCACAATGAATGTTTGGGAAAAAATAGTTAATTTTGATGCAAGCCGTTCTGAAACCAACCGGCAAATTACTCAAAATGCTTAACTCACCGAGAAAATCACTTTTTTTCAATAATGAATGTTTGGGGGAAAATAGTTAATTTTGATGCAAGCCGTTCTGAAACTTACCGGCAAATTACTCAAAATGCTTAACTCACCGCGAAAATCACTTTATTTCCACAATGAATGATTGACAAAAAATACTTTATTTTGCTGCAAGCCATTCTGAAACCAGCCGGCAAATTACTCAAAATGCTTAACTTGCCGAGAAAATCACTTTATTTCCACAATGAATGATTGACAAAAAATAGTTTATTTTGCTGCAAGGCATTCTGAAACCAGCCGGCAAATTACTCAAAATGCTTAACTTGCCGAGAAAATCACTTTATTTCCACAATGAAAGTTTGGGAAAAAATAGTTAATTTTGATGCAAGCCGTTCTGAAACCAACCGGCAAATTACTTAAAATGCTTAACTCACCGAGAAAATCACTTTTTTTCAATAATGAATGTTTGGGGGAAAATAGTTAATTTTGATGCAAGCCGTTCTGAAACTTACCGGCAAATTACTCAAAATGCTTAACTCACCGCGAAAATCACTTTATTTCAATAATGAATGTTTGAGGAAAAATAGTTAATTTTGATGCAAGCCGTTCAGAAACCAACCGGCAAATTACTCAAAATGCTTACCTCACCGCGAAAATCACTTTATTTCAATAATGAATGTTTGAGGCAAAATAGTTAATTTTGATGCAAGCCGTTCTGAAACCGACCGGCAAATTACTCAAAATGCTTAACCAGCCGAGAAAATCACTTTATTTCCACAAAGAATGTTTGGCCAAAAATAGTGAATTTTCATGCAAGCCATTCAGAAACCAGCCGGCAAATTACTCAAAATGCTTAACTTGCCGAGAAAATCACTTTATTTCCACAATGAATGGTTGACAAAAAATAGTTTATTTTGCTGCAAGCCATTCTGAAACCAGCCGGCAAATTACTCAAAATGCTTAACTTGCCGAGAAAATCACTTTATTTCCACAATGAATGTTTGGCAAAAAATAGTTAATTTTGATGCAAGCCGTTCTGAAACCAACCGGCAAATTACTCAAAATGCTTAACTAGCCGAGAAAATCACTTTCGTTCCACAATGAATGTTTGGCAAAAAATAGTTAATTTTCATGCAAGCCGTTCTGAAACCAACCGTCAAATTACTCAAAATGCTTAACTCACCGAGAAAATCACTTTATTTCCACAATGAATGATTGACAAAAAATAGTTAATTTTGCTGCAAGCCGTTCTGAAACCAACCGGCAAATTACTGAAAATGCTTCACTCACCGAGAAATCACTTTTTTTCAATAATGAATGTTTGGGGGAAAATAGTTAATTTTGATGCAAGCCGTTCTCAAACTTCCCGGCAAATTACTCAAAATGCTTAACTCACCGAGAAAATCACTTTATTTCAACAATGAGTGTTTGGGAAAAAATAGTTAATCTTGATGCAAGCCGTTCTGAAACCGACCGGCAAATTACTCAAAATGCTTAACTTGCTGAGAAAATCACTTTATTTCCACAATGAATGATTGACAAAAAATAGTACATTTTGCTGGAAGCCGTTCTGAAACCAACCGGCAAATTACACAAAATGCTTATCTAGCCGAGAAAATCACTTTCGTTCCAAAATGAATGTTTGGCAAAAAATAGTTAATTTTGATGCAAGCCGTTCTGAAACCAACCGTCAAATTACTCAAAATGCTTAAGTCACCGCGAAAATCACTTTATTTCCACAATGAATGATTGACAAAAAATACTTTATTTTGCTGCAAGCCATTCTGAAACCAGCCGGCAAATTACTCAAAATGCTTAACTTGCCGAGAAAATCACTTTATTTCCACAATGAATGATTGACAAAAAATAGTTTATTTTGCTGCAAGCCATTCTGAAACCAGCCGGCAAATTACTCAAAATGCTTAACTTGCCGAGAAAATCACTTTATTTCCACAATGAATGTTTGGCAAAAAATAGTTAATTTTGATGCAAGCCGTTCTGAAACCAACCGTCAAATTACTCAAAATGCTTAACTCACCGAGAAAATCACTTTTTTTCAATAATGAATGTTTGGGGGAAAATAGTTAATTTTGATGCAAGCCGTTCTGAAACTTACCGGCAAATTAATCAAAATGCTCAACTCACCGCGAAAATCACTTTATTTCAATAATGAATGTTTGAGGAAAAATAGTTAATTTTGATGCAAGCCGTTCAGAAACCAGCCGGCAAATTACTCAAAATGCTTAACTCACCGCGAAATTCACTTTATTTCAATAATGAATGTTTGAGGCAAAATAGTTAATTTTGATGCAAGCCGTTCAGAAACCAGCCGGCAAATTACTCAAAATGCTTAACTCACCGCGAAATTCACTTTATTTCAATAATGAATGTTTGAGGCAAAATAGTTAATTTTGATGCAAGCCGTTCTGAAACCGACCGGCAAATTACTCAAAATGCTTAACCAGCCGAGAAAATCACTTTATTTCCACAATGAATGTTTGGCCAAAAATAGTGAATTTTCATGCAAGCCGTTCTGAAACCGACCGGCAAATTACTCAAAATGCTTAACTCACCGAGAAAATCACTTTATTTCAACATTGAGTGTTTGGGAAAAAATAGTTAATTTTGATGCAAGCCGTTCTGAAACCGACCGGCAAATTACTCAAAATGCTTAACTAGCCGAGAAAATCACTTTCGTTCCACAATGAATGTTTGGCAAAAAATAGTTAATTTTGATGCAAGCCGTTCTGAAACCAACCGTCAAATTACTCAAAATGCTTAACTCACCGAGAAAATCACTTTATTTCCACAATGAATGATTGACAAAAAATAGTTAATTTTGCTGCAAGCCGTTCTGAAACCAACCGGCAAATTACTGAAGATGCTTCACTCACCGAGAAAATCACTTTTTTTCAATAATGAATGTTTGGGGGAAAATAGTTAATTTTGATGCAAGCCGTTCTCAAACTTCCCGGCAAATTACTCAAAATGCTTAACTTGCCGAGAAAATCACTTTATTTCCACAATGAATGATTGACAAAAAATAGTTAATTTTGCTGCAAGCCGTTCTGAAACCAACCGGCAAATGGCTCAAAATGCTTAACTAGCCGAGAAAATCACTTCCGTTCCAAAATGAATGTTTGGCCAAAACTAGTTAATTTTGATGCAAGCCGTTCAGAAACCAACCGGCAAATTACTCAAAATGCTTAACTTGCCGAGAAAATCACTTTATTTCCACAATGAATGATTGACAAAAAATAGTTAATTTTGCTGCAAGCCGTTCTGAAACCAACCGGCAAATTGCTCAAAATGCTTAACTAGCCGAGAAAATCACTTCCGTTCCAAAATGAATGTTTGGCCAAAAATAGTGAATTTTCATGCAAGCCGTTCTGAAACCGACCAGCAAATTACTCAAAATGCTTAACTCACCGAGAAAATCACTTTATTTCAACAATGAGTGTTTGGGAAAAAATAGTTAATTTTGATGCAAGCCGTTCTGAAACCGACCGGCAAATTACTCAAAATGCTTAACTTGCTGAGAAAATCACTTTATTTCCACAATGAATGATTGACAAAAAATAGTAAATTTTGCTGGAAGCCGTTCTGAAACCAACCGGCAAATTACACAAAATGCTTATCTAGCCGAGAAAATCACTTTCGCTCCAAAATGAATGTTTGGCAAAAAATAGTTAATTTTGATGCAAGCCGTTCTGAAACCAACCGTCAAATTACTCAAAATGCTTAACTTGCCGAGAAAATCACTTTATTTCCACAATGAATGATTGACAAAAAATACTTTATTTTGCTGCAAGCCATTCAGAAACCAGCCGGCAAATTACTCAAAATGCTTAACTTGCCGAGAAAATCACTTTATTTCCACAATGAATGATTGACAAAAAATAGTTTATTTTGCTGCAAGCCATTCTGAAACCAGCCGGCAAATTACTCAAAATGCTTAACTTGCCGAGAAAATCACTTTATTTCCACAATGAATGTTTGGCAAAAAATAGTTAATTTTGATGCAAGCCGTTCTGAAACCAACCGTCAAATTACTCAAAATGCTTAACTCACCGCGAAAATCACTTTATTTCAATAATGAATGTTTGGAAAAAAATAGTGAATTTTCATGCAAGCCGTTCTGAAACCAACCGGCAAATTACTCAAAATGCTTAACTCACCGAGAAAATCACTTTTTTTCAATATTGAATGTTTGGGGTAAAATAGTTAATTTTGATGCAAGCCGTTCTGAAACCAACCGTCAAATTACTCAAAATGCTTAACTCACCGCGATAATCACTTTATTTCCACAATGGATTGACAAAAAATACTTTATTTTGCTGCAAGCCATTCTGAAACCAGCCGGCAAATTACTCAAAATGCTTAACTTGCCGAGAAAATCACTTTATTTCCACAATGAATGATTGACAAAAAATAGTTAATTTTGATGCAAGCCGTTCTGAAACCGACCGGCAAATTACTCAAAACGCTGAACTAGCCGAGAAAATCATTTTATTTCCACAATGAATGTTTGGGAAAAAATAGTTAATTTTGATGCAAGCCGTTCTGAAACCAACCGGCAAATTACTCAAAATGCTTAACTCACCGAGAAAATCACTTTTTTTCAATAATGAATGTTTGGGGGAAAATAGTTAATTTTGATGCAAGCCGTTCTGAAACTTACCGGCAAATTACTCAAAATGCTTAACTCACCGCGAAAATCACTTTATTTCCACAATGAATGATTGACAAAAAATACTTTATTTTGCTGCAAGCCATTCTGAAACCAGCCGGCAAATTACTCAAAATGCTTAACTTGCCGAGAAAATCACTTTATTTCCACAATGAATGATTGACAAAAAATAGTTTATTTTGCTGCAAGGCATTCTGAAACCAGCCGGCAAATTACTCAAAATGCTTAACTTGCCGAGAAAATCACTTTATTTCCACAATGAAAGTTTGGGAAAAAATAGTTAATTTTGATGCAAGCCGTTCTGAAACCAACCGGCAAATTACTTAAAATGCTTAACTCACCGAGAAAATCACTTTTTTTCAATAATGAATGTTTGGGGGAAAATAGTTAATTTTGATGCAAGCCGTTCTGAAACTTACCGGCAAATTACTCAAAATGCTTAACTCACCGCGAAAATCACTTTATTTCAATAATGAATGTTTGAGGAAAAATAGTTAATTTTGATGCAAGCCGTTCAGAAACCAACCGGCAAATTACTCAAAATGCTTACCTCACCGCGAAAATCACTTTATTTCAATAATGAATGTTTGAGGCAAAATAGTTAATTTTGATGCAAGCCGTTCTGAAACCGACCGGCAAATTACTCAAAATGCTTAACCAGCCGAGAAAATCACTTTATTTCCACAATGAATGTTTGGCCAAAAATAGTGAATTTTCATGCAAGCCGTTCTGAAACCGACCGGCAAATTACTCAAAATGCTTAACTCACCGAGAAAATCACTTTATTTCAACATTGAGTGTTTGGGAAAAAATAGTTAATTTTGATGCAAGCCGTTCTGAAACCGACCGGCAAATTACTCAAAATGCTTAACTAGCCGAGAAAATCACTTTCGTTCCACAATGAATGTTTGGCAAAAAATAGTTAATTTTGATGCAAGCCGTTCTGAAACCAACCGTCAAATTACTCAAAATGCTTAACTCACCGAGAAAATCACTTTATTTCCACAATGAATGATTGACAAAAAATAGTTAATTTTGCTGCAAGCCGTTCTGAAACCAACCGGCAAATTACTGAAAATGCTTAACTCACCGAGAAAATCACTTTTTTTCAATAATGAATGTTTGGGGGGAAATAGTTAATTTTGATGCAAGCCGTTCTCAAACTTCCCAGCAAATTACTCAAAATGCTTAACTCACCGCGAAAATCGCTTTATTTCAATAATGAATGTTTGAGGAAAAATAGTTAATTTTGATGCAAGCCGTTCTGAAACCAGCCGGCAAATTACTCAAAATGCTTAACTTGCCGAGAAAATCACTTTATTTCCACAATGAATGTTTGGCAAAAAATAGTTAATTTTGATGCAAGCCGTTCTGAAACCAACCGGCAAATTACTCAAAATGCTTAACTAGCCGAGAAAATCACTTTATTTCCACAATGAATGTTTGGAAAAAAATAGTGAATTTTCATGCAAGCCGTTCTGAAACCAACCGGCATATTACTCAAAATGCTTAACTTGCTGAGAAAATCACTTTATTTCCACAATGAATGATTGACAAAAAATAGTACATTTTGCTGGAAGCCGTTCTGAAACCAACCGGCAAATTACACAAAATGCTTATCTAGCCGAGAAAATCACTTTCGTTCCAAAATGAATGTTTGGCAAAAAATAGTTAATTTTGATGCAAGCCGTTCTGAAACCAACCGTCAAATTACTCAAAATGCTTAAGTCACCGCGAAAATCACTTTATTTCCACAATGAATGATTGACAAAAAATACTTTATTTTGCTGCAAGCCATTCTGAAACCAGCCGGCAAATTACTCAAAATGCTTAACTTGCCGAGAAAATCACTTTATTTCCACAATGAATGATTGACAAAAAATAGTTTATTTTGCTGCAAGCCATTCTGAAACCAGCCGGCAAATTACTCAAAATGCTTAACTTGCCGAGAAAATCACTTTATTTCCACAATGAATGTTTGGCAAAAAATAGTTAATTTTGATGCAAGCCGTTCTGAAACCAACCGTCAAATTACTCAAAATGCTTAACTCACCGAGAAAATCACTTTTTTTCAATAATGAATGTTTGGGGGAAAATAGTTAATTTTGATGCAAGCCGTTCTGAAACTTACCGGCAAATTAATCAAAATGCTTAACTCACCGCGAAAATCACTTTATTTCAATAATGAATGTTTGAGGAAAAATAGTTAATTTTGATGCAAGCCGTTCAGAAACCAGCCGGCAAATTACTCAAAATGCTTAACTCACCGCGAAATTCACTTTATTTCAATAATGAATGTTTGAGGCAAAATAGTTAATTTTGATGCAAGCCGTTCTGAAACCGACCGGCAAATTACTCAAAATGCTTAACCAGCCGAGAAAATCACTTTATTTCCACAATGAATGTTTGGCCAAAAATAGTGAATTTTCATGCAAGCCGTTCTGAAACCGACCGGCAAATTACTCAAAATGCTTAACTCACCGAGAAAATCACTTTATTTCAACATTGAGTGTTTGGGCTACTCTCGATCTTTCAAATTACCGGCTCCTCTCGCTCTTTCAAACTCCCGGCTCCTCGCGACCTTTCAAACTCCCGGCTCCTCTCGCTCTTTCAAACTCCCGGCTCCTCTCGATCTTTCAACCCCCGGCTCTCCTCGCTCTTTCAAACTCCCTGCTCCTCTCGCTCTTTGAAACTCCCGGCTCCTCTCGCTCATCAAACTTCCCGCTCCTCTCGATCTTTCTACCCCCCGCTCCTCACGCTCTTTCAAACTCCCGACACCTTTCACTCTTTCAAACTCCAGGCATCTCTCGTTCTTTCAACTCCCAGCTCCTCTTTGAAACTCCCGGCTCCTCTCGCTCTTTCAAACTCCCGGCTCTTCTCGCTCTTTCAAACGCCCAGCTCCTGTTTCAAACGCCCGGCTCATCTCGCTCTTTCAAACTCTCGGCTCCTCTCACTCGTTCAATCTCCCGGCTCGTCTCGCTCTTTCAAACTCACAGCTCCTCTTTCAAACTCCTCGCTCCTCTCGCTCTTTCAAACTCCCGGCTGCTCTCGATCTTTAAACCTCCCGGCTCCTCTCGTTCTTTCAAACTGCCGGCTCCTCTCGACCTTTCAACCCCCGGCTCCTCTCGCTCTTTCAAACTCCCGGCTCCTCTCGATCTTATAAACTCCCGGCTCCTCTCGCTCTTTCAAACTGCCGGCTCCTCTCGATCTTTCAACCCCCGGCTCCTCTCGATCTTTCAAACTCCCGGCTCCTCTCGATCTTTCAAACTCCCGGCTCCTCTCGATCTTTCAACCCCCGGCTCCTCTCGCTCTTTCAAACTCCCGGCTCCTCTCGATCTTTGAAACTCCCGGCTCCTCTCGATCTTTCAACCCCCGGCTCCTCTCGCTCTTTCAAACTCCCGGCTCCCCTCGCACTTTCAAACTCCCGGCTCCTCTCGCTCTTTCAAACTCCCGGCTCCACTCGATCTTTCAAACTTTCGGCTCCACTTGCAATCTCCCGGCTCCACTCGGTCTTTAAAACTCCCGGCTCTTCTCGCTCTTTCAAACCCCAGCTCCTGTTTCAAACTCTCGGCTCCTCTCGCTCTTTCAAACTCTCGGCTCCTCTCGCTCCTTCAAACTCCCGGCTCCTCCGCTCTTTCAAACTCCCGGCTCCTCTCGCTCTTTCACACTCGCGGCACGTGTCGCTCTTTGAAACTCGCGGCTCCTCCCACTATTTCAAACTCTCGGCTCCTGTCGCTCTTTCAAACTCTGGGCTTCTCGACCTCTTTCAATCTCCTGGTTGCTCTTGCTCTTTCAAACTCTCGAGTCATCTTGCTCTTTCAAATTCCAGCGCCTCTTGATCTTTAAAACTCTCGGCTCCTCTCACTCGTTCAATCTCCCGGCTCGTCTCGCTCTTTCAAACTCACAGCTCCTCTTTCAAACTCCTCGCTCCTCTCGCTCTTTCAAACTCCCGGCTGCTCTCGATCTTTAAACCTCCCGGCTCCTCTCGTTCTTTCAAACTGCCGGCTCCTCTCGACCTTTCAACCCCCGGCTCCTCTCGCTCTTTCAAACTCCCGGCTACTCTCGATCTTTCAAACTCCCGGCTCCTCTCGCTCTTTCAAACTGCCGGCTCCTCTCGATCTTTCAACCCCCGGCTCCTCTCGATCTTTCAAACTCCCGGCTCCTCTCAATCTTTCAAACTCCCGGCTCCTCTCGATCTTTCAACCCCCGGCTCCTCTCGCTCTTTCAAACTCCCGGCTCCTCTCGATCTTTCAAACCCCCGGCTCCTCTCGCTCTTTCAAACTCCCGGCTCCTCTCGATCTTTCAAACTCCCGGCTCCTCTCGATCTTTCAACCCCCGGCTCCTCTCACTCTTTCAAACTCCCTGCTCCTCTCGCTCTTTGAAACTCCCGGCTCCTCTCGCTCTTTGAAACTCCCGGCTCCTCTCGCTCTTTCAAACTCCCGGCTCCTCTCGCTCTTTGAAACTCCCGGCATCTCGCGATCTTTCAAATTCTCGGCTCCTCTCGATCTTTCAAACTCTCGGCTCCTCTCGATCTTTCAAACTCCCGACACCTTTCGCTCTTTCGAACTCCAGGCATCTCTCGCTCTTTCAAACCACGGGCTCCTCTGGATCATTCAATCTCTTGGCTCCTCTCGCTCTTTCAAACACCCGGCTCCTCTCGCTCTTTCAAACTCTCGGCTCCTCTCGATCTTTAATCTCCCGGCTCGTCTCGCTCTTTCAAACTCCCAGCTCCTCTTTCAAACTCCCGGCTCCACTCGGTCTTTAAAACTCCCGGCGCTTCTCGCTCTTTTAAACCCCCAGCTCATGTTTCACACTCCCGGCTCGTCTCGCTCTTTCAAGCTCTCGGCTCCTCTCGATCTTTCAATCTCCCGGCTCGTCTCGCTCTTTCAAACTCCCGGCTCCTCTTTCAAACTCCCGGCTCCACTCGGTCTTTAAAACTCCCGGCGCTTCTCGCTCTTTTAAACCCCCAGCTCATGTTTCACACTCCCGGCTCGTCTCGCTCTTTCAAGCTCTCGGCTCCTCTCGATCTTTCAATCTCCCGGCTCGTCTCGCTCTTTCAAACTCCCGGCTCCTCTTTCAAACTCCCGGCTCCACTCGGTCTTTAAAACTCCCGGCTCTTCTCGCTCTTTCAACCCCCGGCTCCTCTCGATCTTTCAAACTCCCGGCTCCTCTCGATCTTTCAAACTCCCGGCTCCTCTCGATCTTTCAACCCCCGGCTCCTCTCGCTCTTTCAAACTCCCGGCTCCTCTCGATCTTTGAAACTCCCGGCTCCTCTCGATCTTTCAACCCCCGGCTCCTCTCGCTCTTTCAAACTCCCGGCTCCCCTCGCACTTTCAAACTCCCGGCTCCTCTCGCTCTTTCAAACTCCCGGCTCCACTCGATCTTTCAAACTTTCGGCTCCACTTGCAATCTCCCGGCTCCACTCGGTCTTTAAAACTCCCGGCTCTTCTCGCTCTTTCAAACCCCAGCTCCTGTTTCAAACTCTCGGCTCCTCTCGCTCTTTCAAACTCTCGGCTCCTCTCGCTCCTTCAAACTCCCGGCTCCTCCGCTCTTTCAAACTCCCGGCTCCTCTCGCTCTTTCACACTCGCGGCACGTGTCGCTCTTTGAAACTCGCGGCTCCTCCCACTATTTCAAACTCTCGGCTCCTGTCGCTCTTTCAAACTCTGGGCTTCTCGACCTCTTTCAATCTCCTGGTTGCTCTTGCTCTTTCAAACTCTCGAGTCATCTTGCTCTTTCAAATTCCAGCGCCTCTTGATCTTTAAAACTCTCGGCTCCTCTCACTCGTTCAATCTCCCGGCTCGTCTCGCTCTTTCAAACTCACAGCTCCTCTTTCAAACTCCTCGCTCCTCTCGCTCTTTCAAACTCCCGGCTGCTCTCGATCTTTAAACCTCCCGGCTCCTCTCGTTCTTTCAAACTGCCGGCTCCTCTCGACCTTTCAACCCCCGGCTCCTCTCGCTCTTTCAAACTCCCGGCTACTCTCGATCTTTCAAACTCCCGGCTCCTCTCGCTCTTTCAAACTGCCGGCTCCTCTCGATCTTTCAACCCCCGGCTCCTCTCGATCTTTCAAACTCCCGGCTCCTCTCAATCTTTCAAACTCCCGGCTCCTCTCGATCTTTCAACCCCCGGCTCCTCTCGCTCTTTCAAACTCCCGGCTCCTCTCGATCTTTCAAACCCCCGGCTCCTCTCGCTCTTTCAAACTCCCGGCTCCTCTCGATCTTTCAAACTCCCGGCTCCTCTCGATCTTTCAACCCCCGGCTCCTCTCACTCTTTCAAACTCCCTGCTCCTCTCGCTCTTTGAAACTCCCGGCTCCTCTCGCTCTTTGAAACTCCCGGCTCCTCTCGCTCTTTCAAACTCCCGGCTCCTCTCGCTCTTTGAAACTCCCGGCATCTCGCGATCTTTCAAATTCTCGGCTCCTCTCGATCTTTCAAACTCTCGGCTCCTCTCGATCTTTCAAACTCCCGACACCTTTCGCTCTTTCGAACTCCAGGCATCTCTCGCTCTTTCAAACCACGGGCTCCTCTGGATCATTCAATCTCTTGGCTCCTCTCGCTCTTTCAAACACCCGGCTCCTCTCGCTCTTTCAAACTCTCGGCTCCTCTCGATCTTTAATCTCCCGGCTCGTCTCGCTCTTTCAAACTCCCAGCTCCTCTTTCAAACTCCCGGCTCCACTCGGTCTTTAAAACTCCCGGCGCTTCTCGCTCTTTTAAACCCCCAGCTCATGTTTCACACTCCCGGCTCGTCTCGCTCTTTCAAGCTCTCGGCTCCTCTCGATCTTTCAATCTCCCGGCTCGTCTCGCTCTTTCAAACTCCCGGCTCCTCTTTCAAACTCCCGGCTCCACTCGGTCTTTAAAACTCCCGGCTCTTCTCGCTCTTTCAAACCCCCAGCTCCTGTTTCAAACTCCCGGCTCGTCTCGCTCTTTCAAACTCTCGGCTCCTCTCGCTCTTTCAATCTCCCGGCTCGCCTCGCTCTTTCAAACCCCCAGCTCCTGTTTCAAACTCCCGGCTCATCTCGCTCTTTCACTCTCCCGGCTCGTCTCGCTCTTTCAAACTCCCGGCTCGTCTCGCTCTTTCAAACTCCCGGCTCGTCTCGCTCTTTCACACACCCGGCTCCTCACGCTCTTTCAAACTCACGGCTCCTGTTTAAAACTCCCGGCTCCTCTCGGTCTTTCAAACTCGCGGCTCCTGTCGCTCTTTCAAACTCCCGGCACCTCGTTCAAACTCCCGGCTCCTCTCGATCTTTCAAATTACCGGCTCCTCTCGCTCTTTCAAACTCCCGGCTCCTCGCGACCTTTCAAACTCCCGGCTCCTCTCGCTCTTTCAAACTCCCGGCTCCTCTCGATCTTTCAACCCCCGGCTCTCCTCGCTCTTTCAAACTCCCTGCTCCTCTCGCTCTTTGAAACTCTCGGCTCCTCTCGCTCATCAAACTTCCCGCTCCTCTCGATCTTTCTACCCCCCGCTCCTCACGCTCTTTCAAACTCCCGACACCTTTCACTCTTTCAAACTCCAGGCATCTCTCGTTCTTTCAACTCCCAGCTCCTCTTTGAAACTCCCGGCTCCTCTCGCTCTTTCAAACTCCCGGCTCTTCTCGCTCTTTCAAACGCCCAGCTCCTGTTTCAAACGCCCGGCTCATCTCGCTCTTTCAAACTCTCGGCTCCTCTCACTCGTTCAATCTCCCGGCTCGTCTCGCTCTTTCAAACTCACAGCTCCTCTTTCAAACTCCTCGCTCCTCTCGCTCTTTCAAACTCCCGGCTGCTCTCGATCTTTAAACCTCCCGGCTCCTCTCGTTCTTTCAAACTGCCGGCTCCTCTCGACCTTTCAACCCCCGGCTCCTCTCGCTCTTTCAAACTCCCGGCTCCTCTCGATCTTATAAACTCCCGGATCCTCTCGCTCTTTCAAACTGCCGGCTCCTCTCGATCTTTCAACCCCCGGCTCCTCTCGATCTTTCAAACTCCCGGCTCCTCTCGATCTTTCAAACTCCCGGCTCCTCTCGATCTTTCAACCCCCGGCTCCTCTCGCTCTTTCAAACTCCCGGCTCCTCTCGATCTTTGAAACTCCCGGCTCCTCTCGCTCTTTCAAACTCCCGGCTCCACTCGATCTTTCAAACTTTCGGCTCCACTTGCAATCTCCCGGCTCCACTCGGTCTTTAAAACTCCCGGCTCTTCTCGCTCTTTCAAACCCCAGCTCCTGTTTCAAACTCTCGGCTCCTCTCCCTCTTTCAATCTCCCGGCTCGTCTCGCTCTTTCAAACCCCCAGCTCCTGTTTCAAACTCCCGGCTCATCTCGCTCTTTCAATCTCCAGGCTCGTCTCGCTCTTTCAAACTCCCGGCTCGTCTCGCTCTTTCAAACTCTCGGCTCCTCTCGCTCTTTCAATCTCCCGGCTCGTCGCGCTCTTTCACACACCCGGCTCCTCACGCTCTTTCAAACTCACGGCTCCTGTTTAAAACTCCCGGCTCCTCTCGGTCTTTCAAACTCGCGGCTCCTGTCGCTCTTTCAAACTCCCGGTACCTCGTTCAAACTCCCGGCTCCTCTCGCTCTTTCAATCTCCCGGCACCTCTCGATAATTCAAACTCTTGGCTCCTCTCGGTCTTTCAAACTCTCGGCAGCTCTCGCTCTTTCTATGTCCCGGCTCCTCTCGGTCATTCAAACACCTGGCTCCTCTCGATCTTTCAAACTCCCAGCTCCTCTTTCAAACTCCTGGATCCTCTCGATCTTTCAAACTCCCGGCTCCTCTCGCTCTTTCAAACTCCCGGCTCCTCTCGATCTTTCAACCCCCGGCTCCTCTCGCTCTTTCAAACTCCCGGCTCCTCTCGATCTTTCAAACTCCCGGCTCCTCTTGCAAACTCCCGGCTCCACTCGGTCTTTAAAACTCCCGGCTCTTCTCTCTCTTTCAAACTCCCTGCTCCTCTCGCTCTTTGAAACTCCCGGCTCCTCTCGCTCTTTCAAACTTCCCGCTGCTCTCGATCTTTCTACTCCCCGGCTCCTCACGCTCTTTCAAACTCCGGACACCTTTCGCTCTTTCAAACTCCAGGCATCTCTCGTTCTTTCAAC
The DNA here is from genome assembly GCF_047496885.1 of Scyliorhinus torazame. Classification (NCBI taxonomy): domain Eukaryota; kingdom Metazoa; phylum Chordata; class Chondrichthyes; order Carcharhiniformes; family Scyliorhinidae; genus Scyliorhinus; species Scyliorhinus torazame. Next base: position 244,807,633 of record NC_092712.1, read on the forward strand.
TCCCAGCTCCTCTTACTCGTTCAATCTCCCGGCTCGTCTCGCTCTTTCAAACTCACAGCTCCTCTTTCAAACTCCTCGCTCCTCTCGCTCTTTCAAACTCCCGGCTACTCTCGATCTTTAAACCTCCCGGCTCCTCTCGCTCTTTCAAACTGCCGGCTCCTCTTGACCTTTCAACCCCCGGCTCCTCTCGCTCTTTCAAACTCCCGGCTCCTCTCGATCTTTCAAACTCCCGGCTCCTCTCGCTCTTTGAAACTGCCGGCTCCTCTCGATCTTTCAACCCCCGGCTCCTCTCGATCTTTCAAACTCCCGGCTCCTCTCGATCTTTCAAACTCCCGGCTCCTCTCGATCTTTCAAACTACCGGCTCCTCTCGATCTTTCAACCCCCGGCTCCTCTCGCTCTTTCAAACTCCCGGCTCCTCTCGATCTTTCAAACTCCCGGCTCCTCTCGATCTTTCAATTCCCGGCTCCTCTCGCTCTTTCAAACTCCCGGCTCCCCTCGCTCTTTCAAACTCCCGGCTCCTCTCGCTCTTTCAAACTCCCGGCTCCACTCGATCTTTCAAGCTCTCGGCTCCACTTGCAATCTCCCGGCTCCACTCGGTCTTTAAAACTCCCGGCTCTTCTCTCTCTTTCAAACCCCAGCTCCTGTTTCAAACTCTCGGCTCCTCTCGCTCTTTCAAACTCTCGGCTCCTCTCGCTCCTTCAAACTCCCGGCTCCTCTCGAGCTTTCAAACTCGCGGCTCCTGTCGCTCTTTGAAACTCGCGGCTCCTCCCACTATTTCAAACTCTCGGCTCCTGTCGCCCTTTCAAACTCTGGGATTCTCGACCTCTTTCAATCTCCTGGTTGCTCTTGCTCTTTCAAACTCTCGAGTCATCTTGCTCTTTCAAATTCCGGCGCCTCTCGATCTTTAAAACTCCCGGCGCCACTCGCTCTTTCAATCGCCCGGCTGCTCTCGTTCTTTCAAACTCCCGACTCCTCTCGATCTTTCAAACTCCCGGCTCCTCTCGATCTTTCAATCGCCCGGCTCCTCTCGATCTTTGAAACTCCTGGCTCCTCTCGCTCTTTCAAGTCCCAGCTCCTCTTTGAAACTCCCGGCTCCTCTCGATCTTTAAAACTCCCGGCTCCACTCGCTCGTCCAAATTCCCGGCTCCTCTCGCTCGTTCAAACTCCCAACTCCTCTCGATCTTTGAAACTCCCGGCTCCTCTCGATCTTTCAATCGCCCGGCTCCTCTCGATCTTTGAAAAACCTGGCTCCTCTCGCTCTTTCAACTCCCAGCTCCTCTTTGAAACTCCAGGCTCCTCTCGATTTTTCAATCGCCCGGCTCCTCTCGATCTTTGAAACTCCCGGCTCCTCTCGATCTTTCAATCGCCCGGCTCCTCTCGAAGGAGCGAGAGGAGCCGAGAGTTTGAAAGAGCGAGAGGAGCCGAGAGTTTGAAACAGGAGCTGGGGTTTGAAAGAGAGAGAAGAGCCGGGAGTTTTAAAGACCGAGTGGAGCCGGGAGATTGCAAGTGGAGCCGAGAGCTTGAAAGATCGAGTGGAGCCGGGAGTTTGAAAGAGCGAGAGGAGCCGGGAGTTTGAAAGAGCGAGGGGAGCCGGGAGTTTGAAAGAGCGAGAGGAGCCGGGAATTGAAAGATCGAGAGGAGCCGGGAGTTTGAAAGATCGAGAGGAGCCGGGAGTTTGAAAGAGCGAGAGGAGCCGGGGGTTGAAAGATCGAGAGGAGCCGGTAGTTTGAAAGATCGAGAGGAGCCGGGAGTTTGAAAGATCGAGAGGAGCCGGGAGTTTGAAAGATCGAGAGGAGCCGGGGGTTGAAAGATCGAGAGGAGCCGGCAGTTTCAAAGAGCGAGAGGAGCCGGGAGTTTGAAAGATCGAGAGGAGCCGGGAGTTTGAAAGAGCGAGAGGAGCCGGGGGTTGAAAGGTCAAGAGGAGCCGGCAGTTTGAAAGAGCGAGAGGAGCCGGGAGGTTTAAAGATCGAGAGTAGCCGGGAGTTTGAAAGAGCGAGAGGAGCGAGGAGTTTGAAAGAGGAGCTGTGAGTTTGAAAGAGCGAGACGAGCCGGGAGATTGAACGAGTAAGAGGAGCTGGGAGTTGAAAGAACGAGAGATGCCTGGAGTTTGAAAGAGCGAAAGGTGTCCGGAGTTTGAAAGAGCGTGAGGAGCCGGGGAGTAGAAAGATCGAGAGCAGCGGGAAGTTTGAAAGAGCGAGAGGAGCCGGGAGTTTCAAAGAGCGAGAGGAGCAGGGAGTTTGAAAGAGCGAGAAGAGCCGGGAGTTTTAAAGACCGAGTGGAGCCGGGAGTTTGCAAGAGGAGCCGGGAGTTTGAAAGATCGAGAGGAGCCGGGAGTTTGAAAGTGCGAGAGGAGCCGGGGGTTGAAAGATCGAGAGGAGCCGGGAGTTTGAAAGAGCGAGAGGAGCCGGGAGTTTGAAAGATCGAGAGGATCCAGGAGTTTGAAAGAGGAGCTGGGAGTTTGAAAGATCGAGAGGAGCCAGGTGTTTGAATGACCGAGAGGAGCCGGGACATAGAAAGAGCGAGAGCTGCCGAGAGTTTGAAAGACCGAGAGGAGCCAAGAGTTTGAATTATCGAGAGGTGCCGGGAGATTGAAAGAGCGAGAGGAGCCGGGAGTTTGAACGAGGTACCGGGAGTTTGAAAGAGCGACAGGAGCCGCGAGTTTGAAAGACCGAGAGGAGCCGGGAGTTTTAAACAGGAGCCGTGAGTTTGAAAGAGCGTGAGGAGCCGGGTGTGTGAAAGAGCGCGACGAGCCGGGAGATTGAAAGAGCGAGAGGAGCCGAGAGTTTGAAAGAGCGAGACGAGCCGGGAGTTTGAAAGAGCGAGACGAGCCTGGAGATTGAAAGAGCGAGATGAGCCGGGAGTTTGAAACAGGAGCTGGGGGTTTGAAAGAGCGAGACGAGCCGGGAGATTGAAAGAGGGAGAGGAGCCGAGAGTTTGAAACAGGAGCTGGGGTTTGAAAGAGCGAGAAGAGCCGGGAGTTTTAAAGACCGAGTGGAGCCGGGAGATTGCAAGTGGAGCCGAAAGTTTGAAAGATCGAGTGGAGCCGGGAGTTTGAAAGAGCGAGAGGAGCCGGGAGTTTCAAAGATCGAGAGGAGCCGGGAGTTTGAAAGAGCGAGAGGAGCCGGGGGTTGAAAGATCGAGAGGAGCCGGGAGTTTGAAAGATCGAGAGGAGCCGGGAGTTTGAAAGATCGAGAGGAGCCGGGGGTTGAAAGATCGAGAGGAGCCGGCAGTTTGAAAGAGCGAGAGGATCCGGGAGTTTATAAGATCGAGAGGAGCCGGGAGTTTGAAAGAGCGAGAGGAGCCGGGGGTTGAAAGGTCGAGAGGAGCCGGCAGTTTGAAAGAACGAGAGGAGCCGGGAGGTTTAAAGATCGAGAGCAGCCGGGAGTTTGAAAGAGCGAGAGGAGCGAGGAGTTTGAAAGAGGAGCTGTGAGTTTGAAAGAGCGAGACGAGCCGGGAGATTGAACGAGTGAGAGGAGCCGAGAGTTTGAAAGAGCGAGATGAGCCGGGCGTTTGAAACAGGAGCTGGGCGTTTGAAAGAGCGAGAAGAGCCGGGAGTTTGAAAGAGCGAGAGGAGCCGGGAGTTTCAAAGAGGAGCTGGGAGTTGAAAGAACGAGAGATGCCTGGAGTTTGAAAGAGTGAAAGGTGTCGGGAGTTTGAAAGAGCGTGAGGAGCGGGGGGTAGAAAGATCGAGAGGAGCGGGAAGTTTGATGAGCGAGAGGAGCCGAGAGTTTCAAAGAGCGAGAGGAGCAGGGAGTTTGAAAGAGCGAGGAGAGCCGGGGGTTGAAAGATCGAGAGGAGCCGGGAGTTTGAAAGAGCGAGAGGAGCCGGGAGTTTGAAAGGTCGCGAGGAGCCGGGAGTTTGAAAGAGCGAGAGGAGCCGGTAATTTGAAAGATCGAGAGGAGCCGGGAGTTTGAACGAGGTGCCGGGAGTTTGAAAGAGCGACAGGAGCCGCGAGTTTGAAAGACCGAGAGGAGCCGGGAGTTTTAAACAGGAGCCGTGAGTTTGAAAGAGCGTGAGGAGCCGGGTGTGTGAAAGAGCGAGACGAGCCGGGAGTTTGAAAGAGCGAGACGAGCCGGGAGTTTGAAAGAGCGAGACGAGCCGGGAGAGTGAAAGAGCGAGATGAGCCGGGAGTTTGAAACAGGAGCTGGGGGTTTGAAAGAGCGAGGCGAGCCGGGAGATTGAAAGAGCGAGAGGAGCCGAGAGTTTGAAAGAGCGAGACGAGCCGGGAGTTTGAAACAGGAGCTGGGGGTTTGAAAGAGCGAGAAGAGCCGGGAGTTTTAAAGACCGAGTGGAGCCGGGAGTTTGAAAGAGGAGCCGGGAGTTTGAAAGAGCGAGACGAGCCGGGAGATTGAAAGATCGAGAGGAGCCGAGAGCTTGAAAGAGCGAGACGAGCCGGGAGTGTGAAACATGAGCTGGGGGTTTAAAAGAGCGAGAAGCGCCGGGAGTTTTAAAGACCGAGTGGAGCCGGGAGTTTGAAAGAGGAGCTGGGAGTTTGAAAGAGCGAGACGAGCCGGGAGATTAAAGATCGAGAGGAGCCGAGAGTTTGAAAGAGCGAGAGGAGCCGGGTGTTTGAAAGAGCGAGAGGAGCCAAGAGATTGAATGATCCAGAGGAGCCCGTGGTTTGAAAGAGCGAGAGATGCCTGGAGTTCGAAAGAGCGAAAGGTGTCGGGAGTTTGAAAGATCGAGAGGAGCCGAGAGTTTGAAAGATCGAGAGGAGCCGAGAATTTGAAAGATCGCGAGATGCCGGGAGTTTCAAAGAGCGAGAGGAGCCGGGAGTTTGAAAGAGCGAGAGGAGCCGGGAGTTTCAAAGAGCGAGAGGAGCCGGGAGTTTCAAAGAGCGAGAGGAGCAGGGAGTTTGAAAGAGTGAGAGGAGCCGGGGGTTGAAAGATCGAGAGGAGCCGGGAGTTTGAAAGATCGAGAGGAGCCGGGAGTTTGAAAGAGCGAGAGGAGCCGGGGGTTTGAAAGATCGAGAGGAGCCGGGAGTTTGAAAGAGCGAGAGGAGCCGGGGGTTGAAAGATCGAGAGGAGCCGGGAGTTTGAAAGATTGAGAGGAGCCGGGAGTTTGAAAGATCGAGAGGAGCCGGGGGTTGAAAGATCGAGAGGAGCCGGCAGTTTGAAAGAGCGAGAGGAGCCGGGAGTTTGAAAGATCGAGAGTAGCCGGGAGTTTGAAAGAGCGAGAGGAGCCGGGGGTTGAAAGGTCGAGAGGAGCCGGCAGTTTGAAAGAACGAGAGGAGCCGGGAGGTTTAAAGATCGAGAGCAGCCGGGAGTTTGAAAGAGCGAGAGGAGCGAGGAGTTTGAAAGAGGAGCTGTGAGTTTGAAAGAGCGAGACGAGCCGGGAGATTGAACGAGTGAGAGGAGCCGAGAGTTTTAAAGATCAAGAGGCGCTGGAATTTGAAAGAGCAAGATGACTCGAGAGTTTGAAAGAGCAAGAGCAACCAGGAGATTGAAAGAGGTCGAGAAGCCCAGAGTTTGAAAGAGCGACAGGAGCCGAGAGTTTGAAATAGTGGGAGGAGCCGCGAGTTTCAAAGAGCGACACGTGCCGCGAGTGTGAAAGAGCGAGAGGAGCCGGGAGTTTGAAAGAGCGGAGGAGCCGGGAGTTTGAAGGAGCGAGAGGAGCCGAGAGTTTGAAAGAGCGAGAGGAGCCGAGAGTTTGAAACAGGAGCTGGGGTTTGAAAGAGCGAGAAGAGCCGGGAGTTTTAAAGACCGAGTGGAGCCGGGAGATTGCAAGTGGAGCCGAAAGTTTGAAAGATCGAGTGGAGCCGGGAGTTTGAAAGAGCGAGAGGAGCCGGGAGTTTGAAAGTGCGAGGGGAGCCGGGAGTTTGAAAGAGCGAGAGGAGCCGGGGGTTGAAAGATCGAGAGGAGCCGGGAGTTTCAAAGATCGAGAGGAGCCGGGAGTTTGAAAGAGCGAGAGGAGCCGGGGGTTGAAAGATCGAGAGGAGCCGGGAGTTTGAAAGATCGAGAGGAGCCGGGAGTTTGAAAGATCGAGAGGAGCCGGGGGTTGAAAGAGCGAGAAGAGCCGGGAGTTTTAAAGACCGAGTGGAGCCGGGAGTTTGAAAGAGGAGCCGGGAGTTTGAAAGAGCGAGACGAGCCGGGAGATTGAAAGATCGAGAGGAGCCGAGAGCTTGAAAGAGCGAGACGAGCCGGGAGTGTGAAACATGAGCTGGGGGTTTAAAAGAGCGAGAAGCGCCGGGAGTTTTAAAGACCGAGTGGAGCCGGGAGTTTGAAAGAGGAGCCGGGAGTTTGAAAGAGCGAGACGAGCCGGGAGATTGAAAGATCGAGAGGAGCCGAGAGCTTGAAAGAGCGAGACGAGCCGGGAGTGTGAAACATGAGCTGGGGGTTTAAAAGAGCGAGAAGCGCCGGGAGTTTTAAAGACCGAGTGGAGCCGGGAGTTTGAAAGAGGAGCTGGGAGTTTGAAAGAGCGAGACGAGCCGGGAGATTAAAGATCGAGAGGAGCCGAGAGTTTGAAAGAGCGAGAGGAGCCGGGTGTTTGAAAGAGCGAGAGGAGCCAAGAGATTGAATGATCCAGAGGAGCCCGTGGTTTGAAAGAGCGAGAGATGCCTGGAGTTCGAAAGAGCGAAAGGTGTCGGGAGTTTGAAAGATCGAGAGGAGCCGAGAGTTTGAAAGATCGAGAGGAGCCGAGAATTTGAAAGATCGCGAGATGCCGGGAGTTTCAAAGAGCGAGAGGAGCCGGGAGTTTGAAAGAGCGAGAGGAGCCGGGAGTTTCAAAGAGCGAGAGGAGCCGGGAGTTTCAAAGAGCGAGAGGAGCAGGGAGTTTGAAAGAGTGAGAGGAGCCGGGGGTTGAAAGATCGAGAGGAGCCGGGAGTTTGAAAGATCGAGAGGAGCCGGGAGTTTGAAAGAGCGAGAGGAGCCGGGGGTTTGAAAGATCGAGAGGAGCCGGGAGTTTGAAAGAGCGAGAGGAGCCGGGGGTTGAAAGATCGAGAGGAGCCGGGAGTTTGAAAGATTGAGAGGAGCCGGGAGTTTGAAAGATCGAGAGGAGCCGGGGGTTGAAAGATCGAGAGGAGCCGGCAGTTTGAAAGAGCGAGAGGAGCCGGGAGTTTGAAAGATCGAGAGTAGCCGGGAGTTTGAAAGAGCGAGAGGAGCCGGGGGTTGAAAGGTCGAGAGGAGCCGGCAGTTTGAAAGAACGAGAGGAGCCGGGAGGTTTAAAGATCGAGAGCAGCCGGGAGTTTGAAAGAGCGAGAGGAGCGAGGAGTTTGAAAGAGGAGCTGTGAGTTTGAAAGAGCGAGACGAGCCGGGAGATTGAACGAGTGAGAGGAGCCGAGAGTTTTAAAGATCAAGAGGCGCTGGAATTTGAAAGAGCAAGATGACTCGAGAGTTTGAAAGAGCAAGAGCAACCAGGAGATTGAAAGAGGTCGAGAAGCCCAGAGTTTGAAAGAGCGACAGGAGCCGAGAGTTTGAAATAGTGGGAGGAGCCGCGAGTTTCAAAGAGCGACACGTGCCGCGAGTGTGAAAGAGCGAGAGGAGCCGGGAGTTTGAAAGAGCGGAGGAGCCGGGAGTTTGAAGGAGCGAGAGGAGCCGAGAGTTTGAAAGAGCGAGAGGAGCCGAGAGTTTGAAACAGGAGCTGGGGTTTGAAAGAGCGAGAAGAGCCGGGAGTTTTAAAGACCGAGTGGAGCCGGGAGATTGCAAGTGGAGCCGAAAGTTTGAAAGATCGAGTGGAGCCGGGAGTTTGAAAGAGCGAGAGGAGCCGGGAGTTTGAAAGTGCGAGGGGAGCCGGGAGTTTGAAAGAGCGAGAGGAGCCGGGGGTTGAAAGATCGAGAGGAGCCGGGAGTTTCAAAGATCGAGAGGAGCCGGGAGTTTGAAAGAGCGAGAGGAGCCGGGGGTTGAAAGATCGAGAGGAGCCGGGAGTTTGAAAGATCGAGAGGAGCCGGGAGTTTGAAAGATCGAGAGGAGCCGGGGGTTGAAAGATCGAGAGGAGCCGGCAGTTTGAAAGAGCGAGAGGAGCCGGGAGTTTATAAGATCGAGAGGAGCCGGGAGTTTGAAAGAGCGAGAGGAGCCGGGGGTTGAAAGGTCGAGAGGAGCCGGCAGTTTGAAAGAACGAGAGGAGCCGGGAGGTTTAAAGATCGAGAGCAGCCGGGAGTTTGAAAGAGCGAGAGGAGCGAGGAGTTTGAAAGAGGAGCTGTGAGTTTGAAAGAGCGAGACGAGCCGGGAGATTGAACGAGTGAGAGGAGCCGAGAGTTTGAAAGAGCGAGATGAGCCGGGCGTTTGAAACAGGAGCTGGGCGTTTGAAAGAGCGAGAAGAGCCGGGAGTTTGAAAGAGCGAGAGGAGCCGGGAGTTTCAAAGAGGAGCTGGGAGTTGAAAGAACGAGAGATGCCTGGAGTTTGAAAGAGTGAAAGGTGTCGGGAGTTTGAAAGAGCGTGAGGAGCGGGGGGTAGAAAGATCGAGAGGAGCGGGAAGTTTGATGAGCGAGAGGAGCCGGGAGTTTCAAAGAGCGAGAGGAGCAGGGAGTTTGAAAGAGCGAGGAGAGCCGGGGGTTGAAAGATCGAGAGGAGCCGGGAGTTTGAAAGAGCGAGAGGAGCCGGGAGTTTGAAAGGTCGCGAGGAGCCGGGAGTTTGAAAGAGCGAGAGGAGCCGGTAATTTGAAAGATCGAGAGTAGCCGGGAGTTTTAAAGATCGAGAGGAGCCAGGAGTTTGAAAGAGGAGCTGGGAGTTTGAAAGATCGAGAGGAGCCAGGTGTTTGAATGACCGAGAGGAGCCGGGACATAGAAAGAGCGAGAGCTGCCGAGAGTTTGAAAGACCGAGAGGAGCCAAGAGTTTGAATTATCGAGAGGTGCCGGGAGATTGAAAGAGCGAGAGGAGCCGGGAGTTTGAACGAGGTGCCGGGAGTTTGAAAGAGCGACAGGAGCCGCGAGTTTGAAAGACCGAGAGGAGCCGGGAGTTTTAAACAGGAGCCGTGAGTTTGAAAGAGCGTGAGGAGCCGGGTGTGTGAAAGAGCGAGACGAGCCGGGAGTTTGAAAGAGCGAGACGAGCCGGGAGTTTGAAAGAGCGAGACGAGCCGGGAGAGTGAAAGAGCGAGATGAGCCGGGAGTTTGAAACAGGAGCTGGGGGTTTGAAAGAGCGAGAAGAGCCGGGAGTTTTAAAGACCGAGTGGAGCCGGGAGTTTGAAAGAGGAGCCGGGAGTTTGAAAGAGCGAGACGAGCCGGGAGATTGAAAGATCGAGAGGAGCCGAGAGCTTGAAAGAGCGAGACGAGCCGGGAGTGTGAAACATGAGCTGGGGGTTTAAAAGAGCGAGAAGCGCCGGGAGTTTTAAAGACCGAGTGGAGCCGGGAGTTTGAAAGAGGAGCTGGGAGTTTGAAAGAGCGAGACGAGCCGGGAGATTAAAGATCGAGAGGAGCCGAGAGTTTGAAAGAGCGAGAGGAGCCGGGTGTTTGAAAGAGCGAGAGGAGCCAAGAGATTGAATGATCCAGAGGAGCCCGTGGTTTGAAAGAGCGAGAGATGCCTGGAGTTCGAAAGAGCGAAAGGTGTCGGGAGTTTGAAAGATCGAGAGGAGCCGAGAGTTTGAAAGATCGAGAGGAGCCGAGAATTTGAAAGATCACGAGATGCCGGGAGTTTCAAAGAGCGAGAGGAGCCGGGAGTTTGAAAGAGCGAGAGGAGCCGGGAGTTTCAAAGAGCGAGAGGAGCCGGGAGTTTCAAAGAGCGAGAGGAGCAGGGAGTTTGAAAGAGTGAGAGGAGCCGGGAGTTTCAAAGAGCGAGAGGAGCCGGGAGTTTGAATGAGTGAGAGGAGCCGGGAATTTGAACGAGCGAGAGGAGCCGGGCGATTGAAAGATCGAGAGGAGACGGGAGTTTCAAAGATCGAGAGGAGCCGGGAGTTTCAAAGAGGAGCTGGGAGTTGAAAGAACGAGAGGAGCCGGGAGCTTGAAAGAGCGAGAGGAGCCGGGAGTTTCAAAGAGGAGCTGGGATTTGAAAGAGCGAGAGGAGCCGGGAGTTTCAAAGATCGAGAGGAGTCGGGCGATTGAAAGATCGAGAGGAGCCGGGAGTTTCAAAGATCGAGTGGAGTCGGGAGTTTGAACGAGCGAGAGGAGCCGGGAATTTGAACTAGCGAGAGGAGCCGGGCGATTGAAAGATCGAGAGGAGACGGGAGTTTCAAAGATCGAGAGGAGCCGGGAGTTTCAAAGATCGAGAGGAGTCGGGAGTTTGAAAGAACGAGAGCAGCCCGGCGATTGAAAGAGCGAGTGGAGCCGGGAGTTTTAAAGATCGAGAGGAAATTTGAAAGAGCAAGAGGCCTCGAGAATTTGAAAGAGCAAGAGCAACCAGGAGATTGAAAGAGCGAGAGATGCCGAGAGTTTGAAAGAGCGAGAGGAGCCGAGAGTTTGAAATAGTGGGAGGAGCCGCGAGTTTGAAAGACCGACAGGAGTCGCGAGTTTCAAAGAGCGAGAGGAGCCGGGAGTTTGAAAGATCGAGAGGAGCCGGGATTTTGAAGGAACGAGAGGAGCCGAAAGTTTGAAAGAGCGAGAGGAGCCGAGAGTTTGAAACAGGAGCTGGGGGTTGCAAAGAGCGAGATGAGCCGGGAGTTTTAAAGACCGAGTGGAGCCGCGAGATTGCAAGAGGAACCGAGAGTTTGAAAGATCGAGTGGAGCCGGGAGTTCGAAAGAGCGACAGGAGCCGAGAGTTTGAAAGAGCGAGATTACACGGGCGTTTGAAACAGGAGCTCGGGGTTTGAAAGAGCGAGAAGAGCCGAGAGTTTGAAAGAGAGACAGGAGCTGAGAGTTTGAAAGAGCGAGAGGAGCCGTGAGTTTGAAAGTGCGACTGGAGCCGCGACTTTGAAAGAGCGAGATGAGCCGGGAGTTTGAAACAGGAGCTGGGGTTTTGTAAGAGCGGGAAGAGCCGGGAGTTTTAAAGACCGAGTGGAGCCGGGAGATTGGAAGAGGAGCCGGGAGTTTCAAAGATCGAGAGGAGCCGGGAGTTTGAAAGAGCGAGAGGAGCCGGGGGTTGAAAGATCGAGAGGAGCCGGGAGTTTGAAAGAGCGAGAGGAGCCGGGAGTTTGAAAGATCGAGAGGAGCCGGGCGGTTGAAAGAGCGAGAGGAGCCGGTAATTTGAAAGATCGAGAGCAGCCGGGAGTTTTAAAGATCGAGAGGAGCCGGGAGTTTGAAAGAGGAGCTGGGAGTTTGAAAGGTCGAGAGGAGCCAGGTGTTTGAATGACCGTGAGGAGCCGGGACATAGAAAGAGCGAGAGCTGCCGAGAGTTTGAAACACCGAGAGGAGCCAGGAGTTTGAATTATCGAGAGGTGCCGGGAGATTGAAAGAGCGAGAGGAGCCGGGAGTTTGAACGAGGTGCCGGGAGTTTGAAAGAGCGACAGGAGCCGCGAGTTTGAAAGACCGAGAGGAGCCGGGAGTTTTAAACAGGAGCCAGGAGTTTGAAAGAGCGTCAGGAGCCGGGTGTGTGAAAGAGCGAGACGAGCCGGGAGATTGAAAGAGCGAGGGGAGCCGAGAGTTTGAAAGAGCGAGACGAGCCGGGAGTTTGAAAGAGCGAGACGAGCCGGGAGATTGAAAGAGCGAGATGAGCCGGGAGTTTGAAACAGGAGCTGGGGGTTTGAAAGAGCGAGACGAGCCGGGAGATTGAAAGAGCGAGAGGAGCCGAGAGTTTGAAAGAGCGAGACGAGCCGGGAGTTTGAAACAGGAGCTGCGGGTTTGAAAGAGCGAGAAGAGCTGTGTGTTTTAAAGACCGAGTGGAGCCGGGAGTTTGAAAGAGGAGCCGGGAGTTTGAAAGAGCGAGAGGAGCCGGGAGATTGAAAGATCGAGACGAGCCGAGAGTTTGAAAGAGCGAGAGGAGCCGGGATTTTGAAAGAGCGAGAGGAGCCAAGAGATTGAATGATCCAGAGGAGTCCGTGGTTTGAAAGAGCGAGAGATGCCTGGAGTTCGAAAGAGCGAAAGATGTCGGGAGTTTGAAAGAGCGTGAGGAGCCGGGGGTTGAAAGATCGAGAGGAGCCGAGAGTTTGAAAGATCGAGAGGAGCCGGGAATTTCTATGTCTTTCGCTCTTTTAAAGGGCGAGTGGAGCCGGGAGACTGAAAGAGGAGCCGGGAGTTTGAAAGGGCGTGAGGAGCCGGGATATTAAAGAGCGAGCGGAGCCGGGAGTTTGTAATGGCGAGCGGAGCCGGGTCTGTGAAAAAGCAATCTGAGCCGGGAGACTGAAAGAGCGAAAGGAGCCGGGAGTTTGAAAGTGCGAGAGGAGCCGGGAGTTTGAAAGAGCGAGAGGAGCCGGGAGTTTGAAAGAGCGAGAGGAAACTGGAGTTTGACAGAGGAGCCGGGAGTTTGAAAGAGCGAGAGGAGCAGCGAGTTTAAAAGAGTGTGAGGACCAGGGAGATTGTAAGAGCGCGAGGTGCCGGGAGTTTGAAGGAGCAAGAGGAGTCGGGAGTTTAAAAGAGCGAGAGGAGCCGGGAGTTTTCAACAGGAGCTGGGGGGTTTGAAAGAGCGAGAGGAGCCGGGAGTTTGAAACAGGAGCTGGGGGTTTGAAAGCGCGAGACGAGCCGGGAGTTTGAAAGAGCGAGAGGACTCGAGAGTTTGCAAGAGCTAGAGCAACCAGGAGTTTGAAAGAGCGAGAGGAGCCGGGAATTTGAAAGAGCGAAGGAAGCCGGGAGCTTGAAAGAGCGAGAGGAGCAACGAGTTTGAAAGAGGTGCCAGGAGTTTGAAAGAGCGAGAGGAGTCGGGAGTTTGAAAGAGCGAGATGAGTCGGGAGTTTGAAAGAGTGTGAAAGAGCGAGAGGAGCCAGAGGTTTGAAAGAGCGAGAGGTGCCGGGAGTTTTAAAGAGTAAGAAGAGCCGGGAGTTTGAAAGAGTGTGAAAGAGCGAGAGGAGCCGGGAGTTTGAAAGAGCGTGAGGAGCAGGGAGTTTGTAAGAAGAGGCGGGAGTTTGAAAGAGGAGTCGGGAGTTTGAAAGCGCGAGAGGAGCCGGGAGTTCGGAAGGGCGAGAGGACTCGAGAGTTTGCAAGAGCTAGAGCAACCAGGAGTTTGAAAGGGCGAGAGGAGCCGGGAGTTTGAAAGAGCGAGAGGAGCCGGGAGCTTGAAAGAGCGAGAGGAGCAGCGAGTTTGAAAGAGCGACAGGAGCCGAGAGTTTGAAAGAGGTGCCAGGAGTTTCAAAGAGCAGTCGAGAGTTTGAAAGAGCGAGACGAGCCGGGTGTTTGAACGAGCGAGAGGAGCCGGGAGTTTGAAAGCGCGCGAGGAGCCGGGAGTTTGAATGAGTGACAGGAGTATGGTGTTTAAAAGAGCGAGAGGAGTCGGGAGTTTGAAGGAGCGAGAGGAGCCGAGAGTTTGAAACAGGAGGTGGGGTTTGAAAGCGAGAGAAGAGCCGGGAGTTTTAAAGACCGAGTGGAGCCGGGAGATTGCAAGTGGAGCCGAGAGTTTGAAAGATCGAGTGGAGCCGGGAGTTTGAAAGAGCGAGAGGAGCCGGGAGTTTGAAAGAGCGAGGGGAGCCGGGAGTTTGAAAGAGCGAGAGGAGCCGGGAATTGAAAGATCGAGAGGAGCCGGAAGTTTGAAAGATCGAGAGGAGCCGGGAGTTTGAAAGAGCGAGAGGAGCCGGGGGTTGAAAGATCGAGAGGAGCCGGTAGTTTGAAAGATCGAGAGGAGCCGGGAGTTTGAAAGATCGAGAGGAGCCGGGAGTTTGAAAGATCGAGAGGAGCCGGGGGTTGAAAGATCGAGAGGAGCCGGCAGTTTCAAACAGCGAGAGGAGCCGGGAGTTTGAAAGATCGAGAGTAGCCGGGAGTTTGAAAGAGCGAGAGGAGCGAGGAGTCTGAAAGAGGAGCTGTGAGTTTGAAAGAGCGAGACGAGCCGGGAGATTGAACGAGTGAGAGGAGCCGAGAGTTTGAAAGAGCGAGATGAGCCGGGCGTTTGAAACAGGAGCTGGGCGTTTGAAAGAGCGAGAAGAGCCGGGAGTTTGAAAGAGCGAGAGGAGCCGGGAGTTTCAAAGAGGAGCTGGGAGTTGAAAGAACGAGAGATGCCTGGAGTTTGAAAGAGCGAAAGGTGTCCGGAGTTTGAAAGAGCGTGAGGAGCCGGGGGGTAGAAAGATCGAGAGGAGCGGGAAGTTTGAACGAGCGAGAGGAGCCGGGAGTTTCAAAGAGCGAGAAGAGCCGGGAGTTTTAAAGACCGAGTGGAGCCGGGAGATTGCAAGAGCGAGAGGAGCCGGGGGTTGAAATCTCGAGAGGAGCCGGGAGTTTAAAAGAGCGAGAGGAGCCGGGAGTTTGAAAGATCGAGAGGAGCCGGGAGTTTGAAAGAGCGAGAGGAGCCGGTAATTTGAAAGATCGAGAGCAGCGGGGAGTTTGAAAGACCGAGAGGAGCCAAGAGTTTGAATTATCGAGAGGTGCCGGGAGATTGAAAGAGCGAGAGGAGCCGGGAGTTTGAAAGAGCGAGAGGAGCCGGACATAGAAAGAGCGAGAGCTGCCGAGAGTTTGAAAGACCGAGAGGAGCCAAGAGTTTGAATTATCGAGAGGTGCCGGGAGATTGAAAGAGCGAGAGGAGCCGGGAGTTTGAACGAGGTACCGGGAGTTTGAAAGAGCGACAGGAGCCGCGAGTTTGAAAGACCGAGAGGAGCCGGGAGTTTTAAACAGGAGCCGTGAGTTTGAAAGAGCGTGAGGAGCCGGGTGTGTGAAAGAGCGAGACGAGCCGGGAGATTGAAAGAGCGAGAGGAGCCGAGAGTTTGAAAGAGCGAGACGAGCCGGGAGTTTGAAAGAGCGAGACGAGCCTGGAGATTGAAAGAGCGAGATGAGCCGGGAGTTTGAAACAGGAGCTGGGGGTTTGAAAGAGCGAGCCGAGCCGGGAGATTGAAAGAGGGAGAGGAGCCGAGAGTTTGAAAGAGCGAGACGAGCCGGGAGTTTGAAACAGGAGCTGTGGGTTTGAAAGAGCGAGAAGAGCCGGGAGTTGTAAAGACCGAGTGGAGCCGGGAGTTTGAAAGAGGAGCCGGGAGTTTGAAAGAGCGAGACGAGCCGGAAGATTGAAAGATGGAGAGGAGCCGAGAGTTTGAAAGAGCGAGAGGAGCCGGGTGTTTGAAAGAGCGAGAGGAGCCAAGAGATTGAATGATCCAGAGGAGCCCGTGGTTTGAAAGAGCGAGAGATGCCTGGAGTTCGAAAGAGCGAAAGGTGTCGGGAGTTTGAAAGAGCGTGAGGAGCCGGGGGTTGAAAGATCGAGAGGAGCAGAGAGTTTGAAAGATGGAGAGGAGCCGGGAATTTGAAAGATCGAGAGGAGCCGAGAGTTTTAAAGATCGAGAGGAGCCGGGCGATTGAAAGATCGAGAGGAGCAGGGAGTTTGAAAGATCGAGAGGAGTCGGGAGTTCGAAAGAACGAGAGCATCCGGGCGATTGAAAGAGCGAGTGGCGCCGGGAGTTTTAAAGATCGAGAGGCGCCGGAATTTGAAAGAGCAAGATGACTCGAGAGGTTGAAAGAACAAGAGCAACCAGGAGATTGAAAGAGGTCGAGAAGCCCAGAGTTTCAAAGAGCGACAGGAGCCGCGAGTTTGAAAGATCGAGAGGAGCCGGGAGTTTGAAGGAGCGAGAGGAGCCGAGAGTTTTAAAGAGCGAGAGGCGCCGAGAGTTTGAAACAGGAGCTAGGATTTGAAAGAGAGAGAAGAGCCGGGAGTTTTAAAGACCGAGTGGAGCCGGGAGATTGCAAGTGGAGCCGAGAGCTTGAAAGATCGAGTGGAGCCGGGAGTTTGAAAGAGCGAGAGGAGCCGGGAGTTTGAAAGAGCGAGGGGAGCCGGGAGTTTGAAAGAGCGAGAGGAGCCGGGGATTGAAAGATCGAGAGGAGCCGGGAGTTTGAAAGATCGAGAGGAGCCGGGAGTTTGAAAGAGCGAGAGGAGCCGGGGGTTGAAAGATCGAGAGGAGCCGGTAGTTTGAAAGATCGAGAGGAGCCGGGAGTTTGAAAGATCGAGAGGAGCCGGGAGTTTGAAAGACCGAGAGGAGCCGGGGGTTGAAAGATCGAGAGGAGCCGGCAGTTTCAAAGAGCGAGAGGAGCCGGGAGTTTGAAAGATCGAGAGGAGCCGGGAGTTTGAAAGAGCGAGAGGAGCCGGGGGTTGAAATGTCGAGAGGAGCCGGCAGTTTGAAAGAGCGAGAGCAGCCGGGAGGTGTAAAGATCGAGAGTAGCCGGGAGTTTGAAAGAGCGAGAGGAGCGAGGAGTTTGAAAGAGGAGTTGTGTGTTTGAAAGAGCGAGACGAGCCGGGAGATTGAACGGTGAGAGGAGCCGAGAGTTTGAAAGAGCGAGATGAGCCGGGCGTTTGAAACAGGAGCTGGGCGTTTGACAGAGCGAGAGGAGCCGGGAGTTTCAAAGAGGAGCTGGGAGTTGAAAGAACGAGAGATGCCTGGAGTTTGAAAGAGCGAAAGGTGTCCGGAGTTTGAAAGATCGTGAGGAGCCGGGGGGTAGAAAGATCGAGAGGAGCGGGAAGTTTGAACGAGCGAGAGGAGCCGGGAGTTTCAAAGAGCGAGAGGAGCAGGGAGTTTGAAAGAGCGAGAAGAGCCGGGAGTTTTAAAGACCGAGTGGAGCCGGGAGATTGCAAGAGGAGCCGGGAGTTTGAAAGATCGAGAGGAGCCGGGAGTTTGAAAGAGCGAGAGGAGCCGGGGGTTGAAAGATCGAGAGGAGCCGGGAGTTTGAAAGAGCGAGAGGAGCCGGGAGTTTGAAAGATCGAGAGGAGCCGGGAGTTTGAAAGAGCGAGAGGAGCCGGTAATTTGAAAGATCGAGAGCAGCGGGGAGTTTTAAAGATCGAGAGGATCCAGGAGTTTGAAAGAGGAGCTGGGAGTTTGAAAGATCGAGAGGAGCCAGGTGTTTGAATGACCGAGAGGAGCCGGGACATAGAAAGAGCGAGAGCTGCCGAGAGTTTGAAAGACCGAGAGGAGCCAAGAGTTTGAATTATCGAGAGGTGCCGGGAGATTGAAAGAGCGAGAGGAGCCGGGAGTTTCAACGAGGTACCGGGAGTTTGAAAGAGCGACAGGAGCCGCGAGTTTGAAAGACCGAGAGGAGCCGGGAGTTTTAAACAGGAGCCGTGAGTTTGAAAGAGCATGAGGAGCCGGGTGTGTGAAAGAGCGAGACGATCCGGGAGATTGAAAGAGCGAGAGGAGCCGAGAGTTTGAAAGAGCGAGACGAGCCGGGAGTTTGAAAGAGCGAGACGAGCCTGGAGATTGAAAGAGCGAGGTGAGCCTGGAGTTTGAAACAGGAGCTGGGGGTTGGAAAGAGCGAGACGAGCCGGGATATTGAAAGAGGGAGAGGAGCCGAGAGTTTGAAAGAGCGAGACGAGCCGGGAGTTTGAAACAGGAGCTGGGGGTTTGAAAGAGCGAGAAGAGCCGGGAGTTGTAAAGACCGAGTGGAGCCGGGAGTTTGAAAGAGGAGCCGGGAGTTTGAAAGAGCGAGACGAGCCGGAAGATTGAAAGATCGAGAGGAGCCGAGAGTTTTAAAGAGCGAGAGGAGCCGGGTGTTTGAAAGAGCGAGAGGAGCCAAGAGATTGAATGATCCAGAGGAGCCCGTGGTTTGAAAGAGCGAGAGATGCCTGGAGTTCGAAAGAGCGAAAGGTGTCGGGAGTTTGAAAGAGCGTGAGGAGCCGGGGGTTGAAAGATCGAGAGGAGCAGAGAGTTTGAAAGATCGAGAGGAGCCGGGAATTTGAAAGATCGAGAGGAGCCGAGAGTTTTAAAGATCGAGAGGAGCCGGGAGTTTCAAAGAGCGAGAGGAGCAGGGAGTTTGAAAGAGCGAGAGGAGCCGGGAGTTTGAAAGAGCGAGAGGAGCCGGGAGTTTCAAAGAGCGAGAGCAGCCGGGAGTTTCAAAGAGCGAGAGGAGCAGGGAGTTTGAAAGAGCGAGAGGAGCCGGGAGTTTCAAAGAGCAAGAGGAGCCGGGAGTTTGAATGAGCGAGAGGAGCAGGGAGTTTCAAAGAGCGAGAGGAGCCGGGAGTTTCAAAGAGGAGCTGTGAGTTGAAAGAACGAGAGGAGCCGGGAGTTTGAAAGAGCGAGAGGAGCCGGGAGTTTCAAAGAGGAGCTGGGAGTTGAAAGAGTGATGCGAGCCGGGAGTTTCAAAGATCGAGAGGAGCCGGGCGATTGAAAGATCGAGAGGAGCCTGGAGTTTCAAAGATCGAGAGGAGCCGGGCGATTGAAAAATCGAGAGGAGCCTGGAGTTTCAAAGAGGAGCTGGGAGTTGAAAGAGCGAGAGGAGCCAGGTTTTTCAAAGATCGAGAGGAGCCGGGCGATTGAAAGATCGAGAGGAGCCGGGAGTTTCAAAGATCGAGAGGAGTTGGGAGTTTGAACGAGCGAGAGGATCCGGGAAATTGGACGAGCGAGTGGAGCCGGGAGTTTTAAAGATCGAGAGGAGCCGGGAGTTTCAAAGAGGAGCTGGGACTTGAAAGAGCGAGAGGAGCCAGGAGTTTCAAAGATCGAGAGGAGCCGGGCGATTGAAAGATCGAGAGGAGCCGGGAGTTTGAAAGATCGAGAGGAGTCGGGAGTTTGAAAGAACGAGAGCAGCCGGTCGATTGAAAGAGCGAGTGGCGCCGGGAGTTTTAAAGATCGAGAGGCGCCGGAATTTGAAAGAGCAAGATGACTCGAGAGTTTGAAAGAGCAAGAGCAACCAGGAGATTGAAAGAGGTCGAGAAGCCCAGAGTTTGAAAGGGCGACAGGAGCCGAGAGTTTGAAATAGTCGGAGGAGCCGCGAGTTTCAAAGAGCGACAGGAGCCGCGAGTTTGAAAGATCGAGAGGAGCCGGGAGTTTGAAGGAGCGAGAGGAGCCGAGAGTTTGAAAGAGCGAGATGAGCCGGGCGTTTGAAACAGGAGCTGGGCGTTTGAAAGAGCGAGAAGAGCCGGGAGTTTGAAAGAGCGAGAGGAGCCGGGGGTTGAAATCTCGAGAGGAGCCGGGAGTTTAAAAGAGCGAGAGGAGCCGGGAGTTTGAAAGATCGAGAGGAGCCGGGAGTTTGAAAGAGCGAGAGGAGCCGGTAATTTGAAAGATCGAGAGCAGCGGGGAGTTTGAAAGACCGAGAGGAGCCAAGAGTTTGAATTATCGAGAGGTGCCGGGAGATTGAAAGAGCGAGAGGAGCCGGGAGTTTGAAAGAGCGAGAGGAGCCGGACATAGAAAGAGCGAGAGCTGCCGAGAGTTTGAAAGACCGAGAGGAGCCAAGAGTTTGAATTATCGAGAGGTGCCGGGAGATTGAAAGAGCGAGAGGAGCCGGGAGTTTGAACGAGGTACCGGGAGTTTGAAAGAGCGACAGGAGCCGCGAGTTTGAAAGACCGAGAGGAGCCGGGAGTTTTAAACAGGAGCCGTGAGTTTGAAAGAGCGTGAGGAGCCGGGTGTGTGAAAGAGCGAGACGAGCCGGGAGATTGAAAGAGCGAGAGGAGCCGAGAGTTTGAAAGAGCGAGACGAGCCGGGAGTTTGAAAGAGCGAGACGAGCCTGGAGATTGAAAGAGCGAGATGAGCCGGGAGTTTGAAACAGGAGCTGGGGGTTTGAAAGAGCGAGCCGAGCCGGGAGATTGAAAGAGGGAGAGGAGCCGAGAGTTTGAAAGAGCGAGACGAGCCGGGAGTTTGAAACAGGAGCTGTGGGTTTGAAAGAGCGAGAAGAGCCGGGAGTTGTAAAGACCGAGTGGAGCCGGGAGTTTGAAAGAGGAGCCGGGAGTTTGAAAGAGCGAGACGAGCCGGAAGATTGAAAGATGGAGAGGAGCCGAGAGTTTGAAAGAGCGAGAGGAGCCGGGTGTTTGAAAGAGCGAGAGGAGCCAAGAGATTGAATGATCCAGAGGAGCCCGTGGTTTGAAAGAGCGAGAGATGCCTGGAGTTCGAAAGAGCGAAAGGTGTCGGGAGTTTGAAAGAGCGTGAGGAGCCGGGGGTTGAAAGATCGAGAGGAGCAGAGAGTTTGAAAGATGGAGAGGAGCCGGGAATTTGAAAGATCGAGAGGAGCCGAGAGTTTTAAAGATCGAGAGGAGCCGGGCGATTGAAAGATCGAGAGGAGCAGGGAGTTTGAAAGATCGAGAGGAGTCGGGAGTTCGAAAGAACGAGAGCATCCGGGCGATTGAAAGAGCGAGTGGCGCCGGGAGTTTTAAAGATCGAGAGGCGCCGGAATTTGAAAGAGCAAGATGACTCGAGAGGTTGAAAGAACAAGAGCAACCAGGAGATTGAAAGAGGTCGAGAAGCCCAGAGTTTCAAAGAGCGACAGGAGCCGCGAGTTTGAAAGATCGAGAGGAGCCGGGAGTTTGAAGGAGCGAGAGGAGCCGAGAGTTTTAAAGAGCGAGAGGCGCCGAGAGTTTGAAACAGGAGCTAGGATTTGAAAGAGAGAGAAGAGCCGGGAGTTTTAAAGACCGAGTGGAGCCGGGAGATTGCAAGTGGAGCCGAGAGCTTGAAAGATCGAGTGGAGCCGGGAGTTTGAAAGAGCGAGAGGAGCCGGGAGTTTGAAAGAGCGAGGGGAGCCGGGAGTTTGAAAGAGCGAGAGGAGCCGGGGATTGAAAGATCGAGAGGAGCCGGGAGTTTGAAAGATCGAGAGGAGCCGGGAGTTTGAAAGAGCGAGAGGAGCCGGGGGTTGAAAGATCGAGAGGAGCCGGTAGTTTGAAAGATCGAGAGGAGCCGGGAGTTTGAAAGATCGAGAGGAGCCGGGAGTTTGAAAGACCGAGAGGAGCCGGGGGTTGAAAGATCGAGAGGAGCCGGCAGTTTCAAAGAGCGAGAGGAGCCGGGAGTTTGAAAGATCGAGAGGAGCCGGGAGTTTGAAAGAGCGAGAGGAGCCGGGGGTTGAAATGTCGAGAGGAGCCGGCAGTTTGAAAGAGCGAGAGCAGCCGGGAGGTGTAAAGATCGAGAGTAGCCGGGAGTTTGAAAGAGCGAGAGGAGCGAGGAGTTTGAAAGAGGAGTTGTGTGTTTGAAAGAGCGAGACGAGCCGGGAGATTGAACGGTGAGAGGAGCCGAGAGTTTGAAAGAGCGAGATGAGCCGGGCGTTTGAAACAGGAGCTGGGCGTTTGACAGAGCGAGAGGAGCCGGGAGTTTCAAAGAGGAGCTGGGAGTTGAAAGAACGAGAGATGCCTGGAGTTTGAAAGAGCGAAAGGTGTCCGGAGTTTGAAAGATCGTGAGGAGCCGGGGGGTAGAAAGATCGAGAGGAGCGGGAAGTTTGAACGAGCGAGAGGAGCCGGGAGTTTCAAAGAGCGAGAGGAGCAGGGAGTTTGAAAGAGCGAGAAGAGCCGGGAGTTTTAAAGACCGAGTGGAGCCGGGAGATTGCAAGAGGAGCCGGGAGTTTGAAAGATCGAGAGGAGCCGGGAGTTTGAAAGAGCGAGAGGAGCCGGGGGTTGAAAGATCGAGAGGAGCCGGGAGTTTGAAAGAGCGAGAGGAGCCGGGAGTTTGAAAGATCGAGAGGAGCCGGGAGTTTGAAAGAGCGAGAGGAGCCGGTAATTTGAAAGATCGAGAGCAGCGGGGAGTTTTAAAGATCGAGAGGATCCAGGAGTTTGAAAGAGGAGCTGGGAGTTTGAAAGATCGAGAGGAGCCAGGTGTTTGAATGACCGAGAGGAGCCGGGACATAGAAAGAGCGAGAGCTGCCGAGAGTTTGAAAGACCGAGAGGAGCCAAGAGTTTGAATTATCGAGAGGTGCCGGGAGATTGAAAGAGCGAGAGGAGCCGGGAGTTTCAACGAGGTACCGGGAGTTTGAAAGAGCGACAGGAGCCGCGAGTTTGAAAGACCGAGAGGAGCCGGGAGTTTTAAACAGGAGCCGTGAGTTTGAAAGAGCATGAGGAGCCGGGTGTGTGAAAGAGCGAGACGATCCGGGAGATTGAAAGAGCGAGAGGAGCCGAGAGTTTGAAAGAGCGAGACGAGCCGGGAGTTTGAAAGAGCGAGACGAGCCTGGAGATTGAAAGAGCGAGGTGAGCCTGGAGTTTGAAACAGGAGCTGGGGGTTGGAAAGAGCGAGACGAGCCGGGATATTGAAAGAGGGAGAGGAGCCGAGAGTTTGAAAGAGCGAGACGAGCCGGGAGTTTGAAACAGGAGCTGGGGGTTTGAAAGAGCGAGAAGAGCCGGGAGTTGTAAAGACCGAGTGGAGCCGGGAGTTTGAAAGAGGAGCCGGGAGTTTGAAAGAGCGAGACGAGCCGGAAGATTGAAAGATCGAGAGGAGCCGAGAGTTTTAAAGAGCGAGAGGAGCCGGGTGTTTGAAAGAGCGAGAGGAGCCAAGAGATTGAATGATCCAGAGGAGCCCGTGGTTTGAAAGAGCGAGAGATGCCTGGAGTTCGAAAGAGCGAAAGGTGTCGGGAGTTTGAAAGAGCGTGAGGAGCCGGGGGTTGAAAGATCGAGAGGAGCAGAGAGTTTGAAAGATCGAGAGGAGCCGGGAATTTGAAAGATCGAGAGGAGCCGAGAGTTTTAAAGATCGAGAGGAGCCGGGAGTTTCAAAGAGCGAGAGGAGCAGGGAGTTTGAAAGAGCGAGAGGAGCCGGGAGTTTGAAAGAGCGAGAGGAGCCGGGAGTTTCAAAGAGCGAGAGCAGCCGGGAGTTTCAAAGAGCGAGAGGAGCAGGGAGTTTGAAAGAGCGAGAGGAGCCGGGAGTTTCAAAGAGCAAGAGGAGCCGGGAGTTTGAATGAGCGAGAGGAGCAGGGAGTTTCAAAGAGCGAGAGGAGCCGGGAGTTTCAAAGAGGAGCTGTGAGTTGAAAGAACGAGAGGAGCCGGGAGTTTGAAAGAGCGAGAGGAGCCGGGAGTTTCAAAGAGGAGCTGGGAGTTGAAAGAGTGATGCGAGCCGGGAGTTTCAAAGATCGAGAGGAGCCGGGCGATTGAAAGATCGAGAGGAGCCTGGAGTTTCAAAGATCGAGAGGAGCCGGGCGATTGAAAAATCGAGAGGAGCCTGGAGTTTCAAAGAGGAGCTGGGAGTTGAAAGAGCGAGAGGAGCCAGGTTTTTCAAAGATCGAGAGGAGCCGGGCGATTGAAAGATCGAGAGGAGCCGGGAGTTTCAAAGATCGAGAGGAGTTGGGAGTTTGAACGAGCGAGAGGATCCGGGAAATTGGACGAGCGAGTGGAGCCGGGAGTTTTAAAGATCGAGAGGAGCCGGGAGTTTCAAAGAGGAGCTGGGACTTGAAAGAGCGAGAGGAGCCAGGAGTTTCAAAGATCGAGAGGAGCCGGGCGATTGAAAGATCGAGAGGAGCCGGGAGTTTGAAAGATCGAGAGGAGTCGGGAGTTTGAAAGAACGAGAGCAGCCGGTCGATTGAAAGAGCGAGTGGCGCCGGGAGTTTTAAAGATCGAGAGGCGCCGGAATTTGAAAGAGCAAGATGACTCGAGAGTTTGAAAGAGCAAGAGCAACCAGGAGATTGAAAGAGGTCGAGAAGCCCAGAGTTTGAAAGGGCGACAGGAGCCGAGAGTTTGAAATAGTCGGAGGAGCCGCGAGTTTCAAAGAGCGACAGGAGCCGCGAGTTTGAAAGATCGAGAGGAGCCGGGAGTTTGAAGGAGCGAGAGGAGCCGAGAGTTTGAAAGAGCGAGAGGAGCCGAGAGTTTGAAACAGGAGCTGGGGTTTGAAAGAGAGAGAAGAGCCGGGAGTTTTAAAGACCGAGTGGAGCCGGGAGATTGCAAGTGGAGCCGAGAGCTTGAAAGATCGAGTGGAGCCGGGAGTTTGAAAGAGCGAGAAGAGCCGGGAGTTTGAAAGAGCGAGGGGAGCCGGCAGTTTGAAAGAGCGAGAGGAGCCGGGAATTGAAAGATCGAGAGGAGCCGGGAATTTGAAAGATCGAGAGGAGCCGGGAGTTTGAAAGAGCGAGAGGAGACGGGGGTTGAAAGATCGAGAGGAGCCGGTAGTTTGAATGATCGAGAGGAGCCGGGAGTTTGAAAGATCGAGAGGAGCCGGGAGTTTGAAAGATCGAGAGGAGCCGGGGGTTGAAAGAACGAGAGGAGCCGGGAGTTTCAAAGAGAGAGAGGAGCCGGGAGTTTCAAAGAGGAGCTGGGGGTTTGAAAGAGCGAGAAGAGCCGTGGGGTTTAAAGACCGATTGAAGCCGGGAGTTTGAAAGAGGAGCCGGTTGTTTGAAAGAGCGAGACGTGCCAAGAGATTGAATGATCCAGAGGAACCCGTGTTTTGAAAGAGCGAGAGATGCGTGGGGTTTGAAAGAGCGAAAGGTGTCGGGAGTTTGAAAGAGCGTGAGGGGCCGGTGGTAGAAAGATCGAGAGGAGCGGGGAGTTTGAACGAACGAGAGGAGCCGGGAGTTTCAAAAAGCGAGAGGAGCTGGAGCTTGAAAGAGCGAGAGGAGCCGGGAGTTTGAAAGAGCGAGAGGAGCCGTGAGTTTGAAAGAGCGAGAGGAGCCGGGAGTTTGAAAGAGCGAGAGGAGCCGGGAGTTTGAAAGAGCGAGAGGAGCCGGGAGTTTCCAAGAGGAGCTGGGAGTTGAAAGAGCGAGAGGAGCCAGGAGTTTCAAAGATCGAGAGGAGCCGGGCGATTTAAAGATCGAGAGGAGCCGGGAGTTTCAAAGATCGAGAGGAGCCTGGAGTTTCAAAGAGGAGCTGGGAGTTGAAAGAGCGAGAGGAGCCAGGAGTTTCAAAGATCGAGAGGAGCCGGGCGATTGAAAGAGCGAGAGGAGCCGGGAGTTTCAAAGATCGAGAGGAGTCGGGAGTTTGAACGAGCGAGAGGAGCCGGGGGTTTTAAAGATCGAGAGGAGCCGGGAGTATCAAAGAGGAGCTGGGAGTTGAAAGAGCGAGAGGAGCCACGAGTTTGAAAGATCGAGATGAGCCGGGCGATTGAAAGACCGAGAGGAGCCGGGAGTTTGAAAGATCGAGAGGAGTCGGGAGTTTGAAACAACGAGAGCAGCCGTGCGATTGAAAGGGCGAGTGGAGCCGGGAGTTTTAAAGATCGAGAGGCGCCGGAAATTTGAAAGAGCAAGATGACTCGAGAGTTTGAAAGAGCATGAGCAACCAGGAGATTGAAAGAGGTCGAGAAGCCTAGTGTTTGAAAGAGCGACAGGAGCCGCGAGTTTGAAAGAGCGAGAGGAGCCGGGAGTTTGTAATATCGAGAGGAGCCGGGAGTTTGAAGGAGCGAGAGGAGCCGAGAGTTTGAAAGAGCGAGAGGAGCCGAGAGTTTGAAACGGGAGCTGGAGTTTGAAAGAGCGAGAAGAGCCGGGAGTTTTAAAGACTGAGTGGAGCCGGGAGATTGCAAGTGGAGCCGAGAGTTTGTAATATCGAGTGGAGCCGGGAGTTTGAAAGAGCAAGAGGAGCCGGGAGTTTGAAAGAGCGACAGGAGCCTGGAGTTTGAAAGAGCGAGAGGAGCCGGGGGTTGAAAGATCGAGAGGAGCCGGGAGTTTGAAAGATCGAGAGGAGCAGGGAGTTTGAAAGAGCGAGAGGAGCCGGGGGTTGAAAGATCGAGAGGAGCCGGGAGTTTGAAAGATCGACAGGAGCCGGGAGTTTGAAAGATCGAGAGGAGCCGGGAGTTTGAAAGATCGAGAGGAGCAGGGGGTTGAAAGATCGAGAGGAGCCGGCAGTTTGAAAGAGCGAGAGGAGCCGGGAGTTTGACAGATCGAGAGGAGCCGGGAGTTTGAAAGAGCGAGAGGAGCCGGAGGTTGAAAGGTCGAGAGGAGCCGGCAGTTTGAAAGAGCGAGAGGAGCCGGGAGGTTTAAAGATCGAGAGCAGCTGGGAGTTTGAAAGTGCGAGAGGAGCGAGGAGTTTGAAAGAGGAGCTGTGAGTTTGAAAGAACGATACGAGCCGGGAGATTGAACGAGTGAGAGGAGCCGAGAGTTTGAAAGAGCGAGATGAGCCGGGCGTTTGAAACATTAGCTGGGCGTATGAAAGAGCGAGAAGAGCCGGGAGTTTGAAAGAGCGAGAGGAGCCGGGAATTTCAAAGAGGAGCTGGGAGTTGAAAGAGCGAGAGGAGCCGGGAGTTTGAAACAGGAGCTGGGGGTTTGAAAGAGCGAGAAGAGCCATGAGTTTTAAAGACCGCTTGAAGACGGGAGTTTGAAAGAGGAGCCGGGAGTTTGAAAGAGCGAGATGAGCCAGGCGATTGAAAGAGCGAGAGGTGCCGGGAGTTTCAAAGACCGAGAGGAGCTGGGAGTTTGAAAGAGCGAGAGGAGCCGGGAGTTTGAAAGTGCGAGAGGAGAAGGGAGTTTGAAAGAGCGAGAGGAGCCTGGAGTTTGAAAGAGCGAGAGGAGCCGGGAGTTTGAAATAGGGAGAGGAGCCAGGAGTTTGAATGATCGAGAGCAACCTGGAGATTGAAAGAGCGAGAGGAGTCGAGAGTTTGAAAGAGCGAGAGGAGCCGGGAGTTTCAAAGAGCGAGAGGAGCCGGGAGTTTGAAAGAGCGAGAAGAGCCGTGGGTTTTAAAGACCGATTCATGCCGGGAGTTTGAAAGAGGAGCCTGTTGTTTGAAAGAGCGAGATGAGCCGGGAGTTTGAACGAGCGAGAGGTGCCGAGAGTTTGAAAGAGCGAGAGGAGCCAAGAGATTGAATGATCCAGAGGAACCCGTGTTTTGAAAGAGCGAGAGATGCGTGGGGTTTGAAAGAGCGAAAGGTGTCGGGAGTTTGAAAGAGCGTGAGGAGCCGGGGGTAGAAAGATCGAGAGGAGCGGGGTGTTTGAACGAGCGAGAGGAGCCGGGAGTTTCAAAAAGCGAGAGGAGCTGGAGTTTGAAAGAGCGAGAGGAGCCGGGAGTTTCAAAGAGCGAGAGGAGCCGGGAGTTTGAAAGAGCGAGAGGAGCCGGGAGTTTGAAAGAGCGAGAGGAGCCGCGAGTTTGAAAGAGCGAGAGGAGCCGGGAGTTTCAAAGAGGAGCTGGAAGTTGAAAGAGCGAGAGGAGCCAGGGGTTACAAAGATCGAGAGGAGCCGGGCGATTGAAAGATCGAGAGGAGCCGGGAGTTTCAAAGATCGAGAGGAGCCGGGCGATTGAAAAATCGAGAGAGCCTGGAGTTTGAAAGAGGAGCTGGGAGTTGAAAGAGCGAGAGGAGCCTGGAGTTTGAAAGAGCGAGAGGAGCCGGGAGTTTGAAATAGGGAGAGGAGCCAGGAGTTTGAATGATCGAGAGCAACCTGGAGATTGAAAGAGCGAGAGGAGTCGAGAGTTTGAAAGAGCGAGAGGAGCCGGGAGTTTCAAAGAGCGAGAGGAGCCGGGAGTTTGAAAGAGCGAGAAGAGCCGTGGGTTTTAAAGACCGATTCATGCCGGGAGTTTGAAAGAGGAGCCTGTTGTTTGAAAGAGCGAGATGAGCCGGGAGTTTGAACGAGCGAGAGGTGCCGAGAGTTTGAAAGAGCGAGAGGAGCCAAGAGATTGAATGATCCAGAGGAACCCGTGTTTTGAAAGAGCGAGAGATGCGTGGGGTTTGAAAGAGCGAAAGGTGTCGGGAGTTTGAAAGAGCGTGAGGAGCCGGGGGTAGAAAGATCGAGAGGAGCGGGGTGTTTGAACGAGCGAGAGGAGCCGGGAGTTTCAAAAAGCGAGAGGAGCTGGAGTTTGAAAGAGCGAGAGGAGCCGGGAGTTTCAAAGAGCGAGAGGAGCCGGGAGTTTGAAAGAGCGAGAGGAGCCGGGAGTTTGAAAGAGCGAGAGGAGCCGCGAGTTTGAAAGAGCGAGAGGAGCCGGGAGTTTCAAAGAGGAGCTGGAAGTTGAAAGAGCGAGAGGAGCCAGGGGTTACAAAGATCGAGAGGAGCCGGGCGATTGAAAAATCGAGAGAGCCTGGAGTTTGAAAGAGGAGCTGGGAGTTGAAAGAGCGAGAGGAGCCAGGTTTATCAAAGATCGAGAGGAGCCGGGCGATTGAAAGATCGAGAGGAGCCGGTAATTTCAAAGATCGAGAGGAGTTGGGAGTTTGAACGAGCGAGAGGAGCCGGGTATTTGAACGAGCGAGTGGAGCCGGGAGTTTTAAAGATCGAGAGGAGCCGGGAGTTTCAAAGAGGAGCTGGGACTTGAAAGAGCGAGAGGAGCCAGGAGTTTCAAAGATCGAGAGGAGCCGGGCGATTGAAAGATCGAGAGGAGCCGGGAGTTTGAAAGATCGAGAGGAGTCGGGAGTTGGAAAGAACGAGAGCAGCCGGGCGATTGAAAGAGCGAGTGGCGCCGGGAGTTTTAAAGATCGAGAGGCGCCGGAATTTGAAAGAGCAAGATGACTCGAAAGTTTGAAAGAGCAAGAGCAACCAGTAGATTGAAAGAGGTCGAGAAGCCCAGAATTTGAAAGGGCGACAGGAGCCGAGAGTTTGAAATAGTGGGAGGAGCCGCGAGTTTCAAAGAGCGACAGGAGCCGCGAGTTTGAAAGATCGAGAGGAGCCGGGAGTTTGAAGGAGCGAGAGGAGCCGAGAGTTTGAAAGAGCGAGAGGAGCCGAGAGTTTGAAACAGGAGGTGGGGTTTGAAAGAGAGAGAAGAGCCGGGAGTTTTAAAGACCGAGTGGAGCCGGGAGATTGCAAGTGGAGCCGAGAGTTTGAAAGATCGAGTGGAGCCGGGAGTTTGAAAGAGCGAGAGGAGCCGGGAGTTTGAAAGAGCGAGGGGAGCCGGGAGTTTGAAAGAGCGAGAGGAGCCGGGAATTGAAAGATCGAGAGGAGCCGGAAGTTTGAAAGATCGAGAGGAGCCGGGAGTTTGAAAGAGCGAGAGGAGCCGGGGGTTGAAAGATCGAGAGGAGCCGGAAGATTGAAAGATGGAGAGGAGCCGAGAGTTTGAAAGATCGAGAGGAGCCGGGAGTTTGAAAGATCGAGAGGAGCCGGGGGTTGAAAGATCGAGAGGAGCCGGCAGTTTCAAAGAGCGAGAGGAGCCGGGAGTTTGAAAGATCGAGAGTAGCCGGGAGTTTGAAAGAGCGAGAGGAGCGAGGAGTTTGAAAGAGGAGCTGTGAGTTTGAAAGAGCGAGACGAGCCGGGAGATTGAACGAGTGAGAGGAGCCGAGAGTTTGAAAGAGCGAGATGAGCCGGGCGTTTGAAACAGGAGCTGGGCGTTTGAAAGATCGAGAAGAGCCGGGAGTTTGAAAGAGCGAGAGGAGCCGGGAGTTTCAAAGAGGAGCTGGGAGTTGAAAGAACGAGAGATGCCTGGAGTTTGAAAGAGCGAAAGGTGTCCGGAGTTTGAAAGAGCGTGAGGAGCCGGGGGGTAGAAAGATCGAGAGGAGCGGGAAGTTTGAACGAGCGAGAGGAGCCGGGAGTTTCAAAGAGCGAGAAGAGCCGGGAGTTTTAAAGACCGAGTGGAGCCGGGAGATTGCAAGAGCGAGAGGAGCCGGGGGTTGAAATCTCGAGAGGAGCCGGGAGTTTGAAAGAGCGAGAGGAGCCGGGAGTTTGAAAGATCGAGAGGAGCCGGGAGTTTTAAAGAGCGAGAGGAGCCGGTAATTTGAAAGATCGAGAGCAGCGGGGAGTTTGAAAGACCGAGAGGAGCCAAGAGTTTGAATTATCGAGAGGTGCCGGGAGATTGAAAGAGCGAGAGGAGCCGGGAGTTTGAAAGAGCGAGAGGAGCCGGACATAGAAAGAGCGAGAGCTGCCGAGAGTTTGAAAGACCGAGAGGAGCCAAGAGTTTGAATTATCGAGAGGTGCCGGGAGATTGAAAGAGCGAGAGGAGCCGGGAGTTTGAACGAGGTACCGGGAGTTTGAAAGAGCGACAGGAGCCGCGAGTTTGAAAGACCGAGAGGAGCCGGGAGTTTTAAACAGGAGCCGTGAGTTTGAAAGAGCGTGAGGAGCCGGGTGTGTGAAAGAGCGAGACGAGCCGGGAGATTGAAAGAGCGAGAGGAGCCGAGAGTTTGAAAGAGCGAGACGAGCCGGGAGTTTGAAAGAGCGAGACGAGCCTGGAGATTGAAAGAGCGAGATGAGCCGGGAGTTTGAAACAGGAGCTGGGGGTTTGAAAGAGCGAGCCGAGCCGGGAGATTGAAAGAGGGAGAGGAGCCGAGAGTTTGAAAGAGCGAGACGAGCCGGGAGTTTGAAACAGGAGCTGGGGGTTTGAAAGAGCGAGAAGAGCCGGGAGTTGTAAAGACCGAGTGGAGCCGGGAGTTTGAAAGAGGAGCCGGGAGTTTGAAAGAGCGAGACGAGCCGGAAGATTGAAAGATGGAGAGGAGCCGAGAGTTTGAAAGAGCGAGAGGAGCCGGGTGTTTGAAAGAGCGAGAGGAGCCAAGAGATTGAATGATCCAGAGGAGCCCGTGGTTTGAAAGAGCGAGAGATGCCTGGAGTTCGAAAGAGCGAAAGGTGTCGGGAGTTTGAAAGAGCGTGAGGAGCCGGGGGTTGAAAGATCGAGAGGAGCAGAGAGTTTGAAAGATCGAGAGGAGCCGGGAATTTGAAAGATCGAGAGGAGCCGAGAGTTTTAAAGATCGAGAGGAGCCGGGCGATTGAAAGATCGAGAGGAGCAGGGAGTTTGAAAGATCGAGAGGAGTCGGGAGTTCGAAAGAACGAGAGCAGCCGGGCGATTGAAAGAGCGAGTGGCGCCGGGAGTTTTAAAGATCGAGAGGCGCCGGAATTTGAAAGAGCAAGATGACTCGAGAGTTTGAAAGAGCAAGAGCAACCAGGAGATTGAAAGAGGTCTAGAAGCCCAGAGTTTGAAAGAGCGACAGGAGCCGAGAGTTTGAAATAGTGGGAGGAGCCGCGAGTTTCAAAGAGCGACAGGAGCCGCGAGTTTGAAAGATCGAGAGGAGCCGGGAGTTTGAAGGAGCGAGAGGAGCCGAGAGTTTGAAAGAGCGAGAGGAGCCGAGAGTTTGAAACAGGAGCTGGGGTTTGAAAGAGAGAGAAGAGCCGGGAGTTTTAAAGACCGAGTGGAGCCGGGAGATTGCAAGTGGAGCCGAGAGCTTGAAAGATCGAGTGGAGCCGGGAGTTTGAAAGAGCGAGAGGAGCCGAGAGATTGAAAGAGCGAGGGGAGCCGGGAGTTTGAAAGAGCGAGAGGAGCCTGGAATTGAAAGATCGAGAGGAGCCGGGAGTTTGAAAGATCGAGAGGAGCCGGGAGTTTGAAAGAGCGAGAGGAGCCGGGGGTTGAAAGATAGAGAGGAGCCGGTAGTTTGAAAGATCGAGAGGAGCCGGGAGTTTGAAAGATCGAGAGGAGCCGGGAGTTTGAAAGATCGAGAGAAGCCGGGGGTTGAAAGATCGAGAGGAGCCGGCAGTTTCAAAGAGCGAGACGAGCCGGAAGATTGAAAGATGGAGAGGAGCCGAGAGTTTGAAAGAGCGAGAGGAGCCGGGTGTTTGAAAGAGTGAGAGGAGCCAAGAGATTGAATGATCCAGAGGAGCCCGTGGTTTGAAAGAGCGAGAGATGCCTGGAGTTCGAAAGAGCGAAAGGTGTCGGGAGTTTGAAAGAGCGTGAGGAGCCGGGGGTTGAAAGATCGAGAGGAGCAGAGAGTTTGAAAGATCGAGAGGAGCCGGGAATTTGAAAGATCGAGAGGAGCCGAGAGTTTTAAAGATCGAGAGGAGCCGGGCGATTGAAAGATCGAGAGGAGCAGGGAGTTTGAATGATCGAGAGGAGTCGGGAGTTCGAAAGAACGAGAGCAGCCGGGCGATTGAAAGAGCGAGTGGCGCCGGGAGTTTTAAAGATCGAGAGGCGCCGGAATTTGAAAGAGCAAGATGACTCGAGAGTTTGAAAGAGCAAGAGCAACCAGGAGATTGAAAGAGGTCGAGAAGCCCAGAGTTTGAAAGGGCGACAGGAGCCGAGAGTTTGAAATAGTGGGAGGAGCCGCGAGTTTCAAAGAGCGACAGGAGCCGCGAGTTTGAAAGATCGAGAGGAGCCGGGAGTTTGAAGGAGCGAGAGGAGCCGAGAGTTTGAAAGAGCGAGAGGAGCCGAGAGTTTGAAACAGGAGCTGGGGTTTGAAAGAGAGAGAAGAGCCGGGAGTTTTAAAGACCGAGTGGAGCCGGGAGATTGCAAGTGGAGCCGAGAGCTTGAAAGATCGAGTGGAGCCGGGAGTTTGAAAGAGCGAGAGGAGCCGGGAGTTTGAAAGAGCGAGGGGAGCCGGGAGTTTGAAAGAGCGAGTGGAGCCGGGAATTGAAAGATCGAGAGGAGCCGGGAGTTTGAAAGATCGAGAGGAGCCGGGAGTTTGAAAGAGCGAGAGGAGCCGGGGGTTGAAAGATCGAGAGGAGCCGGTAGTTTGAAAGATCGAGAGGAGCCGGGAGTTTGAAAGATCGAGAGGAGCCGGGAGTTTGAAAGATCGAGAGGAGCCGGGGGTTGAAAGATCGAGAGGAGCCGGCAGTTTCAAAGAGCGAGAGGAGCCGGGAGTTTGACAGGAGCCGAGAGATTGAAATAGTGGGAGGAGCCGCGAGTTTCAAAGAGCGACAGCATGCGCGAGTTTGAAAGATCGAGAGGAGCCGGGAGTTTGAAGGAGCGAGAGGAGCCGAGAGTTTGAAAGAGCGAGAGGAGCCGAGAGTTTGAAACAGGAGCTGGGGTTTGAAAGAGAGAGAAGAGCCGGGAGTTTTAAAGACCGAGTGGAGCCGGGAGATTGCAAGTGGAGCCGAGAGTTTGAAAGATCGAGTGGAGCCGGGAGTTTGAAAGAGCG
Source organism: Scyliorhinus torazame (assembly GCF_047496885.1). NCBI lineage: Eukaryota > Metazoa > Chordata > Chondrichthyes > Carcharhiniformes > Scyliorhinidae > Scyliorhinus > Scyliorhinus torazame. The sequence goes on from NC_092712.1 coordinate 244,839,873, forward strand.
AGAGGAGCCGGGAGTTTGAAAGAGCGAGGGGAGCCGGGAGTTTGAAAGAGCGAGAGGAGCCGGGAATTGAAAGATCGAGAGGAGCCGGGAGTTTGAAAGATCGAGAGGAGCGGGAGTTTGAAAGAGCGAGAGGAGCCGGGGGTTGAAAGATCGAGAGGAGCCGGTAGTTTGAAAGATCGAGAGGAGCCGGGAGTTTGAAAGATCGAGAGGAGCCGGGAGTTTGAAAGATCGAGAGGAGCCGGGGGTTGAAAGATCGAGAGGAGCCGGCAGTTTCAAAGAGCGAGAGGAGCCGGGAGTTTGAAAGATCGAGAGGAGCCGGGAGTTTGAAAGAGCGAGAGGAGCCGGGGGTTGAAAGGTCGAGAGGAGCCGGCAGTTTGAAAGAGCGAGAGGAGCCGGGAGGTTTAAAGATCGAGAGTAGCCGGGAGTTTGAAAGAGCGAAAGGAGCGAGGAGTTTGAAAGAGGAGCTGTGAGTTTGAAAGAGCGAGACGAGCCGGGAGATTGAACGAGTGAGAGGAGCCGAGAGTTTGAAAGAGCGAGATGAGCCGGGCGTTTGAAACAGGAGCTGGGCGTTTGAAATAGCGCGAAGAGCCGGGAGTTTGAAAGGGCGAGAGGAGCCGGGAGTTTCAAAGAGGAGCTGGGAGTTGAAAGAACGAGAGATGCCTGGAGTTTGAAAGAGCGAAAGGTGTCCGGAGTTTGAAACATCGAGAGGAGCCGGGAGTTTCAAAGATCGAGAGGAGTTGGGAGTTTGAACGAGCGAGAGGAGCCGGGAATTTGGACGAGCGAGTGGAGCCGGGAGTTTTAAAGATCGAGAGGAGCCGGGAGTTTCAAAGAGGAGCTGGGACTTGAAAGAGCGAGAGGAGCCAGGAGTTTCAAAGATCGAGAGGAGCCGGGCGATTGAAAGATCGAGAGGAGCCGGGAGTTTGAAAGATCGAGAGGAGTCGGGAGTTTGAAAGAACGAGAGAAGCCGGGCGATTGAAAGAGCGAGTGGCGCCGGGAGTTTTAAAGATCGAGAGGCGCCGGAATTTGAAAGAGCAAGATGACTCGAGAGTTTGAAAGAGCAAGAGCAACCAGGAGATTGAAAGAGGTCGAGAAGCCCAGAGTTTGAAAGGGCGACAGGAGCCGAGAGTTTGAAATAGTGGGAGGAGCCGCGAGTTTCAAAGAGCGACAGGAGCCGCGAGTTTGAAAGATCGAGAGGAGCCGGGAGTTTGAAGGAGCGAGAGGAGCCGAGAGTTTGAAAGAGCGAGAGGAGCCGAGAGTTTGAAACAGGAGCTGGGGTTTGAAAGAGAGAGAAGAGCCGGGAGTTTTAAAGACCGAGTGGAGCCGGGAGATTGCAAGTGGAGCCGAGAGTTTGAAAGATCGAGTGGAGCCGGGAGTTTGAAAGAGCGAGAGGAGCCGGGAGTTTGAAAGAGCGAGGGGAGCCGGGATTTGAAAGAGCGAGAGGAGCCGGGAATTGAAAGATCGAGAGGAGCCGGGAGTTTGAAAGATCGAGAGGAGCCGGGAGTTTGAAAGAGCGAGAGGAGCCGGGGGTTGAAAGATCGAGAGGAGCCGGTAGTTTGAAAGATCGAGAGGAGCCGGGAGTTTGAAAGATCGAGAGGAGCCGGGAGTTTGAAAGATCGAGAGGAGCCGGGGGTTGAAAGATCGAGAGGAGCCGGCAGTTTCAAAGAGCGAGAGGAGCCGGGAGTTTGAAAGATCGAGAGGAGCCGGGAGTTTGAAAGAGCGAGAGGAGCCGGGGGTTGAAAGGTCGAGAGGAGCCGGCAGTTTGAAAGAGCGAGAGGAGCCGGGAGGTTTAAAGATCGAGAGTAGCCGGGAGTTTGAAAGAGCGAGAGGAGCGAGGAGTTTGAAAGAGGAGCTGTGAGTTTGAAAGAGCGTGACGAGCCGGGAGATTGAACGAGTGAGAGGAGCCGAGAGTTTGAAAGAGCGAGATGAGCCGGGCGTTTGAAACAGGAGCTGGGCGTTTGAAAGAGCGAGAAGAGCCGGGAGTTTGAAAGAGCGAGAGGAGCCGGGAGTTTCAAAGAGGAGCTGGGAGTTGAAAGAACGAGAGATGCCTGGAGTTTGAAAGAGCGAAAGGTGTCCGGAGTTTGAAAGAGCGTGAGGAGCTGGGAGTTTGAAAGAGCGAGAGGAGCCGGGAGTTTGAAAGTGCGAGAGGAGCCGGGAGTTTGAAAGAGCGAGAGGAGCCTGGAGTTTGAAAGAGCGAGAAGAGCCGGGAGTTTGAAATAGGGAGAGGAGCCAGGAGTTTGAATGATCGAGAGCCACCTGGAGATTGAAAGAGCGAGAGGAGTCGAGAGTTTGAAAGAGCGAGAGGAGCCGGGAGTTTCAAAGAGCGAGAGGAGCCGGGAGTTTGAAAGAGCGAGAAGAGCCGTGGGTTTTAAAGACCGATTCATGCCGGGAGTTTGAAAGAGGAGCCTGTTGTTTGAAAGAGCGAGATGAGGCGGGAGTTTGAACGAGCGAGAGGAGCCGGCAATTTGATATAGGGAGAGGAGCCAGGAGTTTGAATGATCGAGAGCAGCCTGGAGATTGAAAGAGCGAGAGGAGCCGAGAGTTTGAAAGAGCGAGAGGAGCCGGGAGTTTGAAAGAACGAGAGGAGCCGGGAGTTTCAAAGAGAGAGAGGAGCCGGGAGTTTCAAAGAGGAGCTGGGGGTTTGAAAGAGCGAGAAGAGCCGTGGGGTTTAAAGACCGATTGAAGCCGGGAGTTTGAAAGAGGAGCCGGTTGTTTGAAAGTGCGAGACGTGCCAAGAGATTGAATGATCCAGAGGAACCCGTGTTTTGAAAGAGCGAGAGATGCGTGGGGTTTGAAAGAGCGAAAGGTGTCGGGAGTTTGAAAGAGCGTGAGGGGCCGGTGGTAGAAAGATCGAGAGGAGCGGGGAGTTTGAACGAACGAGAGGAGCCGGGAGTTTCAAAAAGCGAGAGGAGCTGGAGCTTGAAAGAGCGAGAGGAGCCGGGAGTTTGAAAGAGCGAGAGGAGCCGTGAGTTTGAAAGAGCGAGAGGAGCCGGGAGTTTGAAAGAGCGAGAGGAGCCGGGAGTTTGAAAGAGCGAGAGGAGCCGGGAGTTTCCAAGAGGAGCTGGGAGTTGAAAGAGTGAGAGGAGCCAGGAGTTTCAAAGATCGAGAGGAGCCGGGCGATTTAAAGATCGAGAGGAGCCGGGAGTTTCAAAGATCGAGAGGAGCCTGGAGTTTCAAAGAGGAGCTGGGAGTTGAAAGAGCGAGAGGAGCCAGGAGTTTCAAAGATCGAGAGGAGCCGGGCGATTGAAAGAGCGAGAGGAGCCGGGAGTTTCAAAGATCGAGAGGAGTCGGGAGTTTGAACGAGCGAGAGGAGCCGGGGGTTTTAAAGATCGAGAGGAGCCGGGAGTATCAAAGAGGAGCTGGGAGTTGAAAGAGCGAGAGGAGCCACGAGTTTGAAAGATCGAGATGAGCCGGGCGATTGAAAGACCGAGAGGAGCCGGGAGTTTGAAAGATCGAGAGGAGTCGGGAGTTTGAAAGAACGAGAGCAGCCGTGCGATTGAAAGGGCGAGTGGAGCCGGGAGTTTTAAAGATCGAGAGGCGCCGGAAATTTGAAAGAGCAAGATGACTCGAGAGTTTGAAAGAGCATGAGCAACCAGGAGATTGAAAGAGGTCGAGAAGCCGAGTGTTTGAAAGAGCGACAGGAGCCGCGAGTTTGAAAGAGCGAGAGGAGCCGGGAGTTTGTAATATCGAGAGGAGCCGGGAGTTTGAAGGAGCGAGAGGAGCCGAGAGTTTGAAAGAGCGAGAGGAGCCGAGAGTTTGAAACAGGAGCTGGGGTTTGAAAGAGCGAGAAGAGCCGGGAGTTTTAAAGACTGAGTGGAGCCGGGAGATTGCAAGTGGAGCCGAGAGTTTGTAATATCGAGTGGAGCCGGGAGTTTGAAAGAGCAAGAGGAGCCGGGAGTTTGAAAGAGCGACAGGAGCCTGGAGTTTGAAAGAGCGAGAGGAGCCGGGGGTTGAAAGATCGAGAGGAGCCGGGAGTTTGAAAGATCGAGAGGAGCAGGGAGTTTGAAAGAGCGAGAGGAGCCGGGGGTTGAAAGATCGAGAGGAGCCGGGAGTTTGAAAGATCGACAGGAGCCGGGAGTTTGAAAGATCGAGAGGAGCCGGGAGTTTGAAAGATCGAGAGGAGCAGGGGGTTGAAAGATCGAGAGGAGCCGGCAGTTTGAAAGAGCGAGAGGAGCCGGGAGTTTGACAGATCGAGAGGAGCCGGGAGTTTGAAAGAGCGAGAGGAGCCGGAGGTTGAAAGGTCGAGAGGAGCCGGCAGTTTGAAAGAGCGAGAGGAGCCGGGAGGTTTAAAGATCGAGAGCAGCTGGGAGTTTGAAAGTGCGAGAGGAGCGAGGAGTTTGAAAGAGGAGCTGTGAGTTTGAAAGAACGATACGAGCCGGGAGATTGAACGAGTGAGAGGAGCCGAGAGTTTGAAAGAGCGAGATGAGCCGGGCGTTTGAAACATTAGCTGGGCGTATGAAAGAGCGAGAAGAGCCGGGAGTTTGAAAGAGCGAGAGGAGCCGGGAATTTCAAAGAGGAGCTGGGAGTTGAAAGAGCGAGAGGAGCCGGGAGTTTGAAACAGGAGCTGGGGGTTTGAAAGAGCGAGAAGAGCCATGAGTTTTAAAGACCGCTTGAAGACGGGAGTTTGAAAGAGGAGCCGGGAGTTTGAAAGAGCGAGATGAGCCAGGCGATTGAAAGAGCGAGAGGTGCCGGGAGTTTCAAAGACCGAGAGGAGCTGGGAGTTTGAAAGAGCGAGAGGAGCCGGGAGTTTGAAAGTGCGAGAGGAGCCGGGAGTTTGAAAGAGCGAGAGGAGCCTGGAGTTTGAAAGAGCGAGAGGAGCCGGGAGTTTGAAATAGGGAGAGGAGCCAGGAGTTTGAATGATCGAGAGCAACCTGGAGATTGAAAGAGCGAGAGGAGTCGAGAGTTTGAAAGAGCGAGAGAGGAGCCGGGAGTTTCAAAGAGCGAGAGGAGCCGGGAGTTTGAAAGAGCGAGAAGAGCCGTGGGTTTTAAAGACCGATTCATGCCGGGAGTTTGAAAGAGCGAGAGGAGCCGGGAGTTTCCAAGAGGAGCTGGGAGTTGAAAGAGCGAGAGGAGCCAGGAGTTTCAAAGATCGAGAGGAGCCGGGCGATTTAAAGATCGAGAGGAGCCGGGAGTTTCAAAGATCGAGAGGAGCCTGGAGTTTCAAAGAGGAGCTGGGAGTTGAAAGAGCGAGAGGAGCCAGGAGTTTCAAAGATCGAGAGGAGCCGGGCGATTGAAAGAGCGAGAGGAGCCGGGAGTTTCAAAGATCGAGAGGAGTCGGGAGTTTGAACGAGCGAGAGGAGCCGGGGGTTTTAAAGATCGAGAGGAGCCGGGAGTATCAAAGAGGAGCTGGGAGTTGAAAGAGCGAGAGGAGCCACGAGTTTGAAAGATCGAGATGAGCCGGGCGATTGAAAGACCGAGAGGAGCCGGGAGTTTGAAAGATCGAGAGGAGTCGGGAGTTTGAAAGAACGAGAGCAGCCGTGCGATTGAAAGGGCGAGTGGAGCCGGGAGTTTTAAAGATCGAGAGGCGCCGGAAATTTGAAAGAGCAAGATGACTCGAGAGTTTGAAAGAGCATGAGCAACCAGGAGATTGAAAGAGGTCGAGAAGCCGAGTGTTTGAAAGAGCGACAGGAGCCGCGAGTTTGAAAGAGCGAGAGGAGCCGGGAGTTTGTAATATCGAGAGGAGCCGGGAGTTTGAAGGAGCGAGAGGAGCCGAGAGTTTGAAAGAGCGAGAGGAGCCGAGAGTTTGAAACAGGAGCTGGGGTTTGAAAGAGCGAGAAGAGCCGGGAGTTTTAAAGACTGAGTGGAGCCGGGAGATTGCAAGTGGAGCCGAGAGTTTGTAATATCGAGTGGAGCCGGGAGTTTGAAAGAGCAAGAGGAGCCGGGAGTTTGAAAGAGCGACAGGAGCCTGGAGTTTGAAAGAGCGAGAGGAGCCGGGGGTTGAAAGATCGAGAGGAGCCGGGAGTTTGAAAGATCGAGAGGAGCAGGGAGTTTGAAAGAGCGAGAGGAGCCGGGGGTTGAAAGATCGAGAGGAGCCGGGAGTTTGAAAGATCGACAGGAGCCGGGAGTTTGAAAGATCGAGAGGAGCCGGGAGTTTGAAAGATCGAGAGGAGCAGGGGGTTGAAAGATCGAGAGGAGCCGGCAGTTTGAAAGAGCGAGAGGAGCCGGGAGTTTGACAGATCGAGAGGAGCCGGGAGTTTGAAAGAGCGAGAGGAGCCGGAGGTTGAAAGGTCGAGAGGAGCCGGCAGTTTGAAAGAGCGAGAGGAGCCGGGAGGTTTAAAGATCGAGAGCAGCTGGGAGTTTGAAAGTGCGAGAGGAGCGAGGAGTTTGAAAGAGGAGCTGTGAGTTTGAAAGAACGATACGAGCCGGGAGATTGAACGAGTGAGAGGAGCCGAGAGTTTGAAAGAGCGAGATGAGCCGGGCGTTTGAAACATTAGCTGGGCGTATGAAAGAGCGAGAAGAGCCGGGAGTTTGAAAGAGCGAGAGGAGCCGGGAATTTCAAAGAGGAGCTGGGAGTTGAAAGAGCGAGAGGAGCCGGGAGTTTGAAACAGGAGCTGGGGGTTTGAAAGAGCGAGAAGAGCCATGAGTTTTAAAGACCGCTTGAAGACGGGAGTTTGAAAGAGGAGCCGGGAGTTTGAAAGAGCGAGATGAGCCAGGCGATTGAAAGAGCGAGAGGTGCCGGGAGTTTCAAAGACCGAGAGGAGCTGGGAGTTTGAAAGAGCGAGAGGAGCCGGGAGTTTGAAAGTGCGAGAGGAGCCGGGAGTTTGAAAGAGCGAGAGGAGCCTGGAGTTTGAAAGAGCGAGAGGAGCCGGGAGTTTGAAATAGGGAGAGGAGCCAGGAGTTTGAATGATCGAGAGCAACCTGGAGATTGAAAGAGCGAGAGGAGTCGAGAGTTTGAAAGAGCGAGAGAGGAGCCGGGAGTTTCAAAGAGCGAGAGGAGCCGGGAGTTTGAAAGAGCGAGAAGAGCCGTGGGTTTTAAAGACCGATTCATGCCGGGAGTTTGAAAGAGGAGCCTGTTGTTTGAAAGAGCGAGATGAGCCGGGAGTTTGAACGAGCGAAAGGTGCCGACAGTTTGAAAGAGCGAGAGGAGCCAAGAGATTGAATGATCCAGAGGAACCCGTGTTTTGAAAGAGCGAGAGATGCGTGGGGTTTCAAAGAGCGAAAGGTGTCGGGAGTTTGAAAGAGCGTGAGGAGCCGGGGGTAGAAAGATCGAGAGGAGCGGGGTGTTTGAACGAGCGAGAGGAGCCGGGAGTTTCAAAAAGCGAGAGGAGCTGGAGTTTGAAAGAGCGAGAGGAGCCGGGAGTTTCAAAGAGCGAGAGGAGCCGGGAGTTTGAAAGAGCGAGAGGAGCCGGGAGTTTGAAAGAGCGAGAGGAGCCGCGAGTTTGAAAGAGCGAGAGGAGCCGGGAGTTTGAACGAGCGAGAGGAGCCGGGAGTTTCAAAAAGCGAGAGGAGCTGGAGTTTGAAAGAGCGAGAGGAGCCGGGAGTTTCAAAGAGCGAGAGGAGCCGGGAGTTTGAAAGAGCGAGAGGAGCCGGGAGTTTGAAAGAGCGAGAGGAGCCGCGAGTTTGAAAGAGCGAGAGGAGCCGGGAGTTTCAAAGAGGAGCTGGAAGTTGAAAGAGCGAGAGGAGCCAGGGGTTACAAAGATCGAGAGGAGCCGGGCGATTGAAAGATCGAGAGGAGCCGGGAGTTTCAAAGATCGAGAGGAGCCGGGCGATTGAAAAATCGAGAGAGCCTGGAGTTTGAAAGAGGAGCTGGGAGTTGAAAGAGCGAGAGGAGCCAGGTTTATCAAAGATCGAGAGGAGCCGGGCGATTGAAAGATCGAGAGGAGCCGGTAATTTCAAAGATCGAGAGGAGTTGGGAGTTTGAACGAGCGAGAGGAGCCGGGTATTTGAACGAGCGAATGGAGCCGGGAGTTTTAAAGATCGAGAGGAGCCGGGAGTTTCAAAGAGGAGCTGGGACTTGAAAGAGCGAGAGGAGCCAGGAGTTTCAAAGATCGAGAGGAGCCGGGCGATTGAAAGATCGAGAGGAGCCGGGAGTTTGAAAGATCGAGAGGAGTCGGGAGTTTGAAAGAACGAGAGCAGCCGGGAGTTTGAAAGAGCGAGAGGAGCCTGGAGTTTGAAAGAGCGAGAGGAGCCGGGAGTTTGAAATAGGGAGAGGAGCCAGGAGTTTGAATGATCGAGAGCAACCTGGAGATTGAAAGAGCGAGAGGAGTCGAGAGTTTGAAAGAGCGAGAGAGGAGCCGGGAGTTTCAAAGAGCGAGAGGAGCCGGGAGTTTGAAAGAGCGAGAAGAGCCGTGGGTTTTAAAGACCGATTCATGCCGGGAGTTTGAAAGAGCGAGAGGAGCCGGGAGTTTCCAAGAGGAGCTGGGAGTTGAAAGAGCGAGAGGAGCCAGGAGTTTCAAAGATCGAGAGGAGCCGGGCGATTTAAAGATCGAGAGGAGCCGGGAGTTTCAAAGATCGAGAGGAGCCTGGAGTTTCAAAGAGGAGCTGGGAGTTGAAAGAGCGAGAGGAGCCAGGAGTTTCAAAGATCGAGAGGAGCCGGGCGATTGAAAGAGCGAGAGGAGCCGGGAGTTTCAAAGATCGAGAGGAGTCGGGAGTTTGAACGAGCGAGAGGAGCCGGGGGTTTTAAAGATCGAGAGGAGCCGGGAGTATCAAAGAGGAGCTGGGAGTTGAAAGAGCGAGAGGAGCCACGAGTTTGAAAGATCGAGATGAGCCGGGCGATTGAAAGACCGAGAGGAGCCGGGAGTTTGAAAGATCGAGAGGAGTCGGGAGTTTGAAAGAACGAGAGCAGCCGTGCGATTGAAAGGGCGAGTGGAGCCGGGAGTTTTAAAGATCGAGAGGCGCCGGAAATTTGAAAGAGCAAGATGACTCGAGAGTTTGAAAGAGCATGAGCAACCAGGAGATTGAAAGAGGTCGAGAAGCCGAGTGTTTGAAAGAGCGACAGGAGCCGCGAGTTTGAAAGAGCGAGAGGAGCCGGGAGTTTGTAATATCGAGAGGAGCCGGGAGTTTGAAGGAGCGAGAGGAGCCGAGAGTTTGAAAGAGCGAGAGGAGCCGAGAGTTTGAAACAGGAGCTGGGGTTTGAAAGAGCGAGAAGAGCCGGGAGTTTTAAAGACTGAGTGGAGCCGGGAGATTGCAAGTGGAGCCGAGAGTTTGTAATATCGAGTGGAGCCGGGAGTTTGAAAGAGCAAGAGGAGCCGGGAGTTTGAAAGAGCGACAGGAGCCTGGAGTTTGAAAGAGCGAGAGGAGCCGGGGGTTGAAAGATCGAGAGGAGCCGGGAGTTTGAAAGATCGAGAGGAGCAGGGAGTTTGAAAGAGCGAGAGGAGCCGGGGGTTGAAAGATCGAGAGGAGCCGGGAGTTTGAAAGATCGACAGGAGCCGGGAGTTTGAAAGATCGAGAGGAGCCGGGAGTTTGAAAGATCGAGAGGAGCAGGGGGTTGAAAGATCGAGAGGAGCCGGCAGTTTGAAAGAGCGAGAGGAGCCGGGAGTTTGACAGATCGAGAGGAGCCGGGAGTTTGAAAGAGCGAGAGGAGCCGGAGGTTGAAAGGTCGAGAGGAGCCGGCAGTTTGAAAGAGCGAGAGGAGCCGGGAGGTTTAAAGATCGAGAGCAGCTGGGAGTTTGAAAGTGCGAGAGGAGCGAGGAGTTTGAAAGAGGAGCTGTGAGTTTGAAAGAACGATACGAGCCGGGAGATTGAACGAGTGAGAGGAGCCGAGAGTTTGAAAGAGCGAGATGAGCCGGGCGTTTGAAACATTAGCTGGGCGTATGAAAGAGCGAGAAGAGCCGGGAGTTTGAAAGAGCGAGAGGAGCCGGGAATTTCAAAGAGGAGCTGGGAGTTGAAAGAGCGAGAGGAGCCGGGAGTTTGAAACAGGAGCTGGGGGTTTGAAAGAGCGAGAAGAGCCATGAGTTTTAAAGACCGCTTGAAGACGGGAGTTTGAAAGAGGAGCCGGGAGTTTGAAAGAGCGAGATGAGCCAGGCGATTGAAAGAGCGAGAGGTGCCGGGAGTTTCAAAGACCGAGAGGAGCTGGGAGTTTGAAAGAGCGAGAGGAGCCGGGAGTTTGAAAGTGCGAGAGGAGCCGGGAGTTTGAAAGAGCGAGAGGAGCCTGGAGTTTGAAAGAGCGAGAGGAGCCGGGAGTTTGAAATAGGGAGAGGAGCCAGGAGTTTGAATGATCGAGAGCAACCTGGAGATTGAAAGAGCGAGAGGAGTCGAGAGTTTGAAAGAGCGAGAGAGGAGCCGGGAGTTTCAAAGAGCGAGAGGAGCCGGGAGTTTGAAAGAGCGAGAAGAGCCGTGGGTTTTAAAGACCGATTCATGCCGGGAGTTTGAAAGAGGAGCCTGTTGTTTGAAAGAGCGAGATGAGCCGGGAGTTTGAACGAGCGAAAGGTGCCGACAGTTTGAAAGAGCGAGAGGAGCCAAGAGATTGAATGATCCAGAGGAACCCGTGTTTTGAAAGAGCGAGAGATGCGTGGGGTTTCAAAGAGCGAAAGGTGTCGGGAGTTTGAAAGAGCGTGAGGAGCCGGGGGTAGAAAGATCGAGAGGAGCGGGGTGTTTGAACGAGCGAGAGGAGCCGGGAGTTTCAAAAAGCGAGAGGAGCTGGAGTTTGAAAGAGCGAGAGGAGCCGGGAGTTTCAAAGAGCGAGAGGAGCCGGGAGTTTGAAAGAGCGAGAGGAGCCGGGAGTTTGAAAGAGCGAGAGGAGCCGCGAGTTTGAAAGAGCGAGAGGAGCCGGGAGTTTGAACGAGCGAGAGGAGCCGGGAGTTTCAAAAAGCGAGAGGAGCTGGAGTTTGAAAGAGCGAGAGGAGCCGGGAGTTTCAAAGAGCGAGAGGAGCCGGGAGTTTGAAAGAGCGAGAGGAGCCGGGAGTTTGAAAGAGCGAGAGGAGCCGCGAGTTTGAAAGAGCGAGAGGAGCCGGGAGTTTCAAAGAGGAGCTGGAAGTTGAAAGAGCGAGAGGAGCCAGGGGTTACAAAGATCGAGAGGAGCCGGGCGATTGAAAGATCGAGAGGAGCCGGGAGTTTCAAAGATCGAGAGGAGCCGGGCGATTGAAAAATCGAGAGAGCCTGGAGTTTGAAAGAGGAGCTGGGAGTTGAAAGAGCGAGAGGAGCCAGGTTTATCAAAGATCGAGAGGAGCCGGGCGATTGAAAGATCGAGAGGAGCCGGTAATTTCAAAGATCGAGAGGAGTTGGGAGTTTGAACGAGCGAGAGGAGCCGGGTATTTGAACGAGCGAATGGAGCCGGGAGTTTTAAAGATCGAGAGGAGCCGGGAGTTTCAAAGAGGAGCTGGGACTTGAAAGAGCGAGAGGAGCCAGGAGTTTCAAAGATCGAGAGGAGCCGGGCGATTGAAAGATCGAGAGGAGCCGGGAGTTTGAAAGATCGAGAGGAGTCGGGAGTTTGAAAGAACGAGAGCAGCCGGGCGATTGAAAGAGCGAGTGGCGCCGGGAGTTTTAAAGATCGAGAGGCGCCGGAATTTGAAAGAGCAAGATGACTCGAAAGTTTGAAAGAGCAAGAGCAACCAGTAGATTGAAAGAGGTCGAGAAGCCCAGAATTTGAAAGGGCGACAGGAGCCGAGAGTTTGAAATAGTGGGAGGAGCCGCGAGTTTCAAAGAGCGACAGGAGCCGCGAGTTTGAAAGATCGAGAGGAGCCGGGAGTTTGAAGGAGCGAGAGGAGCCGAGAGTTTGAAAGAGCGAGAGGAGCCGAGAGTTTGAAACAGGAGGTGGGGTTTGAAAGAGAGAGAAGAGCCGGGAGTTTTAAAGACCGAGTGGAGCCGGGAGATTGCAAGTGGAGCCGAGAGTTTGAAAGATCGAGTGGAGCCGGGAGTTTGAAAGAGCGAGAGGAGCCGGGAATTGAAAGATCGAGAGGAGCCGGGAGTTTGAAAGATCGAGAGGAGCCGGGAGTTTGAAAGAGCGAGAGGAGCCGGGGGTTGAAAGATCGAGAGGAGCCGGTAGTTTGAAAGATCGAGAGGAGCCGGGAGTTTGAAAGATCGAGAGGAGTCGGGGGTTGAAAGATCGAGAGGAGCCGGCAGTTTCAAAGAGCGAGAGGAGCCGGGAGTTTGAAAGATCGAGAGTAGCCGGGAGTTTGAAAGAGCGAGAGGAGCGAGGAGTTTGAAAGAGGAGCTGTGAATTTGAAAGAGCGAGACGAGCCAAGAGATAAAACGAGTGAGAGGAGCCGAGAGTTTGAAAGAGCGAGATGAGCCGGGCGTTTGAAACAGGAGCTGGGCGTTTGAAAGAGCGAGAAGAGCCGGGAGTTTGAAAGAGCGAGAGGAGCCGGGAGTTTCAAAGAGGAGCTGGGAGTTGAAAGAACGAGAGATGCCTGGAGTTTGAAAGAGCGAAAGGTGTCCGGAGTTTGAAAGAGCGTGAGGAGCCGGGGGGTAGAAAGATCGAGAGGAGCGGGAAGTTTGAACGAGCGAGAGGAGCCGGGAGTTTCAAAGAGCGAGAAGAGCCGGGAGTTTTAAAGACCGAGTGGAGCCGGGAGATTGCAAGAGGAGCCGGGAGTTTGAAAGATCGAGAGGAGCCGGCAGTTTCAAAGAGCGAGAGGAGCCGGGAGTTTGAAAGATCGAGAGTAGCCGGGAGTTTGAAAGAGCGAGAGGAGCGAGGAGTTTGAAAGAGGAGCTGTGAATTTGAAAGAGCGAGACGAGCCAAGAGATAAAACGAGTGAGAGGAGCCGAGAGTTTGAAAGAGCGAGATGAGCCGGGCGTTTGAAACAGGAGCTGGGCGTTTGAAAGAGCGAGAAGAGCCGGGAGTTTGAAAGAGCGAGAGGAGCCGGGAGTTTCAAAGAGGAGCTGGGAGTTGAAAGAACGAGAGATGCCTGGAGTTTGAAAGAGCGAAAGGTGTCCGGAGTTTGAAAGAGCGTGAGGAGCCGGGGGGTAGAAAGATCGAGAGGAGCGGGAAGTTTGAACGAGCGAGAGGAGCCGGGAGTTTCAAAGAGCGAGAAGAGCCGGGAGTTTTAAAGACCGAGTGGAGCCGTGAGATTGCAAGAGGAGCCGGGAGTTTGAAAGATCGAGACGAGCCGGGAGTTTGAAAGAGCGAGAGGAGCCGGGGGTTGAAATCTCGAGAGGAGCCGGGAGTTTGAAAGAGCGAGAGGAGCCGGGAGTTTGAAAGATCGAGAGGAGCCGGGAGTTTGAAAGAGCGAGAGGAGCCGGTAATTTGAAAGATCGAGAGCAGCGGGGAGTTTGAAAGACCGAGAGGAGCCAAGAGTTTGAATTATAGAGAGGTGCCGGGAGATTGAAAGAGCGAGAGGAGCCGGGAGTTTGAAAGAGCGAGAGGAGCCGGACATAGAAAGAGCGAGAGCTGCCGAGAGTTTGAAAGACCGAGAGGAGCCAAGAGTTTGAATTATCGAGAGGTGCCGGGAGATTGAAAGAGCGAGAGGAGCCGGGAGTTTGAACGAGGTACCGGGAGTTTGAAAGAGCGACAGGAGCCGCGAGTTTGAAAGACCGAGAGGAGCCGGGAGTTTTAAACAGGAGCCGTGAGTTTGAAAGAGCGTGAGGAGCCGGGTGTGTGAAAGAGCGAGACGAGCCGGGAGATTGAAAGAGCGAGAGGAGCCGAGAGTTTGAAAGAGCGAGACGAGCCGGGAGTTTGAAAGAGCGAGACGAGCCTGGAGATTGAAAGAGCGAGATGAGCCGGGAGTTTGAAACAGGCGCTGGGGGTTTGAAAGAGCGAGCCGAGCCGGGAGATTGAAAGAGGGAGAGGAGCCGAGAGTTTGAAAGAGCGAGACGAGCCGGGAGTTTGAAACAGGAGCTGGGGGTTTGAAAGAGCGAGAAGAGCCGGGAGTTTGAAAGAAGAGCCGGGAGTTTGAAAGAGCGAGACGAGCCGGTAGATTGAAAGATGGAGAGGAGCCGAGAGTTTGAAAGAGCGAGAGGAGCCGGGTGTTTGAAAGAGCGAGAGGAGCCAAGAGATTGAATGATCCAGAGGAGCCCGTGGTTTGAAAGAGCGAGAGATGCCTGGAGTTCGAAAGAGCGAAAGGTGTCGGGAGTTTGAAAGAGCGTGAGGAGCCGGGGGTTGAAAGATCGAGAGGAGCAGAGAGTTTGAAAGATCGAGAGGAGCCGGGAATTTGAAAGATCGAGAGGAGCCGAGAGTTTTAAAGATCGAGAGGAGCCGGGCGATTGAAAGATCGAGAGGAGTCGGGAGTTCGAAAGAACGAGAGCAGCCGGGCGATTGAAAGAGCGAGTGGCGCCGGGAGTTTTAAAGATCGAGAGGCGCCGGAATTTGAAAGAGCAAGATGACTCGAGAGTTCGAAAGAGCAAGAGCAACCAGGAGATTGAAAGAGGTCGAGAAGCCCAGAGTTTGAAAGAGCGACAGGAGCCGAGAGTTTGAAATAGTGGGAGGAGCCGCGAGTTTCAAAGAGCGACAGGAGCCGCGAGTTTGAAAGATCGAGAGGAGCCGGGAGTTTGAAGGAGCGAGAGGAGCCGAGAGTTTGAAAGAGCGAGAGGAGCCGAGAGTTTGAAACAGGAGCTGGGGTTTGAAAGAGAGAGAAGAGCCGGGAGTTTTAAAGACCGAGTGGAGCCGGGAGATTGCAAGTGGAGCCGAGAGCTTGAAAGATCGAGTGGAGCCGGGAGTTTGAAAGAGCGAGAGGAGCCGGGAGTTTGAAAGAGCGAGGGGAGCCGGGAGTTTGAAAGAGCGAGAGGAGCCGGGAATTGAAAGATCGAGAGGAGCCGGGAGTTTGAAAGATCGAGAGGAGCCGGGCGATTGAAAGAGCGAGTGGCGCCGGGAGTTTTAAAGATCGAGAGGCGCCGGAATTTGAAAGAGCGAGAGGAGCCGAGAGTTTGAAACAGGAGCTGGGGTTTGAAAGAGAGAGAAGAGCCGGGAGTTTTAAAGACCGAGTGGAGCCTGGAGTTTGAAAGATCGAGAGGAGCCGGGAGTTTGAAAGAGCGAGAGGAGCCGGGGGTTGAAAGGTCGAGAGGAGCCGGCAGTTCGAAAGAGCGAGAGGCGCCGGGAGGTTTAAAAATCGAGAGTAGCCGGGAGTTGAAAGAGCGAGAGGAGCGAGGAGTTTGAAAGAGGAGCTGTGAGTTTGAAAGAGCGAGACGAGCCGGGAGATTGAACGAGTGAGAGGAGCCGAGAGTTTGAAAGAGCGAGATGAGCCGGGCGTTTGAAACAGGAGCTGGGCGTTTGAAAGAGCGAGAGGAGCCGGGAGTTTCAAAGAGGAGCTGGGAGTTGAAAGAACGAGAGATGCCTGGAGTTTGAAAGAGCGAAAGGTGTCCGGAGTTTGAAAGAGCGTGAGGAGCCGGGGGGTAGAAAGATCGAGAGGAGCGGGAAGTTTGAACGAGCGAGAGGAGCCGGGAGTTTCAAAGAGCGAGAGGAGCAGGGAGTTTGAAAGAGCGAGAAGAGCCGGGAGTTTTAAAGACCGAGTGGAGCCGGGAGATTGCAAGAGGAGCCGGGAGTTTGAAAGATCGAGAGGAGCCGGGAGTTTGAAAGAGCGAGAGGAGCCGGGGGTTGAAAGATCGAGAGGAGCCGGGAGTTTGAAAGAGCGAGAGGAGCCGGGAGTTTGAAAGATCGAGAGGAGCCGGGAGTTTGAAAGAGCGAGAGGAGCCGGTAATTTGAAAGATCGAGAGCAGCGGGGAGTTTTAAAGATCGAGAGGATCCAGGAGTTTGAAAGAGGAGCTGGGAGTTTGAAAGATCGAGAGGAGCCAGGTGTTTGAATGACCGAGAGGAGCCGGGACATAGAAAGAGCGAGAGCTGCCGAGAGTTTGAAAGATCGAGAGGAGCCAAGAGTTTGAATTATCGAGAGGTGCCGGGAGATTGAAAGAGCGAGAGGAGCCGGGAGTTTCAACGAGGTACCGGGAGTTTGAAAGAGCGACAGGAGCCGCGAGTTTGAAAGACCGAGAGGAGCCGGGAGTTTTAAACAGGAGCCGTGAGTTTGAAAGAGCATGAGGAGCCGGGTGTGTGAAAGAGCGAGACGATCCGGGAGATTGAAAGAGCGAGAGGAGCCGAGAGTTTGAAAGAGCGAGACGAGCCGGGAGTTTGAAAGAGCGAGACGAGCCTGGAGATTGAAAGAGCGAGATGAGCCGGGAGTTTGAAACAGGAGCTGGGGGTTTGAAAGAGCGAGACGAGCCGGGAGATTGAAAGAGGGAGAGGAGCCGAGAGTTTGAAAGAGCGAGACGAGCCGGGAGTTTGAAACAGGAGCTGGGGGTTTGAAAGAGCGAGAAGAGCCGGGAGTTGTAAAGACCGAGTGGAGCCGGGAGTTTGAAAGAGGAGCCGGGAGTTTGAAAGAGCGAGACGAGCCGGAAGATTGAAAGATCGAGAGGAGCCGAGAGTTTTAAAGAGCGAGAGGAGCCGGGTGTTTGAAAGAGCGAGAGGAGCCAAGAGATTGAATGATCCAGAGGAGCCCGTGGTTTGAAAGAGCGAGAGATGCCCGGAGTTCGAAAGAGCGAAAGGTGTCGGGAGTTTGAAAGAGCGTGAGGAGCCGGGGGTTGAAAGATCGAGAGGAGCAGAGAGTTTGAAAGATCGAGAGGAGCCGGGAATTTGAACGATCGAGAGGAGCCGAGAGTTTTAAAGATCGAGAGGAGCCGGGAGTTTCAAAGAGCGAGAGGAGCAGGGAGTTTGAAAGAGCGAGAGGAGCCGGGAGTTTGAAAGAGCGAGAGGAGCCGGGAGTTTCAAAGAGCGAGAGCAGCCGGGAGTTTCAAAGAGCGAGAGGAGCAGGGAGTTTGAAAGAGGGAGAGGAGCCGGGAGTTTCAAAGAGCAAGAGGAGCCGGGAGTTTGAATGAGCGAGAGGAGCAGGGAGTTTCAAAGAGCGAGAGGAGCCGGGAGTTTCAAAGAGGAGCTGTGAGTTGAAAGAACGAGAGGAGCCGGGAGTTTGAAAGAGCGAGAGGAGCCGGGAGTTTCAAAGAGGAGCTGGGAGTTGAAAGAGTGATGGGAGCCGGGAGTTTCAAAGATCGAGAGGAGCCGGGCGATTGAAAGATCGAGAGGAGCCGGGAGTTTCAAAGATCGAGAGGAGCCGGGCGATTGAAAAATCGAGAGGAGCCTGGAGTTTCAAAGAGGAGCTGGGAGTTGAAAGAGCGAGAGGAGCCAGGTTTTTCAAAGATCGAGAGGAGCCGGGCGATTGAAAGATCGAGAGGAGCCGGGAGTTTCAAAGATCGAGAGGAGTTGGGAGTTTGAACGAGCGAGAGGAGCCGGGAATTTGGACGAGCGAGTGGAGCCGGGAGTTTTAAAGATCGAGAGGAGCCGGGAGTTTCAAAGAGGAGCTGGGACTTGAAAGAGCGAGAGGAGCCAGGAGTTTCAAAGATCGAGAGGAGCCGGGCGATTGAAAGATCGAGAGGAGCCGGGAGTTTGAAAGATCGAGAGGAGTCGGGAGTTTGAAAGAACGAGAGCAGCCGGGCGATTGAAAGAGCGAGTGGCGCCGGGAGTTTTAAAGATCGAGAGGCGCCGGAATTTGAAAGAGCAAGATGACTCGAGAGTTTGAAAGAGCAAGAGCAACCAGGAGATTGAAAGAGGTCGAGAATCCCAGAGTTTGAAAGGGCGACAGGAGCCGAGAGTTTGAAATAGTGGGAGGAGCCGCGAGTTTCAAAGAGCGACAGGAGCCGCGAGTTTGAAAGCTCGAGAGGAGCCGGGAGTTTGAAGGAGCGAGAGGAGCCGAGAGTTTGAAAGAGCGAGAGGAGCCGAGAGTTTGAAACAGGAGCTGGGGTTTGAAAGAGAGAGAAGAGCCGGGAGTTTTAAAGACCGAGTGGAGCCGGGAGATTGCAAGTGGAGCCGAGAGCTTGAAAGATCGAGTGGAGCCGGGAGTTTGAAAGAGCGAGAGGAGCCGGGAGTTTGAAAGAGCGAGGGGAGCCGGGAGTTTGAAAGAGCGAGAGGAGCCGGGAATTGAAAGATCGAGAGGAGCCGGGAGTTTGAAAGATCGAGAGGAGCCGGGAGTTTGAAAGAGCGAGAGGAGCCGGGGGTTGAAAGATCGAGAGGAGCCGGTAGTTTGAAAGATCGAGAGGAGCCGGGAGTTTGAAAGATCGAGAGGAGCCGGGAGTTTGAAAGATCGAGAGGAGCCGGGGGTTGAAAGATCGAGAGGAGCCGGCAGTTTCAAAGAGCGAGAGGAGCCGGGAGTTTGAAAGATCGAGAGGAGCCGGGAGTTTGAAAGAGCGAGAGGAGCCGGGGGTTGAAAGGTCAAGAGGAGCCGGCAGTTTGAAAGAGCGAGAGGAGCCGGGAGGTTTAAAGATCGAGAGTAGCCGGGAGTTTGAAAGAGCGAGAGGAGCGAGGAGTTTGAAAGAGGAGCTGTGAGTTTGAAAGAGCGAGACGAGCCGGGAGATTGAACGAGTAAGAGGAGCTGGGAGTTGAAAGAACGAGAGATGCCTGGAGTTTGAAAGAGCGAAAGGTGTCCGGAGTTTGAAAGAGCGTGAGGAGCCGGGGAGTAGAAAGATCGAGAGCAGCGGGAAGTTTGAAAGAGCGAGAGGAGCCGGGAGTTTCAAAGAGCGAGAGGAGCAGGGAGTTTGAAAGAGCGAGAAGAGCCGGGAGTTTTAAAGACCGAGTGGAGCCGGGAGTTTGCAAGAGGAGCCGGGAGTTTGAAAGATCGAGAGGAGCCGGGAGTTTGAAAGAGCGAGAGGAGCCGGGGGTTGAAAGATCGAGAGGAGCCGGGAGTTTGAAAGAGCGAGAGGAGCCGGGAGTTTGAAAGATCGAGAGGATCCAGGAGTTTGAAAGAGGAGCTGGGAGTTTGAAAGATCGAGAGGAGCCAGGTGTTTGAATGACCGAGAGGAGCCGGGACATAGAAAGAGCGAGAGCTGCCGAGAGTTTGAAAGACCGAGAGGAGCCAAGAGTTTGAATTATCGAGAGGTGCCGGGAGATTGAAAGAGCGAGAGGAGCCGGGAGTTTGAACGAGGTACCGGGAGTTTGAAAGAGCGACAGGAGCCGCGAGTTTGAAAGACCGAGAGGAGCCGGGAGTTTTAAACAGGAGCCGTGAGTTTGAAAGAGCGTGAGGAGCCGGGTGTGTGAAAGAGCGCGACGAGCCGGGAGATTGAAAGAGCGAGAGGAGCCGAGAGTTTGAAAGAGCGAGACGAGCCGGGAGTTTGAAAGAGCGAGACGAGCCTGGAGATTGAAAGAGCGAGATGAGCCGGGAGTTTGAAACAGGAGCTGGGGGTTTGAAAGAGCGAGACGAGCCGGGAGATTGAAAGAGGGAGAGGAGCCGAGAGTTTGAAACAGGAGCTGGGGTTTGAAAGAGCGAGAAGAGCCGGGAGTTTTAAAGACCGAGTGGAGCCGGGAGATTGCAAGTGGAGCCGAAAGTTTGAAAGATCGAGTGGAGCCGGGAGTTTGAAAGAGCGAGAGGAGCCGGGAGTTTCAAAGATCGAGAGGAGCCGGGAGTTTGAAAGAGCGAGAGGAGCCGGGGGTTGAAAGATCGAGAGGAGCCGGGAGTTTGAAAGATCGAGAGGAGCCGGGAGTTTGAAAGATCGAGAGGAGCCGGGGGTTGAAAGATCGAGAGGAGCCGGCAGTTTGAAAGAGCGAGAGGATCCGGGAGTTTATAAGATCGAGAGGAGCCGGGAGTTTGAAAGAGCGAGAGGAGCCGGGGGTTGAAAGGTCGAGAGGAGCCGGCAGTTTGAAAGAACGAGAGGAGCCGGGAGGTTTAAAGATCGAGAGCAGCCGGGAGTTTGAAAGAGCGAGAGGAGCGAGGAGTTTGAAAGAGGAGCTGTGAGTTTGAAAGAGCGAGACGAGCCGGGAGATTGAACGAGTGAGAGGAGCCGAGAGTTTGAAAGAGCGAGATGAGCCGGGCGTTTGAAACAGGAGCTGGGCGTTTGAAAGAGCGAGAAGAGCCGGGAGTTTGAAAGAGCGAGAGGAGCCGGGAGTTTCAAAGAGGAGCTGGGAGTTGAAAGAACGAGAGATGCCTGGAGTTTGAAAGAGTGAAAGGTGTCGGGAGTTTGAAAGAGCGTGAGGAGCGGGGGGTAGAAAGATCGAGAGGAGCGGGAAGTTTGATGAGCGAGAGGAGCCGAGAGTTTCAAAGAGCGAGAGGAGCAGGGAGTTTGAAAGAGCGAGGAGAGCCGGGGGTTGAAAGATCGAGAGGAGCCGGGAGTTTGAAAGAGCGAGAGGAGCCGGGAGTTTGAAAGGTCGCGAGGAGCCGGGAGTTTGAAAGAGCGAGAGGAGCCGGTAATTTGAAAGATCGAGAGGAGCCGGGAGTTTGAACGAGGTGCCGGGAGTTTGAAAGAGCGACAGGAGCCGCGAGTTTGAAAGACCGAGAGGAGCCGGGAGTTTTAAACAGGAGCCGTGAGTTTGAAAGAGCGTGAGGAGCCGGGTGTGTGAAAGAGCGAGACGAGCCGGGAGTTTGAAAGAGCGAGACGAGCCGGGAGTTTGAAAGAGCGAGACGAGCCGGGAGAGTGAAAGAGCGAGATGAGCCGGGAGTTTGAAACAGGAGCTGGGGGTTTGAAAGAGCGAGGCGAGCCGGGAGATTGAAAGAGCGAGAGGAGCCGAGAGTTTGAAAGAGCGAGACGAGCCGGGAGTTTGAAACAGGAGCTGGGGGTTTGAAAGAGCGAGAAGAGCCGGGAGTTTTAAAGACCGAGTGGAGCCGGGAGTTTGAAAGAGGAGCCGGGAGTTTGAAAGAGCGAGACGAGCCGGGAGATTGAAAGATCGAGAGGAGCCGAGAGCTTGAAAGAGCGAGACGAGCCGGGAGTGTGAAACATGAGCTGGGGGTTTAAAAGAGCGAGAAGCGCCGGGAGTTTTAAAGACCGAGTGGAGCCGGGAGTTTGAAAGAGGAGCTGGGAGTTTGAAAGAGCGAGACGAGCCGGGAGATTAAAGATCGAGAGGAGCCGAGAGTTTGAAAGAGCGAGAGGAGCCGGGTGTTTGAAAGAGCGAGAGGAGCCAAGAGATTGAATGATCCAGAGGAGCCCGTGGTTTGAAAGAGCGAGAGATGCCTGGAGTTCGAAAGAGCGAAAGGTGTCGGGAGTTTGAAAGATCGAGAGGAGCCGAGAGTTTGAAAGATCGAGAGGAGCCGAGAATTTGAAAGATCGCGAGATGCCGGGAGTTTCAAAGAGCGAGAGGAGCCGGGAGTTTGAAAGAGCGAGAGGAGCCGGGAGTTTCAAAGAGCGAGAGGAGCCGGGAGTTTCAAAGAGCGAGAGGAGCAGGGAGTTTGAAAGAGTGAGAGGAGCCGGGGGTTGAAAGATCGAGAGGAGCCGGGAGTTTGAAAGATCGAGAGGAGCCGGGAGTTTGAAAGAGCGAGAGGAGCCGGGGGTTTGAAAGATCGAGAGGAGCCGGGAGTTTGAAAGAGCGAGAGGAGCCGGGGGTTGAAAGATCGAGAGGAGCCGGGAGTTTGAAAGATTGAGAGGAGCCGGGAGTTTGAAAGATCGAGAGGAGCCGGGGGTTGAAAGATCGAGAGGAGCCGGCAGTTTGAAAGAGCGAGAGGAGCCGGGAGTTTGAAAGATCGAGAGTAGCCGGGAGTTTGAAAGAGCGAGAGGAGCCGGGGGTTGAAAGGTCGAGAGGAGCCGGCAGTTTGAAAGAACGAGAGGAGCCGGGAGGTTTAAAGATCGAGAGCAGCCGGGAGTTTGAAAGAGCGAGAGGAGCGAGGAGTTTGAAAGAGGAGCTGTGAGTTTGAAAGAGCGAGACGAGCCGGGAGATTGAACGAGTGAGAGGAGCCGAGAGTTTTAAAGATCAAGAGGCGCTGGAATTTGAAAGAGCAAGATGACTCGAGAGTTTGAAAGAGCAAGAGCAACCAGGAGATTGAAAGAGGTCGAGAAGCCCAGAGTTTGAAAGAGCGACAGGAGCCGAGAGTTTGAAATAGTGGGAGGAGCCGCGAGTTTCAAAGAGCGACACGTGCCGCGAGTGTGAAAGAGCGAGAGGAGCCGGGAGTTTGAAAGAGCGGAGGAGCCGGGAGTTTGAAGGAGCGAGAGGAGCCGAGAGTTTGAAAGAGCGAGAGGAGCCGAGAGTTTGAAACAGGAGCTGGGGTTTGAAAGAGCGAGAAGAGCCGGGAGTTTTAAAGACCGAGTGGAGCCGGGAGATTGCAAGTGGAGCCGAAAGTTTGAAAGATCGAGTGGAGCCGGGAGTTTGAAAGAGCGAGAGGAGCCGGGAGTTTGAAAGTGCGAGGGGAGCCGGGAGTTTGAAAGAGCGAGAGGAGCCGGGGGTTGAAAGATCGAGAGGAGCCGGGAGTTTCAAAGATCGAGAGGAGCCGGGAGTTTGAAAGAGCGAGAGGAGCCGGGGGTTGAAAGATCGAGAGGAGCCGGGAGTTTGAAAGATCGAGAGGAGCCGGGAGTTTGAAAGATCGAGAGGAGCCGGGGGTTGAAAGAGCGAGAAGAGCCGGGAGTTTTAAAGACCGAGTGGAGCCGGGAGTTTGAAAGAGGAGCCGGGAGTTTGAAAGAGCGAGACGAGCCGGGAGATTGAAAGATCGAGAGGAGCCGAGAGCTTGAAAGAGCGAGACGAGCCGGGAGTGTGAAACATGAGCTGGGGGTTTAAAAGAGCGAGAAGCGCCGGGAGTTTTAAAGACCGAGTGGAGCCGGGAGTTTGAAAGAGGAGCCGGGAGTTTGAAAGAGCGAGACGAGCCGGGAGATTGAAAGATCGAGAGGAGCCGAGAGCTTGAAAGAGCGAGACGAGCCGGGAGTGTGAAACATGAGCTGGGGGTTTAAAAGAGCGAGAAGCGCCGGGAGTTTTAAAGACCGAGTGGAGCCGGGAGTTTGAAAGAGGAGCTGGGAGTTTGAAAGAGCGAGACGAGCCGGGAGATTAAAGATCGAGAGGAGCCGAGAGTTTGAAAGAGCGAGAGGAGCCGGGTGTTTGAAAGAGCGAGAGGAGCCAAGAGATTGAATGATCCAGAGGAGCCCGTGGTTTGAAAGAGCGAGAGATGCCTGGAGTTCGAAAGAGCGAAAGGTGTCGGGAGTTTGAAAGATCGAGAGGAGCCGAGAGTTTGAAAGATCGAGAGGAGCCGAGAATTTGAAAGATCGCGAGATGCCGGGAGTTTCAAAGAGCGAGAGGAGCCGGGAGTTTGAAAGAGCGAGAGGAGCCGGGAGTTTCAAAGAGCGAGAGGAGCCGGGAGTTTCAAAGAGCGAGAGGAGCAGGGAGTTTGAAAGAGTGAGAGGAGCCGGGGGTTGAAAGATCGAGAGGAGCCGGGAGTTTGAAAGATCGAGAGGAGCCGGGAGTTTGAAAGAGCGAGAGGAGCCGGGGGTTTGAAAGATCGAGAGGAGCCGGGAGTTTGAAAGAGCGAGAGGAGCCGGGGGTTGAAAGATCGAGAGGAGCCGGGAGTTTGAAAGATTGAGAGGAGCCGGGAGTTTGAAAGATCGAGAGGAGCCGGGGGTTGAAAGATCGAGAGGAGCCGGCAGTTTGAAAGAGCGAGAGGAGCCGGGAG
The DNA here is from genome assembly GCF_047496885.1 of Scyliorhinus torazame. Lineage (NCBI taxonomy): Eukaryota > Metazoa > Chordata > Chondrichthyes > Carcharhiniformes > Scyliorhinidae > Scyliorhinus > Scyliorhinus torazame. The sequence goes on from NC_092712.1 coordinate 244,863,068, forward strand.
TTTGAAAGATCGAGAGTAGCCGGGAGTTTGAAAGAGCGAGAGGAGCCGGGGGTTGAAAGGTCGAGAGGAGCCGGCAGTTTGAAAGAACGAGAGGAGCCGGGAGGTTTAAAGATCGAGAGCAGCCGGGAGTTTGAAAGAGCGAGAGGAGCGAGGAGTTTGAAAGAGGAGCTGTGAGTTTGAAAGAGCGAGACGAGCCGGGAGATTGAACGAGTGAGAGGAGCCGAGAGTTTTAAAGATCAAGAGGCGCTGGAATTTGAAAGAGCAAGATGACTCGAGAGTTTGAAAGAGCAAGAGCAACCAGGAGATTGAAAGAGGTCGAGAAGCCCAGAGTTTGAAAGAGCGACAGGAGCCGAGAGTTTGAAATAGTGGGAGGAGCCGCGAGTTTCAAAGAGCGACACGTGCCGCGAGTGTGAAAGAGCGAGAGGAGCCGGGAGTTTGAAAGAGCGGAGGAGCCGGGAGTTTGAAGGAGCGAGAGGAGCCGAGAGTTTGAAAGAGCGAGAGGAGCCGAGAGTTTGAAACAGGAGCTGGGGTTTGAAAGAGCGAGAAGAGCCGGGAGTTTTAAAGACCGAGTGGAGCCGGGAGATTGCAAGTGGAGCCGAAAGTTTGAAAGATCGAGTGGAGCCGGGAGTTTGAAAGAGCGAGAGGAGCCGGGAGTTTGAAAGTGCGAGGGGAGCCGGGAGTTTGAAAGAGCGAGAGGAGCCGGGGGTTGAAAGATCGAGAGGAGCCGGGAGTTTCAAAGATCGAGAGGAGCCGGGAGTTTGAAAGAGCGAGAGGAGCCGGGGGTTGAAAGATCGAGAGGAGCCGGGAGTTTGAAAGATCGAGAGGAGCCGGGAGTTTGAAAGATCGAGAGGAGCCGGGGGTTGAAAGATCGAGAGGAGCCGGCAGTTTGAAAGAGCGAGAGGAGCCGGGAGTTTATAAGATCGAGAGGAGCCGGGAGTTTGAAAGAGCGAGAGGAGCCGGGGGTTGAAAGGTCGAGAGGAGCCGGCAGTTTGAAAGAACGAGAGGAGCCGGGAGGTTTAAAGATCGAGAGCAGCCGGGAGTTTGAAAGAGCGAGAGGAGCGAGGAGTTTGAAAGAGGAGCTGTGAGTTTGAAAGAGCGAGACGAGCCGGGAGATTGAACGAGTGAGAGGAGCCGAGAGTTTGAAAGAGCGAGATGAGCCGGGCGTTTGAAACAGGAGCTGGGCGTTTGAAAGAGCGAGAAGAGCCGGGAGTTTGAAAGAGCGAGAGGAGCCGGGAGTTTCAAAGAGGAGCTGGGAGTTGAAAGAACGAGAGATGCCTGGAGTTTGAAAGAGTGAAAGGTGTCGGGAGTTTGAAAGAGCGTGAGGAGCGGGGGGTAGAAAGATCGAGAGGAGCGGGAAGTTTGATGAGCGAGAGGAGCCGGGAGTTTCAAAGAGCGAGAGGAGCAGGGAGTTTGAAAGAGCGAGGAGAGCCGGGGGTTGAAAGATCGAGAGGAGCCGGGAGTTTGAAAGAGCGAGAGGAGCCGGGAGTTTGAAAGGTCGCGAGGAGCCGGGAGTTTGAAAGAGCGAGAGGAGCCGGTAATTTGAAAGATCGAGAGTAGCCGGGAGTTTTAAAGATCGAGAGGAGCCAGGAGTTTGAAAGAGGAGCTGGGAGTTTGAAAGATCGAGAGGAGCCAGGTGTTTGAATGACCGAGAGGAGCCGGGACATAGAAAGAGCGAGAGCTGCCGAGAGTTTGAAAGACCGAGAGGAGCCAAGAGTTTGAATTATCGAGAGGTGCCGGGAGATTGAAAGAGCGAGAGGAGCCGGGAGTTTGAACGAGGTGCCGGGAGTTTGAAAGAGCGACAGGAGCCGCGAGTTTGAAAGACCGAGAGGAGCCGGGAGTTTTAAACAGGAGCCGTGAGTTTGAAAGAGCGTGAGGAGCCGGGTGTGTGAAAGAGCGAGACGAGCCGGGAGTTTGAAAGAGCGAGACGAGCCGGGAGTTTGAAAGAGCGAGACGAGCCGGGAGAGTGAAAGAGCGAGATGAGCCGGGAGTTTGAAACAGGAGCTGGGGGTTTGAAAGAGCGAGGCGAGCCGGGAGATTGAAAGAGCGAGAGGAGCCGAGAGTTTGAAAGAGCGAGACGAGCCGGGAGTTTGAAACAGGAGCTGGGGGTTTGAAAGAGCGAGAAGAGCCGGGAGTTTTAAAGACCGAGTGGAGCCGGGAGTTTGAAAGAGGAGCCGGGAGTTTGAAAGAGCGAGACGAGCCGGGAGATTGAAAGATCGAGAGGAGCCGAGAGCTTGAAAGAGCGAGACGAGCCGGGAGTGTGAAACATGAGCTGGGGGTTTAAAAGAGCGAGAAGCGCCGGGAGTTTTAAAGACCGAGTGGAGCCGGGAGTTTGAAAGAGGAGCTGGGAGTTTGAAAGAGCGAGACGAGCCGGGAGATTAAAGATCGAGAGGAGCCGAGAGTTTGAAAGAGCGAGAGGAGCCGGGTGTTTGAAAGAGCGAGAGGAGCCAAGAGATTGAATGATCCAGAGGAGCCCGTGGTTTGAAAGAGCGAGAGATGCCTGGAGTTCGAAAGAGCGAAAGGTGTCGGGAGTTTGAAAGATCGAGAGGAGCCGAGAGTTTGAAAGATCGAGAGGAGCCGAGAATTTGAAAGATCACGAGATGCCGGGAGTTTCAAAGAGCGAGAGGAGCCGGGAGTTTGAAAGAGCGAGAGGAGCCGGGAGTTTCAAAGAGCGAGAGGAGCCGGGAGTTTCAAAGAGCGAGAGGAGCAGGGAGTTTGAAAGAGTGAGAGGAGCCGGGAGTTTCAAAGAGCGAGAGGAGCCGGGAGTTTGAATGAGTGAGAGGAGCCGGGAATTTGAACGAGCGAGAGGAGCCGGGCGATTGAAAGATCGAGAGGAGACGGGAGTTTCAAAGATCGAGAGGAGCCGGGAGTTTCAAAGAGGAGCTGGGAGTTGAAAGAACGAGAGGAGCCGGGAGCTTGAAAGAGCGAGAGGAGCCGGGAGTTTCAAAGAGGAGCTGGGATTTGAAAGAGCGAGAGGAGCCGGGAGTTTCAAAGATCGAGAGGAGTCGGGCGATTGAAAGATCGAGAGGAGCCGGGAGTTTCAAAGATCGAGTGGAGTCGGGAGTTTGAACGAGCGAGAGGAGCCGGGAATTTGAACTAGCGAGAGGAGCCGGGCGATTGAAAGATCGAGAGGAGACGGGAGTTTCAAAGATCGAGAGGAGCCGGGAGTTTCAAAGATCGAGAGGAGTCGGGAGTTTGAAAGAACGAGAGCAGCCCGGCGATTGAAAGAGCGAGTGGAGCCGGGAGTTTTAAAGATCGAGAGGAAATTTGAAAGAGCAAGAGGCCTCGAGAATTTGAAAGAGCAAGAGCAACCAGGAGATTGAAAGAGCGAGAGATGCCGAGAGTTTGAAAGAGCGAGAGGAGCCGAGAGTTTGAAATAGTGGGAGGAGCCGCGAGTTTGAAAGACCGACAGGAGTCGCGAGTTTCAAAGAGCGAGAGGAGCCGGGAGTTTGAAAGATCGAGAGGAGCCGGGATTTTGAAGGAACGAGAGGAGCCGAAAGTTTGAAAGAGCGAGAGGAGCCGAGAGTTTGAAACAGGAGCTGGGGGTTGCAAAGAGCGAGATGAGCCGGGAGTTTTAAAGACCGAGTGGAGCCGCGAGATTGCAAGAGGAACCGAGAGTTTGAAAGATCGAGTGGAGCCGGGAGTTCGAAAGAGCGACAGGAGCCGAGAGTTTGAAAGAGCGAGATTACACGGGCGTTTGAAACAGGAGCTCGGGGTTTGAAAGAGCGAGAAGAGCCGAGAGTTTGAAAGAGAGACAGGAGCTGAGAGTTTGAAAGAGCGAGAGGAGCCGTGAGTTTGAAAGTGCGACTGGAGCCGCGACTTTGAAAGAGCGAGATGAGCCGGGAGTTTGAAACAGGAGCTGGGGTTTTGTAAGAGCGGGAAGAGCCGGGAGTTTTAAAGACCGAGTGGAGCCGGGAGATTGGAAGAGGAGCCGGGAGTTTCAAAGATCGAGAGGAGCCGGGAGTTTGAAAGAGCGAGAGGAGCCGGGGGTTGAAAGATCGAGAGGAGCCGGGAGTTTGAAAGAGCGAGAGGAGCCGGGAGTTTGAAAGATCGAGAGGAGCCGGGCGGTTGAAAGAGCGAGAGGAGCCGGTAATTTGAAAGATCGAGAGCAGCCGGGAGTTTTAAAGATCGAGAGGAGCCGGGAGTTTGAAAGAGGAGCTGGGAGTTTGAAAGGTCGAGAGGAGCCAGGTGTTTGAATGACCGTGAGGAGCCGGGACATAGAAAGAGCGAGAGCTGCCGAGAGTTTGAAACACCGAGAGGAGCCAGGAGTTTGAATTATCGAGAGGTGCCGGGAGATTGAAAGAGCGAGAGGAGCCGGGAGTTTGAACGAGGTGCCGGGAGTTTGAAAGAGCGACAGGAGCCGCGAGTTTGAAAGACCGAGAGGAGCCGGGAGTTTTAAACAGGAGCCAGGAGTTTGAAAGAGCGTCAGGAGCCGGGTGTGTGAAAGAGCGAGACGAGCCGGGAGATTGAAAGAGCGAGGGGAGCCGAGAGTTTGAAAGAGCGAGACGAGCCGGGAGTTTGAAAGAGCGAGACGAGCCGGGAGATTGAAAGAGCGAGATGAGCCGGGAGTTTGAAACAGGAGCTGGGGGTTTGAAAGAGCGAGACGAGCCGGGAGATTGAAAGAGCGAGAGGAGCCGAGAGTTTGAAAGAGCGAGACGAGCCGGGAGTTTGAAACAGGAGCTGCGGGTTTGAAAGAGCGAGAAGAGCTGTGTGTTTTAAAGACCGAGTGGAGCCGGGAGTTTGAAAGAGGAGCCGGGAGTTTGAAAGAGCGAGAGGAGCCGGGAGATTGAAAGATCGAGACGAGCCGAGAGTTTGAAAGAGCGAGAGGAGCCGGGATTTTGAAAGAGCGAGAGGAGCCAAGAGATTGAATGATCCAGAGGAGTCCGTGGTTTGAAAGAGCGAGAGATGCCTGGAGTTCGAAAGAGCGAAAGATGTCGGGAGTTTGAAAGAGCGTGAGGAGCCGGGGGTTGAAAGATCGAGAGGAGCCGAGAGTTTGAAAGATCGAGAGGAGCCGGGAATTTCTATGTCTTTCGCTCTTTTAAAGGGCGAGTGGAGCCGGGAGACTGAAAGAGGAGCCGGGAGTTTGAAAGGGCGTGAGGAGCCGGGATATTAAAGAGCGAGCGGAGCCGGGAGTTTGTAATGGCGAGCGGAGCCGGGTCTGTGAAAAAGCAATCTGAGCCGGGAGACTGAAAGAGCGAAAGGAGCCGGGAGTTTGAAAGTGCGAGAGGAGCCGGGAGTTTGAAAGAGCGAGAGGAGCCGGGAGTTTGAAAGAGCGAGAGGAAACTGGAGTTTGACAGAGGAGCCGGGAGTTTGAAAGAGCGAGAGGAGCAGCGAGTTTAAAAGAGTGTGAGGACCAGGGAGATTGTAAGAGCGCGAGGTGCCGGGAGTTTGAAGGAGCAAGAGGAGTCGGGAGTTTAAAAGAGCGAGAGGAGCCGGGAGTTTTCAACAGGAGCTGGGGGGTTTGAAAGAGCGAGAGGAGCCGGGAGTTTGAAACAGGAGCTGGGGGTTTGAAAGCGCGAGACGAGCCGGGAGTTTGAAAGAGCGAGAGGACTCGAGAGTTTGCAAGAGCTAGAGCAACCAGGAGTTTGAAAGAGCGAGAGGAGCCGGGAATTTGAAAGAGCGAAGGAAGCCGGGAGCTTGAAAGAGCGAGAGGAGCAACGAGTTTGAAAGAGGTGCCAGGAGTTTGAAAGAGCGAGAGGAGTCGGGAGTTTGAAAGAGCGAGATGAGTCGGGAGTTTGAAAGAGTGTGAAAGAGCGAGAGGAGCCAGAGGTTTGAAAGAGCGAGAGGTGCCGGGAGTTTTAAAGAGTAAGAAGAGCCGGGAGTTTGAAAGAGTGTGAAAGAGCGAGAGGAGCCGGGAGTTTGAAAGAGCGTGAGGAGCAGGGAGTTTGTAAGAAGAGGCGGGAGTTTGAAAGAGGAGTCGGGAGTTTGAAAGCGCGAGAGGAGCCGGGAGTTCGGAAGGGCGAGAGGACTCGAGAGTTTGCAAGAGCTAGAGCAACCAGGAGTTTGAAAGGGCGAGAGGAGCCGGGAGTTTGAAAGAGCGAGAGGAGCCGGGAGCTTGAAAGAGCGAGAGGAGCAGCGAGTTTGAAAGAGCGACAGGAGCCGAGAGTTTGAAAGAGGTGCCAGGAGTTTCAAAGAGCAGTCGAGAGTTTGAAAGAGCGAGACGAGCCGGGTGTTTGAACGAGCGAGAGGAGCCGGGAGTTTGAAAGCGCGCGAGGAGCCGGGAGTTTGAATGAGTGACAGGAGTATGGTGTTTAAAAGAGCGAGAGGAGTCGGGAGTTTGAAGGAGCGAGAGGAGCCGAGAGTTTGAAACAGGAGGTGGGGTTTGAAAGCGAGAGAAGAGCCGGGAGTTTTAAAGACCGAGTGGAGCCGGGAGATTGCAAGTGGAGCCGAGAGTTTGAAAGATCGAGTAGAGCCGGGAGTTTGAAAGAGCGAGAGGAGCCGGGAGTTTGAAAGAGCGAGGGGAGCCGGGAGTTTGAAAGAGCGAGAGGAGCCGGGAATTGAAAGATCGAGAGGAGCCGGAAGTTTGAAAGATCGAGAGGAGCCGGGAGTTTGAAAGAGCGAGAGGAGCCGGGGGTTGAAAGATCGAGAGGAGCCGGTAGTTTGAAAGATCGAGAGGAGCCGGGAGTTTGAAAGATCGAGAGGAGCCGGGAGTTTGAAAGATCGAGAGGAGCCGGGGGTTGAAAGATCGAGAGGAGCCGGCAGTTTCAAACAGCGAGAGGAGCCGGGAGTTTGAAAGATCGAGAGTAGCCGGGAGTTTGAAAGAGCGAGAGGAGCGAGGAGTCTGAAAGAGGAGCTGTGAGTTTGAAAGAGCGAGACGAGCCGGGAGATTGAACGAGTGAGAGGAGCCGAGAGTTTGAAAGAGCGAGATGAGCCGGGCGTTTGAAACAGGAGCTGGGCGTTTGAAAGAGCGAGAAGAGCCGGGAGTTTGAAAGAGCGAGAGGAGCCGGGAGTTTCAAAGAGGAGCTGGGAGTTGAAAGAACGAGAGATGCCTGGAGTTTGAAAGAGCGAAAGGTGTCCGGAGTTTGAAAGAGCGTGAGGAGCCGCGGGGTAGAAAGATCGAGAGGAGCGGGAAGTTTGAACGAGCGAGAGGAGCCGGGAGTTTCAAAGAGCGAGAAGAGCCGGGAGTTTTAAAGACCGAGTGGAGCCGGGAGATTGCAAGAGCGAGAGGAGCCGGGGGTTGAAATCTCGAGAGGAGCCGGGAGTTTAAAAGAGCGAGAGGAGCCGGGAGTTTGAAAGATCGAGAGGAGCCGGGAGTTTGAAAGAGCGAGAGGAGCCGGTAATTTGAAAGATCGAGAGCAGCGGGGAGTTTGAAAGACCGAGAGGAGCCAAGAGTTTGAATTATCGAGAGGTGCCGGGAGATTGAAAGAGCGAGAGGAGCCGGGAGTTTGAAAGAGCGAGAGGAGCCGGACATAGAAAGAGCGAGAGCTGCCGAGAGTTTGAAAGACCGAGAGGAGCCAAGAGTTTGAATTATCGAGAGGTGCCGGGAGATTGAAAGAGCGAGAGGAGCCGGGAGTTTGAACGAGGTACCGGGAGTTTGAAAGAGCGACAGGAGCCGCGAGTTTGAAAGACCGAGAGGAGCCGGGAGTTTTAAACAGGAGCCGTGAGTTTGAAAGAGCGTGAGGAGCCGGGTGTGTGAAAGAGCGAGACGAGCCGGGAGATTGAAAGAGCGAGAGGAGCCGAGAGTTTGAAAGAGCGAGACGAGCCGGGAGTTTGAAAGAGCGAGACGAGCCTGGAGATTGAAAGAGCGAGATGAGCCGGGAGTTTGAAACAGGAGCTGGGGGTTTGAAAGAGCGAGCCGAGCCGGGAGATTGAAAGAGGGAGAGGAGCCGAGAGTTTGAAAGAGCGAGACGAGCCGGGAGTTTGAAACAGGAGCTGTGGGTTTGAAAGAGCGAGAAGAGCCGGGAGTTGTAAAGACCGAGTGGAGCCGGGAGTTTGAAAGAGGAGCCGGGAGTTTGAAAGAGCGAGACGAGCCGGAAGATTGAAAGATGGAGAGGAGCCGAGAGTTTGAAAGAGCGAGAGGAGCCGGGTGTTTGAAAGAGCGAGAGGAGCCAAGAGATTGAATGATCCAGAGGAGCCCGTGGTTTGAAAGAGCGAGAGATGCCTGGAGTTCGAAAGAGCGAAAGGTGTCGGGAGTTTGAAAGAGCGTGAGGAGCCGGGGGTTGAAAGATCGAGAGGAGCAGAGAGTTTGAAAGATGGAGAGGAGCCGGGAATTTGAAAGATCGAGAGGAGCCGAGAGTTTTAAAGATCGAGAGGAGCCGGGCGATTGAAAGATCGAGAGGAGCAGGGAGTTTGAAAGATCGAGAGGAGTCGGGAGTTCGAAAGAACGAGAGCATCCGGGCGATTGAAAGAGCGAGTGGCGCCGGGAGTTTTAAAGATCGAGAGGCGCCGGAATTTGAAAGAGCAAGATGACTCGAGAGGTTGAAAGAACAAGAGCAACCAGGAGATTGAAAGAGGTCGAGAAGCCCAGAGTTTCAAAGAGCGACAGGAGCCGCGAGTTTGAAAGATCGAGAGGAGCCGGGAGTTTGAAGGAGCGAGAGGAGCCGAGAGTTTTAAAGAGCGAGAGGCGCCGAGAGTTTGAAACAGGAGCTAGGATTTGAAAGAGAGAGAAGAGCCGGGAGTTTTAAAGACCGAGTGGAGCCGGGAGATTGCAAGTGGAGCCGAGAGCTTGAAAGATCGAGTGGAGCCGGGAGTTTGAAAGAGCGAGAGGAGCCGGGAGTTTGAAAGAGCGAGGGGAGCCGGGAGTTTGAAAGAGCGAGAGGAGCCGGGGATTGAAAGATCGAGAGGAGCCGGGAGTTTGAAAGATCGAGAGGAGCCGGGAGTTTGAAAGAGCGAGAGGAGCCGGGGGTTGAAAGATCGAGAGGAGCCGGTAGTTTGAAAGATCGAGAGGAGCCGGGAGTTTGAAAGATCGAGAGGAGCCGGGAGTTTGAAAGACCGAGAGGAGCCGGGGGTTGAAAGATCGAGAGGAGCCGGCAGTTTCAAAGAGCGAGAGGAGCCGGGAGTTTGAAAGATCGAGAGGAGCCGGGAGTTTGAAAGAGCGAGAGGAGCCGGGGGTTGAAATGTCGAGAGGAGCCGGCAGTTTGAAAGAGCGAGAGCAGCCGGGAGGTGTAAAGATCGAGAGTAGCCGGGAGTTTGAAAGAGCGAGAGGAGCGAGGAGTTTGAAAGAGGAGTTGTGTGTTTGAAAGAGCGAGACGAGCCGGGAGATTGAACGGTGAGAGGAGCCGAGAGTTTGAAAGAGCGAGATGAGCCGGGCGTTTGAAACAGGAGCTGGGCGTTTGAAAGAGCGAGAGGAGCCGGGAGTTTCAAAGAGGAGCTGGGAGTTGAAAGAACGAGAGATGCCTGGAGTTTGAAAGAGCGAAAGGTGTCCGGAGTTTGAAAGATCGTGAGGAGCCGGGGGGTAGAAAGATCGAGAGGAGCGGGAAGTTTGAACGAGCGAGAGGAGCCGGGAGTTTCAAAGAGCGAGAGGAGCAGGGAGTTTGAAAGAGCGAGAAGAGCCGGGAGTTTTAAAGACCGAGTGGAGCCGGGAGATTGCAAGAGGAGCCGGGAGTTTGAAAGATCGAGAGGAGCCGGGAGTTTGAAAGAGCGAGAGGAGCCGGGGGTTGAAAGATCGAGAGGAGCCGGGAGTTTGAAAGAGCGAGAGGAGCCGGGAGTTTGAAAGATCGAGAGGAGCCGGGAGTTTGAAAGAGCGAGAGGAGCCGGTAATTTGAAAGATCGAGAGCAGCGGGGAGTTTTAAAGATCGAGAGGATCCAGGAGTTTGAAAGAGGAGCTGGGAGTTTGAAAGATCGAGAGGAGCCAGGTGTTTGAATGACCGAGAGGAGCCGGGACATAGAAAGAGCGAGAGCTGCCGAGAGTTTGAAAGACCGAGAGGAGCCAAGAGTTTGAATTATCGAGAGGTGCCGGGAGATTGAAAGAGCGAGAGGAGCCGGGAGTTTCAACGAGGTACCGGGAGTTTGAAAGAGCGACAGGAGCCGCGAGTTTGAAAGACCGAGAGGAGCCGGGAGTTTTAAACAGGAGCCGTGAGTTTGAAAGAGCATGAGGAGCCGGGTGTGTGAAAGAGCGAGACGATCCGGGAGATTGAAAGAGCGAGAGGAGCCGAGAGTTTGAAAGAGCGAGACGAGCCGGGAGTTTGAAAGAGCGAGACGAGCCTGGAGATTGAAAGAGCGAGGTGAGCCTGGAGTTTGAAACAGGAGCTGGGGGTTGGAAAGAGCGAGACGAGCCGGGATATTGAAAGAGGGAGAGGAGCCGAGAGTTTGAAAGAGCGAGACGAGCCGGGAGTTTGAAACAGGAGCTGGGGGTTTGAAAGAGCGAGAAGAGCCGGGAGTTGTAAAGACCGAGTGGAGCCGGGAGTTTGAAAGAGGAGCCGGGAGTTTGAAAGAGCGAGACGAGCCGGAAGATTGAAAGATCGAGAGGAGCCGAGAGTTTTAAAGAGCGAGAGGAGCCGGGTGTTTGAAAGAGCGAGAGGAGCCAAGAGATTGAATGATCCAGAGGAGCCCGTGGTTTGAAAGAGCGAGAGATGCCTGGAGTTCGAAAGAGCGAAAGGTGTCGGGAGTTTGAAAGAGCGTGAGGAGCCGGGGGTTGAAAGATCGAGAGGAGCAGAGAGTTTGAAAGATCGAGAGGAGCCGGGAATTTGAAAGATCGAGAGGAGCCGAGAGTTTTAAAGATCGAGAGGAGCCGGGAGTTTCAAAGAGCGAGAGGAGCAGGGAGTTTGAAAGAGCGAGAGGAGCCGGGAGTTTGAAAGAGCGAGAGGAGCCGGGAGTTTCAAAGAGCGAGAGCAGCCGGGAGTTTCAAAGAGCGAGAGGAGCAGGGAGTTTGAAAGAGCGAGAGGAGCCGGGAGTTTCAAAGAGCAAGAGGAGCCGGGAGTTTGAATGAGCGAGAGGAGCAGGGAGTTTCAAAGAGCGAGAGGAGCCGGGAGTTTCAAAGAGGAGCTGTGAGTTGAAAGAACGAGAGGAGCCGGGAGTTTGAAAGAGCGAGAGGAGCCGGGAGTTTCAAAGAGGAGCTGGGAGTTGAAAGAGTGATGCGAGCCGGGAGTTTCAAAGATCGAGAGGAGCCGGGCGATTGAAAGATCGAGAGGAGCCTGGAGTTTCAAAGATCGAGAGGAGCCGGGCGATTGAAAAATCGAGAGGAGCCTGGAGTTTCAAAGAGGAGCTGGGAGTTGAAAGAGCGAGAGGAGCCAGGTTTTTCAAAGATCGAGAGGAGCCGGGCGATTGAAAGATCGAGAGGAGCCGGGAGTTTCAAAGATCGAGAGGAGTTGGGAGTTTGAACGAGCGAGAGGATCCGGGAAATTGGACGAGCGAGTGGAGCCGGGAGTTTTAAAGATCCAGAGGAGCCGGGAGTTTCAAAGAGGAGCTGGGACTTGAAAGAGCGAGAGGAGCCAGGAGTTTCAAAGATCGAGAGGAGCCGGGCGATTGAAAGATCGAGAGGAGCCGGGAGTTTGAAAGATCGAGAGGAGTCGGGAGTTTGAAAGAACGAGAGCAGCCGGTCGATTGAAAGAGCGAGTGGCGCCGGGAGTTTTAAAGATCGAGAGGCGCCGGAATTTGAAAGAGCAAGATGACTCGAGAGTTTGAAAGAGCAAGAGCAACCAGGAGATTGAAAGAGGTCGAGAAGCCCAGAGTTTGAAAGGGCGACAGGAGCCGAGAGTTTGAAATAGTCGGAGGAGCCGCGAGTTTCAAAGAGCGACAGGAGCCGCGAGTTTGAAAGATCGAGAGGAGCCGGGAGTTTGAAGGAGCGAGAGGAGCCGAGAGTTTGAAAGAGCGAGAGGAGCCGAGAGTTTGAAACAGGAGCTGGGGTTTGAAAGAGAGAGAAGAGCCGGGAGTTTTAAAGACCGAGTGGAGCCGGGAGATTGCAAGTGGAGCCGAGAGCTTGAAAGATCGAGTGGAGCCGGGAGTTTGAAAGAGCGAGAAGAGCCGGGAGTTTGAAAGAGCGAGGGGAGCCGGCAGTTTGAAAGAGCGAGAGGAGCCGGGAATTGAAAGATCGAGAGGAGCCGGGAATTTGAAAGATCGAGAGGAGCCGGGAGTTTGAAAGAGCGAGAGGAGACGGGGGTTGAAAGATCGAGAGGAGCCGGTAGTTTGAATGATCGAGAGGAGCCGGGAGTTTGAAAGATCGAGAGGAGCCGGGAGTTTGAAAGATCGAGAGGAGCCGGGGGTTGAAAGAACGAGAGGAGCCGGGAGTTTCAAAGAGAGAGAGGAGCCGGGAGTTTCAAAGAGGAGCTGGGGGTTTGAAAGAGCGAGAAGAGCCGTGGGGTTTAAAGACCGATTGAAGCCGGGAGTTTGAAAGAGGAGCCGGTTGTTTGAAAGAGCGAGACGTGCCAAGAGATTGAATGATCCAGAGGAACCCGTGTTTTGAAAGAGCGAGAGATGCGTGGGGTTTGAAAGAGCGAAAGGTGTCGGGAGTTTGAAAGAGCGTGAGGGGCCGGTGGTAGAAAGATCGAGAGGAGCGGGGAGTTTGAACGAACGAGAGGAGCCGGGAGTTTCAAAAAGCGAGAGGAGCTGGAGCTTGAAAGAGCGAGAGGAGCCGGGAGTTTGAAAGAGCGAGAGGAGCCGTGAGTTTGAAAGAGCGAGAGGAGCCGGGAGTTTGAAAGAGCGAGAGGAGCCGGGAGTTTGAAAGAGCGAGAGGAGCCGGGAGTTTCCAAGAGGAGCTGGGAGTTGAAAGAGCGAGAGGAGCCAGGAGTTTCAAAGATCGAGAGGAGCCGGGCGATTTAAAGATCGAGAGGAGCCGGGAGTTTCAAAGATCGAGAGGAGCCTGGAGTTTCAAAGAGGAGCTGGGAGTTGAAAGAGCGAGAGGAGCCAGGAGTTTCAAAGATCGAGAGGAGCCGGGCGATTGAAAGAGCGAGAGGAGCCGGGAGTTTCAAAGATCGAGAGGAGTCGGGAGTTTGAACGAGCGAGAGGAGCCGGGGGTTTTAAAGATCGAGAGGAGCCGGGAGTATCAAAGAGGAGCTGGGAGTTGAAAGAGCGAGAGGAGCCACGAGTTTGAAAGATCGAGATGAGCCGGGCGATTGAAAGACCGAGAGGAGCCGGGAGTTTGAAAGATCGAGAGGAGTCGGGAGTTTGAAACAACGAGAGCAGCCGTGCGATTGAAAGGGCGAGTGGAGCCGGGAGTTTTAAAGATCGAGAGGCGCCGGAAATTTGAAAGAGCAAGATGACTCGAGAGTTTGAAAGAGCATGAGCAACCAGGAGATTGAAAGAGGTCGAGAAGCCTAGTGTTTGAAAGAGCGACAGGAGCCGCGAGTTTGAAAGAGCGAGAGGAGCCGGGAGTTTGTAATATCGAGAGGAGCCGGGAGTTTGAAGGAGCGAGAGGAGCCGAGAGTTTGAAAGAGCGAGAGGAGCCGAGAGTTTGAAACGGGAGCTGGAGTTTGAAAGAGCGAGAAGAGCCGGGAGTTTTAAAGACTGAGTGGAGCCGGGAGATTGCAAGTGGAGCCGAGAGTTTGTAATATCGAGTGGAGCCGGGAGTTTGAAAGAGCAAGAGGAGCCGGGAGTTTGAAAGAGCGACAGGAGCCTGGAGTTTGAAAGAGCGAGAGGAGCCGGGGGTTGAAAGATCGAGAGGAGCCGGGAGTTTGAAAGATCGAGAGGAGCAGGGAGTTTGAAAGAGCGAGAGGAGCCGGGGGTTGAAAGATCGAGAGGAGCCGGGAGTTTGAAAGATCGACAGGAGCCGGGAGTTTGAAAGATCGAGAGGAGCCGGGAGTTTGAAAGATCGAGAGGAGCAGGGGGTTGAAAGATCGAGAGGAGCCGGCAGTTTGAAAGAGCGAGAGGAGCCGGGAGTTTGACAGATCGAGAGGAGCCGGGAGTTTGAAAGAGCGAGAGGAGCCGGAGGTTGAAAGGTCGAGAGGAGCCGGCAGTTTGAAAGAGCGAGAGGAGCCGGGAGGTTTAAAGATCGAGAGCAGCTGGGAGTTTGAAAGTGCGAGAGGAGCGAGGAGTTTGAAAGAGGAGCTGTGAGTTTGAAAGAACGATACGAGCCGGGAGATTGAACGAGTGAGAGGAGCCGAGAGTTTGAAAGAGCGAGATGAGCCGGGCGTTTGAAACATTAGCTGGGCGTATGAAAGAGCGAGAAGAGCCGGGAGTTTGAAAGAGCGAGAGGAGCCGGGAATTTCAAAGAGGAGCTGGGAGTTGAAAGAGCGAGAGGAGCCGGGAGTTTGAAACAGGAGCTGGGGGTTTGAAAGAGCGAGAAGAGCCATGAGTTTTAAAGACCGCTTGAAGACGGGAGTTTGAAAGAGGAGCCGGGAGTTTGAAAGAGCGAGATGAGCCAGGCGATTGAAAGAGCGAGAGGTGCCGGGAGTTTCAAAGACCGAGAGGAGCTGGGAGTTTGAAAGAGCGAGAGGAGCCGGGAGTTTGAAAGTGCGAGAGGAGCCGGGAGTTTGAAAGAGCGAGAGGAGCCTGGAGTTTGAAAGAGCGAGAGGAGCCGGGAGTTTGAAATAGGGAGAGGAGCCAGGAGTTTGAATGATCGAGAGCAACCTGGAGATTGAAAGAGCGAGAGGAGTCGAGAGTTTGAAAGAGCGAGAGGAGCCGGGAGTTTCAAAGAGCGAGAGGAGCCGGGAGTTTGAAAGAGCGAGAAGAGCCGTGGGTTTTAAAGACCGATTCATGCCGGGAGTTTGAAAGAGGAGCCTGTTGTTTGAAAGAGCGAGATGAGCCGGGAGTTTGAACGAGCGAGAGGTGCCGAGAGTTTGAAAGAGCGAGAGGAGCCAAGAGATTGAATGATCCAGAGGAACCCGTGTTTTGAAAGAGCGAGAGATGCGTGGGGTTTGAAAGAGCGAAAGGTGTCGGGAGTTTGAAAGAGCGTGAGGAGCCGGGGGTAGAAAGATCGAGAGGAGCGGGGTGTTTGAACGAGCGAGAGGAGCCGGGAGTTTCAAAAAGCGAGAGGAGCTGGAGTTTGAAAGAGCGAGAGGAGCCGGGAGTTTCAAAGAGCGAGAGGAGCCGGGAGTTTGAAAGAGCGAGAGGAGCCGGGAGTTTGAAAGAGCGAGAGGAGCCGCGAGTTTGAAAGAGCGAGAGGAGCCGGGAGTTTCAAAGAGGAGCTGGAAGTTGAAAGAGCGAGAGGAGCCAGGGGTTACAAAGATCGAGAGGAGCCGGGCGATTGAAAGATCGAGAGGAGCCGGGAGTTTCAAAGATCGAGAGGAGCCGGGCGATTGAAAAATCGAGAGAGCCTGGAGTTTGAAAGAGGAGCTGGGAGTTGAAAGAGCGAGAGGAGCCTGGAGTTTGAAAGAGCGAGAGGAGCCGGGAGTTTGAAATAGGGAGAGGAGCCAGGAGTTTGAATGATCGAGAGCAACCTGGAGATTGAAAGAGCGAGAGGAGTCGAGAGTTTGAAAGAGCGAGAGGAGCCGGGAGTTTCAAAGAGCGAGAGGAGCCGGGAGTTTGAAAGAGCGAGAAGAGCCGTGGGTTTTAAAGACCGATTCATGCCGGGAGTTTGAAAGAGGAGCCTGTTGTTTGAAAGAGCGAGATGAGCCGGGAGTTTGAACGAGCGAGAGGTGCCGAGAGTTTGAAAGAGCGAGAGGAGCCAAGAGATTGAATGATCCAGAGGAACCCGTGTTTTGAAAGAGCGAGAGATGCGTGGGGTTTGAAAGAGCGAAAGGTGTCGGGAGTTTGAAAGAGCGTGAGGAGCCGGGGGTAGAAAGATCGAGAGGAGCGGGGTGTTTGAACGAGCGAGAGGAGCCGGGAGTTTCAAAAAGCGAGAGGAGCTGGAGTTTGAAAGAGCGAGAGGAGCCGGGAGTTTCAAAGAGCGAGAGGAGCCGGGAGTTTGAAAGAGCGAGAGGAGCCGGGAGTTTGAAAGAGCGAGAGGAGCCGCGAGTTTGAAAGAGCGAGAGGAGCCGGGAGTTTCAAAGAGGAGCTGGAAGTTGAAAGAGCGAGAGGAGCCAGGGGTTACAAAGATCGAGAGGAGCCGGGCGATTGAAAAATCGAGAGAGCCTGGAGTTTGAAAGAGGAGCTGGGAGTTGAAAGAGCGAGAGGAGCCAGGTTTATCAAAGATCGAGAGGAGCCGGGCGATTGAAAGATCGAGAGGAGCCGGTAATTTCAAAGATCGAGAGGAGTTGGGAGTTTGAACGAGCGAGAGGAGCCGGGTATTTGAACGAGCGAGTGGAGCCGGGAGTTTTAAAGATCGAGAGGAGCCGGGAGTTTCAAAGAGGAGCTGGGACTTGAAAGAGCGAGAGGAGCCAGGAGTTTCAAAGATCGAGAGGAGCCGGGCGATTGAAAGATCGAGAGGAGCCGGGAGTTTGAAAGATCGAGAGGAGTCGGGAGTTGGAAAGAACGAGAGCAGCCGGGCGATTGAAAGAGCGAGTGGCGCCGGGAGTTTTAAAGATCGAGAGGCGCCGGAATTTGAAAGAGCAAGATGACTCGAAAGTTTGAAAGAGCAAGAGCAACCAGTAGATTGAAAGAGGTCGAGAAGCCCAGAATTTGAAAGGGCGACAGGAGCCGAGAGTTTGAAATAGTGGGAGGAGCCGCGAGTTTCAAAGAGCGACAGGAGCCGCGAGTTTGAAAGATCGAGAGGAGCCGGGAGTTTGAAGGAGCGAGAGGAGCCGAGAGTTTGAAAGAGCGAGAGGAGCCGAGAGTTTGAAACAGGAGGTGGGGTTTGAAAGAGAGAGAAGAGCCGGGAGTTTTAAAGACCGAGTGGAGCCGGGAGATTGCAAGTGGAGCCGAGAGTTTGAAAGATCGAGTGGAGCCGGGAGTTTGAAAGAGCGAGAGGAGCCGGGAGTTTGAAAGAGCGAGGGGAGCCGGGAGTTTGAAAGAGCGAGAGGAGCCGGGAATTGAAAGATCGAGAGGAGCCGGAAGTTTGAAAGATCGAGAGGAGCCGGGAGTTTGAAAGAGCGAGAGGAGCCGGGGGTTGAAAGATCGAGAGGAGCCGGAAGATTGAAAGATGGAGAGGAGCCGAGAGTTTGAAAGATCGAGAGGAGCCGGGAGTTTGAAAGATCGAGAGGAGCCGGGGGTTGAAAGATCGAGAGGAGCCGGCAGTTTCAAAGAGCGAGAGGAGCCGGGAGTTTGAAAGATCGAGAGTAGCCGGGAGTTTGAAAGAGCGAGAGGAGCGAGGAGTTTGAAAGAGGAGCTGTGAGTTTGAAAGAGCGAGACGAGCCGGGAGATTGAACGAGTGAGAGGAGCCGAGAGTTTGAAAGAGCGAGATGAGCCGGGCGTTTGAAACAGGAGCTGGGCGTTTGAAAGATCGAGAAGAGCCGGGAGTTTGAAAGAGCGAGAGGAGCCGGGAGTTTCAAAGAGGAGCTGGGAGTTGAAAGAACGAGAGATGCCTGGAGTTTGAAAGAGCGAAAGGTGTCCGGAGTTTGAAAGAGCGTGAGGAGCCGGGGGGTAGAAAGATCGAGAGGAGCGGGAAGTTTGAACGAGCGAGAGGAGCCGGGAGTTTCAAAGAGCGAGAAGAGCCGGGAGTTTTAAAGACCGAGTGGAGCCGGGAGATTGCAAGAGCGAGAGGAGCCGGGGGTTGAAATCTCGAGAGGAGCCGGGAGTTTGAAAGAGCGAGAGGAGCCGGGAGTTTGAAAGATCGAGAGGAGCCGGGAGTTTTAAAGAGCGAGAGGAGCCGGTAATTTGAAAGATCGAGAGCAGCGGGGAGTTTGAAAGACCGAGAGGAGCCAAGAGTTTGAATTATCGAGAGGTGCCGGGAGATTGAAAGAGCGAGAGGAGCCGGGAGTTTGAAAGAGCGAGAGGAGCCGGACATAGAAAGAGCGAGAGCTGCCGAGAGTTTGAAAGACCGAGAGGAGCCAAGAGTTTGAATTATCGAGAGGTGCCGGGAGATTGAAAGAGCGAGAGGAGCCGGGAGTTTGAACGAGGTACCGGGAGTTTGAAAGAGCGACAGGAGCCGCGAGTTTGAAAGACCGAGAGGAGCCGGGAGTTTTAAACAGGAGCCGTGAGTTTGAAAGAGCGTGAGGAGCCGGGTGTGTGAAAGAGCGAGACGAGCCGGGAGATTGAAAGAGCGAGAGGAGCCGAGAGTTTGAAAGAGCGAGACGAGCCGGGAGTTTGAAAGAGCGAGACGAGCCTGGAGATTGAAAGAGCGAGATGAGCCGGGAGTTTGAAACAGGAGCTGGGGGTTTGAAAGAGCGAGCCGAGCCGGGAGATTGAAAGAGGGAGAGGAGCCGAGAGTTTGAAAGAGCGAGACGAGCCGGGAGTTTGAAACAGGAGCTGGGGGTTTGAAAGAGCGAGAAGAGCCGGGAGTTGTAAAGACCGAGTGGAGCCGGGAGTTTGAAAGAGGAGCCGGGAGTTTGAAAGAGCGAGACGAGCCGGAAGATTGAAAGATGGAGAGGAGCCGAGAGTTTGAAAGAGCGAGAGGAGCCGGGTGTTTGAAAGAGCGAGAGGAGCCAAGAGATTGAATGATCCAGAGGAGCCCGTGGTTTGAAAGAGCGAGAGATGCCTGGAGTTCGAAAGAGCGAAAGGTGTCGGGAGTTTGAAAGAGCGTGAGGAGCCGGGGGTTGAAAGATCGAGAGGAGCAGAGAGTTTGAAAGATCGAGAGGAGCCGGGAATTTGAAAGATCGAGAGGAGCCGAGAGTTTTAAAGATCGAGAGGAGCCGGGCGATTGAAAGATCGAGAGGAGCAGGGAGTTTGAAAGATCGAGAGGAGTCGGGAGTTCGAAAGAACGAGAGCAGCCGGGCGATTGAAAGAGCGAGTGGCGCCGGGAGTTTTAAAGATCGAGAGGCGCCGGAATTTGAAAGAGCAAGATGACTCGAGAGTTTGAAAGAGCAAGAGCAACCAGGAGATTGAAAGAGGTCTAGAAGCCCAGAGTTTGAAAGAGCGACAGGAGCCGAGAGTTTGAAATAGTGGGAGGAGCCGCGAGTTTCAAAGAGCGACAGGAGCCGCGAGTTTGAAAGATCGAGAGGAGCCGGGAGTTTGAAGGAGCGAGAGGAGCCGAGAGTTTGAAAGAGCGAGAGGAGCCGAGAGTTTGAAACAGGAGCTGGGGTTTGAAAGAGAGAGAAGAGCCGGGAGTTTTAAAGACCGAGTGGAGCCGGGAGATTGCAAGTGGAGCCGAGAGCTTGAAAGATCGAGTGGAGCCGGGAGTTTGAAAGAGCGAGAGGAGCCGAGAGATTGAAAGAGCGAGGGGAGCCGGGAGTTTGAAAGAGCGAGAGGAGCCTGGAATTGAAAGATCGAGAGGAGCCGGGAGTTTGAAAGATCGAGAGGAGCCGGGAGTTTGAAAGAGCGAGAGGAGCCGGGGGTTGAAAGATAGAGAGGAGCCGGTAGTTTGAAAGATCGAGAGGAGCCGGGAGTTTGAAAGATCGAGAGGAGCCGGGAGTTTGAAAGATCGAGAGGAGCCGGGGGTTGAAAGATCGAGAGGAGCCGGCAGTTTCAAAGAGCGAGACGAGCCGGAAGATTGAAAGATGGAGAGGAGCCGAGAGTTTGAAAGAGCGAGAGGAGCCGGGTGTTTGAAAGAGTGAGAGGAGCCAAGAGATTGAATGATCCAGAGGAGCCCGTGGTTTGAAAGAGCGAGAGATGCCTGGAGTTCGAAAGAGCGAAAGGTGTCGGGAGTTTGAAAGAGCGTGAGGAGCCGTGGGTTGAAAGATCGAGAGGAGCAGAGAGTTTGAAAGATCGAGAGGAGCCGGGAATTTGAAAGATCGAGAGGAGCCGAGAGTTTTAAAGATCGAGAGGAGCCGGGCGATTGAAAGATCGAGAGGAGCAGGGAGTTTGAATGATCGAGAGGAGTCGGGAGTTCGAAAGAACGAGAGCAGCCGGGCGATTGAAAGAGCGAGTGGCGCCGGGAGTTTTAAAGATCGAGAGGCGCCGGAATTTGAAAGAGCAAGATGACTCGAGAGTTTGAAAGAGCAAGAGCAACCAGGAGATTGAAAGAGGTCGAGAAGCCCAGAGTTTGAAAGGGCGACAGGAGCCGAGAGTTTGAAATAGTGGGAGGAGCCGCGAGTTTCAAAGAGCGACAGGAGCCGCGAGTTTGAAAGATCGAGAGGAGCCGGGAGTTTGAAGGAGCGAGAGGAGCCGAGAGTTTGAAAGAGCGAGAGGAGCCGAGAGTTTGAAACAGGAGCTGGGGTTTGAAAGAGAGAGAAGAGCCGGGAGTTTTAAAGACCGAGTGGAGCCGGGAGATTGCAAGTGGAGCCGAGAGCTTGAAAGATCGAGTGGAGCCGGGAGTTTGAAAGAGCGAGAGGAGCCGGGAGTTTGAAAGAGCGAGGGGAGCCGGGAGTTTGAAAGAGCGAGTGGAGCCGGGAATTGAAAGATCGAGAGGAGCCGGGAGTTTGAAAGATCGAGAGGAGCCGGGAGTTTGAAAGAGCGAGAGGAGCCGGGGGTTGAAAGATCGAGAGGAGCCGGTAGTTTGAAAGATCGAGAGGAGCCGGGAGTTTGAAAGATCGAGAGGAGCCGGGAGTTTGAAAGATCGAGAGGAGCCGGGGGTTGAAAGATCGAGAGGAGCCGGCAGTTTCAAAGAGCGAGAGGAGCCGGGAGTTTGAAAGATCGAGAGGAGCCGGGAGTTTGAAAGAGCGAGAGGAGCCGGGGGTTGAAAGGTCGAGAGGAGCCGGCAGTTTGAAAGAGCAACAGGAGCCGGGAGGTTTAAAGATCGAGAGTAGCCGGGAGTTTGAAGGAGCGAGGAGTTTGAAAGAGGAGCTGTGAGTTTGAAAGAGCGAGACGAGCCGGGAGATTGAACGAGTGAGAGGAGCCGAGAGTTTGAAAGAGCGAGATGAGCCGGGCGTTTGAAACAGGAGCTGGGAGTTGAAAGAACGAGAGATGCCTGGAGTTTGAAAGAGCGAAAGGTGTCCGGAGTTTGAAAGAGCGTGAGGAGCCGGGGGGTAGAAAGATCGAGAGGAGCGGGAAGTTAGAACGAGCGAGAGGAGCCGGGAGTTTCAAAGAGCGAGAGGAGCAGGGAGTTTGAAAGAGCGAGAAGAGCCGGGAGTTTTAAAGACCGAGTGGAGCCGGGAGATTGCAAGAGGAGCCGGGAGTTTGAAAGATCGAGAGGAGCCGGGAGTTTGAAAGAGCGAGAGGAGCCGGGGGTTGAAAGATCGAGAGGAGCCGGGAGTTTGAAAGAGCGAGAGGAGCCGGGAGTTTGAAAGATCGAGAGGAGCCGGGAGTTTGAAAGAGCGAGAGGAGCCGGTAATTTGAAAGATCGAGAGCAGCGGGGAGTTTTAAAGATCGAGAGGATCCAGGAGTTTGAAAGAGGAGCTGGGAGTTTGAAAGATCGAGAGGAGCCAGGTGTTTGAATGACCGAGAGGAGCCGGGACATAGAAAGAGCGAGAGCTGCCGAGAGTTTGAAAGACCGAGAGGAGCCAAGAGTTTGAATTATCGAGAGGTGCCGGGAGATTGAAAGAGCGAGAGGAGCCGGGAGTTTCAACGAGGTACCGGGAGTTTGAAAGAGCGACAGGAGCCGCGAGTTTGAAAGACCGAGAGGAGCCGGGAGTTTTAAACAGGAGCCGTGAGTTTGAAAGAGCGTGAGGAGCCGGGTGTGTGAAAGAGCGAGACGATCCGGGAGATTGAAAGAGCGAGAGGAGCCGAGAGTTTGAAAGAGCGAGACGAGCCGGGAGTTTGAAAGAGCGAGACGAGCCTGGAGATTGAAAGAGCGAGATGAGCCGGGAGTTTGAAACAGGAGCTGGGGGTTTGAAAGAGCGAGACGAGCCGGGAGATTGAAAGAGGGAGAGGAGCCGAGAGTTTGAAAGAGCGAGACGAGCCTGGAGTTTGAAAGAGCGAGAGGAGCCGGGAATTGAAAGATCGAGAGGAGCCGGGAGTTTGAAAGATCGAGAGGAGCCGGGAGTTTGAAAGAGCGAGAGGAGCCGGGGGTTGAAAGATCGAGAGGAGCCGGTAGTTTGAAAGATCGAGAGGAGCCGGGAGTTTGAAAGATCGAGAGGAGCCGGGAGTTTGAAAGATCGAGAGGAGCCGGGGGTTGAAAGTTCGAGAGGAGCCGGCAGTTTCAAAGAGCGAGAGGAGCCGGGAGTTTGAAAGATCGAGAGGAGCCGGGAGTTTGAAAGAGCGAGAGGAGCCGGGGGTTGAAAGGTCGAGAGGAGCCGGCAGTTTGAAAGAGCAACAGGAGCCGGGAGGTTTAAAGATCGAGAGTAGCCGGGAGTTTGAAGGAGCGAGGAGTTTGAAAGAGGAGCTGTGAGTTTGAAAGAGCGAGACGAGCCGGGAGATTGAACGAGTGAGAGGAGCCGAGAGTTTGAAAGAGCGAGATGAGCCGGGCGTTTGAAACAGGAGCTGGGCGTTTGAAAGAGCGAGAGGAGCCGGGAGTTTCAAAGAGGAGCTGGGAGTTGAAAGAACGAGAGATGCCTGGAGTTTGAAAGAGCGAAAGGTGTCCGGAGTTTGAAAGAGCGTGAGGAGCCGGGGGGTAGAAAGATCGAGAGGAGTGGGAAGTTAGAACGAGCGAGAGGAGCCGGGAGTTTCAAAGAGCGAGAGGAGCAGGGAGTTTGAAAGAGCGAGAAGAGCCGGGAGTTTTAAAGACCGAGTGGAGCCGGGAGATTGCAAGAGGAGCCGGGAGTTTGAAAGATCGAGAGGAGCCGGGAGTTTGAAAGAGCGAGAGGAGCCGGGGGTTGAAAGATCGAGAGGAGCCGGGAGTTTGAAAGAGCGAGAGGAGCCGGGAGTTTGAAAGATCGAGAGGAGCCGGGAGTTTGAAAGAGCGAGAGGAGCCGGTAATTTGAAAGATCGAGAGCAGCGGGGAGTTTTAAAGATCGAGAGGATCCAGGAGTTTGAAAGAGGAGCTCGGAGTTTGAAAGATCGAGAGGAGCCAGGTGTTTGAATGACCGAGAGGAGCCGGGACATAGAAAGAGCGAGAGCTGCCGAGAGTTTGAAAGACCGAGAGGAGCCAAGAGTTTGAATTATCGAGAGGTGCCGGGAGATTGAAAGAGCGAGAGGAGCCGGTAGTTTCAACGAGGTACCGGGAGTTTGAAAGAGCGACAGGAGCCGCGAGTTTGAAAGACCGAGAGGAGCCGGGAGTTTTAAACAGGAGCCGTGAGTTTGAAAGAGCGTGAGGAGCCGGGTGTGTGAAAGAGCGAGACGATCCGGGAGATTGAAAGAGCGAGAGGAGCCGAGAGTTTGAAAGAGCGAGACGAGCCGGGAGTTTGAAAGAGCGAGACGAGCCTGGAGATTGAAAGAGCGAGATGAGCCGGGAGTTTGAAACAGGAGCTGGGGGTTTGAAAGAGCGAGACGAGCCGGGAGATTGAAAGAGGGAGAGGAGCCGAGAGTTTGAAAGAGCGAGACGAGCCGGGAGTTTGAAACAGGAGCTGGGGGTTTGAAAGAGCGAGACGAGCCGGAAGATTGAAAGATCGAGAGGAGCCGAGAGTTTTAAAGAGCGAGAGGAGCCGGGTGTTTGAAAGAGCGAGAGGAGCCAAGAGATTGAATGATCCAGAGGAGCCCGTGGTTTGAAAGAGCGAGAGATGCCTGGAGTTCGAAAGAGCGAAAGGTGTCGGGAGTTTGAAAGAGCGTGAGGAGCCGGGGGTTGAAAGATCGAGAGGAGCAGAGTTTGAAAGATCGAGAGGAGCCGGGAATTTGAAAGATCGAGAGGAGCCGAGAGTTTTAAAGATCGAGAGGAGCCGGGAGTTTCAAAGAGC
Organism: Scyliorhinus torazame; assembly: GCF_047496885.1. NCBI lineage: Eukaryota > Metazoa > Chordata > Chondrichthyes > Carcharhiniformes > Scyliorhinidae > Scyliorhinus > Scyliorhinus torazame. The sequence goes on from NC_092712.1 coordinate 244,886,497, forward strand.
GAGAGGAACAGGGAGTTTGAAAGAGCGAGAGGAGCCGGGAGTTTGAAAGAGCGAGAGGAGCCGGGAGTTTCAAAGAGCGAGAGCAGCCGGGAGTTTCAAAGAGCGAGAGGAGCAGGGAGTTTGAAAGAGCGAGAGGAGCCGGGAGTTTCAAAGAGCAAGAGGAGCCGGGAGTTTGAATGAGCAAGAGGAGCAGGGAGTTTCAAAGAGCGAGAGGAGCCGGGAGTTTCAAAGAGGAGCTGTGAGTTGAAAGAACGAGAGGAGCCGGGAGTTTGAAAGAGCGAGAGGAGCCGGGAGTTTCAAAGAGGAGCTGGGAGTTGAAAGAGTGATGGGAGCCGGGAGTTTCAAAGATCGAGAGGAGCCGGGCGATTGAAAGATCGAGAGGAGCCGGGAGTTTCAAAGATCGAGAGGAGCCGGGCGATTGAAAAATCGAGAGGAGCCTGGAGTTTCAAAGAGGAGCTGGGAGTTGAAAGAGCGAGAGGAGCCAGGTTTTTCAAAGATCGAGAGGAGCCGGGCGATTGAAAGATCGAGAGGAGCCGGGAGTTTCAAAGATCGAGAGGAGTTGGGAGTTTGAACGAGCGAGAGGAGCCTGGAATTTGGACGAGCGAGTGGAGCCGGGAGTTTTAAAGATCGAGAGGAGCCGGGAGTTTCAAAGAGGAGCTGGGACTTGAAAGAGCGAGAGGAGCCAGGAGTTTCAAAGATCGAGAGGAGCCGGGCGATTGAAAGATCGAGAGGAGCAGGGAGTTTGAAAGATCGAGAGGAGTCGGGAGTTCGAAAGAACGAGAGCAGCCGGGCGATTGAAAGAGCGAGTGGCGCCGGGAGTTTTAAAGATCGAGAGGCGCCGAAATTTGAAAGAGCAAGATGACTCGAGAGTTTGAAAGAGCAAGAGCAACCAGGAGATTGAAAGAGGTCGAGAAGCCCAGAGTTTGAAAGAGCGACAGGAGCCGAGAGTTTGAAATAGTGGGAGGAGCCGCGAGTTTCAAAGAGCGACAGGAGCCGCGAGTTTGAAAGATCGAGAGGAGCCGGGAGTTTGAAGGAGCGAGAGGAGCCGAGAGTTTGAAAGAGCGAGAGGAGCCGAGAGTTTGAAACAGGAGCAGGGGTTTGAAAGAGAGAGAAGAGCCGGGAGTTTTAAAGACCGAGTGGAGCCGGGAGATTGCAAGTGGAGCCGAGAGCTTGAAAGATCGAGTGGAGCCGGGAGTTTGAAAGAGCGAGAGGAGCCGGGAGTTTGAAAGAGCGAGGGGAGCCGGGAGTTTGAAAGAGCGAGAGGAGCCGGGAATTGAAAGATCGAGAGGAGCCGGGAGTTTGAAAGATCGAGAGGAGCCGGGAGTTTGAAAGAGCGAGAGGAGCCGGGGGTTGAAAGATCGAGAGGAGCCGGTAGTTTGAAAGATCGAGAGGAGCCGGGAGTTTGAAAGATCGAGAGGAGCCGGGAGTTTGAAAGATCGAGAGGAGCCGGGGGTTGAAAGATCGAGAGGAGCCGGCAGTTTCAAAGAGCGAGAGGAGCCGGGAGTTTGAAAGATCGAGAGGAGCCGGGAGTTTGAAAGAGCGAGAGGAGCCGGGGGTTGAAAGGTCGAGAGGAGCCGGCAGTTTGAAAGAGCAACAGGAGCCGGGAGGTTTAAAGATCGAGAGTAGCCGGGAGTTTGAAGGAGCGAGGAGTTTGAAAGAGGAGCTGTGAGTTTGAAAGAGCGAGACGAGCCGGGAGATTGAACGAGTGAGAGGAGCCGAGAGTTTGAAAGAGCGAGATGAGCCGGGCGTTTGAAACAGGAGCTGGGCGTTTGAAAGAGCGAGAGGAGCCGGGAGTTTCAAAGAGGAGCTGGGAGTTGAAAGAACGAGAGATGCCTGGAGTTTGAAAGAGCGAAAGGTGTCCGGAGTTTGAAAGAGCGTGAGGAGCCGGGGGGTAGAAAGATCGAGAGGAGCGGGAAGTTAGAACGAGCGAGAGGAGCCGGGAGTTTCAAAGAGCGAGAGGAGCAGGGAGTTTGAAAGAGCGAGAAGAGCCGGGAGTTTTAAAGACCGAGTGGAGCCGGGAGATTGCAAGAGGAGCCGGGAGTTTGAAAGATCGAGAGGAGCCGGGGGTTGAAAGATCGAGAGGAGCCGGAAGATTGAAAGATGGAGAGGAGCCGAGAGTTTGAAAGATCGAGAGGAGCCGGGAGTTTGAAAGATCGAGAGGAGCCGGGGGTTGAAAGATCGAGAGGAGCCGGCAGTTTCAAAGAGCGAGAGGAGCCGGGAGTTTGAAAGATCGAGAGTAGCCGGGAGTTTGAAAGAGCGAGAGGAGCGAGGAGTTTGAAAGAGGAGCTGTGAGTTTGAAAGAGCGAGACGAGCCGGGAGATTGAACGAGTGAGAGGAGCCGAGAGTTTGAAAGAGCGAGATGAGCCGGGCGTTTGAAACAGGAGCTGGGCGTTTGAAAGATCGAGAAGAGCCGGGAGTTTGAAAGAGCGAGAGGAGCCGGGAGTTTCAAAGAGGAGCTGGGAGTTGAAAGAACGAGAGATGCCTGGAGTTTGAAAGAGCGAAAGGTGTCCGGAGTTTGAAAGAGCGTGAGGAGCCGGGGGGTAGAAAGATCGAGAGGAGCGGGAAGTTTGAACGAGCGAGAGGAGCCGGGAGTTTCAAAGAGCGAGAAGAGCCGGGAGTTTTAAAGACCGAGTGGAGCCGGGAGATTGCAAGAGCGAGAGGAGCCGGGGGTTGAAATCTCGAGAGGAGCCGGGAGTTTGAAAGAGCGAGAGGAGCCGGGAGTTTGAAAGATCGAGAGGAGCCGGGAGTTTTAAAGAGCGAGAGGAGCCGGTAATTTGAAAGATCGAGAGCAGCGGGGAGTTTGAAAGACCGAGAGGAGCCAAGAGTTTGAATTATCGAGAGGTGCCGGGAGATTGAAAGAGCGAGAGGAGCCGGGAGTTTGAAAGAGCGAGAGGAGCCGGACATAGAAAGAGCGAGAGCTGCCGAGAGTTTGAAAGACCGAGAGGAGCCAAGAGTTTGAATTATCGAGAGGTGCCGGGAGATTGAAAGAGCGAGAGGAGCCGGGAGTTTGAACGAGGTACCGGGAGTTTGAAAGAGCGACAGGAGCCGCGAGTTTGAAAGACCGAGAGGAGCCGGGAGTTTTAAACAGGAGCCGTGAGTTTGAAAGAGCGTGAGGAGCCGGGTGTGTGAATGAGCGAGACGAGCCGGGAGATTGAAAGAGCGAGAGGAGCCGAGAGTTTGAAAGAGCGAGACGAGCCGGGAGTTTGAAAGAGCGAGACGAGCCTGGAGATTGAAAGAGCGAGATGAGCCGGGAGTTTGAAACAGGAGCTGGGGGTTTGAAAGAGCGAGCCGAGCCGGGAGATTGAAAGAGGGAGAGGAGCCGAGAGTTTGAAAGAGCGAGACGAGCCGGGAGTTTGAAACAGGAGCTGGGGGTTTGAAAGAGCGAGAAGAGCCGGGAGTTGTAAAGACCGAGTGGAGCCGGGAGTTTGAAAGAGGAGCCGGGAGTTTGAAAGAGCGAGACGAGCCGGAAGATTGAAAGATGGAGAGGAGCCGAGAGTTTGAAAGAGCGAGAGGAGCCGGGTGTTTGAAAGAGCGAGAGGAGCCAAGAGATTGAATGATCCAGAGGAGCCCGTGGTTTGAAAGAGCGAGAGATGCCTGGAGTTCGAAAGAGCGAAAGGTGTCGGGAGTTTGAAAGAGCGTGAGGAGCCGGGGGTTGAAAGATCGAGAGGAGCAGAGAGTTTGAAAGATCGAGAGGAGCCGGGAATTTGAAAGATCGAGAGGAGCCGAGAGTTTTAAAGATCGAGAGGAGCCGGGCGATTGAAAGATCGAGAGGAGCAGGGAGTTTGAAAGATCGAGAGGAGTCGGGAGTTCGAAAGAACGAGAGCAGCCGGGCGATTGAAAGAGCGAGTGGCGCCGGGAGTTTTAAAGATCGAGAGGCGCCGGAATTTGAAAGAGCAAGATGACTCGAGAGTTTGAAAGAGCAAGAGCAACCAGGAGATTGAAAGAGGTCTAGAAGCCCAGAGTTTGAAAGAGCGACAGGAGCCGAGAGTTTGAAATAGTGGGAGGAGCCGCGAGTTTCAAAGAGCGACAGGAGCCGCGAGTTTGAAAGATCGAGAGGAGCCGGGAGTTTGAAGGAGCGAGAGGAGCCGAGAGTTTGAAAGAGCGAGAGGAGCCGAGAGTTTGAAACAGGAGCTGGGGTTTGAAAGAGAGAGAAGAGCCGGGAGTTTTAAAGACCGAGTGGAGCCGGGAGATTGCAAGTGGAGCCGAGAGCTTGAAAGATCGAGTGGAGCCGGGAGTTTGAAAGAGCGAGAGGAGCCGAGAGATTGAAAGAGCGAGGGGAGCCGGGAGTTTGAAAGAGCGAGAGGAGCCTGGAATTGAAAGATCGAGAGGAGCCGGGAGTTTGAAAGATCGAGAGGAGCCGGGAGTTTGAAAGAGCGAGAGGAGCCGGGGGTTGAAAGATAGAGAGGAGCCGGTAGTTTGAAAGATCGAGAGGAGCCGGGAGTTTGAAAGATCGAGAGGAGCCGGGAGTTTGAAAGATCGAGAGGAGCCGGGGGTTGAAAGATCGAGAGGAGCCGGCAGTTTCAAAGAGCGAGACGAGCCGGAAGATTGAAAGATGGAGAGGAGCCGAGAGTTTGAAAGAGCGAGAGGAGCCGGGTGTTTGAAAGAGTGAGAGGAGCCAAGAGATTGAATGATCCAGAGGAGCCCGTGGTTTGAAAGAGCGAGAGATGCCTGGAGTTCGAAAGAGCGAAAGGTGTCGGGAGTTTGAAAGAGCGTGAGGAGCCGGGGGTTGAAAGATCGAGAGGAGCAGAGAGTTTGAAAGATCGAGAGGAGCCGGGAATTTGAAAGATCGAGAGGAGCCGAGAGTTTTAAAGATCGAGAGGAGCCGGGCGATTGAAAGATCGAGAGGAGCAGGGAGTTTGAAAGATCGAGAGGAGTCGGGAGTTCGAAAGAACGAGAGCAGCCGGGCGATTGAAAGAGCGAGTGGCGCCGGGAGTTTTAAAGATCGAGAGGCGCCGGAATTTGAAAGAGCAAGATGACTCGAGAGTTTGAAAGAGCAAGAGCAACCAGGAGATTGAAAGAGGTCGAGAAGCCCAGAGTTTGAAAGGGCGACAGGAGCCGAGAGTTTGAAATAGTGGGAGGAGCCGCGAGTTTCAAAGAGCGACAGGAGCCGCGAGTTTGAAAGATCGAGAGGAGCCGGGAGTTTGAAGGAGCGAGAGGAGCCGAGAGTTTGAAAGAGCGAGAGGAGCCGAGAGTTTGAAACAGGAGCTGGGGTTTGAAAGAGAGAGAAGAGCCGGGAGTTTGAAGGAGCGAGAGGAGCCGAGAGTTTGAAAGAGCGAGAGGAGCCGAGAGTTTGAAACAGGAGCTGGGGTTTGAAAGAGAGAGAAGAGCCGGGAGTTTGAAGGAGCGAGAGGAGCCGAGAGTTTGAAAGAGCGAGAGGAGCCGAGAGTTTGAAACAGGAGCTGGGGTTTGAAAGAGAGAGAAGAGCCGGGAGTTTTAAAGACCGAGTGGAGCCGGGAGATTGCAAGTGGAGCCGAGAGCTTGAAAGATCGAGTGGAGCCGGGAGTTTGAAAGAGCGAGAGGAGCCGGGAGTTTGAAAGAGCGAGGGGAGCCGGGAGTTTGAAAGAGCGAGAGGAGCCGGGAATTGAAAGATCGAGAGGAGCCGGGATTTTGAAAGATCGAGAGGAGCCGGGAGTTTGAAAGAGCGAGAGGAGCCGGGGGTTGAAAGATCGAGAGGAGCCGGTAGTTTGAAAGATCGAGAGGAGCCGGGAGTTTGAAAGATCGAGAGGAGCCGGGAGTTTGAAAGATCGAGAGGAGCCGGGGGTTGAAAGATCGAGAGGAGCCGGCAGTTTCAAAGAGCGAGAGGAGCCGGGAGTTTGAAAGATCGAGAGGAGCCGGGAGTTTGAAAGAGCGAGAGGAGCCGGGGGTTGAAAGGTCGAGAGGAGCCGGCAGTTTGAAAGAGCAACAGGAGCCGGGAGGTTTAAAGATCGAGAGTAGCCGGGAGTTTGAAGGAGCGAGGAGTTTGAAAGAGGAGCTGTGAGTTTGAAAGAGCGAGACGAGCCGGGAGATTGAACGAGTGAGAGGAGCCGAGAGTTTGAAAGAGCGAGATGAGCCGGGCGTTTGAAACAGGAGCTGGGCGTTTGAAAGAGCGAGAGGAGCCGGGAGTTTCAAAGAGGAGCTGGGAGTTGAAAGAACGAGAGATGCCTGGAGTTTGAAAGAGCGAAAGGTGTCCGGAGTTTGAAAGAGCGTGAGGAGCCGGGGGGTAGAAAGATCGAGAGGAGCGGGAAGTTAGAACGAGCGAGAGGAGCCGGGAGTTTCAAAGAGCGAGAGGAGCAGGGAGTTTGAAAGAGCGAGAAGAGCCGGGAGTTTTAAAGACCGAGTGGAGCCGGGAGATTGCAAGAGGAGCCGGGAGTTTGAAAGATCGAGAGGAGCCGGGAGTTTGAAAGAGCGAGAGGAGCCGGGGGTTGAAAGATCGAGAGGAGCCGGGAGTTTGAAAGAGCGAGAGGAGCCGGGAGTTTGAAAGATCGAGAGGAGCCGGGAGTTTGAAGGAGCGAGGAGTTTGAAAGAGGAGCTGTGAGTTTGAAAGAGCGAGACGAGCCGGGAGATTGAACGAGTGAGAGGAGCCGAGAGTTTGAAAGAGCGAGATGAGCCGGGCGTTTGAAACAGGAGCTGGGCGTTTGAAAGAGCGAGAGGAGCCGGGAGTTTCAAAGAGGAGCTGGGAGTTGAAAGAACGAGAGATGCCTGGAGTTTGAAAGAGCGAAAGGTGTCCGGAGTTTGAAAGAGCGTGAGGAGCCGGGGGGTAGAAAGATCGAGAGGAGCGGGAAGTTAGAACGAGCGAGAGGAGCCGGGAGTTTCAAAGAGCGAGAGGAGCAGGGAGTTTGAAAGAGCGAGAAGAGCCGGGAGTTTTAAAGACCGAGTGGAGCCGGGAGATTGCAAGAGGAGCCGGGAGTTTGAAAGATCGAGAGGAGCCGGGAGTTTGAAAGAGCGAGAGGAGCCGGGGGTTGAAAGATCGAGAGGAGCCGGGAGTTTGAAAGAGCGAGAGGAGCCGGGAGTTTGAAAGATCGAGAGGAGCCGGGAGTTTGAAAGAGCGAGAGGAGCCGGTAATTTGAAAGATCGAGAGCAGCGGGGAGTTTTAAAGATCGAGAGGATCCAGGAGTTTGAAAGAGGAGCTGGGAGTTTGAAAGATCGAGAGGAGCCAGGTGTTTGAATGACCGAGAGGAGCCGGGACATAGAAAGAGCGAGAGCTGCCGAGAGTTTGAAAGACCGAGAGGAGCCAAGAGTTTGAATTATCGAGAGGTGCCGGGAGATTGAAAGAGCGAGAGGAGCCGGGAGTTTCAACGAGGTACCGGGAGTTTGAAAGAGCGACAGGAGCCGCGAGTTTGAAAGACCGAGAGGAGCCGGGAGTTTTAAACAGGAGCCGTGAGTTTGAAAGAGCGTGAGGAGCCGGGTGTGTGAAAGAGCGAGACGATCCGGGAGATTGAAAGAGCGAGAGGAGCCGAGAGTTTGAAAGAGCGAGACGAGCCGGGAGTTTGAAAGAGCGAGACGAGCCTGGAGATTGAAAGAGCGAGATGAGCCGGGAGTTTGAAACAGGAGCTGGGGGTTTGAAAGAGCGAGACGAGCCGGGAGATTGAAAGAGGGAGAGGAGCCGAGAGTTTGAAAGAGCGAGACGAGCCTGGAGTTTGAAAGAGCGAGAGGAGCCGGGAATTGAAAGATCGAGAGGAGCCGGGAGTTTGAAAGATCGAGAGGAGCCGGGAGTTTGAAAGAGCGAGAGGAGCCGGGGGTTGAAAGATCGAGAGGAGCCGGTAGTTTGAAAGATCGAGAGGAGCCGGGAGTTTGAAAGATCGAGAGGAGCCGGGAGTTTGAAAGATCGAGAGGAGCCGGGGGTTGAAAGTTCGAGAGGAGCCGGCAGTTTCAAAGAGCGAGAGGAGCCGGGAGTTTGAAAGATCGAGAGGAGCCGGGAGTTTGAAAGAGCGAGAGGAGCCGGGGGTTGAAAGGTCGAGAGGAGCCGGCAGTTTGAAAGAGCAACAGGAGCCGGGAGGTTTAAAGATCGAGAGTAGCCGGGAGTTTGAAGGAGCGAGGAGTTTGAAAGAGGAGCTGTGAGTTTGAAAGAGCGAGACGAGCCGGGAGATTGAACGAGTGAGAGGAGCCGAGAGTTTGAAAGAGCGAGATGAGCCGGGCGTTTGAAACAGGAGCTGGGCGTTTGAAAGAGCGAGAGGAGCCGGGAGTTTCAAAGAGGAGCTGGGAGTTGAAAGAACGAGAGATGCCTGGAGTTTGAAAGAGCGAAAGGTGTCCGGAGTTTGAAAGAGCGTGAGGAGCCGGGGGGTAGAAAGATCGAGAGGAGCGGGAAGTTAGAACGAGCGAGAGGAGCCGGGAGTTTCAAAGAGCGAGAGGAGCAGGGAGTTTGAAAGAGCGAGAAGAGCCGGGAGTTTTAAAGACCGAGTGGAGCCGGGAGATTGCAAGAGGAGCCGGGAGTTTGAAAGATCGAGAGGAGCCGGGAGTTTGAAAGAGCGAGAGGAGCCGGGGGTTGAAAGATCGAGAGGAGCCGGGAGTTTGAAAGAGCGAGAGGAGCCGGGAGTTTGAAAGATCGAGAGGAGCCGGGAGTTTGAAAGAGCGAGAGGAGCCGGTAATTTGAAAGATCGAGAGCAGCGGGGAGTTTTAAAGATCGAGAGGATCCAGGAGTTTGAAAGAGGAGCTCGGAGTTTGAAAGATCGAGAGGAGCCAGGTGTTTGAATGACCGAGAGGAGCCGGGACATAGAAAGAGCGAGAGCTGCCGAGAGTTTGAAAGACCGAGAGGAGCCAAGAGTTTGAATTATCGAGAGGTGCCGGGAGATTGAAAGAGCGAGAGGAGCCGGTAGTTTCAACGAGGTACCGGGAGTTTGAAAGAGCGACAGGAGCCGCGAGTTTGAAAGACCGAGAGGAGCCGGGAGTTTTAAACAGGAGCCGTGAGTTTGAAAGAGCGTGAGGAGCCGGGTGTGTGAAAGAGCGAGACGATCCGGGAGATTGAAAGAGCGAGAGGAGCCGAGAGTTTGAAAGAGCGAGACGAGCCGGGAGTTTGAAAGAGCGAGACGAGCCTGGAGATTGAAAGAGCGAGATGAGCCGGGAGTTTGAAACAGGAGCTGGGGGTTTGAAAGAGCGAGACGAGCCGGGAGATTGAAAGAGGGAGAGGAGCCGAGAGTTTGAAAGAGCGAGACGAGCCGGGAGTTTGAAACAGGAGCTGGGGGTTTGAAAGAGCGAGAAGAGCCGGGAGTTGTAAAGACCGAGTGGAGCCGGGAGTTTGAAAGAGGAGCCGGGAGTTTGAAAGAGCGAGACGAGCCGGAAGATTGAAAGATCGAGAGGAGCCGAGAGTTTTAAAGAGCGAGAGGAGCCGGGTGTTTGAAAGAGCGAGAGGAGCCAAGAGATTGAATGATCCAGAGGAGCCCGTGGTTTGAAAGAGCGAGAGATGCCTGGAGTTCGAAAGAGCGAAAGGTGTCGGGAGTTTGAAAGAGCGTGAGGAGCCGGGGGTTGAAAGATCGAGAGGAGCAGAGTTTGAAAGATCGAGAGGAGCCGGGAATTTGAAAGATCGAGAGGAGCCGAGAGTTTTAAAGATCGAGAGGAGCCGGGAGTTTCAAAGAGCGAGAGGAGCAGGGAGTTTGAAAGAGCGAGAGGAGCCGGGAGTTTGAAAGAGCGAGAGGAGCCGGGAGTTTCAAAGAGCGAGAGCAGCCGGGAGTTTCAAAGAGCGAGAGGAGCAGGGAGTTTGAAAGAGCGAGAGGAGCCGGGAGTTTCAAAGAGCAAGAGGAGCCGGGAGTTTGAATGAGCAAGAGGAGCAGGGAGTTTCAAAGAGCGAGAGGAGCCGGGAGTTTCAAAGAGGAGCTGTGAGTTGAAAGAACGAGAGGAGCCGGGAGTTTGAAAGAGCGAGAGGAGCCGGGAGTTTCAAAGAGGAGCTGGGAGTTGAAAGAGTGATGGGAGCCGGGAGTTTCAAAGATCGAGAGGAGCCGGGCGATTGAAAGATCGAGAGGAGCCGGGAGTTTCAAAGATCGAGAGGAGCCGGGCGATTGAAAAATCGAGAGGAGCCTGGAGTTTCAAAGAGGAGCTGGGAGTTGAAAGATCGAGAGGAGCCAGGTTTTTCAAAGATCGAGAGGAGCCGGGCGATTGAAAGATCGAGAGGAGCCGGGAGTTTCAAAGATCGAGAGGAGTTGGGAGTTTGAACGAGCGAGAGGAGCCTGGAATTTGGACGAGCGAGTGGAGCCGGGAGTTTTAAAGATCGAGAGGAGCCGGGAGTTTCAAAGAGGAGCTGGGACTTGAAAGAGCGAGAGGAGCCAGGAGTTTCAAAGATCGAGAGGAGCCGGGCGATTGAAAGATCGAGAGGAGCAGGGAGTTTGAAAGATCGAGAGGAGTCGGGAGTTCGAAAGAACGAGAGCAGCCGGGCGATTGAAAGAGCGAGTGGCGCCGGGAGTTTTAAAGATCGAGAGGCGCCGAAATTTGAAAGAGCAAGATGACTCGAGAGTTTGAAAGAGCAAGAGCAACCAGGAGATTGAAAGAGGTCGAGAAGCCCAGAGTTTGAAAGAGCGACAGGAGCCGAGAGTTTGAAATAGTGGGAGGAGCCGCGAGTTTCAAAGAGCGACAGGAGCCGCGAGTTTGAAAGATCGAGAGGAGCCGGGAGTTTGAAGGAGCGAGAGGAGCCGAGAGTTTGAAAGAGCGAGAGGAGCCGAGAGTTTGAAACAGGAGCTGGGGTTTGAAAGAGAGAGAAGAGCCGGGAGTTTTAAAGACCGAGTGGAGCCGGGAGATTGCAAGTGGAGCCGAGAGCTTGAAAGATCGAGTGGAGCCGGGAGTTTGAAAGAGCGAGAGGAGCCGGGAGTTTGAAAGAGCGAGGGGAGCCGGGAGTTTGAAAGAGCGAGAGGAGCCGGGAATTGAAAGATCGAGAGGAGCCGGGAGTTTGAAAGATCGAGAGGAGCCGGGAGTTTGAAAGAGCGAGAGGAGCCGGGGGTTGAAAGATCGAGAGGAGCCGGTAGTTTGAAAGATCGAGAGGAGCCGGGAGTTTGAAAGATCGAGAGGAGCCGGGAGTTTGAAAGATCGAGAGGAGCCGGGGGTTGAAAGATCGAGAGGAGCCGGCAGTTTCAAAGAGCGAGAGGAGCCGGGAGTTTGAAAGATCGAGAGGAGCCGGGAGTTTGAAAGAGCGAGAGGAGCCGGGGGTTGAAAGGTCGAGAGGAGCCGGCAGTTTGAAAGAGCAACAGGAGCCGGGAGGTTTAAAGATCGAGAGTAGCCGGGAGTTTGAAGGAGCGAGGAGTTTGAAAGAGGAGCTGTGAGTTTGAAAGAGCGAGACGAGCCGGGAGATTGAACGAGTGAGAGGAGCCGAGAGTTTGAAAGAGCGAGATGAGCCGGGCGTTTGAAACAGGAGCTGGGCGTTTGAAAGAGCGAGAGGAGCCGGGAGTTTCAAAGAGGAGCTGGGAGTTGAAAGAACGAGAGATGCCTGGAGTTTGAAAGAGCGAAAGGTGTCCGGAGTTTGAAAGAGCGTGAGGAGCCGGGGGGTAGAAAGATCGAGAGGAGCGGGAAGTTAGAACGAGCGAGAGGAGCCGGGAGTTTCAAAGAGCGAGAGGAGCAGGGAGTTTGAAAGAGCGAGAAGAGCCGGGAGTTTTAAAGACCGAGTGGAGCCGGGAGATTGCAAGAGGAGCCGGGAGTTTGAAAGATCGAGAGGAGCCGGGAGTTTGAAAGAGCGAGAGGAGCCGGGGGTTGAAAGATCGAGAGGAGCCGGGAGTTTGAAAGAGCGAGAGGAGCCGGGAGTTTGAAAGATCGAGAGGAGCCGGGAGTTTGAAAGAGCGAGAGGAGCCGGTAATTTGAAAGATCGAGAGCAGCGGGGAGTTTTAAAGATCGAGAGGATCCAGGAGTTTGAAAGAGGAGCTGGGAGTTTGAAAGATCGAGATGAGCCAGGTGTTTGAATGACCGAGAGGAGCCGGGACATAGAAAGAACGAGAGCTGCCGAGAGTTTGAAAGACCGAGAGGAGCCAAGAGTTTGAATTATCGAGAGGTGCCGGGAGATTGAAAGAGCGAGAGGAGCCGGGAGTTTGAACGAGGTACCGGGAGTTTGAAAGAGCGACAGGAGCCGCGAGTTTGAAAGACCGAGAGGAGCCGGGAGTTTTAAACAGGAGTGGTGAGTTTGAAAGAGCGTGAGGAGACGGGTGTGTGAAAGAACGAGACGAGCCGGGAGATTGAAAGAGCGAGAGGAGCCGAGAGTTTGAAAGAGCGAGACGAGCCGGGAGTTTGAAAGAGCGAGACGAGCCGGGTGTTTGAAAGAGCGAGAGGAGCCAAGAGATTGAATGATCCAGAGGAGCCCGTGGTTTGAAAGAGCGAGAGATGCCTGGAGTTCGAAAGAGCGAAAGGTGTCGGGAGTTTGAAAGAGCGTGAGGAGCCGGGGGTTGAAAGATCGAGAGGAGCAGAGAGTTTGAAAGATCGAGAGGAGCCGGGAATTTGAAAGATCGAGAGGAGCCGAGAGTTTTAAAGATCGAGAGGAGCCGGGAGTTTCAAAGAGCGAGAGGAGCAGGGAGTTTGAAAGAGCGAGAGGAGCCGGGAGTTTGAAAGAGCGAGAGGAGCCGGGAGTTTCAAAGAGCGAGAGCAGCCGGGAGTTTCAAAGAGCGAGAGGAGCAGGGAGTTTGAAAGAGCGAGAGGAGCCGGGAGTTTCAAAGAGCAAGAGGAGCCGGGAGTTTGAATGAGCAAGAGGAGCAGGGAGTTTCAAAGAGCGAGAGGAGCCGGGAGTTTCAAAGAGGAGCTGTGAGTTGAAAGAACGAGAGGAGCCGGGAGTTTGAAAGAGCGAGAGGAGCCGGGAGTTTCAAAGAGGAGCTGGGAGTTGAAAGAGTGATGGGAGCCGGGAGTTTCAAAGATCGAGAGGAGCCGGGCGATTGAAAGATCGAGAGGAGCCGGGAGTTTCAAAGATCGAGAGGAGCCGGGCGATTGAAAAATCGAGAGGAGCCTGGAGTTTCAAAGAGGAGCTGGGAGTTGAAAGAGCGAGAGGAGCCAGGTTTTTCAAAGATCGAGAGGAGCCGGGCGATTGAAAGATCGAGAGGAGCCGGGAGTTTCAAAGATCGAGAGGAGTTGGGAGTTTGAACGAGCGAGAGGAGCCTGGAATTTGGACGAGCGAGTGGAGCCGGGAGTTTTAAAGATCGAGAGGAGCCGGGAGTTTCAAAGAGGAGCTGGGACTTGAAAGAGCGAGAGGAGCCAGGAGTTTCAAAGATCGAGAGGAGCCGGGCGATTGAAAGATCGAGAGGAGCAGGGTGTTTGAAAGATCGAGAGGAGTCGGGAGTTCGAAAGAACGAGAGCAGCCGGGCGATTGAAAGAGCGAGTGGCGCCGGGAGTTTTAAAGATCGAGAGGCGCCGGAATTTGAAAGAGCAAGATGACTCGAGAGTTTGAAAGAGCAAGAGCAACCAGGAGATTGAAAGAGGTCGAGAAGCCCAGAGTTTGAAAGAGCGACAGGAGCCGAGAGTTTGAAATAGTGGGAGGAGCCGCGAGTTTCAAAGAGCGACAGGAGCCGCGAGTTTGAAAGATCGAGAGGAGCCGGGAGTTTGAAGGAGCGAGAGGAGCCGAGAGTTTGAAAGAGCGAGAGGAGCCGAGAGTTTGAAACAGGAGCTGGGGTTTGAAAGAGAGAGAAGAGCCGGGAGTTTTAAAGACCGAGTGGAGCCGGGAGATTGCAAGTGGAGCCGAGAGCTTGAAAGATCGAGTGGAGCCGGGAGTTTGAAAGAGCGAGAGGAGCCGGGAGTTTGAAAGAGCGAGGGGAGCCGGGAGTTTGAAAGAGCGAGAGGAGCCGGGAATTGAAAGATCGAGAGGAGCCGGGAGTTTGAAAGATCGAGAGGAGCCGGGAGTTTGAAAGAGCGAGAGGAGCCGGGGGTTGAAAGATCGAGAGGAGCCGGTAGTTTGAAAGATCGAGAGGAGCCGGGAGTTTGAAAGATCGAGAGGAGCCGGGAGTTTGAAAGATCGAGAGGAGCCGGGGGTTGAAAGTTCGAGAGGAGCCGGCAGTTTCAAAGAGCGAGAGGAGCCGGGAGTTTGAAAGATCGAGAGGAGCCGGGAGTTTGAAAGAGCGAGAGGAGCCGGGGGTTGAAAGGTCGAGAGGAGCCGGCAGTTTGAAAGAGCAACAGGAGCCGGGAGGTTTAAAGATCGAGAGTAGCCGGGAGTTTGAAGGAGCGAGGAGTTTGAAAGAGGAGCTGTGAGTTTGAAAGAGCGAGACGAGCCGGGAGATTGAACGAGTGAGAGGAGCCGAGAGTTTGAAAGAGCGAGATGAGCCGGGCGTTTGAAACAGGAGCTGGGCGTTTGAAAGAGCGAGAGGAGCCGGGAGTTTCAAAGAGGAGCTGGGAGTTGAAAGAACGAGAGATGCCTGGAGTTTGAAAGAGCGAAAGGTGTCCGGAGTTTGAAAGAGCGTGAGGAGCCGGGGGGTAGAAAGATCGAGAGGAGCGGGAAGTTAGAACGAGCGAGAGGAGCCGGGAGTTTCAAAGAGCGAGAGGAGCAGGGAGTTTGAAAGAGCGAGAAGAGCCGGGAGTTTTAAAGACCGAGTGGAGCCGGGAGATTGCAAGAGGAGCCGGGAGTTTGAAAGATCGAGAGGAGCCGGGAGTTTGAAAGAGCGAGAGGAGCCGGGGGTTGAAAGATCGAGAGGAGCCGGGAGTTTGAAAGAGCGAGAGGAGCCGGGAGTTTGAAAGATCGAGAGGAGCCGGGAGTTTGAAAGAGCGAGAGGAGCCGGTAATTTGAAAGATCGAGAGCAGCGGGGAGTTTTAAAGATCGAGAGGATCCAGGAGTTTGAAAGAGGAGCTCGGAGTTTGAAAGATCGAGAGGAGCCAGGTGTTTGAATGACCGAGAGGAGCCGGGAGATAGAAAGAGCGAGAGCTGCCGAGAGTTTGAAAGACCGAGAGGAGCCAAGAGTTTGAATTATCGAGAGGTGCCGGGAGATTGAAAGAGCGAGAGGAGCCGGTAGTTTCAACGAGGTACCGGGAGTTTGAAAGAGCGACAGGAGCCGCGAGTTTGAAAGACCGAGAGGAGCCGGGAGTTTTAAACAGGAGCCGTGAGTTTGAAAGAGCGTGAGGAGCCGGGTGTGTGAAAGAGCGAGACGATCCGGGAGATTGAAAGAGCGAGAGGAGCCGAGAGTTTGAAAGAGCGAGACGAGCCGGGAGTTTGAAAGAGCGAGACGAGCCTGGAGATTGAAAGAGCGAGATGAGCCGGGAGTTTGAAACAGGAGCTGGGGGTTTGAAAGAGCGAGACGAGCCGGGAGATTGAAAGAGGGAGAGGAGCCGAGAGTTTGAAAGAGCGAGACGAGCCGGGAGTTTGAAACAGGAGCTGGGGGTTTGAAAGAGCGAGAAGAGCCGGGAGTTGTAAAGACCGAGTGGAGCCGGGAGTTTGAAAGAGGAGCCGGGAGTTTGAAAGAGCGAGACGAGCCGGAAGATTGAAAGATCGAGAGGAGCCGAGAGTTTTAAAGAGCGAGAGGAGCCGGGTGTTTGAAAGAGCGAGAGGAGCCAAGAGATTGAATGATCCAGAGGAGCCCGTGGTTTGAAAGAGCGAGAGATGCCTGGAGTTCGAAAGAGCGAAAGGTGTCGGGAGTTTGAAAGAGCGTGAGGAGCCGGGGGTTGAAAGATCGAGAGGAGCAGAGAGTTTGAAAGATCGAGAGGAGCCGGGAATTTGAAAGATCGAGAGGAGCCGAGAGTTTTAAAGATCGAGAGGAGCCGGGAGTTTCAAAGAGCGAGAGGAGCAGGGAGTTTGAAAGAGCGAGAGGAGCCGGGAGTTTGAAAGAGCGAGAGGAGCCGGGAGTTTCAAAGAGCGAGAGCAGCCGGGAGTTTCAAAGAGCGAGAGGAGCAGGGAGTTTGAAAGAGCGAGAGGAGCCGGGAGTTTCAAAGAGCAAGAGGAGCCGGGAGTTTGAATGAGCAAGAGGAGCAGGGAGTTTCAAAGAGCGAGAGGAGCCGGGAGTTTCAAAGAGGAGCTGTGAGTTGAAAGAACGAGAGGAGCCGGGAGTTTGAAAGAGCGAGAGGAGCCGGGAGTTTCAAAGAGGAGCTGGGAGTTGAAAGAGTGATGGGAGCCGGGAGTTTCAAAGATCGAGAGGAGCCGGGCGATTGAAAGATCGAGAGGAGCCGGGAGTTTCAAAGATCGAGAGGAGCCGGGCGATTGAAAAATCGAGAGGAGCCTGGAGTTTCAAAGAGGAGCTGGGAGTTGAAAGAGCGAGAGGAGCCAGGTTTTTCAAAGATCGAGAGGAGCCGGGCGATTGAAAGATCGAGAGGAGCCGGGAGTTTCAAAGATCGAGAGGAGTTGGGAGTTTGAACGAGCGAGAGGAGCCTGGAATTTGGACGAGCGAGTGGAGCCGGGAGTTTTAAAGATCGAGAGGAGCCGGGAGTTTCAAAGAGGAGCTGGGACTTGAAAGAGCGAGAGGAGCCAGGAGTTTCAAAGATCGAGAGGAGCCGGGCGATTGAAAGATCGAGAGGAGCCGGGAGTTTGAAAGATCGAGAGGAGTCGGGAGTTTGAAAGAACGAGAGCAGCCGGGCGATTGAAAGAGCGAGTGGCGCCGGGAGTTTTAAAGATCGAGAGGCGCCGGAATTTGAAAGAGCAAGATGACTCGAGAGTTTGAAAGAGCAAGAGCAACCAGGAGATTGAAAGAGGTCGAGAAGCCCAGAGTTTGAAAGGGCGACAGGAGCCGAGAGTTTGAAATAGTGTGAGGAGCCGCGAGTTTCAAAGAGCGACAGGAGCCGCGAGTTTGAAAGATCGAGAGGAGCCGGGAGTTTGAAGGAGCGAGAGGAGCCGAGAGTTTGAAAGAGCGAGAGGAGCCGAGAGTTTGAAACAGGAGCTGGGGTTTGAAAGAGAGAGAAGAGCCGGGAGTTTTAAAGACCGAGTGGAGCCGAGAGATTGCAAGTGGAGCCGAGAGTTTGAAAGATTGAGTGGAGCCGGGAGTTTGAAAGAGCGAGAGGAGCCGGGAGTTTGAAAGAGCGAGGGGAGCCGGGAGTTTGAAAGAGCGAGAGGAGCCGGCAATTGAAAGATCGAGAGGAGCCGGGAGTTCGAAAGATCGAGAGGAGCCGGGAGTTTGAAAGAGCGAGAGGAGCCGGGGGTTGAAAGATCGAGAGGAGCCGGTAGTTTGAAAGATCGAGAGGAGCCGGGAGTTTGAAAGATCGAGAGGAGCCGGGAGTTTGAAAGATCGAGAGGAGCCGGGGTTTGAAAGATCGAGAGGAGCCGGGAGTTTGAAAGAGCGAGAAGAGCCGGGAGTTTGAAAGAGCGAGAGGAGCCGGGAGTTTCAAAGAGGAGCTGGGAGTTTAAAGAACGAGAGATGCCTGGAGTTTGAAAGAGCGAAAGGTGTCCGGAGTTTGAAAGAGCGTGAGTAGCCGGGGGGTAGAAAGAGCGAGAGGAGCAGGGAGTTTGAACGAGCGAGAAGAGCCGGGAGTTTTAAAGACCGAGTGGAGCCGGGAGATTGCAAGAGGAGCCGGGAGTTTGAAAGATCGAGAGGAGCCGGGAGTTTGAAAGAGCGAGAGGAGCCGGGGGTTGAAAGATCGAGAGGAGCCGGGAGTTTGAAAGAGCGAGAGGAGCCGGTAATTTGAAAGATCGAGAGCAGCGGGGAGTTTTAAAGATCGAGAGGATCCAGGAGTTTGAAAGAGGAGCTGGGAGTTTGAAAGATCGAGAGGAGCCAGGTGTTTGAATGACCGAGAGGAGCCGGGACATAGAAAGAGCGAGAGCTGCCGAGAGTTTGAAAGACCGAGAGGAGCCAAGAGTTTGAATTATCGAGAGGTGCCGGGAGATTGAAAGAGCGAGAGGAGCCGGGAGTTTGAACGAGGTACCGGGAGTTTGAAAGAGCGACAGGAGCCGCGAGTTTGAAAGACCGAGAGGAGCCGGGAGTTTTAAACAGGAGCCGTGAGTTTGAAAGAGCGTGAGGAGCCGGGTGTGTGAAAGAGCGAGACGAGCCGGGAGATTGAAAGAGCGAGAGGAGCCGAGAGTTTGAAAGAGCGAGACGAGCCGGGAGTTTGAAAGAGCGAGACGAGCCTGGAGATTGAAAGAGCGAGATGAGCCGGGAGTTTGAAACAGGAGCTGGGGGTTTGAAAGAGCGAGACGAGCCGGGAGATTGAAAGAGGGAGAGGAGCCGAGAGTTTGAAAGAGCGAGACGAGCCGGGAGTTTGAAACAGGAGCTGGGGGTTTGAAAGAGCGAGAAGAGCCGGGAGTTGTAAAGACCGAGTGGAGCCGGGAGTTTGAAAGAGGAGCCGGGAGTTTGAAAGAGCGAGACGAGCCGGAAGATTGAAAGATCGAGAGGAGCCGAGAGTTTGAAAGAGCGAGAGGAGCCGGGTGTTTGAAAGAGCGAGAGGAGCCAAGAGATTGAATGATCCAGAGGAGCCCGTGGTTTGAAAGAGCGAGAGATGCCTGGAGTTCGAAAGAGCGAAAGGTGTCGGGAGTTTGAAAGAGCGTGAGGAGCCGGGGGTTGAAAGATCGAGAGGAGCAGAGAGTTTGAAAGATCGAGAGGAGCCGGGAATTTGAAAGATCGAGAGGAGCCGAGAGTTTTAAAGATCGAGAGGAGCCGGGAGTTTCAAAGAGCGAGAGGAGCAGGGAGTTTGAAAGAGCGAGAGGAGCCGGGAGTTTGAAAGAGCGAGAGGAGCCGGGAGTTTCAAAGAGCGAGAGCAGCCGGGAGTTTCAAAGAGCGAGAGGAGCAGGGAGTTTGAAAGAGCGAGAGGAGCCGGGAGTTTCAAAGAGCAAGAGGAGCCGGGAGTTTGAACGAGCGAGAGGAGCAGGGAGTTTCAAAGAGCGAGAGGAGCCGGGAGTTTCAAAGAGGAGCTGTGAGTTGAAAGAACGAGAGGAGCCGGGAGTTTGAAAGAGCGAGACGAGCCGGGAGTTTCAAAGAGGAGCTGGGAGTTGAAAGAGTGATGGGAGCCGGGAGTTTCAAAGATCGAGAGGAGCCGGGCGATTGAAGGATCGAGAGGAGCCGGGAGTTTCAAAGATCGAGAGGAGCCGGGCGATTGAAAAATCGAGAGGAGCCTGGAGTTTCAAAGAGGAGCTGGGAGTTGAAAGAGCAACAGGAGCCGGGAGGTTTAAAGATCGAGAGTAGCCGGGAGTTTGAAGGAGCGAGGAGTTTGAAAGAGGAGCTGTGAGTTTGAAAGAGCGAGACGAGCCGGGAGATTGAACGAGTGAGAGGAGCCGAGAGTTTGAAAGAGCGAGATGAGCCGGGCGTTTGAAACAGGAGCTGGGCGTTTGAAAGAGCGAGAGGAGCCGGGAGTTTCAAAGAGGAGCTGGGAGTTGAAAGAACGAGAGATGCCTGGAGTTTGAAAGAGCGAAAGGTGTCCGGAGTTTGAAAGAGCGTGAGGAGCCGGGGGGTAGAAAGATCGAGAGGAGCGGGAAGTTAGAACGAGCGAGAGGAGCCGGGAGTTTCAAAGAGCGAGAGGAGCAGGGAGTTTGAAAGAGCGAGAAGAGCCGGGAGTTTTAAAGACCGAGTGGAGCCGGGAGATTGCAAGAGGAGCCGGGAGTTTGAAAGATTGAGAGGAGCCGGGAGTTTGAAAGAGCGAGAGGAGCCGGGAGTTCGAAAGATCGAGAGGAGCCGAGAGTTTTAAAGATCGACAGGAGCCGGGAGTTTCAAAGAGCGAGAGGAGCAGGGAGTTTGAAAGAGCGAGAGGAGCCGGGAGTTTGAAAGAGCGAGAGGAGCCGGGAGTTTCAAAGAGCGAGAGCAGCCGGGAGTTTCAAAGAGCGAGAGGAGCAGGGAGTTTGAAAGAGCGAGAGGAGCCGGGAGTTTCAAAGAGCAAGAGGAGCCGGGAGTTTGAATGAGCAAGAGGAGCAGGGAGTTTCAAAGAGCGAGAGGAGCCGGGCGTTTCAAAGAGGAGCTGTGAGTTGAAAGATCGAGAGGAGCCGGGAGTTTGAAAGAGCGAGAGGAGCCGGGAGTTTCAAAGAGGAGCTGGGAGTTGAAAGAGTGATGGGAGCCGGGAGTTTCAAAGATCGAGAGGAGCCGGGCGATTGAAAGATCGAAAGGAGCCGGGAGTTTCAAAGATCGAGAGGAGCCGGGCGATTGAAAAATCGAGAGGAGCCTGGAGTTTCAAAGAGGAGCTGGGAGTTGAAAGAGCGAGAGGAGCCAGGTTTTTCAAAGATCGAGAGGAGCCGGGCGATTGAAAGATCGAGAGGAGCCGGGAGTTTCAAAGATCGAGAGGAGTTGGGAGTTTGAACGAGCGAGAGGAGCCGGGAATTTGGACGAGCGAGTGGAGCCGGGAGTTTTAAAGATCGAGAGGAGCCGGGAGTTTCAAAGAGGAGCTGGGACTTGAAAGAGCGAGAGGAGCCAGGAGTTTCAAAGATCGAGAGGAGCCGGGCGATTGAAAGATCGAGAGGAGCCGGGAGTTTGAAAGATCGAGAGGAGTCGGGAGTTTGAAAGAACGAGAGCAGCCGGGCGATTGAAAGAGCGAGTGGCGCCGGGAGTTTTAAAGATCGAGAGGCGCCGGGAATTTGAAAGAGCAAGATGACTCGAGAGTTTGAAAGAGCAAGAGCAACCAGGAGATTGAAAGAGGTCGAGAAGCCCAGAGTTTGAAAGGGCGACAGGAGCCGAGAGTTTGAAATAGTGGGAGGAGCCGCGAGTTTCAAAGAGCGACAGGAGCCGCGAGTTTGAAAGATCGAGAGGAGCCGGGAGTTTGAAGGAGCGAGAGGAGCCGAGAGTTTGAAAGAGCGAGAGGAGCCGAGAGTTTGAAACAGGAGCTGGGGTTTGAAAGAGAGAGAAGAGCCGGGAGTTTTAAAGACCGAGTGGAGCCGGGAGATTGCAAGTGGAGCCGAGAGTTTGAAAGATTGAGTGGAGCCGGGAGTTTGAAAGAGCGAGAGGAGCCGGGAGTTTGAAAGAGCGAGGGGAGCCGGGAGTTTGAAAGAGCGAGAGGAGCCGGCAATTGAAAGATCGAGAGGAGCCGGGAGTTCGAAAGATCGAGAGGAGCCGGGAGTTTGAAAGAGCGAGAGGAGCCGGGGGTTGAAAGATCGAGAGGAGCCGGTAGTTTGAAAGATCGAGAGGAGCCGGGAGTTTGAAAGATCGAGAGGAGCCGGGAGTTTGAAAGATCGAGAGGAGCCGGGGTTTGAAAGATCGAGAGGAGCCGGGAGTTTGAAAGAGCGAGAAGAGCCGGGAGTTTGAAAGAGCGAGAGGAGCCGGGAGTTTCAAAGAGGAGCTGGGAGTTTAAAGAACGAGAGATGCCTGGAGTTTGAAAGAGCGAAAGGTGTCCGGAGTTTGAAAGAGCGTGAGGAGCCGGGGGGTAGAAAGAGCGAGAGGAGCAGGGAGTTTGAACGAGCGAGAAGAGCCGGGAGTTTTAAAGACCGAGTGGAGCCGGGAGATTGCAAGAGGAGCCGGGAGTTTGAAAGATCGAGAGGAGCCGGGAGTTTGAAAGAGCGAGAGGAGCCGGGGGTTGAATGATCGAGAGGAGCCGGGAGTTTGAAAGAGGAGCCGGTAATTTGAAAGATCGAGAGCAGCGGGGAGTTTTAAAGATCGAGAGGATCCAGGAGTTTGAAAGAGGAGCTGGGAGTTTGAAAGATCGAGAGGAGCCAGGTGTTTGAATGACCGAGAGGAGCCGGGACATAGAAAGAGCGAGAGCTGCCGAGAGTTTGAAAGACCGAGAGGAGCCAAGAGTTTGAATTATCGAGAGGTGCCGGGAGATTGAAAGAGCGAGAGGAGCCGGGAGTTTCAACGAGGTACCGGGAGTTTGAAAGAGCGACAGGAGCCGCGAGTTTGAAAGACCGAGAGGAGCCGGGAGTTTTAAACAGGAGCCGTGAGTTTGAAAGAGCGTGAGGAGCCGGGTGTGTGAAAGAGCGAGACGAGCCGGCAGATTGAAAGAGCGAGAGGAGCCGAGAGTTTGAAAGAGCGAGACGAGCCGGGAGTTTGAAAGAGCGAGACGAGCCTGGAGATTGAAAGAGCGAGATGAGCCGGGAGTTTGAAACAGGAGCTGGGGGTTTGAAAGAGCGAGACGAGCCGGGAGATTGAAAGAGGGAGAGGAGCCGAGAGTTTGAAAGAGCGAGACGAGCCGGGAGTTTGAAACAGGAGCTGGGGGTTTGAAAGAGCGAGAAGAGCCGGGAGTTGTAAAGACCGAGTGGAGCCGGGAGTTTGAAAGAGGAGCCGGGAGTTTGAAAGAGCGAGACGAGCCGGAAGATTGAAAGATCGAGAGGAGCCGAGAGTTTGAAAGAGCGAGAGGAGCCGGGTGTTTGAAAGAGCGAGAGGAGCCAAGAGATTGAATGATCCAGAGGAGCCCGTGGTTTGAAAGAGCGAGAGATGCCTGGAGTTCGAAAGAGCGAAAGGTGTCGGGAGTTTGAAAGAGCGTGAGGAGCCGGGGGTTGAAAGATCGAGAGGAGCAGAGAGTTTGAAAGATCGAGAGGAGCCGGGAATTTGAAAGATCGAGAGGAGCCGAGAGTTTTAAAGATCGAGAGGAGCCGGGAGTTTCAAAGAGCGAGAGGAGCAGGGAGTTTGAAAGAGCGAGAGGAGCCGGGAGTTTGAAAGAGCGAGAGGAGCCGGGAGTTTCAAAGAGCGAGAGCAGCCGGGAGTTTCAAAGAGCGAGAGGAGCAGGGAGTTTGAAAGAGCGAGAGGAGCCGGGAGTTTCAAAGAGCAAGAGGAGCCGGGAGTTTGAACGAGCGAGAGGAGCAGGGAGTTTCAAAGAGCGAGAGGAGCCGGGAGTTTCAAAGAGGAGCTGTGAGTTGAAAGAACGAGAGGAGCCGGGAGTTTGAAAGAGCGAGACGAGCCGGGAGTTTCAAAGAGGAGCTGGGAGTTGAAAGAGTGATGGGAGCCGGGAGTTTCAAAGATCGAGAGGAGCCGGGCGATTGAAGGATCGAGAGGAGCCGGGAGTTTCAAAGATCGAGAGGAGCCGGGCGATTGAAAAATCGAGAGGAGCCTGGAGTTTCAAAGAGGAGCTGGGAGTTGAAAGAGCGAGTGGAGCCAGGTTTTTCAAAGATCGAGAGGAGCCGGGCGATTGAAACATCGAGAGGAGCCGGGAGTTTCAAAGATCGAGAGGAGTTGGGAGTTTGAACGAGCGAGAGGAGCCGGGAATTTGGACGAGCGAGTGGAGCCGGGAGTTTTAAAGATCGAGAGGAGCCGGGAGTTTCAAAGAGGAGCTGGGACTTGAAAGAGCGAGAGGAGCCAGGAGTTTCAAAGATCGAGAGGAGCCGGGCGATTGAAAGATCGAGAGGAGCCGGGAGTTTGAAAGATCGAGAGGAGTCGGGAGTTTGAAAGAACGAGAGCAGCCGGGCGATTGAAAGAGCGAGTGGCGCCGGGAGTTTTAAAGATCGAGAGGCGCCGGAATTTGAAAGAGCAAGATGACTCGAGAGTTTGAAAGAGCAAGAGCAACCAGGAGATTGAAAGAGGTCGAGAAGCCCAGAGTTTGAAAGGGCGACAGGAGCCGAGAGTTTGAAATAGTGGGAGGAGCCGCGAGTTTCAAAGAGCGACAGGAGCCGCGAGTTTGAAAGATCGAGAGGAGCCGGGAGTTTGAAGGAGCGAGAGGAGCCGAGAGTTTGAAAGAGCGAGAGGAGCCGAGAGTTTGAAACAGGAGCTGGGGTTTGAAAGAGAGAGAAGAGCCGGGAGTTTTAAAGACCGAGTGGAGCCGGGAGATTGCAAGTGGAGCCGAGAGTTTGAAAGATCGAGTGGAGCCGGGAGTTTGAAAGAGCGAGAGGAGCCGGGAGTTTGAAAGAGCGAGGGGAGCCGGGAGTTTGAAAGAGCGAGAGGAGCCGGGAATTGAAAGATCGAGAGGAGCCGGGAGTTTGAAAGATCGAGAGGAGCCGGGAGTTTGAAAGAGCGAGAGGAGCCGGGGGTTGAAAGATCGAGAGGAGCCGGTAGTTTGAAAGATCGAGAGGAGCCGGGAGTTTGAAAGAGCGAGAGGAGCGAGGAGTTTGAAAGAGGAGCTGTGAGTTTGAAAGAGCGAGAAGAGCCGGGAGTTTGAAAGAGCGAGAGGAGCCGGGAGTTTCAAAGAGGAGCTGGGAGTTGAAAGAACGAGAGATGCCTGGAGTTTGAAAGAGCGAAAGGTGTCCGGAGTTTGAAAGAGCGTGAGGAGCCGGGGGGTAGAAAGATCGAGAGCAGAGGGAAGTTTGAACGAGCGAGAGGAGCCGGGAGTTTCAAAGAGCGAGAGGAGCAGGGAGTTTGAAAGAGCGAGAAGAGCCGGGAGTTTTAAAGACCGAGTGGAGCCGGGAGATTGCAAGAGGAGCCGGGAGTTTGAAAGATCGAGAGGAGCCGGGAGTTTGAAAGAGCGAGAGGAGCCGGGGGTTGAAAGATCGAGAGGAGCCGGGAGTTTGAAAGAGCGAGAGGAGCCGGTAGTTTGAAAGATCGAGAGGAGCCGGGAGTTTGAAAGAGCGAGAGGAGCCGGTAATTTGAAAGATCGAGAGCAGCGGGGAGTTTTAAAGATCGAGAGGATCCAGGAGTTTGAAAGAGGAGCTGGGAGTTTGAAAGATCGAGAGGAGCCAGGTGTTTGAATGACCGAGAGGAGCCGGGACATAGAAAGAGCGAGAGCTGCCGAGAGTTTGAAAGACCGAGAGGAGCCAAGAGTTTGAATTATCGAGAGGTGCCGGGAGATTGAAAGAGCGAGAGGAGCCGGGAGTTTCAACGAGGTACCGGGAGTTTGAAAGAGCGACAGGAGCCGCGAGTTTGAAAGACCGAGAGGAGCCGGGAGTTTTAAACAGGAGCCGTGAGTTTGAAAGAGCGTGAGGAGCCGGGTGTGTGAAAGAGCGAGACGAGCCGGGAGATTGAAAGAGCGAGAGGAGCCGAGAGTTTGAAAGAGCGAGACGAGCCGGGAGTTTGAAAGAGCGAGACGAGCCTGGAGATTGAAAGAGCGAGATGAGCCGGGAGTTTGAAACAGGAGCTGGGGGTTTGAAAGAGCGAGACGAGCCGGGAGATTGAAAGAGGGAGAGGAGCCGAGAGTTTGAAAGAGCGAGACGAGCCGGGAGTTTGAAACAGGAGCTGGGGGTTTGAAAGGGCGAGAAGAGCCGGGAGTTGTAAAGACCGAGTGGAGCCGGGAGTTTGAAAGAGGAGCCGGGAGTTTGAAAGAGCGAGACGATCCGGAAGATTGAAAGATCGAGAGGAGCCGAGAGTTTGAAAGAGCGAGAGGAGCCGGGTGTTTGAAAGAGCGAGAGGAGCCAAGAGATTGAATGATCCAGAGGAGCCCGTGGTTTGAAAGAGCGAGAGATGCCTGGAGTTCGAAAGAGCGAAAGGTGTCGGGAGTTTGAAAGAGCGTGAGGAGCCGGGGGTTGAAAGATCGAGAGGAGCAGAGAGTTTGAAAGATCGAGAGGAGCCGGGAATTTGAAAGATCGAGAGGAGCCGAGAGTTTTAAAGATCGAGAGGAGCCGGGCGATTGAAAGATCGAGAGGAGCCGGGAGTTTGAAAGATCGAGAGGAGTCGGGAGTTTGAAAGAACGGGAGCAGCCGGGCGATTGAAAGAGCGAGTGGCGCCGGGAGTTTTAAAGATCGAGAGGCGCCGGAATTTGAAAGAGCAAGATGACTCGAATGTTTGAAAGAGCAAGAGCAACCAGGAGATTGAAAGAGGTCGAGAAGCCCAGAGTTTGAAAGAGCGACAGGAGCCGAGAGATTGAAATAGTGGGAGGAGCCGCGAGTTTCAAAGAGCGACAGCAGCCGCGAGTTTGAAAGATCGAGAGGAGCCGGGAGTTTGAAGGAGCGAGAGGAGCCGAGAGTTTGAAAGAGCGAGAGGAGCCGAGAGTTTGAAACAGGAGCTGGGGTTTGAAAGAGAGAGAAGAGCCGGGAGTTTTAAAGACCGAGTGGAGCCGGGAGATTGCAAGTGGAGCCGAGAGTTTGAAAGATCGAGTGGAGCCGGGAGTTTGAAAGAGCGAGAGGAGCCGGGAGTTTGAAAGAGCGAGGGGAGCCGGGAGTTTGAAAGAGCGAGAGGAGCCGGGAATTGAAAGATCGAGAGGAGCCGGGAGTTTGAAAGATCGAGAGGAGCGGGAGTTTGATAGAGCGAGAGGAGCCGGGGGTTGAAAGATCGAGAGGAGCCGGTAGTTTGAAAGATCGAGAGGAGCCGGGAGTTTGAAAGATCGAGAGGAGCCGGGAGTTTGAAAGATCGAGAGGAGCCGGGGGTTGAAAGATCGAGAGGAGCCGGCAGTTTCAAAGAGCGAGAGGAGCCGGGAGTTTGAAAGATCGAGAGGAGCCGGGAGTTTGAAAGAGCGAGAGGAGCCGGGGGTTGAAAGGTCGAGAGGAGCCGGCAGTTTGAAAGAGCGAGAGGAGCCGGGAGGTTTAAAGATCGAGAGTAGCCGGGAGTTTGAAAGAGCGAAAGGAGCGAGGAGTTTGAAAGAGGAGCTGTGAGTTTGAAAGAGCGAGACGAGCCGGGAGATTGAACGAGTGAGAGGAGCCGAGAGTTTGAAAGAGCGAGATGAGCCGGGCGTTTGAAACAGGAGCTGGGCGTTTGAAATAGCGCGAAGAGCCGGGAGTTTGAAAGAGCGAGAGGAGCCGGGAGTTTCAAAGAGGAGCTGGGAGTTGAAAGAACGAGAGATGCCTGGAGTTTGAAAGAGCGAAAGGTGTCCGGAGTTTGAAACATCGAGAGGAGCCGGGAGTTTCAAAGATCGAGAGGAGTTGGGAGTTTGAACGAGCGAGAGGAGCCGGGAATTTGGACGAGCGAGTGGAGCCGGGAGTTTTAAAGATCGAGAGGAGCCGGGAGTTTCAAAGAGGAGCTGGGACTTGAAAGAGCGAGAGGAGCCAGGAGTTTCAAAGATCGAGAGGAGCCGGGCGATTGAAAGATCGAGAGGAGCCGGGAGTTTGAAAGATCGAGAGGAGTCGGGAGTTTGAAAGAACGAGAGCAGCCGGGCGATTGAAAGAGCGAGTGGCGCCGGGAGTTTTAAAGATCGAGAGGCGCCGGAATTTGAAAGAGCAAGATGACTCGAGAGTTTGAAAGAGCAAGAGCAACCAGGAGATTGAAAGAGGTCGAGAAGCCCAGAGTTTGAAAGGGCGACAGGAGCCGAGAGTTTGAAATAGTGGGAGGAGCCGCGAGTTTCAAAGAGCGACAGGAGCCGCGAGTTTGAAAGATCGAGAGGAGCCGGGAGTTTGAAGGAGCGAGAGGAGCCGAGAGTTTGAAAGAGCGAGAGGAGCCGAGAGTTTGAAACAGGAGCTGGGGTTTGAAAGAGAGAGAAGAGCCGGGAGTTTTAAAGACCGAGTGGAGCCGGGAGATTGCAAGTGGAGCCGAGAGTTTGAAAGATCGAGTGGAGCCGGGAGTTTGAAAGAGCGAGAGGAGCCGGGAGTTTGAAAGAGCGAGGGGAGCCGGGATTTGAAAGAGCGAGAGGAGCCGGGAATTGAAAGATCGAGAGGAGCCGGGAGTTTGAAAGATCGAGAGGAGCCGGGAGTTTGAAAGAGCGAGAGGAGCCGGGGGTTGAAAGATCGAGAGGAGCCGGTAGTTTGAAAGATCGAGAGGAGCCGGGAGTTTGAAAGATCGAGAGGAGCCGGGAGTTTGAAAGATCGAGAGGAGCCGGGGGTTGAAAGATCGAGAGGAGCCGGCAGTTTCAAAGAGCGAGAGGAGCCGGGAGTTTGAAAGATCGAGAGGAGCCGGGAGTTTGAAAGAGCGAGAGGAGCCGGGGGTTGAAAGGTCGAGAGGAGCCGGCAGTTTGAAAGAGCGAGAGGAGCCGGGAGGTTTAAAGATCGAGAGTAGCCGGGAGTTTGAAAGAGCGAGAGGAGCGAGGAGTTTGAAAGAGGAGCTGTGAGTTTGAAAGAGCGAGACGAGCCGGGAGATTGAACGAGTGAGAGGAGCCGAGAGTTTGAAAGAGCGAGATGAGCCGGGCGTTTGAAACAGGAGCTGGGCGTTTGAAAGAGCGAGAAGAGCCGGGAGTTTGAAAGAGCGAGAGGAGCCGGGAGTTTCAAAGAGGAGCTGGGAGTTGAAAGAACGAGAGATGCCTGGAGTTTGAAAGAGCGAAAGGTGTCCGGAGTTTGAAAGAGCGTGAGGAGCTGGGAGTTTGAAAGAGCGAGAGGAGCCGGGAGTTTGAAAGTGCGAGAGGAGCCGGGAGTTTGAAAGAGCGAGAGGAGCCTGGAGTTTGAAAGAGCGAGAAGAGCCGGGAGTTTGAAATAGGGAGAGGAGCCGGGAGTTTGAATGATCGAGAGCCACCTGGAGATTGAATGAGCGAGAGGAGTCGAGAGTTTGAAAGAGCGAGAGGAGCCGGGAGTTTCAAAGAGCGAGAGGAGCCGGGAGTTTGAAAGAGCGAGAAGAGCCGTGGGTTTTAAAGACCGATTCATGCCGGGAGTTTGAAAGAGGAGCCTGTTGTTTGAAAGAGCGAGATGAGACGGGAGTTTGAACGAGCGAGAGGAGCCGGCAATTTGATATAGGGAGAGGAGCCAGGAGTTTGAATGATCGAGAGCAGCCTGGAGATTGAAAGAGCGAGAGGAGCCGAGAGTTTGAAAGAGCGAGAGGAGCCGGGAGTTTGAAAGAACGAGAGGAGCCGGGAGTTTCAAAGAGAGAGAGGAGCCGGGAGTTTCAAAGAGGAGCTGGGGGTTTGAAAGAGCGAGAAGAGCCGTGGGGTTTAAAGACCGATTGAAGCCGGGAGTTTGAAAGAGGAGCCGGTTGTTTGAAAGTGCGAGACGTGCCAAGAGATTGAATGATCCAGAGGAACCCGTGTTTTGAAAGAGCGAGAGATGCGTGGGGTTTGAAAGAGCGAAAGGTGTCGGGAGTTTGAAAGAGCGTGAGGGGCCGGTGGTAGAAAGATCGAGAGGAGCGGGGAGTTTGAACGAACAAGAGGAGCCGGGAGTTTCAAAAAGCGAGAGGAGCTGGAGCTTGAAAGAGCGAGAGGAGCCGGGAGTTTGAAAGAGCGAGAGGAGCCGTGAGTTTGAAAGAGCGAGAGGAGCCGGGAGTTTGAAAGAGCGAGAGGAGCCGGGAGTTTGAAAGAGCGAGAGGAGCCGGGAGTTTCCAAGAGGAGCTGGGAGTTGAAAGAGCGAGAGGAGCCAGGAGTTTCAAAGATCGAGAGGAGCCGGGCGATTTAAAGATCGAGAGGAGCCGGGAGTTTCAAAGATCGAGAGGAGCCTGGAGTTTCAAAGAGGAGCTGGGAGTTGAAAGAGCGAGAGGAGCCAGGAGTTTCAAAGATCGAGAGGAGCCGGGCGATTGAAAGAGCGAGAGGAGCCGGGAGTTTCAAAGATCGAGAGGAGTCGGGAGTTTGAACGAGCGAGAGGAGCCGGGGGTTTTAAAGATCGAGAGGAGCCGGGAGTATCAAAGAGGAGCTGGGAGTTGAAAGAGCGAGAGGAGCCACGAGTTTGAAAGATCGAGATGAGCCGGGCGATTGAAAGACCGAGAGGAGCCGGGAGTTTGAAAGATCGAGAGGAGTCGGGAGTTTGAAAGAACGAGAGCAGCCGTGCGATTGAAAGGGCGAGTGGAGCCGGGAGTTTTAAAGATCGAGAGGCGCCGGAAATTTGAAAGAGCAAGATGACTCGAGAGTTTGAAAGAGCATGAGCAACCAGGAGATTGAAAGAGGTCGAGAAGCCGAGTGTTTGAAAGAGCGACAGGAGCCGCGAGTTTGAAAGAGCGAGAGGAGCCGGGAGTTTGTAATATCGAGAGGAGCCGGGAGTTTGAAGGAGCGAGAGGAGCCGAGAGTTTGAAAGAGCGACAGGAGCCTGGAGTTTGAAAGAGCGAGAGGAGCCGGGGGTTGAAAGATCGAGAGGAGCCGGGAGTTTGAAAGATCGAGAGGAGCAGGGAGTTTGAAAGAGCGAGAGGAGCCGGGGGTTGAAAGATCGAGAGGAGCCGGGAGTTTGAAAGATCGACAGGAGCCGGGAGTTTGAAAGATCGAGAGGAGCCGGGAGTTTGAAAGATCGAGAGGAGCAGGGGGTTGAAAGATCGAGAGGAGCCGGCAGTTTGAAAGAGCGAGAGGAGCCGGGAGTTTGACAGATCGAGAGGAGCCGGGAGTTTGAAAGAGCGAGAGGAGCCGGAGGTTGAAAGGTCGAGAGGAGCCGGCAGTTTGAAAGAGCGAGAGGAGCCGGGAGGTTTAAAGATCGAGAGCAGCTGGGAGTTTGAAAGTGCGAGAGGAGCGAGGAGTTTGAAAGAGGAGCTGTGAGTTTGAAAGAACGATACGAGCCGGGAGATTGAACGAGTGAGAGGAGCCGAGAGTTTGAAAGAGCGAGATGAGCCGGGCGTTTGAAACATTAGCTGGGCGTATGAAAGAGCGAGAAGAGCCGGGAGTTTGAAAGAGCGAGAGGAGCCGGGAATTTCAAAGAGGAGCTGGGAGTTGAAAGAGCGAGAGGAGCCGGGAGTTTGAAACAGGAGCTGGGGGTTTGAAAGAGCGAGAAGAGCCATGAGTTTTAAAGACCGCTTGAAGACGGGAGTTTGAAAGAGGAGCCGGGAGTTTGAAAGAGCGAGATGAGCCAGGCGATTGAAAGAGCGAGAGGTGCCGGGAGTTTCAAAGACCGAGAGGAGCTGGGAGTTTGAAAGAGCGAGAGGAGCCGGGAGTTTGAAAGTGCGAGAGGAGCCGGGAGTTTGAAAGAGCGAGAGGAGCCTGGAGTTTGAAAGAGCGAGAGGAGCCGGGAGTTTGAAATAGGGAGAGGAGCCAGGAGTTTGAATGATCGAGAGCAACCTGGAGATTGAAAGAGCGAGAGGAGTCGAGAGTTTGAAAGAGCGAGAGAGGAGCCGGGAGTTTCAAAGAGCGAGAGGAGCCGGGAGTTTGAAAGAGCGAGAAGAGCCGTGGGTTTTAAAGACCGATTCATGCCGGGAGTTTGAAAGAGCGAGAGGAGCCGGGAGTTTCCAAGAGGAGCTGGGAGTTGAAAGAGCGAGAGGAGCCAGGAGTTTCAAAGATCGAGAGGAGCCGGGCGATTTAAAGATCGAGAGGAGCCGGGAGTTTCAAAGATCGAGAGGAGCCTGGAGTTTCAAAGAGGAGCTGGGAGTTGAAAGAGCGAGAGGAGCCAGGAGTTTCAAAGATCGAGAGGAGCCGGGCGATTGAAAGAGCGAGAGGAGCCGGGAGTTTCAAAGATCGAGAGGAGTCGGGAGTTTGAACGAGCGAGAGGAGCCGGGGGTTTTAAAGATCGAGAGGAGCCGGGAGTATCAAAGAGGAGCTGGGAGTTGAAAGAGCGAGAGGAGCCACGAGTTTGAAAGATCGAGATGAGCCGGGCGATTGAAAGACCGAGAGGAGCCGGGAGTTTGAAAGATCGAGAGGAGTCGGGAGTTTGAAAGAACGAGAGCAGCCGTGCGATTGAAAGGGCGAGTGGAGCCGGGAGTTTTAAAGATCGAGAGGCGCCGGAAATTTGAAAGAGCAAGATGACTCGAGAGTTTGAAAGAGCATGAGCAACCAGGAGATTGAAAGAGGTCGAGAAGCCGAGTGTTTGAAAGAGCGACAGGAGCCGCGAGTTTGAAAGAGCGAGAGGAGCCGGGAGTTTGTAATATCGAGAGGAGCCGGGAGTTTGAAGGAGCGAGAGGAGCCGAGAGTTTGAAAGAGCGAGAGGAGCCGAGAGTTTGAAACAGGAGCTGGGGTTTGAAAGAGCGAGAAGAGCCGGGAGTTTTAAAGACTGAGTGGAGCCGGGAGATTGCAAGTGGAGCCGAGAGTTTGTAATATCGAGTGGAGCCGGGAGTTTGAAAGAGCAAGAGGAGCCGGGAGTTTGAAAGAGCGACAGGAGCCTGGAGTTTGAAAGAGCGAGAGGAGCCGGGGGTTGAAAGATCGAGAGGAGCCGGGAGTTTGAAAGATCGAGAGGAGCAGGGAGTTTGAAAGAGCGAGAGGAGCCGGGGGTTGAAAGATCGAGAGGAGCCGGGAGTTTGAAAGATCGACAGGAGCCGGGAGTTTGAAAGATCGAGAGGAGCCGGGAGTTTGAAAGATCGAGAGGAGCAGGGGGTTGAAAGATCGAGAGGAGCCGGCAGTTTGAAAGAGCGAGAGGAGCCGGGAGTTTGACAGATCGAGAGGAGCCGGGAGTTTGAAAGAGCGAGAGGAGCCGGAGGTTGAAAGGTCGAGAGGAGCCGGCAGTTTGAAAGAGCGAGAGGAGCCGGGAGGTTTAAAGATCGAGAGCAGCTGGGAGTTTGAAAGTGCGAGAGGAGCGAGGAGTTTGAAAGAGGAGCTGTGAGTTTGAAAGAACGATACGAGCCGGGAGATTGAACGAGTGAGAGGAGCCGAGAGTTTGAAAGAGCGAGATGAGCAGGGCGTTTGAAACATTAGCTGGGCGTATGAAAGAGCGAGAAGAGCCGGGAGTTTGAAAGAGCGAGAGGAGCCGGGAATTTCAAAGAGGAGCTGGGAGTTGAAAGAGCGAGAGGAGCCGGGAGTTTGAAACAGGAGCTGGGGGTTTGAAAGAGCGAGAAGAGCCATGAGTTTTAAAGACCGCTTGAAGACGGGAGTTTGAAAGAGGAGCCGGGAGTTTGAAAGAGCGAGATGAGCCAGGCGATTGAAAGAGCGAGAGGTGCCGGGAGTTTCAAAGACCGAGAGGAGCTGGGAGTTTGAAAGAGCGAGAGGAGCCGGGAGTTTGAAAGTGCGAGAGGAGCCGGGAGTTTGAAAGAGCGAGAGGAGCCTGGAGTTTGAAAGAGCGAGAGGAGCCGGGAGTTTGAAATAGGGAGAGGAGCCAGGAGTTTGAATGATCGAGAGCAACCTGGAGATTGAAAGAGCGAGAGGAGTCGAGAGTTTGAAAGAGCGAGAGAGGAGCCGGGAGTTTCAAAGAGCGAGAGGAGCCGGGAGTTTGAAAGAGCGAGAAGAGCCGTGGGTTTTAAAGACCGATTCATGCCGGGAGTTTGAAAGAGGAGCCTGTTGTTTGAAAGAGCGAGATGAGCCGGGAGTTTGAACGAGCGAAAGGTGCCGACAGTTTGAAAGAGCGAGAGGAGCCAAGAGATTGAATGATCCAGAGGAACCCGTGTTTTGAAAGAGCGAGAGATGCGTGGGGTTTCAAAGAGCGAAAGGTGTCGGGAGTTTGAAAGAGCGTGAGGAGCCGGGGGTAGAAAGATCGAGAGGAGCGGGGTGTTTGAACGAGCGAGAGGAGCCGGGAGTTTCAAAAAGCGAGAGGAGCTGGAGTTTGAAAGAGCGAGAGGAGCCGGGAGTTTCAAAGAGCGAGAGGAGCCGGGAGTTTGAAAGAGCGAGAGGAGCCGGGAGTTTGAAAGAGCGAGAGGAGCCGCGAGTTTGAAAGAGCGAGAGGAGCCGGGAGTTTGAACGAGCGAGAGGAGCCGGGAGTTTCAAAAAGCGAGAGGAGCTGGAGTTTGAAAGAGCGAGAGGAGCCTGGAGTTTGAAAGAGCGAGAGATGCGTGGGGTTTCAAAGAGCGAAAGGTGTCGGGAGTTTGAAAGAGCGTGAGGAGCCGGGGGTAGAAAGATCGAGAGGAGCGGGGTGTTTGAACGAGCGAGAGGAGCCGGGAGTTTCAAAAAGCGAGAGGAGCTGGAGTTTGAAAGAGCGAGAGGAGCCGGGAGTTTCAAAGAGCGAGAGGAGCCGGGAGTTTGAAAGAGCGAGAGGAGCCGGGAGTTTGAAAGAGCGAGAGGAGCCGCGAGTTTGAAAGAGCGAGAGGAGCCGGGAGTTTGAACGAGCGAGAGGAGCCGGGAGTTTCAAAAAGCGAGAGGAGCTGGAGTTTGAAAGAGCGAGAGGAGCCGGGAGTTTCAAAGAGCGAGAGGAGCCGGGAGTTTGAAAGAGCGAGAGGAGCCGGGAGTTTGAAAGAGCGAGAGGAGCCGCGAGTTTGAAAGAGCGAGAGGAGCCGGGAGTTTCAAAGAGGAGCTGGAAGTTGAAAGAGCGAGAGGAGCCAGGGGTTACAAAGATCGAGAGGAGCCGGGCGATTGAAAGATCGAGAGGAGCCGGGAGTTTCAAAGATCGAGAGGAGCCGGGCGATTGAAAAATCGAGAGAGCCACGAGTTTGAAAGAGGAGCTGGGAGTTGAAAGAGCGAGAGGAGCCAGGTTTATCAAAGATCGAGAGGAGCCGGGCGATTGAAAGATCGAGAGGAGCCGGTAATTTCAAAGATCGAGAGGAGTTGGGAGTTTGAACGAGCGAGAGGAGCCGGGTATTTGAACGAGCGAGTGGAGCCGGGAGTTTTAAAGATCGAGAGGAGCCGGGAGTTTCAAAGAGGAGCTGGGACTTGAAAGAGCGAGAGGAGCCAGGAGTTTCAAAGATCGAGAGGAGCCAGGCGATTGAAAGATCGAGAGGAGCCGGGAGTTTGAAAGATCGAGAGGAGTCGGGAGTTTGAAAGAACGAGAGCAGCCGGGCGATTGAAAGAGCGAGTGGCGCCGGGAGTTTTAAAGATCGAGAGGCGCCGGAATTTGAAAGAGCAAGATGACTCGAAAGTTTGAAAGAGCAAGAGCAACCAGTAGATTGAAAGAGGTCGAGAAGCCCAGAATTTGAAAGGGCGACAGGAGCCGAGAGTTTGAAATAGTGGGAGGAGCCGCGAGTTTCAAAGAGCGACAGGAGCCGCGAGTTTGAAAGATCGAGAGGAGCCGGGAGTTTGAAGGAGCGAGAGGAGCCGAGAGTTTGAAAGAGCGAGAGGAGCCGAGAGTTTGAAACAGGAGGTGGGGTTTGAAAGAGAGAGAAGAGCCGGGAGTTTTAAAGACCGAGTGGAGCCGGGAGATTGTAAGTGGAGCCGAGAGTTTGAAAGATCGAGTGGAGCCGGGAGTTTGAAAGAGCGAGAGGAGCCGGGAATTGAAAGATCGAGAGGAGCCGGGAGTTTGAAAGATCGAGAGGAGCCGGGAGTTTGAAAGAGCGAGAGGAGCCGGGGGTTGAAAGATCGAGAGGAGCCGATAGTTTGAAAGATCGAGAGGAGCCGGGAGTTTGAAAGATCGAGAGGAGCCGGGGGTTGAAAGATCGAGAGGAGCCGGCAGTTTCAAAGAGCGAGAGGAGCCGGGAGTTTGAAAGATCGAGAGTAGCCGGGAGTTTGAAAGAGCGAGAGGAGCGAGGAGTTTGAAAGAGGAGCTGTGAATTTGAAAGAGCGGGACGAGCCAAGAGATAAAACGAGTGAGAGGAGCCGAGAGTTTGAAAGAGCGAGATGAGCCGGGCGTTTGAAACAGGAGCTGGGCGTTTGAAAGAGCGAGAAGAGCCGGGAGTTTGAAAGAGCGAGAGGAGCCGGGAGTTTCAAAGAGGAGCTGGGAGTTGAAAGAACGAGAGATGCCTGGAGTTTGAAAGAGCGAAAGGTGTCCGGAGTTCGAAAGAGCGTGAGGAGCCGGGGGGTAGAAAGATCGAGAGGAGCGGGAAGTTTGAACGAGCGAGAGGAGCCGGGAGTTTCAAAGAGCGAGAAGAGCCGGGAGTTTTAAAGACCGAGTGGAGCCGGGAGATTGCAAGAGGAGCCGGGAGTTTGAAAGATCGAGAGGAGCCGGCAGTTTCAAAGAGCGAGAGGAGCCGGGAGTTTGAAAGATCGAGAGTAGCCGGGAGTTTGAAAGAGCGAGAGGAGCGAGGAGTTTGAAAGAGGAGCTGTGAATTTGAAAGAGCGAGACGAGCCAAGAGATAAAACGAGTGAGAGGAGCCGAGAGTTTGAAAGAGCGAGATGAGCCGGGCGTTTGAAACAGGAGCTGGGCGTTTGAAAGAGCGAGAAGAGCCGGGAGTTTGAAAGAGCGAGAGGAGCCGGGAGTTTCAAAGAGGAGCTGGGAGTTGAAAGAACGAGAGATGCCTGGAGTTTGAAAGAGCGAAAGGTGTCCGGAGTTTGAAAGAGCGTGAGGAGCCGGGGGGTAGAAAGATCGAGAGGAGCGGGAAGTTTGAACGAGCGAGAGGAGCCGGGAGTTTCAAAGAGCGAGAAGAGCCGGGAGTTTTAAAGACCGAGTGGAGCCGGGAGATTGCAAGAGGAGCCGGGAGTTTGAAAGATCGAGAGGAGCCGGGGGTTGAAATCTCGAGAGGAGCCGGGAGTTTGAAAGAGCGAGAGGAGCCGGGAGTTTGAAAGATCGAGAGGAGCCGGGAGTTTGAAAGAGCGAGAGGAGCCGGTAATTTGAAAGATCGAGAGCAGCGGGGAGTTTGAAAGACCGAGAGGAGCCAAGAGTTTGAATTATCGAGAGGTGCCGGGAGATTGAAAGAGCGAGAGGAGCCGGGAGTTTGAAAGAGCGAGAGGAGCCGGACATAGAAAGAGCGAGAGCTGCCGAGAGTTTGAAAGACCGAGAGGAGCCAAGAGTTTGAATTATCGAGAGGTGCCGGGAGATTGAAAGAGCGAGAGGAGCCGGGAGTTTGAACGAGGTACCGGGAGTTTGAAAGAGCGACAGGAGCCGCGAGTTTGAAAGACCGAGAGGAGCCGGGAGTTTTAAAAAGGAGCCGTGAGTTTGAAAGAGCGTGAGGAGCCGGGTGTGTGAAAGAGCGAGACGAGCCGGGAGATTGAAAGAGCGAGAGGAGCCGAGAGTTTGAAAGAGCGAGACGAGCCGGGAGTTTGAAAGAGCGAGACGAGCCTGGAGATTGAAAGAGCGAGATGAGCCGGGAGTTTGTAACAGGAGCTGGGGGTTTGAAAGAGCGAGCCGAGCCGGGAGATTGAAAGAGGGAGAGGAGCCGAGAGTTTGAAAGAGCGAGACGAGCCGGGAGTTTGAAACAGGAGCTGGTGGTTTGAAAGAGCGAGAAGAGCCGGGAGTTGTAAAGACCGAGTGGAGCCGGGAGTTTGAAAGAGGAGCCGGGAGTTTGAAAGAGCGAGACGAGCCGGAAGATTGAAAGATGGAGAGGAGCCGAGAGTTTGAAAGAGCGAGAGGAGCCGGGTGTTTGAAAGAGCGAGAGGAGCCAAGAGATTGAATGATCCAGAGGAGCCCGTGGTTTGAAAGAGCGAGAGATGCCTGGAGTTCGAAAGAGCGAAAGGTGTCGGGAGTTTGAAAGAGCGTGAGGAGCCGGGGGTTGAAAGATCGAGAGGAGCAGAGAGTTTGAAAGATCGAGAGGAGCCGGGAATTTGAAAGATCGAGAGGAGCCGAGAGTTTTAAAGATCGAGAGGAGCCGGGCGATTGAAAGATCGAGAGGAGTCGGGAGTTCGAAAGAACGAGAGCAGCCGGGCGATTGAAAGAGCGAGTGGCGCCGGGAGTTTTAAAGATCGAGAGGCGCCGGAATTTGAAAGAGCAAGATGACTCGAGAGTTCGAAAGAGCAAGAGCAACCAGGAGATTGAAAGAGGTCGAGAAGCCCAGAGTTTGAAAGAGCGACAGGAGCCGAGAGTTTGAAATAGTGGGAGGAGCCGCGAGTTTCAAAGAGCGACAGGAGCCGCGAGTTTGAAAGATCGAGAGGAGCCGGGAGTTTGAAGGAGCGAGAGGAGCCGAGAGTTTGAAAGAGCGAGAGGAGCCGAGAGTTTGAAACAGGAGCTGGGGTTTGAAAGAGAGAGAAGAGCCGGGAGTTTTAAAGACCGAGTGGAGCCGGGAGATTGCAAGTGGAGCCGAGAGCTTGAAAGATCGAGTGGAGCCGGGAGTTTGAAAGAGCGAGAGGAGCCGGGAGTTTGAAAGAGCGAGGGGAGCCGGGAGTTTGAAAGAGCGAGAGGAGCCGGGAATTGAAAGATCGAGAGGAGCCGGGAGTTTGAAAGATCGAGAGGAGCCGGGCGATTGAAAGAGCGAGTGGCGCCGGGAGTTTTAAAGATCGAGAGGCGCCGGAATTTGAAAGAGCGAGAGGAGCCGAGAGTTTGAAACAGGAGCTGGGGTTTGAAAGAGAGAGAAGAGCCGGGAGTTTTAAAGACCGAGTGGAGCCTGGAGATTGCAAGTGGAGCCGAGAGCTTGAAAGATCGAGTGGAGCCGGGAGTTTGAAAGAGCGAGAGGAGCCGGGAGTTTGAAAGAGCGAGGGGAGCCGGGAGTTTGAAAGAGCGAGAGGAGCCGGGAATTGAAAGATCGAGAGGAGCCGGGAGTTTGAAAGATCGAGAGGAGCCGGGGGTTGAAAGATCGAGAGGAGCCGGCAGTTTCAAAGAGCGAGAGGAGCCGGGAGTTTGAAAGATCGAGAGGAGCCGGGAGTTTGAAAGAGCGAGAGGAGCCGGGGGTTGAAAGGTCGAGAGGAGCCGGCAGTTTGAAAGAGCGAGAGGCGCCGGGAGGTTTAAAGATCGAGAGTAGCCGGGAGTTGAAAGAGCGAGAGGAGCGAGGAGTTTGAAAGAGGAGCTGTGAGTTTGAAAGAGCGAGACGAGCCGGGAGATTGAACGAGTGAGAGGAGCCGAGAGTTTGAAAGAGCGAGATGAGCCGGGCGTTTGAAACAGGAGCTGGGCGTTTGAAAGAGCGAGAGGAGCCGGGAGTTTCAAAGAGGAGCTGGGAGTTGAAAGAACGAGAGATGCCTGGAGTTTGAAAGAGCGAAAGGTGTCCGGAGTTTGAAAGAGCGTGAGGAGCCGGGGGGTAGAAAGATCGAGAGGAGCGGGAAGTTTGAACGAGCGAGAGGAGCCGGGAGTTTCAAAGAGCGAGAGGAGCAGGGAGTTTGAAAGAGCGAGAACAGCCGGGAGTTTTAAAGACCGAGTGGAGCCGGGAGATTGCAAGAGGAGCCGGGAGTTTGAAAGATCGAGAGGAGCCGGGAGTTTGAAAGAGCGAGAGGAGCCGGGGGTTGAAAGATCGAGAGGAGCCGGGAGTTTGAAAGAGCGAGAGGAGCCGGGAGTTTGAAAGATCGAGAGGAGCCGGGAGTTTGAAAGAGCGAGAGGAGCCGGTAATTTGAAAGATCGAGAGCAGCGGGGAGTTTTAAAGATCGAGAGGATCCAGGAGTTTGAAAGAGGAGCTGGGAGTTTGAAAGATCGAGAGGAGCCAGGTGTTTGAATGACCGAGAGGAGCCGGGACATAGAAAGAGCGAGAGCTGCCGAGAGTTTGAAAGATCGAGAGGAGCCAAGAGTTTGAATTATCGAGAGGTGCCGGGAGATTGAAAGAGCGAGAGGAGCCGGGAGTTTCAACGAGGTACCGGGAGTTTGAAAGAGCGACAGGAGCCGCGAGTTTGAAAGACCGAGAGGAGCCGGGAGTTTTAAACAGGAGCCGTGAGTTTGAAAGAGCATGAGGAGCCGGGTGTGTGAAAGAGCGAGACGATCCGGGAGATTGAAAGAGCGAGAGGAGCCGAGAGTTTGAAAGAGCGAGACGAGCCGGGAGTTTGAAAGAGCGAGACGAGCCTGGAGATTGAAAGAGCGAGATGAGCCGGGAGTTTGAAACAGGAGCTGGGGGTTTGAAAGAGCGAGACGAGCCGGGAGATTGAAAGAGGGAGAGGAGCCGAGAGTTTGAAAGAGCGAGACGAGCCGGGAGTTTGAAACAGGAGCTGGGGGTTTGAAAGAGCGAGAAGAGCCGGGAGTTGTAAAAACCGAGTGGAGCCGGGAGTTTGAAAGAGGAGCCGGGAGTTTGAAAGAGCGAGACGAGCCGGAAGATTGAAAGATCGAGAGGAGCCGAGAGTTTTAAAGAGCGAGAGGAGCCGGGTGTTTGAAAGAGCGAGAGGAGCCAAGAGATTGAATGATCCAGAGGAGCCCGTGGTTTGAAAGAGCGAGAGATGCCCGGAGTTCGAAAGAGCGAAAGGTGTCGGGAGTTTGAAAGAGCGTGAGGAGCCGGGGGTTGAAAGATCGAGAGGAGCAGAGAGTTTGAAAGATCGAGAGGAGCCGGGAATTTGAACGATCGAGAGGAGCCGAGAGTTTTAAAGATCGAGAGGAGCCGGGAGTTTCAAAGAGCGAGAGGAGCAGGGAGTTTGAAAGAGCGAGAGGAGCCGGGAGTTTGAAAGAGCGAGAGGAGCCGGGAGTTTCAAAGAGCGAGAGCAGCCGGGAGTTTCAAAGAGCGAGAGGAGCAGGGAGTTTGAAAGAGGGAGAGGAGCCGGGAGTTTCAAAGAGCAAGAGGAGCCGGGAGTTTGAATGAGCGAGAGGAGCAGGGAGTTTCAAAGAGCGAGAGGAGCCGGGAGTTTCAAAGAGGAGCTGTGAGTTGAAACAACGAGAGGAGCCGGGAGTTTGAAAGAGCGAGAGGAGCCGGGAGTTTCAAAGAGGAGCTGGGAGTTGAAAGAGTGATGGGAGCCGGGAGTTTCAATGATCGAGAGGAGCCGGGCGATTGAAAGATCGAGAGGAGCCGGGAATTTCAAAGATCGAGAGGAGCCGGGCGATTGAAAAATCGAGAGGAGCCTGGAGTTTCAAAGAGGAGCTGGGAGTTGAAAGAGCGAGAGGAGCCAGGTTTTTCAAAGATCGAGAGGAGCCGGGCGATTGAAAGATCGAGAGGAGCCGGGAGTTTCAAAGATCGAGAGGAGTTGGGAGTTTGAACGAGCGAGAGGAACCGGGAATTTGGACGAGCGAGTGGAGCCGGGAGTTTTAAAGATCGAGAGGAGCCGGGAGTTTCAAAGAGGAGCTGGGACTTGAAAGAGCGAGAGGAGCCAGGAGTTTCAAAGATCGAGAGGAGCCGGGCGATTGAAAGATCGAGAGGAGCCGGGAGTTTGAAAGAGCGAGAGGAGCCGGGGGTTGAAAGGTCAAGAGGAGCCGGCAGTTTGAAAGAGCGAGAGGAGCCGGGAGGTTTAAAGATCGAGAGTAGCCGGGAGTTTGAAAGAGCGAGAGGAGCGAGGAGTTTGAAAGAGGAGCTGTGAGTTTGAAAGAGCGAGACGAGCCGGGAGATTGAACGAGTGAGAGGAGCCGAGAGTTTGAAAGAGCGAGATGAGCCGGGCGTTTGAAACAGGAGCTGGGCGTTTGAAAGAGCGAGAGGAGCCGGGAGTTTCAAAGAGGAGCTGGGAGTTGAAAGAACGAGAGATGCCTGGAGTTTGAAAGAGCGAAAGGTGTCCGGAGTTTGAAAGAGCGTGAGGAGCCGGGGAGTAGAAAGATCGAGAGCAGCGGGAAGTTTGAAAGAGCGAGAGGAGCCGGGAGTTTCAAAGAGCGAGAGGAGCAGGGAGTTTGAAAGAGCGAGAAGAGCCGGGAGTTTTAAAGACCGAGTGGAGCCGGGAGATTGCAAGAGGAGCCGGGAGTTTGAAAGATCGAGAGGAGCCGGGAGTTTGAAAGAGCGAGAGGAGCCGGGGGTTGAAAGATCGAGAGGAGCCGGGAGTTTGAAAGAGCGAGAGGAGCCGGGAGTTTGAAAGATCGAGAGGATCCAGGAGTTTGAAAGAGGAGCTGGGAGTTTGAAAGATCGAGAGGAGCCAGGTGTTTGAATGACCGAGAGGAGCCGGGACATAGAAAGAGCGAGAGCTGCCGAGAGTTTGAAAGACCGAGAGGAGCCAAGAGTTTGAATTATCGAGAGGTGCCGGGAGATTGAAAGAGCGAGAGGAGCCGGGAGTTTGAACGAGGTACCGGGAGTTTGAAAGAGCGACAGGAGCCGCGAGTTTGAAAGACCGAGAGGAGCCGGGAGTTTTAA
Source organism: Scyliorhinus torazame (assembly GCF_047496885.1). Classification (NCBI taxonomy): domain Eukaryota; kingdom Metazoa; phylum Chordata; class Chondrichthyes; order Carcharhiniformes; family Scyliorhinidae; genus Scyliorhinus; species Scyliorhinus torazame. The sequence goes on from NC_092712.1 coordinate 244,927,398, forward strand.
ACAGGAGCCGTGAGTTTGAAAGAGCGTGAGGAGCCGGGTGTGTGAAAGAGCGCGACGAGCCGGGAGATTGAAAGAGCGAGAGGAGCCGACAGTTTGAAAGAGCGAGACGAGCCGGGAGTTTGAAAGAGCGAGACGAGCCTGGAGATTGAAAGAGCGAGATGAGCCGGGAGTTTGAAACAGGAGCTGGGGGTTTGAAAGAGCGAGACGAGCCGGGAGATTGAAAGAGGGAGAGGAGCCGAGAGTTTGAAAGAGCGAGACGAGCCGGGAGTTTGAAACAGGAGCTGGGGGTTTGAAAGAGCGAGAAGAGCCGGGAGTTGTAAAGACCGAGTGGAGCCGGGAGTTTGAAAGAGGAGCCGGGAGTTTGAAAGAGCGAGACGAGCCGGAAGATTGAAAGATCGAGAGGAGCCGAGAGTTTGAAAGAGCGAGAGGAGCCGGGTGTTTGAAAGAGCGAGAGGAGCCAAGAGATTGAATGATCCAGAGGAGCCCGTGGTTTGAAAGAGCGAGAGATGCCTGGAGTTCGAAAGAGCGAAAGGTGTCGGGAGTTTGAAAGAGCGTGAGGAGCCGGGGGTTGAAAGATCGAGAGGAGCAGAGAGTTTGAAAGATCGAGAGGAGCCGGGAATTTGAAAGATCGAGAGGAGCCGAGAGTTTTAAAGATCGAGAGGAGCCGGGAGTTTCAAAGAGCGAGAGGAGCAGGGAGTTTGAAAGAGCGAGAGGAGCCGTGAGTTTGAAAGAGCGAGAGGAGCCGGGAGTTTCAAAGAGCGAGAGCAGCCGGGAGTTTCAAAGAGCGAGAGGAGCAGGGAGTTTGAAAGAGCGAGAGGAGCCGGGAGTTTCAAAGAGCAAGAGGAGCCGGGAGTTTGAACGAGCGAGAGGAGCAGGGAGTTTCAAAGAGCGAGAGGAGCCGGGAGTTTCAAAGAGGAGCTGTGAGTTGAAAGAACGAGAGGAGCCGGGAGTTTGAAAGAGCGAGACGAGCCGGGAGTTTCAAAGAGGAGCTGGGAGTTGAAAGAGTGATGGGAGCCGGGAGTTTCAAAGATCGAGAGGAGCCGGGCGATTGAAGGATCGAGAGGAGCGGGGAGTTTTAAAGATCGAGAGGATCCAGGAGTTTGAAAGAGGAGCTGGGAGTTTGAAAGATCGAGAGGAGCCAGGTGTTTGAATGACCGAGAGGAGCCGGGACATAGAAAGAGCGAGAGCTGCCGAGAGTTTGAAAGACCGAGAGGAGCCAAGAGTTTGAATTATCGAGAGGTGCCGGGAGATTGAAAGAGCGAGAGGAGCCGGGAGTTTCAACGAGGTACCGGGAGTTTGAAAGAGCGACAGGAGCCGCGAGTTTGAAAGACCGAGAGGAGCCGGGAATTGAAAGATCGAGAGGAGCCGGGAGTTTGAAAGATCGAGAGGAGCCGGGCGATTGAAAGAGCGAGTGGCGCCGGGAGTTTTAAAGATCGAGAGGCGCCGGAATTTGAAAGAGCGAGAGGAGCCGAGAGTTTGAAACAGGAGCTGGGGTTTGAAAGAGAGAGAAGAGCCGGGAGTTTTAAAGACCGAGTGGAGCCTGGAGATTGCAAGTGGAGCCGAGAGCTTGAAAGATCGAGTGGAGCCGGGAGTTTGAAAGAGCGAGAGGAGCCGGGAGTTTGAAAGAGCGAGGGGAGCCGGGAGTTTGAAAGAGCGAGAGGAGCCGGGAATTGAAAGATCGAGAGGAGCCGGGAGTTTGAAAGATCGAGAGGAGCCGGGGGTTGAAAGATCGAGAGGAGCCGGCAGTTTCAAAGAGCGAGAGGAGCCGGGAGTTTGAAAGATCGAGAGGAGCCGGGAGTTTGAAAGAGCGAGAGGAGCCGGGGGTTGAAAGGTCGAGAGGAGCCGGCAGTTTGAAAGAGCGAGAGGCGCCGGGAGGTTTAAAGATCGAGAGTAGCCGGGAGTTGAAAGAGCGAGAGGAGCGAGGAGTTTGAAAGAGGAGCTGTGAGTTTGAAAGAGCGAGACGAGCCGGGAGATTGAACGAGTGAGAGGAGCCGAGAGTTTGAAAGAGCGAGATGAGCCGGGCGTTTGAAACAGGAGCTGGGCGTTTGAAAGAGCGAGAGGAGCCGGGAGTTTCAAAGAGGAGCTGGGAGTTGAAAGAACGAGAGATGCCTGGAGTTTGAAAGAGCGAAAGGTGTCCGGAGTTTGAAAGAGCGTGAGGAGCCGGGGGGTAGAAAGATCGAGAGGAGCGGGAAGTTTGAACGAGCGAGAGGAGCCGGGAGTTTCAAAGAGCGAGAGGAGCAGGGAGTTTGAAAGAGCGAGAACAGCCGGGAGTTTTAAAGACCGAGTGGAGCCGGGAGATTGCAAGAGGAGCCGGGAGTTTGAAAGATCGAGAGGAGCCGGGAGTTTGAAAGAGCGAGAGGAGCCGGGGGTTGAAAGATCGAGAGGAGCCGGGAGTTTGAAAGAGCGAGAGGAGCCGGGAGTTTGAAAGATCGAGAGGAGCCGGGAGTTTGAAAGAGCGAGAGGAGCCGGTAATTTGAAAGATCGAGAGCAGCGGGGAGTTTTAAAGATCGAGAGGATCCAGGAGTTTGAAAGAGGAGCTGGGAGTTTGAAAGATCGAGAGGAGCCAGGTGTTTGAATGACCGAGAGGAGCCGGGACATAGAAAGAGCGAGAGCTGCCGAGAGTTTGAAAGATCGAGAGGAGCCAAGAGTTTGAATTATCGAGAGGTGCCGGGAGATTGAAAGAGCGAGAGGAGCCGGGAGTTTCAACGAGGTACCGGGAGTTTGAAAGAGCGACAGGAGCCGCGAGTTTGAAAGACCGAGAGGAGCCGGGAGTTTTAAACAGGAGCCGTGAGTTTGAAAGAGCATGAGGAGCCGGGTGTGTGAAAGAGCGAGACGATCCGGGAGATTGAAAGAGCGAGAGGAGCCGAGAGTTTGAAAGAGCGAGACGAGCCGGGAGTTTGAAAGAGCGAGACGAGCCTGGAGATTGAAAGAGCGAGATGAGCCGGGAGTTTGAAACAGGAGCTGGGGGTTTGAAAGAGCGAGACGAGCCGGGAGATTGAAAGAGGGAGAGGAGCCGAGAGTTTGAAAGAGCGAGACGAGCCGGGAGTTTGAAACAGGAGCTGGGGGTTTGAAAGAGCGAGAAGAGCCGGGAGTTGTAAAAACCGAGTGGAGCCGGGAGTTTGAAAGAGGAGCCGGGAGTTTGAAAGAGCGAGACGAGCCGGAAGATTGAAAGATCGAGAGGAGCCGAGAGTTTTAAAGAGCGAGAGGAGCCGGGTGTTTGAAAGAGCGAGAGGAGCCAAGAGATTGAATGATCCAGAGGAGCCCGTGGTTTGAAAGAGCGAGAGATGCCCGGAGTTCGAAAGAGCGAAAGGTGTCGGGAGTTTGAAAGAGCGTGAGGAGCCGGGGGTTGAAAGATCGAGAGGAGCAGAGAGTTTGAAAGATCGAGAGGAGCCGGGAATTTGAACGATCGAGAGGAGCCGAGAGTTTTAAAGATCGAGAGGAGCCGGGAGTTTCAAAGAGCGAGAGGAGCAGGGAGTTTGAAAGAGCGAGAGGAGCCGGGAGTTTGAAAGAGCGAGAGGAGCCGGGAGTTTCAAAGAGCGAGAGCAGCCGGGAGTTTCAAAGAGCGAGAGGAGCAGGGAGTTTGAAAGAGGGAGAGGAGCCGGGAGTTTCAAAGAGCAAGAGGAGCCGGGAGTTTGAATGAGCGAGAGGAGCAGGGAGTTTCAAAGAGCGAGAGGAGCCGGGAGTTTCAAAGAGGAGCTGTGAGTTGAAACAACGAGAGGAGCCGGGAGTTTGAAAGAGCGAGAGGAGCCGGGAGTTTCAAAGAGGAGCTGGGAGTTGAAAGAGTGATGGGAGCCGGGAGTTTCAATGATCGAGAGGAGCCGGGCGATTGAAAGATCGAGAGGAGCCGGGAATTTCAAAGATCGAGAGGAGCCGGGCGATTGAAAAATCGAGAGGAGCCTGGAGTTTCAAAGAGGAGCTGGGAGTTGAAAGAGCGAGAGGAGCCAGGTTTTTCAAAGATCGAGAGGAGCCGGGCGATTGAAAGATCGAGAGGAGCCGGGAGTTTCAAAGATCGAGAGGAGTTGGGAGTTTGAACGAGCGAGAGGAACCGGGAATTTGGACGAGCGAGTGGAGCCGGGAGTTTTAAAGATCGAGAGGAGCCGGGAGTTTCAAAGAGGAGCTGGGACTTGAAAGAGCGAGAGGAGCCAGGAGTTTCAAAGATCGAGAGGAGCCGGGCGATTGAAAGATCGAGAGGAGCCGGGAGTTTGAAAGAGCGAGAGGAGCCGGGGGTTGAAAGGTCAAGAGGAGCCGGCAGTTTGAAAGAGCGAGAGGAGCCGGGAGGTTTAAAGATCGAGAGTAGCCGGGAGTTTGAAAGAGCGAGAGGAGCTGTGAGTTTGAAAGAGCGAGACGAGCCGGGAGATTGAACGAGTGAGAGGAGCCGAGAGTTTGAAAGAGCGAGATGAGCCGGGCGTTTGAAACAGGAGCTGGGCGTTTGAAAGAGCGAGAGGAGCCGGGAGTTTCAAAGAGGAGCTGGGAGTTGAAAGAACGAGAGATGCCTGGAGTTTGAAAGAGCGAAAGGTGTCCGGAGTTTGAAAGAGCGTGAGGAGCCGGGGAGTAGAAAGATCGAGAGCAGCGGGAAGTTTGAAAGAGCGAGAGGAGCCGGGAGTTTCAAAGAGCGAGAGGAGCAGGGAGTTTGAAAGAGCGAGAAGAGCCGGGAGTTTTAAAGACCGAGTGGAGCCGGGAGATTGCAAGAGGAGCCGGGAGTTTGAAAGATCGAGAGGAGCCGGGAGTTTGAAAGAGCGAGAGGAGCCGGGGGTTGAAAGATCGAGAGGAGCCGGGAGTTTGAAAGAGCGAGAGGAGCCGGGAGTTTGAAAGATCGAGAGGATCCAGGAGTTTGAAAGAGGAGCTGGGAGTTTGAAAGATCGAGAGGAGCCAGGTGTTTGAATGACCGAGAGGAGCCGGGACATAGAAAGAGCGAGAGCTGCCGAGAGTTTGAAAGACCGAGAGGAGCCAAGAGTTTGAATTATCGAGAGGTGCCGGGAGATTGAAAGAGCGAGAGGAGCCGGGAGTTTGAACGAGGTACCGGGAGTTTGAAAGAGCGACAGGAGCCGCGAGTTTGAAAGACCGAGAGGAGCCGGGAGTTTTAAACAGGAGCCGTGAGTTTGAAAGAGCGTGAGGAGCCGGGTGTGTGAAAGAGCGCGACGAGCCGGGAGATTGAAAGAGCGAGAGGAGCCGACAGTTTGAAAGAGCGAGACGAGCCGGGAGTTTGAAAGAGCGAGACGAGCCTGGAGATTGAAAGAGCGAGATGAGCCGGGAGTTTGAAACAGGAGCTGGGGGTTTGAAAGAGCGAGACGAGCCGGGAGATTGAAAGAGGGAGAGGAGCCGAGAGTTTGAAAGAGCGAGACGAGCCGGGAGTTTGAAACAGGAGCTGGGGGTTTGAAAGAGCGAGAAGAGCCGGGAGTTGTAAAGACCGAGTGGAGCCGGGAGTTTGAAAGAGGAGCCGGGAGTTTGAAAGAGCGAGACGAGCCGGAAGATTGAAAGATCGAGAGGAGCCGAGAGTTTGAAAGAGCGAGAGGAGCCGGGTGTTTGAAAGAGCGAGAGGAGCCAAGAGATTGAATGATCCAGAGGAGCCCGTGGTTTGAAAGAGCGAGAGATGCCTGGAGTTCGAAAGAGCGAAAGGTGTCGGGAGTTTGAAAGAGCGTGAGGAGCCGGGGGTTGAAAGATCGAGAGGAGCAGAGAGTTTGAAAGATCGAGAGGAGCCGGGAATTTGAAAGATCGAGAGGAGCCGAGAGTTTTAAAGATCGAGAGGAGCCGGGAGTTTCAAAGAGCGAGAGGAGCAGGGAGTTTGAAAGAGCGAGAGGAGCCGTGAGTTTGAAAGAGCGAGAGGAGCCGGGAGTTTCAAAGAGCGAGAGCAGCCGGGAGTTTCAAAGAGCGAGAGGAGCAGGGAGTTTGAAAGAGCGAGAGGAGCCGGGAGTTTCAAAGAGCAAGAGGAGCCGGGAGTTTGAACGAGCGAGAGGAGCAGGGAGTTTCAAAGAGCGAGAGGAGCCGGGAGTTTCAAAGAGGAGCTGTGAGTTGAAAGAACGAGAGGAGCCGGGAGTTTGAAAGAGCGAGACGAGCCGGGAGTTTCAAAGAGGAGCTGGGAGTTGAAAGAGTGATGGGAGCCGGGAGTTTCAAAGATCGAGAGGAGCCGGGCGATTGAAGGATCGAGAGGAGCGGGGAGTTTTAAAGATCGAGAGGATCCAGGAGTTTGAAAGAGGAGCTGGGAGTTTGAAAGATCGAGAGGAGCCAGGTGTTTGAATGACCGAGAGGAGCCGGGACATAGAAAGAGCGAGAGCTGCCGAGAGTTTGAAAGACCGAGAGGAGCCAAGAGTTTGAATTATCGAGAGGTGCCGGGAGATTGAAAGAGCGAGAGGAGCCGGGAGTTTCAACGAGGTACCGGGAGTTTGAAAGAGCGACAGGAGCCGCGAGTTTGAAAGACCGAGAGGAGCCGGGAGTTTTAAACAGGAGCCGTGAGTTTGAAAGAGCATGAGGAGCCGGGTGTGTGAAAGAGCGAGACGATCCGGGAGATTGAAAGTGCGAGAGGAGCCGAGAGTTTGAAAGAGCGAGACGAGCCGGGAGTTTGAAAGAGCGAGACGAGCCTGGAGATTGAAAGAGCGAAATGAGCCGGGAGTTTGAAACAGGAGCTGGGGGTTTGAAAGAGCGAGACGAGCCGGGAGATTGAAAGAGGGAGAGGAGCCGAGAGTTTGAAAGAGCGAGACGAGCCGGGAGTTTGAAACAGGAGCTGGGGGTTTGAAAGAGCGAGAAGAGCCGGGAGTTGTAAAGACCGAGTGGAGCCGGGAGTTTGAAAGAGGAGCCGGGAGTTTGAAAGAGCGAGACGAGCCGGAAGATTGAAAGATCGAGAGGAGTCGAGAGTTTTAAAGAGCGAGAGGAGCTGGGTGTTTGAAAGAGCGAGAGGAGCCAAGAGATTGAATGATCCAGAGGAGCCCGTGGTTTGAAAGAGCGAGAGATGCCCGGAGTTCGAAAGAGCGAAAGGTGTCGGGAGTTTGAAAGAGCGTGAGGAGCCGGGGGTTGAAAGATCGAGAGGAGCAGAGAGTTTGAAAGATCGAGAGGAGCCGGGAATTTGAAAGATCGAGAGGAGCCGAGAGTTTTAAAGATCGAGAGGAGCCGGGAGTTTCAAAGAGCGAGAGGAGCAGGGTGTTTGAAAGAGCGAGAGGAGCCGGGAGTTTGAAAGAGCGAGAGGAGCCGGGAGTTTCAAAGAGCGAGAGCAGCCGGGAGTTTCAAAGAGCGAGAGGAGCAGGGAGTTTGAAAGAGCGAGAGGAGCCGGGAGTTTCAAAGAGCAAGAGGAGCCGGGAGTTTGAATGAGCGAGAGGAGCAGGGAGTTTCAAAGAGCGAGAGGAGCCGGGAGTTTCAAAGAGGAGCTGTGAGTTGAAAGAACGAGAGGAGCCGGGAGTTTGAAAGAGCGAGAGGAGCCGGGAGTTTCAAAGAGGAGCTGGGAGTTGAAAGAGTGATGGGAGCCGGGAGTTTCAAAGATCGAGAGGAGCCGGGCGATTGAAAGATCGAGAGGAGCCGGGAGTTTCAAAGATCGAGAGGAGCCGGGCGATTGAAAAATCGAGAGGAGCCTGGAGTTTCAAAGAGGAGCTGGGAGTTGAAAGAGCGAGAGGAGCCAGGTTTTTCAAAGATCGAGAGGAGCCGGGCGATTGAAAGATCGAGAGGAGCCGGGAGTTTCAAAGATCGAGAGGAGTTGGGAGTTTGAACGAGCGAGAGGAGCCGGGAATTTGGACGAGCGAGTGGAGCCGGGAGTTTTAAAGATCGAGAGGAGCCGGGAGTTTCAAAGAGGAGCTGGGACTTGAAAGAGCGAGAGGAGTCAGGAGTTTCAAAGATCGAGAGGAGCCGGGCGATTGAAAGATCGAGAGGAGCCGGGAGTTTGAAAGATCGAGAGGAGTCGGGAGTTTGAAAGAACGAGAGCAGCCGGGCGATTGAAAGAGCGAGTGGCGCCGGGAGTTTTAAAGATCGAGAGGCGCCGGAATTTGAAAGAGCAAGATGACTCGAGAGTTTGAAAGAGCAAGAGCAACCAGGAATTGAAAGAGGTCGAGAAGCCCAGAGTTTGAAAGGGCGACAGGAGCCGAGAGTTTGAAATAGTGGGAGGAGCCGCGAGTTTCAAAGAGCGACAGGAGCCGCGAGTTTGAAAGATCGAGAGGAGCCGGGAGTTTGAAGGAGCGAGAGGAGCCGAGAGTTTGAAAGAGCGAGAGGAGCCGAGAGTTTGAAACAGGAGCTGGGGTTTGAAAGAGAGAGAAGAGCCGGGAGTTTTAAAGACCGAGTGGAGCCGGGAGATTGCAAGTGGAGCCGAGAGCTTGAAAGATCGAGTGGAGCCGGGAGTTTGAAAGAGCGAGAGGAGCCGGGAGTTTGAAAGAGCGAGGGGAGCCGGGAGTTTGAAAGAGCGAGAGGAGCCGGGAATTGAAAGATCGAGAGGAGGCGGGAGTTTGAAAGATCGAGAGGAGCCGGGAGTTTGAAAGAGCGAGAGGAGCCGGGGGTTGAAAGATCGAGAGGAGCCGGTAGTTTGAAAGATCGAGAGGAGCCGGGAGTTTGAAAGATCGAGAGGAGCCGGGAGTTTGAAAGATCGAGATGAGCCGGGGGTTGAAAGATCGAGAGGAGCCGGCAGTTTCAAAGAGCGAGAGGAGCCGGGAGTTTGAAAGATCGAGAGGAGCCGGGAGTTTGAAAGAGCGAGAGGAGCCGGGGGTTGAAAGGTCGAGAGGAGCCGGCAGTTTGAAAGAGCGAGAGGAGCCGGGAGGTTTAAAGATCGAGAGTAGCCGGGAGTTTGAAAGAGCGAGAGGAGCGAGGAGTTTGAAAGAGGAGCTGTGAGTTTGAAAGAGCGAGACGAGCCGGGAGATTGAACGAGTGAGAGGAGCCGCGAGTTTGAAAGAGCGAGATGAGCCGGGCGTTTGAAACAGGAGCTGGGCGTTTGAAAGAGCGAGAGGAGCCGGGAGTTTCAAAGAGGAGCTGGGAGTTGAAAGAACGAGAGATGCCTGGAGTTTGAAAGAGCGAAAGGTGTCCGGAGTTTGAAAGAGCGTGAGGAGCCGGGGGGTAGAAAGATCGAGAGCAGCGGGAAGTTTGAACGAGCGAGAGGAGCCGGGAGTTTCAAAGAGCGAGAGGAGCAGGGAGTTTGAAAGAGCGAGAAGACAGGGAGTTTTACAGACCGAGTGGAGCCGGGAGATTGCAAGAGGAGCCGGGAGTTTGAAAGATCGAGAGGAGCCGGGAGTTTGAAAGAGCGAGAGGAGCCGGGGGTTGAAAGATCGAGAGGAGCCGGGAGTTTGAAAGAGCGAGAGGAGCCGGGAGTTTGAAAGATCGAGAGGAGCCGGGAGTTTGAAAGAGCGAGAGGAGCCGGTAATTTGAAAGATCGAGAGCAGCGGGGAGTTTTAAAGATCGAGAGGATCCAGGAGTTTGAAAGAGGAGCTGGGAGTTTGAAAGATCGAGAGGAGCCAGGTGTTTGAATGACCGAGAGGAGCCGGGACATAGAAAGAGCGAGAGCTGCCGAGAGTTTGAAAGACCGAGAGGAGCCAAGAGTTTGAATTATCGAGAGGTGCCGGGAGATTGAAAGAGCGAGAGGAGCCGGGAGTTTGAACGAGGTACCGGGAGTTTGAAAGAGCGACAGGAGCCGCGAGTTTGAAAGACCGAGAGGAGCCGGGAGTTTTAAACAGGAGCCGTGAGTTTGAAAGAGCGTGAGGAGCCGGGTGTGTGAAAGAGCGCGACGAGCCGGGAGATTGAAAGAGCGAGAGGAGCCGAGAGTTTGAAAGAGCGAGACGAGCCGGGAGTTTGAAAGAGCGAGACGAGCCTGGAGATTGAAAGAGCGAGATGAGCCGGGAGTTTGAAACAGGAGCTGGGGGTTTGAAAGAGCGAGACGAGCCGGGAGATTGAAAGAGGGAGAGGAGCCGAGAGTTTGAAAGAGCGAGACGAGCCGGGAGTTTGAAACAGGAGCTGGGGGTTTGAAAGAGCGAGAAGAGCCGGGAGTTGTAAAGACCGAGTGGAACCGGGAGTTTGAAAGAGGAGCCGGGAGTTTGAAAGAGCGAGACGAGCCGGAAGATTGAAAGATCGAGAGGAGCCGAGAGTTTGAAAGAGCGAGAGGAGCCGGGTGTTTGAAAGAGCGAGAGGAGCCAAGAGATTGAATGATCCAGAGGAGCCCGTGGTTTGAAAGAGCGAGAGATGCCTGGAGTTCGAAAGAGCGAAAGGTGTCGGGAGTTTGAAAGAGCGTGAGGAGCCGGGGGTTGAAAGATCGAGAGGTGCCGGGAGATTGAAAGAGCGAGAGGAGCCGGGAGTTTGAACGAGGTACCGGGAGTTTGAAAGAGCGACAGGAGCCGCGAGTTTGAAAGACCGAGAGGAGCCGGGAGTTTTAAACAGGAGCCGTGAGTTTGAAAGAGCGTGAGGAGCCGGGTGTGTGAAAGAGCGCGACGAGCCGGGAGATTGAAAGAGCGAGAGGAGCCGACAGTTTGAAAGAGCGAGACGAGCCGGGAGTTTGAAAGAGCGAGACGAGCCTGGAGATTGAAAGAGCGAGATGAGCCGGGAGTTTGAAACAGGAGCTGGGGGTTTGAAAGAGCGAGACGAGCCGGGAGATTGAAAGAGGGAGAGGAGCCGAGAGTTTGAAAGAGCGAGACGAGCCGGGAGTTTGAAACAGGAGCTGGGGGTTTGAAAGAGCGAGAAGAGCCGGGAGTTGTAAAGACCGAGTGGAGCCGGGAGTTTGAAAGAGGAGCCGGGAGTTTGAAAGAGCGAGACGAGCCGGAAGATTGAAAGATCGAGAGGAGCCGAGAGTTTGAAAGAGCGAGAGGAGCCGGGTGTTTGAAAGAGCGAGAGGAGCCAAGAGATTGAATGATCCAGAGGAGCCCGTGGTTTGAAAGAGCGAGAGATGCCTGGAGTTCGAAAGAGCGAAAGGTGTCGGGAGTTTGAAAGAGCGTGAGGAGCCGGGGGTTGAAAGATCGAGAGGAGCAGAGAGTTTGAAAGATCGAGAGGAGCCGGGAATTTGAAAGATCGAGAGGAGCCGAGAGTTTTAAAGATCGAGAGGAGCCGGGAGTTTCAAAGAGCGAGAGGAGCAGGGAGTTTGAAAGAGCGAGAGGAGCCGTGAGTTTGAAAGAGCGAGAGGAGCCGGGAGTTTCAAAGAGCGAGAGCAGCCGGGAGTTTCAAAGAGCGAGAGGAGCAGGGAGTTTGAAAGAGCGAGAGGAGCCGGGAGTTTCAAAGAGCAAGAGGAGCCGGGAGTTTGAACGAGCGAGAGGAGCAGGGAGTTTCAAAGAGCGAGAGGAGCCGGGAGTTTCAAAGAGGAGCTGTGAGTTGAAAGAACGAGAGGAGCCGGGAGTTTGAAAGAGCGAGACGAGCCGGGAGTTTCAAAGAGGAGCTGGGAGTTGAAAGAGTGATGGGAGCCGGGAGTTTCAAAGATCGAGAGGAGCCGGGCGATTGAAGGATCGAGAGGAGCGGGGAGTTTTAAAGATCGAGAGGATCCAGGAGTTTGAAAGAGGAGCTGGGAGTTTGAAAGATCGAGAGGAGCCAGGTGTTTGAATGACCGAGAGGAGCCGGGACATAGAAAGAGCGAGAGCTGCCGAGAGTTTGAAAGACCGAGAGGAGCCAAGAGTTTGAATTATCGAGAGGTGCCGGGAGATTGAAAGAGCGAGAGGAGCCGGGAGTTTCAACGAGGTACCGGGAGTTTGAAAGAGCGACAGGAGCCGCGAGTTTGAAAGACCGAGAGGAGCCGGGAGTTTTAAACAGGAGCCGTGAGTTTGAAAGAGCATGAGGAGCCGGGTGTGTGAAAGAGCGAGACGATCCGGGAGATTGAAAGTGCGAGAGGAGCCGAGAGTTTGAAAGAGCGAGACGAGCCGGGAGTTTGAAAGAGCGAGACGAGCCTGGAGATTGAAAGAGCGAAATGAGCCGGGAGTTTGAAACAGGAGCTGGGGGTTTGAAAGAGCGAGACGAGCCGGGAGATTGAAAGAGGGAGAGGAGCCGAGAGTTTGAAAGAGCGAGACGAGCCGGGAGTTTGAAACAGGAGCTGGGGGTTTGAAAGAGCGAGAAGAGCCGGGAGTTGTAAAGACCGAGTGGAGCCGGGAGTTTGAAAGAGGAGCCGGGAGTTTGAAAGAGCGAGACGAGCCGGAAGATTGAAAGATCGAGAGGAGTCGAGAGTTTTAAAGAGCGAGAGGAGCTGGGTGTTTGAAAGAGCGAGAGGAGCCAAGAGATTGAATGATCCAGAGGAGCCCGTGGTTTGAAAGAGCGAGAGATGCCCGGAGTTCGAAAGAGCGAAAGGTGTCGGGAGTTTGAAAGAGCGTGAGGAGCCGGGGGTTGAAAGATCGAGAGGAGCAGAGAGTTTGAAAGATCGAGAGGAGCCGGGAATTTGAAAGATCGAGAGGAGCCGAGAGTTTTAAAGATCGAGAGGAGCCGGGAGTTTCAAAGAGCGAGAGGAGCAGGGTGTTTGAAAGAGCGAGAGGAGCCGGGAGTTTGAAAGAGCGAGAGGAGCCGGGAGTTTCAAAGAGCGAGAGCAGCCGGGAGTTTCAAAGAGCGAGAGGAGCAGGGAGTTTGAAAGAGCGAGAGGAGCCGGGAGTTTCAAAGAGCAAGAGGAGCCGGGAGTTTGAATGAGCGAGAGGAGCAGGGAGTTTCAAAGAGCGAGAGGAGCCGGGAGTTTCAAAGAGGAGCTGTGAGTTGAAAGAACGAGAGGAGCCGGGAGTTTGAAAGAGCGAGAGGAGCCGGGAGTTTCAAAGAGGAGCTGGGAGTTGAAAGAGTGATGGGAGCCGGGAGTTTCAAAGATCGAGAGGAGCCGGGCGATTGAAAGATCGAGAGGAGCCGGGAGTTTCAAAGATCGAGAGGAGCCGGGCGATTGAAAAATCGAGAGGAGCCTGGAGTTTCAAAGAGGAGCTGGGAGTTGAAAGAGCGAGAGGAGCCAGGTTTTTCAAAGATCGAGAGGAGCCGGGCGATTGAAAGATCGAGAGGAGCCGGGAGTTTCAAAGATCGAGAGGAGTTGGGAGTTTGAACGAGCGAGAGGAGCCGGGAATTTGGACGAGCGAGTGGAGCCGGGAGTTTTAAAGATCGAGAGGAGCCGGGAGTTTCAAAGAGGAGCTGGGACTTGAAAGAGCGAGAGGAGTCAGGAGTTTCAAAGATCGAGAGGAGCCGGGCGATTGAAAGATCGAGAGGAGCCGGGAGTTTGAAAGATCGAGAGGAGTCGGGAGTTTGAAAGAACGAGAGCAGCCGGGCGATTGAAAGAGCGAGTGGCGCCGGGAGTTTTAAAGATCGAGAGGCGCCGGAATTTGAAAGAGCAAGATGACTCGAGAGTTTGAAAGAGCAAGAGCAACCAGGAATTGAAAGAGGTCGAGAAGCCCAGAGTTTGAAAGGGCGACAGGAGCCGAGAGTTTGAAATAGTGGGAGGAGCCGCGAGTTTCAAAGAGCGACAGGAGCCGCGAGTTTGAAAGATCGAGAGGAGCCGGGAGTTTGAAGGAGCGAGAGGAGCCGAGAGTTTGAAAGAGCGAGAGGAGCCGAGAGTTTGAAACAGGAGCTGGGGTTTGAAAGAGAGAGAAGAGCCGGGAGTTTTAAAGACCGAGTGGAGCCGGGAGATTGTAAGTGGAGCCGAGAGCTTGAAAGATCGAGTGGAGCCGGGAGTTTGAAAGAGCGAGAGGAGCCGGGAGTTTGAAAGAGCGAGGGGAGCCGGGAGTTTGAAAGAGCGAGAGGAGCCGGGAATTGAAAGATCGAGAGGAGGCGGGAGTTTGAAAGATCGAGAGGAGCCGGGAGTTTGAAAGAGCGAGAGGAGCCGGGGGTTGAAAGATCGAGAGGAGCCGGTAGTTTGAAAGATCGAGAGGAGCCGGGAGTTTGAAAGATCGAGAGGAGCCGGGAGTTTGAAAGATCGAGATGAGCCGGGGGTTGAAAGATCGAGAGGAGCCGGCAGTTTCAAAGAGCGAGAGGAGCCGGGAGTTTGAAAGATCGAGAGGAGCCGGGAGTTTGAAAGAGCGAGAGGAGCCGGGGGTTGAAAGGTCGAGAGGAGCCGGCAGTTTGAAAGAGCGAGAGGAGCCGGGAGGTTTAAAGATCGAGAGTAGCCGGGAGTTTGAAAGAGCGAGAGGAGCGAGGAGTTTGAAAGAGGAGCTGTGAGTTTGAAAGAGCGAGACGAGCCGGGAGATTGAACGAGTGAGAGGAGCCGCGAGTTTGAAAGAGCGAGATGAGCCGGGCGTTTGAAACAGGAGCTGGGCGTTTGAAAGAGCGAGAGGAGCCGGGCGATTGAAAGATCGAGAGGAGCCGGGAGTTTGAAAGATCGAGAGGAGTCGGGAGTTTGAAAGAACGAGAGCAGCCGGGCGATTGAAAGAGCGAGTGGCGCCGGGAGTTTTAAAGATCGAGAGGCGCCGGAATTTGAAAGAGCAAGATGACTCGAGAGTTTGAAAGAGCAAGAGCAACCAGGAATTGAAAGAGGTCGAGAAGCCCAGAGTTTGAAAGGGCGACAGGAGCCGAGAGTTTGAAATAGTGGGAGGAGCCGCGAGTTTCAAAGAGCGACAGGAGCCGCGAGTTTGAAAGATCGAGAGGAGCCGGGAGTTTGAAGGAGCGAGAGGAGCCGAGAGTTTGAAAGAGCGAGAGGAGCCGAGAGTTTGAAACAGGAGCTGGGGTTTGAAAGAGAGAGAAGAGCCGGGAGTTTTAAAGACCGAGTGGAGCCGGGAGATTGTAAGTGGAGCCGAGAGCTTGAAAGATCGAGTGGAGCCGGGAGTTTGAAAGAGCGAGAGGAGCCGGGAGTTTGAAAGAGCGAGGGGAGCCGGGAGTTTGAAAGAGCGAGAGGAGCCGGGAATTGAAAGATCGAGAGGAGGCGGGAGTTTGAAAGATCGAGAGGAGCCGGGAGTTTGAAAGAGCGAGAGGAGCCGGGGGTTGAAAGATCGAGAGGAGCCGGTAGTTTGAAAGATCGAGAGGAGCCGGGAGTTTGAAAGATCGAGAGGAGCCGGGAGTTTGAAAGATCGAGATGAGCCGGGGGTTGAAAGATCGAGAGGAGCCGGCAGTTTCAAAGAGCGAGAGGAGCCGGGAGTTTGAAAGATCGAGAGGAGCCGGGAGTTTGAAAGAGCGAGAGGAGCCGGGGGTTGAAAGGTCGAGAGGAGCCGGCAGTTTGAAAGAGCGAGAGGAGCCGGGAGGTTTAAAGATCGAGAGTAGCCGGGAGTTTGAAAGAGCGAGAGGAGCGAGGAGTTTGAAAGAGGAGCTGTGAGTTTGAAAGAGCGAGACGAGCCGGGAGATTGAACGAGTGAGAGGAGCCGCGAGTTTGAAAGAGCGAGATGAGCCGGGCGTTTGAAACAGGAGCTGGGCGTTTGAAAGAGCGAGAGGAGCCGGGAGTTTCAAAGAGGAGCTGGGAGTTGAAAGAATGAGAGATGCCTGGAGTTTGAAAGAGCGAAAGGTGTCCGGAGTTTGAAAGAGCGTGAGGAGCCGGGGGGTAGAAAGATCGAGAGCAGCGGGAAGTTTGAACGAGCGAGAGGAGCCGGGAGTTTCAAAGAGCGAGAGGAGCAGGGAGTTTGAAAGAGCGAGAAGACAGGGAGTTTTACAGACCGAGTGGAGCCGGGAGATTGCAAGAGGAGCCGGGAGTTTGAAAGATCGAGAGGAGCCGGGAGTTTGAAAGAGCGAGAGGAGCCGGGGGTTGAAAGATCGAGAGGAGCCGGGAGTTTGAAAGAGCGAGAGGAGCCGGGAGTTTGAAAGATCGAGAGGAGCCGGGAGTTTGAAAGAGCGAGAGGAGCCGGTAATTTGAAAGATCGAGAGCAGCGGGGAGTTTTAAAGATCGAGAGGATCCAGGAGTTTGAAAGAGGAGCTGGGAGTTTGAAAGATCGAGAGGAGCCAGGTGTTTGAATGACCGAGAGGAGCCGGGACATAGAAAGAGCGAGAGCTGCCGAGAGTTTGAAAGACCGAGAGGAGCCAAGAGTTTGAATTATCGAGAGGTGCCGGGAGATTGAAAGAGCGAGAGGAGCCGGGAGTTTGAACGAGGTACCGGGAGTTTGAAAGAGCGACAGGAGCCGCGAGTTTGAAAGACCGAGAGGAGCCGGGAGTTTTAAACAGGAGCCGTGAGTTTGAAAGAGCGTGAGGAGCCGGGTGTGTGAAAGAGCGCGACGAGCCGGGAGATTGAAAGAGCGAGAGGAGCCGAGAGTTTGAAAGAGCGAGACGAGCCGGGAGTTTGAAAGAGCGAGACGAGCCTGGAGATTGAAAGAGCGAGATGAGCCGGGAGTTTGAAACAGGAGCTGGGGGTTTGAAAGAGCGAGACGAGCCGGGAGATTGAAAGAGGGAGAGGAGCCGAGAGTTTGAAAGAGCGAGACGAGCCGGGAGTTTGAAACAGGAGCTGGGGGTTTGAAAGAGCGAGAAGAGCCGGGAGTTGTAAAGACCGAGTGGAACCGGGAGTTTGAAAGAGGAGCCGGGAGTTTGAAAGAGCGAGACGAGCCGGAAGATTGAAAGATCGAGAGGAGCCGAGAGTTTGAAAGAGCGAGAGGAGCCGGGTGTTTGAAAGAGCGAGAGGAGCCAAGAGATTGAATGATCCAGAGGAGCCCGTGGTTTGAAAGAGCGAGAGATGCCTGGAGTTCGAAAGAGCGAAAGGTGTCGGGAGTTTGAAAGAGCGTGAGGAGCCGGGGGTTGAAAGATCGAGAGGAGCAGAGAGTTTGAAAGATCGAGAGGAGCCGGGAATTTGAAAGATCGAGAGGAGCCGAGAGTTTTAAAGATCGAGAGGAGCCGGGAGTTTCAAAGAGCGAGAGGAGCAGGGAGTTTGAAAGAGCGAGAGGAGCCGGGAGTTTGAAAGAGCGAGAGGAGCCGGGAGTTTCAAAGAGCGAGAGCAGCCGGGAGTTTCAAAATGCGAGAGGAGCAGGGAGTTTGAAAGAGCGAGAGGAGCCGGGAGTTTCAAAGAGCAAGAGGAGCCGGGAGTTTGAACGAGCGAGAGGAGCCGGGAGTTTCAAAGAGCGAGAGGAGCCGGGAGTTTCAAAGAGCGAGAGGTGCCGGGAGTTTCAAAGAGGAGCTGTGAGTTGAAAGAACGAGAGGAGCTGGGAGTTTGAAAGAGCGAGACGAGCCGGGAGTTTCAAAGAGGAGCTGGGAGTTGAAAGAGTGATGGGAGCCGGGAGTTTCAAAGATCGAGATGAGCCGGGCGATTGAAGGATCGAGAGGAGCGGGGAGTTTTAAAGATCGAGAAGATCCAGGAGTTTGAAAGAGGAGCTGGGAGTTTGAAAGATCGAGAGGAGCCAGGTGTTTGAATGACCGAGAGGAGCCGGGCCATAGAAAGAGCGAGAGCTGCCGAGAGTTTGAAAGACCGAGAGGAGCCAAGAGTTTGAATTATCGAGAGGTGCCGGGAGATTGAAAGAGCGAGAGGAGCCGGGAGTTTCAACGAGGTACCGGGAGTTTGAAAGAGCGACAGGAGCCGCGAGTTTGAAAGACCGAGAGGAGCCGGGAGTTTTAAACAGGAGCCGTGAGTTTGAAAGAGCATGAGGAGCCGTGTGTGTGAAAGAGCGAGACGATCCGGGAGATTGAAAGAGCTAGAGGAGCCGAGAGTTTGAAAGAGCGAGACGAGCCGGGAGTTTGAAAGAGCGAGACGAGCCTGGAGATTGAAAGAGCGAGATGAGCCGGGAGTTTGAAACAGGAGCTGGGGGTTTGAAAGAGCGAGACGAGCCGGGAGATTGAAAGAGGGAGAGGAGCCGAGAGTTTGAAAGAGCGAGACGAGCCGGGAGTTTGAAACAGGAGCTGGGGGTTTGAAAGAGCATGAGGAGCCGTGTGTGTGAAAGAGCGAGACGATCCGGGAGATTGAAAGAGCGAGAGGAGCCGAGAGTTTGAAAGAGCGAGACGAGCCGGGAGTTTGAAAGAGCGAGATGAGCCTGGAGATTGAAAGAGCGAGATTAGCCGGGAGTTTGAAACAGGAGCTGGGGGTTTGAAAGAGCGAGACGAGCCGGGAGATTGAAAGAGGGAGAGGAGCCGAGAGTTTGAAAGAGCGAGACGAGCCGGGAGTTTGAAACAGGAGCTGGGGGTTTGAAAGAGCGAGAAGAGCCGGGAGTTGTAAAGACCGAGAGGAGCCGGGAGTTTCAACGAGGTACCGGGAGTTTGAAAGAGCGACAGGAGCCGCGAGTTTGAAAGACCGAGAGGAGCCGGGAGTTTTAAACAGGAGCCGTGAGTTTGAAAGAGCATGAGGAGCCGTGTGTGTGAAAGAGCGAGACGATCCGGGAGATTGAAAGAGCGAGAGGAGCCGAGAGTTTGAAAGAGCGAGACGAGCCGGGAGTTTGAAAGAGCGAGACGAGCCTGGAGATTGAAAGAGCGAGATGAGCCGGGAGTTTGAAACAGGAGCTGGGGGTTTGAAAGAGCGAGACGAGCCGGGAGATTGAAAGAGGGAGAGGAGCCGAGAGTTTGAAAGAGCGAGACGAGCCGGGAGTTTGAAACAGGCGCTGGGGGTTTGAAAGAGCGAGAAGAGCCAGGAGTTGTAAAGACTGAGTGGAGCCGGGAGTTTGAAAGAGGAGCCGGGAGTTTGAAAGAGCGAGACGAGCCGGAAGATTGAAAGATCGAGTGGAGCCGAGAGTTTTAAAGAGCGAGAGGAGCCGGGTGTTTGAAAGAGCGAGAGGAGCCAAGAGATTGAATGATCCAGAGGAGCCCGTGGTTTGAAAGAGCGAGAGATGCCCGGAGTTCGAAAGAGCGAAAGGTGTCGGGAGTTTGAAAGAGCGTGAGGAGCCGGGGGTTGAAAGATCGAGAGGAGCAGAGATTTTGAAAGATCGAGAGGAGCCGGGAATTTGAAAGATCGAGAGGAGCCGAGAGTTTTAAAGATCGAGAGGAGCCGGGAGTTTCAAAGAGCGAGAGGAGCAGGGAGTTTGAAAGAGCGAGAGGAGCCGGGAGTTTGAAAGAGCGAGAAGAGCCGGGAGTTTCAAAGAGCGAGAGCAGCCGGGAGTTTCAAAGAGCGAGAGGAGCCGGTAGTTTGAAAGAGCGAGAGGAGCCGGGAGTTTCAAAGAGCAAGAGGAGCCGGGAGTTTGAATGAGCGAGAGGAGCAGGGAGTTTCAAAGAGCGAGAGGAGCCGGGAGTTTCAAAGAGGAGCTGTGAGTTGAAAGAACGAGAGGAGCCGGGAGTTTGAAAGAGCGAGAGGAGCCGGGAGTTTCAAAGAGGAGCTGGGAGTTGAAAGAGTGATGGGAGCCGGGAGTTTCAAAGATCGAGAGGAGCCGGGCGATTGAAAGATCGAGAGGAGCCGGGAGTTTCAAAGATCGAGAGGAGCCGGGCGATTGAAAAATCGAGAGGAGCCTGGAGTTTCAAAGAGGAGCTGGGAGTTGAAAGAGCGAGAGGAGCCAGGTTTTTCAAAGATCGAGAGGAGCCGGGCGATTGAAAGATCGAGAGGAGCCGGGAGTTTCAAAGATCGAGAGGAGTTGGGAGTTTGAACGAGCGAGAGGAGCCGGGAATTTGGACGAGCGAGTGGAGCCGGGAGTTTTAAAGATCGAGAGGAGCCGGGAGTTTCAAAGAGGAGCTGGGACTTGAAAGAGCGAGAGGAGTCAGGAGTTTCAAAGATCGAGAGGAGCCGGGCGATTGAAAGATCGAGAGGAGCCGGGAGTTTGAAAGATCGAGAGGAGTCGGGAGTTTGAAAGAACGAGAGCAGCCGGGCGATTGAAAGAGCGAGTGGCGCCGGGAGTTTTAAAGATCGAGAGGCGCCGGAATTTGAAAGAGCAAGATGACTCGAGAGTTTGAAAGATCAAGAGCAACCAGGAGATTGAAAGAGGTCGAGAAGCCCAGAGTTTGAAAGGGCGACAGGAGCCGAGAGTTTGAAATAGTGGGAGGAGCCGCGAGTTTCAAAGAGCGACAGGAGCCGCGAGTTTGAAAGATCGAGAGGAGCCGGGAGTTTGAAGGAGCGAGAGGAGCCGGGAGTTTGAAAGAGCGAGAGGAGCGAGGAGTTTGAAAGAGGAGCTGTGAGTTTGAAAGAGCGAGACGAGCCGGGAGATTGAACGAGTGAGAGGAGCCGAGAGTTTGAAAGAGCGAGATGAGCCGGGCGTTTGAAACAGGAGCTGGGCGTTTGAAAGAGCGAGAAGAGCCGGGAGTTTGAAAGAGCGAGAGGAGCCGGGAGTTTCAAAGAGGAGCTGGGAGTTGAAAGAACGAGAGATGCCTGGAGTTTGAAAGAGCGAAAGGTGTCCGGAGTTTGAAAGAGCGTGAGGAGCCGGGGGGTAGAAAGATCGAGAGGAGCGGGATGTTTGAACGAGCGAGAGGAGCCGGGAGTTTCAAAGAGCGAGAGGAGCAGGGAGTTTGAAAGAGCGAGAAGAGCCGGGAGTTTTAAAGACCGAGTGGAGCCGGGAGATTGCAAGAGGAGCCGGGAGTTTGAAAGATCGAGAGGAGCCGGGAGTTTGAAAGAGCGAGAGGAGCCGGGGGTTGAAAGATCGAGAGGAGCCGGGAGTTTGAAAGAGCGAGAGGAGCCGGTAGTTTGAAAGATCGAGAGGAGCCGGGAGTTTGAAAGAGCGAGAGGAGCCGGTAATTTGAAAGATCGAGAGCAGCGGGGAGTTTTAAAGATCGAGAGGATCCAGGAGTTTGAAAGAGGAGCTGGGAGTTTGAAAGATCGAGAGGAGCCAGGTGTTTGAATGACCGAGAGGAGCCGGGACATAGAAAGAGCGAGAGCTGCCGAGAGTTTGAAAGACCGAGAGGAGCCAAGAGTTTGAATTATCGAGAGGTGCCGGGAGATTGAAAGAGCGAGAGGAGCCGGGAGTTTCAACGAGGTACCGGGAGTTTGAAAGAGCGACAGGAGCCGCGAGTTTGAAAGACCGAGAGGAGCCGGGAGTTTTAAACAGGAGCCGTGAGTTTAAAAGAGCGTGAGGAGCCGGGTGTGTGAAAGAGCGAGACGAGCCGGGAGTTTGAAAGAGCGAGACGAGCCGGGAGTTTGAAAGAGCGAGTCGAGCCTGGAGATTGAAAGAGCGAGATGAGCCGGGAGTTTGAAACAGGAGCTGGGGGTTTGAAAGAGCGAGACGAGCCGGGAGATTGAAAGAGGGAGAGGAGCCGAGAGTTTGAAAGAGCGAGACGAGCCGGGAGTTTGAAACAGGAGCTGGGGGTTTGAAAGAGCGAGAAGAGCCGGGAGTTGTAAAGACCGAGTGGAGCCGGGAGTTTGAAAGAGGAGCCGGGAGTTTGAAAGAGCGAGACGAGCCGGAAGATTGAAAGATCGAGAGGAGCCGAGAGTTTGAAAGAGCGAGAGGAGCCGGGTGTTTGAAAGAGCGAGAGGAGCCAAGAGATTGAATGATCCAGAGGAGCCCGTGGTTTGAAAGAGCGAGAGATGCCTGGAGTTCGAAAGAGCGAAAGGTGTCGGGAGTTTGAAAGAGCGTGAGGAGCCGGGGGTTGAAAGATCGAGAGGAGCAGAGAGTTTGAAAGATCGAGAGGAGCCGGGAATTTGAAAGATCGAGAGGAGCCGAGAGTTTTAAAGATCGAGAGGAGCCGGGCGATTGAAAGAGCGAGTGGCGCCGGGAGTTTTAAAGATCGAGAGGCGCCGGGCGATTGAAAGAGCGAGTGGCGCCGGGAGTTTTAAAGATCGAGATGAGCCGGGCGATTGAAAGACCGAGAGGAGCCGGGAGTTTGAAAGATCGAGAGGAGTCGGGAGTTTGAAAGAACGAGAGCAGCCGGGCGATTGAAAGAGCGAGTGGCGCCGGGAGTTTTAAAGATCGAGAGGCGCCGGAATTTGAAAGAGCAAGATGACTCGAGAGTTTGAAAGAGCAAGAGCAACCAGGAGATTGAAACAGGTCGAGAAGCCCAGAGTTTGAAAGAGCGACAGGAGCCGAGAGTTTGAAATAGTGGGAGGAGCCGCGAGTTTCAAAGAGCGACAGCAGCCGCGAGTTTGAAAGATCGAGAGGAGCCGGGAGTTTGAAGGAGCGAGAGGAGCCGAGAGTTTGAAAGAGCGAGAGGAGCCGAGAGTTTGAAACAGGAGCTGGGGTTTGAAAGAGAGAGAAGAGCCGGGAGTTTTTAAGACCGAGTGGAGCCGGGAGATTGCAAGTGGAGCCGAGAGTATGAAAGATCGAGTGGAGCCGGGAGTTTGAAAGAGCGAGAGGAGCCGGGAGTTTGAAAGAGCGAGGGGAGCCGGGAGTTTGAAAGAGCGAGAGGAGCCGGGAATTGAAAGATCGAGAGGAGCCGGGAGTTTGAAAGATCGAGAGGAGCCGGGAGTTTGAAAGAGCGAGAGGAGCCGGGGGTTGAAAGATCGAGAGGAGCCGGTAGTTTGAAAGATCGAGAGGAGCCGGGAGTTTGAAAGATCGAGAGGAGCCGGGAGTTTGAAAGATCGAGAGGAGCCGGGGGTTGAAAGATCGAGAGGAGCCGGCAGTTTCAAAGAGCGAGAGGAGCCGGGAGTTTGAAAGATCGAGAGGAGCCGGGATTTGAAAGAGCGAGAGGAGCCGGGGGTTGAAAGGTCGAGAGGAGCCGGCAGTTTGAAAGAGCGAGAGGAGCCGGGAGGTTTAAAGATCGAGAGTAGCCGGGAGTTTGAAAGAGCGAAAGGAGCGAGGAGTTTGAAAGAGGAGCTGTGAGTTTGAAAGAGCGAGACGAGCCGGGAGATTGAACGAGTGAGAGGAGCCGAGAGTTTGAAAGAGCGAGATGAGCCGGGCGTTTGAAACAGGAGCTGGGCGTTTGAAAGAGCGAGAAGAGCCGGGAGTTTGAAAGAGCGAGAGGAGCCGGGAGTTTCAAAGAGGAGCTGGGAGTTGAAAGAACGAGAGATGCCTGGAGTTTGAAAGAGCGAAAGGTGTCCGGAGTTTGAAACATCGAGAGGAGCCGGGAGTTTCAAAGATCGAGAGGAGTTGGGAGTTTGAACGAGCGAGAGGAGCCGGGAATTTGGACGAGCGAGTGGAGCCGGGAGTTTTAAAGATCGAGAGGAGCCGGGAGTTTCAAAGAGGAGCTGGGACTTGAAAGAGCGAGAGGAGCCAGGAGTTTCAAAGATCGAGAGGAGCCGGGCGATTGAAAGATCGAGAGGAGCCGGGCGATTGAAAGATCGAGTGGAGCCGGGAGTTTGAAAGATCGAGAGGAGCCGGGAGTTTGAAAGAGCGAGAGGAGCCGGGGGGTGAAAGATCGAGAGGAGCCGGTAGTTTGAAAGATCGAGAGGAGCCGGGAGTTTGAAAGATCGAGAGGAGCCGGGAGTTTGAAAGATCGAGAGGAGCCGGGGGTTGAAAGATCGAGAGGAGCCGGGAGTTTCAAAGAGCGAGAGGAGCCGGGAGTTTGAAAGATCGAGAGGAGCCGGGAGTTTGAAAGAGCGAGAGGAGCCGGGGGTTGAAAGGTCGAGAGGAGCCGGCAGTTTGAAAGAGCGAGAGGAGCCGGGAGGTTTAAAGATCGAGAGTAGCCGGGAGTTTGAAAGAGCGAGAGGAGCGAGGAGTTTGAAAGAGGAGATGTGAGTTTGAAAGAGCGAGACGAGCCGGGCGTTTGAAACAGGAGCTGGGCGTTTGAAAGAGCGAGAAGAGCCGGGAGTTTGAAAGAGCGAGAGGAGCCGGGAGTTTCAAAGAGGAGCTGGGAGTTGAAAGAACGAGAGATGCCTGGAGTTTGAAAGAGCGAAAGGTGTCCGGAGTTTGAAAGAGCGTGAGGAGCCGGGGGGTAGAAAGATCGAGAGGAGCGGGATGTTTGAACGAGCGAGAGGAGCCGGGAGTTTCAAAGAGCGAGAGGAGCAGGGAGTTTGAAAGAGCGAGAAGAGCCGGGAGTTTTAAAGACCGAGTGGAGCCGGGAGATTGCAAGAGGAGCCGGGAGTTTGAAAGATCGAGAGGAGCCGGGAGTTTGAAAGAGCGAGAGGAGCCGGGGGTTGAAAGATCGAGAGGAGCCGGGAGTTTGAAAGAGCGAGAGGAGCCGGTAGTTTGAAAGATCGAGAGGAGCCGGGAGTTTGAAAGAGCGAGAGGAGCCGGTAATTTGAAAGATCGGGAGCAGCGGGGAGTTTTAAAGATCGAGAGGATCCAGGAGTTTGAAAGAGGAGCTGGGAGTTTGAAAGATCGAGAGGAGCCAGGTGTTTGAATGACCGAGAGGAGCCGGGACATAGAAAGAGCGAGAGCTGCCGAGAGTTTGAAAGACCGAGAGGAGCCAAGAGTTTGAATTATCGAGAGGTGCCGGGAGATTGAAAGAGCGAGAGGAGCCGGGAGTTTCAACGAGGTACCGGGAGTTTGAAAGAGCGACAGGAGCCGCGAGTTTGAAAGACCGAGAGGAGCCGGGAGTTTTAAACAGGAGCCGTGAGTTTGAAAGAGCGTGAGGAGCCGGGTGTGTGAAAGAGCGAGACGAGCCGCGAGATTGAAAGAGCGAGAGGAGCCGAGAGTTTCAAAGAGCGAGACGAGCCGGGAGTTTGAAAGAGCGAGACGAGCCTGGAGATTGAAAGAGCGAGATGAGCCGGGAGTTTGAAACAGGAGCTGGGGGTTTGAAAGAGCGAGACGAGCCGGGAGATTGAAAGAGGGAGAGGAGCCGAGAGTTTGAAAGAGCGAGACGAGCCGGGAGTTTGAAACAGGAGCTGGGGGTTTGAAAGAGCGAGAAGAGCCGGGAGTTGTAAAGACCGAGTGGAGCCGGGAGTTTGAAAGAGGAGCCGGGAGTTTGAAAGAGCGAGACGAGCCGGAAGATTGAAAGATCGAGAGGAGCCGAGAGTTTGAAAGAGCGAGAGGAGCCGGGAGTTTCAAAGAGGAGCTGGGAGTTGAAAGAACGAGAGATGCCTGGAGTTTGAAAGAGCGAAAGGTGTCCGGAGTTTGAAACATCGAGAGGAGCCGGGAGTTTCAAAGATCGAGAGGAGTTGGGAGTTTGAACGAGCGAGAGGAGCCGGGAATTTGGACGAGCGAGTGGAGCCGGGAGTTTTAAAGATCGAGAGGAGCCGGGAGTTTCAAAGAGGAGCTGGGACTTGAAAGAGCGAGAGGAGCCAGGAGTTTCAAAGATCGAGAGGAGCCGGGCGATTGAAAGATCGAGAGGAGCCGGGAGTTTGAAAGATCGAGAGGAGTCGGGAGTTTGAAAGAACGAGAGCAGCCGGGCGATTGAAAGAGCGAGTGGCGCCGGGAGTTTTAAAGATCGAGAGGCGCCGGAATTTGAAAGAGCAAGATGACTCGAGAGTTTGAAAGAGCAAGAGCAACCAGGAGATTGAAAGAGGTCGAGAAGCCCAGAGTTTGAAAGGGCGACAGGAGCCGAGAGGTTGAAATAGTGGGAGGAGCCGCGAGTTTCAAAGAGCGACAGGAGCCGCGAGTTTGAAAGATCGAGAGGAGCCGGGAGTTTGAAGGAGCGAGAGGAGCCGAGAGTTTGAAAGAGCGAGAGGAGCCGAGAGTTTGAAACAGGAGCTGGGGTTTGAAAGAGAGAGAAGAGCCTGGAGTTTTAAAGACCGAGTGGAGCGGGGAGATTGCAAGTGGAGCCGAGAGTTTGAAAGATCGAGTGGAGCCGGGAGTTTGAAAGAGCGAGAGGAGCCGGGAGTTTGAAAGAGCGAGGGGAGCCGGGAGTTTGAAAGAGCGAGAGGAGCCGGGAATTGAAAGATCGAGAGGAGCCGGGAGTTTGAAAGATCGAGAGGAGCCGGGGGTTGAAAGATCGAGAGGAGCCGGCAGTTTCAAAGAGCGAGAGGAGCCGGGAGTTTGAAAGATCGAGAGGAGCCGGGAGTTTGAAAGAGCGAGAGGAGCCGGGGGTTGAAAGGTCGAGAGGAGCCGGCAGTTTGAAAGAGCGAGAGGAGCCGGGAGTTTGAAACAGGAGCTGGGGGTTTGAAAGAACGAGAAGAGCCGGGAGTTGTAAAGACCGAGTGGAGCCGGGAGTTTGAAAGAGGAGCCGGGAGTTTGAAAGAGCGAGACGAGCCGGAAGATTGAAAGATCGAGAGGAGCCGAGAGTTTGAAAGAGCGAGAGGAGCCGGGTGTTTGAAAGAGCGAGAGGAGCCAAGAGATTGAATGATCCAGAGGAGCCCGTGGTTTGAAAGAGCGAGAGATGCCTGGAGTTCGAAAGAGCGAATGGTGTCGGGAGTTTGAAAGAGCGTGAGGAGCCGGGGGTTGAAAGATCGAGAGGAGCAGAGAGTTTGAAAGATCGAGAGGAGCCGGGAATTTGAAAGATCGAGAGGAGCCGAGAGTTTTAAAGATCGAGAGGAGCCGGGCGATTGAAAGATCGAGAGGAGCCGGGAGTTTGAAAGATCGAGAGGAGTCGGGAGTTTGAAAGAACGAGAGCAGCCGGGCGATTGAAAGAGCGAGTGGCGCCGGGAGTTTTAAAGATCGAGAGGCGCCGGAATTTGAAAGAGCAAGATGACTCGAGAGTTTGAAAGAGCAAGAGCAACCAGGAGATTGAAAGAGGTCGAGAAGCCCAGAGTTTGAAAGAGCGACAGGAGCCGAGAGTTTGAAATAGTGGGAGGAGCTGCGAGTTTCAAAGAGCGACAGGAGCCGCGAGTTTGAAAGATCGAGAGGAGCCGGGAGTTTGAAGGAGCGAGAGGAGCCGAGAGTTTGAAAGAGCGAGAGGAGCCGAGAGTTTGAAACAGGAGCTGGGGTTTGAAAGAGAGAGAAGAGCCGGGAGTTTTAAAGACCGAGTGGAGCCGGGAGATTGCAAGTGGAGCCGAGAGTTTGAAAGATCGAGTGGAGCCGGGAGTTTGAAAGAGCGAGAGGAGCCGGGAGTTTGAAAGAGCGAGGGGAGCCGGGAGTTTGAAAGAGCGAGAGGAGCCGGGAATTGAAAGATCGAGAGGAGCCGGGAGTTTGAAAGATCGAGAGGAGCCGGGAGTTTGAAAGAGCGAGAGGAGCCGGGGGTTGAAAGATCGAGAGGAGCCGGTAGTTTGAAAGATGGAGAGGAGCCGGGAGTTTGAAAGATCGAGAGGAGCCGGGAGTTTGAAAGATCGAGAGGAGCCGGGGGTTGAAAGATCGAGAGGAGCCGGCAGTTTCAAAGAGCGAGAGGAGCCGGGAGTTTGAAAGATCGAGAGGAGCCGGGAGTTTGAAAGAGCGAGAGGAGCCGGGGGTTGAAGGGTCGAGAGGAGCCGGCAGTTTGAAAGAGCGAGAGGAGCCGGGAGGTTTAAGATCGAGAGTAGCCGGGAGTTTGAAAGAGCGAAAGGAGCGAGGAGTTTGAAAGAGGAGCTGTGAGTTTGAAAGAGCGAGACGAGCCGGGAGATTGAACGAGTGAGAGGAGCCGAGAGTTTGAAAGAGCGAGATGAGCCGGGCGTTTGAAACTAGAGCTGGGCGTTTGAAAGAGCGAGAAGAGCCGGGAGTTTGAAAGAGCGAGAGGAGCCGGGAGTTTCAAAGAGGAGCTGGGAGTTGAAAGAACGAGAGATGCCTGGAGTTTGAAAGAGCGAAAGGTGTCCGGAGTTTGAAAGAGCGTGAGGAGCCGGGGGGTAGAAAGATCGAGAGGAGCGGGAAGTTTGAACGAGCGAGAGGAGCCGGGAGTTTCAAAGAGCGAGAGGAGCAGGGAGTTTGAAAGAGCGAGAAGAGCCGGGAGTTTTAAAGACCGAGTGGAGCCGGGAGATTGCAAGAGGAGCCGGGAGTTTTAAAGATCGAGAGGAGCCGGGAGTTTGAAAGAGCGAGAGGAGCCGGGGGTTGAAAGATCGAGAGGAGCCGGGAGTTTGAAAGAGCGAGAGGAGCCGGGAGTTTGAAAGATCGAGAGGAGCCGGGAGTTTGAAAGAGCGAGAGGAGCCGGTAATTTGAAAGATCGAGAGCAGCGGGGAGTTTTAAAGATCGAGAGGATCCAGGAGTTTGAAAGAGGAGCTGGGAGTTTGAAAGATCGAGAGGAGCCAGGTGTTTGAATGACCGAGAGGAGCCGGGACATAGAAAGAGCGAGAGCTGCCGAGAGTTTGAAAGACCGAGAGGAGCCAAGAGTTTGAATTATCGAGAGGTGCCGGGAGATTGAAAGAGCGAGAGGAGCCGGGAGTTTCAACGAGGTACCGGGAGTTTGAAAGAGCGACAGGAGCCGCGAGTTTGAAAGACCGAGAGGAGCCGGGAGTTTTAAACAGGAGCCGTGAGTTTGAAAGAGCGTGAGGAGCCGGGTGTGTGAAAGAGCGAGACGAGCCGGGAGATTGAAAGAGCGAGAGGAGCCGAGAGTTTGAAAGAGCGAGACGAGCCGGGAGTTTGAAAGAGCGAGACGAGCCTGGAGATTGAAAGAGCGAGATGAGCCGGGAGTTTGAAACAGGAGCTGGGGGTTTGAAAGAGCGAGACGAGCCGGGAGATTGAAAGAGGGAGAGGAGCCGAGAGTTTGAAAGAGCGAGACGAGCCGGGAGTTTGAAACAGGAGCTGGGGGTTTGAAAGAGCGAGAAGAGCCGGGAGTTGTAAAGACCGAGTGGAGCCGGGAGTTTGAAAGAGGAGCCGGGAGTTTGAAAGAGCGAGACGAGCCGGAAGATTGAAAGATCGAGAGGAGCCGAGAGTTTGAAAGAGCGAGAGGAGCCGGGTGTTTGAAAGAGCGAGAGGAGCCAAGAGATTGAATGATCCAGAGGAGCCCGTGGTTTGAAAGAGCGAGAGATGCCTGGAGTTCGAAAGAGCGAATGGTGTCGGGAGTTTGAAAGAGCGTGAGGAGCCGGGGGTTGAAAGATCGAGAGGAGCAGAGAGTTTGAAAGATCGAGAGGAGCCGGGAATTTGAAAGATCGAGAGGAGCCGAGAGTTTTAAAGATCGAGAGGAGCCGGGCGATTGAAAGATCGAGAGGAGCCGGGAGTTTGAAAGATCGAGAGGAGTCGGGAGTTTGAAAGAACGAGAGCAGCCGGGCGATTGAAAGAGCGAGTGGCGCCGGGAGTTTTAAAGATCGAGAGGCGCCGGAATTTGAAAGAGCAAGATGACTCGAGAGTTTGAAAGAGCAAGAGCAACCAGGAGATTGAAAGAGGTCGAGAAGCCCAGAGTTTGAAAGAGCGACAGGAGCCGAGAGTTTGAAATAGTGGGAGGAGCCGCGAGTTTCAAAGAGCGACAGGAGCCGCGAGTTTGAAAGATCGAGAGGAGCCGGGAGTTTGAAGGAGCGAGAGGAGCCGAGAGTTTGAAAGAGCGAGAGGAGCCGAGAGTTTGAAACAGGAGCTGGGGTTTGAAAGAGAGAGAAGAGCCGGGAGTTTTAAAGACCGAGTGGAGCCGGGAGATTGCAAGTGGAGCCGAGAGTTTGAAAGATCGAGTGGAGCCGGGAGTTTGAAAGAGCGAGAGGAGCCGGGAGTTTGAAAGAGCGAGGGGAGCCGGGAGTTTGAAAGAGCGAGAGGAGCCGGGAATTGAAAGATCGAGAGGAGCCGGGAGTTTGAAAGATCGAGAGGAGCCGGGAGTTTGAAAGAGCGAGTGGAGCCGGGGGTTGAAAGATCGAGAGGAGCCGGGAGTTTAAAAGATGGAGAGGAGCCGGGAGTTTGAAAGATCGAGAGGAGCCGGGAGTTTGAAAGATCGAGAGGAGCCGGGGGTTGAAAGATCGAGAGGAGCCGGCAGTTTCAAAGAGCGAGAGGAGCCGGGAGTTTGAAAGATCGAGAGGAGCCGGGAGTTTGAAAAAGCGAGAGGAGCCGGGGGTTGAAAGGTCGAGAGGAGCCGGCAGTTTGAAAGAGCGAGAGGAGCCGGGAGGTTTAAAGATCGAGAGTAGCCGGGAGTTTGAAAGAGCGAAAGGAGCGAGGAGTTTGAAAGAGGAGCTGTGAGTTTGAAAGAGCGAGACGAGCCGGGAGATTGAACGAGTGAGAGGAGCCGAGAGTTTGAAAGAGCGAGATGAGCCGGGCGTTTGAAACAGGAGCTGGGCGTTTGAAAGAGCGAGAAGAGCCGGGAGTTTGAAAGAGCGAGAGGAGCCGGGAGTTTCAAAGAGGAGCTGGGAGTTGAAAGAACGAGAGATGCCTGGAGTTTGAAAGAGCGAAAGGTGTCCGGAGTTTGAAAGAGCGTGAGGAGCCGGGGGGTAGAAAGATCGAGAGGAGCGGGAAGTTTGAACGAGCGAGAGGAGCCGGGAGTTTCAAAGAGCGAGAGGAGCAGGGAGTTTGAAAGAGCGAGAAGAGCCGGGAGTTTTAAAGACCGAGTGGAGCCGGGAGATTGCAAGAGGAGCCGGGAGTTTTAAAGATCGAGAGGAGCCGGGAGTTTGAAAGAGCGAGAGGAGCCGGGGGTTGAAAGATCGAGAGGAGCCGGGAGTTTGAAAGAGCGAGAGGAGCCGGGAGTTTGAAAGATCGAGAGGAGCCGGGAGTTTGAAAGAGCGAGAGGAGCCGGTAATTTGAAAGATCGAGAGCAGCGGGGAGTTTTAAAGATCGAGAGGATCCAGGAGTTTGAAAGAGGAGCTGGGAGTTTGAAAGATCGAGATGAGCCAGGTGTTTGAATGACCGAGAGGAGCCGGGACATAGAAAGAGCGAGAGCTGCCGAGAGTTTGAAAGACCGAGAGGAGCCAAGAGTTTGAATTATCGAGAGGTGCCGGGAGATTGAAAGAGCGAGAGGAGCCGGGAGTTTGAACGAGGTACCGGGAGTTTGAAAGAGCGACAGGAGCCGCGAGTTTGAAAGACCGAGAGGAGCCGGGAGTTTTAAACAGGAGCCGTGAGTTTGAAAGAACGTGAGGAGACGGGTGTGTGAAAGAACGAGACGAGCCGGGAGATTGAAAGAGCGAGAGGAGCCGAGAGTTTGAAAGAGCGAGACGAGCCGGGAGTTTGAAAGAGCGAGACGAGCCTGGAGATTGAAAGAGCGAGATGAGCCGGGAGTTTGAAACAGGAGCTGGGGGTTTGAAAGAGCGAGAAGAGCCGGGCGTTGTAAAGACCGAGTGGAGCCGGGAGTTTGAAAGAGGAGACGGGAGTTTGAAAGAGCGAGACGAGCCGGAAGATTGAAAGATCGAGAGGAGCCGAGAGTTTGTAAGAGCGAGAGGAGCCGGGTGTTTGAAAGAGCGAGAGGAGCCAAGAGATTGAATGATCCAGAGGAGCCCGTGGTTTGAAAGAGCGAGAGATGCCTGGAGTTCGAAAGAGCGAAAGGTGTCGGGAGTTTGAAAGAGCGTGAGGAGCCGGGGGTTGAAAGATCGAGAGGAGCAGAGAGTTTGAAAGATCGAGAGGAGCCGGGAATTTGAAAGATCGAGAGGAGCCGAGAGTTTTAAAGATCGAGAGGAGCCGGGAGTTTCAAAGAGCGAGAGGAGCAGGGAGTTTGAAAGAGCGAGAGGAGCCGGGAGTTTGAAAGAGCGAGAGGAGCCGGGAGTTTCAAAGAGCGAGAGCAGCCGGGTGTTTCAAAGAGCGAGAGGAGCAGGGAGTTTGAAAGAGCGAGAGGAGCCGGGAGTTTCAAAGAGCAAGAGGAGCCGGGAGTTTGAATGAGCGAGAGGAGCAGGGAGTTTCAAAGAGCGAGAGGAGCCGAGAGTTTGAAACAGGAGCTGGGGTTTGAAAGAGAGAGAAGAGCCGGGAGTTTTAAAGACCGAGTGGAGCCGGGAGATTGCAAGTGGAGCCGAGAGTTTGAAAGATCGAGTGGAGCCGGGAGTTTGAAAGAGCGAGAGGAGCCGGGAGTTTGAAAGAGCGAGGGGAGCCGGAAGTTTGAAAGAGGGAGAGGAGCCGGGAATTGAAAGATCGAGAGGAGCCGGGAGTTTGAAAGATCGAGAGGAGCCGGGAGTTTGAAAGAGCGAGAAGAGCCGGGGGTTGAAAGATCGAGAGGAGCCGGTAGTTTGAAAGATCGAGAGCAGCCGGGAGTTTGAAAGATCGAGAGGAGCCGGGAGTTTGAAAGATCGAGAGGAGCCGGGGGTTGAAAGATCGAGAGGAGCCGCCAGTTTCAAAGTGCGAGAGGAGCCGGGAGTTTGAAAGATCGAGAGGAGCCGGGAGTTTGAAAGAGCGAGAGGAGCCGGGGGTTGAAAGGTCGAGAGGAGCCGGCAGTTTGAAAGAGCGAGAGGAGCCGGGAGGTTTAAAGATCGAGAGTAGCCGGGAGTTTGAAAGAGCGAGAGGAGCGAGGAGTTTGAAAGAGGAGCTGTGAGTTTGAAAGAGCGAGACGAGCCGGGAGATTGAACGAGTGAGAGGAGCCGAGAGTTTGAAAGAGCGAGATGAGCCGGGCGTTTGAAACAGGAGCTGGGCGTTTGAAAGAGCGAGAAGAGCCGGGAGTTTGAAAGAGCGAGAGGAGCCGGGAGTTTCAAAGAGGAGCTGGGAGTTGAAAGAACGAGAGATGCCTGGAGTTTGAAAGAGCGAAAGGTGTCCGGAGTTTGAAAGAGCGTGAGGAGCCGGGGGGTAGAAAGATCGAGAGGAGCGGGAAGTTTGAACGAGCGAGAGGAGCCGGGAGTTTCAAAGAGCGAGAGGAGCAGGGAGTTTGAAAGAGCGAGAAGAGCCGGGAGTTTTAAAGACCGAGTGGAGCCGGGAGATTGCAAGAGGAGCCGGGAGTTTTAAAGATCGAGAGGAGCCGGGAGTTTGAAAGAGCGAGAGGAGCCTGGGGTTGAAAGATCGAGAGGAGCCGGGAGTTTGAAAGAGCGAGAGGAGCCGGGAGTTTGAAAGATCGAGAGGAGCCGGGAGTTTGAAAGAGCGAGAGGAGCCGGTAATTTGAAAGAACGAGAGCAGCGGGGAGTTTTAAAGATCGAGAGGATCCAGGAGTTTGAAAGAGGAGCTGGGAGTTTGAAAGATCGAGAGGAGCCAGGTGTTTGAATGACCGAGAGGAGCCGGGACATAGAAAGAGCGAGAGCTGCCGGGAGTTTGAAAGACCGAGAGGAGCCAAGAGTTTGAATTATCGAGAGGTGCCGGGACATTGAAAGAGCGAGAGGAGCCGGGAGTTTGAACGAGGTACCGGGAGTTTGAAAGAGCGACAGGAGCCGCGAGTTTGAAAGACCGAGAGGAGCCGGGAGTTTTAAACAGGAGCCGTGAGTTTGAAAGAGCGTGAGGAGCCGGGTGTGTGAAAGAGCGAGACGAGCCGGGAGATTGAAAGAGCGAGAGGAGCCGAGAGTTTGAAAGAGCGAGACGAGCCGGGAGTTTGAAAGAGCGAGACGAGCCTGGAGATTGAAAGAGCGAGATGAGCCGGGAGTTTGAAACAGGAGCTGGGGGTTTGAAAGAGCGAGACGAGCCGGGAGATTGAAAGAGGGAGAGAGCCGAGAGTTTGAAAGAGCGAGACGAGCCGGGAGTTTGAAACAGGAGCTGGGGGTTTGAAAGAGCGAGAAGAGCCGGGAGTTGTAAAGACCGAGTGGAGCCGGGAGTTTCAAAGAGGAGCTGGGAGTTGAAAGAGTGATGGGAGCCGGGAGTTTCAAAGATCGAGAGGAGCCGGGCGATTGAAAGATCGAGAGGAGCCGGGAGTTTCAAAGATCGGGAGGAGCCGGGCGATTGAAAAATCGAGAGGAGCCTGGAGTTTCAAAGAGGAGCTGGGAGTTGAAAGAGCGAGAGGAGCCAAGTTTTTCAAAGATCGAGAGGAGCCGGGCGATTGAAAGATCGAGAGGAGCCGGGAGTTTCAAAGATCGAGAGGAGTTGGGAGTTTGAACGAGCGAGAGGAGCCGGGAATTTGGACGAGCGAGTGGAGCCGGGAGTTTTAAAGATCCAGAGGAGCCGGGAGTTTCAAAGAGGAGCTAGGAGTTGAAAGAGCGAGAGGAGCCAGGAGTTTCAAAAATCGAGAGGAGCCGGGAGTTTGAAAGATCGAGTGGAGTCGGGAGTTTGAAAGAACGAGAGCAGCCGGGCGATTGAAAGAGCGAGTGGAGCAGGGAGTTTTAAAGATCGAGAGGCGCTGGAATTTGAAAGAGCAAGATGACTCGAGAGTTTGAAAGAGCAAGAGCAACCAGGAGATTGAAAGAGGTCGAGAAGCCCAGAGTTTGCAAGAGCGACAGGAGCCGAGAGTTTGAAATAGTGGGAGGAGCCGCGAGTTTCAAAGAGCGACAGGTGCCGGGAGTTTGAAGGAGCGAGAGGAGCCGAGAGTTTGAAAGAGCGAGAGGAGCCGAGAGTTTGAAACAGGAGCTGGGGTTTGAAAGAGCGAGAAGAGCCGGGAGTTTTAAAGACCGAGTGGAGCCGGGAGATTGCAAGTGGAGCCGAGAGTTTGAAAGATCGAGTGGAGCCGGGAGTTTGAAAGAGCGAGAGGAGCCGGGAGTTTGAAAGAGCGAGGGGAGCCGGGAGTTTGAAAGAGCGAGAGGAGCCGGGGGTTGAAAGATCGAGAGGAGCCGGGAGTTTGAAAGAGCGAGAGGAGCCGGGAGTTTGAAAGAGCGAGAGGAGCCGGGGGTTTGAAAGATCGAGAGGAGCCGGGAGTTTGAAAGAGCGATAGGAGCCGGGGGTTGAAAGATCGAGAGGAGCCGGGAGTTTGAAAGATTGAGAGGAGCCGGGAGTTTGAAAGATCGAGAGGAGCCGGGGGTTGAAAGATCGAGAGGAGCCGGCAGTTTGAAAGAGCGAGAGGAGCCGGGAGTTTGAAAGATCGAGAGTAGCCGGGAGTTTGAAAGAGCGAGAGGAGCCGGGGGTTGAAAGGTCGAGAGGAGCCGGCAGTTTGAAAGAACGAGAGGAGCCGGGAGGTTTAAAGATCGAGAGCAGCCGGGAGTTTGAAAGAGCGAGAGGAGCGAGGAGTTTGAAAGAGGAGCTGTGAGTTTGAAAGAGCGAGACGAGCCGGGAGATTGAACGAGTGAGAGGAGCCGAGAGTTTTAAAGATCAAGAGGCGCTGGAATTTGAAAGAGCAAGATGACTCGAGAGTTTGAAAGAGCAAGAGCAACCAGGAGATTGAAAGAGGTCGAGAAGCCCAGAGTTTGAAAGAGCGACAGGAGCCGAGAGTTTGAAATAGTGGGAGGAGCCGCGAGTTTCAAAGAGCGACACGTGCCGCGAGTTTGAAAGAGCGAGAGGAGCCGGGAGTTTGAAAGAGCGGAGGAGCCGGGAGTTTGAAGGAGCGAGAGGAGCCGAGAGTTTGAAAGAGCGAGAGGAGCCGAGAGTTTGAAACAGGAGCTGGGGTTTGAAAGAGCGAGAAGAGCCGGGAGTTTTAAAGACCGAGTGTAGCCGGGAGATTGCAAGTGGAGCCGAAACTTTGAAAGATCGAGTGGAGCCGGGAGTTTGAAAGAGCGAGAGGAGCCGGGAGTTTGAAAGAGCGAGGGGAGCCGGGAGTTTGAAAGAGCGAGAGGAGCCGGGGGTTGAAAGATCGAGAGGAGCCGGGAGTTTCAAAGATCGAGAGGAGCCGGGAGTTTGAAAGAGCGAGAGGAGCCGGGGGTTGAAAGATCGAGAGGAGCCGGCAGTTTGAAAGAGCGAGCGGAGCCGGGAGTTTATAAGATCGAGAGGAGCCGGGAGTTTGAAAGAGCGAGAGGAGCCGGGGGTTGAAAGGTCGAGAGGAGCCGGCAGTTTGAAAGAACGAGAGGAGCCGGGAGGTTTAAAGATCGAGAGCAGCCGGGAGTTTGAAAGAGCGAGAGGAGCGAGGAGTTTGAAAGAGGAGCTGTGAGTTTGAAAGAGCGAGACGAGCCGGGAGATTGAACGAGTGAGAGGAGCCGAGAGTTTGAAAGAGCGAGATGAGCCGGGCGTTTGAAACAGGAGCTGGGCGTTTGAAAGAGCGAGAAGAGCCGGGAGTTTGAAAGAGCGAGAGGAGCCGGGAGTTTCAAAGAGGAGCTGGGAGTTGAAAGAACGAGAGATGCCTGGAGTTTGAAAGAGTGAAAGGTGTCGGGAGTTTGAAAGAGCGTGAGGAGCGGGGGGTAGAAAGATCGAGAGGAGCGGGAAGTTTGATGAGCGAGAGGAGCCGGGAGTTTCAAAGAGCGAGGGGAGCCGGGAGATTGAAAGAGCGAGAGGAGCCGGGGGTTGAAAGATCGAGAGGAGCCGGGAGTTTCAAAGATCGAGAGGAGCCGGGAGTTTGAAAGAGCGAGAGGAGCCGGGGGTTGAAAGATCGAGAGGAGCCGGCAGTTTGAAAGAGCGAGCGGAGCCGGGAGTTTATAAGATCGAGAGGAGCCGGGAGTTTGAAAGAGCGAGAGGAGCCGGGGGTTGAAAGGTCGAGAGGAGCCGGCAGTTTGAAAGAACGAGAGGAGCCGGGAGGTTTAAAGATCGAGAGCAGCCGGGAGTTTGAAAGAGCGAGAGGAGCGAGGAGTTTGAAAGAGGAGCTGTGAGTTTGAAAGAGCGAGACGAGCCGGGAGATTGAACGAGTGAGAGGAGCCGAGAGTTTGAAA
This sequence comes from Scyliorhinus torazame, assembly GCF_047496885.1. Lineage (NCBI taxonomy): Eukaryota > Metazoa > Chordata > Chondrichthyes > Carcharhiniformes > Scyliorhinidae > Scyliorhinus > Scyliorhinus torazame. Next base: position 244,963,135 of record NC_092712.1, read on the forward strand.
GAGCGAGATGAGCCGGGCGTTTGAAACAGGAGCTGGGCGTTTGAAAGAGCGAGAAGAGCCGGGAGTTTGAAAGAGCGAGAGGAGCCGGGAGTTTCAAAGAGGAGCTGGGAGTTGAAAGAACGAGAGATGCCTGGAGTTTGAAAGAGTGAAAGGTGTCGGGAGTTTGAAAGAGCGTGAGGAGCGGGGGGTAGAAAGATCGAGAGGAGCGGGAAGTTTGATGAGCGAGAGGAGCCGGGAGTTTCAAAGAGCGAGAGGAGCAGGGAGTTTGAAAGAGCGAGGAGAGCCGGGGGTTGAAAGATCGAGAGGAGCCGGGAGTTTGAAAGAGCGAGAGGAGCCGGGAGTTTGAAAGGTCGCGAGGAGCCGGGAGTTTGAAAGAGCGAGAGGAGCCGGTAATTTGAAAGATCGAGAGTAGCCGGGAGTTTTAAAGATCGAGAGGAGCCAGGAGTTTGAAAGAGGAGCTGGGAGTTTGAAAGATCGAGAGGAGCCAGGTGTTTGAATGACCGAGAGGAGCCGGGACATAGAAAGAGCGAGAGCTGCCGAGAGTTTGAAAGACCGAGAGGAGCCAAGAGTTTGAATTATCGAGAGGTGCCGGGAGATTGAAAGAGCGAGAGGAGCCGGGAGTTTGAACGAGGTGCCGGGAGTTTGAAAGAGCGACAGGAGCCGCGAGTTTGAAAGACCGAGAGGAGCCGGGAGTTTTAAACAGGAGCCGTGAGTTTGAAAGAGCGTGAGGAGCCGGGTGTGTGAAAGAGCGAGACGAGCCTGGAGTTTGAAAGAGCGAGACGAGCCGGGAGTTTGAAAGAGCGAGACGAGCCGGGAGAGTGAAAGAGCGAGATGAGCCGGGCGTTTGAAACAGGAGCTGGGGGTTTGAAAGAGCGAGGCGAGCCGGGAGATTGAAAGAGCGAGAGGAGCCGAGAGTTTGAAAGAGCGAGACGAGCCGGGAGTTTGAAAGAGGGAGAGGAGCCGGGAATTGAAAGATCGAGAGGAGCCGGGAGTTTGAAAGATCGAGAGGAGCCGGGAGTTTGAAAGAGCGAGAAGAGCCGGGGGTTGAAAGATCGAGAGGAGCCGGTAGTTTGAAAGATCGAGAGCAGCCGGGAGTTTGAAAGATCGAGAGGAGCCGGGAGTTTGAAAGATCGAGAGGAGCCGGGGGTTGAAAGATCGAGAGGAGCCGCCAGTTTCAAAGTGCGAGAGGAGCCGGGAGTTTGAAAGATCGAGAGGAGCCGGGAGTTTGAAAGAGCGAGAGGAGCCGGGGGTTGAAAGGTCGAGAGGAGCCGGCAGTTTGAAAGAGCGAGAGGAGCCGGGAGGTTTAAAGATCGAGAGTAGCCGGGAGTTTGAAAGAGCGAGAGGAGCGAGGAGTTTGAAAGAGGAGCTGTGAGTTTGAAAGAGCGAGACGAGCCGGGAGATTGAACGAGTGAGAGGAGCCGAGAGTTTGAAAGAGCGAGATGAGCCGGGCGTTTGAAACAGGAGCTGGGCGTTTGAAAGAGCGAGAAGAGCCGGGAGTTTGAAAGAGCGAGAGGAGCCGGGAGTTTCAAAGAGGAGCTGGGAGTTGAAAGAACGAGAGATGCCTGGAGTTTGAAAGAGCGAAAGGTGTCCGGAGTTTGAAAGAGCGTGAGGAGCCGGGGGGTAGAAAGATCGAGAGGAGCGGGAAGTTTGAACGAGCGAGAGGAGCCGGGAGTTTCAAAGAGCGAGAGGAGCAGGGAGTTTGAAAGAGCGAGAAGAGCCGGGAGTTTTAAAGACCGAGTGGAGCCGGGAGATTGCAAGAGGAGCCGGGAGTTTTAAAGATCGAGAGGAGCCGGGAGTTTGAAAGAGCGAGAGGAGCCTGGGGTTGAAAGATCGAGAGGAGCCGGGAGTTTGAAAGAGCGAGAGGAGCCGGGAGTTTGAAAGATCGAGAGGAGCCGGGAGTTTGAAAGAGCGAGAGGAGCCGGTAATTTGAAAGAACGAGAGCAGCGGGGAGTTTTAAAGATCGAGAGGATCCAGGAGTTTGAAAGAGGAGCTGGGAGTTTGAAAGATCGAGAGGAGCCAGGTGTTTGAATGACCGAGAGGAGCCGGGACATAGAAAGAGCGAGAGCTGCCGGGAGTTTGAAAGACCGAGAGGAGCCAAGAGTTTGAATTATCGAGAGGTGCCGGGACATTGAAAGAGCGAGAGGAGCCGGGAGTTTGAACGAGGTACCGGGAGTTTGAAAGAGCGACAGGAGCCGCGAGTTTGAAAGACCGAGAGGAGCCGGGAGTTTTAAACAGGAGCCGTGAGTTTGAAAGAGCGTGAGGAGCCGGGTGTGTGAAAGAGCGAGACGAGCCGGGAGATTGAAAGAGCGAGAGGAGCCGAGAGTTTGAAAGAGCGAGACGAGCCGGGAGTTTGAAAGAGCGAGACGAGCCTGGAGATTGAAAGAGCGAGATGAGCCGGGAGTTTGAAACAGGAGCTGGGGGTTTGAAAGAGCGAGACGAGCCGGGAGATTGAAAGAGGGAGAGAGCCGAGAGTTTGAAAGAGCGAGACGAGCCGGGAGTTTGAAACAGGAGCTGGGGGTTTGAAAGAGCGAGAAGAGCCGGGAGTTGTAAAGACCGAGTGGAGCCGGGAGTTTCAAAGAGGAGCTGGGAGTTGAAAGAGTGATGGGAGCCGGGAGTTTCAAAGATCGAGAGGAGCCGGGCGATTGAAAGATCGAGAGGAGCCGGGAGTTTCAAAGATCGGGAGGAGCCGGGCGATTGAAAAATCGAGAGGAGCCTGGAGTTTCAAAGAGGAGCTGGGAGTTGAAAGAGCGAGAGGAGCCAAGTTTTTCAAAGATCGAGAGGAGCCGGGCGATTGAAAGATCGAGAGGAGCCGGGAGTTTCAAAGATCGAGAGGAGTTGGGAGTTTGAACGAGCGAGAGGAGCCGGGAATTTGGACGAGCGAGTGGAGCCGGGAGTTTTAAAGATCCAGAGGAGCCGGGAGTTTCAAAGAGGAGCTAGGAGTTGAAAGAGCGAGAGGAGCCAGGAGTTTCAAAAATCGAGAGGAGCCGGGAGTTTGAAAGATCGAGTGGAGTCGGGAGTTTGAAAGAACGAGAGCAGCCGGGCGATTGAAAGAGCGAGTGGAGCAGGGAGTTTTAAAGATCGAGAGGCGCTGGAATTTGAAAGAGCAAGATGACTCGAGAGTTTGAAAGAGCAAGAGCAACCAGGAGATTGAAAGAGGTCGAGAAGCCCAGAGTTTGCAAGAGCGACAGGAGCCGAGAGTTTGAAATAGTGGGAGGAGCCGCGAGTTTCAAAGAGCGACAGGTGCCGGGAGTTTGAAGGAGCGAGAGGAGCCGAGAGTTTGAAAGAGCGAGAGGAGCCGAGAGTTTGAAACAGGAGCTGGGGTTTGAAAGAGCGAGAAGAGCCGGGAGTTTTAAAGACCGAGTGGAGCCGGGAGATTGCAAGTGGAGCCGAGAGTTTGAAAGATCGAGTGGAGCCGGGAGTTTGAAAGAGCGAGAGGAGCCGGGAGTTTGAAAGAGCGAGGGGAGCCGGGAGTTTGAAAGAGCGAGAGGAGCCGGGGGTTGAAAGATCGAGAGGAGCCGGGAGTTTGAAAGAGCGAGAGGAGCCGGGAGTTTGAAAGAGCGAGAGGAGCCGGGGGTTTGAAAGATCGAGAGGAGCCGGGAGTTTGAAAGAGCGATAGGAGCCGGGGGTTGAAAGATCGAGAGGAGCCGGGAGTTTGAAAGATTGAGAGGAGCCGGGAGTTTGAAAGATCGAGAGGAGCCGGGGGTTGAAAGATCGAGAGGAGCCGGCAGTTTGAAAGAGCGAGAGGAGCCGGGAGTTTGAAAGATCGAGAGTAGCCGGGAGTTTGAAAGAGCGAGAGGAGCCGGGGGTTGAAAGGTCGAGAGGAGCCGGCAGTTTGAAAGAACGAGAGGAGCCGGGAGGTTTAAAGATCGAGAGCAGCCGGGAGTTTGAAAGAGCGAGAGGAGCGAGGAGTTTGAAAGAGGAGCTGTGAGTTTGAAAGAGCGAGACGAGCCGGGAGATTGAACGAGTGAGAGGAGCCGAGAGTTTTAAAGATCAAGAGGCGCTGGAATTTGAAAGAGCAAGATGACTCGAGAGTTTGAAAGAGCAAGAGCAACCAGGAGATTGAAAGAGGTCGAGAAGCCCAGAGTTTGAAAGAGCGACAGGAGCCGAGAGTTTGAAATAGTGGGAGGAGCCGCGAGTTTCAAAGAGCGACACGTGCCGCGAGTTTGAAAGAGCGAGAGGAGCCGGGAGTTTGAAAGAGCGGAGGAGCCGGGAGTTTGAAGGAGCGAGAGGAGCCGAGAGTTTGAAAGAGCGAGAGGAGCCGAGAGTTTGAAACAGGAGCTGGGGTTTGAAAGAGCGAGAAGAGCCGGGAGTTTTAAAGACCGAGTGTAGCCGGGAGATTGCAAGTGGAGCCGAAACTTTGAAAGATCGAGTGGAGCCGGGAGTTTGAAAGAGCGAGAGGAGCCGGGAGTTTGAAAGAGCGAGGGGAGCCGGGAGTTTGAAAGAGCGAGAGGAGCCGGGGGTTGAAAGATCGAGAGGAGCCGGGAGTTTCAAAGATCGAGAGGAGCCGGGAGTTTGAAAGAGCGAGAGGAGCCGGGGGTTGAAAGATCGAGAGGAGCCGGCAGTTTGAAAGAGCGAGCGGAGCCGGGAGTTTATAAGATCGAGAGGAGCCGGGAGTTTGAAAGAGCGAGAGGAGCCGGGGGTTGAAAGGTCGAGAGGAGCCGGCAGTTTGAAAGAACGAGAGGAGCCGGGAGGTTTAAAGATCGAGAGCAGCCGGGAGTTTGAAAGAGCGAGAGGAGCGAGGAGTTTGAAAGAGGAGCTGTGAGTTTGAAAGAGCGAGACGAGCCGGGAGATTGAACGAGTGAGAGGAGCCGAGAGTTTGAAAGAGCGAGATGAGCCGGGCGTTTGAAACAGGAGCTGGGCGTTTGAAAGAGCGAGAAGAGCCGGGAGTTTGAAAGAGCGAGAGGAGCCGGGAGTTTCAAAGAGGAGCTGGGAGTTGAAAGAACGAGAGATGCCTGGAGTTTGAAAGAGTGAAAGGTGTCGGGAGTTTGAAAGAGCGTGAGGAGCGGGGGGTAGAAAGATCGAGAGGAGCGGGAAGTTTGATGAGCGAGAGGAGCCGGGAGTTTCAAAGAGCGAGGGGAGCCGGGAGTTTGAAAGAGCGAGAGGAGCCGGGGGTTGAAAGATCGAGAGGAGCCGGGAGTTTCAAAGATCGAGAGGAGCCGGGAGTTTGAAAGAGCGAGAGGAGCCGGGGGTTGAAAGATCGAGAGGAGCCGGCAGTTTGAAAGAGCGAGCGGAGCCGGGAGTTTATAAGATCGAGAGGAGCCGGGAGTTTGAAAGAGCGAGAGGAGCCGGGGGTTGAAAGGTCGAGAGGAGCCGGCAGTTTGAAAGAACGAGAGGAGCCGGGAGGTTTAAAGATCGAGAGCAGCCGGGAGTTTGAAAGAGCGAGAGGAGCGAGGAGTTTGAAAGAGGAGCTGTGAGTTTGAAAGAGCGAGACGAGCCGGGAGATTGAACGAGTGAGAGGAGCCGAGAGTTTGAAAGAGCGAGATGAGCCGGGCGTTTGAAACAGGAGCTGGGCGTTTGAAAGAGCGAGAAGAGCCGGGAGTTTGAAAGAGCGAGAGGAGCCGGGAGTTTCAAAGAGGAGCTGGGAGTTGAAAGAACGAGAGATGCCTGGAGTTTGAAAGAGTGAAAGGTGTCGGGAGTTTGAAAGAGCGTGAGGAGCGGGGGGTAGAAAGATCGAGAGGAGCGGGAAGTTTGATGAGCGAGAGGAGCCGGGAGTTTCAAAGAGCGAGAGGAGCAGGGAGTTTGAAAGAGCGAGGAGAGCCGGGGGTTGAAAGATCGAGAGGAGCCGGGAGTTTGAAAGAGCGAGAGGAGCCGGGAGTTTGAAAGGTCGCGAGGAGCCGGGAGTTTGAAAGAGCGAGAGGAGCCGGTAATTTGAAAGATCGAGAGTAGCCGGGAGTTTTAAAGATCGAGAGGAGCCAGGAGTTTGAAAGAGGAGCTGGGAGTTTGAAAGATCGAGAGGAGCCAGGTGTTTGAATGACCGAGAGGAGCCGGGACATAGAAAGAGCGAGAGCTGCCGAGAGTTTGAAAGACCGAGAGGAGCCAAGAGTTTGAATTATCGAGAGGTGCCGGGAGATTGAAAGAGCGAGAGGAGCCGGGAGTTTGAACGAGGTGCCGGGAGTTTGAAAGAGCGACAGGAGCCGCGAGTTTGAAAGACCGAGAGGAGCCGGGAGTTTTAAACAGGAGCCGTGAGTTTGAAAGAGCGTGAGGAGCCGGGTGTGTGAAAGAGCGAGACGAGCCTGGAGTTTGAAAGAGCGAGACGAGCCGGGAGTTTGAAAGAGCGAGACGAGCCGGGAGAGTGAAAGAGCGAGATGAGCCGGGCGTTTGAAACAGGAGCTGGGGGTTTGAAAGAGCGAGGCGAGCCGGGAGATTGAAAGAGCGAGAGGAGCCGAGAGTTTGAAAGAGCGAGACGAGCCGGGAGTTTGAAACAGGAGCTGGGGGTTTGAAAGAGCGAGAAGAGCCGGGAGTTTTAAAGACCGAGTGGAGCCGGGAGTTTGAAAGAGGAGCCGGGAGTTTGAAAGAGCGAGACGAGCCGGGAGATTGAAAGATCGAGAGGAGCCGAGAGCTTGAAAGAGCGAGACGAGCCGGGAGTGTGAAACATGAGCTGGGGGTTTAAAAGAGCGAGAAGCGCCGGGAGTTTTAAAGACCGAGTGGAGCCGGGAGTTTGAAAGAGGAGCTGGGAGTTTGAAAGAGCGAGACGAGCCGGGAGATTAAAGATCGAGAGGAGCCGAGAGTTTGAAAGAGCGAGAGGAGCCGGGTGTTTGAAAGAGCGAGAGGAGCCAAGAGATTGAATGATCCAGAGGAGCCCGTGGTTTGAAAGAGCGAGAGATGCCTGGAGTTCGAAAGAGCGAAAGGTGTCGGGAGTTTGAAAGATCGAGAGGAGCCGAGAGTTTGAAAGATCGAGAGGAGCCGGGAATTTGAAAGATCGCGAGATGCCGGGAGTTTCAAAGAGCGAGAGGAGCCGGGAGTTTCAAAGAGCGAGAGGAGCCGGGAGTTTCAAAGAGCGCGAGGAGCAGGGAGTTTGAAAGAGTGAGAGGAGCCGGGAGTTTCAAAGAGCGAGAGGAGCCGGGAGTTTGAATGAGTGAGAGGAGCCGGGAATTTGAACGAGCGAGAGGAGCCGGGCGATTGAAAGATCGAGAGGAGACGGGAGTTTCAAAGATCGAGAGGAGCCGGGAGTTTCAAAGAGGAGCTGGGAGTTGAAAGAACGAGAGGAGCCGGGAGCTTGAAAGAGCGAGAGGAGCCGGGAGTTTCAAAGAGGAGCTGGGATTTGAAAGAGCGAGAGGAGCCGGGAGTTTCAAAGATCGAGAGGAGTCGGGCGATTGAAAGATCGAGAGGAGCCGGGAGTTTCAAAGATCGAGTGGAGTCGGGAGTTTGAACGAGCGAGAGGAGCCGGGAATTTGAAAGATCGCGAGATGCCGGGAGTTTCAAAGAGCGAGAGGAGCCGGGAGTTTGAAAGAGCGAGAGGAGCCGGGAGTTTCAAAGAGTGAGAGGAGCCGGGAGTTTCAAAGAGCGAGAGGAGCCGGGAGTTTGAATGAGTGAGAGGAGCCGGGAATTTGAACGAGCGAGAGGAGCCGGGCGATTGAAAGATCGAGAGGAGACGGGAGTTTCAAAGATCGAGAGGAGCCGGGAGTTTCAAAGAGGAGCTGGGAGTTGAAAGAACGAGAGGAGCCGGGAGCTTGAAAGAGCGAGAGGAGCCGGGAGTTTCAAAGAGGAGCTGGGATTTGAAAGAGCGAGAGGAGCCGGGAGTTTCAAAGATCGAGAGGAGTCGGGCGATTGAAAGATCGAGAGGAGCCGGGAGTTTCAAAGATCGAGTGGAGTCGGGAGTTTGAACGAGCGAGAGGAGCCGGGAATTTGAACTAGCGAGAGGAGCCGGGCGATTGAAAGATCGAGAGGAGACGGGAGTTTCAAAGATCGAGATGAGCCGGGAGTTTCAAAGATCGAGAGGAGTCGGGAGTTTGAAAGAATGAGAGCAGCCCGGCGATTGAAAGAGCGAGTGGAGCCGGGAGTTTTAAAGATCGAGAGGAAATTTGAAAGAGCAAGAGGCCTCGAGAATTTGAAAGAGCAAGAGCAACCAGGAGATTGAAAGAGCGAGAGATGCCGAGAGTTTGAAAGAGCGAGAGGAGCCGAGAGTTTGAAATAGTGGGAGGAGCCGCGAGTTTGAAAGACCGACAGGAGTCGCGAGTTTCAAAGAGCGAGAGGAGCCGGGAGTTTGAAAGATCGAGAGGAGCCGGGATTTTGAAGGAACGAGAGGAGCCGAAAGTTTGAAAGAGCGAGAGGAGCCGAGAGTTTGAAACAGGAGCTGGGGGTTGCAAAGAGCGAGATGAGCCGGGAGTTTTAAAGACCGAGTGGAGCCGCGAGATTGCAAGAGGAACCGAGAGTTTGAAAGATCGAGTGGAGCCGGGAGTTCGAAAGAGCGACAGGAGCCGAGAGTTTGAAAGCGCGAGATTACACGGGCGTTTGAAACAGGAGCTCGGGGTTTGAAAGAGCGAGAAGAGCCGAGAGTTTGAAAGAGAGACAGGAGCTGAGAGTTTGAAAGAGCGAGAGGAGCCGTGAGTTTGAAAGTGCGACTGGAGCCGCGACTTTGAAAGAGCGAGATGAGCCGGGAGTTTGAAACAGGAGCTGGGGTTTTGTAAGAGCGAGAAGAGCCGGGAGTTTTAAAGACCGAGTGGAGCCGGGAGATTGGAAGAGGAGCCGGGAGTTTCAAAGATAGAGAGGAGCCGGGAGTTTGAAAGAGCGAGAGGAGCCGGGGGTTGAAAGATCGAGAGGAGCCGGGAGGTTGAAAGAGCGAGAGGAGCCGGTAATTTGAAAGATCGAGAGCAGCCGGGAGTTTTAAAGATCGAGAGGAGCCGGGAGTTTGAAAGAGGAGCTGGGAGTTTGAAAGGTCGAGAGGAGCCAGGTGTTTGAATGACCGTGAGGAGCCGGGACATAGAAAGAGCGAGAGCTGCCGAGAGTTTGAAAGACCGAGAGGAGCCAGGAGTTTGAAACAGGAGCTGGGGTTTTGTAAGAGCGAGAAGAGCCGGGAGTTTTAAAGACCGAGTGGAGCCGGGAGATTGGAAGAGGAGCCGGGAGTTTCAAAGATAGAGAGGAGCCGGGAGTTTGAAAGAGCGAGAGGAGCCGGGAGTTTGAAAGATCGAGAGGAGCCGGGAGGTTGAAAGAGCGAGAGGAGCCGGTAATTTGAAAGATCGAGAGCAGCCGGGAGTTTTAAAGATCGAGAGGAGCCGGGAGTTTGAAAGAGGAGCTGGGAGTTTGAAAGGTCGAGAGGAGCCAGGTGTTTGAATGACCGTGAGGAGCCGGGACATAGAAAGAGCGAGAGCTGCCGAGAGTTTGAAAGACCGAGAGGAGCCAGGAGTTTGAATTATCGAGAGGTGCCGGGAGATTGAAAGAGCGAGAGGAGCCGGGAGTTTGAACGAGGTGCCGGGAGTTTGAAAGAGCGACAGGAGCCGCGAGTTTGAAAGACCGAGAGGAGCCAGGAGTTTTAAACAGGAGCCGGGAGTTTGAAAGAGCGTCAGGAGCCGGGTGTGTGAAAGAGCGAGACGAGCCGGGAGATTGAAAGAGCGAGGGGAGCCGAGAGTTTGAAAGAGCGAGACGAGCCGGGAGTTTGAAAGAGCGAGACGAGCCTGGAGATTGAAAGAGCGAGATGAGCCGGGAGTTTGAAACAGGAGCTGGGGGTTTGAAAGAGCGAGACGAGCCGGGAGATTGAAAGAGCGAGAGGAGCCGAGAGTTTGAAAGAGCGAGACGAGCCGGGAGTTTGAAACAGGAGCTGCGGGTTTGAAAGAGCGAGAAGAGCTGTGTGTTTTAAAGACCGAGTGGAGCCGGGAGTTTGAAAGAGGAGCCGGGAGTTTGAAAGAGCGAGAGGAGCCGGGAGATTGAAAGATCGAGACGAGCCGAGAGTTTGAAAGAGCGAGAGGAGCCGGGTTTTTGAAAGAGCGAGAGGAGCCAAGAGATTGAATGATCCAGAGGAGTCCGTGGTTTGAAAGAGCGAGAGATGTCTGGAGTTCGAAAGAGCGAAAGATGTCGGGAGTTTGAAAGAGCGTGAGGAGCCGGGGGTTGAAAGATCGAGAGGAGCCGAGAGTTTGAAAGATCGAGAGGAGCCGGGAATTTCTATGTCTTTCGCTCTTTTAAAGGGCGAGTGGAGCCGGGAGACTGAAAGAGGAGCCGGGAGTTTGAAAGGGCGTGAGGAGCCGGGATATTAAAGAGCGAGCGGAGCCGGGAGTTTGTAATGGCGAGGGGAGCCGGGTCTGTGAAAAAGCAATCTGAGCCGGGAGACTGAAAGAGCGAAAGGAGCCGGGAGTTTGAAAGTGCGAGAGGAGCCGGGAGTTTGAAAGAGCGAGAGGAGCCGGGAGTTTGAAAGAGCGAGAGGAAACTGGAGTTTGACAGAGGAGCCGGGAGTTTGAAAGAGCGAGAGGAGCAGCGAGTTTAAAAGAGTGTGAGGACCAGGGAGATTGTAAGAGCGCGAGGTGCCGGGAGTTTGAAGGAGCAAGAGGAGTCGGGAGTTTAAAAGAGCGAGAGGAGCCGGGAGTTTTCAACAGGAGCTGGGGGGTTTGAAAGAGCGAGAGGAGCCGGGAGTTTGAAACAGGAGCTGGGGGTTTGAAAGCGCGAGAGGAGCCGGGAGTTTGAAAGAGCGAGAGGACTCGAGAGTTTGCAAGAGCTAGAGCAACCAGGAGTTTTAAAGAGCGAGAGGAGCCGGGAATTTGAAAGAGCGAAGGAAGCCGGGAGCTTGAAAGAGCGAGAGGAGCAACGAGTTTGAAAGAGGTGCCAGGAGTTTGAAAGAGCGAGAGGAGTCGGGAGTTTGAAAGAGCGAGATGAGTCGGGAGTTTGAAAGAGTGTGAAAGAGCGAGAGGAGCCAGAGGTTTGAAAGAGCGAGAGGTGCCGGGAGTTTTAAAGAGTAAGAAGAGCCGGGAGTTTGAAAGAGTGTGAAAGAGCGAGAGGAGCCGGGAGTTTGAAAGAGCGTGAGGAGCAGGGAGTTTGTAAGAGGAGGCGGGAGTTTGAAAGAGGAGTCGGGAGTTTGAAAGCGCGAGAGGAGCCGGGAGTTCGGAAGAGCGAGAGGACTCGAGAGTTTGCAAGAGCTAGAGCAACCAGGAGTTTGAAAGGGCGAGAGGAGCCGGGAGTTTGAAAGAGCGAGAGGAGCCGGGAGCTTGAAAGAGCGAGAGGAGCAGCGAGTTTGAAAGAGCGACAGGAGCCGAGAGTTTGAAAGAGGTGCCAGGAGTTTCAAAGAGCAGTCGAGAGTTTGAAAGAGCGAGACGAGCCGGGTGTTTGAACGAGCGAGAGGAGCCGGGAGTTTGAAAGCGCGCGAGGAGCCGGGAGTTTGAATGAGTGACAGGAGTATGGTGTTTAAAAGAGCGAGAGGAGTCGGGAGTTTGAAAGAGTGAGAAAGAGCGAGAGGAGCCGGGAGTTTGAAAGAGCGAGAGGTGCCGGCAGTTTTAAAGAGTAAGAAGAGCCGGGAGTTTGAAAGAATGTGAAAGAGCGAGAGGAGCCGGGAGTTTGAAAGAGCGAGAGGTGCCGGGAATTTTAAAGAGTAAGAAGAGCCGGGAGTTTGAAAGAGCGAGAGGAGCCGGGAGTTTGAAAGGGCGTGAGGAGCAGGGAGTTTGTAAGAGGAGCCGAGAGTTTAAAAGAGGAGTCGGCAGTTTGAAAGCGCGAGAGGAGCCGGGAGTTTGAAAGAGCGAGATGAGCCGGAAGTTTGAAACAGGAGCTGGGGTTTTTAAAGAGCGAGTGGAGCCGGGAGATTGAAAGAGGAGCCGGGAGTTTGAAAGGGCGTGAGGAGCCGGGATATTAAAGAGCGAGCGGAGCCGGGAGTTTGTAATGGCGAGGGGAGCCGGGTCTGTGAAAAAGCAATCTGAGCCGGGAGACTGAAAGAGCGAAAGGAGCCGGGAGTTTGAAAGTGCGAGAGGAGCCGGGAGTTTGAAAGAGCGAGAGGAGCCGGGAGTTTGAAAGAGCGAGAGGAAACTGGAGTTTGACAGAGGAGCCGGGAGTTTGAAAGAGCGACAGGAGCCGCGAGTTTGAAAGACCGAGAGGAGCCAGGAGTTTTAAACAGGAGCCGGGAGTTTGAAAGAGCGTCAGGAGCCGGGTGTGTGAAAGAGCGAGACGAGCCGGGAGATTGAAAGAGCGAGGGGAGCCGAGAGTTTGAAAGAGCGAGACGAGCCGGGAGTTTGAAAGAGCGAGACGAGCCTGGAGATTGAAAGAGCGAGATGAGCCGGGAGTTTGAAACAGGAGCTGGGGGTTTGAAAGAGCGAGACGAGCCGGGAGATTGAAAGAGCGAGAGGAGCCGAGAGTTTGAAAGAGCGAGACGAGCCGGGAGTTTGAAACAGGAGCTGCGGGTTTGAAAGAGCGAGAAGAGCTGTGTGTTTTAAAGACCGAGTGGAGCCGGGAGTTTGAAAGAGGAGCCGGGAGTTTGAAAGAGCGAGAGGAGCCGGGAGATTGAAAGATCGAGACGAGCCGAGAGTTTGAAAGAGCGAGAGGAGCCGGGTTTTTGAAAGAGCGAGAGGAGCCAAGAGATTGAATGATCCAGAGGAGTCCGTGGTTTGAAAGAGCGAGAGATGTCTGGAGTTCGAAAGAGCGAAAGATGTCGGGAGTTTGAAAGAGCGTGAGCAGCCGGGGGTTGAAAGATCGAGAGGAGCCGAGAGTTTGAAAGATCGAGAGGAGCCGGGAATTTCTATGTCTTTCGCTCTTTTAAAGGGCGAGTGGAGCCGGGAGACTGAAAGAGGAGCCGGGAGTTTGAAAGGGCGTGAGGAGCCGGGATATTAAAGAGCGAGCGGAGCCGGGAGTTTGTAATGGCGAGGGGAGCCGGGTCTGTGAAAAAGCAATCTGAGCCGGGAGACTGAAAGAGCGAAAGGAGCCGGGAGTTTGAAAGTGCGAGAGGAGCCGGGAGTTTGAAAGAGCGAGAGGAGCCGGGAGTTTGAAAGAGCGAGAGGAAACTGGAGTTTGACAGAGGAGCCGGGAGTTTGAAAGAGCGAGAGGAGCAGCGAGTTTAAAAGAGTGTGAGGACCAGGGAGATTGTAAGAGCGCGAGGTGCCGGGAGTTTGAAGGAGCAAGAGGAGTCGGGAGTTTAAAAGAGCGAGAGGAGCCGGGAGTTTTCAACAGGAGCTGGGGGGTTTGAAAGAGCGAGAGGAGCCGGGAGTTTGAAACAGGAGCTGGGGGTTTGAAAGCGCGAGAGGAGCCGGGAGTTTGAAAGAGCGAGAGGACTCGAGAGTTTGCAAGAGCTAGAGCAACCAGGAGTTTTAAAGAGCGAGAGGAGCCGGGAATTTGAAAGAGCGAAGGAAGCCGGGAGCTTGAAAGAGCGAGAGGAGCAACGAGTTTGAAAGAGGTGCCAGGAGTTTGAAAGAGCGAGAGGAGTCGGGAGTTTGAAAGAGCGAGATGAGTCGGGAGTTTGAAAGAGTGTGAAAGAGCGAGAGGAGCCAGAGGTTTGAAAGAGCGAGAGGTGCCGGGAGTTTTAAAGAGTAAGAAGAGCCGGGAGTTTGAAAGAGTGTGAAAGAGCGAGAGGAGCCGGGAGTTTGAAAGAGCGTGAGGAGCAGGGAGTTTGTAAGAGGAGGCGGGAGTTTGAAAGAGGAGTCGGGAGTTTGAAAGCGCGAGAGGAGCCGGGAGTTCGGAAGAGCGAGAGGACTCGAGAGTTTGCAAGAGCTAGAGCAACCAGGAGTTTGAAAGGGCGAGAGGAGCCGGGAGTTTGAAAGAGCGAGAGGAGCCGGGAGCTTGAAAGAGCGAGAGGAGCAGCGAGTTTGAAAGAGCGACAGGAGCCGAGAGTTTGAAAGAGGTGCCAGGAGTTTCAAAGAGCAGTCGAGAGTTTGAAAGAGCGAGACGAGCCGGGTGTTTGAACGAGCGAGAGGAGCCGGGAGTTTGAAAGCGCGCGAGGAGCCGGGAGTTTGAATGAGTGACAGGAGTATGGTGTTTAAAAGAGCGAGAGGAGTCGGGAGTTTGAAAGAGTGAGAAAGAGCGAGAGGAGCCGGGAGTTTGAAAGAGCGAGAGGTGCCGGCAGTTTTAAAGAGTAAGAAGAGCCGGGAGTTTGAAAGAATGTGAAAGAGCGAGAGGAGCCGGGAGTTTGAAAGAGCGAGAGGTGCCGGGAATTTTAAAGAGTAAGAAGAGCCGGGAGTTTGAAAGAGCGAGAGGAGCCGGGAGTTTGAAAGGGCGTGAGGAGCAGGGAGTTTGTAAGAGGAGCCGAGAGTTTAAAAGAGGAGTCGGCAGTTTGAAAGCGCGAGAGGAGCCGGGAGTTTGAAAGAGCGAGATGAGCCGGAAGTTTGAAACAGGAGCTGGGGTTTTTAAAGAGCGAGTGGAGCCGGGAGATTGAAAGAGGAGCCGGGAGTTTGAAAGGGCGTGAGGAGCCGGGATATTAAAGAGCGAGCGGAGCCGGGAGTTTGTAATGGCGAGGGGAGCCGGGTCTGTGAAAAAGCAATCTGAGCCGGGAGACTGAAAGAGCGAAAGGAGCCGGGAGTTTGAAAGTGCGAGAGGAGCCGGGAGTTTGAAAGAGCGAGAGGAGCCGGGAGTTTGAAAGAGCGAGAGGAAACTGGAGTTTGACAGAGGAGCCGGGAGTTTGAAAGAGCGAGAGGAGCAGCGAGTTTAAAAGAGTGTGAGGACCAGGGAGATTGTAAGAGCGCGAGGTGCCGGGAGTTTGAAGGAGCAAGAGGAGTCGGGAGTTTAAAAGAGCGAGAGGAGCCGGGAGTTTTCAACAGGAGCTGGGGGGTTTGAAAGAGCGAGAGGAGCCGGGAGTTTGAAACAGGAGCTGGGGGTTTGAAAGCGCGAGAGGAGCCGGGAGTTTGAAAGAGCGAGAGGACTCGAGAGTTTGCAAGAGCTAGAGCAACCAGGAGTTTGAAAGAGCGAGAGGAGCCGGGAATTTGAAAGAGCGAAGGAAGCCGGGAGCTTGAAAGAGCGAGAGGAGCAACGAGTTTGAAAGAGGTGCCAGGAGTTTGAAAGAGCGAGAGGAGTCGGGAGTTTGAAAGAGCGAGATGAGTCGGGAGTTTGAAAGAGTGTGAAAGAGCGAGAGGAGCCAGAGGTTTGAAAGAGCGAGAGGTGCCGGGAGTTTTAAAGAGTAAGAAGAGCCGGGAGTTTGAAAGAGTGTGAAAGAGCGAGAGGAGCCGGGAGTTTGAAAGAGCGTGAGGAGCAGGGAGTTTGTAAGAGGAGGCGGGAGTTTGAAAGAGGAGTCGGGAGTTTGAAAGCGCGAGAGGAGCCGGGGGTTCGGAAGAGCGAGAGGACTCGAGAGTTTGCAAGAGCTAGAGCAACCAGGAGTTTGAAAGGGCGAGAGGAGCCGGGAGTTTGAAAGAGCGAGAGGAGCCGGGAGCTTGAAAGAGCGAGAGGAGCAGCGAGTTTGAAAGAGCGACAGGAGCCGAGAGTTTGAAAGAGGTGCCAGGAGTTTCAAAGAGCAGTCGAGAGTTTGAAAGAGCGAGACGAGCCGGGTGTTTGAACGAGCGAGAGGAGCCGGGAGTTTGAAAGCGCGCGAGGAGCCGGGAGTTTGAATGAGTGACAGGAGTATGGTGTTTAAAAGAGCGAGAGGAGTCGGGAGTTTGAAAGAGTGAGAAAGAGCGAGAGGAGCCGGGAGTTTGAAAGAGCGAGAGGTGCCGGCAGTTTTAAAGAGTAAGAAGAGCCGGGAGTTTGAAAGAATGTGAAAGAGCGAGAGGAGCCGGGAGTTTGAAAGAGCGAGAGGTGCCGGGAATTTTAAAGAGTAAGAAGAGCCGGGAGTTTGAAAGAGCGAGAGGAGCCGGGAGTTTGAAAGGGCGTGAGGAGCAGGGAGTTTGTAAGAGGAGCCGAGAGTTTAAAAGAGGAGTCGGCAGTTTGAAAGCGCGAGAGGAGCCGGGAGTTTGAAAGAGCGAGATGAGCCGGAAGTTTGAAACAGGAGCTGGGGTTTTTAAAGAGCGAGTGGAGCCGGGAGATTGAAAGAGGAGCCGGGAGTTTGAAAGGGCGTGAGGAGCCGGGATATTAAAGAGCGAGCGGAGCCGGGAGTTTGTAATGGCGAGGGGAGCCGGGTCTGTGAAAAAGCAATCTGAGCCGGGAGACTGAAAGAGCGAAAGGAGCCGGGAGTTTGAAAGTGCGAGAGGAGCCGGGAGTTTGAAAGAGCGAGAGGAGCCGGGAGTTTGAAAGAGCGAGAGGAAACTGGAGTTTGACAGAGGAGCCGGGAGTTTGAAAGAGCGAGAGGAGCAGCGAGTTTAAAAGAATGTGAGGACCAGGGAGATTGTAAGAGCGCGAGGTGCCGGGAGTTTGAAGGAGCAAGAGGAGTCGGGAGTTTAAAAGAGCGAGAGGAGCCGGGAGTTTTCAACAGGAGCTGGGGGGTTTGAAAGAGCGAGAGGAGCCGGGAGTTTGAAACAGGAGCTGTGGGTTTGAAAGAGGGAGAGTTGCCGGGAGATTGAAAGATCGAGAGGAGCCCGTGGTTTCAAAGAGCGAGAGATGCCTGGAGTTTGAAAGAGCGAAATGTGTCGGGAGTTTGAAAGAGCGAGAGGAGCCGGGGGGTTGAAAGATCGAGAGGTGCCGAGAGTTTGAAAGAGGAGCCGAGAGTTTGAAAGAGCGAGCGGAGCCGGCAGTTTGAAAGATCGAGAGGAGCCGAGAGTTTGAAAGAGAAGCCGAGAGTTTGAAAGAGCGACAGGAGCCGCGAGTTTGAAAGAGTGTGAGGACCAGGGAGATTGTCAGAGCGCGAGGTGCCGGGAGTTTGAAGGAGCATGAGGAGCCGGGAGTTTTAAACAGGAGCTGGGGTTTCGAAAGAGCGAGATGAGCCGGGTGTTTAAAAGAGCGAGAGGAGCCGGGAGTTTGAAAGAGGAGACGGGAGTTTGAAAGGGCGTGAGGAGCCGGGTGTGTGAAAGAGCGAGACGAGCCGGGAGTTTGAAAGAGCGAGAGGAGCAGCGAGTTTGAAAGAACGAGAGGAGCCGGGAGTTTGAAAGAGGTGCCAGGAGTTTGAAAGAGTGAGAGGAGTCGGGTGTTTGAAAGAGCGAGATGAGTCGGGAGTTTGAAAGAGTGTGAAAGAGCGAGAGGAGCCAGAGGTTTGAAAGAGCGAGAGGTGCCGGGAGTTTTAAAGAGTAAGAAGAGCCGGGAGTTTGAAAGAGTGTGAAAGAGCGAGAGGAGCCGGAAGTTTGAAAGAGCGTGAGGAGCAGGGAGTTTGTAAGAGGAGGCGGGAGTTTGAAAGAGGAGTCGGGAGTTTGAAAGCGCGAGAGGAGCCGGGAGTTTGAAAGATCGAGAGGACTCGAGAGTTTGCAAGAGCTAGAGCAACCAGGAGTTTGAAAGGGCGAGAGGAGCCGGGAGTTTGAAAGAGCGAGAGGAGCCGGGAGCTTGTAAGAGCGAGAGGAGCAGCGAGTTTGAAAGAGCGACAGGAGCAGAGAGTTTGAAAGAGGTGCCAGGAGTTTCAAAGTGCAGTCGAGAGTTTGAAAGAGCGAGACGAGCCGGGTGTTTGAAAGAGCGAGAGGAGCCGGGAGTTTGAAAGCGCGCGAGGAGCCGGGAGTTTGAATGAGTGAGAGGAGTATGGTGTTTAAAAGAGCGAGAGGAGTCGGGAGTTTGAAAGAGTGTGAAAGAGCGAGAGGAGCCGGGAGTTTGAAAGAGCGAGAGGTGCCGGGAGTTTTAAAGAGTAAGAAGAGCCGGGAGTTTGAAAGAATGTGAAAGAGCGAGAGGAGCCGGGAGTTTGAAAGAGCGTGAGGAGCCGGGAGTTTGAAAGAACGAGAGGAGCCGGGAGTTTGAAAGAGGTGCCAGGAGTTTGAAAGAGCGAGAGGAGTCGGGTGTTTGAAAGAGCGAGATGAGTCGGGAGTTTGAAAGAGTGTGAAAGAGCCAAAGGTTTAAAGAGCGAGAGGTGCCGGGAGTTTTAAAGAGTAAGAAGAGCCGGGAGTTTGAAAGAGTGTGAAAGAGCGAGAGGAGCCGGGAGTTTGAAAGAGCGTGAGGAGCAGGGAGTTTGTAAGAGGAGGCGGGAGTTTGAAAGAGGAGTCGGGAGTTTGAAAGCGCGAGAGAAGCCGGGAGTTTGAAAGAGCGAGAGGACTCGAGATTTTGCAAGAGCTAGAGCAACCAGGAGTTTGAAAGAGCGAGAGGAGCCGGGATTTTGAAAGAGCGAGAGGAGCCGGGAGCTTGAAAGAGCGAGAGGAGCAGCGAGTTTGAAAGAGGTGCCAGGAGTTTGAAAGAGCGAGAGGAGTCGGGAGTTTGAAAGAGCGAGATGAGTCGGGAGTTTGAAAGAGTGTGAAAGAGCGAGAGGAGCCTGAGGTTTGAAAGAGCGAGAGGAGCCGGGAGTTTGAAAGGGCGTGAGGAGCAGGGAGTTTGTAAGAGGAGCCGAGAGTTTAAAAGAGGAGTCGGGAGTTTGAAAGCGCGAGAGGAGCCGGGAGTTTGAAAGAGCGAGAGGACTCGAGAGTTTGCAAGAGCTAGAGCAACCAGGAGTTTGAAAGGGCGAGAGGAGCCGGGAGTTTGAAAGAGCGAGAGGAGCCGGGAGCTTGTAAGAGCGAGAGTAGCAGCGAGTTTGAAAGAGCGACAGGAGCCGAGAGTTTGAAAGAGGTGCCAGGAGTTTCAAAGAGCAGTCGAGAGTTTGAAAGAGCGAGACGAGCCGGGTGTTTGAAAGAGCGAGAGGAGCCGGGAGTTTGAAAGCGCGCGAGGAGCCGGGAGTTTGAATGAGTGAGAGGAGTGTGGTGTTTAAAAGAGCGAGAGGAGTCGGGAGTTTGAAAGAGTGTGAAAGAGCGAGAGGAGCCGGGAGTTTGAAAGAGCGAGAGGTGCCGGAAGTTTTAAAGAGTAAGAAGAGCCGGGAGTTTGAAAGAATGTGAAAGAGCGAGAGGAGCCGGGAGTTGGAAAGAGCGTGAGGAGCAGGGAGTTTGTAAGAGGAGCCGAGAGTTTAAAAGAGGAGTCGGGAGTTTGAAAGCGCGAGAGGAGCCGGAAGTTTGAAACAGGAGCTGGGGGTTTTAAAGAGCGAGTGGAGCCGGGAGATTGAAAGAGGAGCCGGTAGTTTGAAAGGGCGTGAGGAGCCGGGATATTAAAGAGCGAGCGGAGCCGGGAGTTTGTAATGGCGAGGAGAGCCGGGTCTGTGAAAAAGCAATACGAGCCGGGAGATTGAAAGAGTGAGGGGAGCCGGGAGTTTGAAAGAGCGAGAGGAGCCGGGAGTTTGAAAGAGCGAGAGGAGCCGGGAGTTTGAAAGTGCGAGAGGAGCCGGGAGTTTGAAAGAGCGAGAGGAGCCGGGAGTTTGAAAGAGCGAGAGAAACCAGGAGTTTGAAAAAACGAGAAGCGCCGGGAGTTTGAAACAGCTAGAGGTAACTGGATTTTGAAAGCGGAGCCGGGAGTTTGAAAGAGCGAGAGCAGCAGGGAGTTTGAAAGAGGTGCCAGGAGTTTCAAAGAGCAGTCGAGAGTTTGAAAGAGCGAGACGAGCCGGGAGTTTGAAAGAGCGACAGGAGCCGCGAGTTTGAAAGAGCGAGAGGAGCTGGGTTTTTTAAACAGGAGCTGGGTGTTTGAAAGAGCGAGAGGAGCCGGGAGTTTGAAACAGGAGCTAGGAGTTTGAAAGAGCGAGAGTTGCCGGGAGATTGAAAGATCGAGAGGAGCCCGTGGTTTGAAAGAGCGAGTGATGCCTGGAGTTTCAAAGAGCGAAAGGTGTCGGGAGTTTGAAAGAGCGAGACCAGCCGTGAGTTTGAAAGATCGAGAGGAGTTGGAGTTTGAAAGAACGAGAGCAGCCGGGAGATTTAAAGAGCGAGTGGAGTCGGGAGTTTGAAAGATCGTGAGGAGTCGGGAGTTTGAAACAACGAGAGCAGCCGGGAGATTGAAAGAACGAGACCAGCCGGGAGTTTGAAAGATCGAGAGGAGTCGGGAGTTTGAAAGATCGAGAGGAGTCGGGAGTTTGAAAGATCGAGAGGAGTCGGGAGTTTGAAACAACGAGAGCAGCCGGGAGATTGAAAGAACGAGACCGGCCGGGAGTTTGAAAGATCGAGAGGAGTCGGGAGTTTGAAAGATCGAGAGGAGTCGGGAGTTTGAAAGATCGAGAGGAGTCGGGAGTTTGAAAGAACGAGAGCAGCCGAGAGATTGAAAGAGCGAGAGGAGCCGGGAGTTTTAAAGATCGACAGGCGCCGGACGTTTGAAAGAGCAAGAGGAGCCGGGAGGGAGCTTGCATGCGTCCACCCTCGGATAACAAGGACGTTTTCCTGAACAGGAAGGGGAACTATTCGTTGAACATTCAGGTGGTCAGCAACCATTGCATGAAGTACCCTGGCAGCGTGCATGATGCTTTCATACTGGCTTATGCTTTCATCCCCGCTATTTTCGAGGGACACCCCTCCCCGGCTGAGGGGCTGGTTGCTGGGCGACAGGGGTTACCCGTTCCGGTTGTGACTGATGATGCCTATACGGAGGCCACAGACCAACGCAGAGACCCGCTATAATGAGGCCCATGCAGCAACCAGGGGTCTATCTCCCCTCAATTTAAAGCTAGATTTGTTGGTGCTAGACATCACCATCGGAGGAAAAATACTCTCACTGTCCACCCTATCCAATCCTCTGATCATCTTGTATGCCTCAATTAAGTCACCTCTTAACCTTCTTCTCTCTAACGAAAACAGCCTCAAGTCCCTCAGCCTTTCCTCATAAGATCTTCCCTCCATACCAGGCAACATTCTGGTAAATCTCCACTGAACTCTTTCCAATGCTTCCACATCCTCCCTATAATGCAGCGACCAGAATTGCATGCAATACTCCAAATGCGGCCGCACCAGAGTTTTGTACAGCTGCACCATGACCCCATGGCTCCGAAACTCTATCCCTCTACCAATAAAAGGTAACACACCTTATGCCTTCTTAACAACCCTCTCAACCTGGGTGGCAACTTTCAGGGATCTATGTACATGGACACCGACACCTCTCTGCTCATCCACACTGCCAAGAATGCTACCATTAGCCCAGTACTCTGTCTTCCTGTTATTCCTTCCAAAATTAATCACCTCACACTTTTCTGCATTAAACTCCATTTGCCACCTCTAAGCCCAGCGCTGTAGCATATCTATGTCCCTCTGTAACTTGCCAATTAACTCCTACAATCCACTACCACCTGCATGGTAAGCATTAGATCCCACTCCATATTCCAGAAGTCTATAGGCGTAGGCATTTGATCCGGTTTCCAAATATGTCTTTGAAAGTAGGATATCTCACATTCGTATCTGTCTAGAGATTCAGAGACAGATATCAAGAGTGCAAGTCAAACATAAAAACAGAACATAAAGAATTAGCAAATAAGGAAGAAGGGACATATTTATACAAAGACATCTTCTGGAGACCATGGGCATACGTATGCTGTAAATCACAATATTTTTATTGTCTGCGCACACATTCAAGTAGTTGTAACAAAATGTACTTTTGGGACAAATTGAGAAATACGTAGCGCCAGAAATTGTCATGCAAACATATGAATCGGCAGCAGAAATAGGCCACTCGGCCCTTCAAGCCTTCTCCACCATTTAATATAATCATGGCTGATCTGATTGTAAACTCAACCCCACATTCCTGCCTACCCCCGTTAACCTTACACCTCCTTGTTAACCAAGAAAATATTGAGCTCTGCCTTAAAAATATTCAAACATTCTGCTTCCACTGCCTTTCTAAACCGTGACCTCTCATTCGTTTCTCCAACAAGAGGAAATATCTTCTCCACATCCACTCTGTAAATACCCCACAGGATCTCAAAAATACCAGTAAAGCTAATGGTGAACACTTATTTCAGTTGATTGTACAACAAATTCAGGTGCAGATTATGAATTAAATGAATATTTCCAAAAGTTGCTGAGTTGTGCAGCTTCATCTTCAGCTTTGAAAAACATCTCGCACTGCTGTGTTGAAATGTATTGAATGGCAGGAAGATGCTTCAAATATGAGGTAATTGCACAATGGAAAATTGTAATTTCAAGTGTAAGCAACCTTTAAAAGACGTGGGCTCTGACAATGAACTACAAATGTGGAATCCTGTTTCTTCAAAGAATGTTCAAGATTTTAAAATGTAATTTTATGTTTATACTTGTGTTTTAATTTTTCTTAATTCAACCTTTCTTTTCTCTCTTGCTAGACGTCAGTTGACATTGAATTCATTTACTCTAAACTACACTTCCTTCACAGCCCTTGTGCCCTTGCACTGTTAATTTTACAATATTTCATTCTGATTGATTAAGGAGATAAACTATTCATCCAGGTGTCTCTTCTTGCTGAAAATTCATCTCTTTGCCCTTTTCCTAAAAATGTATAATTGTGTAAGAGCATATGTAACTAATGCCAGATATCATGGCCTACTACATCATAATCTGGGTCAGTAATAATGTCTTTACTTTATTTTGTTCCTTGCTGAATCAGCAATTATCAACGATAACATGAACACAACATTACAGGAAACAGACTGACCTTCAAGTCCAGATTCTGTAATATTTTGTGCATTATACCTGCTAAACTGCTGTAAAGTGGCATATAAAGTGCATGTCACTTTATGTCACTGTGTTTCAATCAATGAAAATCATATTGATCGGTAATTAAACTTCAGGTTGGTACAGTTGTGTATAAAAACATTTATTGTTCTGGTCTAATGCACCAAGTTTAATTACAGGTGTCCATAAAATTACAAGTTTGTTTTACAAATAAACACTGAATATGATATCAGTCAGAAAACATATACGTGAAAACCAGGAACATTTTAAAAATGTAGACGAATAGACCAGAAATTGCCTGTGGACTAATTTGATAAATTAGTGTTGCAAAGTCTTCTTCACCCATGTAAAAAGGACCTGTGAAGTTTTGGAAAAGAAGTCCAGCTTGTTCTTTTCAGATAAACATCGAGGTATATACCTTATTATTGGTGCACATAGATTTACTCAGGTTTTTTTAGCATATGACCACAACTCTAAAAATCTGTGTTCGCTGAAAAAATTGTTTCTTGGCAAAAAGGATTGATAAGAACCATTCCAGTGTCTACATTTATGCCATTCAGAGGGGATTGAGGTTCAGATATATGGTCCTGAAAAATAAGAATAAGTATTATCAAATAGGATATCCCGATGCATTATTCGAAACAATGCCAGCTTTTAAATATTGTGATATTTAGGCATGTGCAAAATAATTTTCCCCATTCTATATAGACAAGAAAGATATTCTCTGATAAATTTCATGACCTCCTCAAAGAATTCATAGAATTACATTTCATAAAGCACAAATATAGGTATTCCACCCAACCAGTCCATGCTGGTGTTAATGCTGCAAATGAATCTCCCCCAATCCTTGTTCACTTAAATTAGTCAGCATGAACTAATCTATTCTAACCTCTCCTTAAAATGCTATTTGCCTGAATTTGTGATTGGGAGAAATGTAGTAATGTGCACACGCTCACCAATATGGGTAAATAAATTCCTTTTGAATTCTGTGATTTCTTGATGACTATCTTATATTGATAGTTTTTCTCTTCCCCATAAGTGCAAACATTTTCTGTGTCTGTATAGAAAGAAACACACATAGAAACTAGGAGCAGGAATAGCCCATTTGACCCTATGAGCCTGCTCCACCATTCAATTTGATCGTGGCTGATCTGTAATCCAATAGTCCCTCTTTCTCCTCTTATCCCTTGATGTCATTAAATTTTTTTAAATGATCTATCACTTTCTTGAATACATTCACTGACTCGGCCTCCACAGTCGTATGTGGTAGAAAATTCCACAGGTTCACCATCCTCTTGAGCGTATCTCAGTCCTAAATGGTCTCGCCTGTATCCTGAGACTGTGTCCCCGGTTCTAGATTTCCCAACTAGGAAAAGATTCTCCCTGAATCTAGTCTGTTCAGCCCTATTAGAATTTTATACATTTAGAACATAAAACATAGAACAGTACAGCATAGTACAGGCCTATCGACCCACGATATTGTGCTGACCATTTATCCTAATCTAAGATCAACCTAATCAAGGGCAGCATGGTAGCATTGTGGTTAGCACAATTGCTTCAAAGCTCCAGGGTCCCAGGTTCGATTCCTGGCTTGGGTCACTGTCTATGCGGAGTCTGCACGTTCTCCCCTTGTGTGTGTGGGTTTCCTCCGGGTGCTCTAGTTTCCTCCCACAGTCCAAAGATGTGCAGGTTAGGTGGATTGGCCATGCTAAATTGTCCTGAGTGTCCAAAATTGCTTTCAGTGTTGGGTGGGATTGCTGGGTTGTGGGGTCCTTGGGAGGGGTGCTCTTTCCAGGAGCCGGTGCAGCCTCGATGTGCCGAGTGTCCTCCTTCTGCACTGTAGATTCTATGATTCTATGATTTAATCTACACCCCTTCAATTTACTGCCTGTTGAAGAGTTGTGTAAATGTCCCTAATGACTCTGACTCTACCACCTCCGCTGGCAGTGCATTCCACGCACCCACCACTCTCTGTGTAAAGAACCGACCTCTTACATCTCCCCTACACCTTCCTCCAATCACCTTAAAATTATGTCTCCTCATGACAACCATTTCCACCCTGGGGAAAAGTCTCTGGATATCCACTCTATTCATGCCTCTCATCACCTTATACACCTCTATTAAGTCACCTCTTTTCCTTCTTCGTTCCAGTGAGAAAAGCCCCATCTCCCTCAAACTTTCTTCATAAAACATGCCCTCCAGTCCAGGCAGCATCCTGGTAAATCTCCTCTGCACCCACTCCAAAGCATCCACATCCTTCCTGTAATGAGGCGACCAGAACTGGACACAATATTCCAAGTGTGGTCGAACCCGGGTTTTAT
This sequence comes from Scyliorhinus torazame, assembly GCF_047496885.1. NCBI lineage: Eukaryota > Metazoa > Chordata > Chondrichthyes > Carcharhiniformes > Scyliorhinidae > Scyliorhinus > Scyliorhinus torazame. The sequence continues at coordinate 244,987,760 of NC_092712.1, forward strand.
AAAGCTGCAGCAAAACCTTGTGGCTCATAAACTTGTTAATGAAAGCCAAAACACCATACGCCTTCTTAACAACCCTATCAACCTGGGTGGTGTTAAGGGCCAGGATTTAGAGAACCCCAAAGTGTATCACAAAGTGACCCCCAACTTTTAATAGATTGTGGGAGCACACAGCCCACTGTATAGGTGTGGTAGAACAGAAATGGAAAAGTATTTGTTTAAAGCAAAACAATGTTTATTCTATGAACTCAAGTTAACCTTTTAAAACATATAGTGTACATTAATGGCAACCATTAATTCAAATACAACCCCCAAAGAATACAACACTAAGTAATCCTTAATAACTTCCCAAACAGAAGACAAAAGAAACACCTTTTAACAGAAGCACATTAGGTTTACATTCACTACTGAGAACATTTATAATTCTGAATTCACCAACTGATCAAGAGATAGTCTTTTCATGGCAGAGAGATCAACAGTACACCTGCGCTGTCTGGCTTCAGCTCAAACACTGAAAACAAAACTAAAACGCACCCTGCAGCAAACACCCTAAAACGAAAGTAAAAAGCTGACAGGCAGAACAGCTCCACCCACACTCTGACGTCACTGATAAACACCTATTTCTTAAAGGTACATTCTTAAACACCCATTCCTTAAAGGTACTCTCACATGACAGTGGCAACTTTGAGGGATCTATGTACGTGGACCCCAAGATCCATCTGTTCCTCCACACTTCCAAGAATCCTGCCTTTAACCCTGTACTCAGCATTCAAATTCGACCATCTGCCACTTCTCAGCCCAGCTCTGCATCCTGTCAATGTGTTGTAACCTGCAGCAGCCCTCGACACTATCTACAACTCCACCAACCTTCGTGTCATCGGCAAACTTACTAACCCACCCTTCCACTTCCTCATCGAAGTCACTTATAAAAGTCACAAAGAGCAGAGGTCCCAGAACAGATCCCTGCGGGACACCACTGGTCACCGACATCCAGGCGGAATACTTTCCATCCACTACCTCTCACTGTCGTCTTTGGCCAGCCAATTCTGTATCCAGACAGCCAGATTTCTCTGTATCCTTAACTTTCTGAATGAGCCTACCATGGGGGACTTTATCAAATGCCTTACTGAAATCCACATACACCACATCCACTGCCCGACCTTCAGCAATGTGGTTCGTCACATACTCAAAGAATTCAATGAGGTTTCTGAGGCATAATCTGCCCCCATGCTGACTATAAATTTCAATTAGATCTCCCTAGTAGACCACACCGAGTTGAAGAAAGAAACAAAGTTTTATTCCAATAAATATTATGTACATGGCACGAATGATCCCAGCCGGATCTCTCCCTCTATTGGTATCCCTCCAGTTGGTACCCAAACTGGCGACTTTATACAGAGGTTAGCTATACATGGTTTAGGACTCCCTGCCCCTTTAAGGGGCGTGCTCGTATTCAGCGAGGCTCACGGGGAGTTTAATCACTGCCATTTCGTAAGTCCACATGCGAGTAATGACACCCCTCCCACCCCAAAATCCGAAGAATTCACCGATGACTGTGGCGATGGAGGGTGCTGGACTCGCTTCACCTCCAGCTGTACGTCGTGCACCTGCGGTGCAGGATTGGGTGGTGTGTACCGGGAAGGCGGACACCGCTTCTGATTAGAACGCTGAATCGGAATCTTTGCCGCAGGCTGTTGCACTGTGGACTCTGCATCAGAGACCACCAACAGTTGGGTCTTATCTCTGAATCTGTGCCGACGACCGCTCTTATGTCGGTGTCTTGACCCTCTTGGGGTTCTGATCTGGCTTGCTCAAGAATCAGGTTTGTCTGCACAAAAACTTTTCCTTTTGGGAGGAATTTTACGAATAATTGGTCGCCTGGACCTAATGTAATCCACGTGCTTTTGCATTACTTTACCCCGGACTTGTACTTGGAAGGAAACTGGCCCTGTCTGGCCGATTACAGTCCAAGAGATCCACTGGGGGCCATCTGCAACATTTCAGACACACACTGTGTCACCTGTTAGAAAGAGCCTGGGTGGTCGACGGTAAACGGGCCAACGCCCTTGCAGGTATTGGTTGTGGTGCACCTTCCCACCGATGTCAGGGAAGACCATGCCAAGGCGGGGCCAAAGTCTGTCCCATCATCATCTCAGCCGGGGTCACCCCAGTCATGGTGTGCTGGGTGGTCTTGTAAAAACACAGGAACCGGGCCAGATCCCAAAGACTGTTTTCGTAATCTGCCTTTGAAAGTCTAGACCTCATCTCTGCTAGCCTATTCGAAGCTGGGAGATACGGGGCAGTCTGAATTTGTCATACCCTGTTGGTCTGCAGAAACCCCGAGGACTCTTTGCTCGCAAAAGGTGTGCCATTGTCTGTGACTAACAACCCGAGGATGCCATGGGTGAAAAGACAAATGCAGCTTTTTGATTGTGGCTTTGGTGTGGTCGCCTCCATCTTTTGGACGACGACACGCATAATCCAAAGCAGGACACCATCCTCCACACTAAATTTGAACATCGTGGATGAATAATCCCATCCTCGTCGCCAGTTTAGTAGACCACAAAGGGAGTCCACATGGAGTTGAAGGAAGAAACTAAGGTTTTATTGAAATAACTATTACGTACATGGCATAAAAGATTTCAGCCGGCTCTTTCCTCTGTCGGTACCCAAACTGGCCGACTTTATACAGAAGTTTAGCTGTACACGGTTTAGGGTTCCTCACCCCTTTAACATGAGAGCATATTCAACAAGCTCATGGGGAGTTTAATCATTGCTACTTCTACGTCCCGTGTGGGTTATGACATCTCCTATCCTTCTAAACTCTAGTGAATCTTACGACAGTCCCGTCAACGCTGAGTGAACCACCGCTGAACTCCCTCTATGACAAGTACATCTTTCTTTGGTAGGGAGACCAAAGCTGCATGCAATAGTTCAAGGCCCTATATATTTGGGCAGCACGGTAGCATGGTGGTTAGCACAATTGCTTCACAGCTCCAGGGTCCCAGGTTCGATTCCCAGCTTGGGTCACTGTCTGTGTGGAGTCTGCACGTTCTCCACGTGTGTGCGTGGGTTTCCTCCGGGGGCTCAGGTTTCCTCCCACAGTCCAAAGATGTGCAGGTTAGGTGGATTGGCCATGCTAAATTGCCCTTAGTGTTGGGTGGGGTTACTGGGTTATGGGGATAGGGTGGAGGGACTTAGGTAGGGTGCTCTTTCAAAGAGCCGGTGCAGACTTGATGGGCCGAATGGCCTCCTTCTGCACTGTAAATTCTATGATAATCTATGATAACTGCAGTACGAGAGTCTTACGTCTGAACTCAAATCCTCTTGCAATGAAGGTCAACATCCAATTTGCCTTTCTAATTGCTTGCTATACTTGCCTCTCCATTTATATTGACTGATGTACAAGGACAACTAGATCCCTTAGTACATCAGCACTTCCCAATATAGAACATAAAACAGGACAGCACAGTGCTGACCCTTTAGCCCTTGATGTTGTGCCAACCATTTATCCTAATCTAAGATCAACCTAACCTACACCCCTTCAATTTACTGCTGTCCATGTGCCTGTCCAAGAGTTGCTTAAATGTCCGGAATGACTCTGACTCCACCACCTCTGCTGGAAGTGCATTCCACACACCCACCACTCTCTGTGTAAAGAACCTACCTCTGACATCTCCCCTAGACCTTCCTCCAATCACCTTAAAATGATGTCCCCTTGTGACAGCCATTTCTACCCTGAGGAAAAGTCTCTGGCTATCCACTCTATCACCTTGTACACCGCTATCAAGTCATCTCTTCGTTCCAGTGAGAAAAGCCCTAGCTCCCTCAACCTTTCTTCATAAATCGTGCCCTCCAGTCCAGGCGGCACCCTGGTAAATCTCCTCTGTACCCTCTCCAAAGCATCCACATCCTTCCTATAATGAGGCGACCAGAACTGGACACAATATTCCAAGTGTGGTCTAACTAAAGTTTTATAAAGCTGCAGCAAAACCTCGCAGCTGTTATACTCAATCCCCCTGTTAATGAAAGCCAACACACCATACGCCTTCTTAACAACCCTTTCAACCTGGGTGGCAACTTTGAGGGATCTATGTACGTGGACCCCAAGATCCCTCTGTTCCTCCACACTTCCAAGAATCCTGCCTTTAACCCTGTATTCAGCATTCAAATTCGACCTTCCAAAATGAATCACTTCACATTTGTCAAGGTTGAACTCCATCTGCCACTTCTAGGCCCAGCTCTGCATCCTGTCAATGTCCTGTTGTAACCTGCAACAGCACTCAACACTATCAACAACTCCTCCAACCTTTGTTCATCGGCAAACTTATTAACCCACCCTTTCACTTCCTCATCCAAGTCATTTATAAAAACCACAAAGAGCAGAGGTCCCAGTACAGATCCTTGCGGGACACCATTGGTCACCGACCTCCAGGCGGAATTCTTTCCATCCACTACCACTCGCTGTCTTCTTTTCGCCAGCCAATTCTGTATCCAGACAGCCAAGTTTCCCTGTATCCCATGCCCCCTCACGTTCTGAATGAGCCTACCACGGGGACCTTATCAAATGCCTTACTGAAATCCATATACACCACATCCACTACCAAACCTTCATCAATGTCACATCCTCAAATAATTTAATGAGGCTTGTGAGGCATGACCTGCCCCTCACAAAGCCATGCTGACTATCTTTAATCAAACTATGTTTTTCTAAATAATCATAAACCCTATCTCTCAGAATCCTTTCCAATGTTTTGCTCACCACAGATGTAAGACTGATGGGTCTGTAAACGCTTTGGGGTTTTCCCTAATCCTTCCCGCCAGGGCTTTTTCATGCCGCCTTTTAGTTTTCCTCAGTCCATTTTTGAGTTCCTTCCTGGCTACCTTGTAACCCTCTAGAGCCGGGTAAGATCCTTGCTTCCTCAACCTTACATAAGATTCCTTCTTCCTCTTGACTAGACGCTCCACTTCTCTTGTCATCCAATGCTCCTTCACCTTACCAGTCCTTCCTCGTCTTAGTGGGGCAAAACTATTCAGCACTCGCAGCAAGTGCTCCTTAAACAATCCCCACATTACTGTTGTGCATTTCTCCAAGAACAATTGTTCCCACTTTATGCTCCTGTATAATAGCAGTATAATTTCCCCTCCCCCAATTAAATACCTTCTCATACTGTGTGTTCCTATCCCTCTCCATGACTATGGTAAAGATCAAGGAGTTGTGGTAACTGTCACCGAAATGCTCTCCTACCGAGACATCTGACACCCGGCCTGGTTCATTGCCGAGCACCAAGTCCAATATGGCCTCCCCCCTAGTCGGCCTATCTACATATTGAGTCAGGAGTCCTTCCTATACACACCTGACAAAATCTGCTTCATCCAAACCATTTGCACTAAGGAGGTTCCAGTCAATATTAGGGAAGTTCAAGTCACCCATGGCAACAACTCTGTTACTTCTGCACTTTTGCAAGATCTGCCGCCCAATCTGTTCCTCCATCTCTCTGCTGCTATTGGGGGGTCTATAGAAAAATAAAATGGCTGCTCCTTTCTTGTTTCTGACTTCCACCCATACTGACTCAGTAGACAAACCCTCCTCAACTAACTCCTTTCCTGCAGCTGTGGTGCACTCCCTAATTTAACAGTACCACGCCCCCTCCTCTTTTACCTTCCTCCCTATTCGTCTGAAAACATTTAACCCCTTGGAACACCTAACAACCATTCCTGCCCCTGTGAAATCTATGTCTCCGTAATGGCCACAACATCGTAGGTCCAAGTACTGATCCATGCTCTAAGTTCATCTCCCTTATTCTTGACACTCCTTGCATTGAAACAGACAAACATTAACCCATTCCACTGAGTGCAACTTTGCCTCATCAACTGCCTATCCTTCCTCACAGACTTGCTGCATAATATTTCTGCCTGTTCAACAGCTACCCTATCCTCTGATCCATAGCTCTGGTTCCCACCCCCCTGCCAAACTAGTTTAAACCATCCCGAAGAGCTCGAGCAAACCTCCCACCCAGGATATTGGTGCCTCTAAAGTTTAGGTGCAATTCGCCCTTCCTGTACAGATCCCACCTTCCCCAGAAGATATCCCAATGATCCACATATCTGAAGCCTTCCCACCTGCCCCAGCCCTGCAGCCACGTGTTCAGCTGCACTCGCTGTCTGTTCCTTGTCTCACTTGCACGTGGCACCGGTAGCAATCCTGAGATCACTACTCTGCTTGTCCTGCTCTTTAGCTTCCAACCTAACTCCGTAAAATCACATTTAGATCCTCATCCCTTGTCTTAGCTATGTGCACAACGAATTCTGGTTGCTCCCCTTCCCACTTTAGAATCCTGTAGACTCGATCCGAGACTTCCCTGGCCCTGGCACTCGGGAGGCAACATCCCTTCCGGATGTCTTGATCGCGACCACAGAATCTCCTATCCATTCCCCTAACCATTGAGTCTCCTATCACTATTGCTTTTCTATTCTCCCCCCTTCCCTTCTGAGTCATAGAGCCAGACTCAGTGCCAGAGACCTGGCCGCTAGGGTCTTCTCCCGGTGGGTCACCCTCCCAACAGCATCCAAAATGGTATTCTTGTTTTGAAGGGGAACGGCCACGATGGATCCCTGCAATGTCTGCCCGTTCGTTTTCCTTCCCCTGACTGTAACCCAGCTACTCTTGTCCTGTACCTTGGGTGTGGCTACCTCCCTGTAACCCTTCTCTATTCCCCCCTCTGCCTCCCGGATGATCCGAAGTTCATCCAGCTCCAGCTTAAATAATACTGGACCAAATTGTCTGCCTGTCGACGCCGCAAACGTGAACCATGATTGGGCAGAGAATCGGGCGTCCGGCTAAAAATTGAGGTCTGTGCCCAACGCCGAATCAGGCGCCATGCTCCAGTCCCTCGCTGGGGTGATAATGAAGATCACGTCCCGCACCAACACCGGCATGCAAATCTGACATTTACATTCATTTAATTGTGATTAGCACTTTTGATCCACTATGCTTCAGGCCTCCGTGATGCTCTGCCACTCTTAGGCAGAAGCCACTCGGGCACGATTTATTACAGGTATTTACGAGCGTGGACTGGTCGCATAGCTGCTGAGGAGAGAGAAGGTAAGCAAAGTTTGAAAAATGTTAAAAATTGTATCGCTTGCTGAGGGCTGGCTGCCTGGGCCAGAAGGAGTAACAGGGAACAACTTGCTGACAGCTCCATGGATTCTGGGTGTCCCCTTCAAGATCGGGTGGCCTGGCTCAGACCGCCATTGCTGCAGCATTTGACTTAAATGCACTCAATCGTTACAAGTTACAGGGCCCTGGCTGCTCACTCGGCTAACTGCTCACTGTGTCTTGTCAATGTTCACAGAGCCTCTGGTAATTTGGGAGCGCATCCAGGCCACACCTCAGACCCCACCTGACCCATCAACAGGATGGGCGTGGCCAGGTTCAATCAATTGCACACCAGTACCTGGCACTCCTCAGTGCACTCAACATTGCACTGGAAGCAGGAGAATAGCAGCAGTCACCCCAAAGAAAGGACACATGCACCTTGGCCTTTGGCACCCTCCCTGGTACACTGCCCCTCTCAGGGCTAGGCCTCACCAGTCACACTATCAGTTAGGACACTCCGCCAGACCACCATCAGTTTCCAAACCCTGCTTGCCCACTGCACCCCTGATGCTATCCATCCTACCTCTGATCAGGTTGTCACAACCAGTGTTTCACACTCAGGACCCATATCATACTACATCTACGCTCCCAGCAGATACACACTTCTCGGCCTCACCCCCATCTGTATGGCCTGCACATCACACAGCATGGAGGCACACCATGACGTACATAGGAACATACACATAGAAAATAGAAGCAAGAGGAGGCCTTTTGGCCCTTCAAGCCTGCTCCGCCATTCATTATGATCATGGTTGATCATCAGATTCAATACTCTGATCCTGCCTTGCCCCCAAAGCCCGTGATACCTTTAGACCGAAGCGCTGTATCTAATTCCTTCTTGAAATTACACGTTTTCGCCTCAACTACTTTTTGTAGTAGCGGACTCCACAGATTCACCACACTCTAGGTGAAGAAATTTCTCCTCACCTCAGTCCTAAAAGGTTTACCCCTTATCATCAAGCTATGACCCCTCGTTCTGGATTCCCCTACATCTGGAATATTCTTTCTGAATCTACCCTGTCAAATTCTGTTAGAATTTTCTACGTTTCTATGAGATCTATCACTTTTCTAAATTCCAATGAATATAATCCTAACCGATTTAGTCCCACCAGCCCAGGGATCAGCCTGGTAAATCTTCGCTGCACTCGCACTCCCTCCATAGCAAGAATATTCTTCATCAGATAAGGACACCAAAACTGCACACAATACTCCAGGTGTGGCCTCACCAATGTCAAAGAACAAAGAACAAAGAACAAAGAAATGTACAGCACAGGAACAGGCCCTTCGGCCCTCCAAGCCCGTGCCGACCATGCTGCCCGACTAAACTACAATCTTCTACATTTCCTGGGTCCGTATCCTTCTATTCCCATCCTATTCATATATTTGTCAAGATGCCCCTTAAATGTCCCTATCGTCCCTGCTTCCACTACCTCCTCCAGTAGCGAGTTCCAGGCACCCACTACCCTCTGCGTAAAAAACTTGCCTCGTACATCTACTCTAAACCTTGCCCCTCTCACCTTAAACCTATGCCCCCTAGTAATTGACCCCTCTACCCTGGGGAAAAGCCACTGACTACCCCTCTGTCTATGCCCCTCATAATTTTGTATACCTCTATCAGGTCTCCTCTCAACCTCCTTCGTTCCAGTGAGAACAAACCGAGTTTATTCAATCGCTCCTCATAGCTAATGCCCTCCATACCAGGCAACATTCTGGTAAATCTCTTCTGCACCCTCTCTAAAGCCTCCACATCCTTCTGGTAGTGTGGCGACCAGAATTGAACACTATACTCCAAGTGTGGCCTAACTAAGGTTCTATACAGCTGCAACATGACTTGCCAATTCTTATACTCAATGCCCCGGCCAATGAAGGCAAGCATGCCGTATGCCTTCTTGACTACCTTCTCCACCTGTGTTGCCCCTTTCAATGACCTGTGGACCTGTACTCCTAGATCTCTTTGACTTTCAATACTCTTGAGGGTTCTACCATTCACTGTATATTCCCTACCTGCATTAGACCTTCCAAAATGCATTACCTCACATTTGTCCGGATTAAGCTCCATCTGCCATCTCTCCGCCCAAGTCCCCAGACAATCTAAATCCTGCTGTATCCTCAGACAGTCCTCATCGCTATCCGCAATTCCACCAACCTTTGTGTCGTCTGCAAACTTACTAATCAGACCAGTTACATTTTCCTCCAAATCATTTATATATACTACAAAGAGCAAAGGTCCCAGCACTGATCCCTGTGGAACACCACTGGTCACAGCCCTCCAATTAGAAAAGCATCCCTCCATTGCTACTCTCTGCCTTCTATGGCCTAGCCAGTTCTGTATCCACCTTGCTAGCTCACCCCTGATCCCGTGTGACTTCACCTTTTGTGCTAGTCTACCATGAGGGACCTTGTCAAAGGCCTTACTGAAGTCCATATAGACAACATCTACTGCCCTACCTGCATCAATCATCTTAGTGACCTCCTCGAAAAACCTATACAATTGAAGTTAAAACATTCCTATTCCTATACTCAAGTCCTCTCGCTTTGAATGTCAACATACCATTTGTCTTCTTTACTGCCTGCTGTACCTACGCACTTACTTTCAGTGACTGGTGCACGAGGACGCTAAGGTCTCACTGAGTATCGACCTCTCTCATTTTACACCTATTCAAATAATAATCTTATTTTTGCCACCGAAATGGATAACTTCACATTTATCCACGTATATTGCATCTGCAATGCATATGCCCACTCACTCAGCCTGTCCAAATCCCGCTGAAGCATCTCTGCATCCTCCTCACAGCTCACCCTCCCATCCAACTTTGTATCATCTGCAAATTTGGAGATAATACACTTAGTTCCCTTGTTCAAATCATTAATATACAATGTGAACAGTTGGGGTCCGAGCACATATCCCTGCGGTACCCCACTAGTCACTGCCTGCCAATTGGAAATAGACCCGTTTCTGCCACTTTTTGTTTCCTATCTGCTAACCAGCTTTCAATCCATCTCAAGACACTACCCGCAATCCCATGCGCTTTAACTTTACATAGTAATCTACTATGTGAGACCATGTCGAAAGCCTTCTGAAAGTCTAAATAAACCAGACCCTTTCCACCACACAGCCAAATGCAACCCTGCTGGCGGGATAAAATACGGCCCACCCAATGAGGATACCCACAGTATTTACCACTGGGGAGACAGGAAAAGGGTCACAGAGCCTATCGCCGACACGGGTTTCGGCAGCCACCAGTACCTCTGTTGACAGGGATAGGTGGTGAGGATAGAGGCTCCCCACATCATAGGCCCAGTGCCACTCACTGATGGGGACAGGGATGCAGCGTGGAAGGCAACATATTGGGGCACAGCTGAGGTGTGGGGGTGGAGTGGAGCTGAAGTGCAACTGAGGGTCACCATGTAGCCTGTTGGATCTGGGTGGGCAAGCGATTGAAAATGAAATGAAATGAAAATGAAATTTGCTTATTGTCACAAGTAGGCTTCAAATGAAGCTACTGTGAAAAGCCCCTAGTCGCCACATTCCGGCGCCTGTTCGGGGAGGCTGTTACGGGAATCGAACCGTGCTGCTGGCCTGCCTCGGTCTGCTTTCAAAGTCAGCGATTTAGCCCTGTGCTAAACAGCCCCGATTACTCATCTTGCTAACATGTCTTCCCTTTCCCAACCCCTGCAGAGAATTAATAGAGCAGGAAAGATTGCTATCTTCCTGGATGCAATGAGGCTGGAGGCACAGGGCCTACTCGGGGAAGACCCTGCATAAGAGCAAGGGCCAGCCGGTGAGGCTCAAGTGCCAGCCCTCCAACAGGCCGAGCAGGGATGCGAAGGAAGCTCCACGTCAGGCCACGTGTATACCGTCAGCACTTGTCATTCAAGGAGATACCGGACCACCTGTGCCACCAAAGATTTTGACTAACCGGGGAGACCATGTGCCATTTGTGTCAGATGATAGCGCAACTGGCATGGGGTATGGATGCGGATACCCGCTCCCTTTGGCCGTCAAGGTGATGGTCGCCCTGCACTTTTATGCCTCTGGGTATTTCCAGCGGCCCATCGAGGACATGTCTGGGATCTCCACACTGTGACAGATGTCCTGTGCACCCAGGTAACACACAGTATAAATGTCAATCTGGACCAAGCGCACCAGGATGCCCGGGCATCAGGATTCACCGCCATCACTGCATGCCCCAAGTGTTAGATTTGGTTGTGGGAGAGCACTTTGGAGATAGTGAGCACAAGCCGGTGACTTTCACTATAGCAATGGAGAGGGAAAGGAACATACGGCAGGGCAAGGTTTATAACTGGGGGAAGGGTAATTACGATGCGATTAGGCAAGGATTGGGGAGCATAAGATGGAAACAGGAACTGTCAGGGATAGGCACAATTGAGATGTGGTGCTTGTTCAAGGAGCAAATGCTGCATGCCCTTGATATGTATGTCCCTGTCAGGCAGGGAGGAAATGGTCGAGTGAGGGAACCATGGTTTACAAAAGAGGTTGAATGTCTTGTCAAGAGGAAGAATGGGGCTTATGAAAGGATGAGAAAACAAGGTTCAGTTAGGGCACTTGAGGGATACAAGATAGCTAGGAAGGAGCTCAAGAAAGGGCTTAGGGGAACTAGGAGGGGGCATGAGAAGTCATTGGCGGGTAGGATCAAGGAAAACCCCAAGGCTTTTTATGTGAGGAATAAAAGAATGACCAAGGTGAAGTTAGGGCCGGTCAAGGACTGTAGTGGGAACGTGTGCATGGAGTCTGAAGATATAGGAGAGGCTCTAAATGAATACTTTTCTTCAGTGTTCACAAAGGCGAGGGGCCATGTTGTTGAGGAGGATAGTGCGATACAGGCTGGTAGGCTGGAGGAGGTAGATATTCGGAAGGAAGATGTGTTAGAAATTTTGAGAAGCCTGAGGATAGATAAGTCCCCGGGCCTGATGGGATATATCCTAGGATTCTTTGGGAGATGGGGGATGAGACTGCTGAGCCTTTGGCTTTGATCTTTATGTCCTCACTATCGACAGGAATAGTGCCAGAAGACTGGAGAGAGGCGAATGTTGTCCCCTTGTTCAAGAAAGGGAATAAGTATAACCCTGGAATTATAGGCCGGTTAGTCCCATTTCGGTCATAGGTAAATTATTCAAAGGGTCCTGAGGGATAGGATTTATGATCATTTGGAAAGATATAGCTTAATCCAGGATAGTCAGCACGGATTTATGAGGGGTAAGTCTTGCCTCACAAGTTTGATTTTATTGTTTGAGGAGGTAACTAAGTACATAGATGAAGATAGAGCAGTTGATGTCGTATACATGGATTTTAGTAAGGCGTTTGTCATGTGAGAGTTCCTTTAAGAAATGGATGTTTATAAATGGGGGTGTATATAAATATCTGTAGTGATGTCAGAGAGTGGGCAGAGCTGGGCTGTCTGTCAGCTTTTTACTTTTGTTTTAGGCTGTTTGCTGCAGGGTGTGTTTTAGTTTCGTTTTCAGTGTTGGAGCTGACGCCAGGCAGAGCAGGTGTAATGTTGTTCTCTCTGTCATGAAAATACTATCTCTTGATCATTTGGTGAATTCAGAATTATGAATGCTCTCAGTAGTGAATGTAAACTTAATGTCGTTCTGTTAAAAGGTGTTTCTTCTGTCTTATGGATGTTGTTTGGGAAGTTATTAAGAATTACTTAGTGTTGTGTTCTTTGGGGGTTGTATTTAAATTGGTGGATGCTAAGATGTTCACTGTGTGTTTTAAAAAGGTTAACTTGAGTTCATAGAATAAACATTGTATTGCTTTAAAAATACTTTTCCATTTCTGCTCTAACACACCTGTAGAGGGGGCCATGGGCTCTCCATACCACAATCTATTAAAAGTTTGGGTCAGGTGAACTCCATGATACACTTTAGGGTTCTCTAAATCCTGGCCCATAACAAATTGGGGGCTCGAGGGGGATAAAAGTCTATCTATTGGATTGGCTTTGTGAACTTAAAGATACGGCAGGGCAAGGTTTATAACTGGGGGAAGGGTAATTACGATGCGATTAGGCAAGGATTGGGGAGCATAAGATGGAAACAGGAACTGTCAGGGATAGGCACAATTGAGATGTGGTGCTTGTTCAAGGAGCAAATGCTGCATGCCCTTGATATGTATGTCCCTGTCAGGCAGGGAGGAAATGGTCGAGTGAGGGAACCATGGTTTACAAAAGAGGTTGAATGTCTTGTCAAGAGGAAGAATGGGGCTTATGAAAGGATGAGAAAACAAGGTTCAGTTAGAGCACTTGAGGGATACAAGATAGCTAGGAAGGAGCTCAAGAAAGGGCTTAGGGGAACTAGGAGGGGGCATGAGAAGTCATTGGCGGGTAGGATCAAGGAAAACCCCAAGGCTTTTTATGTGAGGAATAAAAGAATGACCAAGGTGAAGTTAGGGCCGGTCAAGGACTGTAGTGGGAACGTGTGCATGGAGTCTGAAGATATAGGAGAGGCTCTAAATGAATACTTTTCTTCAGTGTTCACAAAGGCGAGGGGCCATGTTGTTGAGGAGGATAGTGCGATACAGGCTGGTAGGCTGGAGGAGGTAGATATTCGGAAGGAAGATGTGTTAGAAATTTTGAGAAGCCTGAGGATAGATAAGTCCCCGGGCCTGATGGGATATATCCTAGGATTCTTTGGGAGATGGGGGATGAGACTGCTGAGCCTTTGGCTTTGATCTTTATGTCCTCACTATCGACAGGAATAGTGCCAGAAGACTGGAGAGAGGCGAATGTTGTCCCCTTGTTCAAGAAAGGGAATAAGTATAACCCTGGAATTATAGGCCGGTATGTGAGGGGTGAGCATATTGTGGTTGCTTTTCAGGTGTGGTATTTTAGTTTAAGTAGGGAGTGTGTTGTGGACAATGGCTCTTTCAGAGGCTCTGAAGTTTTTGGTGGTAGAGACGGACAGAGGCTAAAAGCAGAAAGGTTGAGGGTGCTAGGCCTTTTCTCATTTGAATGGAGAAGGATGAGGGGCGACTTGATAGAGGTTCATCAGATGATATGGGGAATAGATAGAGTAGACAGTCAGAGACTTTTTCCCTGGGTGGAAATAACCATTAGAAGGGGACATAAATTTAAGGTGAATGGTGAAAGATATAGGGGGGATGTCAGAGGTAGGTTCTTTATCCCGAGATTAGTGGGGACATGGAATGCACTGCCTGTGGAAGTAGTTGAGTCGGAAACATTAGGGACCTTCAAGTGGCTATTGTATAGGTACATGGATTACGGTAAAATGATGGGGTGTAGATTAATTTGTTCTTAATCTCGGACAAAAGTTCGGCACAACATTGTGGACCAAAGGGCCTGTTCTGTGCTGTATTTTTCTATGTTCTATGTTCTATGTTCAGACTGTTAGATTTGGCAAAAACATTGCAGTTAACATTACCTGATAAAATGCAAAATGGTGAGGTAGTTATGGCGGTGGCTATGCATTTAAAGTTGCCTGAGATACAGGTTGACTCATTGGAAATGGCAAAAATTCAATTACAAATTAAACAAATGGAACATGAGAAAGAATGAAAGCAGCTTGAATACGAAAGAGAGAGAGAGGAAAAAGAGTGAGAAGAAAGGAAAACAGAAATAATAGCCCTAGCAGAACAAAAAGAAAGAGAAAGGGAGATACAGATCAGGGTAAAAGATAAAGTGAGAGAGTTTGAACTTCAGAAAACGGCCATGAAACATGACAGTCAGTTAAAATTGGCAGGCGTAAAGGGAAACGTACAGTTGCATGATAGTGATGAGGACAGTGAGAATGAGCGTCATAGCCGAAGGCTTGGTGGGGATCTATTTAAATATGTCCAAGCATTGCCAAGGTTTGACGAGAAGGAGGCAGAAGCCTTTTTCATTTCATTTGAGAAGGTTGCTAAAAAATGAAATGGCCACAGGACATGTGGGTATTACTGATTCAAACAAAGCTGATTGGTAGAGCTAGTGAAGTGTTTGCATCACTACCGGAGGAGGCATCTGGGTCGTATGAGAAGGTGAAAATATCCATCTTAGGTGCATATGAACTACTGCCTGAAGCCTACAGACAACGTTTTAGAAATTTAAGGAAAGACATACATGTCAAACATACATGGAGGTTGAAAGAATCAAACAGAGTAATTTTGATAGGTGGTAAGGGCTTTGAAAATAGACCAAATGTATGAAGCTCTGAGAAATTATACTTTTGGAGGAGTTTAAAAATTCAATTCCTGATGTAGTGAGAACTCATGTGGAAGAACAGAGGGTTGAAACTGCGAGATTAGCAGCAGAAATGGCAGATGATTATGAATTAGTTCATAAATCAAAGCTTGGTTTCCGCCATCTGTTTCAGCCTGTGAGAAATACTCAAGTGCTAAAAGTAAAGGTGATCTGATGGGAGATAATAAGGAGGGTGTACCTCAGACTAAAAAGTAAATCCAGGACGGTGGAAAAGAAATGAAAAATATCAAATGTTGTCACTGTAATAAACTAGGCCATGTAAAGTCACAGTGTTGGTGGTTGAAGAAAAGCACTGGGAAGGCTGATGCGGTAAAACAGGATAAGACAGTGGGGTTTGTTAAAGTGGTAAAGGAAAGCCCAAGTGAAGCGAATGAGGTGCAAAAGACTGTACAGCCTGATCGAGAGGTGATTGATAAGAGGGTGCCAGATCTGTTTAAAGAATTTACTTATGTAGGTAACGTTTACTCATGTGTATCAGGAGGAGCAGGTAAAGAAGTCACAATTTTAAGAGATTGTCAATCTTTAATGGTAAGATATGAGGAGTAATGTAGTTTGGGAAGAATGTTGCCAGAAAAGGTGGTAATATGTGGAATTCAGGGTGAGAAGAGTAGTGTTCCATTATATAAGGTAAGGTTGGAAAGTCCAGTGAAGAGTGAGAGGAGCAGGGAGTTTGAACGAGCGAGAAGAGCCGGGAGTTTTAAAGACCGAGTGGAGCCGGGAGATTGCAAGAGGAGCCGGGAGTTTGAAAGATCGAGAGGAGCCGGGAGTTTGAAAGAGCGAGAGGAGCCGGGGGTTGAAAGATCGAGAGGAGCCGGGAGTTTGAAAGAGCGAGAGGAGCCGGTAATTTGAAAGATCGAGAGCAGCGGGGAGTTTTAAAGATCGAGAGGATCCAGGAGTTTGAAAGAGGAGCTGGGAGTTTGAAAGATCGAGAGGAGCCAGGTGTTTGAATGACCGAGAGGAGCCGGGACATAGAAAGAGCGAGAGCTGCCGAGAGTTTGAAAGACCGAGAGGAGCCAAGAGTTTGAATTATCGAGAGGTGCCGGGAGATTGAAAGAGCGAGAGGAGCCGGGAGTTTGAACGAGGTACCGGGAGTTTGAAAGAGCGACAGGAGCCGCGAGTTTGAAAGACCGAGAGGAGCCGGGAGTTTTAAACAGGAGCCGTGAGTTTGAAAGAGCGTGAGGAGCCGGGTGTGTGAAAGAGCGAGACGAGCCGGGAGATTGAAAGAGCGAGAGGAGCCGAGAGTTTGAAAGAGCGAGACGAGCCGGGAGTTTGAAAGAGCGAGACGAGCCTGGAGATTGAAAGAGCGAGATGAGCCGGGAGTTTGAAACAGGAGCTGGGGGTTTGAAAGAGCGAGACGAGCCGGGAGATTGAAAGAGGGAGAGGAGCCGAGAGTTTGAAAGAGCGAGACGAGCCGGGAGTTTGAAACAGGAGCTGGGGGTTTGAAAGAGCGAGAAGAGCCGGGAGTTGTAAAGACCGAGTGGAGCCGGGAGTTTGAAAGAGGAGCCGGGAGTTTGAAAGAGCGAGACGAGCCGGAAGATTGAAAGATCGAGAGGAGCCGAGAGTTTGAAAGAGCGAGAGGAGCCGGGTGTTTGAAAGAGCGAGAGGAGCCAAGAGATTGAATGATCCAGAGGAGCCCGTGGTTTGAAAGAGCGAGAGATGCCTGGAGTTCGAAAGAGCGAAAGGTGTCGGGAGTTTGAAAGAGCGTGAGGAGCCGGGGGTTGAAAGATCGAGAGGAGCAGAGAGTTTGAAAGATCGAGAGGAGCCGGGAATTTGAAAGATCGAGAGGAGCCGAGAGTTTTAAAGATCGAGAGGAGCCGGGAGTTTCAAAGAGCGAGAGGAGCAGGGAGTTTGAAAGAGCGAGAGGAGCCGGGAGTTTGAAAGAGCGAGAGGAGCCGGGAGTTTCAAAGAGCGAGAGCAGCCGGGAGTTTCAAAGAGCGAGAGGAGCAGGGAGTTTGAAAGAGCGAGAGGAGCCGGGAGTTTCAAAGAGCAAGAGGAGCCGGGAGTTTGAACGAGCGAGAGGAGCAGGGAGTTTCAAAGAGCGAGAGGAGCCGGGAGTTTCAAAGAGGAGCTGTGAGTTGAAAGAACGAGAGGAGCCGGGAGTTTGAAAGAGCGAGACGAGCCGGGAGTTTCAAAGAGGAGCTGGGAGTTGAAAGAGTGATGGGAGCCGGGAGTTTCAAAGATCGAGAGGAGCCGGGCGATTGAAGGATCGAGAGGAGCCGGGAGTTTCAAAGATCGAGAGGAGCCGGGCGATTGAAAAATCGAGAGGAGCCTGGAGTTTCAAAGAGGAGCTGGGAGTTGAAAGAGCAACAGGAGCCGGGAGGTTTAAAGATCGAGAGTAGCCGGGAGTTTGAAGGAGCGAGGAGTTTGAAAGAGGAGCTGTGAGTTTGAAAGAGCGAGACGAGCCGGGAGATTGAACGAGTGAGAGGAGCCGAGAGTTTGAAAGAGCGAGATGAGCCGGGCGTTTGAAACAGGAGCTGGGCGTTTGAAAGAGCGAGAGGAGCCGGGAGTTTCAAAGAGGAGCTGGGAGTTGAAAGAACGAGAGATGCCTGGAGTTTGAAAGAGCGAAAGGTGTCCGGAGTTTGAAAGAGCGTGAGGAGCCGGGGGGTAGAAAGATCGAGAGGAGCGGGAAGTTAGAACGAGCGAGAGGAGCCGGGAGTTTCAAAGAGCGAGAGGAGCAGGGAGTTTGAAAGAGCGAGAAGAGCCGGGAGTTTTAAAGACCGAGTGGAGCCGGGAGATTGCAAGAGGAGCCGGGAGTTTGAAAGATTGAGAGGAGCCGGGAGTTTGAAAGAGCGAGAGGAGCCGGGGGTTGAAAGATCGAGAGGAGCCGGGAGTTTGAAAGAGCGAGAGGAGCCGGGAGTTCGAAAGATCGAGAGGAGCCGAGAGTTTTAAAGATCGACAGGAGCCGGGAGTTTCAAAGAGCGAGAGGAGCAGGGAGTTTGAAAGAGCGAGAGGAGCCGGGAGTTTGAAAGAGCGAGAGGAGCCGGGAGTTTCAAAGAGCGAGAGCAGCCGGGAGTTTCAAAGAGCGAGAGTAGCAGGGAGTTTGAAAGAGCGAGAGGAGCCGGGAGTTTCAAAGAGCAAGAGGAGCCGGGAGTTTGAATGAGCAAGAGGAGCAGGGAGTTTCAAAGAGCGAGAGGAGCCGGGCGTTTCAAAGAGGAGCTGTGAGTTGAAAGATCGAGAGGAGCCGGGAGTTTGAAAGAGCGAGAGGAGCCGGGAGTTTCAAAGAGGAGCTGGGAGTTGAAAGAGTGATGGGAGCCGGGAGTTTCAAAGATCGAGAGGAGCCGGGCGATTGAAAGATCGAGAGGAGCCGGGAGTTTCAAAGATCGAGAGGAGCCGGGCGATTGAAAAATCGAGAGGAGCCTGGAGTTTCAAAGAGGAGCTGGGAGTTGAAAGAGCGAGAGGAGCCAGGTTTTTCAAAGATCGAGAGGAGCCGGGCGATTGAAAGATCGAGAGGAGCCGGGAGTTTCAAAGATCGAGAGGAGTTGGGAGTTTGAACGAGCGAGAGGAGCCGGGAATTTGGACGAGCGAGTGGAGCCGGGAGTTTTAAAGATCGAGAGGAGCCGGGAGTTTCAAAGAGGAGCTGGGACTTGAAAGAGCGAGAGGAGCCAGGAGTTTCAAAGATCGAGAGGAGCCGGGCGATTGAAAGATCGAGAGGAGCCGGGAGTTTGAAAGATCGAGAGGAGTCGGGAGTTTGAAAGAACGAGAGCAGCCGGGCGATTGAAAGAGCGAGTGGCGCCGGGAGTTTTAAAGATCGAGAGGCGCCGGAATTTGAAAGAGCAAGATGACTCGAGAGTTTGAAAGAGCAAGAGCAACCAGGAGATTGAAAGAGGTCGAGAAGCCCAGAGTTTGAAAGGGCGACAGGAGCCGAGAGTTTGAAATAGTGGGAGGAGCCGCGAGTTTCAAAGAGCGACAGGAGCCGCGAGTTTGAAAGATCGAGAGGAGCCGGGAGTTTGAAGGAGCGAGAGGAGCCGAGAGTTTGAAAGAGCGAGAGGAGCCGAGAGTTTGAAACAGGAGCTGGGGTTTGAAAGAGAGAGAAGAGCCGGGAGTTTTAAAGACCGAGTGGAGCCGGGAGATTGCAAGTGGAGCCGAGAGTTTGAAAGATTGAGTGGAGCCGGGAGTTTGAAAGAGCGAGAGGAGCCGGGAGTTTGAAAGAGCGAGGGGAGCCGGGAGTTTGAAAGAGCGAGAGGAGCCGGCAATTGAAAGATCGAGAGGAGCCGGGAGTTCGAAAGATCGAGAGGAGCCGGGAGTTTGAAAGAGCGAGAGGAGCCGGGGGTTGAAAGATCGAGAGGAGCCGGTAGTTTGAAAGATCGAGAGGAGCCGGGAGTTTGAAAGATCGAGAGGAGCCGGGAGTTTGAAAGATCGAGAGGAGCCGGGGTTTGAAAGATCGAGAGGAGCCGGGAGTTTGAAAGAGCGAGAAGAGCCGGGAGTTTGAAAGAGCGAGAGGAGCCGGGAGTTTCAAAGAGGTGCTGGGAGTTTAAAGAACGAGAGATGCCTGGAGTTTGAAAGAGCGAAAGGTGTCCGGAGTTTGAAAGAGCGTGAGGAGCCGGGGGGTAGAAAGAGCGAGAGGAGCAGGGAGTTTGAACGAGCGAGAAGAGCCGGGAGTTTTAAAGACCGAGTGGAGCCGGGAGATTGCAAGAGGAGCCGGGAGTTTGAAAGATCGAGAGGAGCCGGGAGTTTGAAAGAGCGAGAGGAGCCGGGGGTTGAAAGATCGAGAGGAGCCGGGAGTTTGAAAGAGCGAGAGGAGCCGGTAATTTGAAAGATCGAGAGCAGCGGGGAGTTTTAAAGATCGAGAGGATCCAGGAGTTTGAAAGAGGAGCTGGGAGTTTGAAAGATCGAGAGGAGCCAGGTGTTTGAATGACCGAGAGGAGCCGGGACATAGAAAGAGCGAGAGCTGCCGAGAGTTTGAAAGACCGAGAGGAGCCAAGAGTTTGAATTATCGAGAGGTGCCGGGAGATTGAAAGAGCGAGAGGAGCCGGGAGTTTCAACGAGGTACCGGGAGTTTGAAAGAGCGACAGGAGCCGCGAGTTTGAAAGACCGAGAGGAGCCGGGAGTTTTAAACAGGAGCCGTGAGTTTGAAAGAGCGTGAGGAGCCGGGTGTGTGAAAGAGCGAGACGAGCCGGCAGATTGAAAGAGCGAGAGGAGCCGAGAGTTTGAAAGAGCGAGACGAGCCGGGAGTTTGAAAGAGCGAGACGAGCCTGGAGATTGAAAGAGCGAGATGAGCCGGGAGTTTGAAACAGGAGCTGGGGGTTTGAAAGAGCGAGACGAGCCGGGAGATTGAAAGAGGGAGAGGAGCCGAGAGTTTGAAAGAGCGAGACGAGCCGGGAGTTTGAAACAGGAGCTGGGGGTTTGAAAGAGCGAGAAGAGCCGGGAGTTGTAAAGACCGAGTGGAGCCGGGAGTTTGAAAGAGGAGCCGGGAGTTTGAAAGAGCGAGACGAGCCGGAAGATTGAAAGATCGAGAGGAGCCGAGAGTTTGAAAGAGCGAGAGGAGCCGGGTGTTTGAAAGAGCGAGAGGAGCCAAGAGATTGAATGATCCAGAGGAGCCCGTGGTTTGAAAGAGCGAGAGATGCCTGGAGTTCGAAAGAGCGAAAGGTGTCGGGAGTTTGAAAGAGCGTGAGGAGCCGGGGGTTGAAAGATCGAGAGGAGCAGAGAGTTTGAAAGATCGAGAGGAGCCGGGAATTTGAAAGATCGAGAGGAGCCGAGAGTTTTAAAGATCGAGAGGAGCCGGGAGTTTCAAAGAGCGAGAGGAGCAGGGAGTTTGAAAGAGCGAGAGGAGCCGGGAGTTTGAAAGAGCGAGAGGAGCCGGGAGTTTCAAAGAGCGAGAGCAGCCGGGAGTTTCAAAGAGCGAGAGGAGCAGGGAGTTTGAAAGAGCGAGAGGAGCCGGGAGTTTCAAAGAGCAAGAGGAGCCGGGAGTTTGAACGAGCGAGAGGAGCAGGGAGTTTCAAAGAGCGAGAGGAGCCGGGAGTTTCAAAGAGGAGCTGTGAGTTGAAAGAACGAGAGGAGCCGGGAGTTTGAAAGAGCGAGACGAGCCGGGAGTTTCAAAGAGGAGCTGGGAGTTGAAAGAGTGATGGGAGCCGGGAGTTTCAAAGATCGAGAGGAGCCGGGCGATTGAAGGATCGAGAGGAGCCGGGAGTTTCAAAGATCGAGAGGAGCCGGGCGATTGAAAAATCGAGAGGAGCCTGGAGTTTCAAAGAGGAGCTGGGAGTTGAAAGAGCGAGAGGAGCCAGGTTTTTCAAAGATCGAGAGGAGCCGGGCGATTGAAACATCGAGAGGAGCCGGGAGTTTCAAAGATCGAGAGGAGTTGGGAGTTTGAACGAGCGAGAGGAGCCGGGAATTTGGACGAGCGAGTGGAGCCGGGAGTTTTAAAGATCGAGAGGAGCCGGGAGTTTCAAAGAGGAGCTGGGACTTGAAAGAGCGAGAGGAGCCAGGAGTTTCAAAGATCGAGAGGAGCCGGGCGATTGAAAGATCGAGAGGAGCCGGGAGTTTGAAAGATCGAGAGGAGTCGGGAGTTTGAAAGAACGAGAGCAGCCGGGCGATTGAAAGAGCGAGTGGCGCCGGGAGTTTTAAAGATCGAGAGGCGCCGGAATTTGAAAGAGCAAGATGACTCGAGAGTTTGAAAGAGCAAGAGCAACCAGGAGATTGAAAGAGGTCGAGAAGCCCAGAGTTTGAAAGGGCGACAGGAGCCGAGAGTTTGAAATAGTGGGAGGAGCCGCGAGTTTCAAAGAGCGACAGGAGCCGCGAGTTTGAAAGATCGAGAGGAGCCGGGAGTTTGAAGGAGCGAGAGGAGCCGAGAGTTTGAAAGAGCGAGAGGAGCCGAGAGTTTGAAACAGGAGCTGGGGTTTGAAAGAGAGAGAAGAGCCGGGAGTTTTAAAGACCGAGTGGAGCCGGGAGATTGCAAGTGGAGCCGAGAGTTTGAAAGATCGAGTGGAGCCGGGAGTTTGAAAGAGCGAGAGGAGCCGGGAGTTTGAAAGAGCGAGGGGAGCCGGGAGTTTGAAAGAGCGAGAGGAGCCGGGAATTGAAAGATCGAGAGGAGCCGGGAGTTTGAAAGATCGAGAGGAGCCGGGAGTTTGAAAGAGCGAGAGGAGCCGGGGGTTGAAAGATCGAGAGGAGCCGGTAGTTTGAAAGATCGAGAGGAGCCGGGAGTTTGAAAGAGCGAGAGGAGCGAGGAGTTTGAAAGAGGAGCTGTGAGTTTGAAAGAGCGAGAAGAGCCGGGAGTTTGAAAGAGCGAGAGGAGCCGGGAGTTTCAAAGAGGAGCTGGGAGTTGAAAGAACGAGAGATGCCTGGAGTTTGAAAGAGCGAAAGGTGTCCGGAGTTTGAAAGAGCGTGAGGAGCCGGGGGGTAGAAAGATCGAGAGCAGAGGGAAGTTTGAACGAGCGAGAGGAGCCGGGAGTTTCAAAGAGCGAGAGGAGCAGGGAGTTTCAAAGAGCGAGAAGAGCCGGGAGTTTTAAAGACCGAGTGGAGCCGGGAGATTGCAAGAGGAGCCGGGAGTTTGAAAGATCGAGAGGAGCCGGGAGTTTGAAAGAGCGAGAGGAGCCGGGGGTTGAAAGATCGAGAGGAGCCGGGAGTTTGAAAGAGCGAGAGGAGCCGGTAGTTTGAAAGATCGAGAGGAGCCGGGAGTTTGAAAGAGCGAGAGGAGCCGGTAATTTGAAAGATCGAGAGCAGCGGGGAGTTTTAAAGATCGAGAGGATCCAGGAGTTTGAAAGAGGAGCTGGGAGTTTGAAAGATCGAGAGGAGCCAGGTGTTTGAATGACCGAGAGGAGCCGGGACATAGAAAGAGCGAGAGCTGCCGAGAGTTTGAAAGACCGAGAGGAGCCAAGAGTTTGAATTATCGAGAGGTGCCGGGAGATTGAAAGAGCGAGAGGAGCCGGGAGTTTCAACGAGGTACCGGGAGTTTGAAAGAGCGACAGGAGCCGCGAGTTTGAAAGACCGAGAGGAGCCGGGAGTTTTAAACAGGAGCCGTGAGTTTGAAAGAGCGTGAGGAGCCGGGTGTGTGAAAGAGCGAGACGAGCCGGGAGATTGAAAGAGCGAGAGGAGCCGAGAGTTTGAAAGAGCGAGACGAGCCGGGAGTTTGAAAGAGCGAGACGAGCCTGGAGATTGAAAGAGCGAGATGAGCCGGGAGTTTGAAACAGGAGCTGGGGGTTTGAAAGAGCGAGACGAGCCGGGAGATTGAAAGAGGGAGAGGAGCCGAGAGTTTGAAAGAGCGAGACGAGCCGGGAGTTTGAAACAGGAGCTGGGGGTTTGAAAGGGCGAGAAGAGCCGGGAGTTGTAAAGACCGAGTGGAGCCGGGAGTTTGAAAGAGGAGCCGGGAGTTTGAAAGAGCGAGACGATCCGGAAGATTGAAAGATCGAGAGGAGCCGAGAGTTTGAAAGAGCGAGAGGAGCCGGGTGTTTGAAAGAGCGAGAGGAGCCAAGAGATTGAATGATCCAGAGGAGCCCGTGGTTTGAAAGAGCGAGAGATGCCTGGAGTTCGAAAGAGCGAAAGGTGTCGGGAGTTTGAAAGAGCGTGAGGAGCCGGGGGTTGAAAGATCGAGAGGAGCAGAGAGTTTGAAAGATCGAGAGGAGCCGGGAATTTGAAAGATCGAGAGGAGCCGAGAGTTTTAAAGATCGAGAGGAGCCGGGCGATTGAAAGATCGAGAGGAGCCGGGAGTTTGAAAGATCGAGAGGAGTCGGGAGTTTGAAAGAACGGGAGCAGCCGGGCGATTGAAAGAGCGAGTGGCGCCGGGAGTTTTAAAGATCGAGAGGCGCCGGAATTTGAAAGAGCAAGATGACTCGAATGTTTGAAAGAGCAAGAGCAACCAGGAGATTGAAAGAGGTCGAGAAGCCCAGAGTTTGAAAGAGCGACAGGAGCCGAGAGATTGAAATAGTGGGAGGAGCCGCGAGTTTCAAAGAGCGACAGCAGCCGCGAGTTTGAAAGATCGAGAGGAGCCGGGAGTTTGAAGGAGCGAGAGGAGCCGAGAGTTTGAAAGAGCGAGAGGAGCCGAGAGTTTGAAACAGGAGCTGGGGTTTGAAAGAGAGAGAAGAGCCGGGAGTTTTAAAGACCGAGTGGAGCCGGGAGATTGCAAGTGGAGCCGAGAGTTTGAAAGATCGAGTGGAGCCGGGAGTTTGAAAGAGCGAGAGGAGCCGGGAGTTTGAAAGAGCGAGGGGAGCCGGGAGTTTGAAAGAGCGAGAGGAG
Organism: Scyliorhinus torazame; assembly: GCF_047496885.1. Classification (NCBI taxonomy): domain Eukaryota; kingdom Metazoa; phylum Chordata; class Chondrichthyes; order Carcharhiniformes; family Scyliorhinidae; genus Scyliorhinus; species Scyliorhinus torazame. The sequence goes on from NC_092712.1 coordinate 245,012,300, forward strand.
CCGGGAATTGAAAGATCGAGAGGAGCCGGGAGTTTGAAAGATCGAGAGGAGCGGGAGTTTGATAGAGCGAGAGGAGCCGGGGGTTGAAAGATCGAGAGGAGCCGGTAGTTTGAAAGATCGAGAGGAGCCGGGAGTTTGAAAGATCGAGAGGAGCCGGGAGTTTGAAAGATCGAGAGGAGCCGGGGGTTGAAAGATCGAGAGGAGCCGGCAGTTTCAAAGAGCGAGAGGAGCCGGGAGTTTGAAAGATCGAGAGGAGCCGGGAGTTTGAAAGAGCGAGAGGAGCCGGGGGTTGAAAGGTCGAGAGGAGCCGGCAGTTTGAAAGAGCGAGAGGAGCCGGGAGGTTTAAAGATCGAGAGTAGCCGGGAGTTTGAAAGAGCGAAAGGAGCGAGGAGTTTGAAAGAGGAGCTGTGAGTTTGAAAGAGCGAGACGAGCCGGGAGATTGAACGAGTGAGAGGAGCCGAGAGTTTGAAAGAGCGAGATGAGCCGGGCGTTTGAAACAGGAGCTGGGCGTTTGAAATAGCGCGAAGAGCCGGGAGTTTGAAAGAGCGAGAGGAGCCGGGAGTTTCAAAGAGGAGCTGGGAGTTGAAAGAACGAGAGATGCCTGGAGTTTGAAAGAGCGAAAGGTGTCCGGAGTTTGAAACATCGAGAGGAGCCGGGAGTTTCAAAGATCGAGAGGAGTTGGGAGTTTGAACGAGCGAGAGGAGCCGGGAATTTGGACGAGCGAGTGGAGCCGGGAGTTTTAAAGATCGAGAGGAGCCGGGAGTTTCAAAGAGGAGCTGGGACTTGAAAGAGCGAGAGGAGCCAGGAGTTTCAAAGATCGACAGGAGCCGGGCGATTGAAAGATCGAGAGGAGCCGGGAGTTTGAAAGATCGAGAGGAGTCGGGAGTTTGAAAGAACGAGAGCAGCCGGGCGATTGAAAGAGCGAGTGGCGCCGGGAGTTTTAAAGATCGAGAGGCGCCGGAATTTGAAAAAGCAAGATGACTCGAGAGTTTGAAAGAGCAAGAGCAACCAGGAGATTGAAAGAGGTCGAGAAGCCCAGAGTTTGAAAGGGCGACAGGAGCCGAGAGTTTGAAATAGTGGGAGGAGCCGCGAGTTTCAAAGAGCGACAGGAGCCGCGAGTTTGAAAGATCGAGAGGAGCCGGGAGTTTGAAGGAGCGAGAGGAGCCGAGAGTTTGAAAGAGCGAGAGGAGCCGAGAGTTTGAAACAGGAGCTGGGGTTTGAAAGAGAGAGAAGAGCCGGGAGTTTTAAAGACCGAGTGGAGCCGGGAGATTGCAAGTGGAGCCGAGAGTTTGAAAGATCGAGTGGAGCCGGGAGTTTGAAAGAGCGAGAGGAGCCGGGAGTTTGAAAGAGCGAGGGGAGCCGGGATTTGAAAGAGCGAGAGGAGCCGGGAATTGAAAGATCGAGAGGAGCCGGGAGTTTGAAAGATCGAGAGGAGCCGGGAGTTTGAAAGAGCGAGAGGAGCCGGGGGTTGAAAGATCGAGAGGAGCCGGTAGTTTGAAAGATCGAGAGGAGCCGGGAGTTTGAAAGATCGAGAGGAGCCGGGAGTTTGAAAGATCGAGAGGAGCCGGGGGTTGAAAGATCGAGAGGAGCCGGCAGTTTCAAAGAGCGAGAGGAGCCGGGAGTTTGAAAGATCGAGAGGAGCCGGGAGTTTGAAAGAGCGAGAGGAGCCGGGGGTTGAAAGGTCGAGAGGAGCCGGCAGTTTGAAAGAGCGAGAGGAGCCGGGAGGTTTAAAGATCGAGAGTAGCCGGGAGTTTGAAAGAGCGAGAGGAGCGAGGAGTTTGAAAGAGGAGCTGTGAGTTTGAAAGAGCGAGACGAGCCGGGAGATTGAACGAGTGAGAGGAGCCGAGAGTTTGAAAGAGCGAGATGAGCCGGGCGTTTGAAACAGGAGCTGGGCGTTTGAAAGAGCGAGAAGAGCCGGGAGTTTGAAAGAGCGAGAGGAGCCGGGAGTTTCAAAGAGGAGCTGGGAGTTGAAAGAACGAGAGATGCCTGGAGTTTGAAAGAGCGAAAGGTGTCCGGAGTTTGAAAGAGCGTGAGGAGCTGGGAGTTTGAAAGAGCGAGAGGAGCCGGGAGTTTGAAAGTGCGAGAGGAGCCGGGAGTTTGAAAGAGCGAGAGGAGCCTGGAGTTTGAAAGAGCGAGAAGAGCCGGGAGTTTGAAATAGGGAGAGGAGCCGGGAGTTTGAATGATCGAGAGCCACCTGGAGATTGAATGAGCGAGAGGAGTCGAGAGTTTGAAAGAGCGAGAGGAGCCGGGAGTTTCAAAGAGCGAGAGGAGCCGGGAGTTTGAAAGAGCGAGAAGAGCCGTGGGTTTTAAAGACCGATTCATGCCGGGAGTTTGAAAGAGGAGCCTGTTGTTTGAAAGAGCGAGATGAGACGGGAGTTTGAACGAGCGAGAGGAGCCGGCAATTTGATATAGGGAGAGGAGCCAGGAGTTTGAATGATCGAGAGCAGCCTGGAGATTGAAAGAGCGAGAGGAGCCGAGAGTTTGAAAGAGCGAGAGGAGCCGGGAGTTTGAAAGAACGAGAGGAGCCGGGAGTTTCAAAGAGAGAGAGGAGCCGGGAGTTTCAAAGAGGAGCTGGGGGTTTGAAAGAGCGAGAAGAGCCGTGGGGTTTAAAGACCGATTGAAGCCGGGAGTTTGAAAGAGGAGCCGGTTGTTTGAAAGTGCGAGACGTGCCAAGAGATTGAATGATCCAGAGGAACCCGTGTTTTGAAAGAGCGAGAGATGCGTGGGGTTTGAAAGAGCGAAAGGTGTCGGGAGTTTGAAAGAGCGTGAGGGGCCGGTGGTAGAAAGATCGAGAGGAGCGGGGAGTTTGAACGAACGAGAGGAGCCGGGAGTTTCAAAAAGCGAGAGGAGCTGGAGCTTGAAAGAGCGAGAGGAGCCGGGAGTTTGAAAGAGCGAGAGGAGCCGTGAGTTTGAAAGAGCGAGAGGAGCCGGGAGTTTGAAAGAGCGAGAGGAGCCGGGAGTTTGAAAGAGCGAGAGGAGCCGGGAGTTTCCAAGAGGAGCTGGGAGTTGAAAGAGCGAGAGGAGCCAGGAGTTTCAAAGATCGAGAGGAGCCGGGCGATTTAAAGATCGAGAGGAGCCGGGAGTTTCAAAGATCGAGAGGAGCCTGGAGTTTCAAAGAGGAGCTGGGAGTTGAAAGAGCGAGAGGAGCCAGGAGTTTCAAAGATCGAGAGGAGCCGGGCGATTGAAAGAGCGAGAGGAGCCGGGAGTTTCAAAGATCGAGAGGAGTCGGGAGTTTGAACGAGCGAGAGGAGCCGGGGGTTTTAAAGATCGAGAGGAGCCGGGAGTATCAAAGAGGAGCTGGGAGTTGAAAGAGCGAGAGGAGCCACGAGTTTGAAAGATCGAGATGAGCCGGGCGATTGAAAGACCGAGAGGAGCCGGGAGTTTGAAAGATCGAGAGGAGTCGGGAGTTTGAAAGAACGAGAGCAGCCGTGCGATTGAAAGGGCGAGTGGAGCCGGGAGTTTTAAAGATCGAGAGGCGCCGGAAATTTGAAAGAGCAAGATGACTCGAGAGTTTGAAAGAGCATGAGCAACCAGGAGATTGAAAGAGGTCGAGAAGCCGAGTGTTTGAAAGAGCGACAGGAGCCGCGAGTTTGAAAGAGCGAGAGGAGCCGGGAGTTTGTAATATCGAGAGGAGCCGGGAGTTTGAAGGAGCGAGAGGAGCCGAGAGTTTGAAAGAGCGAGAGGAGCCGAGAGTTTGAAACAGGAGCTGGGGTTTGAAAGAGCGAGAAGAGCCGGGAGTTTTAAAGACTGAGTGGAGCCGGGAGATTGCAAGTGGAGCCGAGAGTTTGTAATATCGAGTGGAGCCGGGAGTTTGAAAGAGCAAGAGGAGCCGGGAGTTTGAAAGAGCGACAGGAGCCTGGAGTTTGAAAGAGCGAGAGGAGCCGGGGGTTGAAAGATCGAGAGGAGCCGGGAGTTTGAAAGATCGAGAGGAGCAGGGAGTTTGAAAGAGCGAGAGGAGCCGGGGGTTGAAAGATCGAGAGGAGCCGGGAGTTTGAAAGATCGACAGGAGCCGGGAGTTTGAAAGATCGAGAGGAGCCGGGAGTTTGAAAGATCGAGAGGAGCAGGGGGTTGAAAGATCGAGAGGAGCCGGCAGTTTGAAAGAGCGAGAGGAGCCGGGAGTTTGACAGATCGAGAGGAGCCGGGAGTTTGAAAGAGCGAGAGGAGCCGGAGGTTGAAAGGTCGAGAGGAGCCGGCAGTTTGAAAGAGCGAGAGGAGCCGGGAGGTTTAAAGATCGAGAGCAGCTGGGAGTTTGAAAGTGCGAGAGGAGCGAGGAGTTTGAAAGAGGAGCTGTGAGTTTGAAAGAACGATACGAGCCGGGAGATTGAACGAGTGAGAGGAGCCGAGAGTTTGAAAGAGCGAGATGAGCCGGGCGTTTGAAACATTAGCTGGGCGTATGAAAGAGCGAGAAGAGCCGGGAGTTTGAAAGAGCGAGAGGAGCCGGGAATTTCAAAGAGGAGCTGGGAGTTGAAAGAGCGAGAGGAGCCGGGAGTTTGAAACAGGAGCTGGGGGTTTGAAAGAGCGAGAAGAGCCATGAGTTTTAAAGACCGCTTGAAGACGGGAGTTTGAAAGAGGAGCCGGGAGTTTGAAAGAGCGAGATGAGCCAGGCGATTGAAAGAGCGAGAGGTGCCGGGAGTTTCAAAGACCGAGAGGAGCTGGGAGTTTGAAAGAGCGAGAGGAGCCGGGAGTTTGAAAGTGCGAGAGGAGCCGGGAGTTTGAAAGAGCGAGAGGAGCCTGGAGTTTGAAAGAGCGAGAGGAGCCGGGAGTTTGAAATAGGGAGAGGAGCCAGGAGTTTGAATGATCGAGAGCAACCTGGAGATTGAAAGAGCGAGAGGAGTCGAGAGTTTGAAAGAGCGAGAGAGGAGCCGGGAGTTTCAAAGAGCGAGAGGAGCCGGGAGTTTGAAAGAGCGAGAAGAGCCGTGGGTTTTAAAGACCGATTCATGCCGGGAGTTTGAAAGAGCGAGAGGAGCCGGGAGTTTCCAAGAGGAGCTGGGAGTTGAAAGAGCGAGAGGAGCCAGGAGTTTCAAAGATCGAGAGGAGCCGGGCGATTTAAAGATCGAGAGGAGCCGGGAGTTTCAAAGATCGAGAGGAGCCTGGAGTTTCAAAGAGGAGCTGGGAGTTGAAAGAGCGAGAGGAGCCAGGAGTTTCAAAGATCGAGAGGAGCCGGGCGATTGAAAGAGCGAGAGGAGCCGGGAGTTTCAAAGATCGAGAGGAGTCGGGAGTTTGAACGAGCGAGAGGAGCCGGGGGTTTTAAAGATCGAGAGGAGCCGGGAGTATCAAAGAGGAGCTGGGAGTTGAAAGAGCGAGAGGAGCCACGAGTTTGAAAGATCGAGATGAGCCGGGCGATTGAAAGACCGAGAGGAGCCGGGAGTTTGAAAGATCGAGAGGAGTCGGGAGTTTGAAAGAACGAGAGCAGCCGTGCGATTGAAAGGGCGAGTGGAGCCGGGAGTTTTAAAGATCGAGAGGCGCCGGAAATTTGAAAGAGCAAGATGACTCGAGAGTTTGAAAGAGCATGAGCAACCAGGAGATTGAAAGAGGTCGAGAAGCCGAGTGTTTGAAAGAGCGACAGGAGCCGCGAGTTTGAAAGAGCGAGAGGAGCCGGGAGTTTGTAATATCGAGAGGAGCCGGGAGTTTGAAGGAGCGAGAGGAGCCGAGAGTTTGAAAGAGCGAGAGGAGCCGAGAGTTTGAAACAGGAGCTGGGGTTTGAAAGAGCGAGAAGAGCCGGGAGTTTTAAAGACTGAGTGGAGCCGGGAGATTGCAAGTGGAGCCGAGAGTTTGTAATATCGAGTGGAGCCGGGAGTTTGAAAGAGCAAGAGGAGCCGGGAGTTTGAAAGAGCGACAGGAGCCTGGAGTTTGAAAGAGCGAGAGGAGCCGGGGGTTGAAAGATCGAGAGGAGCCGGGAGTTTGAAAGATCGAGAGGAGCAGGGAGTTTGAAAGAGCGAGAGGAGCCGGGGGTTGAAAGATCGAGAGGAGCCGGGAGTTTGAAAGATCGACAGGAGCCGGGAGTTTGAAAGATCGAGAGGAGCCGGGAGTTTGAAAGATCGAGAGGAGCAGGGGGTTGAAAGATCGAGAGGAGCCGGCAGTTTGAAAGAGCGAGAGGAGCCGGGAGTTTGACAGATCGAGAGGAGCCGGGAGTTTGAAAGAGCGAGAGGAGCCGGAGGTTGAAAGGTCGAGAGGAGCCGGCAGTTTGAAAGAGCGAGAGGAGCCGGGAGGTTTAAAGATCGAGAGCAGCTGGGAGTTTGAAAGTGCGAGAGGAGCGAGGAGTTTGAAAGAGGAGCTGTGAGTTTGAAAGAACGATACGAGCCGGGAGATTGAACGAGTGAGAGGAGCCGAGAGTTTGAAAGAGCGAGATGAGCAGGGCGTTTGAAACATTAGCTGGGCGTATGAAAGAGCGAGAAGAGCCGGGAGTTTGAAAGAGCGAGAGGAGCCGGGAATTTCAAAGAGGAGCTGGGAGTTGAAAGAGCGAGAGGAGCCGGGAGTTTGAAACAGGAGCTGGGGGTTTGAAAGAGCGAGAAGAGCCATGAGTTTTAAAGACCGCTTGAAGACGGGAGTTTGAAAGAGGAGCCGGGAGTTTGAAAGAGCGAGATGAGCCAGGCGATTGAAAGAGCGAGAGGTGCCGGGAGTTTCAAAGACCGAGAGGAGCTGGGAGTTTGAAAGAGCGAGAGGAGCCGGGAGTTTGAAAGTGCGAGAGGAGCCGGGAGTTTGAAAGAGCGAGAGGAGCCTGGAGTTTGAAAGAGCGAGAGGAGCCGGGAGTTTGAAATAGGGAGAGGAGCCAGGAGTTTGAATGATCGAGAGCAACCTGGAGATTGAAAGAGCGAGAGGAGTCGAGAGTTTGAAAGAGCGAGAGAGGAGCCGGGAGTTTCAAAGAGCGAGAGGAGCCGGGAGTTTGAAAGAGCGAGAAGAGCCGTGGGTTTTAAAGACCGATTCATGCCGGGAGTTTGAAAGAGGAGCCTGTTGTTTGAAAGAGCGAGATGAGCCGGGAGTTTGAACGAGCGAAAGGTGCCGACAGTTTGAAAGAGCGAGAGGAGCCAAGAGATTGAATGATCCAGAGGAACCCGTGTTTTGAAAGAGCGAGAGATGCGTGGGGTTTCAAAGAGCGAAAGGTGTCGGGAGTTTGAAAGAGCGTGAGGAGCCGGGGGTAGAAAGATCGAGAGGAGCGGGGTGTTTGAACGAGCGAGAGGAGCCGGGAGTTTCAAAAAGCGAGAGGAGCTGGAGTTTGAAAGAGCGAGAGGAGCCGGGAGTTTCAAAGAGCGAGAGGAGCCGGGAGTTTGAAAGAGCGAGAGGAGCCGGGAGTTTGAAAGAGCGAGAGGAGCCGCGAGTTTGAAAGAGCGAGAGGAGCCGGGAGTTTGAACGAGCGAGAGGAGCCGGGAGTTTCAAAAAGCGAGAGGAGCTGGAGTTTGAAAGAGCGAGAGGAGCCTGGAGTTTGAAAGAGCGAGAGATGCGTGGGGTTTCAAAGAGCGAAAGGTGTCGGGAGTTTGAAAGAGCGTGAGGAGCCGGGGGTAGAAAGATCGAGAGGAGCGGGGTGTTTGAACGAGCGAGAGGAGCCGGGAGTTTCAAAAAGCGAGAGGAGCTGGAGTTTGAAAGAGCGAGAGGAGCCGGGAGTTTCAAAGAGCGAGAGGAGCCGGGAGTTTGAAAGAGCGAGAGGAGCCGGGAGTTTGAAAGAGCGAGAGGAGCCGCGAGTTTGAAAGAGCGAGAGGAGCCGGGAGTTTGAACGAGCGAGAGGAGCCGGGAGTTTCAAAAAGCGAGAGGAGCTGGAGTTTGAAAGAGCGAGAGGAGCCGGGAGTTTCAAAGAGCGAGAGGAGCCGGGAGTTTGAAAGAGCGAGAGGAGCCGGGAGTTTGAAAGAGCGAGAGGAGCCGCGAGTTTGAAAGAGCGAGAGGAGCCGGGAGTTTCAAAGAGGAGCTGGAAGTTGAAAGAGCGAGAGGAGCCAGGGGTTACAAAGATCGAGAGGAGCCGGGCGATTGAAAGATCGAGAGGAGCCGGGAGTTTCAAAGATCGAGAGGAGCCGGGCGATTGAAAAATCGAGAGAGCCACGAGTTTGAAAGAGGAGCTGGGAGTTGAAAGAGCGAGAGGAGCCAGGTTTATCAAAGATCGAGAGGAGCCGGGCGATTGAAAGATCGAGAGGAGCCGGTAATTTCAAAGATCGAGAGGAGTTGGGAGTTTGAACGAGCGAGAGGAGCCGGGTATTTGAACGAGCGAGTGGAGCCGGGAGTTTTAAAGATCGAGAGGAGCCGGGAGTTTCAAAGAGGAGCTGGGACTTGAAAGAGCGAGAGGAGCCAGGAGTTTCAAAGATCGAGAGGAGCCAGGCGATTGAAAGATCGAGAGGAGCCGGGAGTTTGAAAGATCGAGAGGAGTCGGGAGTTTGAAAGAACGAGAGCAGCCGGGCGATTGAAAGAGCGAGTGGCGCCGGGAGTTTTAAAGATCGAGAGGCGCCGGAATTTGAAAGAGCAAGATGACTCGAAAGTTTGAAAGAGCAAGAGCAACCAGTAGATTGAAAGAGGTCGAGAAGCCCAGAATTTGAAAGGGCGACAGGAGCCGAGAGTTTGAAATAGTGGGAGGAGCCGCGAGTTTCAAAGAGCGACAGGAGCCGCGAGTTTGAAAGATCGAGAGGAGCCGGGAGTTTGAAGGAGCGAGAGGAGCCGAGAGTTTGAAAGAGCGAGAGGAGCCGAGAGTTTGAAACAGGAGGTGGGGTTTGAAAGAGAGAGAAGAGCCGGGAGTTTTAAAGACCGAGTGGAGCCGGGAGATTGTAAGTGGAGCCGAGAGTTTGAAAGATCGAGTGGAGCCGGGAGTTTGAAAGAGCGAGAGGAGCCGGGAATTGAAAGATCGAGAGGAGCCGGGAGTTTGAAAGATCGAGAGGAGCCGGGAGTTTGAAAGAGCGAGAGGAGCCGGGGGTTGAAAGATCGAGAGGAGCCGATAGTTTGAAAGATCGAGAGGAGCCGGGAGTTTGAAAGATCGAGAGGAGCCGGGGGTTGAAAGATCGAGAGGAGCCGGCAGTTTCAAAGAGCGAGAGGAGCCGGGAGTTTGAAAGATCGAGAGTAGCCGGGAGTTTGAAAGAGCGAGAGGAGCGAGGAGTTTGAAAGAGGAGCTGTGAATTTGAAAGAGCGAGACGAGCCAAGAGATAAAACGAGTGAGAGGAGCCGAGAGTTTGAAAGAGCGAGATGAGCCGGGCGTTTGAAACAGGAGCTGGGCGTTTGAAAGAGCGAGAAGAGCCGGGAGTTTGAAAGAGCGAGAGGAGCCGGGAGTTTCAAAGAGGAGCTGGGAGTTGAAAGAACGAGAGATGCCTGGAGTTTGAAAGAGCGAAAGGTGTCCGGAGTTCGAAAGAGCGTGAGGAGCCGGGGGGTAGAAAGATCGAGAGGAGCGGGAAGTTTGAACGAGCGAGAGGAGCCGGGAGTTTCAAAGAGCGAGAAGAGCCGGGAGTTTTAAAGACCGAGTGGAGCCGGGAGATTGCAAGAGGAGCCGGGAGTTTGAAAGATCGAGAGGAGCCGGCAGTTTCAAAGAGCGAGAGGAGCCGGGAGTTTGAAAGATCGAGAGTAGCCGGGAGTTTGAAAGAGCGAGAGGAGCGAGGAGTTTGAAAGAGGAGCTGTGAATTTGAAAGAGCGAGACGAGCCAAGAGATAAAACGAGTGAGAGGAGCCGAGAGTTTGAAAGAGCGAGATGAGCCGGGCGTTTGAAACAGGAGCTGGGCGTTTGAAAGAGCGAGAAGAGCCGGGAGTTTGAAAGAGCGAGAGGAGCCGGGAGTTTCAAAGAGGAGCTGGGAGTTGAAAGAACGAGAGATGCCTGGAGTTTGAAAGAGCGAAAGGTGTCCGGAGTTTGAAAGAGCGTGAGGAGCCGGGGGGTAGAAAGATCGAGAGGAGCGGGAAGTTTGAACGAGCGAGAGGAGCCGGGAGTTTCAAAGAGCGAGAAGAGCCGGGAGTTTTAAAGACCGAGTGGAGCCGGGAGATTGCAAGAGGAGCCGGGAGTTTGAAAGATCGAGAGGAGCCGGGAGTTTGAAAGAGCGAGAGGAGCCGGGGGTTGAAATCTCGAGAGGAGCCGGGAGTTTGAAAGAGCGAGAGGAGCCGGGAGTTTGAAAGACCGAGAGGAGCCGGGAGTTTGAAAGAGCGAGAGGAGCCGGTAATTTGAAAGATCGAGAGCAGCGGGGAGTTTGAAAGACCGAGAGGAGCCAAGAGTTTGAATTATCGAGAGGTGCCGGGAGATTGAAAGAGCGAGAGGAGCCGGGAGTTTGAAAGAGCGAGAGGAGCCGGACATAGAAAGAGCGAGAGCTGCCGAGAGTTTGAAAGACCGAGAGGAGCCAAGAGTTTGAATTATCGAGAGGTGCCGGGAGATTGAAAGAGCGAGAGGAGCCGGGAGTTTGAACGAGGTACCGGGAGTTTGAAAGAGCGACAGGAGCCGCGAGTTTGAAAGACCGAGAGGAGCCGGGAGTTTTAAAAAGGAGCCGTGAGTTTGAAAGAGCGTGAGGAGCCGGGTGTGTGAAAGAGCGAGACGAGCCGGGAGATTGAAAGAGCGAGAGGAGCCGAGAGTTTGAAAGAGCGAGACGAGCCGGGAGTTTGAAAGAGCGAGACGAGCCTGGAGATTGAAAGAGCGAGATGAGCCGGGAGTTTGTAACAGGAGCTGGGGGTTTGAAAGAGCGAGCCGAGCCGGGAGATTGAAAGAGGGAGAGGAGCCGAGAGTTTGAAAGAGCGAGACGAGCCGGGAGTTTGAAACAGGAGCTGGTGGTTTGAAAGAGCGAGAAGAGCCGGGAGTTGTAAAGACCGAGTGGAGCCGGGAGTTTGAAAGAGGAGCCGGGAGTTTGAAAGAGCGAGACGAGCCGGAAGATTGAAAGATGGAGAGGAGCCGAGAGTTTGAAAGAGCGAGAGGAGCCGGGTGTTTGAAAGAGCGAGAGGAGCCAAGAGATTGAATGATCCAGAGGAGCCCGTGGTTTGAAAGAGCGAGAGATGCCTGGAGTTCGAAAGAGCGAAAGGTGTCGGGAGTTTGAAAGAGCGTGAGGAGCCGGGGGTTGAAAGATCGAGAGGAGCAGAGAGTTTGAAAGATCGAGAGGAGCCGGGAATTTGAAAGATCGAGAGGAGCCGAGAGTTTTAAAGATCGAGAGGAGCCGGGCGATTGAAAGATCGAGAGGAGTCGGGAGTTCGAAAGAACGAGAGCAGCCGGGCGATTGAAAGAGCGAGTGGCGCCGGGAGTTTTAAAGATCGAGAGGCGCCGGAATTTGAAAGAGCAAGATGACTCGAGAGTTCGAAAGAGCAAGAGCAACCAGGAGATTGAAAGAGGTCGAGAAGCCCAGAGTTTGAAAGAGCGACAGGAGCCGAGAGTTTGAAATAGTGGGAGGAGCCGCGAGTTTCAAAGAGCGACAGGAGCCGCGAGTTTGAAAGATCGAGAGGAGCCGGGAGTTTGAAGGAGCGAGAGGAGCCGAGAGTTTGAAAGAGCGAGAGGAGCCGAGAGTTTGAAACAGGAGCTGGGGTTTGAAAGAGAGAGAAGAGCCGGGAGTTTTAAAGACCGAGTGGAGCCGGGAGATTGCAAGTGGAGCCGAGAGCTTGAAAGATCGAGTGGAGCCGGGAGTTTGAAAGAGCGAGAGGAGCCGGGAGTTTGAAAGAGCGAGGGGAGCCGGGAGTTTGAAAGAGCGAGAGGAGCCGGGAATTGAAAGATCGAGAGGAGCCGGGAGTTTGAAAGATCGAGAGGAGCCGGGCGATTGAAAGAGCGAGTGGCGCCGGGAGTTTTAAAGATCGAGAGGCGCCGGAATTTGAAAGAGCGAGAGGAGCCGAGAGTTTGAAACAGGAGCTGGGGTTTGAAAGAGAGAGAAGAGCCGGGAGTTTTAAAGACCGAGTGGAGCCTGGAGATTGCAAGTGGAGCCGAGAGCTTGAAAGATCGAGTGGAGCCGGGAGTTTGAAAGAGCGAGAGGAGCCGGGAGTTTGAAAGAGCGAGGGGAGCCGGGAGTTTGAAAGAGCGAGAGGAGCCGGGAATTGAAAGATCGAGAGGAGCCGGGAGTTTGAAAGATCGAGAGGAGCCGGGGGTTGAAAGATCGAGAGGAGCCGGCAGTTTCAAAGAGCGAGAGGAGCCGGGAGTTTGAAAGATCGAGAGGAGCCGGGAGTTTGAAAGAGCGAGAGGAGCCGGGGGTTGAAAGGTCGAGAGGAGCCGGCAGTTTGAAAGAGCGAGAGGCGCCGGGAGGTTTAAAGATCGAGAGTAGCCGGGAGTTGAAAGAGCGAGAGGAGCGAGGAGTTTGAAAGAGGAGCTGTGAGTTTGAAAGAGCGAGACGAGCCGGGAGATTGAACGAGTGAGAGGAGCCGAGAGTTTGAAAGAGCGAGATGAGCCGGGCGTTTGAAACAGGAGCTGGGCGTTTGAAAGAGCGAGAGGAGCCGGGAGTTTCAAAGAGGAGCTGGGAGTTGAAAGAACGAGAGATGCCTGGAGTTTGAAAGAGCGAAAGGTGTCCGGAGTTTGAAAGAGCGTGAGGAGCCGGGGGGTAGAAAGATCGAGAGGAGCGGGAAGTTTGAACGAGCGAGAGGAGCCGGGAGTTTCAAAGAGCGAGAGGAGCAGGGAGTTTGAAAGAGCGAGAACAGCCGGGAGTTTTAAAGACCGAGTGGAGCCGGGAGATTGCAAGAGGAGCCGGGAGTTTGAAAGATCGAGAGGAGCCGGGAGTTTGAAAGAGCGAGAGGAGCCGGGGGTTGAAAGATCGAGAGGAGCCGGGAGTTTGAAAGAGCGAGAGGAGCCGGGAGTTTGAAAGATCGAGAGGAGCCGGGAGTTTGAAAGAGCGAGAGGAGCCGGTAATTTGAAAGATCGAGAGCAGCGGGGAGTTTTAAAGATCGAGAGGATCCAGGAGTTTGAAAGAGGAGCTGGGAGTTTGAAAGATCGAGAGGAGCCAGGTGTTTGAATGACCGAGAGGAGCCGGGACATAGAAAGAGCGAGAGCTGCCGAGAGTTTGAAAGATCGAGAGGAGCCAAGAGTTTGAATTATCGAGAGGTGCCGGGAGATTGAAAGAGCGAGAGGAGCCGGGAGTTTCAACGAGGTACCGGGAGTTTGAAAGAGCGACAGGAGCCGCGAGTTTGAAAGACCGAGAGGAGCCGGGAGTTTTAAACAGGAGCCGTGAGTTTGAAAGAGCATGAGGAGCCGGGTGTGTGAAAGAGCGAGACGATCCGGGAGATTGAAAGAGCGAGAGGAGCCGAGAGTTTGAAAGAGCGAGACGAGCCGGGAGTTTGAAAGAGCGAGACGAGCCTGGAGATTGAAAGAGCGAGATGAGCCGGGAGTTTGAAACAGGAGCTGGGGGTTTGAAAGAGCGAGACGAGCCGGGAGATTGAAAGAGGGAGAGGAGCCGAGAGTTTGAAAGAGCGAGACGAGCCGGGAGTTTGAAACAGGAGCTGGGGGTTTGAAAGAGCGAGAAGAGCCGGGAGTTGTAAAAACCGAGTGGAGCCGGGAGTTTGAAAGAGGAGCCGGGAGTTTGAAAGAGCGAGACGAGCCGGAAGATTGAAAGATCGAGAGGAGCCGAGAGTTTTAAAGAGCGAGAGGAGCCGGGTGTTTGAAAGAGCGAGAGGAGCCAAGAGATTGAATGATCCAGAGGAGCCCGTGGTTTGAAAGAGCGAGAGATGCCCGGAGTTCGAAAGAGCGAAAGGTGTCGGGAGTTTGAAAGAGCGTGAGGAGCCGGGGGTTGAAAGATCGAGAGGAGCAGAGAGTTTGAAAGATCGAGAGGAGCCGGGAATTTGAACGATCGAGAGGAGCCGAGAGTTTTAAAGATCGAGAGGAGCCGGGAGTTTCAAAGAGCGAGAGGAGCAGGGAGTTTGAAAGAGCGAGAGGAGCCGGGAGTTTGAAAGAGCGAGAGGAGCCGGGAGCTTCAAAGAGCGAGAGCAGCCGGGAGTTTCAAAGAGCGAGAGGAGCAGGGAGTTTGAAAGAGGGAGAGGAGCCGGGAGTTTCAAAGAGCAAGAGGAGCCGGGAGTTTGAATGAGCGAGAGGAGCAGGGAGTTTCAAAGAGCGAGAGGAGCCGGGAGTTTCAAAGAGGAGCTGTGAGTTGAAACAACGAGAGGAGCCGGGAGTTTGAAAGAGCGAGAGGAGCCGGGAGTTTCAAAGAGTAGCTGGGAGTTGAAAGAGTGATGGGAGCCGGGAGTTTCAATGATCGAGAGGAGCCGGGCGATTGAAAGATCGAGAGGAGCCGGGAATTTCAAAGATCGAGAGGAGCCGGGCGATTGAAAAATCGAGAGGAGCCTGGAGTTTCAAAGAGGAGCTGGGAGTTGAAAGAGCGAGAGGAGCCAGGTTTTTCAAAGATCGAGAGGAGCCGGGCGATTGAAAGATCGAGAGGAGCCGGGAGTTTCAAAGATCGAGAGGAGTTGGGAGTTTGAACGAGCGAGAGGAACCGGGAATTTGGACGAGCGAGTGGAGCCGGGAGTTTTAAAGATCGAGAGGAGCCGGGAGTTTCAAAGAGGAGCTGGGACTTGAAAGAGCGAGAGGAGCCAGGAGTTTCAAAGATCGAGAGGAGCCGGGCGATTGAAAGATCGAGAGGAGCCGGGAGTTTGAAAGAGCGAGAGGAGCCGGGGGTTGAAAGGTCAAGAGGAGCCGGCAGTTTGAAAGAGCGAGAGGAGCCGGGAGGTTTAAAGATCGAGAGTAGCCGGGAGTTTGAAAGAGCGAGAGGAGCGAGGAGTTTGAAAGAGGAGCTGTGAGTTTGAAAGAGCGAGACGAGCCGGGAGATTGAACGAGTGAGAGGAGCCGAGAGTTTGAAAGAGCGAGATGAGCCGGGCGTTTGAAACAGGAGCTGGGCGTTTGAAAGAGCGAGAGGAGCCGGGAGTTTCAAAGAGGAGCTGGGAGTTGAAAGAACGAGAGATGCCTGGAGTTTGAAAGAGCGAAAGGTGTCCGGAGCTTGAAAGAGCGTGAGGAGCCGGGGAGTAGAAAGATCGAGAGCAGCGGGAAGTTTGAAAGAGCGAGAGGAGCCGGGAGTTTCAAAGAGCGAGAGGAGCAGGGAGTTTGAAAGAGCGAGAAGAGCCGGGAGTTTTAAAGACCGAGTGGAGTCGGGAGATTGCAAGAGGAGCCGGGAGTTTGAAAGATCGAGAGGAGCCGGGAGTTTGAAAGAGCGAGAGGAGCCGGGGGTTGAAAGATCGAGAGGAGCCGGGAGTTTGAAAGAGCGAGAGGAGCCGGGAGTTTGAAAGATCGAGAGGATCCAGGAGTTTGAAAGAGGAGCTGGGAGTTTGAAAGATCGAGAGGAGCCAGGTGTTTGAATGACCGAGAGGAGCCGGGACATAGAAAGAGCGAGAGCTGCCGAGAGTTTGAAAGACCGAGAGGAGCCAAGAGTTTGAATTATCGAGAGGTGCCGGGAGATTGAAAGAGCGAGAGGAGCCGGGAGTTTGAACGAGGTACCGGGAGTTTGAAAGAGCGACAGGAGCCGCGAGTTTGAAAGACCGAGAGGAGCCGGGAGTTTTAAACAGGAGCCGTGAGTTTGAAAGAGCGTGAGGAGCCGGGTGTGTGAAAGAGCGCGACGAGCCGGGAGATTGAAAGAGCGAGAGGAGCCGACAGTTTGAAAGAGCGAGACGAGCCGGGAGTTTGAAAGAGCGAGACGAGCCTGGAGATTGAAAGAGCGAGATGAGCCGGGAGTTTGAAACAGGAGCTGGGGGTTTGAAAGAGCGAGACGAGCCGGGAGATTGAAAGAGGGAGAGGAGCCGAGAGTTTGAAAGAGCGAGACGAGCCGGGAGTTTGAAACAGGAGCTGGGGGTTTGAAAGAGCGAGAAGAGCCGGGAGTTGTAAAGACCGAGTGGAGCCGGGAGTTTGAAAGAGGAGCCGGGAGTTTGAAAGAGCGAGACGAGCCGGAAGATTGAAAGATCGAGAGGAGCCGAGAGTTTGAAAGAGCGAGAGGAGCCGGGTGTTTGAAAGAGCGAGAGGAGCCAAGAGATTGAATGATCCAGAGGAGCCCGTGGTTTGAAAGAGCGAGAGATGCCTGGAGTTCGAAAGAGCGAAAGGTGTCGGGAGTTTGAAAGAGCGTGAGGAGCCGGGGGTTGAAAGATCGAGAGGAGCAGAGAGTTTGAAAGATCGAGAGGAGCCGGGAATTTGAAAGATCGAGAGGAGCCGAGAGTTTTAAAGATCGAGAGGAGCCGGGAGTTTCAAAGAGCGAGAGGAGCAGGGAGTTTGAAAGAGCGAGAGGAGCCGTGAGTTTGAAAGAGCGAGAGGAGCCGGGAGTTTCAAAGAGCGAGAGCAGCCGGGAGTTTCAAAGAGCGAGAGGAGCAGGGAGTTTGAAAGAGCGAGAGGAGCCGGGAGTTTCAAAGAGCAAGAGGAGCCGGGAGTTTGAACGAGCGAGAGGAGCAGGGAGTTTCAAAGAGCGAGAGGAGCCGGGAGTTTCAAAGAGGAGCTGTGAGTTGAAAGAACGAGAGGAGCCGGGAGTTTGAAAGAGCGAGACGAGCCGGGAGTTTCAAAGAGGAGCTGGGAGTTGAAAGAGTGATGGGAGCCGGGAGTTTCAAAGATCGAGAGGAGCCGGGCGATTGAAGGATCGAGAGGAGCGGGGAGTTTTAAAGATCGAGAGGATCCAGGAGTTTGAAAGAGGAGCTGGGAGTTTGAAAGATCGAGAGGAGCCAGGTGTTTGAATGACCGAGAGGAGCCGGGACATAGAAAGAGCGAGAGCTGCCGAGAGTTTGAAAGACCGAGAGGAGCCAAGAGTTTGAATTATCGAGAGGTGCCGGGAGATTGAAAGAGCGAGAGGAGCCGGGAGTTTCAACGAGGTACCGGGAGTTTGAAAGAGCGACAGGAGCCGCGAGTTTGAAAGACCGAGAGGAGCCGGGAGTTTTAAACAGGAGCCGTGAGTTTGAAAGAGCATGAGGAGCCGGGTGTGTGAAAGAGCGAGACGATCCGGGAGATTGAAAGTGCGAGAGGAGCCGAGAGTTTGAAAGAGCGAGACGAGCCGGGAGTTTGAAAGAGCGAGACGAGCCTGGAGATTGAAAGAGCGAAATGAGCCGGGAGTTTGAAACAGGAGCTGGGGGTTTGAAAGAGCGAGACGAGCCGGGAGATTGAAAGAGGGAGAGGAGCCGAGAGTTTGAAAGAGCGAGACGAGCCGGGAGTTTGAAACAGGAGCTGGGGGTTTGAAAGAGCGAGAAGAGCCGGGAGTTGTAAAGACCGAGTGGAGCCGGGAGTTTGAAAGAGGAGCCGGGAGTTTGAAAGAGCGAGACGAGCCGGAAGATTGAAAGATCGAGAGGAGTCGAGAGTTTTAAAGAGCGAGAGGAGCTGGGTGTTTGAAAGAGCGAGAGGAGCCAAGAGATTGAATGATCCAGAGGAGCCCGTGGTTTGAAAGAGCGAGAGATGCCCGGAGTTCGAAAGAGCGAAAGGTGTCGGGAGTTTGAAAGAGCGTGAGGAGCCGGGGGTTGAAAGATCGAGAGGAGCAGAGAGTTTGAAAGATCGAGAGGAGCCGGGAATTTGAAAGATCGAGAGGAGCCGAGAGTTTTAAAGATCGAGAGGAGCCGGGAGTTTCAAAGAGCGAGAGGAGCAGGGTGTTTGAAAGAGCGAGAGGAGCCGGGAGTTTGAAAGAGCGAGAGGAGCCGGGAGTTTCAAAGAGCGAGAGCAGCCGGGAGTTTCAAAGAGCGAGAGGAGCAGGGAGTTTGAAAGAGCGAGAGGAGCCGGGAGTTTCAAAGAGCAAGAGGAGCCGGGAGTTTGAATGAGCGAGAGGAGCAGGGAGTTTCAAAGAGCGAGAGGAGCCGGGAGTTTCAAAGAGGAGCTGTGAGTTGAAAGAACGAGAGGAGCCGGGAGTTTGAAAGAGCGAGAGGAGCCGGGAGTTTCAAAGAGGAGCTGGGAGTTGAAAGAGTGATGGGAGCCGGGAGTTTCAAAGATCGAGAGGAGCCGGGCGATTGAAAGATCGAGAGGAGCCGGGAGTTTCAAAGATCGAGAGGAGCCGGGCGATTGAAAAATCGAGAGGAGCCTGGAGTTTCAAAGAGGAGCTGGGAGTTGAAAGAGCGAGAGGAGCCAGGTTTTTCAAAGATCGAGAGGAGCCGGGCGATTGAAAGATCGAGAGGAGCCGGGAGTTTCAAAGATCGAGAGGAGTTGGGAGTTTGAACGAGCGAGAGGAGCCGGGAATTTGGACGAGCGAGTGGAGCCGGGAGTTTTAAAGATCGAGAGGAGCCGGGAGTTTCAAAGAGGAGCTGGGACTTGAAAGAGCGAGAGGAGTCAGGAGTTTCAAAGATCGAGAGGAGCCGGGCGATTGAAAGATCGAGAGGAGCCGGGAGTTTGAAAGATCGAGAGGAGTCGGGAGTTTGAAAGAACGAGAGCAGCCGGGCGATTGAAAGAGCGAGTGGCGCCGGGAGTTTTAAAGATCGAGAGGCGCCGGAATTTGAAAGAGCAAGATGACTCGAGAGTTTGAAAGAGCAAGAGCAACCAGGAATTGAAAGAGGTCGAGAAGCCCAGAGTTTGAAAGGGCGACAGGAGCCGAGAGTTTGAAATAGTGGGAGGAGCCGCGAGTTTCAAAGAGCGACAGGAGCCGCGAGTTTGAAAGATCGAGAGGAGCCGGGAGTTTGAAGGAGCGAGAGGAGCCGAGAGTTTGAAAGAGCGAGAGGAGCCGAGAGTTTGAAACAGGAGCTGGGGTTTGAAAGAGAGAGAAGAGCCGGGAGTTTTAAAGACCGAGTGGAGCCGGGAGATTGCAAGTGGAGCCGAGAGCTTGAAAGATCGAGTGGAGCCGGGAGTTTGAAAGAGCGAGAGGAGCCGGGAGTTTGAAAGAGCGAGGGGAGCCGGGAGTTTGAAAGAGCGAGAGGAGCCGGGAATTGAAAGATCGAGAGGAGGCGGGAGTTTGAAAGATCGAGAGGAGCCGGGAGTTTGAAAGAGCGAGAGGAGCCGGGGGTTGAAAGATCGAGAGGAGCCGGTAGTTTGAAAGATCGAGAGGAGCCGGGAGTTTGAAAGATCGAGAGGAGCCGGGAGTTTGAAAGATCGAGATGAGCCGGGGGTTGAAAGATCGAGAGGAGCCGGCAGTTTCAAAGAGCGAGAGGAGCCGGGAGTTTGAAAGATCGAGAGGAGCCGGGAGTTTGAAAGAGCGAGAGGAGCCGGGGGTTGAAAGGTCGAGAGGAGCCGGCAGTTTGAAAGAGCGAGAGGAGCCGGGAGGTTTAAAGATCGAGAGTAGCCGGGAGTTTGAAAGAGCGAGAGGAGCGAGGAGTTTGAAAGAGGAGCTGTGAGTTTGAAAGAGCGAGACGAGCCGGGAGATTGAACGAGTGAGAGGAGCCGCGAGTTTGAAAGAGCGAGATGAGCCGGGCGTTTGAAACAGGAGCTGGGCGTTTGAAAGAGCGAGAGGAGCCGGGAGTTTCAAAGAGGAGCTGGGAGTTGAAAGAACGAGAGATGCCTGGAGTTTGAAAGAGCGAAAGGTGTCCGGAGTTTGAAAGAGCGTGAGGAG
Organism: Scyliorhinus torazame; assembly: GCF_047496885.1. NCBI lineage: Eukaryota > Metazoa > Chordata > Chondrichthyes > Carcharhiniformes > Scyliorhinidae > Scyliorhinus > Scyliorhinus torazame. Next base: position 245,031,606 of record NC_092712.1, read on the forward strand.
CCGGGGGGTAGAAAGATCGAGAGCAGCGGGAAGTTTGAACGAGCGAGAGGAGCCGGGAGTTTCAAAGAGCGAGAGGAGCAGGGAGTTTGAAAGAGCGAGAAGACAGGGAGTTTTACAGACCGAGTGGAGCCGGGAGATTGCAAGAGGAGCCGGGAGTTTGAAAGATCGAGAGGAGCCGGGAGTTTGAAAGAGCGAGAGGAGCCGGGGGTTGAAAGATCGAGAGGAGCCGGGAGTTTGAAAGAGCGAGAGGAGCCGGGAGTTTGAAAGATCGAGAGGAGCCGGGAGTTTGAAAGAGCGAGAGGAGCCGGTAATTTGAAAGATCGAGAGCAGCGGGGAGTTTTAAAGATCGAGAGGATCCAGGAGTTTGAAAGAGGAGCTGGGAGTTTGAAAGATCGAGAGGAGCCAGGTGTTTGAATGACCGAGAGGAGCCGGGACATAGAAAGAGCGAGAGCTGCCGAGAGTTTGAAAGACCGAGAGGAGCCAAGAGTTTGAATTATCGAGAGGTGCCGGGAGATTGAAAGAGCGAGAGGAGCCGGGAGTTTGAACGAGGTACCGGGAGTTTGAAAGAGCGACAGGAGCCGCGAGTTTGAAAGACCGAGAGGAGCCGGGAGTTTTAAACAGGAGCCGTGAGTTTGAAAGAGCGTGAGGAGCCGGGTGTGTGAAAGAGCGCGACGAGCCGGGAGATTGAAAGAGCGAGAGGAGCCGAGAGTTTGAAAGAGCGAGACGAGCCGGGAGTTTGAAAGAGCGAGACGAGCCTGGAGATTGAAAGAGCGAGATGAGCCGGGAGTTTGAAACAGGAGCTGGGGGTTTGAAAGAGCGAGACGAGCCGGGAGATTGAAAGAGGGAGAGGAGCCGAGAGTTTGAAAGAGCGAGACGAGCCGGGAGTTTGAAACAGGAGCTGGGGGTTTGAAAGAGCGAGAAGAGCCGGGAGTTGTAAAGACCGAGTGGAACCGGGAGTTTGAAAGAGGAGCCGGGAGTTTGAAAGAGCGAGACGAGCCGGAAGATTGAAAGATCGAGAGGAGCCGAGAGTTTGAAAGAGCGAGAGGAGCCGGGTGTTTGAAAGAGCGAGAGGAGCCAAGAGATTGAATGATCCAGAGGAGCCCGTGGTTTGAAAGAGCGAGAGATGCCTGGAGTTCGAAAGAGCGAAAGGTGTCGGGAGTTTGAAAGAGCGTGAGGAGCCGGGGGTTGAAAGATCGAGAGGAGCAGAGAGTTTGAAAGATCGAGAGGAGCCGGGAATTTGAAAGATCGAGAGGAGCCGAGAGTTTTAAAGATCGAGAGGAGCCGGGAGTTTCAAAGAGCGAGAGGAGCAGGGAGTTTGAAAGAGCGAGAGGAGCCGGGAGTTTGAAAGAGCGAGAGGAGCCGGGAGTTTCAAAGAGCGAGAGCAGCCGGGAGTTTCAAAATGCGAGAGGAGCAGGGAGTTTGAAAGAGCGAGAGGAGCCGGGAGTTTCAAAGAGCAAGAGGAGCCGGGAGTTTGAACGAGCGAGAGGAGCCGGGAGTTTCAAAGAGCGAGAGGAGCCGGGAGTTTCAAAGAGCGAGAGGTGCCGGGAGTTTCAAAGAGGAGCTGTGAGTTGAAAGAACGAGAGGAGCTGGGAGTTTGAAAGAGCGAGACGAGCCGGGAGTTTCAAAGAGGAGCTGGGAGTTGAAAGAGTGATGGGAGCCGGGAGTTTCAAAGATCGAGAGGAGCCGGGCGATTGAAGGATCGAGAGGAGCGGGGAGTTTTAAAGATCGAGAAGATCCAGGAGTTTGAAAGAGGAGCTGGGAGTTTGAAAGATCGAGAGGAGCCAGGTGTTTGAATGACCGAGAGGAGCCGGGTCATAGAAAGAGCGAGAGCTGCCGAGAGTTTGAAAGACCGAGAGGAGCCAAGAGTTTGAATTATCGAGAGGTGCCGGGAGATTGAAAGAGCGAGAGGAGCCGGGAGTTTCAACGAGGTACCGGGAGTTTGAAAGAGCGACAGGAGCCGCGAGTTTGAAAGACCGAGAGGAGCCGGGAGTTTTAAACAGGAGCCGTGAGTTTGAAAGAGCATGAGGAGCCGTGTGTGTGAAAGAGCGAGACGATCCGGGAGATTGAAAGAGCTAGAGGACCCGAGAGTTTGAAAGAGCGAGACGAGCCGGGAGTTTGAAAGAGCGAGACGAGCCTGGAGATTGAAAGAGCGAGATGAGCCGGGAGTTTGAAACAGGAGCTGGGGGTTTGAAAGAGCGAGACGAGCCGGGAGATTGAAAGAGGGAGAGGAGCCGAGAGTTTGAAAGAGCGAGACGAGCCGGGAGTTTGAAACAGGAGCTGGGGGTTTGAAAGAGCATGAGGAGCCGTGTGTGTGAAAGAGCGAGACGATCCGGGAGATTGAAAGAGCGAGAGGAGCCGAGAGTTTGAAAGAGCGAGACGAGCCGGGAGTTTGAAAGAGCGAGATGAGCCTGGAGATTGAAAGAGCGAGATTAGCCGGGAGTTTGAAACAGGAGCTGGGGGTTTGAAAGAGCGAGACGAGCCGGGAGATTGAAAGAGGGAGAGGAGCCGAGAGTTTGAAAGAGCGAGACGAGCCGGGAGTTTGAAACAGGAGCTGGGGGTTTGAAAGAGCGAGAAGAGCCGGGAGTTGTAAAGACCGAGAGGAGCCGGGAGTTTCAACGAGGTACCGGGAGTTTGAAAGAGCGACAGGAGCCGCGAGTTTGAAAGACCGAGAGGAGCCGGGAGTTTTAAACAGGAGCCGTGAGTTTGAAAGAGCATGAGGAGCCGTGTGTGTGAAAGAGCGAGACGATCCGGGAGATTGAAAGAGCGAGAGGAGCCGAGAGTTTGAAAGAGCGAGACGAGCCGGGAGTTTGAAAGAGCGAGACGAGCCTGGAGATTGAAAGAGCGAGATGAGCCGGGAGTTTGAAACAGGAGCTGGGGGTTTGAAAGAGCGAGACGAGCCGGGAGATTGAAAGAGGGAGAGGAGCCGAGAGTTTGAAAGAGCGAGACGAGCCGGGAGTTTGAAACAGGCGCTGGGGGTTTGAAAGAGCGAGAAGAGCCAGGAGTTGTAAAGACTGAGTGGAGCCGGGAGTTTGAAAGAGGAGCCGGGAGTTTGAAAGAGCGAGACGAGCCGGAAGATTGAAAGATCGAGTGGAGCCGAGAGTTTTAAAGAGCGAGAGGAGCCGGGTGTTTGAAAGAGCGAGAGGAGCCAAGAGATTGAATGATCCAGAGGAGCCCGTGGTTTGAAAGAGCGAGAGATGCCCGGAGTTCGAAAGAGCGAAAGGTGTCGGGAGTTTGAAAGAGCGTGAGGAGCCGGGGGTTGAAAGATCGAGAGGAGCAGAGATTTTGAAAGATCGAGAGGAGCCGGGAATTTGAAAGATCGAGAGGAGCCGAGAGTTTTAAAGATCGAGAGGAGCCGGGAGTTTCAAAGAGCGAGAGGAGCAGGGAGTTTGAAAGAGCGAGAGGAGCCGGGAGTTTGAAAGAGCGAGAAGAGCCGGGAGTTTCAAAGAGCGAGAGCAGCCGGGAGTTTCAAAGAGCGAGAGGAGCCGGTAGTTTGAAAGAGCGAGAGGAGCCGGGAGTTTCAAAGAGCAAGAGGAGCCGGGAGTTTGAATGAGCGAGAGGAGCAGGGAGTTTCAAAGAGCGAGAGGAGCCGGGAGTTTCAAAGAGGAGCTGTGAGTTGAAAGAACGAGAGGAGCCGGGAGTTTGAAAGAGCGAGAGGAGCCGGGAGTTTCAAAGAGGAGCTGGGAGTTGAAAGAGTGATGGGAGCCGGGAGTTTCAAAGATCGAGAGGAGCCGGGCGATTGAAAGATCGAGAGGAGCCGGGAGTTTCAAAGATCGAGAGGAGCCGGGCGATTGAAAAATCGAGAGGAGCCTGGAGTTTCAAAGAGGAGCTGGGAGTTGAAAGAGCGAGAGGAGCCAGGTTTTTCAAAGATCGAGAGGAGCCGGGCGATTGAAAGATCGAGAGGAGCCGGGAGTTTCAAAGATCGAGAGGAGTTGGGAGTTTGAACGAGCGAGAGGAGCCGGGAATTTGGACGAGCGAGTGGAGCCGGGAGTTTTAAAGATCGAGAGGAGCCGGGAGTTTCAAAGAGGAGCTGGGACTTGAAAGAGCGAGAGGAGTCAGGAGTTTCAAAGATCGAGAGGAGCCGGGCGATTGAAAGATCGAGAGGAGCCGGGAGTTTGAAAGATCGAGAGGAGTCGGGAGTTTGAAAGAACGAGAGCAGCCGGGCGATTGAAAGAGCGAGTGGCGCCGGGAGTTTTAAAGATCGAGAGGCGCCGGAATTTGAAAGAGCAAGATGACTCGAGAGTTTGAAAGATCAAGAGCAACCAGGAGATTGAAAGAGGTCGAGAAGCCCAGAGTTTGAAAGGGCGACAGGAGCCGAGAGTTTGAAATAGTGGGAGGAGCCGCGAGTTTCAAAGAGCGACAGGAGCCGCGAGTTTGAAAGATCGAGAGGAGCCGGGAGTTTGAAGGAGCGAGAGGAGCCGAGAGTTTGAAAGAGCGAGAGGAGCCGAGAGTTTGAAACAGGAGCTGGGGTTTGAAAGAGAGAGAAGAGCCGGGAGTTTTAAAGACCGAGTGGAGCCGGGAGATTGCAAGTGGAGCCGAGAGCTTGAAAGATCGAGTGGAGCCGGGAGTTTGAAAGAGCGAGAGGAGCCAGGAGTTTGAAAGAGCGAGGGGAGCCGGGAGTTTGAAAGAGCGAGAGGAGCCGGGAATTGAAAGATCGAGAGGAGCCGGGAGTTTGAAAGATCGAGAGGAGCCGGGAGTTTGAAAGAGCGAGAGGAGCCGGGGGTTGAAAGATCGAGAGGAGCCGGTAGTTTGAAAGATCGAGAGGAGCCGGGAGTTTGAAAGATCGAGAGGAGCCGGGAGTTTGAAAGATCGAGAGGAGCCGGGGGTTGAAAGATCGAGAGGAGCCGGCAGTTTCAAAGAGCGAGAGGAGCCGGGAGTTTGAAAGATCGAGAGGAGCCGGGAGTTTGAAAGAGCGAGAGGAGCCGGGGGTTGAAAGGTCGAGAGGAGCCGGCAGTTTGAAAGAGCGAGAGGAGCCGGGAGGTTTAAAGATCGAGAGTAGCCGGGAGTTTGAAAGAGCGAGAGGAGCGAGGAGTTTGAAAGAGGAGCTGTGAGTTTGAAAGAGCGAGACGAGCCGGGAGATTGAACGAGTGAGAGGAGCCGAGAGTTTGAAAGAGCGAGATGAGCCGGGCGTTTGAAACAGGAGCTGGGCGTTTGAAAGAGCGAGAGGAGCCGGGAGTTTCAAAGAGGAGCTGGGAGTTGAAAGAACGAGAGATGCCTGGAGTTTGAAAGAGCGAAAGGTGTCCCGAGTTTGAAAGAGCGTGAGGAGCCGGGGGGTAGAAAGATCGAGAGCAGCGGGAAGTTTGAACGAGCGAGAGGAGCCGGGAGTTTCAAAGAGCGAGAGGAGCCGGGAGTTTGAAAGATCGAGAGGAGCCGGGAGTTTGAAAGATCGAGAGGAGCCGGGGGTTGAAAGATCGAGAGGAGCCGGCAGTTTCAAAGAGCGAGAGGAGCCGGGAGTTTGAAAGATCGAGAGGAGCCGGGAGTTTGAAAGAGCGAGAGGAGCCGGGGGTTGAAAGGTCGAGAGGAGCCGGCAGTTTGAAAGAGCGAGAGGAGCCGGGAGGTTTAAAGATCGAGAGTAGCCGGGAGTTTGAAAGAGCGAGAGGAGCGAGGAGTTTGAAAGAGGAGCTGTGAGTTTGAAAGAGCGAGACGAGCCGGGAGATTGAACGAGTGAGAGGAGCCGAGAGTTTGAAAGAGCGAGATGAGCCGGGCGTTTGAAACAGAAGCTGGGCGTTTGAAAGAGCGAGAGGAGCCGGGAGTTTCAAAGAAGAGCTGGGAGTTGAAAGAACGAGAGATGCCTGGAGTTTTAAAGAGCGAAAGGTGTCCGGAGTTTGAAAGAGCGTGAGGAGCCGGGGGGTAGAAAGATCGAGAGCAGCGGGAAGTTTGAACGAGCGAGAGGAGCCGGGAGTTTCAAAGAGCGAGAGGAGCAGGGAGTTTGAAAGAGCGAGAAGAGCCGGGAGTTTTAAAGACCGAGTGGAGCCGGGAGATTGCAAGAGGAGCCGGGAGTTTGAAAGATCGAGAGGAGCCGGGAGTTTGAAAGAGCGAGAGGAGCCGGGGGTTGAAAGATCGAGAGGAGCCGGGAGTTTGAAAGAGCGAGAGGAGCCGGGAGTTTGAAAGATCGAGAGGAGCCGGGAGTTTGAAAGAGCGAGAGGAGCCGGTAATTTGAAAGATCGAGAGCAGCGGGGAGTTTTAAAGATCGAGAGGATCCAGGAGTTTGAAAGAGGAGCTGGGAGTTTGAAAGATCGAGAGGAGCCAGGTGTTTGAATGACCGAGAGGAGCAGGGACATAGAAAGAGCGAGAGCTGCCGAGAGTTTGAAAGACCGAGAGGAGCCAAAAGTTTGAATTATCGAGAGGTGCCGGGAGATTGAAAGAGCGAGAGGAGCCGGGAGTTTGAACGAGGTACCGGGAGTTTGAAAGAGCGACAGGAGCCGCGAGTTTGAAAGACCGAGAGGAGCCGGGAGTTTTAAACAGGAGCCGTGAGTTTGAAAGAGCGTGAGGAGCCGGGTGTGTGAAAGAGCGCGACGAGCCGGGAGATTGAAAGAGCGAGAGGAGCCGAGAGTTTGAAAGAGCGAGACGAGCCGGGAGTTTGAAAGAGCGAGACGAGCCTGGAGATTGAAAGAGCGAGATGAGCCGGGAGTTTGAAACAGGAGCTGGGGGTTTGAAAGAGCGAGACGAGCCGGGAGATTGAAAGAGGGAGAGGAGCCGAGAGTTTGAAAGAGCGAGACGAGCCGGGAGTTTGAAACAGGAGCTGGGGGTTTGAAAGAGCGAGAAGAGCCGGGAGTTGTAAAGACCGAGTGGAGCCGGGAGTTTGAAAGAGGAGCCGGGAGTTTGAAAGAGCGAGACGAGCCGGAAGATTGAAAGATCGAGAGGAGCCGAGAGTTTGAAAGAGCGAGAGGAGCCGGGTGTTTGAAAGAGCGAGAGGAGCCAAGAGATTGAATGACCCAGAGGAGCCCGTGGTTTGAAAGAGCGAGAGATGCCTGGAGTTCGAAAGAGCGAAAGTTGTCGGGAGTTTGAAAGAGCGTGAGGAGCCGGGGGTTGAAAGATCGAGAGGAGCAGAGAGTTTGAAAGATCGAGAGGAGCCGGGAATTTGAAAGATCGAGAGGAGCCGAGAGTTTTAAAGATCGAGAGGAGCCGGGAGTTTCAAAGAGCGAGAGGAGCAGGGAGTTTGAAAGAGCGAGAGGAGCCGGGAGTTTGAAAGAGCGAGAGGAGCCGGGAGTTTCAAAGAGCGAGAGCAGCCGGGAGTTTCAAAGAGCGAGAGGAGCAGGGAGTTTGAAAGAGCGAGAGGAGCCGGGAGTTTCAAAGAGCAAGAGGAGCCGGGAGTTTGAACGGGCGAGAGGAGCAGGGAGTTTCAAAGAGCGAGAGGAGCCGGGAGTTTCAAAGAGAAGCTGTGAGTTGAAAGAACGAGAGGAGCCGGGAGTTTGAAAGAGCGAGACGAGCCGGGAGTTTCAAAGAGGAGCTGGGAGTTGAAAGAGTGATGGGAGCCGGGAGTTTCAAAGATCGAGAGGAGCCGGGCGATTGAAGGATCGAGAGGAGCCGGGAGTTTCAAAGATCGAGAGGAGCCGGGCGATTGAAAAATCGAGAGGAGCCTGGATTTTCAAGAGGAGCTGGGAGTTGAAAGAGCGAGAGGAGCCAGGTTTTTCAAAGATCGAGAGGAGCCGGGCGATTGAAACATCGAGAGGAGCCGGGAGTTTCAAAGATCGAGAGGAGTTGGGAGTTTGAACGAGCGAGAGGAGCCGGGAATTTGGACGAGCGAGTGGAGCCGGGAGTTTTAAAGATCGAGAGGAGCCGGGAGTTTCAAAGAGGAGCTGGGACTTGAAAGAGCGAGAGGAGCCAGGAGTTTCAAAGATCGAGAGGAGCCGGGCGATTGAAAGATCGAGAGGAGCCGGGAGTTTGAAAGATCGAGAGGAGTCGGGAGTTTGAAAGAACGAGAGCAGCCGGGCGATTGAAAGAGCGAGTGGCGCCGGGAGTTTTAAAGATCGAGAGGCGCCGGAATTTGAAAGAGCAAGATGACTCGAGAGTTTGAAAGAGCAAGAGCAACCAGGAGATTGAAAGAGGTCGAGAAGCCCAGAGTTTGAAAGGGCGACAGGAGCCGAGAGTTTGAAATAGTGGGAGGAGCCGCGAGTTTCAAAGAGCGACAGGAGCCGCGAGTTTGAAAGATCGAGAGGAGCCGGGAGTTTGAACGAGCGAGAGGAGCCGAGAGTTTGAAAGAGCGAGAGGAGCCGAGAGTTTGAAACAGGAGCTGGGGTTTGAAAGAGAGAGAAGAGCCAGGAGTTTTAAAAACCGAGTGGAGCCGGGAGATTGCAAGTGGAGCCGAGAGTTTGAAAGATCGAGTGGAGCCGGGAGTTTGAAAGAGCGAGAGGAGCCGGGAGTTTGAAAGAGCGAGGGGAGCCGGGAGTTTGAAAGAGCGAGAGGAGCCGGGAATTGAAAGATCGAGAGGAGCCGGGAGTTTGAAAGATCGAGAGGAGCCGGGAGTTTGAAAGAGCGAGAGGAGCCGGGGGTTGAAAGATCGAGAGGAGCCGGTAGTTTGAAAGATCGAGAGGAGCCGGGAGTTTGAAAGATCGAGAGGAGCCGGGAGTTTGAAAGATCGAGAGGAGCCGGGGGTTGAAAGATCGAGAGGAGCCGGCAGTTTCAAAGAGCGAGAGGAGCCGGGAGTTTGAAAGATCGAGAGGAGCCGGGAGTTTGAAAGAGCGAGAGGAGCCGGGGGTTGAAAGGTCGAGAGGAGCCGGCAGTTTGAAAGAGCGAGAGGAGCCGGGAGGTTTAAAGATCGAGAGTAGCCGGGAGTTTGAAAGAGCGAGAGGAGCGAGGAGTTTGAAAGAGGAGCTGTGAGTTTGAAAGAGCGAGACGAGCCGGGAGATTGAACGAGTGAGAGGAGCCGAGAGTTTGAAAGAGCGAGATGAGCCGGGCGTTTGAAACAGGAGCTGGGCGTTTGAAAGAGCGAGAAGAGCCGGGAGTTTGAAAGAGCGAGAGGAGCCGGGAGTTTCAAAGAGGAGCTGGGAGTTGAAAGAACGAGAGATGCCTGGAGTTTGAAAGAGCGAAAGGTGTCCGGAGTTTGAAAGAGCGTGAGGAGCCGGGGGGTAGAAAGATCGAGAGGAGCGGGATGTTTGAACGAGCGAGAGGAGCCGGGAGTTTCAAAGAGCGAGAGGAGCAGGGAGTTTGAAAGAGCGAGAAGAGCCGGGAGTTTTAAAGACCGAGTGGAGCCGGGAGATTGCAAGAGGAGCCGGGAGTTTGAAAGATCGAGAGGAGCCGGGAGTTTGAAAGAGCGAGAGGAGCCGGGGGTTGAAAGATCGAGAGGAGCCGGGAGTTTGAAAGAGCGAGAGGAGCCGGTAGTTTGAAAGATCGAGAGGAGCCGGGAGTTTGAAAGAGCGAGAGGAGCCGGTAATTTGAAAGATCGAGAGCAGCGGGGAGTTTTAAAGATCGAGAGGATCCAGGAGTTTGAAAGAGGAGCTGGGAGTTTGAAAGATCGAGAGGAGCCAGGTGTTTGAATGACCGAGAGGAGCCGGGACATAGAAAGAGCGAGAGCTGCCGAGAGTTTGAAAGACCGAGAGGAGCCAAGAGTTTGAATTATCGAGAGGTGCCGGGAGATTGAAAGAGCGAGAGGAGCCGGGAGTTTCAACGAGGTACCGGGAGTTTGAAAGAGCGACAGGAGCCGCGAGTTTGAAAGACCGAGAGGAGCCGGGAGTTTTAAACAGGAGCCGTGAGTTTGAAAGAGCGTGAGGAGCCGGGTGTGTGAAAGAGCGAGACGAGCCGGGAGTTTGAAAGAGCGAGACGAGCCGGGAGATTGAAAGAGCGAGAGGAGCCGAGAGTTTGAAAGAGCGAGACGAGCCGGGAGTTTGAAAGAGCGAGACGAGCCTGGAGATTGAAAGAGCGAGATGAGCCGGGAGTTTGAAACAGGAGCTGGGGGTTTGAAAGAGCGAGACGAGCCGGGAGATTGAAAGAGGGAGAGGAGCCGAGAGTTTGAAAGAGCGAGACGAGCCGGGAGTTTGAAACAGGAGCTGGGGGTTTGAAAGAGCGAGAAGAGCCGGGAGTTGTAAAGACCGAGTGGAGCCGGGAGTTTGAAAGAGGAGCCGGGAGTTTGAAAGAGCGAGACGAGCCGGAAGATTGAAAGATCGAGAGGAGCCGAGAGTTTGAAAGAGCGAGAGGAGCCGGGTGTTTGAAAGAGCGAGAGGAGCCAAGAGATTGAATGACCCAGAGGAGCCCGTGGTTTGAAAGAGCGAGAGATGCCTGGAGTTCGAAAGAGCGAAAGTTGTCGGGAGTTTGAAAGAGCGTGAGGAGCCGGGGGTTGAAAGATCGAGAGGAGCAGAGAGTTTGAAAGATCGAGAGGAGCCGGGAATTTGAAAGATCGAGAGGAGCCGAGAGTTTTAAAGATCGAGAGGAGCCGGGAGTTTCAAAGAGCGAGAGGAGCAGGGAGTTTGAAAGAGCGAGAGGAGCCGGGAGTTTGAAAGAGCGAGAGGAGCCGGGAGTTTCAAAGAGCGAGAGCAGCCGGGAGTTTCAAAGAGCGAGAGGAGCAGGGAGTTTGAAAGAGCGAGAGGAGCCGGGAGTTTCAAAGAGCAAGAGGAGCCGGGAGTTTGAACGAGCGAGAGGAGCAGGGAGTTTCAAAGAGCGAGAGGAGCCGGGAGTTTCAAAGAGAAGCTGTGAGTTGAAAGAACGAGAGGAGCCGGGAGTTTGAAAGAGCGAGACGAGCCGGGAGTTTCAAAGAGGAGCTGGGAGTTGAAAGAGTGATGGGAGCCGGGAGTTTCAAAGATCGAGAGGAGCCGGGCGATTGAAGGATCGAGAGGAGCCGGGAGTTTCAAAGATCGAGGGGAGCCGGGCGATTGAAAAATCGAGAGGAGCCTGGATTTTCAAAGAGGAGCTGGGAGTTGAAAGAGCGAGAGGAGCCAGGTTTTTCAAAGATCGAGAGGAGCCGGGCGATTGAAACATCGAGAGGAGCCGGGAGTTTCAAAGATCGAGAGGAGTTGGGAGTTTGAACGAGCGAGAGGAGCCGGGAATTAGGACGAGCGAGTGGAGCCGGGAGTTTTAAAGATCGAGAGGAGCCGGGAGTTTCAAAGAGGAGCTGGGACTTGAAAGAGCGAGAGGAGCCAGGAGTTTCAAAGATCGAGAGGAGCCGGGCGATTGAAAGATCGAGAGGAGCCGGGAGTTTGAAAGATCGAGAGGAGTCGGGAGTTTGAAAGAACGAGAGCAGCCGGGCGATTGAAAGAGCGAGTGGCGCCGGGAGTTTTAAAGATCGAGAGGCGCCGGAATTTGAAAGAGCAAGATGACTCGAGAGTTTGAAAGAGCAAGAGCAACCAGGAGATTGAAAGAGGTCGAGAAGCCCAGAGTTTGAAAGGGCGACAGGAGCCGAGAGTTTGAAATAGTGGGAGGAGCCGCGAGTTTCAAAGAGCGACAGGAGCCGCGAGTTTGAAAGATCGAGAGGAGACGGGAGTTTGAACGAGCGAGAGGAGCCGAGAGTTTGAAAGAGCGAGAGGAGCCGAGAGTTTGAAACAGGAGCTGGGGTTTGAAAGAGAGAGAAGAGCCAGGAGTTTTAAAAACCGAGTGGAGCCGGGAGATTGCAAGTGGAGCCGAGAGTTTGAAAGATCGAGTGGAGCCGGGAGTTTGAAAGAGCGAGAGGAGCCGGGAGTTTGAAAGAGCGAGGGGAGCCGGGAGTTTGAAAGAGCGAGAGGAGCCGGGAATTGAAAGATCGAGAGGAGCCGGGAGTTTGAAAGATCGAGAGGAGCCGGGAGTTTGAAAGAGCGAGAGGAGCCGGGGGTTGAAAGATCGAGAGGAACCGGTAGTTTGAAAGATCGAGAGGAGCCGGGAGTTTGAAAGATCGAGTGGAGCCGGGAGTTTGAAAGATCGAGAGGAGCCGGGGGTTGAAAGATCGAGAGGAGCCGGCAGTTTCAAAGAGCGAGAGGAGCCGGGAGTTTGAAAGATCGAGAGGAGCCGGGAGTTTGAAAGAGCGAGAGGAGCCGGGGGTTGAAAGGTCGAGAGGAGCCGGCAGTTTGAAAGAGCGAGAGGAGCCGGGAGGTTTAAAGATCGAGAGTAGCCGGGAGTTTGAAAGAGCGAGAGGAGCGAGGAGTTTGAAAGAGGAGCTGTGAGTTTGAAAGAGCGAGACGAGCCGGGAGATTGAACGAGTGAGAGGAGCCGAGAGTTTGAAAGAGCGAGATGAGCCGGGCGTTTGAAACAGGAGCTGGGCGTTTGAAAGAGCGAGAAGAGCCGGGAGTTTGAAAGAGCGAGAGGAGCCGGGAGTTTCAAAGAGGAGCTGGGAGTTGAAAGAACGAGAGATGCCTGGAGTTTGAAAGAGCGAAAGGTGTCCGGAGTTTGAAAGAGCGTGAGGAGCCGGGGGGTAGAAAGATCGAGAGGAGCGGGATGTTTGAACGAGCGAGAGGAGCCGGGAGTTTCAAAGAGCGAGAGGAGCAGGGAGTTTGAAAGAGCGAGAAGAGCCGGGAGTTTTAAAGACCGAGTGGAGCCGGGAGATTGCAAGAGGAGCCGGGAGTTTGAAAGATCGAGAGGAGCCGGGAGTTTGAAAGAGCGAGAGGAGCCGGGGGTTGAAAGATCGAGAGGAGCCGGGAGTTTGAAAGAGCGAGAGGAGCCGGTAGTTTGAAAGATCGAGAGGAGCCGGGAGTTTGAAAGAGCGAGAGGAGCCGGTAATTTGAAAGATCGAGAGCAGCGGGGAGTTTTAAAGATCGAGAGGATCCAGGAGTTTGAAAGAGGAGCTGGGAGTTTGAAAGATCGAGAGGAGCCAGGTGTTTGAATGACCGAGAGGAGCCGGGACATAGAAAGAGCGAGAGCTGCCGAGAGTTTGAAAGACCGAGAGGAGCCAAGAGTTTGAATTATCGAGAGGTGCCGGGAGATTGAAAGAGCGAGAGGAGCCGGGAGTTTCAACGAGGTACCGGGAGTTTGAAAGAGCGACAGGAGCCGCGAGTTTGAAAGACCGAGAGGAGCCGGGAGTTTTAAACAGGAGCCGTGAGTTTGAAAGAGCGTGAGGAGCCGGGTGTGTGAAAGAGCGAGACGAGCCGGGAGTTTGAAAGAGCGAGACGAGCCGGGAGTTTGAAAGAGCGAGTCGAGCCTGGAGATTGAAAGAGCGAGATGAGCCGGGAGTTTGAAACAGGAGCTGGGGGTTTGAAAGAGCGAGACGAGCCGGGAGATTGAAAGAGGGAGAGGAGCCGAGAGTTTGAAAGAGCGAGACGAGCCGGGAGTTTGAAACAGGAGCTGGGGGTTTGAAAGAGCGAGAAGAGCCGGGAGTTGTAAAGACCGAGTGGAGCCGGGAGTTTGAAAGAGGAGCCGGGAGTTTGAAAGAGCGAGACGAGCCGGAAGATTGAAAGATCGAGAGGAGCCGAGAGTTTGAAAGAGCGAGAGGAGCCGGGTGTTTGAAAGAGCGAGAGGAGCCAAGAGATTGAATGATCCAGAGGAGCCCGTGGTTTGAAAGAGCGAGAGATGCCTGGAGTTCGAAAGAGCGAAAGGTGTCGGGAGTTTGAAAGAGCGTGAGGAGCCGGGGGTTGAAAGATCGAGAGGAGCAGAGAGTTTGAAAGATCGAGAGGAGCCGGGAATTTGAAAGATCGAGAGGAGCCGAGAGTTTTAAAGATCGAGAGGAGCCGGGCGATTGAAAGAGCGAGTGGCGCCGGGAGTTTTAAAGATCGAGAGGCGCCGGGCGATTGAAAGAGCGAGTGGCGCCGGGAGTTTTAAAGATCGAGATGAGCCGGGCGATTGAAAGACCGAGAGGAGCCGGGAGTTTGAAAGATCGAGAGGAGTCGGGAGTTTGAAAGAACGAGAGCAGCCGGGCGATTGAAAGAGCGAGTGGCGCCGGGAGTTTTAAAGATCGAGAGGCGCCGGAATTTGAAAGAGCAAGATGACTCGAGAGTTTGAAAGAGCAAGAGCAACCAGGAGATTGAAACAGGTCGAGAAGCCCAGAGTTTGAAAGAGCGACAGGAGCCGAGAGTTTGAAATAGTGGGAGGAGCCGCGAGTTTCAAAGAGCGACAGCAGCCGCGAGTTTGAAAGATCGAGAGGAGCCGGGAGTTTGAAGGAGCGAGAGGAGCCGAGAGTTTGAAAGAGCGAGAGGAGCCGAGAGTTTGAAACAGGAGCTGGGGTTTGAAAGAGAGAGAAGAGCCGGGAGTTTTTAAGACCGAGTGGAGCCGGGAGATTGCAAGTGGAGCCGAGAGTATGAAAGATCGAGTGGAGCCGGGAGTTTGAAAGAGCGAGAGGAGCCGGGAGTTTGAAAGAGCGAGAGGAGCCGGGAATTGAAAGATCGAGAGGAGCCGGGAGCTTGAAAGATCGAGAGGAGCCGGGAGTTTGAAAGAGCGAGAGGAGCCGGGGGTTGAAAGATCGAGAGGAGCCGGTAGTTTGAAAGATCGAGAGGAGCCGGGAGTTTGAAAGATCGAGAGGAGCCGGGAGTTTGAAAGATCGAGAGGAGCCGGGGGTTGAAAGATCGAGAGGAGCCGGCAGTTTCAAAGAGCGAGAGGAGCCGGGAGTTTGAAAGATCGAGAGGAGCCGGGATTTGAAAGAGCGAGAGGAGCCGGGGGTTGAAAGGTCGAGAGGAGCCGGCAGTTTGAAAGAGCGAGAGGAGCCGGGAGGTTTAAAGATCGAGAGTAGCCGGGAGTTTGAAAGAGCGAAAGGAGCGAGGAGTTTGAAAGAGGAGCTGTGAGTTTGAAAGAGCGAGACGAGCCGGGAGATTGAACGAGTGAGAGGAGCCGAGAATTTGAAAGAGCGAGATGAGCCGGGCGTTTGAAACAGGAGCTGGGCGTTTGAAAGAGCGAGAAGAGCCGGGAGTTTGAAAGAGCGAGAGGAGCCGGGAGTTTCAAAGAGGAGCTGGGAGTTGAAAGAACGAGAGATGCCTGGAGTTTGAAAGAGCGAAAGGTGTCCGGAGTTTGAAACATCGAGAGGAGCCGGGAGTTTCAAAGATCGAGAGGAGTTGGGAGTTTGAACGAGCGAGAGGAGCCGGGAATTTGGACGAGCGAGTGGAGCCGGGAGTTTTAAAGATCGAGAGGAGCCGGGAGTTTCAAAGAGGAGCTGGGACTTGAAAGAGCGAGAGGAGCCAGGAGTTTCAAAGATCGAGAGGAGCCGGGCGATTGAAAGATCGAGAGGAGCCGGGCGATTGAAAGATCGAGTGGAGCCGGGAGTTTGAAAGATCGAGAGGAGCCGGGAGTTTGAAAGAGCGAGAGGAGCCGGGGGGTGAAAGATCGAGAGGAGCCGGTAGTTTGAAAGATCGAGAGGAGCCGGGAGTTTGAAAGATCGAGAGGAGCCGGGAGTTTGAAAGATCGAGAGGAGCCGGGGGTTGAAAGATCGAGAGGAGCCGGGAGTTTCAAAGAGCGAGAGGAGCCGGGAGTTTGAAAGATCGAGAGGAGCCGGGAGTTTGAAAGAGCGAGAGGAGCCGGGGGTTGAAAGGTCGAGAGGAGCCGGCAGTTTGAAAGAGCGAGAGGAGCCGGGAGGTTTAAAGATCGAGAGTAGCCGGGAGTTTGAAAGAGCGAGAGGAGCGAGGAGTTTGAAAGAGGAGATGTGAGTTTGAAAGAGCGAGACGAGCCGGGCGTTTGAAACAGGAGCTGGGCGTTTGAAAGAGCGAGAAGAGCCGGGAGTTTGAAAGAGCGAGAGGAGCCGGGAGTTTCAAAGAGGAGCTGGGAGTTGAAAGAACGAGAGATGCCTGGAGTTTGAAAGAGCGAAAGGTGTCCGGAGTTTGAAAGAGCGTGAGGAGCCGGGGGGTAGAAAGATCGAGAGGAGCGGGATGTTTGAACGAGCGAGAGGAGCCGGGAGTTTCAAAGAGCGAGAGGAGCAGGGAGTTTGAAAGAGCGAGAAGAGCCGGGAGTTTTAAAGACCGAGTGGAGCCGGGAGATTGCAAGAGGAGCCGGGAGTTTGAAAGATCGAGAGGAGCCGGGAGTTTGAAAGAGCGAGAGGAGCCGGGGGTTGAAAGATCGAGAGGAGCCGGGAGTTTGAAAGAGCGAGAGGAGCCGGTAGTTTGAAAGATCGAGAGGAGCCGGGAGTTTGAAAGAGCGAGAGGAGCCGGTAATTTGAAAGATCGAGAGCAGCGGGGAGTTTTAAAGATCGAGAGGATCCAGGAGTTTGAAAGAGGAGCTGGGAGTTTGAAAGATCGAGAGGAGCCAGGTGTTTGAATGACCGAGAGGAGCCGGGACATAGAAAGAGCGAGAGCTGCCGAGAGTTTGAAAGACCGAGAGGAGCCAAGAGTTTGAATTATCGAGAGGTGCCGGGAGATTGAAAGAGCGAGAGGAGCCGGGAGTTTCAACGAGGTACCGGGAGTTTGAAAGAGCGACAGGAGCCGCGAGTTTGAAAGACCGAGAGGAGCCGGGAGTTTTAAACAGGAGCCGTGAGTTTGAAAGAGCGTGAGGAGCCGGGTGTGTGAAAGAGCGAGACGAGCCGCGAGATTGAAAGAGCGAGAGGAGCCGAGAGTTTCAAAGAGCGAGACGAGCCGGGAGTTTGAAAGAGCGAGACGAGCCTGGAGATTGAAAGAGCGAGATGAGCCGGGAGTTTGAAACAGGAGCTGGGGGTTTGAAAGAGCGAGACGAGCCGGGAGATTGAAAGAGGGAGAGGAGCCGAGAGTTTGAAAGAGCGAGACGAGCCGGGAGTTTGAAACAGGAGCTGGGGGTTTGAAAGAGCGAGAAGAGCCGGGAGTTGTAAAGACCGAGTGGAGCCGGGAGTTTGAAAGAGGAGCCGGGAGTTTGAAAGAGCGAGACGAGCCGGAAGATTGAAAGATCGAGAGGAGCCGAGAGTTTGAAAGAGCGAGAGGAGCCGGGAGTTTCAAAGAGGAGCTGGGAGTTGAAAGAACGAGAGATGCCTGGAGTTTGAAAGAGCGAAAGGTGTCCGGAGTTTGAAACATCGAGAGGAGCCGGGAGTTTCAAAGATCGAGAGGAGTTGGGAGTTTGAACGAGCGAGAGGAGCCGGGAATTTGGACGAGCGAGTGGAGCCGGGAGTTTTAAAGATCGAGAGGAGCCGGGAGTTTCAAAGAGGAGCTGGGACTTGAAAGAGCGAGAGGAGCCAGGAGTTTCAAAGATCGAGAGGAGCCGGGCGATTGAAAGATCGAGAGGAGCCGGGAGTTTGAAAGATCGAGAGGAGTCGGGAGTTTGAAAGAACGAGAGCAGCCGGGCGATTGAAAGAGCGAGTGGCGCCGGGAGTTTTAAAGATCGAGAGGCGCCGGAATTTGAAAGAGCAAGATGACTCGAGAGTTTGAAAGAGCAAGAGCAACCAGGAGATTGAAAGAGGTCGAGAAGCCCAGAGTTTGAAAGGGCGACAGGAGCCGAGAGGTTGAAATAGTGGGAGGAGCCGCGAGTTTCAAAGAGCGACAGGAGCCGCGAGTTTGAAAGATCGAGAGGAGCCGGGAGTTTGAAGGAGCGAGAGGAGCCGAGAGTTTGAAAGAGCGAGAGGAGCCGAGAGTTTGAAACAGGAGCTGGGGTTTGAAAGAGAGAGAAGAGCCTGGAGTTTTAAAGACCGAGTGGAGCGGGGAGATTGCAAGTGGAGCCGAGAGTTTGAAAGATCGAGTGGAGCCGGGAGTTTGAAAGAGCGAGAGGAGCCGGGAGTTTGAAAGAGCGAGGGGAGCCGGGAGTTTGAAAGAGCGAGAGGAGCCGGGAATTGAAAGATCGAGAGGAGCCGGGAGTTTGAAAGATCGAGAGGAGCCGGGAGTTTGAAAGAGCGAGAGGAGCCGGGGGTTGGAAGATCGAGAGGAGCCGGTAGTTTGAAAGATGGAGAGGAGCCGGGAGTTTGAAAGATCGAGAGGAGCCGGGAGTTTGAAAGATCGAGAGGAGCCGGGGGTTGAAAGATCGAGAGGAGCCGGCAGTTTCAAAGAGCGAGAGGAGCCGGGAGTTTGAAAGATCGAGAGGAGCCGGGAGTTTGAAAGAGCGAGAGGAGCCGGGGGTTGAAAGGTCGAGAGGAGCCGGCAGTTTGAAAGAGCGAGAGGAGCCGGGAGTTTGAAACAGGAGCTGGGGGTTTGAAAGAACGAGAAGAGCCGGGAGTTGTAAAGACCGAGTGGAGCCGGGAGTTTGAAAGAGGAGCCGGGAGTTTGAAAGAGCGAGACGAGCCGGAAGATTGAAAGATCGAGAGGAGCCGAGAGTTTGAAAGAGCGAGAGGAGCCGGGTGTTTGAAAGAGCGAGAGGAGCCAAGAGATTGAATGATCCAGAGGAGCCCGTGGTTTGAAAGAGCGAGAGATGCCTGGAGTTCGAAAGAGCGAATGGTGTCGGGAGTTTGAAAGAGCGTGAGGAGCCGGGGGTTGAAAGATCGAGAGGAGCAGAGAGTTTGAAAGATCGAGAGGAGCCGGGAATTTGAAAGATCGAGAGGAGCCGAGAGTTTTAAAGATCGAGAGGAGCCGGGCGATTGAAAGATCGAGAGGAGCCGGGAGTTTGAAAGATCGAGAGGAGTCGGGAGTTTGAAAGAACGAGAGCAGCCGGGCGATTGAAAGAGCGAGTGGCGCCGGGAGTTTTAAAGATCGAGAGGCGCCGGAATTTGAAAGAGCAAGATGACTCGAGAGTTTGAAAGAGCAAGAGCAACCAGGAGATTGAAAGAGGTCGAGAAGCCCAGAGTTTGAAAGAGCGACAGGAGCCGAGAGTTTGAAATAGTGGGAGGAGCTGCGAGTTTCAAAGAGCGACAGGAGCCGCGAGTTTGAAAGATCGAGAGGAGCCGGGAGTTTGAAGGAGCGAGAGGAGCCGAGAGTTTGAAAGAGCGAGAGGAGCCGAGAGTTTGAAACAGGAGCTGGGGTTTGAAAGAGAGAGAAGAGCCGGGAGTTTTAAAGACCGAGTGGAGCCGGGAGATTGCAAGTGGAGCCGAGAGTTTGAAAGATCGAGTGGAGCCGGGAGTTTGAAAGAGCGAGAGGAGCCGGGAGTTTGAAAGAGCGAGGGGAGCCGGGAGTTTGAAAGAGCGAGAGGAGCCGGGAATTGAAAGATCGAGAGGAGCCGGGAGTTTGAAAGATCGAGAGGAGCCGGGAGTTTGAAAGAGCGAGAGGAGCCGGGGGTTGAAAGATCGAGAGGAGCCGGTAGTTTGAAAGATGGAGAGGAGCCGGGAGTTTGAAAGATCGAGAGGAGCCGGGAGTTTGAAAGATCGAGAGGAGCCGGGGGTTGAAAGATCGAGAGGAGCCGGCAGTTTCAAAGAGCGAGAGGAGCCGGGAGTTTGAAAGATCGAGAGGAGCCGGGAGTTTGAAAGAGCGAGAGGAGCCGGGGGTTGAAGGGTCGAGAGGAGCCGGCAGTTTGAAAGAGCGAGAGGAGCCGGGAGGTTTAAGATCGAGAGTAGCCGGGAGTTTGAAAGAGCGAAAGGAGCGAGGAGTTTGAAAGAGGAGCTGTGAGTTTGAAAGAGCGAGACGAGCCGGGAGATTGAACGAGTGAGAGGAGCCGAGAGTTTGAAAGAGCGAGATGAGCCGGGCGTTTGAAACTAGAGCTGGGCGTTTGAAAGAGCGAGAAGAGCCGGGAGTTTGAAAGAGCGAGAGGAGCCGGGAGTTTCAAAGAGGAGCTGGGAGTTGAAAGAACGAGAGATGCCTGGAGTTTGAAAGAGCGAAAGGTGTCCGGAGTTTGAAAGAGCGTGAGGAGCCGGGGGGTAGAAAGATCGAGAGGAGCGGGAAGTTTGAACGAGCGAGAGGAGCCGGGAGTTTCAAAGAGCGAGAGGAGCAGGGAGTTTGAAAGAGCGAGAAGAGCCGGGAGTTTTAAAGACCGAGTGGAGCCGGGAGATTGCAAGAGGAGCCGGGAGTTTTAAAGATCGAGAGGAGCCGGGAGTTTGAAAGAGCGAGAGGAGCCGGGGGTTGAAAGATCGAGAGGAGCCGGGAGTTTGAAAGAGCGAGAGGAGCCGGGAGTTTGAAAGATCGAGAGGAGCCGGGAGTTTGAAAGAGCGAGAGGAGCCGGTAATTTGAAAGATCGAGAGCAGCGGGGAGTTTTAAAGATCGAGAGGATCCAGGAGTTTGAAAGAGGAGCTGGGAGTTTGAAAGATCGAGAGGAGCCAGGTGTTTGAATGACCGAGAGGAGCCGGGACATAGAAAGAGCGAGAGCTGCCGAGAGTTTGAAAGACCGAGAGGAGCCAAGAGTTTGAATTATCGAGAGGTGCCGGGAGATTGAAAGAGCGAGAGGAGCCGGGAGTTTCAACGAGGTACCGGGAGTTTGAAAGAGCGACAGGAGCCGCGAGTTTGAAAGACCGAGAGGAGCCGGGAGTTTTAAACAGGAGCCGTGAGTTTGAAAGAGCGTGAGGAGCCGGGTGTGTGAAAGAGCGAGACGAGCCGGGAGATTGAAAGAGCGAGAGGAGCCGAGAGTTTGAAAGAGCGAGACGAGCCGGGAGTTTGAAAGAGCGAGACGAGCCTGGAGATTGAAAGAGCGAGATGAGCCGGGAGTTTGAAACAGGAGCTGGGGGTTTGAAAGAGCGAGACGAGCCGGGAGATTGAAAGAGGGAGAGGAGCCGAGAGTTTGAAAGAGCGAGACGAGCCGGGAGTTTGAAACAGGAGCTGGGGGTTTGAAAGAGCGAGAAGAGCCGGGAGTTGTAAAGACCGAGTGGAGCCGGGAGTTTGAAAGAGGAGCCGGGAGTTTGAAAGAGCGAGACGAGCCGGAAGATTGAAAGATCGAGAGGAGCCGAGAGTTTGAAAGAGCGAGAGGAGCCGGGTGTTTGAAAGAGCGAGAGGAGCCAAGAGATTGAATGATCCAGAGGAGCCCGTGGTTTGAAAGAGCGAGAGATGCCTGGAGTTCGAAAGAGCGAATGGTGTCGGGAGTTTGAAAGAGCGTGAGGAGCCGGGGGTTGAAAGATCGAGAGGAGCAGAGAGTTTGAAAGATCGAGAGGAGCCGGGAATTTGAAAGATCGAGAGGAGCCGAGAGTTTTAAAGATCGAGAGGAGCCGGGCGATTGAAAGATCGAGAGGAGCCGGGAGTTTGAAAGATCGAGAGGAGTCGGGAGTTTGAAAGAACGAGAGCAGCCGGGCGATTGAAAGAGCGAGTGGCGCCGGGAGTTTTAAAGATCGAGAGGCGCCGGAATTTGAAAGAGCAAGATGACTCGAGAGTTTGAAAGAGCAAGAGCAACCAGGAGATTGAAAGAGGTCGAGAAGCCCAGAGTTTGAAAGAGCGACAGGAGCCGAGAGTTTGAAATAGTGGGAGGAGCCGCGAGTTTCAAAGAGCGACAGGAGCCGCGAGTTTGAAAGATCGAGAGGAGCCGGGAGTTTGAAGGAGCGAGAGGAGCCGAGAGTTTGAAAGAGCGAGAGGAGCCGAGAGTTTGAAACAGGAGCTGGGGTTTGAAAGAGAGAGAAGAGCCGGGAGTTTTAAAGACCGAGTGGAGCCGGGAGATTGCAAGTGGAGCCGAGAGTTTGAAAGATCGAGTGGAGCCGGGAGTTTGAAAGAGCGAGAGGAGCCGGGAGTTTGAAAGAGCGAGGGGAGCCGGGAGTTTGAAAGAGCGAGAGGAGCCGGGAATTGAAAGATCGAGAGGAGCCGGGAGTTTGAAAGATCGAGAGGAGCCGGGAGTTTGAAAGAGCGAGTGGAGCCGGGGGTTGAAAGATCGAGAGGAGCCGGGAGTTTGAAAGATGGAGAGGAGCCGGGAGTTTGAAAGATCGAGAGGAGCCGGGAGTTTGAAAGATCGAGAGGAGCCGGGGGTTGAAAGATCGAGAGGAGCCGGCAGTTTCAAAGAGCGAGAGGAGCCGGGAGTTTGAAAGATCGAGAGGAGCCGGGAGTTTGAAAAAGCGAGAGGAGCCGGGGGTTGAAAGGTCGAGAGGAGCCGGCAGTTTGAAAGAGCGAGAGGAGCCGGGAGGTTTAAAGATCGAGAGTAGCCGGGAGTTTGAAAGAGCGAAAGGAGCGAGGAGTTTGAAAGAGGAGCTGTGAGTTTGAAAGAGCGAGACGAGCCGGGAGATTGAACGAGTGAGAGGAGCCGAGAGTTTGAAAGAGCGAGATGAGCCGGGCGTTTGAAACAGGAGCTGGGCGTTTGAAAGAGCGAGAAGAGCCGGGAGTTTGAAAGAGCGAGAGGAGCCGGGAGTTTCAAAGAGGAGCTGGGAGTTGAAAGAACGAGAGATGCCTGGAGTTTGAAAGAGCGAAAAGTGTCCGGAGTTTGAAAGAGCGTGAGGAGCCGGGGGGTAGAAAGATCGAGAGGAGCGGGAAGTTTGAACGAGCGAGAGGAGCCGGGAGTTTCAAAGAGCGAGAGGAGCAGGGAGTTTGAAAGAGCGAGAAGAGCCGGGAGTTTTAAAGACCGAGTGGAGCCGGGAGATTGCAAGAGGAGCCGGGAGTTTTAAAGATCGAGAGGAGCCGGGAGTTTGAAAGAGCGAGAGGAGCCGGGGGTTGAAAGATCGAGAGGAGCCGGGAGTTTGAAAGAGCGAGAGGAGCCGGGAGTTTGAAAGATCGAGAGGAGCCGGGAGTTTGAAAGAGCGAGAGGAGCCGGTAATTTGAAAGATCGAGAGCAGCGGGGAGTTTTAAAGATCGAGAGGATCCAGGAGTTTGAAAGAGGAGCTGGGAGTTTGAAAGATCGAGATGAGCCAGGTGTTTGAATGACCGAGAGGAGCCGGGACATAGAAAGAGCGAGAGCTGCCGAGAGTTTGAAAGACCGAGAGGAGCCAAGAGTTTGAATTATCGAGAGGTGCCGGGAGATTGAAAGAGCGAGAGGAGCCGGGAGTTTGAACGAGGTACCGGGAGTTTGAAAGAGCGACAGGAGCCGCGAGTTTGAAAGACCGAGAGGAGCCGGGAGTTTTAAACAGGAGCCGTGAGTTTGAAAGAACGTGAGGAGACGGGTGTGTGAAAGAACGAGACGAGCCGGGAGATTGAAAGAGCGAGAGGAGCCGAGAGTTTGAAAGAGCGAGACGAGCCGGGAGTTTGAAAGAGCGAGACGAGCCTGGAGATTGAAAGAGCGAGATGAGCCGGGAGTTTGAAACAGGAGCTGGGGGTTTGAAAGAGCGAGAAGAGCCGGGCGTTGTAAAGACCGAGTGGAGCCGGGAGTTTGAAAGAGGAGACGGGAGTTTGAAAGAGCGAGACGAGCCGGAAGATTGAAAGATCGAGAGGAGCCGAGAGTTTGTAAGAGCGAGAGGAGCCGGGTGTTTGAAAGAGCGAGAGGAGCCAAGAGATTGAATGATCCAGAGGAGCCCGTGGTTTGAAAGAGCGAGAGATGCCTGGAGTTCGAAAGAGCGAAAGGTGTCGGGAGTTTGAAAGAGCGTGAGGAGCCGGGGGTTGAAAGATCGAGAGGAGCAGAGAGTTTGAAAGATCGAGAGGAGCCGGGAATTTGAAAGATCGAGAGGAGCCGAGAGTTTTAAAGATCGAGAGGAGCCGGGAGTTTCAAAGAGCGAGAGGAGCAGGGAGTTTGAAAGAGCGAGAGGAGCCGGGAGTTTGAAAGAGCGAGAGGAGCCGGGAGTTTCAAAGAGCGAGAGCAGCCGGGTGTTTCAAAGAGCGAGAGGAGCAGGGAGTTTGAAAGAGCGAGAGGAGCCGGGAGTTTCAAAGAGCAAGAGGAGCCGGGAGTTTGAATGAGCGAGAGGAGCAGGGAGTTTCAAAGAGCGAGAGGAGCCGAGAGTTTGAAACAGGAGCTGGGGTTTGAAAGAGAGAGAAGAGCCGGGAGTTTTAAAGACCGAGTGGAGCCGGGAGATTGCAAGTGGAGCCGAGAGTTTGAAAGATCGAGTGGAGCCGGGAGTTTGAAAGAGCGAGAGGAGCCGGGAGTTTGAAAGAGCGAGGGGAGCCGGAAGTTTGAAAGAGGGAGAGGAGCCGGGAATTGAAAGATCGAGAGGAGCCGGGAGTTTGAAAGATCGAGAGGAGCCGGGAGTTTGAAAGAGCGAGAAGAGCCGGGGGTTGAAAGATCGAGAGGAGCCGGTAGTTTGAAAGATCGAGAGCAGCCGGGAGTTTGAAAGATCGAGAGGAGCCGGGAGTTTGAAAGATCGAGAGGAGCCGGGGGTTGAAAGATCGAGAGGAGCCGCCAGTTTCAAAGTGCGAGAGGAGCCGGGAGTTTGAAAGATCGAGAGGAGCCGGGAGTTTGAAAGAGCGAGAGGAGCCGGGAGTTTGAAAGAGCGAGAGGAGCCGGGAGTTTGAAAGATCGAGAGGAGCCGGGAGTTTGAAAGAGCGAGAGGAGCCGGTAATTTGAAAGAACGAGAGCAGCGGGGAGTTTTAAAGATCGAGAGGATCCAGGAGTTTGAAAGAGGAGCTGGGAGTTTGAAAGATCGAGAGGAGCCAGGTGTTTGAATGACCGAGAGGAGCCGGGACATAGAAAGAGCGAGAGCTGCCGAGAGTTTGAAAGACCGAGAGGAGCCAAGAGTTTGAATTATCGAGAGGTGCCGGGACATTGAAAGAGCGAGAGGAGCCGGGAGTTTGAACGAGGTACCGGGAGTTTGAAAGAGCGACAGGAGCCGCGAGTTTGAAAGACCGAGAGGAGCCGGGAGTTTTAAACAGGAGCCGTGAGTTTGAAAGAGCGTGAGGAGCCGGGTGTGTGAAAGAGCGAGACGAGCCGGGAGATTGAAAGAGCGAGAGGAGCCGAGAGTTTGAAAGAGCGAGACGAGCCGGGAGTTTGAAAGAGCGAGACGAGCCTGGAGATTGAAAGAGCGAGATGAGCCGGGAGTTTGAAACAGGAGCTGGGGGTTTGAAAGAGCGAGACGAGCCGGGAGATTGAAAGAGGGAGAGAGCCGAGAGTTTGAAAGAGCGAGACGAGCCGGGAGTTTGAAACAGGAGCTGGGGGTTTGAAAGAGCGAGAAGAGCCGGGAGTTGTAAAGACCGAGTGGAGCCGGGAGTTTCAAAGAGGAGCTGGGAGTTGAAAGAGTGATGGGAGCCGGGAGTTTCAAAGATCGAGAGGAGCCGGGCGATTGAAAGATCGAGAGGAGCCGGGAGTTTCAAAGATCGGGAGGAGCCGGGCGATTGAAAAATCGAGAGGAGCCTGGAGTTTCAAAGAGGAGCTGGGAGTTGAAAGAGCGAGAGGAGCCAGGTTTTTCAAAGATCGAGAGGAGCCGGGCGATTGAAAGATCGAGAGGAGCCGGGAGTTTCAAAGATCGAGAGGAGTTGGGAGTTTGAACGAGCGAGAGGAGCCGGGAATTTGGACGAGCGAGTGGAGCCGGGAGTTTTAAAGATCCAGAGGAGCCGGGAGTTTCAAAGAGGAGCTAGGAGTTGAAAGAGCGAGAGGAGCCAGGAGTTTCAAAAATCGAGAGGAGCCGGGAGTTTGAAAGATCGAGTGGAGTCGGGAGTTTGAAAGAACGAGAGCAGCCGGGCGATTGAAAGAGCGAGTGGAGCAGGGAGTTTTAAAGATCGAGAGGCGCTGGAATTTGAAAGAGCAAGATGACTCGAGAGTTTGAAAGAGCAAGAGCAACCAGGAGATTGAAAGAGGTCGAGAAGCCCAGAGTTTGCAAGAGCGACAGGAGCCGAGAGTTTGAAATAGTGGGAGGAGCCGCGAGTTTCAAAGAGCGACAGGTGCCGGGAGTTTGAAGGAGCGAGAGGAGCCGAGAGTTTGAAAGAGCGAGAGGAGCCGAGAGTTTGAAACAGGAGCTGGGGTTTGAAAGAGCGAGAAGAGCCGGGAGTTTTAAAGACCGAGTGGAGCCGGGAGATTGCAAGTGGAGCCGAGAGTTTGAAAGATCGAGTGGAGCCGGGAGTTTGAAAGAGCGAGAGGAGCCGGGAGTTTGAAAGAGCGAGGGGAGCCGGGAGTTTGAAAGAGCGAGAGGAGCCGGGGGTTGAAAGATCGAGAGGAGCCGGGAGTTTGAAAGAGCGAGAGGAGCCGGGAGTTTGAAAGAGCGAGAGGAGCCGGGGGTTTGAAAGATCGAGAGGAGCCGGGAGTTTGAAAGAGCGATAGGAGCCGGGGGTTGAAAGATCGAGAGGAGCCGGGAGTTTGAAAGATTGAGAGGAGCCGGGAGTTTGAAAGATCGAGAGGAGCCGGGGGTTGAAAGATCGAGAGGAGCCGGCAGTTTGAAAGAGCGAGAGGAGCCGGGAGTTTGAAAGATCGAGAGTAGCCGGGAGTTTGAAAGAGCGAGAGGAGCCGGGGGTTGAAAGGTCGAGAGGAGCCGGCAGTTTGAAAGAACGAGAGGAGCCGGGAGGTTTAAAGATCGAGAGCAGCCGGGAGTTTGAAAGAGCGAGAGGAGCGAGGAGTTTGAAAGAGGAGCTGTGAGTTTGAAAGAGCGAGACGAGCCGGGAGATTGAACGAGTGAGAGGAGCCGAGAGTTTTAAAGATCAAGAGGCGCTGGAATTTGAAAGAGCAAGATGACTCGAGAGTTTGAAAGAGCAAGAGCAACCAGGAGATTGAAAGAGGTCGAGAAGCCCAGAGTTTGAAAGAGCGACAGGAGCCGAGAGTTTGAAATAGTGGGAGGAGCCGCGAGTTTCAAAGAGCGACACGTGCCGCGAGTTTGAAAGAGCGAGAGGAGCCGGGAGTTTGAAAGAGCGGAGGAGCCGGGAGTTTGAAGGAGCGAGAGGAGCCGAGAGTTTGAAAGAGCGAGAGGAGCCGAGAGTTTGAAACAGGAGCTGGGGTTTGAAAGAGCGAGAAGAGCCGGGAGTTTTAAAGACCGAGTGTAGCCGGGAGATTGCAAGTGGAGCCGAAACTTTGAAAGATCGAGTGGAGCCGGGAGTTTGAAAGAGCGAGAGGAGCCGGGAGTTTGAAAGAGCGAGGGGAGCCGGGAGTTTGAAAGAGCGAGAGGAGCCGGGGGTTGAAAGATCGAGAGGAGCCGGGAGTTTCAAAGATCGAGAGGAGCCGGGAGTTTGAAAGAGCGAGAGGAGCCGGGGGTTGAAAGATCGAGAGGAGCCGGCAGTTTGAAAGAGCGAGCGGAGCCGGGAGTTTATAAGATCGAGAGGAGCCGGGAGTTTGAAAGAGCGAGAGGAGCCGGGGGTTGAAAGGTCGAGAGGAGCCGGCAGTTTGAAAGAACGAGAGGAGCCGGGAGGTTTAAAGATCGAGAGCAGCCGGGAGTTTGAAAGAGCGAGAGGAGCGAGGAGTTTGAAAGAGGAGCTGTGAGTTTGAAAGAGCGAGACGAGCCGGGAGATTGAACGAGTGAGAGGAGCCGAGAGTTTGAAAGAGCGAGATGAGCCGGGCGTTTGAAACAGGAGCTGGGCGTTTGAAAGAGCGAGAAGAGCCGGGAGTTTGAAAGAGCGAGAGGAGCCGGGAGTTTCAAAGAGGAGCTGGGAGTTGAAAGAACGAGAGATGCCTGGAGTTTGAAAGAGTGAAAGGTGTCGGGAGTTTGAAAGAGCGTGAGGAGCGGGGGGTAGAAAGATCGAGAGGAGCGGGAAGTTTGATGAGCGAGAGGAGCCGGGAGTTTCAAAGAGCGAGGGGAGCCGGGAGTTTGAAAGAGCGAGAGGAGCCGGGGGTTGAAAGATCGAGAGGAGCCGGGAGTTTCAAAGATCGAGAGGAGCCGGGAGTTTGAAAGAGCGAGAGGAGCCGGGGGTTGAAAGATCGAGAGGAGCCGGCAGTTTGAAAGAGCGAGCGGAGCCGGGAGTTTATAAGATCGAGAGGAGCCGGGAGTTTGAAAGAGCGAGAGGAGCCGGGGGTTGAAAGGTCGAGAGGAGCCGGCAGTTTGAAAGAACGAGAGGAGCCGGGAGGTTTAAAGATCGAGAGCAGCCGGGAGTTTGAAAGAGCGAGAGGAGCGAGGAGTTTGAAAGAGGAGCTGTGAGTTTGAAAGAGCGAGACGAGCCGGGAGATTGAACGAGTGAGAGGAGCCGAGAGTTTGAAAGAGCGAGATGAGCCGGGCGTTTGAAACAGGAGCTGGGCGTTTGAAAGAGCGAGAAGAGCCGGGAGTTTGAAAGAGCGAGAGGAGCCGGGAGTTTCAAAGAGGAGCTGGGAGTTGAAAGAACGAGAGATGCCTGGAGTTTGAAAGAGTGAAAGGTGTCGGGAGTTTGAAAGAGCGTGAGGAGCGGGGGGTAGAAAGATCGAGAGGAGCGGGAAGTTTGATGAGCGAGAGGAGCCGGGAGTTTCAAAGAGCGAGAGGAGCAGGGAGTTTGAAAGAGCGAGGAGAGCCGGGGGTTGAAAGATCGAGAGGAGCCGGGAGTTTGAAAGAGCGAGAGGAGCCGGGAGTTTGAAAGGTCGCGAGGAGCCGGGAGTTTGAAAGAGCGAGAGGAGCCGGTAATTTGAAAGATCGAGAGTAGCCGGGAGTTTTAAAGATCGAGAGGAGCCAGGAGTTTGAAAGAGGAGCTGGGAGTTTGAAAGATCGAGAGGAGCCAGGTGTTTGAATGACCGAGAGGAGCCGGGACATAGAAAGAGCGAGAGCTGCCGAGAGTTTGAAAGACCGAGAGGAGCCAAGAGTTTGAATTATCGAGAGGTGCCGGGAGATTGAAAGAGCGAGAGGAGCCGGGAGTTTGAACGAGGTGCCGGGAGTTTGAAAGAGCGACAGGAGCCGCGAGTTTGAAAGACCGAGAGGAGCCGGGAGTTTTAAACAGGAGCCGTGAGTTTGAAAGAGCGTGAGGAGCCGGGTGTGTGAAAGAGCGAGACGAGCCTGGAGTTTGAAAGAGCGAGACGAGCCGGGAGTTTGAAAGAGCGAGACGAGCCGGGAGAGTGAAAGAGCGAGATGAGCCGGGCGTTTGAAACAGGAGCTGGGGGTTTGAAAGAGCGAGGCGAGCCGGGAGATTGAAAGAGCGAGAGGAGCCGAGAGTTTGAAAGAGCGAGACGAGCCGGGAGTTTGAAACAGGAGCTGGGGGTTTGAAAGAGCGAGAAGAGCCGGGAGTTTTAAAGACCGAGTGGAGCCGGGAGTTTGAAAGAGGAGCCGGGAGTTTGAAAGAGCGAGACGAGCCGGGAGATTGAAAGATCGAGAGGAGCCGAGAGCTTGAAAGAGCGAGACGAGCCGGGAGTGTGAAACATGAGCTGGGGGTTTAAAAGAGCGAGAAGCGCCGGGAGTTTTAAAGACCGAGTGGAGCCGGGAGTTTGAAAGAGGAGCTGGGAGTTTGAAAGAGCGAGACGAGCCGGGAGATTAAAGATCGAGAGGAGCCGAGAGTTTGAAAGAGCGAGAGGAGCCGGGTGTTTGAAAGAGCGAGAGGAGCCAAGAGATTGAATGATCCAGAGGAGCCCGTGGTTTGAAAGAGCGAGAGATGCCTGGAGTTCGAAAGAGCGAAAGGTGTCGGGAGTTTGAAAGATCGAGAGGAGCCGAGAGTTTGAAAGATCGAGAGGAGCCGGGAATTTGAAAGATCGCGAGATGCCGGGAGTTTCAAAGAGCGAGAGGAGCCGGGAGTTTCAAAGAGCGAGAGGAGCCGGGAGTTTCAAAGAGCGAGAGGAGCAGGGAGTTTGAAAGAGTGAGAGGAGCCGGGAGTTTCAAAGAGCGAGAGGAGCCGGGAGTTTGAATGAGTGAGAGGAGCCGGGAATTTGAACGAGCGAGAGGAGCCGGGCGATTGAAAGATCGAGAGGAGACGGGAGTTTCAAAGATCGAGAGGAGCCGGGAGTTTCAAAGAGGAGCTGGGAGTTGAAAGAACGAGAGGAGCCGGGAGCTTGAAAGAGCGAGAGGAGCCGGGAGTTTCAAAGAGGAGCTGGGATTTGAAAGAGCGAGAGGAGCCGGGAGTTTCAAAGATCGAGAGGAGTCGGGCGATTGAAAGATCGAGAGGAGCCGGGAGTTTCAAAGATCGAGTGGAGTCGGGAGTTTGAACGAGCGAGAGGAGCCGGGAATTTGAAAGATCGCGAGATGCCGGGAGTTTCAAAGAGCGAGAGGAGCCGGGAGTTTGAAAGAGCGAGAGGAGCCGGGAGTTTCAAAGAGTGAGAGGAGCCGGGAGTTTCAAAGAGCGAGAGGAGCCGGGAGTTTGAATGAGTGAGAGGAGCCGGGAATTTGAACGAGCGAGAGGAGCCGGGCGATTGAAAGATCGAGAGGAGACGGGAGTTTCAAAGATCGAGAGGAGCCGGGAGTTTCAAAGAGGAGCTGGGAGTTGAAAGAACGAGAGGAGCCGGGAGCTTGAAAGAGCGAGAGGAGCCGGGAGTTTCAAAGAGGAGCTGGGATTTGAAAGAGCGAGAGGAGCCGGGAGTTTCAAAGATCGAGAGGAGTCGGGCGATTGAAAGATCGAGAGGAGCCGGGAGTTTCAAAGATCGAGTGGAGTCGGGAGTTTGAACGAGCGAGAGGAGCCGGGAATTTGAACTAGCGAGAGGAGCCGGGCGATTGAAAGATCGAGAGGAGACGGGAGTTTCAAAGATCGAGATGAGCCGGGAGTTTCAAAGATCGAGAGGAGTCGGGAGTTTGAAAGAATGAGAGCAGCCCGGCGATTGAAAGAGCGAGTGGAGCCGGGAGTTTTAAAGATCGAGAGGAAATTTGAAAGAGCAAGAGGCCTCGAGAATTTGAAAGAGCAAGAGCAACCAGGAGATTGAAAGAGCGAGAGATGCCGAGAGTTTGAAAGAGCGAGAGGAGCCGAGAGTTTGAAATAGTGGGAGGAGCCGCGAGTTTGAAAGACCGACAGGAGTCGCGAGTTTCAAAGAGCGAGAGGAGCCGGGAGTTTGAAAGATCGAGAGGAGCCGGGATTTTGAAGGAACGAGAGGAGCCGAAAGTTTGAAAGAGCGAGAGGAGCCGAGAGTTTGAAACAGGAGCTGGGGGTTGCAAAGAGCGAGATGAGCCGGGAGTTTTAAAGACCGAGTGGAGCCGCGAGATTGCAAGAGGAACCGAGAGTTTGAAAGATCGAGTGGAGCCGGGAGTTCGAAAGAGCGACAGGAGCCGAGAGTTTGAAAGCGCGAGATTACACGGGCGTTTGAAACAGGAGCTCGGGGTTTGAAAGAGCGAGAAGAGCCGAGAGTTTGAAAGAGAGACAGGAGCTGAGAGTTTGAAAGAGCGAGAGGAGCCGTGAGTTTGAAAGTGCGACTGGAGCCGCGACTTTGAAAGAGCGAGATGAGCCGGGAGTTTGAAACAGGAGCTGGGGTTTTGTAAGAGCGAGAAGAGCCGGGAGTTTTAAAGACCGAGTGGAGCCGGGAGATTGGAAGAGGAGCCGGGAGTTTCAAAGATAGAGAGGAGCCGGGAGTTTGAAAGAGCGAGAGGAGCCGGGGGTTGAAAGATCGAGAGGAGCCGGGAGGTTGAAAGAGCGAGAGGAGCCGGTAATTTGAAAGATCGAGAGCAGCCGGGAGTTTTAAAGATCGAGAGGAGCCGGGAGTTTGAAAGAGGAGCTGGGAGTTTGAAAGGTCGAGAGGAGCCAGGTGTTTGAATGACCGTGAGGAGCCGGGACATAGAAAGAGCGAGAGCTGCCGAGAGTTTGAAAGACCGAGAGGAGCCAGGAGTTTGAAACAGGAGCTGGGGTTTTGTAAGAGCGAGAAGAGCCGGGAGTTTTAAAGACCGAGTGGAGCCGGGAGATTGGAAGAGGAGCCGGGAGTTTCAAAGATAGAGAGGAGCCGGGAGTTTGAAAGAGCGAGAGGAGCCGGGAGTTTGAAAGATCGAGAGGAGCCGGGAGGTTGAAAGAGCGAGAGGAGCCGGTAATTTGAAAGATCGAGAGCAGCCGGGAGTTTTAAAGATCGAGAGGAGCCGGGAGTTTGAAAGAGGAGCTGGGAGTTTGAAAGGTCGAGAGGAGCCAGGTGTTTGAATGACCGTGAGGAGCCGGGACATAGAAAGAGCGAGAGCTGCCGAGAGTTTGAAAGACCGAGAGGAGCCAGGAGTTTGAATTATCGAGAGGTGCCGGGAGATTGAAAGAGCGAGAGGAGCCGGGAGTTTGAACGAGGTGCCGGGAGTTTGAAAGAGCGACAGGAGCCGCGAGTTTGAAAGACCGAGAGGAGCCAGGAGTTTTAAACAGGAGCCGGGAGTTTGAAAGAGCGTCAGGAGCCGGGTGTGTGAAAGAGCGAGACGAGCCGGGAGATTGAAAGAGCGAGGGGAGCCGAGAGTTTGAAAGAGCGAGACGAGCCGGGAGTTTGAAAGAGCGAGACGAGCCTGGAGATTGAAAGAGCGAGATGAGCCGGGAGTTTGAAACAGGAGCTGGGGGTTTGAAAGAGCGAGACGAGCCGGGAGATTGAAAGAGCGAGAGGAGCCGAGAGTTTGAAAGAGCGAGACGAGCCGGGAGTTTGAAACAGGAGCTGCGGGTTTGAAAGAGCGAGAAGAGCTGTGTGTTTTAAAGACCGAGTGGAGCCGGGAGTTTGAAAGAGGAGCCGGGAGTTTGAAAGAGCGAGAGGAGCCGGGAGATTGAAAGATCGAGACGAGCCGAGAGTTTGAAAGAGCGAGAGGAGCCGGGTTTTTGAAAGAGCGAGAGGAGCCAAGAGATTGAATGATCCAGAGGAGTCCGTGGTTTGAAAGAGCGAGAGATGTCTGGAGTTCGAAAGAGCGAAAGATGTCGGGAGTTTGAAAGAGCGTGAGGAGCCGGGGGTTGAAAGATCGAGAGGAGCCGAGAGTTTGAAAGATCGAGAGGAGCCGGGAATTTCTATGTCTTTCGCTCTTTTAAAGGGCGAGTGGAGCCGGGAGACTGAAAGAGGAGCCGGGAGTTTGAAAGGGCGTGAGGAGCCGGGATATTAAAGAGCGAGCGGAGCCGGGAGTTTGTAATGGCGAGGGGAGCCGGGTCTGTGAAAAAGCAATCTGAGCCGGGAGACTGAAAGAGCGAAAGGAGCCGGGAGTTTGAAAGTGCGAGAGGAGCCGGGAGTTTGAAAGAGCGAGAGGAGCCGGGAGTTTGAAAGAGCGAGAGGAAACTGGAGTTTGACAGAGGAGCCGGGAGTTTGAAAGAGCGAGAGGAGCAGCGAGTTTAAAAGAGTGTGAGGACCAGGGAGATTGTAAGAGCGCGAGGTGCCGGGAGTTTGAAGGAGCAAGAGGAGTCGGGAGTTTAAAAGAGCGAGAGGAGCCGGGAGTTTTCAACAGGAGCTGGGGGGTTTGAAAGAGCGAGAGGAGCCGGGAGTTTGAAACAGGAGCTGGGGGTTTGAAAGCGCGAGAGGAGCCGGGAGTTTGAAAGAGCGAGAGGACTCGAGAGTTTGCAAGAGCTAGAGCAACCAGGAGTTTTAAAGAGCGAGAGGAGCCGGGAATTTGAAAGAGCGAAGGAAGCCGGGAGCTTGAAAGAGCGAGAGGAGCAACGAGTTTGAAAGAGGTGCCAGGAGTTTGAAAGAGCGAGAGGAGTCGGGAGTTTGAAAGAGCGAGATGAGTCGGGAGTTTGAAAGAGTGTGAAAGAGCGAGAGGAGCCAGAGGTTTGAAAGAGCGAGAGGTGCCGGGAGTTTTAAAGAGTAAGAAGAGCCGGGAGTTTGAAAGAGTGTGAAAGAGCGAGAGGAGCCGGGAGTTTGAAAGAGCGTGAGGAGCAGGGAGTTTGTAAGAGGAGGCGGGAGTTTGAAAGAGGAGTCGGGAGTTTGAAAGCGCGAGAGGAGCCGGGAGTTCGGAAGAGCGAGAGGACTCGAGAGTTTGCAAGAGCTAGAGCAACCAGGAGTTTGAAAGGGCGAGAGGAGCCGGGAGTTTGAAAGAGCGAGAGGAGCCGGGAGCTTGAAAGAGCGAGAGGAGCAGCGAGTTTGAAAGAGCGACAGGAGCCGAGAGTTTGAAAGAGGTGCCAGGAGTTTCAAAGAGCAGTCGAGAGTTTGAAAGAGCGAGACGAGCCGGGTGTTTGAACGAGCGAGAGGAGCCGGGAGTTTGAAAGCGCGCGAGGAGCCGGGAGTTTGAATGAGTGACAGGAGTATGGTGTTTAAAAGAGCGAGAGGAGTCGGGAGTTTGAAAGAGTGAGAAAGAGCGAGAGGAGCCGGGAGTTTGAAAGAGCGAGAGGTGCCGGCAGTTTTAAAGAGTAAGAAGAGCCGGGAGTTTGAAAGAATGTGAAAGAGCGAGAGGAGCCGGGAGTTTGAAAGAGCGAGAGGTGCCGGGAATTTTAAAGAGTAAGAAGAGCCGGGAGTTTGAAAGAGCGAGAGGAGCCGGGAGTTTGAAAGGGCGTGAGGAGCAGGGAGTTTGTAAGAGGAGCCGAGAGTTTAAAAGAGGAGTCGGCAGTTTGAAAGCGCGAGAGGAGCCGGGAGTTTGAAAGAGCGAGATGAGCCGGAAGTTTGAAACAGGAGCTGGGGTTTTTAAAGAGCGAGTGGAGCCGGGAGATTGAAAGAGGAGCCGGGAGTTTGAAAGGGCGTGAGGAGCCGGGATATTAAAGAGCGAGCGGAGCCGGGAGTTTGTAATGGCGAGGGGAGCCGGGTCTGTGAAAAAGCAATCTGAGCCGGGAGACTGAAAGAGCGAAAGGAGCCGGGAGTTTGAAAGTGCGAGAGGAGCCGGGAGTTTGAAAGAGCGAGAGGAGCCGGGAGTTTGAAAGAGCGAGAGGAAACTGGAGTTTGACAGAGGAGCCGGGAGTTTGAAAGAGCGACAGGAGCCGCGAGTTTGAAAGACCGAGAGGAGCCAGGAGTTTTAAACAGGAGCCGGGAGTTTGAAAGAGCGTCAGGAGCCGGGTGTGTGAAAGAGCGAGACGAGCCGGGAGATTGAAAGAGCGAGGGGAGCCGAGAGTTTGAAAGAGCGAGACGAGCCGGGAGTTTGAAAGAGCGAGACGAGCCTGGAGATTGAAAGAGCGAGATGAGCCGGGAGTTTGAAACAGGAGCTGGGGGTTTGAAAGAGCGAGACGAGCCGGGAGATTGAAAGAGCGAGAGGAGCCGAGAGTTTGAAAGAGCGAGACGAGCCGGGAGTTTGAAACAGGAGCTGCGGGTTTGAAAGAGCGAGAAGAGCTGTGTGTTTTAAAGACCGAGTGGAGCCGGGAGTTTGAAAGAGGAGCCGGGAGTTTGAAAGAGCGAGAGGAGCCGGGAGATTGAAAGATCGAGACGAGCCGAGAGTTTGAAAGAGCGAGAGGAGCCGGGTTTTTGAAAGAGCGAGAGGAGCCAAGAGATTGAATGATCCAGAGGAGTCCGTGGTTTGAAAGAGCGAGAGATGTCTGGAGTTCGAAAGAGCGAAAGATGTCGGGAGTTTGAAAGAGCGTGAGGAGCCGGGGGTTGAAAGATCGAGAGGAGCCGAGAGTTTGAAAGATCGAGAGGAGCCGGGAATTTCTATGTCTTTCGCTCTTTTAAAGGGCGAGTGGAGCCGGGAGACTGAAAGAGGAGCCGGGAGTTTGAAAGGGCGTGAGGAGCCGGGATATTAAAGAGCGAGCGGAGCCGGGAGTTTGTAATGGCGAGGGGAGCCGGGTCTGTGAAAAAGCAATCTGAGCCGGGAGACTGAAAGAGCGAAAGGAGCCGGGAGTTTGAAAGTGCGAGAGGAGCCGGGAGTTTGAAAGAGCGAGAGGAGCCGGGAGTTTGAAAGAGCGAGAGGAAACTGGAGTTTGACAGAGGAGCCGGGAGTTTGAAAGAGCGAGAGGAGCAGCGAGTTTAAAAGAGTGTGAGGACCAGGGAGATTGTAAGAGCGCGAGGTGCCGGGAGTTTGAAGGAGCAAGAGGAGTCGGGAGTTTAAAAGAGCGAGAGGAGCCGGGAGTTTTCAACAGGAGCTGGGGGGTTTGAAAGAGCGAGAGGAGCCGGGAGTTTGAAACAGGAGCTGGGGGTTTGAAAGCGCGAGAGGAGCCGGGAGTTTGAAAGAGCGAGAGGACTCGAGAGTTTGCAAGAGCTAGAGCAACCAGGAGTTTTAAAGAGCGAGAGGAGCCGGGAATTTGAAAGAGCGAAGGAAGCCGGGAGCTTGAAAGAGCGAGAGGAGCAACGAGTTTGAAAGAGGTGCCAGGAGTTTGAAAGAGCGAGAGGAGTCGGGAGTTTGAAAGAGCGAGATGAGTCGGGAGTTTGAAAGAGTGTGAAAGAGCGAGAGGAGCCAGAGGTTTGAAAGAGCGAGAGGTGCCGGGAGTTTTAAAGAGTAAGAAGAGCCGGGAGTTTGAAAGAGTGTGAAAGAGCGAGAGGAGCCGGGAGTTTGAAAGAGCGTGAGGAGCAGGGAGTTTGTAAGAGGAGGCGGGAGTTTGAAAGAGGAGTCGGGAGTTTGAAAGCGCGAGAGGAGCCGGGAGTTCGGAAGAGCGAGAGGACTCGAGAGTTTGCAAGAGCTAGAGCAACCAGGAGTTTGAAAGGGCGAGAGGAGCCGGGAGTTTGAAAGAGCGAGAGGAGCCGGGAGCTTGAAAGAGCGAGAGGAGCAGCGAGTTTGAAAGAGCGACAGGAGCCGAGAGTTTGAAAGAGGTGCCAGGAGTTTCAAAGAGCAGTCGAGAGTTTGAAAGAGCGAGACGAGCCGGGTGTTTGAACGAGCGAGAGGAGCCGGGAGTTTGAAAGCGCGCGAGGAGCCGGGAGTTTGAATGAGTGACAGGAGTATGGTGTTTAAAAGAGCGAGAGGAGTCGGGAGTTTGAAAGAGTGAGAAAGAGCGAGAGGAGCCGGGAGTTTGAAAGAGCGAGAGGTGCCGGCAGTTTTAAAGAGTAAGAAGAGCCGGGAGTTTGAAAGAATGTGAAAGAGCGAGAGGAGCCGGGAGTTTGAAAGAGCGAGAGGTGCCGGGAATTTTAAAGAGTAAGAAGAGCCGGGAGTTTGAAAGAGCGAGAGGAGCCGGGAGTTTGAAAGGGCGTGAGGAGCAGGGAGTTTGTAAGAGGAGCCGAGAGTTTAAAAGAGGAGTCGGCAGTTTGAAAGCGCGAGAGGAGCCGGGAGTTTGAAAGAGCGAGATGAGCCGGAAGTTTGAAACAGGAGCTGGGGTTTTTAAAGAGCGAGTGGAGCCGGGAGATTGAAAGAGGAGCCGGGAGTTTGAAAGGGCGTGAGGAGCCGGGATATTAAAGAGCGAGCGGAGCCGGGAGTTTGTAATGGCGAGGGGAGCCGGGTCTGTGAAAAAGCAATCTGAGCCGGGAGACTGAAAGAGCGAAAGGAGCCGGGAGTTTGAAAGTGCGAGAGGAGCCGGGAGTTTGAAAGAGCGAGAGGAGCCGGGAGTTTGAAAGAGCGAGAGGAAACTGGAGTTTGACAGAGGAGCCGGGAGTTTGAAAGAGCGAGAGGAGCAGCGAGTTTAAAAGAGTGTGAGGACCAGGGAGATTGTAAGAGCGCGAGGTGCCGGGAGTTTGAAGGAGCAAGAGGAGTCGGGAGTTTAAAAGAGCGAGAGGAGCCGGGAGTTTTCAACAGGAGCTGGGGGGTTTGAAAGAGCGAGAGGAGCCGGGAGTTTGAAACAGGAGCTGGGGGTTTGAAAGCGCGAGAGGAGCCGGGAGTTTGAAAGAGCGAGAGGACTCGAGAGTTTGCAAGAGCTAGAGCAACCAGGAGTTTGAAAGAGCGAGAGGAGCCGGGAATTTGAAAGAGCGAAGGAAGCCGGGAGCTTGAAAGAGCGAGAGGAGCAACGAGTTTGAAAGAGGTGCCAGGAGTTTGAAAGAGCGAGAGGAGTCGGGAGTTTGAAAGAGCGAGATGAGTCGGGAGTTTGAAAGAGTGTGAAAGAGCGAGAGGAGCCAGAGGTTTGAAAGAGCGAGAGGTGCCGGGAGTTTTAAAGAGTAAGAAGAGCCGGGAGTTTGAAAGAGTGTGAAAGAGCGAGAGGAGCCGGGAGTTTGAAAGAGCGTGAGGAGCAGGGAGTTTGTAAGAGGAGGCGGGAGTTTGAAAGAGGAGTCGGGAGTTTGAAAGCGCGAGAGGAGCCGGGGGTTCGGAAGAGCGAGAGGACTCGAGAGTTTGCAAGAGCTAGAGCAACCAGGAGTTTGAAAGGGCGAGAGGAGCCGGGAGTTTGAAAGAGCGAGAGGAGCCGGGAGCTTGAAAGAGCGAGAGGAGCAGCGAGTTTGAAAGAGCGACAGGAGCCGAGAGTTTGAAAGAGGTGCCAGGAGTTTCAAAGAGCAGTCGAGAGTTTGAAAGAGCGAGACGAGCCGGGTGTTTGAACGAGCGAGAGGAGCCGGGAGTTTGAAAGCGCGCGAGGAGCCGGGAGTTTGAATGAGTGACAGGAGTATGGTGTTTAAAAGAGCGAGAGGAGTCGGGAGTTTGAAAGAGTGAGAAAGAGCGAGAGGAGCCGGGAGTTTGAAAGAGCGAGAGGTGCCGGCAGTTTTAAAGAGTAAGAAGAGCCGGGAGTTTGAAAGAATGTGAAAGAGCGAGAGGAGCCGGGAGTTTGAAAGAGCGAGAGGTGCCGGGAATTTTAAAGAGTAAGAAGAGCCGGGAGTTTGAAAGAGCGAGAGGAGCCGGGAGTTTGAAAGGGCGTGAGGAGCAGGGAGTTTGTAAGAGGAGCCGAGAGTTTAAAAGAGGAGTCGGCAGTTTGAAAGCGCGAGAGGAGCCGGGAGTTTGAAAGAGCGAGATGAGCCGGAAGTTTGAAACAGGAGCTGGGGTTTTTAAAGAGCGAGTGGAGCCGGGAGATTGAAAGAGGAGCCGGGAGTTTGAAAGGGCGTGAGGAGCCGGGATATTAAAGAGCGAGCGGAGCCGGGAGTTTGTAATGGCGAGGGGAGCCGGGTCTGTGAAAAAGCAATCTGAGCCGGGAGACTGAAAGAGCGAAAGGAGCCGGGAGTTTGAAAGTGCGAGAGGAGCCGGGAGTTTGAAAGAGCGAGAGGAGCCGGGAGTTTGAAAGAGCGAGAGGAAACTGGAGTTTGACAGAGGAGCCGGGAGTTTGAAAGAGCGAGAGGAGCAGCGAGTTTAAAAGAATGTGAGGACCAGGGAGATTGTAAGAGCGCGAGGTGCCGGGAGTTTGAAGGAGCAAGAGGAGTCGGGAGTTTAAAAGAGCGAGAGGAGCCGGGAGTTTTCAACAGGAGCTGGGGGGTTTGAAAGAGCGAGAGGAGCCGGGAGTTTGAAACAGGAGCTGTGGGTTTGAAAGAGGGAGAGTTGCCGGGAGATTGAAAGATCGAGAGGAGCCCGTGGTTTCAAAGAGCGAGAGATGCCTGGAGTTTGAAAGAGCGAAATGTGTCGGGAGTTTGAAAGAGCGAGAGGAGCCGGGGGGTTGAAAGATCGAGAGGTGCCGAGAGTTTGAAAGAGGAGCCGAGAGTTTGAAAGAGCGAGCGGAGCCGGCAGTTTGAAAGATCGAGAGGAGCCGAGAGTTTGAAAGAGAAGCCGAGAGTTTGAAAGAGCGACAGGAGCCGCGAGTTTGAAAGAGTGTGAGGACCAGGGAGATTGTCAGAGCGCGAGGTGCCGGGAGTTTGAAGGAGCATGAGGAGCCGGGAGTTTTAAACAGGAGCTGGGGTTTCGAAAGAGCGAGATGAGCCGGGTGTTTAAAAGAGCGAGAGGAGCCGGGAGTTTGAAAGAGGAGACGGGAGTTTGAAAGGGCGTGAGGAGCCGGGTGTGTGAAAGAGCGAGACGAGCCGGGAGTTTGAAAGAGCGAGAGGAGCAGCGAGTTTGAAAGAACGAGAGGAGCCGGGAGTTTGAAAGAGGTGCCAGGAGTTTGAAAGAGTGAGAGGAGTCGGGTGTTTGAAAGAGCGAGATGAGTCGGGAGTTTGAAAGAGTGTGAAAGAGCGAGAGGAGCCAGAGGTTTGAAAGAGCGAGAGGTGCCGGGAGTTTTAAAGAGTAAGAAGAGCCGGGAGTTTGAAAGAGTGTGAAAGAGCGAGAGGAGCCGGAAGTTTGAAAGAGCGTGAGGAGCAGGGAGTTTGTAAGAGGAGGCGGGAGTTTGAAAGAGGAGTCGGGAGTTTGAAAGCGCGAGAGGAGCCGGGAGTTTGAAAGATCGAGAGGACTCGAGAGTTTGCAAGAGCTAGAGCAACCAGGAGTTTGAAAGGGCGAGAGGAGCCGGGAGTTTGAAAGAGCGAGAGGAGCCGGGAGCTTGTAAGAGCGAGAGGAGCAGCGAGTTTGAAAGAGCGACAGGAGCAGAGAGTTTGAAAGAGGTGCCAGGAGTTTCAAAGTGCAGTCGAGAGTTTGAAAGAGCGAGACGAGCCGGGTGTTTGAAAGAGCGAGAGGAGCCGGGAGTTTGAAAGCGCGCGAGGAGCCGGGAGTTTGAATGAGTGAGAGGAGTATGGTGTTTAAAAGAGCGAGAGGAGTCGGGAGTTTGAAAGAGTGTGAAAGAGCGAGAGGAGCCGGGAGTTTGAAAGAGCGAGAGGTGCCGGGAGTTTTAAAGAGTAAGAAGAGCCGGGAGTTTGAAAGAATGTGAAAGAGCGAGAGGAGCCGGGAGTTTGAAAGAGCGTGAGGAGCCGGGAGTTTGAAAGAACGAGAGGAGCCGGGAGTTTGAAAGAGGTGCCAGGAGTTTGAAAGAGCGAGAGGAGTCGGGTGTTTGAAAGAGCGAGATGAGTCGGGAGTTTGAAAGAGTGTGAAAGAGCCAAAGGTTTAAAGAGCGAGAGGTGCCGGGAGTTTTAAAGAGTAAGAAGAGCCGGGAGTTTGAAAGAGTGTGAAAGAGCGAGAGGAGCCGGGAGTTTGAAAGAGCGTGAGGAGCAGGGAGTTTGTAAGAGGAGGCGGGAGTTTGAAAGAGGAGTCGGGAGTTTGAAAGCGCGAGAGAAGCCGGGAGTTTGAAAGAGCGAGAGGACTCGAGATTTTGCAAGAGCTAGAGCAACCAGGAGTTTGAAAGAGCGAGAGGAGCCGGGATTTTGAAAGAGCGAGAGGAGCCGGGAGCTTGAAAGAGCGAGAGGAGCAGCGAGTTTGAAAGAGGTGCCAGGAGTTTGAAAGAGCGAGAGGAGTCGGGAGTTTGAAAGAGCGAGATGAGTCGGGAGTTTGAAAGAGTGTGAAAGAGCGAGAGGAGCCTGAGGTTTGAAAGAGCGAGAGGAGCCGGGAGTTTGAAAGGGCGTGAGGAGCAGGGAGTTTGTAAGAGGAGCCGAGAGTTTAAAAGAGGAGTCGGGAGTTTGAAAGCGCGAGAGGAGCCGGGAGTTTGAAAGAGCGAGAGGACTCGAGAGTTTGCAAGAGCTAGAGCAACCAGGAGTTTGAAAGGGCGAGAGGAGCCGGGAGTTTGAAAGAGCGAGAGGAGCCGGGAGCTTGTAAGAGCGAGAGTAGCAGCGAGTTTGAAAGAGCGACAGGAGCCGAGAGTTTGAAAGAGGTGCCAGGAGTTTCAAAGAGCAGTCGAGAGTTTGAAAGAGCGAGACGAGCCGGGTGTTTGAAAGAGCGAGAGGAGCCGGAAGTTTGAAAGCGCGCGAGGAGCCGGGAGTTTGAATGAGTGAGAGGAGTGTGGTGTTTAAAAGAGCGAGAGGAGTCGGGAGTTTGAAAGAGTGTGAAAGAGCGAGAGGAGCCGGGAGTTTGAAAGAGCGAGAGGTGCCGGAAGTTTTAAAGAGTAAGAAGAGCCGGGAGTTTGAAAGAATGTGAAAGAGCGAGAGGAGCCGGGAGTTGGAAAGAGCGTGAGGAGCAGGGAGTTTGTAAGAGGAGCCGAGAGTTTAAAAGAGGAGTCGGGAGTTTGAAAGCGCGAGAGGAGCCGGAAGTTTGAAACAGGAGCTGGGGGTTTTAAAGAGCGAGTGGAGCCGGGAGATTGAAAGAGGAGCCGGTAGTTTGAAAGGGCGTGAGGAGCCGGGATATTAAAGAGCGAGCGGAGCCGGGAGTTTGTAATGGCGAGGAGAGCCGGGTCTGTGAAAAAGCAATACGAGCCGGGAGATTGAAAGAGTGAGGGGAGCCGGGAGTTTGAAAGAGCGAGAGGAGCCGGGAGTTTGAAAGAGCGAGAGGAGCCGGGAGTTTGAAAGTGCGAGAGGAGCCGGGAGTTTGAAAGAGCGAGAGGAGCCGGGAGTTTGAAAGAGCGAGAGAAACCAGGAGTTTGAAAAAACGAGAAGCGCCGGGAGTTTGAAACAGCTAGAGGTAACTGGATTTTGAAAGCGGAGCCGGGAGTTTGAAAGAGCGAGAGCAGCAGGGAGTTTGAAAGAGGTGCCAGGAGTTTCAAAGAGCAGTCGAGAGTTTGAAAGAGCGAGACGAGCCGGGAGTTTGAAAGAGCGACAGGAGCCGCGAGTTTGAAAGAGCGAGAGGAGCTGGGTTTTTTAAACAGGAGCTGGGTGTTTGAAAGAGCGAGAGGAGCCGGGAGTTTGAAACAGGAGCTAGGAGTTTGAAAGAGCGAGAGTTGCCGGGAGATTGAAAGATCGAGAGGAGCCCGTGGTTTGAAAGAGCGAGTGATGCCTGGAGTTTCAAAGAGCGAAAGGTGTCGGGAGTTTGAAAGAGCGAGACCAGCCGGGAGTTTGAAAGATCGAGAGGAGTTGGAGTTTGAAAGAACGAGAGCAGCCGGGAGATTTAAAGAGCGAGTGGAGTCGGGAGTTTGAAAGATCGTGAGGAGTCGGGAGTTTGAAACAACGAGAGCAGCCGGGAGATTGAAAGAACGAGACCAGCCGGGAGTTTGAAAGATCGAGAGGAGTCGGGAGTTTGAAAGATCGAGAGGAGTCGGGAGTTTGAAAGATCGAGAGGAGTCGGGAGTTTGAAACAACGAGAGCAGCCGGGAGATTGAAAGAACGAGACCGGCCGGGAGTTTGAAAGATCGAGAGGAGTCGGGAGTTTGAAAGATCGAGAGGAGTCGGGAGTTTGAAAGATCGAGAGGAGTCGGGAGTTTGAAAGAACGAGAGCAGCCGAGAGATTGAAAGAGCGAGAGGAGCCGGGAGTTTTAAAGATCGACAGGCGCCGGACGTTTGAAAGAGCAAGAGGAGCCGGGAGGGAGCTTGCATGCGTCCACCCTCGGATAACAAGGACGTTTTCCTGAACAGGAAGGGGAACTATTCGTTGAACATTCAGGTGGTCAGCAACCATTGCATGAAGTACCCTGGCAGCGTGCATGATGCTTTCATACTGGCTTATGCTTTCATCCCCGCTATTTTCGAGGGACACCCCTCCCCGGCTGAGGGGCTGGTTGCTGGGCGACAGGGGTTACCCGTTCCGGTTGTGACTGATGATGCCTATACGGAGGCCACAGACCAACGCAGAGACCCGCTATAATGAGGCCCATGCAGCAACCAGGGGTCTATCTCCCCTCAATTTAAAGCTAGATTTGTTGGTGCTAGACATCACCATCGGAGGAAAAATACTCTCACTGTCCACCCTATCCAATCCTCTGATCATCTTGTATGCCTCAATTAAGTCACCTCTTAACCTTCTTCTCTCTAACGAAAACAGCCTCAAGTCCCTCAGCCTTTCCTCATAAGATCTTCCCTCCATACCAGGCAACATTCTGGTAAATCTCCACTGAACTCTTTCCAATGCTTCCACATCCTCCCTATAATGCAGCGACCAGAATTGCATGCAATACTCCAAATGCGGCCGCACCAGAGTTTTGTACAGCTGCACCATGACCCCATGGCTCCGAAACTCTATCCCTCTACCAATAAAAGGTAACACACCTTATGCCTTCTTAACAACCCTCTCAACCTGGGTGGCAACTTTCAGGGATCTATGTACATGGACACCGACACCTCTCTGCTCATCCACACTGCCAAGAATGCTACCATTAGCCCAGTACTCTGTCTTCCTGTTATTCCTTCCAAAATTAATCACCTCACACTTTTCTGCATTAAACTCCATTTGCCACCTCTAAGCCCAGCGCTGTAGCATATCTATGTCCCTCTGTAACTTGCCAATTAACTCCTACAATCCACTACCACCTGCATGGTAAGCATTAGATCCCACTCCATATTCCAGAAGTCTATAGGCGTAGGCATTTGATCCGGTTTCCAAATATGTCTTTGAAAGTAGGATATCTCACATTCGTATCTGTCTAGAGATTCAGAGACAGATATCAAGAGTGCAAGTC
This sequence comes from Scyliorhinus torazame, assembly GCF_047496885.1. Classification (NCBI taxonomy): domain Eukaryota; kingdom Metazoa; phylum Chordata; class Chondrichthyes; order Carcharhiniformes; family Scyliorhinidae; genus Scyliorhinus; species Scyliorhinus torazame. Next base: position 245,074,727 of record NC_092712.1, read on the forward strand.
AAACATAAAAACAGAACATAAAGAATTAGCAAATAAGGAAGAAGGGACATATTTATACAAAGACATCTTCTGGAGACCATGGGCATACGTATGCTGTAAATCACAATATTTTTATTGTCTGCGCACACATTCAAGTAGTTGTAACAAAATGTACTTTTGGGACAAATTGAGAAATACGTAGCGCCAGAAATTGTCATGCAAACATATGAATCGGCAGCAGAAATAGGCCACTCGGCCCTTCAAGCCTTCTCCACCATTTAATATAATCATGGCTGATCTGATTGTAAACTCAACCCCACATTCCTGCCTACCCCCGTTAACCTTACACCTCCTTGTTAACCAAGAAAATATTGAGCTCTGCCTTAAAAATATTCAAACATTCTGCTTCCACTGCCTTTCTAAACCGTGACCTCTCATTCGTTTCTCCAACAAGAGGAAATATCTTCTCCACATCCACTCTGTAAATACCCCACAGGATCTCAAAAATACCAGTAAAGCTAATGGTGAACACTTATTTCAGTTGATTGTACAACAAATTCAGGTGCAGATTATGAATTAAATGAATATTTCCAAAAGTTGCTGAGTTGTGCAGCTTCATCTTCAGCTTTGAAAAACATCTCGCACTGCTGTGTTGAAATGTATTGAATGGCAGGAAGATGCTTCAAATATGAGGTAATTGCACAATGGAAAATTGTAATTTCAAGTGTAAGCAACCTTTAAAAGACGTGGGCTCTGACAATGAACTACAAATGTGGAATCCTGTTTCTTCAAAGAATGTTCAAGATTTTAAAATGTAATTTTATGTTTATACTTGTGTTTTAATTTTTCTTAATTCAACCTTTCTTTTCTCTCTTGCTAGACGTCAGTTGACATTGAATTCATTTACTCGAAACTACACTTCCTTCACAGCCCTTGTGCCCTTGCACTGTTAATTTTACAATATTTCATTCTGATTGATTAAGGAGATAAACTATTCATCCAGGTGTCTCTTCTTGCTGAAAATTCATCTCTTTGCCCTTTTCCTAAAAATGTATAATTGTGTAAGAGCATATGTAACTAATGCCAGATATCATGGCCTACTACATCATAATCTGGGTCAGTAATAATGTCTTTACTTTATTTTGTTCCTTGCTGAATCAGCAATTATCAACGATAACATGAACACAACATTACAGGAAACAGACTGACCTTCAAGTCCAGATTCTGTAATATTTTGTGCATTATACCTGCTAAACTGCTGTAAAGTGGCATATAAAGTGCATGTCACTTTATGTCACTGTGTTTCAATCAATGAAAATCATATTGATCGGTAATTAAACTTCAGGTTGGTACAGTTGTGTATAAAAACATTTATTGTTCTGGTCTAATGCACCAAGTTTAATTACAGGTGTCCATAAAATTACAAGTTTGTTTTACAAATAAACACTGAATATGATATCAGTCAGAAAACATATACGTGAAAACCAGGAACATTTTAAAAATGTAGACGAATAGACCAGAAATTGCCTGTGGACTAATTTGATAAATTAGTGTTGCAAAGTCTTCTTCACCCATGTAAAAAGGACCTGTGAAGTTTTGGAAAAGAAGTCCAGCTTGTTCTTTTCAGATAAACATCGAGGTATATACCTTATTATTGGTGCACATAGATTTACTCAGGTTTTTTTAGCATATGACCACAACTCTAAAAATCTGTGTTCGCTGAAAAAATTGTTTCTTGGCAAAAAGGATTGATAAGAACCATTCCAGTGTCTACATTTATGCCATTCAGAGGGGATTGAGGTTCAGATATATGGTCCTGAAAAATAAGAATAAGTATTATCAAATAGGATATCCCGATGCATTATTCGAAACAATGCCAGCTTTTAAATATTGTGATATTTAGGCATGTGCAAAATAATTTTCCCCATTCTATATAGACAAGAAAGATATTCTCTGATAAATTTCATGACCTCCTCAAAGAATTCATAGAATTACATTTCATAAAGCACAAATATAGGTATTCCACCCAACCAGTCCATGCTGGTGTTAATGCTGCAAATGAATCTCCCCCAATCCTTGTTCACTTAAATTAGTCAGCATGAACTAATCTATTCTAACCTCTCCTTAAAATGCTATTTGCCTGAATTTGTGATTGGGAGAAATGTAGTAATGTGCACACGCTCACCAATATGGGTAAATAAATTCCTTTTGAATTCTGTGATTTCTTGATGACTATCTTATATTGATAGTTTTTCTCTTCCCCATAAGTGCAAACATTTTCTGTGTCTGTATAGAAAGAAACACACATAGAAACTAGGAGCAGGAATAGCCCATTTGACCCTATGAGCCTGCTCCACCATTCAATTTGATCGTGGCTGATCTGTAATCCAATAGTCCCTCTTTCTCCTCTTATCCCTTGATGTCATTAAATTTTTTTAAATGATCTATCACTTTCTTGAATACATTCACTGACTCGGCCTCCACAGTCGTATGTGGTAGAAAATTCCACAGGTTCACCATCCTCTTGAGCGTATCTCAGTCCTAAATGGTCTCGCCTGTATCCTGAGACTGTGTCCCCGGTTCTAGATTTCCCAACTAGGAAAAGATTCTCCCTGAATCTAGTCTGTTCAGCCCTATTAGAATTTTATACATTTAGAACATAAAACATAGAACAGTACAGCATAGTACAGGCCTATCGACCCACGATATTGTGCTGACCATTTATCCTAATCTAAGATCAACCTAATCAAGGGCAGCATGGTAGCATTGTGGTTAGCACAATTGCTTCAAAGCTCCAGGGTCCCAGGTTCGATTCCTGGCTTGGGTCACTGTCTATGCGGAGTCTGCACGTTCTCCCCTTGTGTGTGTGGGTTTCCTCCGGGTGCTCTAGTTTCCTCCCACAGTCCAAAGATGTGCAGGTTAGGTGGATTGGCCATGCTAAATTGTCCTGAGTGTCCAAAATTGCTTTCAGTGTTGGGTGGGATTGCTGGGTTGTGGGGTCCTTGGGAGGGGTGCTCTTTCCAGGAGCCGGTGCAGCCTCGATGTGCCGAGTGTCCTCCTTCTGCACTGTAGATTCTATGATTCTATGATTTAATCTACACCCCTTCAATTTACTGCCTGTTGAAGAGTTGTGTAAATGTCCCTAATGACTCTGACTCTACCACCTCCGCTGGCAGTGCATTCCACGCACCCACCACTCTCTGTGTAAAGAACCGACCTCTTACATCTCCCCTACACCTTCCTCCAATCACCTTAAAATTATGTCTCCTCATGACAACCATTTCCACCCTGGGGAAAAGTCTCTGGATATCCACTCTATTCATGCCTCTCATCACCTTATACACCTCTATTAAGTCACCTCTTTTCCTTCTTCGTTCCAGTGAGAAAAGCCCCATCTCCCTCAAACTTTCTTCATAAAACATGCCCTCCAGTCCAGGCAGCATCCTGGTAAATCTCCTCTGCACCCACTCCAAAGCATCCACATCCTTCCTGTAATGAGGCGACCAGAACTGGACACAATATTCCAAGTGTGGTCGAACCCGGGTTTTATAAAGCTGCAGCAAAACCTTGTGGCTCATAAACTTGTTAATGAAAGCCAAAACACCATACGCCTTCTTAACAACCCTATCAACCTGGGTGGTGTTAAGGGCCAGGATTTAGAGAACCCCAAAGTGTATCACAAAGTGACCCCCAACTTTTAATAGATTGTGGGAGCACACAGCCCACTGTATAGGTGTGGTAGAACAGAAATGGAAAAGTATTTGTTTAAAGCAAAACAATGTTTATTCTATGAACTCAAGTTAACCTTTTAAAACATATAGTGTACATTAATGGCAACCATTAATTCAAATACAACCCCCAAAGAATACAACACTAAGTAATCCTTAATAACTTCCCAAACAGAAGACAAAAGAAACACCTTTTAACAGAAGCACATTAGGTTTACATTCACTACTGAGAACATTTATAATTCTGAATTCACCAACTGATCAAGAGATAGTCTTTTCATGGCAGAGAGATCAACAGTACACCTGCGCTGTCTGGCTTCAGCTCAAACACTGAAAACAAAACTAAAACGCACCCTGCAGCAAACACCCTAAAACGAAAGTAAAAAGCTGACAGGCAGAACAGCTCCACCCACACTCTGACGTCACTGATAAACACCTATTTCTTAAAGGTACATTCTTAAACACCCATTCCTTAAAGGTACTCTCACATGACAGTGGCAACTTTGAGGGATCTATGTACGTGGACCCCAAGATCCATCTGTTCCTCCACACTTCCAAGAATCCTGCCTTTAACCCTGTACTCAGCATTCAAATTCGACCATCTGCCACTTCTCAGCCCAGCTCTGCATCCTGTCAATGTGTTGTAACCTGCAGCAGCCCTCGACACTATCTACAACTCCACCAACCTTCGTGTCATCGGCAAACTTACTAACCCACCCTTCCACTTCCTCATCGAAGTCACTTATAAAAGTCACAAAGAGCAGAGGTCCCAGAACAGATCCCTGCGGGACACCACTGGTCACCGACATCCAGGCGGAATACTTTCCATCCACTACCTCTCACTGTCGTCTTTGGCCAGCCAATTCTGTATCCAGACAGCCAGATTTCTCTGTATCCTTAACTTTCTGAATGAGCCTACCATGGGGGACTTTATCAAATGCCTTACTGAAATCCACATACACCACATCCACTGCCCGACCTTCAGCAATGTGGTTCGTCACATACTCAAAGAATTCAATGAGGTTTCTGAGGCATAATCTGCCCCCATGCTGACTATAAATTTCAATTAGATCTCCCTAGTAGACCACACCGAGTTGAAGAAAGAAACAAAGTTTTATTCCAATAAATATTATGTACATGGCACGAATGATCCCAGCCGGATCTCTCCCTCTATTGGTATCCCTCCAGTTGGTACCCAAACTGGCGACTTTATACAGAGGTTAGCTATACATGGTTTAGGACTCCCTGCCCCTTTAAGGGGCGTGCTCGTATTCAGCGAGGCTCACGGGGAGTTTAATCACTGCCATTTCGTAAGTCCACATGCGAGTAATGACACCCCTCCCACCCCAAAATCCGAAGAATTCACCGATGACTGTGGCGATGGAGGGTGCTGGACTCGCTTCACCTCCAGCTGTACGTCGTGCACCTGCGGTGCAGGATTGGGTGGTGTGTACCGGGAAGGCGGACACCGCTTCTGATTAGAACGCTGAATCGGAATCTTTGCCGCAGGCTGTTGCACTGTGGACTCTGCATCAGAGACCACCAACAGTTGGGTCTTATCTCTGAATCTGTGCCGACGACCGCTCTTATGTCGGTGTCTTGACCCTCTTGGGGTTCTGATCTGGCTTGCTCAAGAATCAGGTTTGTCTGCACAAAAACTTTTCCTTTTGGGAGGAATTTTACGAATAATTGGTCGCCTGGACCTAATGTAATCCACGTGCTTTTGCATTACTTTACCCCGGACTTGTACTTGGAAGGAAACTGGCCCTGTCTGGCCGATTACAGTCCAAGAGATCCACTGGGGGCCATCTGCAACATTTCAGACACACACTGTGTCACCTGTTAGAAAGAGCCTGGGTGGTCGACGGTAAACGGGCCAACGCCCTTGCAGGTATTGGTTGTGGTGCACCTTCCCACCGATGTCAGGGAAGACCATGCCAAGGCGGGGCCAAAGTCTGTCCCATCATCATCTCAGCCGGGGTCACCCCAGTCATGGTGTGCTGGGTGGTCTTGTAAAAACACAGGAACCGGGCCAGATCCCAAAGACTGTTTTCGTAATCTGCCTTTGAAAGTCTAGACCTCATCTCTGCTAGCCTATTCGAAGCTGGGAGATACGGGGCAGTCTGAATTTGTCATACCCTGTTGGTCTGCAGAAACCCCGAGGACTCTTTGCTCGCAAAAGGTGTGCCATTGTCTGTGACTAACAACCCGAGGATGCCATGGGTGAAAAGACAAATGCAGCTTTTTGATTGTGGCTTTGGTGTGGTCGCCTCCATCTTTTGGACGACGACACGCATAATCCAAAGCAGGACACCATCCTCCACACTAAATTTGAACATCGTGGATGAATAATCCCATCCTCGTCGCCAGTTTAGTAGACCACAAAGGGAGTCCACATGGAGTTGAAGGAAGAAACTAAGGTTTTATTGAAATAACTATTACGTACATGGCATAAAAGATTTCAGCCGGCTCTTTCCTCTGTCGGTACCCAAACTGGCCGACTTTATACAGAAGTTTAGCTGTACACGGTTTAGGGTTCCTCACCCCTTTAACATGAGAGCATATTCAACAAGCTCATGGGGAGTTTAATCATTGCTACTTCTACGTCCCGTGTGGGTTATGACATCTCCTATCCTTCTAAACTCTAGTGAATCTTACGACAGTCCCGTCAACGCTGAGTGAACCACCGCTGAACTCCCTCTATGACAAGTACATCTTTCTTTGGTAGGGAGACCAAAGCTGCATGCAATAGTTCAAGGCCCTATATATTTGGGCAGCACGGTAGCATGGTGGTTAGCACAATTGCTTCACAGCTCCAGGGTCCCAGGTTCGATTCCCAGCTTGGGTCACTGTCTGTGTGGAGTCTGCACGTTCTCCACGTGTGTGCGTGGGTTTCCTCCGGGGGCTCAGGTTTCCTCCCACAGTCCAAAGATGTGCAGGTTAGGTGGATTGGCCATGCTAAATTGCCCTTAGTGTTGGGTGGGGTTACTGGGTTATGGGGATAGGGTGGAGGGACTTAGGTAGGGTGCTCTTTCAAAGAGCCGGTGCAGACTTGATGGGCCGAATGGCCTCCTTCTGCACTGTAAATTCTATGATAATCTATGATAACTGCAGTACGAGAGTCTTACGTCTGAACTCAAATCCTCTTGCAATGAAGGTCAACATCCAATTTGCCTTTCTAATTGCTTGCTATACTTGCCTCTCCATTTATATTGACTGATGTACAAGGACAACTAGATCCCTTAGTACATCAGCACTTCCCAATATAGAACATAAAACAGGACAGCACAGTGCTGACCCTTTAGCCCTTGATGTTGTGCCAACCATTTATCCTAATCTAAGATCAACCTAACCTACACCCCTTCAATTTACTGCTGTCCATGTGCCTGTCCAAGAGTTGCTTAAATGTCCGGAATGACTCTGACTCCACCACCTCTGCTGGAAGTGCATTCCACACACCCACCACTCTCTGTGTAAAGAACCTACCTCTGACATCTCCCCTAGACCTTCCTCCAATCACCTTAAAATGATGTCCCCTTGTGACAGCCATTTCTACCCTGAGGAAAAGTCTCTGGCTATCCACTCTATCACCTTGTACACCGCTATCAAGTCATCTCTTCGTTCCAGTGAGAAAAGCCCTAGCTCCCTCAACCTTTCTTCATAAATCGTGCCCTCCAGTCCAGGCGGCACCCTGGTAAATCTCCTCTGTACCCTCTCCAAAGCATCCACATCCTTCCTATAATGAGGCGACCAGAACTGGACACAATATTCCAAGTGTGGTCTAACTAAAGTTTTATAAAGCTGCAGCAAAACCTCGCAGCTGTTATACTCAATCCCCCTGTTAATGAAAGCCAACACACCATACGCCTTCTTAACAACCCTTTCAACCTGGGTGGCAACTTTGAGGGATCTATGTACGTGGACCCCAAGATCCCTCTGTTCCTCCACACTTCCAAGAATCCTGCCTTTAACCCTGTATTCAGCATTCAAATTCGACCTTCCAAAATGAATCACTTCACATTTGTCAAGGTTGAACTCCATCTGCCACTTCTAGGCCCAGCTCTGCATCCTGTCAATGTCCTGTTGTAACCTGCAACAGCACTCAACACTATCAACAACTCCTCCAACCTTTGTTCATCGGCAAACTTATTAACCCACCCTTTCACTTCCTCATCCAAGTCATTTATAAAAACCACAAAGAGCAGAGGTCCCAGTACAGATCCTTGCGGGACACCATTGGTCACCGACCTCCAGGCGGAATTCTTTCCATCCACTACCACTCGCTGTCTTCTTTTCGCCAGCCAATTCTGTATCCAGACAGCCAAGTTTCCCTGTATCCCATGCCCCCTCACGTTCTGAATGAGCCTACCACGGGGACCTTATCAAATGCCTTACTGAAATCCATATACACCACATCCACTACCAAACCTTCATCAATGTCACATCCTCAAATAATTTAATGAGGCTTGTGAGGCATGACCTGCCCCTCACAAAGCCATGCTGACTATCTTTAATCAAACTATGTTTTTCTAAATAATCATAAACCCTATCTCTCAGAATCCTTTCCAATGTTTTGCTCACCACAGATGTAAGACTGATGGGTCTGTAAACGCTTTGGGGTTTTCCCTAATCCTTCCCGCCAGGGCTTTTTCATGCCGCCTTTTAGTTTTCCTCAGTCCATTTTTGAGTTCCTTCCTGGCTACCTTGTAACCCTCTAGAGCCGGGTAAGATCCTTGCTTCCTCAACCTTACATAAGATTCCTTCTTCCTCTTGACTAGACGCTCCACTTCTCTTGTCATCCAATGCTCCTTCACCTTACCAGTCCTTCCTCGTCTTAGTGGGGCAAAACTATTCAGCACTCGCAGCAAGTGCTCCTTAAACAATCCCCACATTACTGTTGTGCATTTCTCCAAGAACAATTGTTCCCACTTTATGCTCCTGTATAATAGCAGTATAATTTCCCCTCCCCCAATTAAATACCTTCTCATACTGTGTGTTCCTATCCCTCTCCATGACTATGGTAAAGATCAAGGAGTTGTGGTAACTGTCACCGAAATGCTCTCCTACCGAGACATCTGACACCCGGCCTGGTTCATTGCCGAGCACCAAGTCCAATATGGCCTCCCCCCTAGTCGGCCTATCTACATATTGAGTCAGGAGTCCTTCCTATACACACCTGACAAAATCTGCTTCATCCAAACCATTTGCACTAAGGAGGTTCCAGTCAATATTAGGGAAGTTCAAGTCACCCATGGCAACAACTCTGTTACTTCTGCACTTTTGCAAGATCTGCCGCCCAATCTGTTCCTCCATCTCTCTGCTGCTATTGGGGGGTCTATAGAAAAATAAAATGGCTGCTCCTTTCTTGTTTCTGACTTCCACCCATACTGACTCAGTAGACAAACCCTCCTCAACTAACTCCTTTCCTGCAGCTGTGGTGCACTCCCTAATTTAACAGTACCACGCCCCCTCCTCTTTTACCTTCCTCCCTATTCGTCTGAAAACATTTAACCCCTTGGAACACCTAACAACCATTCCTGCCCCTGTGAAATCTATGTCTCCGTAATGGCCACAACATCGTAGGTCCAAGTACTGATCCATGCTCTAAGTTCATCTCCCTTATTCTTGACACTCCTTGCATTGAAACAGACAAACATTAACCCATTCCACTGAGTGCAACTTTGCCTCATCAACTGCCTATCCTTCCTCACAGACTTGCTGCATAATATTTCTGCCTGTTCAACAGCTACCCTATCCTCTGATCCATAGCTCTGGTTCCCACCCCCCTGCCAAACTAGTTTAAACCATCCCGAAGAGCTCGAGCAAACCTCCCACCCAGGATATTGGTGCCTCTAAAGTTTAGGTGCAATTCGCCCTTCCTGTACAGATCCCACCTTCCCCAGAAGATATCCCAATGATCCACATATCTGAAGCCTTCCCACCTGCCCCAGCCCTGCAGCCACGTGTTCAGCTGCACTCGCTGTCTGTTCCTTGTCTCACTTGCACGTGGCACCGGTAGCAATCCTGAGATCACTACTCTGCTTGTCCTGCTCTTTAGCTTCCAACCTAACTCCGTAAAATCACATTTAGATCCTCATCCCTTGTCTTAGCTATGTGCACAACGAATTCTGGTTGCTCCCCTTCCCACTTTAGAATCCTGTAGACTCGATCCGAGACTTCCCTGGCCCTGGCACTCGGGAGGCAACATCCCTTCCGGATGTCTTGATCGCGACCACAGAATCTCCTATCCATTCCCCTAACCATTGAGTCTCCTATCACTATTGCTTTTCTATTCTCCCCCCTTCCCTTCTGAGTCATAGAGCCAGACTCAGTGCCAGAGACCTGGCCGCTAGGGTCTTCTCCCGGTGGGTCACCCTCCCAACAGCATCCAAAATGGTATTCTTGTTTTGAAGGGGAACGGCCACGATGGATCCCTGCAATGTCTGCCCGTTCGTTTTCCTTCCCCTGACTGTAACCCAGCTACTCTTGTCCTGTACCTTGGGTGTGGCTACCTCCCTGTAACCCTTCTCTATTCCCCCCTCTGCCTCCCGGATGATCCGAAGTTCATCCAGCTCCAGCTTAAATAATACTGGACCAAATTGTCTGCCTGTCGACGCCGCAAACGTGAACCATGATTGGGCAGAGAATCGGGCGTCCGGCTAAAAATTGAGGTCTGTGCCCAACGCCGAATCAGGCGCCATGCTCCAGTCCCTCGCTGGGGTGATAATGAAGATCACGTCCCGCACCAACACCGGCATGCAAATCTGACATTTACATTCATTTAATTGTGATTAGCACTTTTGATCCACTATGCTTCAGGCCTCCGTGATGCTCTGCCACTCTTAGGCAGAAGCCACTCGGGCACGATTTATTACAGGTATTTACGAGCGTGGACTGGTCGCATAGCTGCTGAGGAGAGAGAAGGTAAGCAAAGTTTGAAAAATGTTAAAAATTGTATCGCTTGCTGAGGGCTGGCTGCCTGGGCCAGAAGGAGTAACAGGGAACAACTTGCTGACAGCTCCATGGATTCTGGGTGTCCCCTTCAAGATCGGGTGGCCTGGCTCAGACCGCCATTGCTGCAGCATTTGACTTAAATGCACTCAATCGTTACAAGTTACAGGGCCCTGGCTGCTCACTCGGCTAACTGCTCACTGTGTCTTGTCAATGTTCACAGAGCCTCTGGTAATTTGGGAGCGCATCCAGGCCACACCTCAGACCCCACCTGACCCATCAACAGGATGGGCGTGGCCAGGTTCAATCAATTGCACACCAGTACCTGGCACTCCTCAGTGCACTCAACATTGCACTGGAAGCAGGAGAATAGCAGCAGTCACCCCAAAGAAAGGACACATGCACCTTGGCCTTTGGCACCCTCCCTGGTACACTGCCCCTCTCAGGGCTAGGCCTCACCAGTCACACTATCAGTTAGGACACTCCGCCAGACCACCATCAGTTTCCAAACCCTGCTTGCCCACTGCACCCCTGATGCTATCCATCCTACCTCTGATCAGGTTGTCACAACCAGTGTTTCACACTCAGGACCCATATCATACTACATCTACGCTCCCAGCAGATACACACTTCTCGGCCTCACCCCCATCTGTATGGCCTGCACATCACACAGCATGGAGGCACACCATGACGTACATAGGAACATACACATAGAAAATAGAAGCAAGAGGAGGCCTTTTGGCCCTTCAAGCCTGCTCCGCCATTCATTATGATCATGGTTGATCATCAGATTCAATACTCTGATCCTGCCTTGCCCCCAAAGCCCGTGATACCTTTAGACCGAAGCGCTGTATCTAATTCCTTCTTGAAATTACACGTTTTCGCCTCAACTACTTTTTGTAGTAGCGGACTCCACAGATTCACCACACTCTAGGTGAAGAAATTTCTCCTCACCTCAGTCCTAAAAGGTTTACCCCTTATCATCAAGCTATGACCCCTCGTTCTGGATTCCCCTACATCTGGAATATTCTTTCTGAATCTACCCTGTCAAATTCTGTTAGAATTTTCTACGTTTCTATGAGATCTATCACTTTTCTAAATTCCAATGAATATAATCCTAACCGATTTAGTCCCACCAGCCCAGGGATCAGCCTGGTAAATCTTCGCTGCACTCGCACTCCCTCCATAGCAAGAATATTCTTCATCAGATAAGGACACCAAAACTGCACACAATACTCCAGGTGTGGCCTCACCAATGTCAAAGAACAAAGAACAAAGAACAAAGAAATGTACAGCACAGGAACAGGCCCTTCGGCCCTCCAAGCCCGTGCCGACCATGCTGCCCGACTAAACTACAATCTTCTACATTTCCTGGGTCCGTATCCTTCTATTCCCATCCTATTCATATATTTGTCAAGATGCCCCTTAAATGTCCCTATCGTCCCTGCTTCCACTACCTCCTCCAGTAGCGAGTTCCAGGCACCCACTACCCTCTGCGTAAAAAACTTGCCTCGTACATCTACTCTAAACCTTGCCCCTCTCACCTTAAACCTATGCCCCCTAGTAATTGACCCCTCTACCCTGGGGAAAAGCCACTGACTACCCCTCTGTCTATGCCCCTCATAATTTTGTATACCTCTATCAGGTCTCCCCTCAACCTCCTTCGTTCCAGTGAGAACAAACCGAGTTTATTCAATCGCTCCTCATAGCTAATGCCCTCCATACCAGGCAACATTCTGGTAAATCTCTTCTGCACCCTCTCTAAAGCCTCCACATCCTTCTGGTAGTGTGGCGACCAGAATTGAACACTATACTCCAAGTGTGGCCTAACTAAGGTTCTATACAGCTGCAACATGACTTGCCAATTCTTATACTCAATGCCCCGGCCAATGAAGGCAAGCATGCCGTATGCCTTCTTGACTACCTTCTCCACCTGTGTTGCCCCTTTCAATGACCTGTGGACCTGTACTCCTAGATCTCTTTGACTTTCAATACTCTTGAGGGTTCTACCATTCACTGTATATTCCCTACCTGCATTAGACCTTCCAAAATGCATTACCTCACATTTGTCCGGATTAAGCTCCATCTGCCATCTCTCCGCCCAAGTCCCCAGACAATCTAAATCCTGCTGTATCCTCAGACAGTCCTCATCGCTATCCGCAATTCCACCAACCTTTGTGTCGTCTGCAAACTTACTAATCAGACCAGTTACATTTTCCTCCAAATCATTTATATATACTACAAAGAGCAAAGGTCCCAGCACTGATCCCTGTGGAACACCACTGGTCACAGCCCTCCAATTAGAAAAGCATCCCTCCATTGCTACTCTCTGCCTTCTATGGCCTAGCCAGTTCTGTATCCACCTTGCTAGCTCACCCCTGATCCCGTGTGACTTCACCTTTTGTGCTAGTCTACCATGAGGGACCTTGTCAAAGGCCTTACTGAAGTCCATATAGACAACATCTACTGCCCTACCTGCATCAATCATCTTAGTGACCTCCTCGAAAAACCTATACAATTGAAGTTAAAACATTCCTATTCCTATACTCAAGTCCTCTCGCTTTGAATGTCAACATACCATTTGTCTTCTTTACTGCCTGCTGTACCTACGCACTTACTTTCAGTGACTGGTGCACGAGGACGCTAAGGTCTCACTGAGTATCGACCTCTCTCATTTTACACCTATTCAAATAATAATCTTATTTTTGCCACCGAAATGGATAACTTCACATTTATCCACGTATATTGCATCTGCAATGCATATGCCCACTCACTCAGCCTGTCCAAATCCCGCTGAAGCATCTCTGCATCCTCCTCACAGCTCACCCTCCCATCCAACTTTGTATCATCTGCAAATTTGGAGATAATACACTTAGTTCCCTTGTTCAAATCATTAATATACAATGTGAACAGTTGGGGTCCGAGCACATATCCCTGCGGTACCCCACTAGTCACTGCCTGCCAATTGGAAATAGACCCGTTTCTGCCACTTTTTGTTTCCTATCTGCTAACCAGCTTTCAATCCATCTCAAGACACTACCCGCAATCCCATGCGCTTTAACTTTACATAGTAATCTACTATGTGAGACCATGTCGAAAGCCTTCTGAAAGTCTAAATAAACCAGACCCTTTCCACCACACAGCCAAATGCAACCCTGCTGGCGGGATAAAATACGGCCCACCCAATGAGGATACCCACAGTATTTACCACTGGGGAGACAGGAAAAGGGTCACAGAGCCTATCGCCGACACGGGTTTCGGCAGCCACCAGTACCTCTGTTGACAGGGATAGGTGGTGAGGATAGAGGCTCCCCACATCATAGGCCCAGTGCCACTCACTGATGGGGACAGGGATGCAGCGTGGAAGGCAACATATTGGGGCACAGCTGAGGTGTGGGGGTGGAGTGGAGCTGAAGTGCAACTGAGGGTCACCATGTAGCCTGTTGGATCTGGGTGGGCAAGCGATTGAAAATGAAATGAAATGAAAATGAAATTTGCTTATTGTCACAAGTAGGCTTCAAATGAAGCTACTGTGAAAAGCCCCTAGTCGCCACATTCCGGCGCCTGTTCGGGGAGGCTGTTACGGGAATCGAACCGTGCTGCTGGCCTGCCTCGGTCTGCTTTCAAAGTCAGCGATTTAGCCCTGTGCTAAACAGCCCCGATTACTCATCTTGCTAACATGTCTTCCCTTTCCCAACCCCTGCAGAGAATTAATAGAGCAGGAAAGATTGCTATCTTCCTGGATGCAATGAGGCTGGAGGCACAGGGCCTACTCGGGGAAGACCCTGCATAAGAGCAAGGGCCAGCCGGTGAGGCTCAAGTGCCAGCCCTCCAACAGGCCGAGCAGGGATGCGAAGGAAGCTCCACGTCAGGCCACGTGTATACCGTCAGCACTTGTCATTCAAGGAGATACCGGACCACCTGTGCCACCAAAGATTTTGACTAACCGGGGAGACCATGTGCCATTTGTGTCAGATGATAGCGCAACTGGCATGGGGTATGGATGCGGATACCCGCTCCCTTTGGCCGTCAAGGTGATGGTCGCCCTGCACTTTTATGCCTCTGGGTATTTCCAGCGGCCCATCGAGGACATGTCTGGGATCTCCACACTGTGACAGATGTCCTGTGCACCCAGGTAACACACAGTATAAATGTCAATCTGGACCAAGCGCACCAGGATGCCCGGGCATCAGGATTCACCGCCATCACTGCATGCCCCAAGTGTTAGATTTGGTTGTGGGAGAGCACTTTGGAGATAGTGAGCACAAGCCGGTGACTTTCACTATAGCAATGGAGAGGGAAAGGAACATACGGCAGGGCAAGGTTTATAACTGGGGGAAGGGTAATTACGATGCGATTAGGCAAGGATTGGGGAGCATAAGATGGAAACAGGAACTGTCAGGGATAGGCACAATTGAGATGTGGTGCTTGTTCAAGGAGCAAATGCTGCATGCCCTTGATATGTATGTCCCTGTCAGGCAGGGAGGAAATGGTCGAGTGAGGGAACCATGGTTTACAAAAGAGGTTGAATGTCTTGTCAAGAGGAAGAATGGGGCTTATGAAAGGATGAGAAAACAAGGTTCAGTTAGGGCACTTGAGGGATACAAGATAGCTAGGAAGGAGCTCAAGAAAGGGCTTAGGGGAACTAGGAGGGGGCATGAGAAGTCATTGGCGGGTAGGATCAAGGAAAACCCCAAGGCTTTTTATGTGAGGAATAAAAGAATGACCAAGGTGAAGTTAGGGCCGGTCAAGGACTGTAGTGGGAACGTGTGCATGGAGTCTGAAGATATAGGAGAGGCTCTAAATGAATACTTTTCTTCAGTGTTCACAAAGGCGAGGGGCCATGTTGTTGAGGAGGATAGTGCGATACAGGCTGGTAGGCTGGAGGAGGTAGATATTCGGAAGGAAGATGTGTTAGAAATTTTGAGAAGCCTGAGGATAGATAAGTCCCCGGGCCTGATGGGATATATCCTAGGATTCTTTGGGAGATGGGGGATGAGACTGCTGAGCCTTTGGCTTTGATCTTTATGTCCTCACTATCGACAGGAATAGTGCCAGAAGACTGGAGAGAGGCGAATGTTGTCCCCTTGTTCAAGAAAGGGAATAAGTATAACCCTGGAATTATAGGCCGGTTAGTCCCATTTCGGTCATAGGTAAATTATTCAAAGGGTCCTGAGGGATAGGATTTATGATCATTTGGAAAGATATAGCTTAATCCAGGATAGTCAGCACGGATTTATGAGGGGTAAGTCTTGCCTCACAAGTTTGATTTTATTGTTTGAGGAGGTAACTAAGTACATAGATGAAGATAGAGCAGTTGATGTCGTATACATGGATTTTAGTAAGGCGTTTGTCATGTGAGAGTTCCTTTAAGAAATGGATGTTTATAAATGGGGGTGTATATAAATATCTGTAGTGATGTCAGAGAGTGGGCAGAGCTGGGCTGTCTGTCAGCTTTTTACTTTTGTTTTAGGCTGTTTGCTGCAGGGTGTGTTTTAGTTTCGTTTTCAGTGTTGGAGCTGACGCCAGGCAGAGCAGGTGTAATGTTGTTCTCTCTGTCATGAAAATACTATCTCTTGATCATTTGGTGAATTCAGAATTATGAATGCTCTCAGTAGTGAATGTAAACTTAATGTCGTTCTGTTAAAAGGTGTTTCTTCTGTCTTATGGATGTTGTTTGGGAAGTTATTAAGAATTACTTAGTGTTGTGTTCTTTGGGGGTTGTATTTAAATTGGTGGATGCTAAGATGTTCACTGTGTGTTTTAAAAAGGTTAACTTGAGTTCATAGAATAAACATTGTATTGCTTTAAAAATACTTTTCCATTTCTGCTCTAACACACCTGTAGAGGGGGCCATGGGCTCTCCATACCACAATCTATTAAAAGTTTGGGTCAGGTGAACTCCATGATACACTTTAGGGTTCTCTAAATCCTGGCCCATAACAAATTGGGGGCTCGAGGGGGATAAAAGTCTATCTATTGGATTGGCTTTGTGAACTTAAAGATACGGCAGGGCAAGGTTTATAACTGGGGGAAGGGTAATTACGATGCGATTAGGCAAGGATTGGGGAGCATAAGATGGAAACAGGAACTGTCAGGGATAGGCACAATTGAGATGTGGTGCTTGTTCAAGGAGCAAATGCTGCATGCCCTTGATATGTATGTCCCTGTCAGGCAGGGAGGAAATGGTCGAGTGAGGGAACCATGGTTTACAAAAGAGGTTGAATGTCTTGTCAAGAGGAAGAATGGGGCTTATGAAAGGATGAGAAAACAAGGTTCAGTTAGAGCACTTGAGGGATACAAGATAGCTAGGAAGGAGCTCAAGAAAGGGCTTAGGGGAACTAGGAGGGGGCATGAGAAGTCATTGGCGGGTAGGATCAAGGAAAACCCCAAGGCTTTTTATGTGAGGAATAAAAGAATGACCAAGGTGAAGTTAGGGCCGGTCAAGGACTGTAGTGGGAACGTGTGCATGGAGTCTGAAGATATAGGAGAGGCTCTAAATGAATACTTTTCTTCAGTGTTCACAAAGGCGAGGGGCCATGTTGTTGAGGAGGATAGTGCGATACAGGCTGGTAGGCTGGAGGAGGTAGATATTCGGAAGGAAGATGTGTTAGAAATTTTGAGAAGCCTGAGGATAGATAAGTCCCCGGGCCTGATGGGATATATCCTAGGATTCTTTGGGAGATGGGGGATGAGACTGCTGAGCCTTTGGCTTTGATCTTTATGTCCTCACTATCGACAGGAATAGTGCCAGAAGACTGGAGAGAGGCGAATGTTGTCCCCTTGTTCAAGAAAGGGAATAAGTATAACCCTGGAATTATAGGCCGGTATGTGAGGGGTGAGCATATTGTGGTTGCTTTTCAGGTGTGGTATTTTAGTTTAAGTAGGGAGTGTGTTGTGGACAATGGCTCTTTCAGAGGCTCTGAAGTTTTTGGTGGTAGAGACGGACAGAGGCTAAAAGCAGAAAGGTTGAGGGTGCTAGGCCTTTTCTCATTTGAATGGAGAAGGATGAGGGGCGACTTGATAGAGGTTCATCAGATGATATGGGGAATAGATAGAGTAGACAGTCAGAGACTTTTTCCCTGGGTGGAAATAACCATTAGAAGGGGACATAAATTTAAGGTGAATGGTGAAAGATATAGGGGGGATGTCAGAGGTAGGTTCTTTATCCCGAGATTAGTGGGGACATGGAATGCACTGCCTGTGGAAGTAGTTGAGTCGGAAACATTAGGGACCTTCAAGTGGCTATTGTATAGGTACATGGATTACGGTAAAATGATGGGGTGTAGATTAATTTGTTCTTAATCTCGGACAAAAGTTCGGCACAACATTGTGGACCAAAGGGCCTGTTCTGTGCTGTATTTTTCTATGTTCTATGTTCTATGTTCAGACTGTTAGATTTGGCAAAAACATTGCAGTTAACATTACCTGATAAAATGCAAAATGGTGAGGTAGTTATGGCGGTGGCTATGCATTTAAAGTTGCCTGAGATACAGGTTGACTCATTGGAAATGGCAAAAATTCAATTACAAATTAAACAAATGGAACATGAGAAAGAATGAAAGCAGCTTGAATACGAAAGAGAGAGAGAGGAAAAAGAGTGAGAAGAAAGGAAAACAGAAATAATAGCCCTAGCAGAACAAAAAGAAAGAGAAAGGGAGATACAGATCAGGGTAAAAGATAAAGTGAGAGAGTTTGAACTTCAGAAAACGGCCATGAAACATGACAGTCAGTTAAAATTGGCAGGCGTAAAGGGAAACGTACAGTTGCATGATAGTGATGAGGACAGTGAGAATGAGCGTCATAGCCGAAGGCTTGGTGGGGATCTATTTAAATATGTCCAAGCATTGCCAAGGTTTGACGAGAAGGAGGCAGAAGCCTTTTTCATTTCATTTGAGAAGGTTGCTAAAAAATGAAATGGCCACAGGACATGTGGGTATTACTGATTCAAACAAAGCTGATTGGTAGAGCTAGTGAAGTGTTTGCATCACTACCGGAGGAGGCATCTGGGTCGTATGAGAAGGTGAAAATATCCATCTTAGGTGCATATGAACTACTGCCTGAAGCCTACAGACAACGTTTTAGAAATTTAAGGAAAGACATACATGTCAAACATACATGGAGGTTGAAAGAATCAAACAGAGTAATTTTGATAGGTGGTAAGGGCTTTGAAAATAGACCAAATGTATGAAGCTCTGAGAAATTATACTTTTGGAGGAGTTTAAAAATTCAATTCCTGATGTAGTGAGAACTCATGTGGAAGAACAGAGGGTTGAAACTGCGAGATTAGCAGCAGAAATGGCAGATGATTATGAATTAGTTCATAAATCAAAGCTTGGTTTCCGCCATCTGTTTCAGCCTGTGAGAAATACTCAAGTGCTAAAAGTAAAGGTGATCTGATGGGAGATAATAAGGAGGGTGTACCTCAGACTAAAAAGTAAATCCAGGACGGTGGAAAAGAAATGAAAAATATCAAATGTTGTCACTGTAATAAACTAGGCCATGTAAAGTCACAGTGTTGGTGGTTGAAGAAAAGCACTGGGAAGGCTGATGCGGTAAAACAGGATAAGACAGTGGGGTTTGTTAAAGTGGTAAAGGAAAGCCCAAGTGAAGCGAATGAGGTGCAAAAGACTGTACAGCCTGATCGAGAGGTGATTGATAAGAGGGTGCCAGATCTGTTTAAAGAATTTACTTATGTAGGTAACGTTTACTCATGTGTATCAGGAGGAGCAGGTAAAGAAGTCACAATTTTAAGAGATTGTCAATCTTTAATGGTAAGATATGAGGAGTAATGTAGTTTGGGAAGAATGTTGCCAGAAAAGGTGGTAATATGTGGAATTCAGGGTGAGAAGAGTAGTGTTCCATTATATAAGGTAAGGTTGGAAAGTCCAGTGAAGAGTGGTGAAGTGGTAGTAGGAGTAATAAAGAAACTATCTTGTCCAGGAATACAGTTTATCTTGGGTAATGATATAGCTGGATCGCAGGTGGGAGTGATGCCTACTGTGGTTGATAAGCCAGTGGAAAATCAGACAACTGAAGTGTTGAAGGACGAATATCCTGGGATTTTTCCGGATTGTGTAGTGACAAGGTCGCAAAGTCACAGATTAAAACAAGAGGAGAAATCAAAGAGTGAAGATGACGCTGAAGTGCAATTGTCAGAAACGATTTTTGATCAGGTGGTTGAAAAAGAATAAGAACAGGTGGAGGATCAGGCGGATAATTTTAGTTCAGGAAAATTGGCGGAGTTACAACAAAAAGATATAGAAATAAAACGGATGTATCAGAAAGCATACACGGAAGAGGAATCTGAGTGTACACCAGAGTATTATTACCGTAAAAGTGATGTCTTGATGAGAAAATGGAGACCTTTACATATGCAGGCGGATGAAAAGTAAGCAGAAATTCATCGAGTAGTATTGCCGTTAGCGTATGGAAAGGAGGTGTTGTGAGTTGCACATGAGGTACCAGTGGGAGGTCATTTGGGAATAAGGAAAACACAAGCTAAAATCCAAAAACATTTTTATTGGCCTGGACTACATAAAGATGTAGTTACATTTTGTCGATCATGTCACACATGTCAAGTGATAGGGAAACCTCAAGCAGTGATAAAACCAGTGCCCTTAATGCCCATTTCAGCATTTGAGGAACCTTTTACACGGGTCCTAATTGATTGCTTAACACCGCTTCCGAAAACAAAAAGTGGGAATCAATATCTTTTGACGACAATGGATGTGTCTACTAGGTTTCCAGAGGCCATTCCAGTATGTAATATTACAGCTAAAAAGATTGTGGAGGAGTTACTTAAATTGTTTGCTACATATGGACTACCCACAGAAATACAATCAGATCAAGGATCAAATTTTACCTCAAGGTTATTCAAAGAAGTTATGGGTAGCTCAGGAATAAAACAATTTAAATCAACTGCGTACCATCCAGAATCGCAGTGAGCAATAGAAAGGTGGCATCAGACATTAAAGACAATGTTGAGGGCTTATTATCACATTTATCCAGAGGATTGGGATAAAGGAAATCCATTCGTACTGTTTGCAATTAGGGATGCACCGAATGAATCAAACAAATTTAGTCCTTTTGAACTAATTTTTGGTCATGTGGTAAGAGGACCACTTAAATTGATTAAGGAAAAATTGGTGAGTGAGAAATCGGAAATTACATTATTGGATTACGTGTCAAATTTTAGGGAACGAGTAAATAGAGCACGTAAATTGGCGAGACAACATTAAAGGTTGCACCAAATGTGATGAAATGGGTAGCGCACAAGAAATCCAAAGTTCGTAGTTTTGCCTGTGGAGATAAAGTTTTAGTATTGTTACCAGTGGTAGGTGAACCTTTAAAAGCAAGGTTTTGTGGACCTTATCAGATTGAAAGGAAATTAAGTGAGGTGAATTAGTGGTAAAACACCAGATAGAAGGAAGATTCACCGAGTGTGTCATGTGAATATGCTTAAAAGGTACTTTGAAAGGGAAGGAGAGAAAAAGGAGGAGGTTTTAATGATTCTAACTCAAAGTGACGAACCAAATCCAGATGACTTGGAATTTGACATACCTCAAATTAAATTGGAAAACGAGGATGTTCTTAAAATTTGGGATAAATTGTTGATGTACCTTCCAGAGGAAAAACGAACTGACCTGAAAGAGTTATTGATATCACGTGGGCAACTTTGTAGAGATAAATTGGGAAGTACTAAAATGGCTATACATGATGTGGGAAACGCTGTTCCAATCAAGCAACATCCTTGTAGACTTAAAATTGGCACACGTTCACAAAGTGATTGAGAGTATGCTTAAAAATGACATAATTGAAGTGGGTTGCAGCCAATGGAGCTCACCCATAGTGATGATACGAAAACCAGATTACCCAATGGTTCTGTGTGGACTATAGAAAGGTGAATGCAGTTACAAGAATGGACTCTTATCCTATCCCACGTTTGGAGGATTGCATTGAGAAAATGGGACAATCAGCTTTTATTTCGAAACTAGATTGACTTAAAGGTTACTGGCAGGTACCTTTATCCGAAAGGCGAAGGAGATTTCAGCTTTTGTGACACCAGATGGTATATACCAATTCAAAGTTATGCCATTTTGCATGAAAAACGCCCCAGCCACATTTCAAATGTTAACTAACAACGTTGTTTCAGGATTACCCAATTGTGCGGTGCACATCGATGATCTGGTAATTTTCAGCCAGACATGGAAAGAACATTTAAAACATCTGATGGAGTTATTCGATCGACTTCAGGAGACGGGTTTGGTGATAAACCTCGCCAAAAGTGAATTTGGAAAAGCCCAAGTCACTTTGCTTAGCCATGCAATCGGACAGGGTTGAATGGTCACACGGGATGTGAAGACAACAGTTATTGAGGAGTTTCCAATACCCTCATTACAAACGGAAATAATGTGATTTCTCGGCATGAACATTTTGAACATTTTGAAATTGAACATTTGTGAAAAACTTTCATAGTGTGGTTGCTCCACTGGTGGACTTACTGAAGAAACATTTAAAGTTTCAGTGGACAGCGGACTTTCAACAGGCATTTGACTGCCTGAAAGCTGTGATAACCAATGCTCCTGTGTTGGAAAATTACAAGGGACTCTATGATCAGATTGAACTAAAGTATCAGACTTTAAAGAGAAATGCCGAGGCATAGAGAAATGGATGGATCGTGCAGAGATTTTCTTGTTCAAAGAGACTGTCAATCGAGAGGGATTCCAGTTGGAGGAAGAAGGGGAAAAAATGGACTATATTATTATAACTGTTTGCGTGTGTTGTTTTTTGAAACAAAAATGTATGTTTCTGTGTGCATTTCTTAAAAGATAGTGAAAAGATGAAAAATGAAACCATCTTGAAGTTGATGGTTTACTTTTTTTTCTAGGGGGGAGGTGTCATGTGAGAGTACCTTTAA
Source organism: Scyliorhinus torazame (assembly GCF_047496885.1). NCBI lineage: Eukaryota > Metazoa > Chordata > Chondrichthyes > Carcharhiniformes > Scyliorhinidae > Scyliorhinus > Scyliorhinus torazame. The sequence goes on from NC_092712.1 coordinate 245,097,305, forward strand.
GAAATGGGTGTTTATAAATGGGTGTGTATATAAATATCTATAGTGAGAGTTCCTTTAAGAAATGGGTGTTTACTACTGCAGTGATGTCAGAGAGTGGGTGGAGCTGGGCTGTCTGTCAGCTTTCCACTTTTGTTTTAGGCTGTTTGCTGCAGGGTGTGGTTTAGTTTTGTTTTCAGTGTTGGAGCTGAAGCCAGACAGAGTAGGTGTACTCTTGTTCTGTCTGCCATGAAAATACTATCTCTTGATCATTTGGTGAATTCAGAATTATAAATGTTCTCAGGAGTGAATATAAATCTCATGTGCTTCTGTTAAAAGGTGTTTCTTCGGTCTTCTGGATGTTGTTTGGGAAGTTATTAAGGATTACTTAGTGTTGTATATTTTGGGAGTTGTATTTGAATTGATGGTTGCTAAGATGTTCACTGTATGTTTTAAAAAGGTGAACTTAAGTTCATAGAATGAACATTGTTTTGCTTGAAAAAATACTTTTCTATTTCTGCTCTACCACACCTGTAGAGTGGGCCGTGTGCTCCCCATACCACACTCTATTAAAAGTTGTGGGTCAGATGAACTCCATGATACACTTTGGGGTTCTCTATAACGCGTTTGATAAGGTGCCCCATGGTCGGCACATGCAGAAAGTAAGGAAGCATGGCATAGAGGGAAATTTGGCTGATTGAATCAGTAACTGGCTATCACATAGAAGACAGAGGGTGATGGTAGATGGTAAATTTTCATCCTGGATGCCAATCACCAGCGGTGTACCACAGGGATCAGTGCTGTGTCCTCTGCTATTTGTGATTTTTATCAATGGCTTGGATAATGGAGTTGAAGGTTGGGTTAGTAAATTTGCTGATAACACCAAGATTGGTGGAGTCGTGGATAATGTGGAGGGCTGTTGTAGGCTGCAAAGAGACATTGATAGGATGCAGAGCTGAGCTGAAAAGTGGCAGATGGAGTTTAACCCTGATAAGTGTGAGGTGATTCATTTTGGTAGGACAAATTTGAATGCAAATTACAGGGTTAACGGCAGGGTTCTGAAGAATGTTGGGGAGCATAGATCCCGGAGTTCATGTTCATAGATCTCTGAAAGTTGCCACCCAAGTGGATAGAGCCGTGAAGAAAACCTATAGTATGTTAGCATTTATTAACAGAGGGATTGAGTTGAAGAGCCGTGAAGTTATGCTGCAACCTTGGCTAGACCACATTTGGAGTATTGTGTGCAGTTCTGGTCACCTCATTATGGGAAAGATGTGGAAGCATTGGAATGGGTGCAAAGGACATTTACCAGGATGCTGCCTGGATTGGAGGGTAGGTCTTATGGAGGAAAGATTGCGGGAGCTAGGGCTTTTCTCATTGGAGCGAAGGAGGATGAGAGGTGACTTAATTGAGATGTATAAGATGATGAGAGTGAATGTTGAGCGACTTTTGCCTCGGGTGGATGTAGCTGTTACAAGAGGGCATAACTATAAGGTTCATGGTGGAAGATATAGGAGGGATGCCAGAGGTAGGTTCTTTACTCAGAGAGTGGTAGGGGCGTGGAACGCACTCCCAGCTATTGTAGTGTAGTTGGACACTTTAGGAACTTTCACTTAGGTCATTGGATACGCATATGGAGTGCAATAGAATGATTGGGAGTAGGTTGATTTGATCTTAGTTTCAGACTAGTTCGGCACAATATCGTGGGCCCAGGGCCTGTACTGTGCTGTACAGTTCTATGTTCTATGTCCAGGGTGTGATTGATGCAACACATGCCCTCCTACGAGCACCGGCTCATCAGGCAATGCCCTTCATCAATCGGAAGGGCTTCCACACTCTGAATGTACAGTTGGTGTGTGACCACCAGCTACATATCACGCACATATGCGCTTGATACTCAGGCAGCGTGCACAGTGCATACGTCGTGGCGCACTCATCAGTTCTCGGAAGCTTTGAGATGCTCCTTCGGGTGAGGTGTTTGCTTTTGGGTGACAAGAGTGCCTGCTGAGGTCTTGGCTAATGATGCCTGCCCGGAGACTGCAGACCGATATGGCAAACTGCTATAACGATGCCCATGCAGCAACCAGGAGCACCATTGAATGGTGCATCGGCCTCTTAAAGATACATTTCTGATCCTGAACCTCTCTGGTGGGGCAGTCCAATATAGCGCAAGAATGATTTTGAACATCCAGACAGGCAAGTTCCATCAGTGATTCGAAGCATGGAGGCCTGTTGGCATGTGAGAGTACCTTTAAGAAATGGGTGTTTTTATAGAATAAATGTAGTGGGTGTACCTTTAAGAAATGGGTGTTTGTTACTGCAGTGATGTCAGAGTGTGGGTGGAGCTGGGCTGTCTGTCAGCTTTTAGTTGCACTTTGCGAAAAGCTTGGGTGTGTCTGTGTTTTTTGGGTTTTGTTTTAGTGTTGGAGCTGAAGCCAGACAAAGCAGGTGTGCTGTTGTTCTCTCTGCCATGAAAATACTATCTCTTGATCATTTGGTGAATTCAGAATTATAAATGTTCTCAATAATGAATTTAAACCTGATCTCTGTGTTAAAAGGATCTTTTGTCTTCTGAATGTTGTTTGGGAGTTTATTAAGGATTACTTAGTGTTGTATTCTTTGGGGGGGGGGTGTATTTGAATTAATGGTTGCTAAGATGGTCACTGTATGTTTTTAAAAGGTTAACTTGAGTTCATAGAATAAACATTGTTTTGCTTTAAAAACTTCTTTTCCATTTCTGCTGTACCTCAACTGTAGAGTGGGCCGTGTGCTCACCATACCACAATCTAGTAATAGTTGTGGGTCAGGTGAACTCCATGATAGACTTTGGGGTTCTCTAAACACTGGCCCATAACAAATTGGGGGCTCGAAGGTGATGAAAGTCTATCTATTGGATTGGCTTAGTGAACTTAAAGATAGTGAGGGGTGAGCATATTGTGGTTGCTTTTCAGGTGTGGTATTTTAGTTTAAGTAGGGAGTGTGTTGTGGACACTGGCACTTTAAGAGGCTCTGAGGTTTTTGGGGCTGGAGACGGTCACATGCAGTACCTTACGGACATAGACTAAGAGCAGACTGTTAGATTTGGCAAAAACATTGCAGCTAATATTGCCTGACAAAATGCGAAAAGGTGAGGTCATTGCGAACAGGGGCGGCTAAGCATTTCAAGTTGCCTGAGATACAGTTTGACTCATTGGAAATGGCAAAAATTCACATACAAATTAAACAAATGGAACACGAGAAAGAATTAAAGCAGCTTGAATATGAAAGAGAAAGAGAGGAAAAAGAGAGAGGAAAAAGCAAAAGAGAGAGGAAAAAGAAAGAGAGAGAGATAGGAAAAAGAAAGAGAGAGTAAGGAAAAAGAAAGAGAGATAGAGAGAGAGAGGAAAAAGAAAGAGAGAAAGATAGATAGGACAAAGAAAAGGACAGAGAAGAAAGGGGAAAAGAAAGAATAGTCCGAACAGAACAAAAAGAAAGAGCAAGGGAGATCCAGATCAGGGAAAAGATAAAGAGAGAGAGTTTGAACTTCAGATAATGGCCATGAAACATGAGGATAGTGAGAAAGAGCGTCATAGTCGAAGGCTTGGTGGGAATCTATTTAATTATTTCAAGCATTATAGAATCATAGAATCATAGAAGTTTACAGCATGGAAACAGGCCCTTCGGCCCAACCAGTCCATGCCGCCCAGTTTTTACCATTTAGCTAGTCCCAGTTGCCCGCACTTGGCCCATAACCCTCTATACCCATCTTACCCATGTAACTATCTAAATGCTTTTTAAAAGACACAATTGTACCCGCCTCTACTACCTCTGGCAGCACATTCCAGACACTCACTACCCTCTGAGTGAAGAAATTGCCCCTCTGGGCCCTTCTGAATCTCTCCCCTCTCACCTTAAACCTATGCCCTCTAGTTTTAGACTCCCCTACCTTTGGGAAAAGATGTTGACTATCACCTTATCTATGCCCCTCATTATTTTATAGACCTCTATAAGATCACCCCTAAGCCTCCTACGCTCCAGGGAAAAAAGTCCCAGTCTATCCAGCCTCTCCTTATAACTCAAACCATCAAGTCCCGGTAACATCCTAGTAAATCTTTTCTGCACTCTTTCTAGTTTAATAATATCCTTTCTACAATAGGGTGACCAGAATTGCACACAGTATTCCAAGTGTGGTCGTACCAATGTCTTGTACAACTTCAACAAGGCGTCCCAACTCCTGTATTCAATGTTCTGACCAATGAAACCAAGCATGCCGAATGCCTTCTTCACCACCCTGTCCACCTGTGACTCCACCTTCAAGGAGCTATGAACCTGTACTCCTAGATCTCTTTGTTCTATAACTCTCCCCAACGCCATACCATTAACTGAGTAGGTCCTGGCCTGATTTGATCTGCCAAAATGCATCACCTCACATTTATCTAAATTAAACTCCATCTGCCATTCGTCGGCCCACTGGCCTAATTGATCAAGATCCCGTTGCAATCCTAGATAACCTTCTTCACTATCCACTGTGCCACCAATCTTGGTGTCATCTGCAAACTTACTAACCATGCCTCCTAAATTCTCATCCAAATCATTAATAAAAATCACAAATAACAGTGGACCCAGCACCGATCCCTGAGGCACACCACTGGTCACAGGCCTCCAGTTTGAAAAACAACCCGCTACAACCACCCTCTGTCTTCTGTCGTCCAGCCAATTTTGAATCTAATTGGCAACCTCACCCTGGATCCCGTGAGCTTTAACCTTCTGCAACAACCTACCATGCGGTACCTTGTCAAAGGCTTTGCTAAAGTCCATGTAGACAACGTCTACTGCACTGCCCTCATCTACCTTCTTGGTCACCCCTCAAAAAACTCAATCAAATTTGTGAGACATGATTTTCCACGCACAAAGCCATGCTGACTGCCCCGAATCAGTCCTTGCCTCTCTAAATGCTTGTAGATCCTGTCTCTCAGAATACCTTCTAGCAACTTACCTACTACAGACATTAGGCTCACCGGTCTGTAGTTCCCAGGCTTTTCCCTGCTGCCCTTCTTAAACAAGGGCACAGCATTCGCCACTCTCCAATCTTCAGGCACCTCACCTGTGGCTGCCGATGATTCAAATATCTCTGTTAGGGGACCCGCAATTTCCTCCCTAGCCTCCCACAACATCCTGGGATACATTTTATCAGGTCCTGGGGATTTATCTACCTTGATGCGCTTTAAGACTTCCAGCACCTCCTCCTCTGTAATATGCACACTTCTCAAGACATCACTATTTATTTCCCTTAGTTTCCTAACATCCATGCCTTTCTCCACCATGAATACCGATGAGAAATATTCATTCAGGATCTCACCCAACTCTTATGGCTCTGCACATAGATGTCCTTGTTGATCCTTAAGAGGCCCTACTCTGTCCCTAGTTACTCTTTTTCCCTTTATGTATCTGTAGAAGCTCTTTGGATTCTCCTTTGCATTATTCGACAAAGCAATTTCATGTCCCCTTTTTGCCCTCCTGATTTCCCTCTTAACTCTATTTCGACAATCTCTATACTCTTCAAGGGATCCACTTGATCCCAGTTGTTTCTGTTCGTCATATGCCTCCTTCTTCTTTTTGACCAGAGTCTCAATATCTCGAGTCATCCAGGGTTCCCTACTTCTACCAGCCTTGCCCTTCACTCTAAAGGGAATGTGCTTACCCTGAACCCTGGTTAACACATTTTTAAAAGCCTCCCATTTACCAGCCGTCCCTTTGCCTGCCAACAGTCTCCCCCAATCTACCTCTGAAAGTTCCTGTCTGATACCATCAAAATTGGCCTTGCCCCAATTAAGAATTTTAACTCTTGGGTCTTGGACCAACCCCCAACCTCCACCCCGGCACGGACCCCCCCCCAACCTCCACCCCGGCACGGACCCCCCCCCCAACCTCCACCCCGGCACGGACCCCCCCCCAACCTCCACCCCAGCACGGACCCCCCCCAACCTCCACCCCGGCACGGACCCCCCCCCCAACCGCCACCCCAGCACGGACCCCCCCCCAACCTCCACCCCGGCACGGCACGGACCCCCCCCCCAACCCCAACTCTTGGACCTATCATTCTCCATAGCTATCTTAAAACTAATGGAGTTATGGTCACTTGTCCCAAAGTGATCCCTCTCTAACACTTCTGTCACTTGCCCTTCCTTATTTCCCAAGACGAGGTCAAGTTTTGCCCCCGCTCTAGTCGGTCCATCCACATACTGGGCCCCATTTTCAGATGGGCAGTCTGAATGCGTGAGGAGAGGTGTGTCTCGGGTTGTGTGTGTGTGTGTGCGGCGGGGGAGGGGGGTGGTTAGAGTAGGCTGGGCTCCGGGGGAGTGTCGGGAGGGGGTCCGTGCTGGGGTGGAGGTTGGGGGGTGGGGTCCGTGCCGGGGTGGAGGTTGGGGGGGGTCCGTGCCGGGGTGGAGGTTGGGGGGGGGTCCGTGCCGGGGTGGAGGTTGGGGGGGGTCCGTGCTGGGGTGGAGGTTGGGGGGGGTCCGTGCCGGGGTGGAGGTTGGGGGGGGGTCCGTGCCGGGGTGGAGGTTGGGGGGGGGTCCGTGCCGGGGTGGAGGTTGGGGGTTGGGGGGTTCCGTGCTGGGGTGGAGGTTGGGGGGGGGTCCGTGCTGGGGTGGAGGTTGGGGGGGGTCCGTGCCGGGGTGGAGGTTGGGGGGGGGTCCGTGTCGTGACGGGGTGGAGGTTGGGGGGGGTCCGTGCTGGAGTGGAGGTTGGGGGGGGGTCCGTGCCGTGCCGGGGTGGAGGTTGGGGGGGTCCGTGCCGGGGTGGAGGTTGGGGGGGGGTCCGTGTCGTGATGGGGTGGAGGTTGGGGGGGGGTCCGTGCCGTGCCGGGGTGGAGGTTGGGGGGGTCCGTGCTGGGGTGGATGTTGGGGGAGGGTCCGTGCCGGGGTGGAGGATGGGGGTTGGGGGGTTCCGTGCTGGGGTGGAGGTTGGGGGGGGTCCGTGCTGGGGTGGAGGTTGGGGGGGGGGTCCGTGCCGGGGTGGATGTTGGGGGGGGTCCGTGCCGGGGTGGAGGTTGGGGGGGGTGTCCGCGCCGTGCCGGGGCGAGGTTGGGGGGGGGTCCGTGCCGGGGTGGAGGTTGGGGGGGGTCCGTGCTGGGGTGGAGGTTGGGGGGGTTGTCCGTGCCGGGGTGGAGCTTGGGGGGGGGGTCCGTGCCGGGGTGGAGGTTGGGGGGGGTCCGTGCTGGGGTGGAGGTTGGGGGGGGGGTCCGTGCCGTGCCGGGGTGGAGGTTGGGGGGGGGTCCGTGCTGGGGTGGCGGTTGGGGGGGGGTCCGTGCCGTGCCGGGGTGGAGGTTGGGGGTTGGGGGGGTCTGTGCTGGGGTGGAGGTTGGGGGGGGTCCGTGCCGGGGTGGAGGTTAGGGGGGTCCGTGCCGTGCCGGGGTGGAGGTTGGGGGTTGGGGGGGGTCCGTGCTGGGGTGGAGGTTGGGGGGGGTTTCCGTGCCGGGGTGGAGGTTGGGGGGGTCCGTGCCGTGCCGGGGTGAGGTTGGGGGGGGGGTCCGTGCCGTGGTGAGTTTGGGGGGGGGTCCGTGCCGGGGTGGAGGTTGGGGGGGTGGTCCGTGCCGGGGTGGAGGTTGGGGGGGGGGTCCGTGCCGGGGTGAGGTTGGGGGGGGGGGTCCGTGCCGGGGTGGAGGTTGGGGGGGGGTTCCGGGCCGGGGTGGAGGTTGGGGGGGGAGGGTCCGTGCTGGGGTGGAGGTTGGGGGGGGGGTCCGTGCCGAGGAGGGGGATGGGAGGGCAACTGAGTTGGTCCACCTGGCCAGGTGCCAGCCTCCAACAGTTGGACCCATGCGGTCCATGCCACCAGGCTGGGGGGAGGAGGGGATATGGGCAATGATGACATGTCGTCGTTCCCCTCCCCCCCACCAGGCCGTCATGTTTTCAGATCATCCAGCGATGTTGGCCCGCGTGGTGGCAGCCGCTCATGTCTATGTTGCCCTGGATGAGGAGGAGGAGGAGGAGCATGCCAGAGAGGCAGCGCAGGCTGCCGCAGAGGGGCAGGCGGCAGCCGCCCAGGCTGGAGGGGGAGGAGGACGTCGCGGCCCCATGGCAACGGAGGCACCCGAGGGCGCCCCGTGTGTACCGGCCCCGGCAGTCATACCAGGACCTCACGGACCGGGAATGCAGGAGGAGACTCCGGATGAGCCGGGAAACCGTGGCACACATCTGTCACCTGCTGGCACACCTTTCACCGCGTGGCACTGGAGGGGGACACCCTCTCCCCGTGTCCGTCAAGGTTACGATGGCCCTGAACGTTTATGCAACGGGGTCATTCCAGGCACCGAGTGGGGACCTGTCCGGCATATCGCAGACATCGGTGCACCGGTGCATCCGGGCAGTGACAGATGCCCTATATGCCATGGCGCACCGCGACATCCGCTTCCCCGTGGACCGGGCCAGCCAAGATGCCCGGGCCATGGGCTTCTCTGCCGTGGCTGGGTTCCCCATGGTCCAGGGCGCGATCGATGGGATGCACGTCGCCGTGCGGCCACCTGCAGATAACAGGGCTGTGTTCACTAATAGGAAGGGGACCTATTCGATGAACGTACAGGTGGTCTGCGACCACCGCATGATGATCCTGCACGTCTGCGCCCGTCACCCAGGCAGTGTACACGACTCATTTGTGTTGTCGCGGTCATCCATCCCCGGCATGTACGAGGGACGCCATCCCCGGCTGAGGGGCTGGTTGCTGGGCGACAGGGGCTACCCATTGCGATCGTGGCTGATGACGCCTATACGGAGGCCACGCAATGAGGCGGAGAACAGCTACAATGATGCCCATGTAGCGACAAGGGGAGTGATCAAGAGGTGCTTTGGTGTGCTGAAGATGCGTTTCAGGTGCCTGGACCTCTCTGGGGGCGCCCTCCAGTATCGGTCAGATAGGGTCGGCCGCATCATTGTGGTGTGCTGCGTCCTGCACAACATAGCCCAGCAGAGGGGCGATGTGCCGCAGGCAGAGGAGGGCGGAGTGGAGGAGCAGCAGGAAGAGGCCCAGTCCTCTCCAGATGAGGGGGATGGGGGCAATGGTCAGGGCAGACGGGGTAGACACAGGCGGGTGGCTGTCCACCGTTACCGGCTGGCCCAGCGGGCACGGGACAGACTGATAGACGCCCGCTTCACTGACTAGATGGGCGTGGGAATCGGGTAGTATGGCCACAGACCGCACACCATGGCAACAGCCGACCACCCACACCCCCCACCCATCCACCCACCCAGCACCCTCACCCCCCTCCCCAACCCCACCCACCCCACCCGCATGCACACCACCCCCCCCCATTGCCGATCCACCTGCGGCACAACGGGCCGGGCTCACACAGTTGCGGGTGGACGCGTGTCTATCGCAGGCCATGGAGGATGATGACAACCCGCCCTGCGATGAGCTCCTGGCTCTACATCGTTGGACTATGTCTGACCCATGGCCACAGTACCACCACCCACCCGGACCATCCCTGCATGCGGCTGTGACACTGCAGCGCACGGTCCCGTCCTCTGCCCGGGGGATGTTGATGGCGGCCCAGGGGGAAGGGGGCAGACTCACCTGGGGCTGAGGTAAGACCACCCCTCACACACACACTTGCGCTCAACGTACATGACACCCCCGCACTCTTTGGACAGAGCACAAAGGCAGCTTCGGTAGGTGTAACATTGACTTTAATAACCAAAGGAGTTCATGCACGTGCCCTAGCCCCTAAAACTCATCTGTGCCCTGCACCCGTGCCAACTTACTCAGTGTCTAATTGTTTGGCCTTACGGGCCCTTTGACTACGTCTACGTGGTTCCCCAGACGGTACAGCAGAACTGGAGGTTCTGCACCCTCCTGTGATTCCTGCCCTCTGACACTGGATCCCTTTGGCGGCCATTTCCTGGGGCGTCCTGGCCTGGATGGGCCAGGCTGCGGCCCGGGCAACTGGGATGGCGAGCTGCCAGCCTGTCCTGCCCGTTGCCCCCCCCGATGCACCTGGGACGGAAGGGGGGGAGTCCGAGGTGTCGCGGTGTACCGGGACCTCCCCTACAGAGGGAGCCGGAACGGACCACACCACCTCCTCCTCCCTCGGGGTGCCCGATGGCCCCCAGGCCTCTACATGGGTGGGGGATGCGAACGGACTGGCCATCCGACGCCCCCCCGACATCTGGCGCTGCCAGTCCTGGAGGCCCGTGCTGGTATCGACAGGGGTCTGCAGGTTTGCAGCCATGGAGCCCAGGGGGTTGGCAAACCCTGTCTGTGACAGTGTGACGCCGGCTCGCACATGGCCACTGGCGCCGATGCCCTCAGCGATGGCCTGCAGAGACTGGGCTATGGTGTTGAGCGCCTCTGCCATCTGGCGCTGGCACTGGCTCATGGCCTCCTGTGAGAGGGCAGCCATTTCCTGGGCCACAGACGCCGCCTGCACGGAAGGCCCCAGGCCTCGCAAACCGTTCCCCATGTCTGACACCGTCGCACCCATTGCCTCCACCGCGGACGCCACCCGTGCGGTGTCGGCCTGGGTGGCACGCATGACCGGCACCACTCCCAGCTCCTGGACGCGGGTGGGCTCCTCCACCTGCGACCGCAGCCGCCGCAAGCCGCCCGTCACCCTCTTCGCTCGTCTCCGGGTCGGTGGTTGCATCGGATCTATGTGCGGGTGTGGTAACTGCAGGAACCAGGGATCCATCTGGGCGGCAGATGTTCGCTTGGGCTGGGCTGCCCTCCGACCGCCCGGTCCCTCTGCTGCTCCTACCTCCACCTGCTGTACCGGGACGGCTGTGTTGTGCGCACCAGTGAGTGTACCAGACGCCTCATCACTAAAGTGCCCAACCGTGGTGAGTGTTTCTGCGATGGTGGAGGGTGTTGGTGACAGCAGTGGCGTTGTGTCGTGCTCTTCGTCCCACTCTGAGTCCATGGCACTTTGGGGTGGGGGTTCGTCTCCACCCATCCACTCTGAGTCACTGTCCGGTATTTCGTCTTCCTGGGTAGTGCTGTCCCGGGTACGGGTGTCCTGGGTAGTGGTGTCCTGGGTAGTGGTGTCCTGGGTAGTGGTGTCCTGGGTAGTGGTGTCCTGGCTTGGATGTGACGGGGGCCTGTGGCTGCCCCCCTCGTCGCTGGGTGGTCGCTCCCGCACGTGACGGGGGTGTCGTCTCCCTGTTGCTCCGTCTCCCGTGGTCTCCGAGGGGCATTCTGCGGGCGTCGCATGCTGGAGGGTCCGGGTCTCTCCATGTCCCGTGGTCTCTGCGAGGGGCATCCTGCAGGCGTCGCATGCTGAAGGGTCCGGGTCTCTCCGTCTCCCGTGGTCTCCGAGGGGCATCCTGCGGGTGTCGCATGCTGGAGGGTCCGGGTCTCTCCGTCTCCCGTGGTCTCCGAGGGGCATCCTGCGGGCGTCGCATGCTGGAGGGTGCGGGTCTCTCCGTCTCCTGTGGTCTCCGAGGGGCATCCTGCGGGCGTCGCATGCTGAAGGGTGCGGGTCTCTCCGTATCGTGTGGTCTCCGAGGGGCATCCTGCGGGCGGTCTGCATCTGCGGGGATGGGTGCCTCGACGTTTGGTCCTGCGATACACAATGAAGCATGCATGGTTAGACATCAGGCAGGGATCAGGTGATACGGGGGAGGGGGATATAGGGGAGGGGGGATATGGGGACGGGCTGTCGGTGGCTCACTCGCTAGTATGCCCCCGACCTCTGCATCAGCAACCTCCCGGTCCTCAGGTCCGCCAGCCAGTTCCAGGGCCCTTTCCTCGTGTACGGTCAGCGGCCTCTCATCAGCGGGCCCTCCTCCAGTCCTCACATGCTCCCTATTGTTGTGTGCGCGCTTCTCCTGTTGGGGGGGGGGGTGCAGGGGTAAAAGGCAACAGTGTTAGGCAGGTATATGAATGCACGCCATCGGTTGCGCGTGCATTGCAGAGGTTAAGGTTAGGGCTGGATTCACTTGGGGATATGGGGGAGGGGGGATATGGGGGAGGGGGGTTATGGGGGAGGGGGTTATGGGGGAGGGGGGATATGGGGGAGGGGGGATATGGGGAATATGGGGGGATATGGGGGAGGGGGATATGGGGGAGGGGGGATATGGGGGAGGGGGGATATGGGGGATATGGGGGAGCGGGGATATGGGGGAGGGGGGATATGGGGGAGGGGGGATATGGGGAGGGGGGACATGGGGGATATGGGGGAGGGGGGATATGGGGGAGGGGGGATATGGGGGAGGGGGATATGGGGGAGGGGGATATGGGGGAGGGGGGATATGGGGAGGGGGGATATGGGGAGGGGGGATATGGGGTAGGGGGATATGGGGAGGGGGGTTATGGGGGATATCGGGAGGGGGGATATGGGGGATATGGGGAGGGGGGATATGGGGAGGGGGGATATGGGGAGGGGGCGATATGGGGGAGGGGGGATATGGGGGAGGGGGATATGGGGGAGGGGGGATATGGGGGGGATATGGGGGAGGGGGGATATGGGGAGGGGGGATATGGGGGAGGGGGGATATGGGGGAGGGGGGATATGGGGGAGGGGGGATATGAGGGATATGGGGAGGGGGATATGGGGGATATGGGGGAGGTGGGATATGGCGGAGGGGGGATATGGGGGAGGGGGGATATGGGGGATATGGGGAGGGGGGATATGGGGGATATGGGGAGGGGGGATATGGGGAGGGGGATATGGGGGAGGGGGGATATGGGGGAGGGGGGATATGGGGGAGGGGGGATATGGGGGATATGGGGGAGGGGGGATCTGGGGGAGGGGGGGATATGGGGAGGCTCACCCTGCCTGCTCTGACGAGGTCGTTCACCTTCTTGTGGCACTGGGTGCCCGTCCGTGGTGTCAGGGCCACAGCGGTGACGGCCTCTGCCACTTCCCTCCACAGACGCCGGACTTTCCGCCGATAACGGAGAATTTCGCCCCAGGTGTGGCCTCACTAACACCTTATACAATTGCAGCATAACCTCCCTAGTCTTAAACTCCATCCCTCTAGCAATGAAGGGCAAAATTCCATTTGCCTTCTTCATCACCTGTTGCAACTGTAAACCAACTTTTTGCGACTGATGCACTATCACACCCAGGTCTCTCTGCACAACAGCATGTTTTAATGTTTTATCATTTAAATAATCATCCCTTTCGCTATTATTCCTACCAAAATGGATAACCTGAAATTTGTCAACATTGTGTTCCATCTGCCAGGAATACAGTTTATCTTGGGTAATGAATCGCAGGTGGGAGTGATGCCTACTGTGGTGGATAAGCCAGTGGAAAATCAGACAACTGAAGTGTTGAAGGCCGAATATCCTGGGATTTTTCCGCATTGTGTAGTGACAAGGTCGCAAAGTCACAGGTTAAGACAAGAGGAGAAATCAAAGAGTGAAGATGACGTTGAAGTGCAATTGTCAGAAACGATTTTTGAACAGATGGTTGAAAAAGAACAAGAACAGGTGGAGGATGAGGCGGATATTTTTAGTTCAGGAAAATTGGCAGAGTTACAACAAAAAGAGATAGAAATAAAATGGATGTATCAGAAAGCATACACAGAAGAGGAATCTCGTGAATACCAGAGTGTTATTACCGTAAAAGTGATATCTTGATGAGAAAATGGAGACCTTTACATATGCAGGCAGATGCAAAGTGGGCAGAAGTTTATCAAGTAGTATTGCCGGTAGCGCGTAGAAAGGAGGTGTTGCGAGTTGCACATGAGGTACCAGTGGGAGGTCATTTCGGAACAAGGAAAACTCAAGCTAAAATCCAAAATCATTTTTATTGGCCTGGACTACATAAAGATGTCATTACATTTTGTGAATCATGTCACACATGTCAAGTGATAGGGAAACCACAAGCAGTGATAAAACTGCTTAATACCCAGCATTTGAAGAAGCTTTTACAAGTGTCCTAATTGATTGCGTAGGACCGCATCCTAAAACAAAAAGTGGGAATCAATACCTTTTGATGATTTGTTTGTTTCCAGGGGCCATTCCAGCTCCAGTTGGAGCTGCGAGTCAGAGCAGAGATTTTAAAAGATCGCGGCCTAGTTTCGGGAGCCGTTCGGAGGAGGAGGAGCAGTCTCTGTCAGGGAGAGAACCTGAGAACATCTAAGACACTCAGAAGGTAAGAAGGTAAGTAAGTGATTTTTACTCATTTTTACTTTTATACCTTTTTCAAATTGTGTGTGTCGGGGGGAAACTGAAGTGACATCACAGAAAAGTTGTGACCTGAGTGGCTGGTTGGGAATCTACACAAAATTAAAGAAATTAAGCATTGGTAACTAATTAAACATAATTACTTAATTATAATTTAGAGGGGTATCTAAGCCAGAGATCGGAGAGTACTATATTTAGCTTTCGCATTTATATTAGAAATCTAGTGCTAGGAAACAGATAGTTAACAGTAACTTTGAAATTAAAAAAAATATATATTTAAAAATTTTTTAAAAAACTTTTAATTTTAATTAATTGACGCAGTGTCAGTTAGAGGGGTGCAGTGCTCTGACTGTGAGATGTGGCAGGTCCGGGAGGCTTCCAGCGTCCCGGATGGCTTCATCTGCAGAAAGTGCACCCAACTGGAGCTCCTCACAGACCGCATGGTTCGGTTGGAGCAGCAATTGGATGCACTTAGGAGCATGCAGGTGGCAGAAAGCGTCATAGATCGCAGTTATATAAATGTGGTCACACCCAAGGTGCAGGCAGAGAAATGGGTGACCACCAGAAAGGGCAGGCAGTCAGTGCAGGAATCCCCTGTGGTTGTCCCCCTCTCGAACAGGTATACCCCTTTGGATACTGTCGGGGGGGGGATAGACTATCAGGGGAAAACAACAGCAGCAGCCAGAGCAGTGGCACCACGGCTGGCTCTGATGTTCAGAAGGGAGGGTCAAAGCGCCGAAGAGCAATAGTAATAGGGGACTCTATAGTCAGGGGCACAGATAGGCGCTTCTGTGGACGTGAAAGCGACTCCAGGATGGTATCTTGCCTCCCTGGTGCCAGGGATGTCTCCGAACGGGTAAAGGGCATCCTGAAGGGGGAGGGCAAACAGGCAGAGGTCGTTGTACATATTGGTACTAACTACAGAGGCAGGAAGGGGCATGAGGTCTTGCAGCAGGAGTTCAGGGAGCTAGGCAGAACGTTAAAAGACAGGACCTCTAGGGTTGTAATCTCGGGATTACTTCCTGTGCCACGTGCCAGTGAGGCTAGAAATAGGAAGATAGAGCAGCTACACACGTGGCTAAACAGCTGGTGTAGGAGGGAGGGTTTCCGTTATCTGGACCACTGGGAGCTCTTCCGGGGCAGGTGTGACCTATATAAGAAGGACGGGTTGCATCTAAACCGGAGAGGCATAAATATCCTAGCCGTGAGGTTTGCCAGTGTCACAGGGGAGAGTTTAAACTAGGATGGCAAAGGGGTGGGCACGGGAGCAATAGGTCAGAAGGTGAGAGCATTGAGGGAGAACTAGGGAATAGGGACAGTGTGGCTCTGAGGCAGAGCAGACAGGGACAAGTTGCTGAACACAGCGGGTCTGGTGGCCTGAAGTGCATATGTTTTAATGCAAGAAGTATTACGGGGAAGGCAGATGAACTTAGAGCTTGGATTAGTACTTGGAACTATGATGTTGTTGCCATTACAGAGACCTGGTTGAGGGAAGGGCAGGATTGGCAGCTAAACGTTCCAGGATTTAGATGTTTCAGGCGGGATAGAGGGGGATGTAAAAGGGGAGGCGGAGTTGCGCTACTGGTTAGGGAGAATATCACAGCTGTACTGCGGGAGGACACCTCAGAGGGCAGTGAGGCTATATGGGTAGAGATCAGGAATAAGAAGGGTGCAGTCACAATGTTGGGGGTTTACTACAGGCCTCCCAACAGCCAGCGGGAGATAGAGGAGCAGATAGGTAGACAGATTTTGGAAAAGAGTGAAAACAACAGGGTTGTGGTGATGGGAGACTTCAACTTCCCCAATATTGATTGGGACTCACTTAGTGCCAGGGGCTTAGACGGGGCGGAGTTTGTAAGGAGCATCCAGTTGGGCTTCTTAAAACAATATGTAGACAGTCCAACTAGGGAAGGGGCAGTACTGGACCTGGTATTGGGGAATGAGCCCGGCCAGGTGGTAGATGTTTCAGTAGGGGAGCATTTCGGTAACAGTGACCACAATTCAGTAAGTTTTAAAGTACTGGTGGACAAAGATAAGAGTGGTCCTAGGATTAATGTGCTAAATTGGGGGAAGGCTAATTATAACAATATTAGGTGGGAACTGAAGAACATAGATTGGGGGCGGATGTTTGAGGCCAAATCAACATCTGACATGTGGGAGGCTTTCAAGTGTCAGTTGAAAGGAATTCAGGACCGGCATGTGAGGAAGAAGGATAAATACCGCAATTGTCGGGAACCTTGGATAACGAGAGATATTGTAGGCCTCGTCAAAAAGAAAAAGGAGGCATTTGTCAGGGTTAAAAGGCTGGGAACAGGCGAAGCCTGTGTGGAATATAAGGAAAGTAGGAAGGAACTTAAGCAAGGAGTCAGGAGGGCTAGAAGGGGTCACGAAAAGTCATTGGCAAATAGGTTTCAGGAAAATCCCAAGGCTTTTTACACATACATAAAAAGCAAGAGGGTAGCCAAGGAAAGGGTTGGCCCACTGAAGGATAGGCAAGGGAATCTATGTGTGGAGCCAGAGGAAATGGGCGAGGTACAAATGAATACTTTGCATCAGTATTTACCAAAGAGAAGAAATTGGTAGATGTTGAGTCTGTAGAAGGGAGTGTAGATAGCCTGGGTCACATTGAGATCCAAAAAGACGAGGTGTTGGGTGTCTTAAAAAATATTAAGGTAGCTAAGTCCCCAGGGCCTGATGGATCTACCCCAGAATACTGAAGGAGGCTGGAGAGGAAATTGCTGAGGCCTTGACAGAAATCTTTGGATCCTCACTGTCTTCAGGGGATGTCCCGGAGGACTGGAGAATAGCCAATGTTGTTCCTCTGTTTAAGAAGGGTAGCAAGGATAATCCAGGCAACTACAGGCCGGTGAGCCTTACTTCAGTGGTAGGGAAATTACTGGAGAGAATTCTTCGAGACAGGATCTACTCCCATTTGGAAGCAAATGGACGTATTAGTGAGAGGCAGCATGGTTTTGTGAAGGGGAGGTTGTGTCTCACTAACTTGATAGAGTTTTTCGAGGAGGTCATTAAGATGATTGATGCAGGCAGGATGTTGTCTATATGGACTTCAGTAAGGCCTTTGACAAGGTCACTCATGGTAGACTAGTACAAAAGGTGAAGTCACATGGGATCAGGGGTGAGCTGGCAAGGTGGATACAGAACTGGCTAGGTCATAGAAGGCAGAGAGTAGCAATGGAAGGATGCTTTTCTCATTGGAGGGCTGTGACCAGTGGTGTGCCACAGGGATCAGTGCTGGGACCTTTGCTGTTTGTAGTATATATAAATGATTTGGCGGAAAATGTAACTGGTCTGATTAGTAAGTTTGCAGACGACACAAAGGTTGGTGGGATTGCGGATAGCGATGAGGACTGTCAGAGGATACAGCAGGATTTAGATTGTTTGGAGACTTGGGCGGAGAGATGGCAGATGGAGTTTAATCCGGACAAATGTGAGGTAATGCATTTTGGAAGGTCTAATGCAGGTAGGGAATATACAGTGAATGGTAGAACCCTCAAGAGTATTGAAAGTCAAAGAGATCTAGGAGTACAGGTCCACAGGTCACTGAAAGGGGCAACACAGGTGGAGAAGGTAGTCAAGAAGGCATACGGCATGCTTGCCTTCATTGGCCGGGGCATTGAGTATAAGAATTGACAAGTCATGTTGCAACTGTATAGAACCTTAGTTAGGCCACACTTTGAGTATAGTGTTCAATTCTGGTCGCCACACTACCAGAAGGATGTGGAGGCTTTAGAGAGGGTGCAGAAGAGATTTACCAGAATGTTGCCTGGTATGGAGGGCATTAGCTATGAGGAGCGGTTGAATAAACTTGGTTTGTTCTCACTGCAACGAAGGAGGTTGAGGGGCGATCTGATCGAGGTCTACAAAATTATGAGGGGCATAGACAGAGTGGATAGTCAGAGGCTTTTCCCCGGGGTAGAGGGGTCAATTACTAGGGGGCATAGGTTTAAGGTGAGAGGGGCAAGGTTTAGAGTAGATGTATGTAAGTTTTTCGGGCAACTCAGGCATGTCTCTGAGCTGGGAGAGGATTGAAATCAAGGAACTGTGAAAGTTGGCCACGTTTGGCTGCAAAACCTGACCAAATCTCCCAGTAGGCTCAGCATGCCGGTGTGTGTGTGTGTGAGAAACCCCAGCCTTTGAATTGACAAACTGCAAGATGCCGGACAGCCACTGATTAGTTCAACCAACAGAACAATGGAGTGAATGATGTCACCAGACTCAACCAGCAGGAGGTCAGAGCACAGAAACTGGACTTCAATACAGGTGATAATGGCCCTGGACCCAACCAGCAGGAGGTCAGAGCACAGAAACTGGACTTCAATACAGGTGCTAACGGCCTTATCTCAGGGTAAGGAGATACCCATTACCATGATGGGGAATAAGTTCAGAATCTCCGGAGAAACAAGGAACGGCTGTTAAGAAGTCCTTTTATCTTGCAGATAAAGAGATAGTGGCTTTTGTCATAGGAACTTTGCCTGTTGGAGAGTGGGCGGAGACTGCGGGAGCTTTGAAATCATATTATAAAGTAAGGGGCCAGGACAGCCATTTTTCAGTCCAATCAAGTGGTTCCAGGGACTCAAGTTCAGCAGTTCAGCTAAGTAACTTAAGTTCAGTTGAGCTAACAGTTCAGTTCTAAATGCTCCTGATTCTACGCTCCTGCCGTTTTTGTGTCTACAGTCTGCTGAGAAATCGGACCTTTTAAACTGTGAGTACCTCAAGCAGCTTGCAAAGTTTCCCAAGAGATTCATAGGTGTTGAGAATCTGGGGAAAGGGGGTTTGACTTATTTATTAATTGTTTTGAAACATTGCTAAGAAACTGTGTAACAGTAAGCTTTTATAATGTGTCCGTTATAGCAATTTCTTGATAGACATAGTTTTGGTAGAGTTTAAGGTTTTTATTGTATTTTCTTCTGTTTTGGTGATTTTGACCTGGGTTTTTCAATAAACCTCGATTTGTTTGTAATTGGAGTCCGTTTCAATTCTTCGATCTCTCACCAGCGATCTCTGACCAAGTCACATTTAAAATACTCCTCACCCTAATTCCGGGGTCGAGAACCTCGGGTAATCTTGGAACGATTCGAACCCGTTCACTCAGGACAGGCTGCTGGTTCGGTGATAAACAGCAGTGTCCTATTCTCTCTCTTGGGAAAGCTACTCCAGCGAAGTAGGAACCGGGTGGGTGTTTTACCACCGGCAAGAGAGAGAATCACCTGGGCATTGGTGGGGGTCTGGATATCTGTGCGATATAAGCCTCAGGCTTCCGGTTAGGGATAACGGCAGGCTCGATTCAGTGCTCTCTCCCGCGGAGGTGTCCCAGTGCGGCATCCCCTGGTCTCTGAAGTTTCAGTGCCAGCTGGAGAGAGACACACACAGATATACAAACCCCAGATATCGGCCCAGTAGTGGAGTAAAGCAAGAATGGTACCCGCTACATGTACGAGGCAAGTTTTTTACGCAGAGGGTAGTGGGTGCCTGGAACTCGCTACCGGAGGAGGTGGTGGAAGCAGGGACGATAGTGACATTTAAGGGGCATCTTGACAAAGACATGAATAGGATGGGAATAGAGGGATACGGACCCAGGAAGTGTAGAAGATTGTAGTTTAGTCGGGCAGCATGGTCGGCACGGGCTTGGAGGGCCGAAGGGCCTGTTCCTGTGCTGTACATTTCTTTGTTCTTCTTTGTTCTTTATTCCAGTACGTAATATTACAGCTAAAAAGATTATGGAGGAGTTACTTAAATTCTTTACTGGATATGGACTACCCACTGAAATACAATCGGATCAAGGATCAAATGGTACCTGAAGTTTAGTCAAAGAAGTTATGGAAAGCTTAGGAATAAAACAATTTAAATCAACTGCGTATCATCCAGAATCGCAGCAGCGCTAGACAGGTGTTTTCAGACATTAAAGACAATGTTGAGGGCGTATTCTCACGATTACCCAGAGGATTGGGATAAAGGAATTCCATTTGTATTATTTGCAATTAGGGATGCACCTAATGAGTCAACCAAATTCAGTCCTTTTGAACTAATTTTTGGTCATGAGGTAAGAGGACCACTTAAATTGATGAAGGAAAAATTGATGAGTGAGAAATCGGAAATTACATTATTGGATTACGTGTCAAATTTTAGGGAACGATTAAATAGAGCAGGTGAATTGGCTGGACAACATCTAAAAGTTGCATGAAATGTGATGAAACGGGTAGCGGACAGGAAATCCAAAGTTCGTAGTTTTGCCAGTGGAGATAGAGCTTTAGTGTTGTTACCAGTGATAGGTGAACCTTTAAGAGCAAGGTTTTGTGGACCCTATCATATTGAAAGGAAATTAAGTGAGGTGAATTATGTGGTAAAAACACCAGATAGAAGGAAGACTCACCAAGTGTGTCATGTGAATATGCTTAAAAGGTACTTTGAAAGGGAAGGTGAGAAAAGGAGGAGGTTTTAGTGATTCTAACTCAAAGTGACGAACCAAATCCAGTTGACTGTGAATTTGACATACTTCAAATTAAATTGGAAAACGAGGATGTTCTTAAAAATTGGGATAAATTGTTGAGTTACCTTCCAGAGGAAAAACGGACTGACCTGAAAGAATTATTGATATCCCGTGAGCAAGTTTGAAGAGATAAATTGGGAAGTATTAAAATGGCTATACATGATGTACATGTGGGAAATGCTGTTCCAATCAAACAACATCCATACAGACTTAACCCTTTACAATTGGCACAGTTTAACAAAGAGATTGAGAGTATCCTTAAAAATGGCATAATTGAAGTGGGTTGCAGCCAATGGAGCTCACCCATAGTGATGGTACCAAAACATGACGATACCCAACGGTTGTGTGTGGACTATAGAAAGTTCAATGCAGTTACAAGAACGGAGTCTTCTCCTATCGCACGTTTGGAGGATTGCATTGAGAAAGTGCGACAATAAGCTTTTATTTCCAAACGGGATTTACTTTTAAGAAATGGGTGTTTTTATACAATAACTGTAGTGGGTGTACCTTTAAGAAATTGGTGTTTATTACTGCAGTAATTTCAGAGTATGGGTGGAGCTGGACTGTCTATCAGCTTTTAGTTTCACTTCGAGAAAAGCTTGGGTGTGTCTGTGGTTTTTTTTGGTTTCGTTTTAGTGTTGGAGCTGAAACCAGACAAAGCAAGTGTACTGTTCTTCTCTCTGCCATGAAAAAACTATCTCTTAATAATTTGGTGAATTCAGAATTATAAATGTCAATAGTGAATTTAAACCTGATCTTTTGTTAAAAGGTGTTTCTTTTGTCTTCTGAATGTTGTTTGGGAATTTATTAAGGATTACTTAGGGCTGTATTCTTTGGGGGGTTGCATTTGAATTAATGGTTGTTAAGATGGTCACTGTCTGTTTTAAAAAGGTTAACTTGAGTTCATGGAATAAACATTGTTTTGCTTTAAAAAATACTTCTCCATTTCTGCTGTACTACACCTGTAGAGTGGGCCGTGTGTTCCCCATACCACAATCGATTAAACATTGTGGGTCAGGTGAACAACATGATACACTTTGGGATTCTCTAAACCCTGGCCCATAACACTGTTCCATCTAGCTTTTCGAGCCACGGCAGATCGCAGAAACTCCCCTCTACGAGAGACAGTTCTGTGCCTTCCCTGAACCAGGAAGAGACGTTCTCTCAGACTTAGTCACCTAAGCAGTATTGTGTGGTAAATATGAGCTGAATTTGACTATAGAGTTACATTTGAACTATGAATCGATACAGGATAGGCTTGGTTGTTCTTCTTAAGCAGAGAAGGCTGAGGGGGACTTGATTGAGGTGTACACGGTTATCACAGTATGGAAAGGGTGGATAGGAAGGAGCTGCTCCCCTCAGTTGAAGGGTCAATAATGAGGGGGCATAATTTTAAGATGAGGGACAGGACCTGTGGAAAGGAATTTCATGCAGAGGTGGTGGGAGCCTGGGATGCACTGCCTGGGAGGGTAACAGACATCGGAAACCTCATAACCTTTAAAAAGTAAGTGGTGAGTAATTGAAATGTCGTAACATTCAAGGGTATGGGCCAAGTACTGTAAATTGAGATGAGTGTACATTTACTTGCAGACTTGGTGGGCCGAAGGGCTCCTTCTGTACCGTATAATTCTTTGACTCCGAGTATAAAATTTGGATGTTTATTGGGAAAGGAGTGTCTCACTGAGCTCAGAAAATGTGGGTATATTTTGGGAACAAGAGGTAACTTCAGATAATGTGGTGTATTTAGTTATTAATATACGTAACGTAGAAACATAGAAAATAGGTGCAGGATTAGGCGATTTGGCCCTTTGAGCCTGCACCACCATTCAATATGCAAGGGCCACGTCCAGCTCCCTCTTGAATATATCCAACAAACTGGCCCCAACAGCTTTCTGGTGGTAGAGAATTCCACAAGTTCATAGATACATACATAGATACATAGAAGATAGGAGCAGGAGGAGGCCTTTTGGCCCTTCAAGCCTGCTCCACTATTTATTGCGATTATGGCTGATCATCCAACTCAATAGCCGAACCCTGCTTTCTTCCCATAGCCAATGATCCCATTCTTCCCAAGTGCTATATCTAGCCGTCTCTTGAATATATTCAATGTTTGAGCATCAATTATTTCCTGTTGAAATGAATTCCACAGGCTCATCACTCTTTGGGTGAAGAAATGTCTCCTCATCTCTGTCCGAAATGGTTTACCCTGAATCCTCAGACTGTGGCCTCTAGTTCTGGACACATGCACCATTGGGAACATCTTTCCTGCATCTACCCTGTCTAGTCATGTTACAATGTTATAAATCTCTATGAGATCCCCCCTCATTCTTTTGAACTCCAGTGAGAACAATCCTAACCTAGTCAATCTCTCCTCATATGACAGTCCCGCCAACCATGGAATCAGTCTATTAAACCTTCACTGCACTCCCTCGAGAGCAAAAACATCCTTCCTCAGAAAAGGAGACTAAAACTGCACACAATATTTTAGGTGTGGTCTCACCAAGGCCCTGTATAATTGCAGCAACACATCCCTGCTTCTGTATTCGAAACCTTTCGCAATGAAAACCAACATACCATTAACCTTCTTTATCGCCTGCTGCACCTGCATGCTTACCTTCAGCGAATGGTGCACAAGGACACCCAGGTGTTGCTAACTTTTGGTTGGTTCAATTGGCTCTGTTTTATAACCTTTGCTCTCGAGTCGCCAGGTATCGTTATGATACCGCCACGAGGTTCAAGTTCAAGTAATGATCAATAACTCAATACACCGATTAGTAAGATTCAAATCAAAGCACATTTATTATACACAGTAATCGCTACTCATGCACAAATTCTACGTCTAAGCTACTTCTACAACTAACAGGCCTATACTTAGCTTCGGACTGGCCCACCAGGTCAGGGGAACAAATGGCCTTTCGTTCGGGTTCTGAGTCTGCGGGATTCGAAGGTGGTACGGATTGGTAGCTAGGAGCGCCTATCTCGTAGCGAGCATTGACTTAAGACTTACGGTCTCTCGGCGGCAGCTGCACCAGTCACGGTCAAGGTTGGTTCACGTTGCTGAGTGACCTGGTCAAGAAGAACGATCTGAACTTGGGGCTTAACTTTTATAGTCCCCAGGGGCTTCCCGCCTTTCAGGGAGGACCCTGTACCTGGTTCTAGGTGATTGGACTTCATTCCAATCGCTTGGTTCGATTTCTCCAATACTGGAGCGGTTCCCTGATTGATGGGCAGTCTTGAGGTGTTCGTTAACCTCTTTTGTGTTGGCTCCTGCTGGCGCCGGGGGAGTCGGGCTTAGCTTTGTTTGTCCTAAATGTTGCGGTTGTTCCCGGGGATTGCTTATTAGAATGTAGATGGCTGCCACATTATTATGCTGATGGTCACTGGTATCGATGCTGTGTGGGCTTTTGCACAGTTAAATACACAGCAAACCTGCACCTGCTGGTTTCTGCCTGTGTTGGCTGAATTTCCCTTCAGCCTTTGCTGTTCTCCATTTTAAATCGGGAGTTGGCCAACTTAGGTGGCTACACAGGTCCCGCTGCACACTCCCCTCTCCCAATTTGCAACCATTCAGGTAGTAATCTGCCTTCCTGTTTTTGCTTCCAAAGTGAATAACCTCACACTTATCCAAATTATACTGTATCTGTCATTGATTTGCCCACTCGCCTAACCTGTTCAGATCATGCTGTAGGATCCCTGCATCCTCGTCACAGTTCACACTCCCACCCAACTTTGTATCATCTGCAAACTTTGAGAAGTTACATTTTGTTCCCTCATCCAAATCATTAATATATATTGTTAATAGCTGGGGTCCCAGCACCGATCTGTGTGGCACCCCACTAGTTACTGCCTGCCGATTTGAAAAGGACCCATTAATTCCTACTCTTTGTTTCTTCTCTGCTAACCAGTTCTCCATCCACCTCAATACACTTCCCCCAATTCCATGCGCCTTACTTTTGCACAATACTCTCTTATGCGGGACTTTGTCAAACGCTTTCTGAAAATTCAAATATACATCGACTGGCTCCCCCTTGTCAACTGTATTGGTGACATCTTCAAAGAATTCCAACAGGTTTGTATAGCATGATTTACCCTTCATAAATCCATGCTGACACTGACTGATCCTGCCACTGCTTTCTAAATGTTCCGCTATAAGTCCTTGATAATGGTTTCAAGAATTTTCCCCACTACCGATGTTAGGCTTACCGGTCTATAATTCCCTGCTTTCTCTCTACCTCCCTTTTTGAATATTGGAGTGACATTAACTACCCGCCAATCTGCAGGGATTGTTCCAGAGGCTATAGAATCCCGGAAGATGACCAGCAATGCATCCACTATTTCCAAAGCCTCCTCCTTAAGCGCTCCGGGATGCAGATTATCAGGCCTTCCAATCCCATCAATTTTCCCAGCACCATTTCTCTACTAATATTGATCTCCCTCAATTCTTCGCTCTCACTAAGCCTTTCATTCTCCAACATTTCTGGTATCTGATTTGTGTCCTCTTTTGATCACAACTCTCTGAGTGTCATAGTGTAGACTAACCTTTTGTGGTGCGTTCGTTTTCTTTTCTTTTACTTGAATAAATGTTCTTTAATAATTGTTTTACACAATGACTGGACTGGTTCCTCACTGGGTTGTACATTGTTCCTCACAGTAATTCCAAACAATTATACACCACGAAGAACCAGCGTATCAAGTTATCATTTGACATTTTGAGACCCTCTCACAGGCAACATCAGCGGGGTTCTTAACAGAAATCAAATAACTATATTAATCTCATGTGGCAGATACATGACCATCAGGTTGGGGCAGTAGATGTTGGTTAGGCCACCACATCACATTTTTTACTTAATCTATAATTTCAGATATTTTGAATTTAAAATAATTACCTCTGATGTTTCAAAAGACTGGATTTCTCTTGGAAGTTCCACAGCATGTCTGTTGAAATAATCCATAGTGATTGTATTGTTCCAATAACTTGAATTGTTTTCAAGGTTTGACGGCTTCCTCTTTTTCTGCATACAGCACACTGTAAGTATAACTGCTAACAACAGAGAAGAAAGTTAATTTTATATAAGAAAGCACCTTGTGTTAATGATACCATTTTGCAGCAGGCAGTTGTGACCCAAGAGAACACAAGTCCTGCTATTCACTGTCGATGGAGTCTATAAATCCAATGAACCAACTGTTCAAGCAATTAACTTCTCAGAAAATATGTCTTAAATACGTATCCTACCAGTCCATTTGTGACAGACTTTGTTACATTGTTGGAGATTTGAATTCTGCTGATAATTCAAAAACCATACCATCATTTTATTTCTTTTTAGAAAATATTTTATTGAGGCATGTATAATTTTAACAATTTTACGCATCAGATTTCAACAAAAAGAAAAACACAACAATATGACCAACAAACCCCCACTCCCCGGACACAGTCCCCAGCCAACATGGCTTACACACACAATATCACCTTCTCCAATCACCCCTCCATTGGTTCTCCGATCTTTACTCATCTCTCACTTGCTGACAGCTTAATTCTTCTCGAAGAAGTCGATGAACGGCTGCCACCACCGAGCAAACCCCTGCAACGAACCCCTCAGGGCAAATTTAATTTTCTCATGTCTGAGAAACCCCGCCATGTCGCTAACCCCCCCCCGAATTCGGGGACTCTGAGTCCGTTCATCCTGGTAAGATCCAACTCCGGCCCACCAGGGAGGCAAAGGCCTGGACGTCGGCCTCTCTCACCTCCTGGTGTCCCGGATCTTCCGACACACCTCTGGACTCGGAACCACCCTCACTTTTAAGACCTCTTGATATGACGTCAGCAAACCCCGGCCAGAAACCCCTCAGCCTCGGCCCTGCCTTTTCTCCATCCCCTGCACATGGTTTCTATTCAAGTCATCATTTAATGCCCTCTTGAATGCCACAATTGAACCTGCCTCCACCAACTTCAGACAGGACATTCCAGACCAGAACCACTTTTTATGTGAAAGGTTTTTCTCACATCACATTTGTTTCTTTTGCAAATCACTTTACATCTGTGATCTCTCAGACTTGGACATCGAATACCCAACAAGTCTGGGGCAATCCCAGAGCATGTGGGCATGGTTGGCTGGGCCTCCCTGGCACCGTTCGTATTTGTCCTCCATCTCCGGGAAGAACCCACTCATTTGCGTTCTGGTTAGGTGCGCACTGCACCACCTTTAGCTGCATTAGGCTCAGCCCTCAGCACCAGGAGGCGAAGTTCATCCTGTGCAGTGCTTTGATCCAGAGTCCTCCCCCTAACTCTATGCCTAGTTTCTCCTCCCATTTTTCTGTCTCGTCCAAGGGTGGTGCGTACCTCCCCCAGTAGTCGCCTGTACATGTCCGCACAGTTCCCCTCCCTAGATCGCCTGCGTACAGCAGTTCTTCTACCAACAAGTTTTCTGGTATCTGTTCCATGCAAATGTCTTTTTCTTTAAAACGCGTGTCCTTACTGTTGATGTTGCTTTCCCACCCAGTGTCCACGAAACAAACCCGTCCACTTCAGCTGGTGCGGTGAAGTAGAATTCGTTCCTGTGGAAGGTTACCCACAGTTTGGCCGGGTACAGCATACCAAACCACACCCAGCTCTTGAACAGGGCCACCTTTGTGAAATTAAATTCAGCACGCGCTTGGCCAAGTCTGCCCCAATGTCCTGGTAGACCTGAATTGACTGGTCTTCCCACTGCCGGAATCGAGTGTGCCTTGCCCAGTTCAGGATCTTCTCCCGATCCTGGTATCGGTGTGGTGTTGCTGGTACGGCTCCTGGCTGCTCTCCCACTTTAGGTTTTGGCTGGATTGACCTGTGGGCTCTGACACTCTCTCGGGGTTTGGGATAACTCTCCGTTCCGGCCAGGTTACCCAGCATCTGGGCCACATATTCCGTGGGGTTACTACCCTTGATGCCTTAAATTAAATTCGCCCTGAGGGGTTCGTTGCAGGGGTTTGCTCGGAGGTGGCAGCCGTTCATCGACTTCTTCGAGAAGAATTAAGCTGTCAGCAAGTGAGAGATGAGTAAAGATCGGAGAACCAATGGAGGGGTGATTGGAGAAGGTGATATTGTGTGTGTAAGCCATGTTGGCTGGGGACTGTGTCCGGGGAGTGGGGGTTTGTTGGTCATATTGTTGTGTTTTTCTTTTTGTTGAAATTTGATGTGTAAAATTGTTAAAATTATACATGCCTCAATAAAATATTTTCTAAAAAGAAATAAAATGATGGTATGGTTTTTGAATTATCAGCAGAATTCAAATCTCCAACAATGTAACAAAGTCTGTCACAAATGGACTGGTAGGATACGTATTTAACATATATTTTCTGAGAAGTTAATCGCTTGAACAGTTGGTTCACGGTACGGAGGTTCTGGCGGTGTGACCGATTCACCTGGTCCTCCACCTTCCCCTTCAGTGTCCCTTGCGTCGCCCCCAAACTTGCCACTTCTGTTTCCAGGGAGGTGATTTGGTCACTCTTTCACCAGGTTCACTCTCTTCACAACTCTTTCACTGCTTTTTCTAGGTCCCTGATTGTCATAGAATTATGGAATCTCTACAGTGCAGAAAGGAGGCCATTAGGCCCATTGAGCCTGCACTGATTCCCCCAAAAGAGCATCTTACCTTGTCCAATTCCCTGCCCTATCCCTGTAACCCCACCCAAAGTTTGGACACTAAGGGACAATTTAGCATGGCCAATCCACCTAACCTGCAGAATTTTGGACTGTGGGAGGAAACCGGAGCACCCAGAGGAAACCCACGCAGCCACAGGGAGAACGTGCAAACTCCACTCAGTCACCTAACCCAGGTCCCTGGCGCTGTGAGGCAACAGTGTTAATCTCTCTGCCACTGTGTCACCCTGTTTTTGCCGCTCTGTTTTCTGTCTAATTAGTTTATCAATGTTTTATTTAAAATTTCAGTGCAGATTCCCTAACAACCAATCAGGTCACAGCTTTTTTGTGATATCACGTTTTCAGTTTTGTTTCCAGTTCCACCATTGTTAGGGTCCTTACTGATTGCGTGGGACCCTAACTTTAAAACAAAAAGTGAAAATCAGTATTTCTTGACCACAATGGATGTGTCTACTAGATTTCTGGAGGACATTCAATTAAGAAACATTACAGCTAAGAGGGTTGTCGAGGAGTTCACCAAATTCTTTACTATGTATAGTTTGCCAAAAGAAATTCAATCAGATCAGGGATCCAATTTTATGTCGAAGTTATTCAAGGAAGTTATGGATAGCTTAGGAATAAAGCACTTTAACACAAGTGCATATCATGCAGGTGCATGCAGGGTGCATTAGAAAGATGGCAAACTTTAAAGGCCTGCAGTCAGGATTATCCAGAGGATTGATAAAGGAATTCCATTTGTACTATTTGCAATTTTGGATGCACCTATTGAATCAATTAAATTCAGTTATTTTGAATTGATTTTTGATCATGAGGTAAGAGGACCACTTAAATTGATCAAAGAGAAATTGGTGAGACCGTGTTGGTGGACTATGTGTTAAACTTTAGAGAGAGATTAAACACGGCTGATGAGTTGGCTAGGAAACATTTAAAATTGTCACAACATGTGATGAAAAAAGTGGATAAAGGGTAGTTTTGGTAGTGGGGAGAAAGTGCCAGTATTGTTGCCGATGGTCGGTGAATTAATCAAAGCAAGATTTAGTGGGTCTTATCAAATTGATAGAAAATTGAGTGAGGCGAATTATTTGATAAGAACGCAGAAGGAAATCTCACAATGTTTCTCATGGTAATATGCTCAAAGGGTATTTTGATAGAGAAGGAAAGGAGGTGTTAGTTGCTGTAACTCGGAGAAGAGATAAATCCAGATGATTCTAAATTTGACATTCCTTAAATTAGATTGGAAAATGAGGATGTATTAACAAATTGGGATAAATTACTGAGATACCTTCCAAAGGCAAATCAAAATGACAAAGTTTTTACAGCCACATAGAGCTGTATGTTGGAATAAATTGGGAAGAACAAAAGTAATTAGGCATGATGTAGATGTAGGAAATGCTATTCCAATTAAACAACATCCATTCAGCTCAATCCTACTAACTAAAGTTAGCAACCATAGTACCACCCTCAAATCAGGGGAGCAGAGATGTGGAGACTGTCAAGGCCAGTTCAGCATACTCTCGGTTTTACCCCAAAGGGGTTAGACAAATCTCAATGATAGATTCAGCTGCAGAGATCAGTACAGCGTGTGATTTGTAGATTCTTCCTGCTATTGAGGTACCTCTACACAATTTATTGATCCCAATGCCAGGGCCTCTCCTGTAGTAGAACGACTTGGTACCTAAAAGGTTAACATGGGACTGAGTATAATCATGTCATAATCATGGGTATAGTCCACCAGTCATGGATAGACACATGATCTGGAGATTAGTCAGCCTAATGATGGGCAGTAACATGCAAGGATGTTGTACGGGGTCCTCTCCATATCTTTACCCTCAATCACAGTACCTATTTAAAGTCATATTACGATCAGGATGGTGGCAGCTTCAGGAGAAATCCACGTGTGGTGATCCATATTGACTGAAATCAATCTCCAGAGGAGACACTGAAGCAATGAGGAAGCCACAGGCGAGATAATGTTTTGTTCATTCTGGTGACTATTGTGCCAGCACTGTCTCATTCAGGACCCTTACCATGGAAGAAAAAGCATCTGAGCACACCTGTCCCATTTCTCTTTGAAATCAGAAGTATCCAGAGAACAATTTTACTTTATAATTCTTCACAAGTCTAAAGGACAACCTAAACATTTCTGGCAGCATCTCTTTCAAACCTTCATTACCACTCACAGCTGTCAAGTAAAATGGAGGTGCTTCAATGATGACCCCGTGCCAGTCCTGGCGACCTACTGCTCCCGAGACTTGGAATATCTAATGTGAAGTGCCGTACGTACTACCTTCCACGGGAGTTCACTTCAGCCATCATCACAGCAGTCTACATCCCACCCCAGGCAAGTGAAGAAGGCATGGACGAATTGTACACAGTTATAAATAACAATGATGTGGAGGTGCCGGTGTTGGACTGGGGTGGGCACAGTAAAAAGATTACAACACCAGGTTAAAGTCCAACAGGTTTGTTTGGAGTCACTAGCTTTCAGAGTGCAGCTCTTTCATCAGGTGAGTGAAGAGATGTGTTCCAGAAACTCATATATAGATAAAGTCAATAATGCAAGATGATACTTTGAATACAAATCTTTGCAAGTAATTAAGTCTTTACAGGCCCAGACAGTGTGACTGCAGAGAGGGATGATCACAGGTTAAAAATTGTGTGAATTGTCTCAAGCCAGAATAGTTGGTAGGATTTCGCAAGCCCAGGCCGGATGGTGGGGGGGTGAATGGCATGAGACATGAATCCAAGGTCTCGGTTGAGGTTGTACAGGTGCAACAGGTGATTAAGAAGTCTAATCGAGTTTTTTCTTTCATTGCTAGAGGGATGGAGTTCAAGACTAGTGAGGTTATGCTGCAATTGTATAGGGTGTTGGTGAGGCCGCATCTGGAGTATTGTGTTCAGTTTTGGTCTCCTTACCTGAGAAAGGACATATTGGCACTGGAGGGAGTGCAGAGGAGATTCACTAGGTCGATCCCAGAGTTGAGGGGATTAGATTATGACGAGAGGTTGAGTAGACTGCGTCTGTACTCATTGGGGTTTAGAAGGATGCGGGGGGATCTTATTGAGACATATAAAATTATGAAGGGAATAGATAGGATAGATGCGGGCAGGTTGTTTCCACTGGTCGGGGAAAGCAGAACTAGGGGGCATAGCCTCAAAATAAGGGGAGGTAGATTTAGGACGGAGTGTAGGAGGAACTTCTTCACCCAAAGTGTTGTGAATCTCTGGAATTCCTTGCCCAGTGAAGCAGTTGAGGCTCCTTCTTTAAACGTTTTTAAGAAAAAGATAGATGCCTTTCTAAAGAATAAAGGGATTCGGGGATATGGTGTACGGGCCGGAGCGTGGAGCTGAGTCCACAAAGATCAGCCATGATCTCATTAAATGGCGGAGCAGGCTCGAGGGGCCAGATGGCCTACTCCTGTTCCTAATTCTTATGTTCTTATGTACTCTTGCTGTGACAGCCTCCCCGAACAGGCGCCGGAATGTGGCGACTAGGGGCTTTTCACAGTAACTTCATTTGAGGCCTACTTGTGACAATAAGTGATTTTCATTTTACAATTTCATGCGGAATTTGGCTATCAGTTTCTGCTGGCAACTTTGCATGTCACACATCCTGAAGGCCGCCTTGGAGAATGCTTACCCGAAGATCAGAGGCTGAATGCAGAGGCTGAATGCCCTGGTCTTACAACACCAGGTTCATAGAATTTACAGCGCAGGTGGAGGCCATTCAGCCCATCGAGCCTGCACTGGCCCTTACAAAGAGCACCCTACTCAAGCCCACATCTCTACCCTATCCCCGTAATCCAGTAACCCCCATTTAACCTTTTTGGACACTAAGGGCAATTTATCGTGGCCAATCCACGTAACCTGCACATCTTTGGACTGTGGGAGGAAACCGGAGCACCCGGAGGAAACCGACGCAGACACGGGGAGAACGTGCAGACTCTGTACAGACAGTGGCCCAAGCCGGGAATTGAACCTGGGACCCTGGAGCTGTGAAGCAACTGTGCTAACCACTACGCTACCATACCACCAAGGTTAAAGACCAACAGGTTTGTTTGAAGTCACTAGCTTTTGG
This sequence comes from Scyliorhinus torazame, assembly GCF_047496885.1. NCBI lineage: Eukaryota > Metazoa > Chordata > Chondrichthyes > Carcharhiniformes > Scyliorhinidae > Scyliorhinus > Scyliorhinus torazame. The sequence continues at coordinate 245,129,606 of NC_092712.1, forward strand.
AGCGCAGCTTCTTCATCAGGTGAGTGAAGAGGTGGGTTCCACAAACTCATATAGTACCCGTCACGGCCCGTACGCACCTCATTTTGGCAAGTTTTGTTCAAAAAGTTTTGTTTTGTTTCAGGTAACCCTTAGGTTGCCAACCCTCTGCTATTTACATCCTCAAACATTTGGATGGTAAACCGCACAGTCTGCGAGACGGCTCGCACTGGTTCAGTATTTGTAAGTGTGTCTTGTCCTGAAATTCATTTTTTTTTTTAAATGAGGGAGTCATACATAGTGACCAATTATAAAGGGAGTATTTGGCACTAAAGGACAGACAGGCTATCATACGAGATATTAAACCAAGATAGTAAGAGGCACTATGCTTGATTCCACAGAACTCCAGAAGCTCCAGGACCAGAGAAGAGAAGAGAAGAGAAGTGAAAGGAGAAGAGTCCGGAGAGTCAGGGGGCAGAGTTGAATATGGTAGCCATCACAAAGGAGAAAGTGCTAGAGAAACTAAGAGGTCTAAAAATTGATAAATTTCTGGGCCCAGATGGACTACATTCTAGAGTTCTAAAGGAGATAGCTGAAGAAATAGTGGAGGCGTTAGTTATGATCTTTCAAAAGTCACTGGAGTCAGGGAAAGTCCCAGAGTATTGGAAAATCGCTGTTGTAACCCCCCTGTTCAAGAAGGGAACAAGGAAAAAGATGGAAAATTATAGGCCAATTAGCCTAACCTCGGTTGTTGGCAAGATTCTAGAATCCATTGTTAAGGATGAGATTTCTAAATTCTTGGAAGTGCAGGGTCAGATTAGGACAAGTCAGCATGGATTTAGTAAGGGGAGGTCATGCCTGACAAACCTGTTAGAGTTCTTTGAAGAGATAACAAATAGGTTAGACCAAGGAGAGCCAATGGATGTTATCTATCTTGACTTCCAAAAGGCCTTTGATAAGGTGCCTCACGGGAGACTGCTGAGTAAATTAAGGGCCCATGGTATTCGAGGCAAGGTACTAACATGGATTGACGATTGGCTGTCAGGCAGAAGGCAGAGAGTTGGGATAAAAGGTTCTTTTTCGGAATGGCAACCGGTGACGAGTGGCGTCCCGCAGGGTTCAGTGTTGGGGCCACAGCTGTTCTCTTTATATATTAACGATCTAGATGACGGGACTGGGGGCATTCTGGCTAAGTTTGCCGATGATACAAAGATACGTGGAGGGGCAGGTAGTATGGAGGAGGTGGGGAGGCTGCAGAAAGATTTAGACAGTTTAGGAGAGTGGTCCAAGAAATGGCTGATGAAATTCAACGTGGGCAAGTGCGAGGTATTGCACTTTGGAAAAAAGAATAGAGGCATGGACTATTTTCTAAACGGTGACAAAATTCATAATGCTGAAGTGCAAAGGGACTTGGGAGTCCGAGTCCAGGATTCTCTAAAGGTAAACTTGCAGGTTGAGTCCGTAATTAAGAAAGCAAATGCAATGTTGTCATTTATCTCAAGAGGCTTGGAATATAAAAGCAGGGATGTACTTCTGAAGCTTTATAAAACATTAGTTAGGCCCCATTTAGAATACTGTGAGCAATTTTGGGCCCCACACCTCAGGAAGGACATACTGGCACTGGAGCGGGTCCAGCGGAGATTCACATGGATGATCCCAGGAATGGTAGGCCGAACATACGATGAACGTCTGAGGATCCTGGGATTATATTCATTGGAGTTTAGGAGGTTGAGGGGAGATCTAATAGAAACTTACAAGATAATGAATGGCTTAGATAGGGTGGATGTAGGGAAGTTGTTTCCATTAGCAGGGGAGACTAGGACCCGGGGGCACAGCCTTAGAATAAAAGGGAGTCACTTTAGAACAGAGATGAGGAGAAATTTCTTCAGCCAGAGAGTGGTGGGTCTGTGGAATTCATTGCCACAGAGGGCGGTGGAGGCCGGGACGTTGAGTGTCTTTAAGACAGAAGTTGATAAATTCTTGATTTCTCGAGGAATTAAGGGCTATGGAGAGAGAGCGGGTAAATGGAGTTGAAATCAGCCATGATTGAATGGTGGAGTGGACTCGATGGGCCGAATGGCCTTACTTCCGCTCCTATGTCTTATGGTCTTATGGTCTTAAGAACCATGAGGACATCCTCCCTGTTGCTCATCGTTATAATGGACATTTGGGGGCCTCAACCCCCCCCCCCCCCCCCAGCCGTTAATGATTCACTTCCCCACAGTACCCAGAGCCCAGTCACAAGCGACACCACACCATCTTGGTGTGGCAAGTTTATAACCTGGTACTCCCTGTCCTATGTGATAGAATCCCTATTGGAATTGGCGATACTCTGCTGCATCGTGCAGACTATTCGTCTGAGAAAATGGAGAAGGAGAGCCTACCGCTCTCGCACCCCGGTATATAGGATCAGATCCCTTATTTTCGGATATAACCAGACCCCCGACCCCCGCAATCTAAAATAAAGAGCATTCGTTTGCGATTTGTTGTAAATAAAGAAATGTTCATGACCAATTGTACAATCCTGAGCTTGACTGCCAAGCCAGAAAAATGTGTATAATACTGCTATGATTTTATTTGTATGGTTTAGGAAGATAGTGTGATGAAATGTTTAAGTGAGTGTAGTTTATTAAGGATAGTTAGAGGTTCCGATTTTCTTGTTTTGTAATGCGTGTCCCTGTTTTGACCCTTAGAATTGTCAGTTAAAATTTTTTGCATAGTCATGGTCAGTGTAGGGGCCATAGAAGATGTGCTCGCTGGGTCAGGGAATGAAAAACAACGCAGTTATGATCCTTCACGCTTCGCGTTAGGATCACAAGGAGGGCATGTAGCCACCTGAGTTGGCCAAGTCCCGATTTAAAATGAAGAACAGCAAAGGCTGAAGGGAAATTCAGCCAACACAGGCAGAAATCAGCAGGTGCAAGTTACTGTGTATTAAAGTCTGCAAAAAGCCCAGACAGCATCGATACCAGCAGCCATCTGCATAATAATGTAGCAGCCATCTACATACTAATGTGCGATCCCCGGGAACAATCACAACATTTGGGACAAACAAAGCCAGACTCCCCGGCGTCAGCAGGAGCCAACACAAAAGAAGTTAACAGACACCTCCAGACCGCCCATCGCTCAGAGAACCGCTCCAGTATTGGAGAAATCGCCCAAGCGATTGGAACGAAGTCCAATCACCTAGAACCAGGTACAGGGTCCGCCCCGAAAGGCGGCAAGCCCCTGGGGACTATAAAAGTTAAGCCCCAAGTTCAAATCGTCCTTCTTGACCGGGTCACTCAGCAACGCGAACCAACCCTTGACCGTGACGGGTTCAACTGCCGCCGATATCCAGTAAGTCTAAGTCAATGCTCGCTACGAGATAGGCTCTCCTAGCTACCACTCCGTACCAACTTCGAAACCCGCAGACTCAGAACCCGAACGAAAGGCCATTTGTTCCCCTGACCTGGTGGGCCAGTCCGAAGCTAAGTATAGGCCTGTTAGTTGTAGAAGTAGCTTAGAAGTAGAATTTATGCATGAGTAGCGATTTACTGTGTATAATAAATGTGCTCTGATTTGAATCTTTCTAATCGGTGTATTGAGTTATTGATCATTACTTGAACTTGAATCTCGTGGCGGTACCATAAAGATACCTGGCGACTCGAGAGCAAAGATTATAAAACAGAGCCAATTTAACAAACCAAAAGTTAGCAACACCATGGGGAACCTTATCAAACGCTTTTCTGAAATCCATATATACCACATCAACTGCTTTACCCTCGTCCACCTGTTTGGTCACCGTCTCAAAGAACTCAATAAGGTTTGTGAGGCACGACCTACCCTTCACAAAACCGTGTTGACTATCCCGAATCAAATTATTCCTTTCTAGATGATTATAAATCCTATCTCTTGTAATCGTTTCGAAGACTTTGCCCACAACAGAAGTAAGGCTCACTGGTCTATAGTTACCGGGGTTGTCTCTACTCCCCTTCTTGAACAAGGGGACAACATTTGCTATCCTCCAGTCTTCTGGCACTGTTCCTGTAGACAATGACGACATAAAGATAAAAGCCAAAGGCTCTGCAATCTCCTCCCTAGCTTCCCAGAGAATCCTAGGATAAATCCCATCCGGCCCAGGGGACTTTCCAGAAGTGCTAACACCGCCTTCTTATGAACCTCAATCCCATCTCGTCTAGTAGCCTGTATCTCAGTATTCTCCTCGACAACATTGTCTTTTTCCTGTGTGAATACTGACGAAAAACATTTATTTAGCGCCTCTCCTATCTCCTCGGGCTCCACGCACAACTTCCCAATCCTGTCCTTGACTGGCCCTACTCTTACGCTAGTCATTTTTCATTCCTGACATACTTATAGAAAGCTTTAGGGTTTTCCTTGATCCTATTCAATTTCAAGCTGGGGGAAATAGATGATTCCCAGAAATTGGTCCGAGAACTGAAGAGGCTTTCAATTGAAAGTGTAATCAAAACTGAAACCAAATTGTAAGAGTTGAAAGTTCAATGGGATTAGAAGTACAGTGGGAGCTCAGAGGAAGACGGGGACCAACTAGGGCAGGGAGAGATGATGAATGTCAGGAATCGCCTCTCGGTGACACCTGATGACATCCGGGTGAATAAATTTTATGAATATTAGCAGCCCAGTAATAAAACAAAGTCAGCCCGTCAGTCAGCCTGATCCTCTGTAGCAACTGTTTACAGGCCCCTTCAGGCCTTCTAATGAAGGAAGTAATGAACTGATAAAGTGAGCGAAAAAATAATTTAATAATAAGAATGGGAAGATACTGAAACAAATGGAAACAGTTTGGTAGAATAATCATTTTCACTGATTGTACTCTGCCGTTAGAGAAAGGTAAACCGTCTCTGAAAATCCAGTTTTGTTTGGGCAATCAGAAATATAAAGTTCGAGGTAAAGAGAGAGGAAAGAGAATGAGTGACTTTGATAAGTGAACCCTGATTTTAGTTAGATGGAAAGGAGAATAGCCTGTGAGAACTACAAAGCACTATCATTAATCAGAAAGCACTCACTTTTATTTAAATAAATAACAGAAGATCATCAGCACATAGAGGCCGGAAGCTCTACACCACCATGGTGCACACCCTGCAGACATGGGGAAGATCAGGGCAACGGTAGAGGTTCAATCGTAAGCACAAAGTGCAGGGCAGGGAAGGAAGGCAGCCTTGACGAGTTCCTCGAATGAAAATGAAAAATGAAAAGAAATGAAAATCGCTTATTGTCGCCTGTTCGGGGAGGCTGGTATGGGAATTGAACTTGCGCTGCTGGCCTGCCTTGGTCTGCTTCAAAAGCCAGCTATTTAGCCCTGTGCTAAACCAGCCCCTGCTGGTTTAATTGCATTAATGCATACAAATGCTTGGGGAGAGGCATAGGAGGCGAACCCAAGATATAAATTCAGCGCCAAATCCAAATCTAGTCAAATAAGTAATCCCACTTTACACCATCAAGTGTTTTTTCAGGGCGCAGGGAAATAATCATCTTTGAAACGGTCATGATTGATGGACCATAAGACCATAAGACATAGGAGCAGAATTAGGCCACTCGGCCCATCGTGTCTGCTCATTCAATAATGGCTGATATTTTTCTCATCCCCATTCTCCTGCCTTCTCCCCATAACCCCATATCCCTTATTAATCAAGAACATTCGGCATCACCACTTGGGGTAGCGGCTTCGTTGGGTGGCCTGTACGACTTCCTGCGATTAGAGAAGATAAAATATGAGTTAAGGGACTCTTTAGGGAGGTTTGAGGAAAGCCCCCTGATTTTGGTTTAGGTTGCAGCAGTGTTTGAGGGGCTGATCGTCGCCGGGGGTCGGGGGGGGGGAGGTGAAAATGGGGAAAAATCTGTAGAGACTGTTCAGTCGATTGTTGGGAAGTTTGTTTCCCGGGGTGTTTATTCGCTGTCACCTGTTTTGATACATGTATGTAATACATTTTTTTAAAAAATGAATCAAGAACCTATCTATCTCTGCCTTCAAGACACTCAGTGATTTGGCCTCCACAGCCTTCTGCGGCAAAGAATTCCACAGATTCACCACCCTGTGGCTGAAGAAATTCCTCCTCATCTGCTTTAAAGGATCGTCCCTTTAGTCTGAGATTGTGTCCTCTGCTTCTAATTTTTCCTACAAATTGAAACATCCTCTCCATGTCCACTCTATCCAGGCCTCGCAGTATCCTGTAAGTTTCAATAAGATACCCCCTCATCCCTCTAAACTCCAACGAGTACAGACCCAGAGTCCTCAACCGTTCCTCATACGACAAACTCTTCATTCCAGAGATCATTCTTGTGAATCTCCTCTGGACCCTTTCCAAGGCCAGCACATCCTTCCTTAGATATGGTGTCCAAAACTGCTCACAATACTCCAAATGGGGCCTGACCAGAGCCTTATACAGCCTCAGAAGTACATCCTTGGTCTTGTATTGTAGCCCTCCAGATGTGAATGCTAACACTGCATTTGCCTTCCTAACTGCCGACTGAACCTGCACATTAACCTTAAGAGAATCGTGAACAAGGACTCGCAAGTCCCTTCGTGCTTCTGATTTCCTAAGCATTTCCCCATTTAGAAAATAGTATCTGCTCCTTGAAGGTGGAGTTTCTGGTGGACAGGGTGGTAAAGAAGGCATTCAGCATGCTAGGTTTTATTAGTCAGAATATTGAATACAGGAGTTGGGACATCCTGTTGAAGTTGTACAAGACATTAGTAAGACCACACATGGAATACTGTGTTCAGTTCTGGTCACCCTATTATAGGAAGGATATTGTTAAACTAGAAAGAGTGCAGAAGAGATTCACGAGCATGCGACCAGGACTTGATGGTCTGAGCTACAAGGAGAGGCTGGATAGGCTGGGTCTTTTTTCCGTGGAGCGTAGGAGGCTTAGGGGTGATTTTACAGAGGTCTATAAAATAATGAGGGGCATAGATAAGGTAAATAATCAACATTTTTTCCCAAAGGAAGAGAAGTCTAGAACTAGAGGGCATAGATTTAAGTACTCCGCGATCTCATCTTTTAAAAAATATATATATTTTATTACAGACATGTATCAAAACAGGTTACAGCGAACAAACACCACGGGAAACATGCTTCCCAACAATCAACTATACAGTCTATACAGATTTATCCCCTTTTTCACACACACCCTCCCTCGCGATGAACTGCTCCTCAAACACGGTCACAAAAAACCCCCAACTTTCCTCAAACCCCCCTGAAGAGCCCCTTAACTCATACTTTATCTTCTCTAATCACAGGAAGTCATACCGATCACCCAACCAAGCCACTACCCCCGGTGGCGATGACGACTGCCACTCCAGCAAAATTCGCCGCCGTGCAATCAGAGAGGCGAAGGCCTCTTGGCCTTCCTCCTCGCCATGAGCTCCGGCTTCTCTGAGACCCCAAATATCGCCACTAAAGGGTCAGGTTCCACCTCCTCCTCCACTATCCTGGCTAAGACTGTGAACACTCCCGCCCAGAATCTTCCCAATTTTTTGCAACCCCAAAACATGTGTATGTGATTTGCTGGCCACCGCACACACCTCACACTCATCTGCCACCCCTTTAAAGAATCCACTCATTCTCGCCCAAGTCATATGCACCCTGTGCAGCATCTTAAACTGCAATAGGCTCATCTTTGCACGAGGTCCCGTTTACCCTACGCAATGCCTCATTCCATGCACCCCAATTGATCTCCCCTCCCAAGTCCGCTTCCCATTTCTCCTTGATCTTCACCACCCGCTCACCTCCCTGCTTCCCCAGCCACTTGTATATATCCTCAATTCTTCCCTCCCCTTCCACATCTGGAAGCAGCAGTCACTCCAGCAGGGTGTATCCCGGCAACATAGGGAACCCCCTTCAGACCTTTTGTGCAAAGTCCCTAACCTACAGATACCGGAACTCACTCCCTATCAGCAGCTCTACCCTCTCCCTTAGCTCCTCCAGACAGGCCAACCCTTCCTCCAAATACAGATCCCTCCTTGACCAGCCCCCTTCTCTCCACCTTCTGTATACATTATCCATCCCCCCAAGCTCAAACTCATGATTCTCGCACTACAGCGTTAGCACCGACATCCCTTCCACACTAAAATGCTTTTCACAGTAACTTAATTTGAAGCCTACTTATGACAATAAGCGATTTTCATTTCATTTTCAAATGCCTCCTCAACTGATTCCATACTTTCACTGTGGACTGCACCACCGGGCTCCTTGAATACCTACTCAGAGCCATTGGCAACGCTGCCGTCACCATAGCACTCAAACTAGACCCCTTACAAGGTTCCTCCTCCATCCTAACCCACTGTACCCCTTCTCCTTCCCACCACCGCCGCACTTTGTCCACATTCGCCGCCCAATAATAATGAAGCAAGTTCGGCAACGCCAACCTCCCCTGCTGCCTCTGTAGCAGGGTCCTCCCCGCTCGGCACCTTCCCCGCCCATACAAAGTCAGAAATGATCGTGTGCAGTTTCCGAAAAAAAGGCCTTTGCTATAAAGATCGGGAGAGCTTGAAAGATAAACAAGAACATAGAACATAGAACGATACAGCGCAGTACAGGCCCTTCGGCCCACGATGTTGCACCGAAACAAAAGCCATCTAACCTACACTATGCCATTATCATCCATATGCTTATCCAATAAACTTTTAAATGCCCTCATTGTTGGCGAATTCACTATTGTTGCAGGTAGGGCATTCCACGGCCTCACCATTCTTTGCGTAAAGAATCTACCTCTGACCTCTGTCCTATATCTATTACCCCTCAGTTTAAAGCTATGCCCCCTCGTGCCAGCCATTTCCATCCTCGGGAGAAGGCTCTCACTGTCCACCCTATCTAACCCCCTGATCATTTTGTATGCCTCTATTAAGTCTCCTCTTAACCTTCTTCTCTCCAACGAAAACAACCTCAAGTCCATCAGCCTTTCCTCATAAGATTTTCCCTCCATACCAGGCAACATTCTGGTAAATCTCCTCTGCACTCGCTCCAAAGCCTCCACGTCCTTCCTATAATGCGGTGACCAGAACTGTACGCAATACTCCAAATGCGGCCGTACCAGAGTTCTGTACAGCTGCAACATGACCCCCCGACTCCGGAACTCAATCCCTCTACCAATAAAGGCCAACACTCCATAGGCCTTCTTCACAACCCTATCAACCTGGGTGGCAACTTTCAGGGATCTATGTACATGGACACCTAGATCCCTCTGCTCATCCACACTTTCAAGAACTTTACCATTAGCCAAATATTCCGCATTCCTGTTATTCCTTCCAAAGTGAATCACCTCACACTTCTCTACATTAAACTCCATTTGCCACCTCTCAGCCCAGCTCTGCAGCTTATCTATATCCCTCTGTAACCTGCTACATCCTTCCACACTATCGACAACATCACCGACTTTAGTATCGTCTGCAAATTTACTCACCCACACTTCTGCGCCTTCCTCTAGGTCATTGATAAAAATGACAAACAGCAACGGCCCCAGAACAGATCCTTGTGGTACTCCACTTGTGACTGTACTCCATTCTGAACATATCCCATCAACCACCACCCTCTGTCTTCTTTCAGCTAGCCAATTTCTGATCCACATCTCTAAATCACCCTCAATCCCCAGCCTCCATATTTTTTGCAATAGCCTACCGTGGGGAACCTTATCAAACGCTTTGCTGAAATCCATATACACCACATCAACTGCTCTACCCTCGTCTACGTGTTCAGTCACCTTTTCAAAGAACTCAATAAGGATTGTGAGGCATGACCTACCCTTCACAAAGCCATGCTGACTATCCCTGATCATATTATTCCTATCTAGATGATTATAAATCTTGTCTCTTATAATCCCCTCCAAGACTTTACCCACTACAGACGTGAGGCTCACCGGTCTATAGTTGCCGGGGTTGTCTCTGCTCCCCTTTTTGAACAAAGGGACCACATTTGCTGTCCTCCAGTCCTCTGGCACTATTCCTGTAGCCAATGATGACATAAAAATCAAAGCCAAAGGTCCAGCAATCTCTTCCCTGGCCTCCCAGAGAATCCTTGGATAAATCCCATCAGGTCCCGGGGACTTATCTATTTTCAGCCTGTCCAGAATTGCCAACACCTCTTCCCTACGTACCTCAATGCCATCTATTCTATTAGCCTGGGGCTCAGCATTCTCCTCCACAACATTATCTTTTTCCTGAGTGAATACTGACGAAAAATATTCATTTAGTATCTCGCCTATCTCTTCAGACTCCACACACAATTTCCCATCCCTGTCCTTGACTGGTCCTACTCTTTCCCTAGTCATTCGCTTATTCCTGACATACCTATAGAAAGCTTTTGGGTTTTCCTTGATCCTTCCTGCCAAATACTTCTCATGTCCCCTCCTTGCTTGTCTTAGCTCTCTCTTTAGATCCTTCCTCGCTACCTTGTAACTATCCATCGCCCCAACCGAAACTTCACACTTCATCTTCACATAGGCCTCCTTCTTCCTCTTAACAAGAGATTCCACTTCCTTGGTAAACCACGGTTCCCTCGCTCGACGCCTTCCTCCCTGTCTGACCGGTACATACTTATCAAGAACACGCAGTAGCTGATCCTTGAACAAGCCCCACTTATCCAGTGTGCCCAACACTTGCAGCCTACTTCTCCACCTTACCCCCCCAAGTCACGTCTAATGGCATCATAATTGCCCTTCCCCCAGCTATAACTCTTGCCCTGCGGTGTATACTTATCCCTTTCCATCATTAACGTAAACGTCACCGAATTGTGGTCACTGTCCCCAAAGTGCTCTCCTACCTCCAAATCCAACACCTGGCCTGGTTCATTACCCAAAATAAAATCCAACGTGGCCTCGCCTCTTGTTGGCCTGTCAACATATTGTTTCAGGAAACCCTCCTGCACACACTGTACCAAAAACGACCCATCTATTGTACTCGAACTATATCTTTTCCAGTCAATATTTGGAAAGTTAAAGTCTCCCATAATAACTACCCTGTTACTATCGCTCTTATCCAGGATCATCCTCGCCATCCTTTCCTCTACATCCCTAGAACTATTAGGAGGCCTATAAAAAACTCCCAACAGGGTGACCTCTCCTTTCCTGTTTCTAACTTCAGCCCATACTACCTCGGAAGAAGAGTCCCCATCTAGCATCCTCTCCGCCACCGTAATACTGCTCTTGACTAGCAGCGCCACACCTCCCCCTCTTTTGCCTCCTTCTCTGAGCTTACTAAAACACCTAAACCCCGGAACCTGCAACATCCATTCCTGTCCCTGCTCTATCCATGTCTCCGAAATGGCCACAACATCGAAGTCCCAGGTACCAACCCATGCTGCCAGTTCCCCTACCTTGTTTCGTATACTCCTGGCATTGAAGTAGACACACTTCAAACCACCTACCTGAACACTGGCCCCCTCCTGCGACGTCAAATCTGTGCTCCTGACCTCTATACTCTCATTCTCCCTTACCCTAAAACTACAATCCAGGTTCCCATGCCCCTGCTGCATTAGTTTAAACCCCCCCAAAGAGCACTAACAAATCTCCCCCCCAGGATATTTGTGCCCCTCAGGTTCAGATGTAGACCATCCTGTCTGTAGAGGTCCCACCTTCCCCAGAAAGAGCCCCAGTTATCCAAAAATCTGAATCCCTCCCGCCTGCACCATCCCTGTAGCCACGTGTTTAAATGCTCTCTCTCCCTATTCCTCATCTCACTATCACGTGGCACGGGCAACAACCCAGAGATAACAACTCTGTTTGTTCTAGTTCTGAGCTTCCATCCTAGCTCCCTGAAAGCCTGCCTGACATCTTTGTCCCCTTTCCTACCTATGTCGTTAGTGCCAATGAGGACCACGACTTGGGGCTGCTCCCCCTCCCCCTAAGGACCCGGAAAACACGATCCGAGACATCACGTACCCTTGCACCTGGGAGGCAACATACCAAACGCGAGTCTCTAATTACTAATGCTCGAGTTACTAATGCTCTGCTCCTCTCCCCCCTTCCCTTCTGAGCAACAGGGACAGACTCCGTGCCAGAGGCCCGTACCCCATGGCTTACCCCTGGTAAGTCCCCCCCCCCACAAGTATCCAAAGCGGTATACTTGTTTCTCAGGGGAACGGCCGCAGGGGATCCCTGCACTGACTGCTTTTTCCCAGTCCCTCTTACAGTTACCCACCTATCTCCAATCTTTGGTGTAACTAATTCCCTGAAGCTGCTATCTATGACCCCTTCTGCCTCCCGAATGATCCGAAGTTCTTCCAACTCCAGCTCCAGTTCCCTAACTCGGTCTTGGAGGAGCTGGAGATGGCAGCACTTCCTGCAGGTAAAATCAGCAGGGACACTAACGGCATCCCACACCTCAAACATCCTGCAGGAGGAACATTGCACTCCCTTCCCTGCCATCCCTCTAACTTTCAACCAAGATCTGGCTAATAAATTTTTTAAAAAAGAAAAAAATAATATAATATGGCACTTACCTCACACCAATGGGTTTTATTATTAGGTTAGAGGAGGAGGGTTTTATTATTAGGTTAGAGGAGGAACCTGGCAGAATATTCATTTTCACCACTTGGACCCTCCCAGACAGCTTTAAGTGCAGTGTATCCCACCTCTTAAGATCCACCCAAACCTCCTCCACCAGTTTCGTTAAGTTCCGCGATCTCATCTTTAATAATGGACTCTAAAATCTTACCAATGACCGAAGTCAGGCTAACCAGCTTATAATTTCCCGTCTTCTGCCTCCCTCCTGAGAGAAAGAGAATATTTGGATTATTAAATGTATTAAATGAATAACCGACTAAAAAAACTAACACAGGCTTGTGGAAAAGTACTGCTTGGACAAGGAAACAGATGCACATGAGGAAGTGGAGAAAATGAAGAAGTAGGAATAGCATTAACAGAAGAAATAATAATAGGTCTGAACGTTGAGCAAGATAGATTGGGGAAGGCTTAGCAAAATAGATGAGTGGACAGTCTTAAAGACATAAACAAGTCACTGAGGCTGCGCAAATGTCCAAGGGAACCATCCACTGGACAGAAAAAGTACGTTAACGTGAACATATAATGTATGATGAAGCGTGAATACTGACATATAATGTATGATGAAGGCGTACAAGGAAGAATGTGAACCTCAGTGAAACCTGATCCAATCAGGAGGAGAGGGCAGGAGAATGATAAACGAATAAAGTATATATAAACAGACGAAACAAGCTATTTGGTGTGCTCCTGTCTAGGAGGCACCCGACTCTGCAGACTTGTATAAGGATAAATAAAACTAACTTGCTTCTAGTATTTTTGTCCTCAGTGTCAGTGATTGTGAGCACACATTCAAATCTCACAAACTTGGGGGCTCGTCCGGGATTGTGCGCCACCCTGCCAGCAGAAGGGGCAAGAGAAACACTGGGATGACGCGTCCTACCGATTTCGGTAGTCCTAAGAATCACTGCTCCTGGAACTGACAGCGTGACGTGACCCGGACCAGAGGACTCTAGAAGCAAGGAGGAAGAAATAAGGAGGTACCAGACCGTCGAGCAATTCTTGTGCACAAGACCCGGGTAAGAAAAATGACTATTAGGTAATACTCAGGCGACGGGGGAGAAGGTAGGTGACAGGTGAAAGACGCTTACGGGAAAAATAGGAAGAACCAACAAAAGGATAAAGGATTGAGAGATGGGGGGAAATCTAAGTAAAGAGAGGGGTGGAACACCCGGAGGAAAGAGTGGAAAAGGCAGTCCTGAAATCCCGCCAGATAGTCCATTAGGGCGGATGTTGGAAAATTGGGAGAATACCTCCTGTACAAAAGGAAAATCAAAAGAGAAAATGATTAGATATTGCTATTATTAGTCAAGGGAATAAGGGAATCGGTACCCAAGGGGCAGAACTTTGAGAAAGCATTTGAAAACAGACAAGAGAAGGATGAGGCGCCTGCCATATTTTTGCAGAGGCTAAGGAGAAATATACAACAGTATTCTGGCATGGATCCAGAATCAGATGCCAGTCAACAAGTATTACGGGCAAATTTTGTCACCAAATCATGGCCAGACATTAAAAAGAAACTGGAAAAATTAGAAGACTGGAATGACAAATCCATAAATGAGTTACTCAAGGAGGCACAGAAGGTGTATGTGAGAAGGGAGGACGAAAAGACAAAGGGAAAAGCTAAAATAATGATGCAGGCGGTAGAGCAAGTTGTGGAAAAGAAGTGGAATAGTGAAAGTAGAGACGGGAGAGGTAGAAGAGGCTGGGGACAAATGAACCAGTGGAGTGGGAACAGAGGAAGAGGAAGGGGACAAGGAAGAGGCCGAGGACAAGGAGGTGCTGGGATGGGAAACTGGGAAACAGGACCCTTGAAATGTTATTACTGTGATGAGGAAGGACATTTTAAGAGGGATTGCCCGAAAAGACAGAAGGAAACAAAAGTGTACTCCTTGTTGCAAGGAGACGAATAGGAGAGTCAGGGGCTCCACTCCCTGGGGATAGAAGGATATAGAAGGGAGCCCTTGGTAAACTTGAAAGTGGGACCCCGGGGAGAGGAAGTGGTATTTATGGTAGACTCAGGAGCGGAAAGATCAAGTGTGACTGAGGTACCAAAGGGAAGAAAACTGGGAAAGAAAGAAATAAAAGTGGCAGGGGTGGGAGGAAAAACGATAACAGTCCCTGAAATAGAAGACGTACTGGTCAAGTATCAGACCAGAGAGGCTGTGGAAACCTTAATATTAATCCCGCAGGCAGGAATAAATCTTATGGGAAGGGATCTACAGGTCCAATTGAGGTTAGGGACCGCACCAGTGGATGGAAAAGCGAAAATAAAGATGTATAACATTACGAAAGAAAACGAAAAAGAAATAGACCCCACGGTATGGGCAAGCCAAGGAAATAGGGGAGGGTTACTTATACCCCCATTGAAAATCAGCCTAAAGACAGGCTGTGAACCCGTGCGAGTAAGACAATGCCCGATATCAATGGAAGGACGAAAAGGACTCCAGCCTGTCATGGACCTACTAGAAACGGACGGTGTAATAGAACCCTGTATGTCCCCCTTTAACACTCCAATTCTACCAGTTAAGAAGCCTAATGGAACGTATAGAATGGTCCAGGATTTAAGGGAATTAAATAAGATTGTGCGGAAGCGCCACCCAGTGGTGCCCAACCCATACACTATAATGGGACAGATACCCCATTGTAGTAAGTGGTTTAGCGTCATAGACCTTAAGGATGCATTTTGGAGTTGTCCAATAGACCAGAGCAGTCAAGACATTTTTGCATTTGAGTGGGAGAACCCATATACTAGGCGAAAACAACAGTATAGGTGGGCAGTTTTACCGCAGGGGTTTACGGAATCACCAAACTTATTTGGACAAATATTGGAGCAAGTACTGGAGGAATATAACGGAGGACAAGAGACGCAGTTATTACAATATGTGGATGATTTACTAGTATCAGGGCAAGAGAAGGCGGCGGTAACAAAAGGAACGATAGAACTACTCCTTGCGGTAATAGGTTAGCTGACGAGGAAGCCAGACAGGCCGCAGTGACTGGCCCGACCCGCATGATGAGTCTTATCCCACAGCCACTACACCTCACCAAAAATCCGATTTTTACTTTGGCGGAGCAGACACAGCTCCAGGGGCAAGGGGCTACCAAAAATGAAAAGGGGGAATGGAGGCTGCAAGATGGCTGACAGGTGTTAAATAAAGAAATCTCGAGAGAACTAGTGGGTCAGTTACACTCACAATCTCACTGGGGCACGCAGGCCCTGTGTGATGCTTTCCTGCTGTGTATGCCTGCTGTGTATGCCTGTACCGGGATCCATACTCTCGCCAAACAGGTGAGCGACCGGTGCATAATCTGTCAGAAAGTTAGCAAGAAGAATATGCGGCGACCCGTTGTAGGGGGCCGCCCGTTGGCAGTCAGACCATTCCAACGTATTCAGATTGATTTCACCGAGCTTCCCCTCGTGCAACGGTGGCGGTACGTTCCGGTTATAGTTGATTACTATACATGATGGGTGGAGGCTTTTCCAACCGCCACTGCTACGGCACAGGCGGTCGGCAAAATCCTTCTTGAACAAATAACTCCACGATATGGGGTCATTGAGTCCATTGACTCCGACCGCGGAACGCACTTCACTTCTAAAGTGAAGTCATGAGCCATCAGCTCATTTGTGAGACCCTAGGTATCCGGTGGGATTTGCACACCCCCTGGCACCCTCAAAGCTCCGGGATGGTGGAGAGAATGAATAGCACCCTAAAGGCCCAGCTGACAAAACTGATGGCTGAGACAAATCTGCCCTGGACTAAGTGCTTACCGCTGGCACTGTTACGTATTAGGACGGCGCCGCGGAAAGACACCTTACGAGATGTTATTCGGATTACCCTATCTGGGACGAACTGAGGGTACACCCACTATAGAATGTAATGATATTTTTATGAGGAACTATTTACTGGCGATGTCTCGTTCACTTACAGAATTAAAAGAGAGGGGTTTGCTGTCTCAAACACCTCCTCTGGACTTTTACATCCATAAGCTCCGACCAGGAGACTGGACACTGATTAAGTCATGGCGAGACGAGAAACTTAAACCTGTCTGGGAAGGACCATTCTTGGTTTTGTTAACCACTGAGACCTCCGTCCGTACAAAGGAAAGAGGCTGGACTCACGCCACTCGAACCAAAGGTTCCATCGAACCTACGCCGGACGAACTACCAGCCGAGTGGGCTGTCCAACCCGGAGACCGCCCGCTGACATTGACTTTTACCCGAAAGACACAATGATCATCACTCTCGTATGTACCCTCCTCAGCATTTGCACAGCCACTGTGCCTCCATGCACTAAGTGCTACATGGAACTCCGCTCAGGCACCTGCTGCCTGCCCCAATACTTCACCAATGAGCTCTTCACCTCGCATACAGTCGTACCACAGAAGTGCCACACACAGAAGGGTACTACCTGCACAGAAGGCGGCGTGCAATATGTAATGTTTAAAAATACTAGGGTGACAGGCTGTCCACAACAAGATTGGCTCTGTGTTAAAAGCCAGCCAGGTACAGGGGGATCTAAGGCAGACAGGGTGCGAGAGAGAATAGTAAAAAGGAGGAAAAAGAAAGGGCAGAAGAAGAAGGGAAAACAACCCCCAAACTCCTCACTCTATGAGCAGCTCAAGGGGGAGATACAGTTGCCAAAGGCTGGGGGGAACTTATTTGTAGACCTTGCGCTCCGTATTACACAGACCCTTAAGGTTACCAATTGCTGGGTCTGCGGCGGACCCCTCACTAGTGAATGTTGGCCCTGGCGAGGGGCTACCGTCGATGCCCCTGATTTATTTGACTGGAATATAACCACCGGCATGGTCCGCCGACCACAGACCTGGGTGCTCACGGACACGCCCTATGCACGACATTGTGTCTCTAATAATCCAACCGGACCAACGGTACGGCCTGTAGGCACAAGCCCCTGCGAGTATACTAAAACTTTCGACCAGGATGGTAACACTGCCTGGTACCCCAGTGTCCCAGCCTCTCGATTATCTCCTCGCGGAGGAAGGAGGGGTCTGCGGGAAGTTTAATCTCTCGAATTGCGGTTTAAATATTGACAATAATGGAGAGGCGGTGCAGGCGATAGCCAAAGATTTAAGAAAGATTGCTCATGTCCCGGTCCAACGCTGGACTCCTCTCGGTGGGGCATGGTGGAACAACATTTTTGACGGTACTTGGTGGAAGACCTTAGCATTTATTGTAGTCTGTGTCATGTTGGGTCTTATGGTCCTACCTTGCCTGATACCCTGCTTCCAGCGACTTATCACGAGTGTGGTCAGCCGGATGGTTGCAGTCCCAGCACCGGGATCAGACCAAACATCTCAGGTCATGCTCCTGTGCCCGGCTCTCACCGAGAAGAGGCAGATTAAATTGATGTTACAGCGCCTTGACCGCGGTACTTGAGGTTATTTATTTAACACATGATAAAAAGAAAAAGGTTGGATTGAGAGAAAGAGAATATTTGGATTATTAAATGTATTAAATGAATAACCGACTAAAAAAACTAACACAGGCTTGTGGAAAACCACTGCTTGGACAAGGAAACAGATGCACATGAGGAAGTGGAGAAAATGAAGAAGTAGGAATAGCATTAACAGAAGAAATAATAATAGGTCTGAACGTTGAGCAAGATAGATTGGGGAAGGCAAAATAGATGAGTGGACAGTCTTAAAGACATAAACAAGTCACTGAGGCTGCGCAAATGTCCAAGGGAACCACCCACTGGACAGAAAAAGTACGTTAACGTGAACATTTAATGTATGATGAAGCGTGAATACTGACATATAATGTATGATGAAGGCGTACAAGGAAGAATGTGAACCTCAGTGAAACCTGATCCAATCAGGAGGAGAGGGCAGGAGAATGATAAACGAATAAAGTATATATAAACAGACAAAACAAGCTATTTGGTGTGCTCCTGTCTAGGAGGCACCAAACTCTGCAGACTTGTAGAAGGATAAATAAAACTAACTTGCTTCTAGTATTTTTGTCCTCAGTGTCAGTGATTGTGAGCACACATTCAAATCTCACACTCCCTTCTTAAACAGTGGTGTTACATTAGCCACTTTCCAGTCCTCTGGGACCCTTCCTTCCTGGAGAATGTATTATATTAAGGAATCTGTTGATATTTGAGAATGAATGATGACTTTTCAATTAGGTGAATTGGACATTCTGAATTTACCCTCTGTGTACTGTTTCTTACCTGTCTTCTACCCTTACTGGGAACTTTGTTTTTTTTACTTCTCTCTGTCTTCTCTCCTGTTGTTCTTTTCAACCTCCCCCTGTCTCCTTGGCTTCTGCTGCCCTTTTTGTGCTTTTGCTCTGTGGCTGTCTTCAACTCCATGGTCAGCATTTCCAATTCGCAAAGCACCTGCGATCTCCTGCGCATGCGTCAGGCGAGAAAGGGCCACGCATGCGCATGTCTGAATTAAAAGCACATTAGTTCCGCGCATGCGCGTGGGCCTAATCAATATTGAAACCTTCTGAGCCGCACGTGTGCGGCCCATTCCCAGTCAGCGCATGCGTGGGAGGTCGTAGGTTCAGCAGGCCTTGGAAATGCCAACCATGGAGCTGAAAATGAAGATTAGATTTAGTTTATTTACATTACAAAGAACAATACTTAATCATTTAGAATCTTATTTGCGGTACACCGAACCTCAGAAATAAATGCATACCTCTGTTCTCTTTTTCAACCCCTTGTGTATTACAAAAAAACGTGTATCCCTGATGCATAAAACCATGTACCATTAAAGCATAGTCGCATAAGTTACAGACATTATAGAAAGTGATAATAAAAAAAGCAAGGCAGTGAGACATGGTGATTAGCACTGCTGCCTCACAGCACCAGGATCCTGAGGTTTGATTCCAACCTCAAGTGATTGTGTAGAGTTTGCACATTCTTCCCGTGTGTGGGTTTCCTCCGGGTGCTCCGTTTTTCCTCCCACAGTCCAAAGATGTGCCGGTTAGGTGGATTGGCTGCGCTAAATTGCCCCTACGTGGGGTTACAGGGATAGGGTGGGGTATTGGGCCGAGGTTAGGATGCTTTCAGAGGGTCGGTGCGAACCTGATGGGCCAAATGACCTCCATCTGCACTGTAGGGATTCTATGGTTCTACTTTTAAATGACGCCCATTTCTTTGCAAGATTTGCACTTAGGTCAGTGAAAATGAAGATTTTCTTATCTCAGTCGAATTGACCACATTCCCTCGCCAGTTTGGGAATCAGGTCCTTGGTCTGTTAGCAGTGGAATCGGATGATCATTGTCCTGAGACGTTCATCCTCACCCGGTTCCGGGACTAAAGAACGGTGCGCTGTCTAGTTCCGGTGGTGAATTAAGGTCCTCCACAAAAAAACTGAACATAAACAGTGTTGATTGTTGACCTTCAGCTGACTCAACCAGATCAATGATCAACAAATATTTGCGCCTCAAGCGATTCTCAGGGTCATCTAGTTTGGCTTTTACCCTTTTTGTTTTCTGCGCCCAGAGCTGTGCAAGCTGCTTCCAGTGCAGAGACCCTGGGCGAAATTCTCCGGTATCGGCGCGATGTCCGCCGACCGGCGCCAAAAACGGCGCAAATCAATCGGGCATCGCGCCGCATCTTGGGGGGCCCAGCCCTAACCTTGAGGAGCTAGGCTCGCGCCGGACTGATTTACGCCCCGCCAGCTGGTGGAAAAGGCCTTTGGTGCCCCGCCAGTTGGCGCGGAAATGACATTGCCGGGCGGCGCATGCGCGGGAGTGTTAGCGGCCGCTCACGGCATCCCCGCGCATGCGCTGTGGAGGGAGTCTCTTCCGCCTCCACCATGGTGGAGACCGTGGCGAAGGCGGAAGGAAAAGAGTGCCCCCACGGCACAGGCCCGCCCGCGGATCGGTGGGCCCCGATCGCGGGCCAGGCCACCGTGGGGGCACCCCCCAAGACCCCGGAGCCCGCCTGCACCGCCTTGTCCCGCCGGTAAGGTAGGTGGTTTAATCCACGCCGGCGGGACAGGCATCCTAGCAGCGGGACTTCGGCCCATCCGGGCCGGAGAATCGCGGTGGGGGCCCGACAACCGGCGCGATTCCCGCCCCCGCCGAATCTCCGGTGCCGGAGAATTCGGCAACCGGCGGGGGCGGGATTCACGCCAGTCCCTGGCGATTCTCCGACCCGGCGGGGGGTCGGAGAATCTCGCCCCCTGTCACTGTGGTCTATTAATCAGTGCTCCATGTTGAACAGGCATTATGAATCAACAGTCAGATAAATTGCAGCTAGAGAGGACTGAAGCAGTGTGTGCAAACATTTCGCTATATGTTCTGCTGCGAGGTTGCTATGATACTTGTCAGCCAAAAGTGTTGAAATGGAGAGTTGCTCAGACTATGTGGCCACCATTGTTGAGGATTCAGCGGTCTGAGCACTGAACATCCAGGCAAGCAGCATCCAAGGTCTGCCCACATTTCAGCTTGGATTTGGACATTCCACCATATCCTTACAGACACAAAGGTACTTAGACTAATAAGAGGCTCAAAAGCTATTCACCTAACGTGGGCAGCATGGTAGCACAGTAGTTATCACTGTGGCTTCACAGCACCAGAGTTCCAGGTTTGATTCCCCACTGGGTCACTGCCTGTGCATCGTCTGCACATTCTCCCAGTGTCTGTGTGGGTTTCCTCAGGGTGCTCCGGTTTCCTCCCACAGTCCAAAGACGTGCAGGTTAGGTGGATTGGCCATGCTAAATTGCCCTTAGTGTCCAAAAAAAAGTTAGGAGGGGTTACTGGGTTACGGGGCTAGGGTGGAAGTGAGGGCTTAAGTGGGTATGTGCAGACTCAATGGACCGAATGTCCTCCTTCTGCACTGTATGTTCTATGTTCTAACTGCTGTTTACAATGTAAAATTAAAATAAATCAGGAGCTGTTTTTACCCACGTGGGACCAGTCACATCGCCCAACCGGAAGTCCATAAGTATGAATTTCGATTTGAGATGACAATTCATCGATTTTATTGTGAATGCAGTGGGCATTTAGTTTATTTAGTTTAAAGCCCTCCAGTTCGCCAGTTATACTACTTCCAACAACACCGGTATCAGCAGAGTTCAGTTAAAGCCAGTCGCAATGGTGCAGCCCCAATTTTCCCCAGTGCTGGTGCCAATGCCCCAGGAACTGGAACCCTCACCAGTCTTTCAGCTACACATTATCTCTCTTATTTACCCTCTGTCAATAGTCGAATGATTATATCTTTGAGGCTTTTACCTACATCATTGATACTGCATGGACCATGACAAATAGATCCTCCCCCTCTCATTTGAAATTCCTCTCCAGCCCTGGGCAAATATCTCAGACCCTGGCACTGGGCAGGCAACACAGACTTCTGGATTCTCACCCTCGGCCACATAGAGCACTGACTATTCCCTTGACTATACTGTTCCCTACTACGATTACATTCCTTTTCAGACCACTAGAATCGCTCACTGTACCATGGTCGGTTTGCTCATCTACACTTCAGGCCTCACTTTTATCCATACATGCTGCAAGAACCTTGAACCCGTTGGCCAATTACAAGGGCTGAGGCTCCTCCAATACCACCTTCTTGATCCCCTTCCCTGCTTGATGTGCAATCACATCCTCTAGTCCCAGACCACTGACCAAATCGGATGACACTAGCCTAAGGGGTGGCACTGCCTTTTGGAAAAAAGGATCCAGATAACTTTCCCCCTCCTTGATGTGTTGCAGTATCTGCAGCTTGGCTTCCAGCTCAATATCTCTGAGCTGAAGCTCCTCAAGCCACAAACACTTCAGCTCCCACATGCTGTGGTCATGACACATTATCTGTTATAATAATAATATGCCACCTTTATTGCATTAATTAAATAGATTTTTCTTAATTATTACAATTCTCTTCCACACCTAATGATGCACTAAGGCAGACTTTTATCTGTTTCCATAGCTGGTTATTCCTGGACCAGGAATACTTTTTAGTCTGTCACCAGAGGTTTATAGCTTAAGAGGCACCACTCTGCATCAAGCATGACTAACCAGGAGTTCTCCTGCTCCTACAGCCAGCCGTTGATGTGTTGGAAGGATTTGCAGGTTGACTTTTGTGAGGGCCACGAAGAATCCAGCACGAGTTTTAAGGATACAAAGTAATAACATTTATTTACAATAACATATATATATATATATATAACAGCAGCAGCAAATTCCCTTGCTGCACACTCCTTCCTGCTGTTTCCAAACTGGCCAGCTTTATTTATACTTGGAGTTTACTAATGGTTTCTCCGCCCCCCTCATTGGGGAAGCTCATACTCCCACAGGATTGTGGGATTGTCATTAGCCCCCAGCCAATGGTAAGCAGGCAGGTTGTAACATCCCTCCCCACCAAAGTCCAAGGAATCCACCGAAGACCCTGGCGAAGGAGGGCATCGGACTCGTTTTGCTGCAGGCCGGGCACCGTTTGCACGCGGCGCTGGATCAGGCGGCGTGTAACGAGATGGAGACCGACGCTTCCGTGATGAACGGCGCAACGGTTGTACATCCACGGCCCGTGGACCCGAGGATTCCCCCTCTGATGCATCCTGTGTCTCCATCACGGAGTCAGAGTCTGCTGCCTCCGTCATGTCAGCGTCTCTATCTCCATTCGGTTCTGTAACGACCTGCGCAGGCTTCGAGTGAGGCACCAGTGGAAGATTGTGAGGACTACCTTCCCTTGTCTCTGGTCTCTGCGGCTGTAGAAATGAGATCCGGGGGCGGGGAATCTTTTGAGGGGATCGTCTTCTGGACCGAACGTGGTCTACATGTTTGCGCTGGAGACGACCCTGGGCTTGCACCTGGTAAGATATAGGGCCCGTTTGGCGAAAGATTACACCAGGAACCCACTGGGCACCACCAGCAAAATTCCGAACGAACACTGGGTCACCGGGCGCAAACTGCCGAATCGGCCGATGCCGAGAAAATCCCTGTCCCTGCCGTTCTTGTGTGCGACGTACTTTTGCGCCAATGTCCGGGAAAACCATACTAAGGCGGGTGCGAAGTCTCCGGCCCATTAGGAGTTCTGCGGGAGCTACCCCAGTCACCACATGGGGGGTGGTCCTGTCCGTAAACAAAAAGCGAGCCAGTCTCGTGTCCATTGATCCGGAAGAGTGCTTCTTTAGGCCTCTTTTGAATGTTTGCACTGCGCGCTCTGCCAACCCATTTGAAGCCGGGTGGTAAGGGGCAGTGCGGATATGGCGTATGCCGTTCATCTTCGTGAAGGCACTAAATGAATACTTTGCATCAGTATTCACCAAAGAGAAGGAATTGGTAGATGTTGAGTCTGGAGAAGGGGGTGTAGATAGCCTGGGTCACATTGTGATCCAAAAAGACGAGGTGTTGGGTGTCTTAAAAAATATTAAGGTAGATAAGTCCCCAGGGCCTGATGGGATCTACCCCAGAATACTGAAGGAGGCTGGAGAGGAAATTGCTGGGGCCTTTACAGAAATCTTTGGATCCTCACTGTCTTCAGGTGATGTCCCGGAGGACTGGAGAATAGCCAATGTTGTTCCTCTGTTTAAGAAGGGTAGCAAGGATAATCCAGGGAACTACAGGCCGGTGAGCCTTACTTCAGTGGTAGGGAAATTACTGGAGAGAATTCTTCGAGACAGGATCTACTCCCATTTGGAAGCAAATGGACGTATTAGTGAGAGGCAGCACGGTTTTGTGAAGGGGAGGTCGTGTCTCACTAACTTGATAGAATTTTTCGAGGAGGTCACTAAGATGATTGATGCAGGTAGGGCAGTGGATGTTGTCTATTTGGACTTCAGTAAGGCCTTTGACAAGGTCCCTCATGGTAGACTAGTACAAAAGGTGAAGTCACACGGGATCAGGGGTGAGCTGGCAAGGTGGATACAGAACTGGCTAGGCCATAGAAGGCAGAGAGTAGCAATGGAAGGATGCTTTTCTCATTGGAGGGCTGTGACCAGTGGTGTTCCACAGGGATCAGTGCTGGGACCTTTGCTCTTTGTAGTACATATAAATGATTTGGAGGAAAATGTAACTGGTCTGATTAGTAAGTTTGCAGACGACACAAAGGTTGGTGGAATTGCGGATAGCGATGAGGACTGTCGGAGGATACAGCAGGATTTAGATTGTTTGGAGACTTGGGCGGAGAGATGGCAGATGGAGTTTAATCCGGACAAATGTGAGGTAATGCATTTTGGAAGGTCTAATGCAGGTAGGGAATATACAGTGAATGGTAGAACCCTCAAGAGTATTGAAAGTCAAAGAGTTCTAGGAGTACAGGTCCACAGGTCATTGAAAGGGGCAACACAGGTGGAGAAGGTAGTCAAGAAGGCATACGGCATGCTTGCGTTCATTGGTCGGGGCATTGAGTATAAGAATTGGCAAGTCATGTTGCAGCTGTATAGAACCTTAGTTAGGCCACACTTGGAGTATAGTGTTCAATTCTGGTTGCCACACTACCAGAAGGATGTGGAGGCTTTAGAGAGGGTGCAGAAGAGATTTACCAGAATGTTGCCTGGTATGGAGGGCATTAGCCATGAGGAGCGGTTGAATAAACTCGGTTTGTTCTCACTGGAACGAAGGAGGTTGAGGGGAGGCCTGTTAGAGGTATACAAAATTATGAGGGGCATAGACAGAGTGGATAGTCAGAGGCTTTTCCCCAGGATAGAGGGGTCAATTACTAGGGGGCATAGGTTTAAGGTGAGAGGGGCAAGGTTTAGAGTAGATGTACGAGGCAAGTTTTTTACGCAGAGGGTAGTGGGTGCCTGGAACTCGCTACCGGAGGAGGTGGTGGAAGCAGGGACGGTAGTGACATTTAAGGGGCATCTTGACAAATACATGAATAGGATGGGAATAGAAGGATACGGACCCAGGAAGTGTAGAAGATTGTAGTTTAGTCGGGCAGCATGGTCGGCACGGTCTTGGAGGGCTGAAGGGCCTGTTCCTGTGCTGTACATTTCTTTGTTCTTTGAACCTCGCAAACTCCTCACTCGTGAATGGAGTGCCATTATCCGTGACCAGCACCTCAGGGAGGCCATGCGTACTAAACGACAAACGCATCTTTTCAATTGTTGCGCAGGACGTTGTCCTCTGCATCTTATGCACCTCTAGCCATTTAGACTAGGCGTCAATTAATAGAAGGAACATGGATCCTTGAAAAGGGCCTGCAAAATCTGCATGCAAGCGTGCCCAAGGCCCCTGGCCATTCCCAGTGATGTAGGGGCGCGGCCGGCGGAAGCTTCTGATGCTACTGGCATATGGAGCAGTTTTGGGCCACCTTCTCAATGTCGGTGTTGAGGCCTGGCCACCAGACATAACTCCGGGCCAACATTTTTATTTTGGTCACACCTGGATGCCCATTGTGCAAGTCTGTTAGTATCAGCACCTGGCCTTTTTCCGGGACAATCACACGCGTCCCCCATAAGAGGATGCCGTCTTCCACGCTGAATTCTGACAGCTTGGAGGAAAATGCCCGCAACTCGCCTGGGAGCTGTCTATGCTGCCCACCATACAGGACTATGTGCCGAACCATTGACAGGACTGGCTCCGTCTGGGTCTTCTCACGGATCTGTGATGCCGTGACAGGCAAGGTGTCCATAAAATTTAGGGTTGCAACCACCTCACCGGTCGTCGGGGGTCGACATGGGGCCTGTCGATAAAGGCAATCGGCTCAGGCGTCGGCATTTGCTATCTGCGTACCTGGTTTGTGCTCCAGAGAATACTCGTATGCAGCAAGCAACAAAGCCCAGCGCTGGATCCGTGCGGAAGCAATGGGCGGTATTGGCTTATCCTCTCTGAAAAGTCCCAGCAGAGGCTTATGATCAGTCACGATAGTGAAATGGCAGCCATACACGGAAGCGTTTCACCGCAAAAACCACTGCCAGGCCCCCCTCCGCGATCTGCACGTACTTTCTCTCCGCTGCAGTCAATGTACGGGAGGCGAAAGCTATCGGTCGCTCGGCCCCGTTCTCCATCTTGTGGGACAGGACGGCCCCAATACCATACGGGGACGCATCACATGTGACGAGCAAAGGCTTTCCAGGATCATACTGGGTTAGTAACCCAGACGACGGCAATTGTTCCTTTACCCGCCGGAAAGCGGTTTCTTGCGGCTGACCCCAAACCCAGGTGTGATATTTCTTTAGCAGAAGGTGCAAAGGGGCCAGCGTAGTTGCCAGATTGGGGAGGAACTTCCCGTAATACTTTACGAGACCGAGAAAAGAACGAAGATGCGAAGTGTCAGTCGGGGCGGGGGCCTGTTGAATTGCACGCACCTTCTCTGCGACGGGGTGCAAACCTTCGCGGTCCACCCGATAACCTAGGTAGACTACTTCTTTTGCCTGAAATACGCACTTTGTGCGACGTAAATGGACTCCAGCCTCCGAAAAGCGTCTAAGGACAGCCTCCAGATTTTCCAAATGTTCCTGCTCCGACGTCCCTGTAATCAAAACATCATCTAAGTAGACAGCAACACGTGGTAAACTTCTCAAAATGCCCTCCATAACACGTTGAAAAATTGCGCAGGCAGAGGATACTCCAAAGGGCAACCGTGTAACGGTGTGTATTAATCATTACATATGGTCGGGAGGCAGGGTCCAGCTCCAACTGCAGGTAGGTGTGATTCATATCTAATTTTGTGAACGAGAGTCCACCTGCAAGCTTCGCGTAGAGATCCTCTATGCGAGGCATTGGATATCGGTTGAGTCGGGCAGCCGTATTCACTGTAGGTTTACAGTCGCCACACAAGCGAACTGTGGCATTTGGCTTCATTACAGGTACAATTGGTGCTGCCCAGTCAGCAAAACGGACAGGCCTGATAATACCCAAACGAGTGAGCTTCCCTTCTACCTTCTCGAGCAAGGCGTAATGCACCGGGTGCGCCCGGAAATAGCGCAGTGTGGCTCCTGTTTCGACTTGGATATGGGCTACGGCCTCTTTTATTTTCCCCAAACCAGGCTGGAATACATCTGGGTATCGTCCTAGCACCTCAGTCAACCCATCAGAAACTGTTTGGAGGATGTGCTTCCATTGCAACCGCAAATGGCGCAACCAGTCCCAACCCAACAGGCTGGGCCCATGGCCGCGCACCACGGTAAGTGGGAAACGCCCCTCCTGGTTCCTGCAATGTCCAGTGGTTCCCCCGTGTCGGTGGCCAACCTGGCTTGTGAGTCAGTTAATGTAAGGGTCTGTATACCCTGCTTGATGCGGTCGAATGTCCTCTGGGCGATCAAGGAGACCGCTGCGCCAGTGTCCAACTCCATCTCAAATGGGTGGCCATTGACCCGTACTGTCACCTTAATGGGGGCCACACGGGGAGCTGCCACTGACGAATGTGATATAAAATAGTTACTTTAGAGTTACTAGTTAATGTAATGTAGAAATAAGCCACTTTGATTTTTGCAGTTAGGGACAAAGGAATTTGAGACCGCATGGAAAAAGCAGGAAGAGGTGTGTCTATGAGGGTGATGCTTCATTGATAGGGGCCAGAGAAAGGGATTGGAAGTGAGCCAATCAGAATAGATCGAACAGGTCAGGAGGGACATAGGCTGACCTATGTCCGTCGAGTATGTGAAACTTGATACCATTTGATCTGATTTTGCAGAGATCCCTTTGTCTGTTAGTTCAGTCGTTTTCTGGAATGAAAGAGGCTGGATGTCTCTTACATTTCTGTAAGATGATTAAGCTTGCAAGCTAAATAAATAACTTCTGTTTACGTGCGAATCCGTCTCAACTTTTATTGAGGCCAGACTGACAGAGAAAGAAATTTGGAGATCAACATTTGGTGCCGAAAACCGGGATTTCTCTGGGCGATCCTGTTCCAACTGCGAAATCAGAATTAGACTGATTATGAACAGGAGGACGGGAACAAAGGGCCCTCAATGTAGAAATGGAAAACGACCAGCATTGATTGTTCCCCTCTTCTTATCGTCTGATTAGTCTGGTCACTCGCGGTTGGCACAGAAAGACCGCCTCGACGAAATCACAGGTCAGTCTGGGGATTAGCACTTTAATTGATGGGATTTCATATTGTTGTTTCGGCTTGGGTTAGGGTTTTGGGCTGATGGGACTTTAAATAATAAAGGTTCAGTCTATTATCGGGGTTCAGAGGCTGATGTGACTTTAAATAATAAAGGTTCAGTCTATTATCGGGGTTCAGAGGCTGATGTGACTTTAAATAATAAAGGTTCAGTCTATTATCGGGGTTCAGAGGCTGATGTGACTTTAAATAATAAAGGTTCAGTCTATTATCGGGGTTCAGAGGCTGATGTGACTTAAATAATAAAGGTTCAGTCTATTATTAGGGTTCAGAGGCTGATGGGACTTTAAATAATAAAGGTTCAGTCTATTATATGGGTTCAGGGCTGATGGGACTTCAATAGATGGGGGTTCAGTCCAGTATAACTGTTTTTAAATCTGAAGATGGTTCAACTCTATGTGTGAGTGTTTTAAATATATAGTTGATTAAGCTACAATTGTCTCCTTGGACTGTAAAGTTCCGAGGTCTAGTTGAGATTGTGAGGTTGAAGCAGAAGTCTCTCAAAGGGTTAACAGCAGCAGGCGGAGTTGAAAACAGACAGTGCTTCTCACTCAGGCCTTGAGATAACAGTCTGCAGTGTAATCGGATACCTTTCCTTTGAGTCAGTGAACACCAGCAAAGTTACGTTTTGAATTAATTAAAGGAAACCAGTGGGTTTCTCCACCTCTTTGATAAAAGTTATTATTTTCGAAAGCAATTGATTGAAATTGCCAGAATCTTAAATTTTACTTACTTGAAATAAGGTTTATCTCATTTTATCTGGAGATTAATAGAAACTTAAAGAAGATCATGGACACCATTTTAAAAAGTGTCAATCTGAAGATGATAATTGATTTTGCTAATACTTATGATAGTTGATTTTGCTAATACTTATGTGTATGTAACAGAAAAAAAACTTGTTAAAAGAAAAAATTGTTAAGATAAAGAAATAATTAAGTTGTAAATGTTATACAAGTTTGTGTTAAGCAAATTGTAAATTTAGTTCTGAGTTGAGATCAGAGCTAAGCTTGCAAGTTGCAGTAATTCAATTTGAATTTTCAAACATTTTTAAGTTTAAAAAAAAAAGAGAGCAAATAGAGAAAAGAAGGACACAGATCTTGAATGCGTTGAATAGCACATTTCAAAGGCCCATAAATCTTTCTGTTATCTTAGACCTAAAACCTAGGAAGATTGATGAGCCATAGGAATGTCTGGGGCGTTTTAATGAAATCTACCGGGGGCAGTCAGGCGATTTGCTGTATCAAAATGGTCAGAATTCCCCTCAATACTGTGCTATGTTAATGCATTGCCTACCACCTTCTGTGGTTACTGCTGTGAAATGTAATAACATGAATTGGACAGAGAACGACCCTTCCCAGATGGCAAGGGCAGTCAGATTTTACTGGAAGGAGGGTGTAGGCCAAGAAGGAGGCTCAGTTACAAAGGTTAAGACTGAGTATGTAATGAAAAAGGATGATCTGCGATCCCAACAAGCGGCAGAAATGGTAGTTTACCAGCAGGAGCTCCAATATAGTGACTTTGGGTGGGTGGATCAGCGAAGAGGAGGATGAGACAACAGTGCTATATTTCTATCACCCCCCAGTGGTGGACGTTAGACATTGAACAGCCACTATCACTGCATCACGTTACCCTGGCCTATGACAGAACTGGACGAAACAGGGAGTTGGAGGACAAATACTGGCCATTACTTGAGACCGAATGGCCAGTCAAGGTTACAGCCACAGTCACGGGAAAAGAAGGTACAGCCGATTTTGTTACAATATCACCACATTTATGGCCACAGTCAGCTTCGGTAAGCCCTCATATTACACGTCAGGTCCATGACCAGTACCATGCCAGGGATATGGGGCGAATGGTCAGCATCTTACCGTAGCTCGTCAGAATAGGTATGAGATATACCTTTTGAACAATCCACGTCTGACATTTAAATACTGTACCACTATCAATCCAGCCTGTTTTCTTAGTGGTCCCCCTGTCCATGAAGACGCACCTGGCCACGACTGTTTAGCCTTGATTCAGGAAACTACCACAATAAGGGGCGATTTGAGTGACATTTCGTCAGAACAACCTGACATGATTATGTGTGGTCAAATATCCCACCGGGGTTTAGTTAATGACCTACTGCAGGCCCTCCTTCTGCCAGCGCAGATTTCCGTTATTAAATGTGCTGCCCACACGAATGGTACAACCCCAGTTGACGTTGGTAATGAACGAGCAGATTGTGCAGCGCGCACAGCCGCACAAATTCAGCAAGTGATGGTGCCTAAAATGTTAAGTCAGACTAAACGATCTACTATGAATGTGTCTGCTTCTGACAAGCCAATGCCAACCATCCAAGACGTCATAAGGTTACAGGAGGACGCTCCTGAGAGTGATAAACAAATGTGGAAACGGTTAGGTTGTACATATGATTCTGTTTCCTCTTTATGGACCACGCCTGCACATCAGACTTGTATGTCTGATGTACTGGCTTTATGGGTCATCGAATGTGTACACTTTGCAACTCATTGTGGGGCTCGGGGGACTAGTGATTTGTTGCTGGACACTTGGTGGCACCCTAAAATGCAGGGGTTGGCCCAAAGTATCAGTAATCGGTGTTTGATTTGTCAGCAATATAACACCGGAAAAGGTATCCCTTGTGGGAAGGGGCAAACCCCGTTGCCCAGTGGTCCCTTTGAGACGCTCCAAATGGATTACATTGAGTTGGAAAGGTGTCAATGTTATAAATATGTTTTGGTCATTGTGGATGTGTTCAGCAGATGGGTTGAGGCGTATCCGACTATCTATAGTAAAGCTGCTACTGTGGTTAAAGTCTTGATGAGGGAAATCATTCCCCGGTACGGTATACCAGCTCAGTTAAGTTCTGATAATGGGCCTCATTTTATTGGACAAATTAACAAGGAGTTTTGCTCCCAGTTGGGCATACGCCAGCAGTTACACTGTGCTTACAGACCACAGGCAGCCGGGGTGGTTGAAAGACACAATCAGACCCTCAAAACTAAATTGGCTAAATTAAGAGCAGACACGGGACTGACATGGCTTAAGTTGCTCCCCGTTGCCCTCTTCCAGCTGCGGGTTACACCTGCGGGACCGGCCCGGCTCTCTCCCGCCGAGATTCTCTATGGCAGGCCCCTTAGAACTCCCTGGAGCCTGCAAGTTCCCAGACGGGTTCAGTTTCATCAGATGACTGAGGAAATGACCACCTATGTTCTAGCCCTTACGCAAGTGCTCAAGGAACTCCATGGCCAAGTCCGCGCGGCTCACGAGCCATTGCCCAGTACCTAGCTCACTTTCAGTCCAGCCCGGTAGTTATGTAATGGTCAAAAATTGGACTAGGAAGGGGTCGGAGCCGCGATGGGACGGGCCCTTCCAAGTTCTCCTTACCACCCCCACAGCAGTTAAAGTGGAGGGGCGAAGTGCTTGGGTCCACCTACATCACTGTAAATTGAGCCCATCTCCACTACTGTAAAAGGTCGGATACTAACCTGCCTCCCTTCTCCAGTGCTATTTTACAGGTGTGGAGCATGATGGAGTGGCTACGCATCGTCTGTCTGATATTTGGCCTCACTTCGCTTGGCGTGTTATTGGCGATGGACATGGAAAAGGGGAATATTATGTATCTGTGTAGCCCCAACCAATCTACAAGGATACATCACCTATGCACAGGTGATGTTCTTCACTGCCCCCATATACGAGGACATGGTATCGATTCATGGAAGGTCATCAAAGTTAAGGAGAATGCGGGAGTCATGAAGCAGCTGCACCGGCCCCGGCGATGGGAAGGGAACATTATATGGACATTGCCTTGTTTTTGGAATACATGTAAATTTGATTTTGGATGTGTTAAAAGTGGTACAATAAAGGTAACATCAGGCTGTCAGAAGAGTGTAGGAAGAGACCATGAGAAAGAGAAAGGGACTAGAGAGAGGACGGGGCGTGTGAGAAGGGAAGTACAGCTAGAACGTAGGTTACCGGGAGATGCACTTAAGTTAATTAAAGGCCAAACTGAGGAAAACCCGGGTAGTATGAATCTCATCTACCAGATTTACCACCGTCTGTATGGCCAGGGACGGGTTGTCTGCTACCCAAACCCCGCAGTGGTGTCTAGGTTATTTTCTGTTTCACCGCTTTGGGGCACTCCCCAAACGGTGGTTCATTGTCAGCGTTCCGAGCCATTGCCCGAGCAAGTCACTCTTCCTTACGATCCGGATTCAGCACCACCGGCTATTTGCCTTCCCCTCCCTCGGGATAATTCCCATTCACAGTACGATAGGCTGCGACGGTGGAGGGCGTACATACCTAGCCACTTCACTCCCAATAGGGATTCCCGGTCATACGAGAATTGCTTCAGCAGTGAAGGATATGGCTGTTTGCTGGTAGAGGTGGACACAAATATAACATGTCTGTTCCCCACCTGTACGGACAGGAGGTGCCATATCACCCAGGCGTCTGGCCAATGCGTTTGTTATAGCACCACTTGCGTTCCATTGAACGCTGGCCTCCAGCTCCTTTGTGGCTGGGCGAATGTCTCTCATATCACTGTTGGGAATAGGGCTTTCTGCATTGCTGGGCGGCCCGAATGGGCATTTCAAAATTGGATAAACTGGGCTACTGGGAGGTCCTTACGCAACCGGTATGCTCTTGACTATCTTCTGGCCCGTGAGGGTGGGGTATGCGCCATAGTACAGGGCAAGTGTATTATGGGGATTCAGGACTTGACTGCTAACATTACTAAATTTATGGATCGCATACGGGATCACTTGGACGGGATGCAGGATCCTGACTCTTGGGGTAACTCGGGATTTGGAGGATGGAAGGACTGGTTGATAAATATGGCCATGTATCTAGTGGTAGCTATCGGCTGCATCTTTGTGGGCCTGGCCATCCTTAAATGTGTGATGGGTAGAATGCTGGGTGCACTGGATCAGATCACCGCCCCAATCACCGAGAAAAAAATTTAACTGTTAAAATCCATGAGGGTGAAGCAGATGAAGGGGGGCTAAGACAGGAATTGGAAATGCAGCGACGAATCTTTTTAGATGAGGAACCGTAGCTATAGATTGGATAGTTCGGTTATCATGGAATGATAAAAGGAGGGAATGACGAATGTGATATAAAATAGTTACTTTAGAGTTACTAGTTAATGTAATGTAGAAATAAGCCACTTTGATTTTTGCAGTTAGGGACAAAGGAATTTGAGACCGCATGGAAAAAGCAGGAAGAGGTGTGTCTATGAGGGTGATGCTTCATTGATAGGGGCCAGAGAAAGGGATTGGAAGTGAGCCAATCAGAATAGATCGAACAGGTCAGGAGGGACATAGGCTGACCTATGTCCGTCGAGTATGTGAAACTTGATACCATTTGAACTGATTTTGCAGAGATCCCTTTGTCTGTTAGTTCAGTCGTTTTCTGGAATGAAAGAGGCTGGATGTCTCTTACATTTCTGTAAGATGATTAAGCTTGCAAGCTAAATAAATAACTTCTGTTTACGTGCGAATCCGTCTCAACTTTTATTGAGGCCAGACTGACAGAGAAAGAAATTTGGAGATCAACACCACACAATGCAGCTGCAGGCAGTCGTCCTCCGTCTCCACGTCCTCAGGAGTAGTCGCCGCAGGTTCATCCACATGGAAGGTACGGCCCCTGGGCTGGTCCCAGTTACGGCCCCTGGGCTGGTCCCAGTTTCGGTCGGAACGACGGCGCCTCTGGCGCCCCCAAGACCGCCGTCCGCGACGGGGTCGACGCCTACAAGTCTGACACGGACATGGCTCCTCATCCATTGGTTCTGGAGAAGGCTCCCTTCGGGGAGGAATGTCTGACGGCCACTGGCGTCGGTCCGGACGTTGCCTCGCCCAAGGTATCGCAGGAGTGCGGTGGGACGTTTTCGGACGGAAGGGGTTGCGCCCCAAGGCATGCACTTCCATTCCCTGTAGCTCCTGCACTTCTCGTTCTGCGCTCTCTCGGGACAATACTATTTGAATGGCCTGTTGAAAAGTCAATGTTGGCTCAGCTAACAACTTTCTCTGGGTGGCCGCATTGTTAATACCGCAAACCAAACGGTCGCGTAACATTTCTGACAAAGTCTCACCATAGTCACCGTACTCCACAATCCTGCGTAGCCTGGATAGAAAATCGGCAAGGGATTCTCCAGGGGTCCTCTCAGCGGTAGTAAACTGGTAACGCTGGACTATCGTGGACGGGTTGGGTTAAAATGTTGCCCCACTATATTCACAAGTTCATCAAACGTTTTGGTGTCCGGCGCAGCTGGGTACGTAAGGCTCCTAATCACCCCAAACGTATGCGGGCCGCAGGCGGTGAGCAATATGACCACCTGCCGCTCGTTTTCGGTGATATTGTTTGCCCGGAAATAATGACGCATCCGTTGTGTGTACTGGTTCCAGCTTTCCAGCGCAGCATCAAAAACATCCAAACGTCCGTACAGAGGCATTGTATAATAGAAAATAACTTCCAACCTGTATCCAACAAAAATCCAGGGAGGTGGCTTCAGCAGTGTAGACAGCTATTCACTTTAACCCTCGTCGCCAGTTTTGTGAGGGCCACGAAGAATCCAGCACGAGTTTTAAGGATACAAAGTAATAACATTTATTTACAATAACATATATATATGGGGACTCATCTTCCGAGGTAGTATGGGCTGAGGTTAGAAACAGGAAAGGAGAGGTCACCCTGTTGGGAGTTTTCTATAGGCCTCCAAATAGTTCTAGGGATGTAGAGGAAAGGATGGCGAAGATGATCCTGGATATGAGCGAAAGTAACAGGGTAGTTATTATGGGAGACTTTAACTTTCCAAATATTGACTGGAAAAGATATAGTTCGAGTACATTAGATGGGTCGTTTTTTGTTCAGTGTGTGCAGGAGGGTTTCCTGACACAGTTTGTTGACAGGCCAACAAGAGGTGAGGCCACATTGGATTTGGTTTTGGGTAATGAACCAGGCCAGGTGTTGGATTTGGAGGTAGGTGAGCACTTTGGGGACAGTGACCACAATTCGGTGACGTTTACGTTAAGGATGGAAAGGGATAAGTATACACCGCAGGGCAAGAGTTATAGCTGGGGGAAGGGAAATTATGATGCCATTAGACGTGACTTGGGGGGGATAAGGTGGAGAAGTAGGCTGCAAGTATTGGACACACTGGATAAGTGGAGCTTGTTCAAGGATCAGCTATTGCGTGTTCTTGATAAGTATGTACCGGTCAGGCAGGGAGGAAGGTGCCGAGCGAGGGAACCGTGGTTTACCAAAGAAGTGGAATCTCTTGTTAAGAGGAAGAAGGAGGCCTATGTGAAGATGAGGTGTGAAGTTTCAGTTGGGGCGATGGATAGTTACAAGGTAGCGAGGAAGGATCTAAAGAGAGAGCTAAGACGAGCAAGGAGGGGACATGAGAAGTATTTGGCAGGAAGGATCAAGGAAAACCCAAAAGCTTTCTATAGGTATGTCAGGAATAAGCGAATGACTAGGGACAGAGTAGGACCAGTCAAGGACAGGGATGGGAAGTTGTGTGTAGAGTCTGAAGAGATAGGCGAGATACTAAATGAATATTTTTCGTCAGTATTCACTCAGGAAAAAGATAATGTTGTGGAGGAGAATGCTGAGCTCCAGGTAAATAGATTAGATGGCATTGAGGTAAGTAGGGAAGAGGTGTTGGCAATTCTGGACAGGCTGAAAATAGATAAGTCCCCGGGGCCTGATGGGATTTATCCTAGGATTCTCTGGGAGGCCAGGGAAGAGATTGCTGGACCATTGGCTTTGATTTTTATGTCATCATTGGATACAGGAATAGTGCCAGAGGACTGGAGGATAGCAAATGTGGTCCCTTTGTTCAAAAAGGGGAGCAGAGACAACCCCGGCAACTATAGACCGGTGAGCCTCACGTCTGTAGTGGGTAAAGTCTTGGAGGGCATTATAAGAGACAAGATTTATAATCATCTAGATAGGAATAATATGATCAGGGATAGTCAGCATGGCTTTGTGAAGGGTAGGTCATGCCTCACAAACCTTATCGAGTTCTTTGAGAAGGTGACTGAACAGGTAGACGAGGGTAGAGCAGTTGATGTGGTGTATATGGATTTCAGCAAAGCGTTTGATAAGGTTCCCCACGGTAGGCTATTGCAGAAAATACGGAGGCTGGGGATTGAGGGTGATTTAGAGATGTGGATCAGAAATTGGCTAGCTGAAAGAAGACAGAGGGTGGTGGTTGATGGGAAATGTTCAGAATGGAGTTCTGTCACAAGTGGAGTACCACAAGGATCTGTTCTGGGGCCGTTGCTGTTTGTCATTTTTATCAATGACCTAGAGGAAGGCGCAGAAGGGTGGGTGAGTAAATTTGCAGACGATACTAAAGTCGGTGGTGTTGTCGATAGTGAGGAAGGAAGTAGCAGGTTACAGAGGGATATAGATAAGCTGCAGTGCTGGGCTGAGAGGTGGCAAATGGAGTTTAATGTAGAGAAGTGTGAGGTGATTCACTTTGGAAGGAAAAACAGGAATGTGGAATATGTGGCTAATGGAAAAGTTCTTGGAAGTGTGGATGAGCAGAGGGATCTAGGTGTCCATGTACATAGATCCCTGAAAGTTGCCACCCAGGTTGATAGGGTGGTGAAGAAGGCCTATGGAGTGTTGGCCTTTATTGGTAGAGGGATTGAGTTCCGGAGTCAGGAGGTCATGTTGCAGCTGTACAGAACTCTGGTACGGCCGCATTTGGAGTATTGCGTACAGTTCTGGTCACCGCATTATAGGAAGGACGTGGAGGCTTTGGAACGGGTGCAGAGGAGATTTACCAGGATGTTGCCTGGTATGGAGGGAAAATCTTATGAGGAAAGGCTGATGGACTTGAGGTTGTTTTCGTTAGAGAGAAGAAGGTTAAGAGGAGACTTAATAGAGGCATACAAAATGATCAGAGGGTTAGATAGGGTGGACAGTGAGAGCCTTCTCCCGCGGATGGAAATGGCTAGCACGAGGGGACATAGCCTTAAACTGAGGGGTAATAGATATAGGACAGAGGTCAGGGGTAGGTTCTTTACGCAAAGAGTAGTGAGGCCGTGGAATGCCCTACCTGCTACAGTAGTGAACTCGCCAACATTAAGGGCATTTAAAAGTTTATTGGATAAACATATGGATGATAATGGTATAGTGTAGGTTAGATGGCTTTTGTTTCGGTGCAACATCGTGGGCCGAAGGGCCTGTACTGCGCTGTATTGTTCTATGTTCTATGTTCTATAACAGCAGCAGCAATTCCCTTGCTGCACACTCCTTCCTGCTGTTTCCAAACTGGCCAGCTTTATTTATACTTGGAGTTTACTAATGGTTTCTCCGCCCCCCTCATTGGGGAAGCTCATACTCCCACAGGATTGTGGGATTGTCATTAGTCCCCAGCCAATGGTAAGCAGGCAGGTTATAACATTGACACTCAACCTGTTTGGCTATCCAGTCTTGGGGTGGGACTTGAATCCAGAGCTTGTGGCTGAGAGGCAGGGGTGCAGCCCACTGTGCCACAAGAACTCCCACTTTCTTAATTTTAGTTCTCCTCTTTACTGAACTACCTCACTCACCAAACGCCTTGTGCACTCAAACAATACTTATAAGCTCTGTGAAAAACGATGAATCAGTTCTGCTAAAGCTCAGAAACCAGTTTAAGCTAGCTTCCCAATTAACTAGTTACAGCTGCTTTCAGAAAGTGTGTGTATCCCTGTTTAAGACTGGAAGAAACTTAACTTAGCTCTTAACATAAAACAGTATGTTAACAGTATGTAAAGGGGCAGCACGGTAGCACAGTGGTTAGCACAGTTGCTTCACAGCTCCAGGGCCCCAGGTTCGATTCCCGGCTTGGGTCACTTTCTGTGCGGAGTCTGCACGTTCTCCCCGTGTTTGCGTGGGTTTCCTCCCACAGTTCAAAGATGTGCAGGTTAGGTGGATTGACCATGATAAATTGCCCTTAAGTGTCCAAAAAGGTTGGGTGGGGTTACTGGGATAGAATGGAGGTGTGGCCTTAAGTGGGGTGCTCTTTCCAAGGGCCATGCTGACTTGATGGGCTGAATGGCCTCCTTCTGCACTGTAAATTCTATAAAAAGTATTTTTTATTTAATTGCTAAACTTGAGAGATTAACCGGGAATCATCCCAGTGAACCTTCTCTGAACAGTTTCCAATTAAATAATATATTTTCTTACTGTACTCCAGATGAGGTCTTACCAGTACTGTGTACAGTCGCAGCAAAAATTGCCTGCTCATACTCCAACCTCCTTGAAATAAGGGCCAACATTCCATTCACCTGCCTGGTTTCCTGCTGTTCCTCTGTGCTAGCTTTCTGTCTTTCGTGCACAAGTACCTCCAAGTCCCTTTGTGTTGCAGCTTTCTGCAGTTTTTCTCAATTTAAATAATACCCTTTTCTTTTGTTCTCCCTTCCATAATGAACAACTTTTTTTTGTACCATCTGCAAATTTGGCTACAGTACATTTGCTTCCTTCCTCCAAGTCACTAATATATATTGTGAACAGTTGTGGTCCCAGCACTGAGCCGTGCGGAACCCCACTGGTTACAGGTTGCCAGTCTGAAAAATAACCCCTTATCCCCACTCTTTATTTCCTGCCCAATAGCCAATTCTCTATCTAATAATAATAATAATCATCCTTATTATTGTCATAAGTAGACTTACATTAACACTGCAATGAAGTTGCTGTGAAAATCCCCCAGTCGCCACACTCCGGCGCCTGTTCGGGTACACTGAGGGAGAATTCAGAATGTCGAATTCACCTGACAAGCACGTCTTTTGGGACTTGTGGGAGGAAACCGGGGCATCCAGAGGAGACCCACGCAGACACTGAGAAAACGTGAAGACTCCGCATAGACAGTGACCCAAGCGGGAGTCGAACCTGGGAGCCTTGCGCCGTGAAGCAACAGTGCTAACCACTGTGCTACCGTGCTGCCCACATATGCCAATATACTACCTCAAACACCATGAGCTCTTGGACTGGATTCTCTGATTCTGGGGCTATGTCCCCACGTCGGTGTGGGAACGGTGGAGAAAATGGCGCAAAACGGCCACCGATTCCCCGTTTTGCTGGGGGCTAGCAGGACAGCAGCGGAGAGCACCCGGCTCTAGCTGCCGGTATGCCCCGGAGAATTGCCAGGTCCGTGGCCTGCACTGACTGCCTGCCCTTTCTGGTGGTCACCCATTTCTCTGCCTGCACCTTGGGTGTGACCACATTTATATAACTGCGATCTATGACACTTTCCGCCACCTGCATGCTCCTAAGTGCATCCAATTGCTGCTCCAGTACTTCCGGTACTTCTGAAGAATTCTGGGAAAATTACAACCAATATATCAACTATCTCTGTAGCTACTCCGTTTAGGATCTTAGGATGCATGCCACCAGGGCCAGGTGACTTGTCTGCCTTTAGCCCCATTTGTTTGTCTAATACTACTTCATTGAAAACAGCGCGAGTGGAGAGTGAGCCGGGACATTGAAAACAGCGCGAGTGGAGAGTGAGCCGGGACATTGAAAACAGCGCGAGAGGAGAGAAAGCCGGGACATTGAAAACAGCGCAAGAGGAGAGAAAGCCGGGACATTGAAAACAGCGCGAGTGGAGAGTGAGCTGGGACATTGAAAACAGCGCGAGAGGAGAGAGAGCCGGGACATTGAAAACAGCGCGAGAGGAGAGAGAGCCGGGACATTGAAAACAGCGCGAGTGGAGACTGAGCCGGTACATTGAAAACAGCGCGAGTGGAGAGAGAGCGGGAGATTTAAAAAGCGCAGGAGGAGAGAGAGCCGGGACATTGAAAACAGCGCGAGTGCAGAGAAAGCCGGGACTTTGAAAACAGCGCGAGAGGAGAGAAAGCCGGGACGTTGAAAACAGCGCGAGTGGAGAGTGAGCTGGGACATTGAAAACAGCGCGAGAGGAAAGAGAGCCGGGACATTGAAAACAGCGCGAGTGGAGAGTGAGCCGGGACATTGAAAACAGCGTGAGTGGAGAGTGAGCCGGGACATTGAAAACAGCGCGAGAGGAGAGCCGGGAGATTTAAAAAGCGCGGGAGATTTAAAAAGCGCAGGAGCTGCGAGTCAGAGCGGAGATTTAAAAAGATCGCGGCCTAGTTTCGGGAGCCGTTCAGAGGAGGAGGAGCAGTCTCTGTCAGGGAGAGAACCTGAGAACATCTAAGACACTCAGAAGGTAAGAAGGTAAATAAGTGATTTTTACTCATTTTACTTTTATGCCTTTTTCAAATTGTGTGTGTCGGGGGGGGAAATTGAAGTGACATCACAGAAAAGCTGTGACCTGAGTGGCTGGTTGGGAATCTACACTAAATTTTAAAAATTAAGCATTGGTAACGAATTAAATATAATTACTTAATTATAATTTAGAGGGGTATCTAAGCCAGAGATCGGAGAGTATTATATTTAACTTTCGCATTTATATTAGAAATTTAGTGCTAGGAAACAGATAGTTAACAGTAACTTAAATTTTTTTTAAAAAATATATTTAAATTAAAAAAAAACTTTTAATTTTAATTAATTGACGCAATGTCAGTTAGAGGGGTGCTGTGCTCTGACTGTGAGATGTGGCAGGTCCGGGAGGCTTCCAGCGTCCCGGATGGCTTCATCTGCAGAAAGTGCACCCAACTGGAGCTCCTCACAGACCGCATGGTTCGGTTGGAGCAGTAATTGGATGCACTTAGGAGCATGCAGGTGGCGGAAAGCGTCATAGATCGCAGTTATATAAATGTGGTCACACCCAAGGTGCAGGCAGAGAAATGGGTGACCACCAGAAAGGGCAGGCAGTCAGTGCAGGAATCCCCTGTGGTTGTCCCCCTCTCGAACAGGTATACCCCTTTGGATACTGTCGGGGGGTAGCCTATCAGGGGAAAGCAACAGCAGCAGCCAGAGCAGTGGCACCACGGCTGGCTCTGATGTTCAGAAGGGAGGGTCAAAGCGCAGAAGAGCAATAGTAATAGGGGACTCTATAGTCAGGGGCACAGATAGGAGCTTCTGTGGACGTGAAAGAGACTCCAGGATGGTATGTTGCCTCCCTGGTGCCAGGGTCCAGGATGTCTCCGAACGGGTAGAGGGCATCCTGAAGGGGGAGGGCAAACAGGCAGAGGTCGTTGTACATATTGGTACTAACGACATAGGCAGGAAGGGGCATGAGGTCCTGCAGCAGGCGTTCAGGGAGCTAGGCAGAAAGTTAAAAGACAGGACCTCTAAGGTTGTAATCTCGGGATTACTCCCTGTGCCACGTGCCAGTGAGGCTAGAAATAGGAAGATAGAGTAGCTAAACACGTGGCTAAACAGCTGGTGTAGGAGGGAGGGTTTCCGTTATCTGGACCACTGGGAGCTCTTCCGGGGCAGGTGTGACCTATATAAGGACAGGTTGCATCTAAACTGGAGAGGCATAAATATCCTGGCCGCGAGGTTTGCTAGTGTCACACGGGAGGGTTTAAACTAGTATGGCAGGGGGGTGTGCACGGGAGCAATAGGTCAGAAGGTGAGAGCATTGAGGGAGAACTAGGGAATAGGGTCAGTGGGGCTCTGAGGCAGAGCAGACAGGGAGAAGTTGCTGAACACAGCGGGTCTGGTGGCCTGAAGTGCATATGTTTTAATGCAAGACGTATTGCGGGTAAGGCAGATGAACTTAGAGCTTGGATTAGTACTTGGAACTATGATGTTGTTGCCATTACAGAG
The DNA here is from genome assembly GCF_047496885.1 of Scyliorhinus torazame. Lineage (NCBI taxonomy): Eukaryota > Metazoa > Chordata > Chondrichthyes > Carcharhiniformes > Scyliorhinidae > Scyliorhinus > Scyliorhinus torazame. The sequence continues at coordinate 245,171,779 of NC_092712.1, forward strand.
ACCTGGTTGAGGGAAGGGCAGGATTGGCAGCTAAACATTCCAGGATTTAGATGTTTCAGGCGGGATAGAGGGGGATGTAAAAGGGGTGGCGGAGTTGCGCTACTGGTTAGGGAGAATATCACAGCTGTACTGTGGTAGGACCCCTCAGAGGGCAGCGAGGCTATATGCATGGAGATCAGGAATAAGAAGGGTGCAGTCACAATGTTGGGGGTTTACTACAGGCCTCCCAACAGCCAGCGGGAGATAGAGGAGCAGAGAGGTAGACAGATTTTGGAAAAGAGTAAAAACAACAGGGTTGTGGTGATGGGAGACTTCAACTTCCCCAATATTGACTGGGACTCACTTAGTGCCAGGGGCTTAGACGGGGCGGAGTTTGTAAGGAGCATCCAGGAGGGCTTCTTAAAACAATATGTAGACAGTCCAACTAGGGAAGGGGCGGTACTGGACCTGGTATTGGGGAATGAGCCCGGCCAGGTGGTAGATGTTTCAGTAGGGGAGCATTTCGGGAACAGTGACCACAATTCAGTAAGTTTTAAAGTGCTGGTGGACAAGGATAAGAGTGGTCCTAGGATGAATGTGCTAAATTGGGGGAAGGCTAATGATAACAATATTAGGCGGGAACTGAAGAACATAAATTGGGGGCGGATGTTTGAGGGCAAATCAACATCTGACATGTGGGAGGCTTTCAAGTGTCAGTTGAAAGGAATTCAGGACCGGCATGTTCCTGTGAGAAAGAAGGACAAATACGGCAATTTTCGGGAACCTTGGATAACGAGAGATATTGTAGGCCTCGTCAAAAAGAAAAAGGAGGCATTTGTCAGGGCTAAAAGGCTGGGAACAGACAAAGCCTGTGTTGAATATAAGGAAAGTAGGAAGGAACTTAAGCAAGGAGTCAGGAGGGCTAGAAGGGGTCACGAAAAGTCATTGGCAAATAGGGTTAAGGAAAATCCCAAGGCTTTTTACACATACATAAAAAGCAAGAGGGTAGCCAGGGAAAGGGTTGGCCCACTGAAGGATAGGCAAGGGAATCTATGTGTGGAGCCAGAGGAAATGGGCAAGGTACTAAATGAATACTTTGCTTCAGTATTCACCAAAGAGAAGAAATTGGTAGATGTTGAGTCTGGAGAAGGGGGTGTAGATAGCCTGGGTCACATTGAGATCCAAAAAGACGAGGTGTTGGGTGTCTTAAAAAATATTAAGGTAGATAAGTCCCCAGGGCCTGATGGGATCTACCCCAGAATACTGAAGGAGGCTGGAGAGGAAATTGCTGAGGCCTTTACAGAAATCTTTGGATCCTCACTGTCTTCAGGTGATGTACCGGAGGACTGGAGAATAGCCAATGTTGTTCCTCTGTTTAAGAAGGGTAGCAAGGATACCCTTGGAGGTTGAGGGGCGACCTGATAGAGGTATACAAAATTATGAGGGGCATAGACAGAGTGGATAGTCAGAGGCTTTTCCCCAGGGTAGAGGGGTCAATTACTAGGGGGCATAGGTTTAAGGTGAGAGGGGCAAAGTTTAGAGTAGATGTACGAGGCAAGTTTTTTACGCAGAGGGTAGTGGGTGCCTGGAACTCACTACCGGAGGAGGTAGTGGAGGCAGGGACGATAGGGACATTTAAGGGGCATCTTGACAAATATATGAATAGGATGGGAATAGAAGGATACGGACCCAGGAAGTGTAGAAGATTGTAGTTTAGTCGGGCAGTATGGTCGGCACGGGCTTGGAGGGCCGAAGGGCCTGTTCCTGTGCTGTACATTTCTTTGTTCTTTGTTCTTTGATAATCCAGGGAACTACAGGCCGGTGAGCCTTACTTCAGTGGTAGGGAAATTACTGGAGAGAATTCTTCGAGACAGGATCTACTCCCATTTGGAAGCAAATGGACGTATTAGTGAGAGGCAGCATGGTTTTGTGAAGGGGAGGTCGTGTCTCACTAACTTGATAGAGTTTTTCGAGGAGGTCACTAAGATGATTGATGCAGGTAGGGCAGCGGATGTTGTCTATATGGACTTTAGTAAGGCCTTTGGCAAGGTCCCTCATGGTAGACTAGTACAAAAGGTGAAGTCACACGGGATCAGGGATGAGCTGGCAAGGTGGATACAGAACTGGCTAGGTCATAGAAGGCAGAGAGTAGCAATGGGAGGATGCTTTTCTAATTGGAGGGCTGTGACCAGTGGTGTTCCACAGGGATCAGTGCTGGGACCTTTGCTGTTTGTGGTATATATAAATGATTTGGAGGAAAATGTAACTGGTCTGATTAGTAAGTTTGCAGACGACACAAAGGTTGGTGGAATTGCGGATAGTGATGAGGACTGTCAGAGGATACAGCAGGATTTAGATAGTTTGGAGACTTGGGCGGAGAGATGGCAGATGGAGTTTAATCCGGACAAATGTGAGGTAATGCATTTTGGAAGGTCTAATGCAGGTAGTGAATATACAGTGAATGGTAGTACCCTCAAGTGTATTGAAAGTCAAAGAGATCTAGGAGTACGGGTCCACAGGTCACTGAAAGGGGCAACACAGGTGGAGAAGGTAGTCAAGAAGGCATACGGCATGCTTGCCTTCATTGGCCGGGGCATTGAGTATAAGAATTGGCAAGTCATGTTGCAGCCAAGGGTGCAGAAGAGATTTACCAGAATGTTGCCTGGTATGGAGGGCATTAGCTATGAGGAGCGGTTGAATAAACATGGTTTGTTCTCACTGGAACGAAGGAGGTTGAGGGGCGACCTGATTATAAGAGGCAGAGTGGATAGTCAGAGGCTTTTCCCCGGGGTAGAGGGGTCAATTACTAGGGGGCATAGGTTTAAGGTGAGAGGGGCAAGGTTTAGAGTAGATGTACGAGGCAAGTTTTTTACGCAGAGGGTAGTGGGTGCCTGGAACTCACTACCGGAGGAGGTGGTGGAAGCAGGGACGATAGTGACATTTAAGGGGCATCTTGACAAATACATGAATAGGATGGGAATAGAGGGAAACGGACCCAGGAAGTGTAGAAGATTGTAGTTTAGTTGGGCAGCATGGTCGGCACGGGCTTGGAGGGCCGAAGGGCCTGTTCCTGTGCTGTACATTTCTTTGTTCTTTGAGTGATGGTGATGGTATTTACTTCCTCCCTGTGTTCTTCAGTAGTAATGGGATTTTCGAAGTATCTTCCACCGTAACGACTGATGCAAAATATCTGTTTAACTCCTCTGCCATTTCCTTGTTCCCCATAACATGTGGCACGGTGGCACAGTGATTGGCATTGCTGCCTTACAGCGCCAGGAACCGGGGTTCAATACGGGCCTTGGAACCCTATCTGTTTGGAGTTTGCATGTTCTCCTCGTGTCTGCATGGGTTTTCCCTGGGTGTTCTGGTTTCCTCCCACAGTCTAACGATGTATGGTATAGTTTGATTGGCCTGATAAATTGACCCTTCGTGTCCAGGGATGTGCAGGTTAGATTATGGGTTTACAGGGACAGGGCAGGGTGCACGGGGGAGTGGACATGTGTTGAGTGTTCATTGAAGGGTTCGTGCAGATTTGAGTCGAATGGCCTCCTTCTGCACTGTAGGGATTCTATGATAACTATCTCCAAGATTCATTTTTCTAAGAGGCCTATGTTTACTTTCACCTCTCTCTTCCTTTTTATATATTCTTGATGAAATTAAGCACAATATTCAATCTGGAAATACTTTGACCTTCCAGTGGTCTTATAAGATATCGGAGCAGCATTAGGCTACCCGGCCCACCCGTCGAGTCTGCTCCGCCACTCAATCATGGCTTCCCCCCCCACAACCAAAGGCATGTATTAATTTCTGATTTTTGATGGATAGTTTCACACTGACCTATCTCAGCCCAACCATGCTCTGCTAAATGCAGACTTACTCAAATTCAGAGCATTCTATATCATGATCACTCCCTTATATCTGGAAGTGGTAATATTTTCCAACATTATATTTTCAGAATTAGAGACATCACACTTAGACTTTACCACATTAAAGCATCCTCCCTGTTGTGGCCCTTTTTCTGGATATACTTAGATTAAATCTGAAGTAATGTTCTAGTTAAGCTGATGTGGCATTAAACTTTATAAATTAACCTTTCTACACACATTTCAGAGTAAGGTGTCTTAGAAGCTCTTCATTGTGGATAAAGATTTCTGAGGTTTGTTTTCAGTTTTACTGGACATTGAAGCCTGTGTTGAATTGTTCATCATTATTGTAGTCACATATAGTCTGAATATATAAATTAATATACCCATATCATAGTGAAATTAAATTCCTTACTTACAGCATGATGCAACAGGCACACTGATAGCCAAAATAATCCAGGCTATGTCAATTTTGCTGAGACAGATAAGTGCTTTTTGTGGAGGCTTATCTACTTCAGTTACATGAGAAATGTTGCTGGACATTTCAGGGGGCCTCGTTCCTGCAGGGACTACTCTGTTCAGGAAGTTTCCTGCTGCTGTTGAATCAGACTCAGAGAAGGTTGAAGAGATCCCAGGTGTAGATGTAGTGGTCAGAATGCCATTAGAAGAAGAATCACTTTCCATCGTGCTGAGTGTTATCACAGAGGTTGAAATATAAGATTCAAGCATGGCTGGCAGGTGTTGATCACCAACTTTCAATAAACCCTCAAGTCTATCTACATATGGGGTATAGTCACTCGTTACGGTAGACAAATCCAGGTTTAAACCTGGTTGTGATTTTAATGACAAGCTATCAAAAATAGAAGTGACCTGAGAAATGGAACTAAGTATCAGATTAGTTGGTAAGGCAGGAAGAAATGATGTCTGTAAAATCTTTTCTTCTGTAACTTGCCAGAGATTTTTAAGGTTGTGCAGGTTGTCGGTCTCATTTGAAAATTTAAGCATAGTAAATTTATGAATATCAGAGGATCTTAAAACTAGTTCGGGCTGAAGGTTAACCGATGAAGAAATTGTCTCAAATTCATTGTGGTACATTCTAGTCATAAATGAAGAATGCAATATTACATTTCCATGAAGTTGTACAGGCTGCACCAATTCATTTTTATGAAGTAGAGACGGTCTTTTCTTTAAAGATGTCGGCTCTGGATACAAAGTGCTTCGATTATACATGGAAACAGAGACCTCCATTGTTCTGAGATAATTATGGGCAATGTCCTGTGGTGAGACTGATGGTGGTAACTGGATGACAGTAGGCGTAGGTTCTATTAAGCTGGTATCCATCATCTTGATGTTATCGACTATTTGAAGATATTTTAAGATACCTCCATGAGAATCTGAGGTCCTGTGCCAGTTAGTATGATCCATAATTTTGGAATTAGCACTAGGTTTGGAAAGCACTGTGCTTACAGTAGTTAAGTCTATTAGATGATTTTGAGAACTTGAGTTAAGAGGCAATTCTTGTGCAGTGGATATTAGTTCTTCTGTCAATGCCAGGATCAGTAGAACTAAATGCAAATAAGAATGAGATGTTACTTGAAATCAAGCAGCCCTGTACAACAATACATCATGTAATCATAGAATAATATGGCTATTTGGCCGATCATCCCTGTACTGGCTCAGAGGATGAATATCAAACAAATCCCACTCACCTGCTCTGGGAGCATCATTTCTGTAGCTCTGCAAACTGGCCTTCTGTAAGCACTGACTCAATTCCCTTTTAAAGTTTATTGTGATCCCAGGCTAGACCCCACCAGTGGCTAGGATACTCGACTGAAACCCCAATATTTTAGTTTATTTTAAAACTGTGCGGAAAGAATGATTCGCTCAATGATTGATTGCATGAGAAAATTAGGGCTTTGGTATTTTTAAAACAAAACTTTATTATAAATACACTGTTCAACTTTTTAACTTCACACCCAAAAAAGAGCAGCTTACAATTAACCCTTAATACCACTACTCAATTTTCCATTAAACAATAAGAAAATAAACATACAGCTCTCAATCCAGCTTAAACCAGCATGGCATAAAGTAATACTTGCGTTACAGAACAGATTCTGACTCGTGTTGGAACCCTTTAAGAATCTGGTTGTTTCAACCTCTACCTTGTCTTCAGACAATACTGCTCTCCTTTAAAATGTTATTACGTTTTTTAAAAATATCTTACTGGTAAAGAAAATTGCTTTTTCTTGTGGTCTAAAAAGTCAAGAGTTGCCAGATCAGACTTCAAATCCAAAAACATTTCTCAAAAAACATTTCTCCAAAACTCTCTCTCTCTGACGGCTTTCTCCAAAACGACCTCTCTGCACAGTTTCTGAAAATGTCTCTCTGCCTTCCTTGGCTCCACCTAGCAATAGCCTCATCTCCCCAATCTAAAAAAACCAAATGATCTCTGCAGGCTGCAAAGCACATCAACTTCCCCGGGACTTCCCTAGGCAAACCACTGTGCATTATTAGCCCAGCCTGAAAAATGCATTCCTTCATCAATTTCACCTGCTGGCTGCAAAAACCACTCAGGCCCTGCAGAACAGAATTATTTTGAAACAAACACATTCTAACCCCAGCTCTTAACCCTTAAAATTGCCCACTACATTTATAACACAATTTTCCTAACAGCTTCCAATCGTCACAATATTTTCCAATCGTCACAAGTTACCAATGCATTTGGTTTTGGCAACCTTCAGGTAGTACATTCAGGTCATTAAAAACCCACTCTGTAAAATAAACATGCTTCCCCTTGTCTCCTTTGATTCTTTTGCCAATCACCTGAAATCTGTGGCCAGGATTTTCCGCACCAGATCAGTGAGGGTGTGTTTGGTGGCACGACTGGAAAAAATCATGAGAGAGCCCTAGGCATGTTTCCTGACAGTGTAAATGCAGGAAAGGATTGTCCTCTCCTCCCCCGCCCCCCCATCAATGCCACTGAACATCAGAGCTGCGCAATTGGAAAAGCATTTAAAGATTGAGCATTTTTCCGCAGCTGTGACAGTTCAATTTCAGCTCCATTGCCATGCTTAGAGTCTGGCTTCTCAAGCAATTGTGGCCATTCAAGCAACACTAATTCCGGAGAGTGACGATCATTGTTCCTGCTGCATTAACCCCTAATACACACACTTTCGAATCAACCCAGTGTTATGGGGCTGCTGAACTATCGGGCGACTGGGCAAGTTTGAGAATCCTATTGCGACAGGTCATAGAATCATAGAATTTACAGTGCAGAAGGAGGCCATTGGGCCCATCGAGTCTGCACCGGCTCTTGGAAAGAGCACCCTACCCAAGGTCCACACCTCCACCCTATCCCCATAACCCAGTAACCCCACCCAACACTAAGGGCAATTTTGGCCACTATGGGCAATTTAGCATAGCCAATCCACCTAACCCGCACATCTTTGGACTGTGGGAGGAAACCGGAGCACCCGGAGGAAACCCACGCACACACGGGGAGGATGTGCAGACTCCGCACAGACAGTGACCCAAGCCGGAATCGAACCTGGGACCCTGGAGCTGTGAAGCATTTGTGCTATCCACAATGCTACCGTGCTGCCCCAGGTGGGTATTCACTGAGGGTGGCATTCCGAAAAACCAGCATTAGAGTTATAGGCTATGAATATTAACCTTCATGCTCCAAGCAAACTGCTCAGCCTGGCAGTGCAGGTTCAGCTAATGCTTGCGTTTGAGCTGAGAGCACAGGATGCAATTGAAAAGTAAAAGTTGCTGCCATTATATCATGACCTCCATCTGCAACAATCACAGGTTCGCACTAGCAACAATGGATGCTACCTTTAAAAGGTGGAGACGGGGTGGGGGGGGGGGGGGTGGGGGTGGGGGGGCGGGAACACAGTTAGGGACTTCTACACGGATGACAGATTATCAACGCTCGAGAAGCTGACGGAGAGGTTTCAACTGCCCAATGGGAATGAACTACGACACTTACAAATCAAAATCTTCCTCCGTAAAGAAACAAAATACCCACGGACACCAGGACACTCACTGATAGATGAGCTGTTGGACACGGGCGACTTTAGGGGCGGGGGAACTGCAAAGACCTGTAAAGCCAACTATTAGAAGAGGCACATTACCCGCTGGATGAGGCAAGGGAAAAATGGAAGGAAGAACTAGGGATAGAAATAGGGTGGGGGTTCTAGAGCGAAGCACTGAATAGCGTAAATTCCACTTCCAAATGTGCCTAATGCAGCTGAGAGTGGTGTAGAGTGCATCCAAGCAGAACCCGAATGAGGTTCTGCCGGAGGTGGAGGACAAATTTGAATGGTGCCAGGTAGGCCCGGCCAACCACATCCACATGTTCTGGGCATGCCTCAGACATTTGGGGTTCTGGACAGCCTTCTTCGAGGCAACGTCCAAAGATTTATTTTTATTCATTTACTGGATGTGGGCGTCGATGGTTAGGCTAACATCCTAGTTGCCTGATAAGCCACCAATAAACACACGACGAGTGATGAACGTAACTGAGGCTTAAATACACTAAACAGCAAGCATCCTGGCCTCTGATCCCGAACTAGGTCGGAGGCGGAGACTTTCCACCTTTATACATAAGCCTGAGGGGAGGAGCCACAGGCGGAGCCAGCCTGGACAAGCCCAGGCATGCACAATACAGTACTGATGCAACCATCAATTCACGCGAGACAGTGAGTGGAAGTGAACTGTGGCCTCAATCGACTAGAACAGTGCCTGCTTCTCTGCTAGTGAGAGCCGCCTACAGGGCAGCTGCTCTTTATACCTCCCCTCAAGGGGTCGGAGTCAGGGGCGGAGCCCACAAGGGCACCAACATGATACATTCCGTGTAGTACAGTACAATGGTCCATAGGTGGAGCCCACATGGGCAACAGCATGATACAACGTGATACACAATGTGATACAGTGGTGAATGGTTGGTACAATACATTCACCACCTGTTAAAAAAATTGAAGTCCGGCGGGGGTGAAGGGCTCACAGGTTCAGTCAGTCTGGCGCCCTGATCGTGCGCTGTGATCGCCGGAGCTCTGGTACCGCAGCGGGCCCGGGTGTCGAACACGTCAGTGCGGCACGGGTGGTAAACCCGTCGGTGCGGGCACAGGCGTGGACTCTGGGAGCGTGTCTTCAGGAGGAAGTATAGGAGGGGGTGTGGAGGCCATGTAGGGGCGGGGGCATTGGTCGGTGTAGGTTGAGGGGGGCAGGTTGGGGTGGTGGTAGGGGAGCCTGTGGGTGACAGGTCCCGGAGGGAAATCGTATCCTATCGGCCGTCAGGGTGTTCTATGTATGCGTACTGGGAGTTTGCGTGAAGGAGCTGGACCCTCTCGACCAGGGGGTCGGACTTAATGGCTCCTTACGTGTTTGCAGAGTAGGAGCGTCCCTGGTGTCTTCAGCCAGAACGGAAGCGAGACCCCGGAGGTGGATTTCCTAGGGAAAACAAAGAGACTGTCATGAGGGGTCTCGTTTGTGGCTGTGCAAAGGAGGAACCTAATGGAGTGGAGCGCGTCGGGGAGGTCCTCCTGCCAGTGGGAAACTGGGAGATTCATAAACCGTAAGGCCAGGAGGACGACCTTCTATACCGTCGCGTACTCCCTCTCCACCTGTCCGTTTCCCCGGAGGTTGTAACTGGTAGTCCTGCTTGAGGCGATGCCCTTACTGAGCAGGTACTGACGCAGTTCGTAGCTCATAAACGAGGAACCCCGGCCACTGTCGACGTAAGTGGGGAAACCGAACAAGGTAAAGATACTATGTAGGCCCTTGATGACGGTGGCAGCGGTCATGTCGGCACAGGGGATTGCAAAGGGGAAGCGGGAGAACTCGTCAACGACGTTGAGGAAATACGTGTTGCCGTTAGTAGAGGGGCACCAGGTCAGCCTTATCTGGTCGATAGAAGTGCGGTTTACACTCCGCACAGATTTGGCAGTCCCTGGTCATGGCCCTGACCTCCTCAGTGGAGTTGGGCAGATTGCGGGCCTTGATGTCGTGGAAAAGCCAGGTGACCCCCGGGTGGCAGAGGTCATCGTGGATGGCCCGGAGTCGGTCATCTTGCGCGCTGGCGCACGTGCCGCTGGACAGGGCATCTGGGGGCTCATTGAGCTTCCCAGGACGATACACTGTATCGTAATTATAGGTGGAGAATTCGATCCTCCACCTCAAGATCTTATCGTTCTTGATCTTGCCCCACTGTGTATTATCGAACATGAAGGCTACCAACCATTGGTCGGTGACAAGGGTGAACCTCCTCCCGGGGAGTAGTCCCTCCAATGCCGCACAGCTTCCACGATGGCTTGGGCTTCTTTCTCGACTGAAGAGTGTCGAATTTCTGAGGCGTTGAGGGTACGGGAGAAAAATGCTACTGGCCTGCCAGCCTGATTGAGGGTGGCGGCGAGGGCGACCTCTGACGCGTCGCTCTCCACCTGGAAAGGGACGGACTCGTCCACCGCGTGCATCGCGGCTTTGGCAATATATGCCTTGATGCGGCTGGAGGCCTGGCGGGCCTCAGCCGCCAGTGGGAAGATGGCAGCATTGATTATTGGGCGGGCTTTGTCCACGTAGTTGGGGACCCACTGGGCGTAATAGGAAAAGAACCCGTAGCACCGTTTCAGGGCCTTGGGGCAGTGGGGAAGAGGGAGTTGCAGGAGGGGACGCATACGGTCGGGGTCGTGCCCTAGAACTCCGTTTTCCACGACGTAGCCGGGATGGCTAGTTTGTTTGTGCAGAAAACGCATTTCTCCTTGTTATAAGTGAGTTTGAGGGCTTGGGCGGTTTGGAGAAATTTCTGGAGGTTGATGTCATGGTCCTGCTGGTCGTGGCCGCAGATGGTGACATTGTCCATGTACGGAAATGTGGCCCGCAGCCCGTACTGGTCCATCATTCGGTCCATCATTCTTTGGAAGACCGAGACCCCGTTTGTGATGGCGAAGGGGACCCGGATGAAGTGGAAGAGGCGACCGTCTGCCTCAAAGGCCATGTAGTGGCGGTCCTCCGGGCGGATTGGGAGCTGGTGCTATGCGGACTTCAGATCCACCATGGAGAAGACCAGGTAGTGTGCGATCTGATTAACCATGTCCGCTATCCGGGGGAGGGAGTACGCATCAAGGTGCGTGTACCGGTTTATGGTTTGGCTGTAGTCTACAATTATACGGTTCTTTTACCCGGTCCTGACGACCACCACCTGAGCTCTCCAGGGGCTGTTACTGGCCTCGATGATCCCTTCCCGCAAGAGTCGCTGGACCTCGGACCTGATAAAAGTCCTGTCCTGGATGCTGTACCGCCTGCTTCTGGTGGGGACTGGCTTACAGTCGGCAGTGAGATTTGTGAAGAGCGGGGGAGGATCGACCTTCAGGGTCGCGAGGCTACATACGGTGAGTGGGGGTAGGGGCCTACCGAACTTCAGGGTTAGGCTCCTGAGGTTGCACTGGAAGTCCAGTCCCAACAGGAGAGGAGCGCAGAGATCGGGGAGTACATATAGTTTGAAGTTGGCGTACTCGGCGCCCTGTATTGCGAGGTTCGTGACAGTGTACCCCCGGATCTGTACTGAGAGCAACCCGGAAGCGAGGGAGGTTGTTTGAAGTGCGGGGAGGATTTGGAGCAAACAGGGCCTTACCGTGTCGGGGTGAATGAAGCTCTCCGTGCTCCCGGAGTCAAACAGGCAAGGCGTTTCGTGTCCTTTGACCCGGACGGTCATCATGGAGTTCCGAAGGTGCTTTGGTCGTGACTGGTCGAGGGTGACTGCGCCGAGTTGCGGGTAGCTGGCGTGGTCGGAGGTGGTGGGGTGGTCCCAAGATGGCTGCCCCCGTCGGTCGTACGTGTCGAGCGGCGTTGCCGATGGCGGTCCCCGTCGGTCGTACGTGTCGGGCGGTGAGGAAAATGGCATCCAAAATGGCGGCCCCCATGAGTCGCACGTTACAGGCCGCGTGGGAGACGGCGGCCAAGATGGCGGCCCCCGTGAGTCACACATGGTGTGCCGAGTTGAAGATGGCTGCCCCCACAGACAACACGAGGCAGATGATGCGTCCAGAGGGGGCGGAGCCGGCAGGCACGCAGCCACACTGCGGGGTCTGCGGGCCTGTGAGTCCGAGAGTCAGGCCTGCGATTTGGAGGATTTGGACCTGGCCAGGCAAACTTTGGCAAAGTGTCCCTTTTTGCCGCAGTCGCTGCAGTCCGCGTTCCGTGCCGGGCAACGCATCCTGGGGTGCTGGAGCTGGCCGCAGAAATAGCAGGGTAGCCTCCCGGGTTGGGCGGGCAGCCGCGCGGCACAGGCCTGGGGTACTCTCTGGTCGGGGGTCCACGAGGCGGTCGCATGATCAGATGAGAACGCGTTGAGGCTTTGGAACGCTACTTCTAGGGAGGTGGCTAGTTTTACCGTCGCTTCTAGGTCGTGGGCGTCTTTCTAGAGCAGGCGCTGGCTGACGTAGTTGGACCTGACTCCAGCCACGTAGGCGTCCCGGGCGGCGAGGTCCATATGTTGAGAGGCCGTGACGGCCTGGTAGTTGCAGCTTCGCGCGAGGACTTTGAGGTCGCGTAGGTACTCCTCCAGCGATTCCCCGGGGCGTTGGCGGTGAGGAGATGCCGCACGTACACTTTGTTCACCGGTCTCACGTATAGGCCCTTCAGCATCACGAGGGCGTCCGCGTATGTGGAGACTTCCTCGAGTTGTACAGAGATTCAATGGCTCACCCAGGCGTGGAGGAGGCTCAGCTTCTGATCGTCAGTGATGGAGGGCGAGGAGGAGGCGGCCAGTTAGGCCTCGAAACATCGGAGCTAGTGTGAAAAAATCCCTTGGGCTTCCGCGGCCTGTGGGTCGAGTTCCAGTCGGTCAGGTTTGAGGGCTGATTTCATTGTGGTGCTATAGTCGATTAAATTGATGCGACCATCAATTCACGCGAGTGGCTTTAATCGACTCGAACAGTGCCTGCCTACGACTTCTCAGCTCGTGAGAGCCGCCTACAGGGCAGCTACTCTTAATACCTCCCCTCAAGGGGTCGGAGCCAGGGGCGGAGCCCACAAGGGCACCAACATGATACATTCCGTGTAGTACAGTACAATGAACCATAGGTGGAGCCCACATGGGCAACAGCTTGATACAATGTGATACACAATGTGATACAGTGGCGAATGATTGGTACAATACGTTCACCACAAATACAATGCCATACAATGCAACACCGTGGTTTAACACATTCACCCCCTGTTTAAAAAAAAGAGTCCGGCGGGGGTGAAGTGGTCTTAAAGGTCAAGTCTATCAGGGGCCTTGACCTTCCGCCGTGATCGCCTCAGTCCCGGCTGCGGTGTGGGCACCGGTGTCCAGACCTGCGTGTTCGGGATCGTGTTGTTTTCTTCTTCTTCACTCAGATGTTGAGTCGGCGAGGGGGGGGGGGGGGCGAGGGTGTATGGGCGGAGGTGGTGGTGATTGTCGCTGGTGGGCCTGTGGGTGCTAGTTCATGAGGTAGATGGGTAGAGGTGGGGGGAGACGGTGTAGGGTGGGGGGTGGTGGTGATGGTCGCTGGGGAATCTGCAGGTGCCAAATCCCGAAGGGAGACCGTGTCCTGCCGCCCGTCCTGGTGTGTCACGTAGGCATATTGTGGGTTTGCATGGAGGAGCAGGACCTTCTCGACGAGGGGTTCGGTTTTATGTCTCCTCGCATGCTTCCATAGGAGGACGGGCCCTGGAACTGTCAGCCAGGATGGGAGCGAGACCCCGGAGGTGGATTTCCTGGGGAAGGCAAACATATGTTCATGAGGAGTCTCGTTGGTGGCTGTACACAGGAGCGAGCGGATGGAGTGGAGCGTGTCGGAGAGGACCTCCTGCCAGCGGGAGACTGGAAGACTTCTAGACCGTAGGGCCAGAAGGACGGCCTTCGAGACCATCGCGTTCTCCCTCTCCACCTGTCCGTTTCCCCGGGGTTTATAGCTGGTCGTCATGTTGGAGGCGATGCCTTTGCTGAGCAGGAACTGACGCAACTCGTCGCTCATAAAGGAGGAGCCCCGATCACTGTGGATGTAGGCGGGGAACCCGAACAGGGTGAAAAGTCTGTGCAGAGCCTTGATGACAAAGGCAGAGGTCATGTCAGAGCACGGGATGGCAAAGGGGAATCTTGAGTACTCGTCAATGATGTTGAGGAAGTACACGTTACAGTCAGTGGAGGGGAGGGGCCCTTTGAAGTCGATGCTAAGGCGCTCAAAGGGGCGAGAGGCCTTTACCAGGTGTGCTCTGTCTGGCCGATAGAAGTGCAGCTTGCACTCCGCGCAGATCTGGCAGTCCCTGGTCACGGTCCTGATCTCCTCGATGGAGTAAGGCAGGTTGCGAGCCTTGATGAAGTGAAAAAAACGGGTGACCCCCGGGTGTCAGTGGTCGTTGTGGAGGGCCCGGAGTCGGTCTACCTGTGCGCTGGCACATGTACCGCGGGATAGGGCATCTGGGGGCTCATTGAGCTTCCCGGGTCGATACAAGATATCATAGCTGTCGGTGGAGAGCTCGATCCTCCATCTCAGAATCTTGTCATTCTTAATCTTGCCCCGCTGTGTGTTATTGAACATGAAGGCAACATGAAGCATGTTGGTCAGTGAGGAGAGTCAATCGCCTGCCGGCCAGGTAATGCCTCCAATGTCTCACAGCTTCTACGATGGATTGGGCTTCCTTTTCAACGGAGGAGTGTCGAATTTCAGAGGCATGGAAGGTACGGGAGAAGAAAGCCACGGGCCTGCCCGCCTGGTTGAGTGTAGCAGTCAGAGCAAAGTCTGACGCAACACTCTCCACTTGGAATGGGATGGACTCGTCCACAGCATGCATCGCGGATTTGGCAATATCTGCCTTGGTGCGATTGAAGGCCAGTCGGGCCTCAGGCGTCAGGGGAAAAATGGTGGATTTGATCAGTGGACGGGCCTTGTCCGCATAGTTGGGGACCCACTGGGCATAGTAGGAGAAGAACCCTAGGCATCTCTTCAGGAGGGGGCACATGCGGTCGGGGTCGGGCCCTAGGACTCCGTGTTCCACGACGTAACCGAGGATGGCTAGGCGGGTTATGTGGAAGACGCATTTTTCTCTATTATAGGGGAGGTTCAGGAGTTTAGCGGTGTGGAAGAAGTGCCGGAGGTTCTCGTCATGATCCTGCTGGTCATGGCCGCAGATGGTGACATTGTGCAAGTACGGGAACGTGGCCCGCAGCCTGTACTGGTCAACCATTCGGTCCATTTCTCTTTGGAAGACCGAGACCCTGTTGGTAACGCTGAAGGGGACCCTGAGGAAGGGGTAGAGGCAGCCATCTGCCTCGAAGGCAATGTATTGACGGTCCACCGGGCAGATAGGGAGCTGGTGGTACGCGGACTTCAAGTCGAGTGTGGAGAAGACTCGATACTGCGCAATCTGATTGACCATGTCAGGTATGCGGGGGAGGGGGGACACATCGAGCTGCGTGTACCGGTTGATGGTCTGGCTGTAATCGATGACCATCCGGTGCTTCTCCCCAGTCATGACGTCCACCACTTGGGCTCTCCAGGGGCTGTTACTAGCCTCAATGATCCCCTCTCGCAGGAGTCGCTGGACCTCCAACCTGATAAAGGTCCTGTCCTGGGCACTGTAGTGTCTGCTGCTGGGTGAGTATTGAAGTTTAAATTAACTTACCTTACAGGAGCATCTCTTGGAGTTTCAGCGGGAGCGGAGTGCGGGGGCTGCTGGTGGGTGAGTATTTAAGTAAACACTTACCTGGTCCCGTTTCTGTTCCTCTTTGCTGCTGTTGTATTTTTTTTTAAAATTTTATATTTTTTAAGGCGGGAACAGGAAGTTCGACCCGCGGACTTCTGGGAAGTCCCTCAACAATAAATTCTGGTGGAGAGGAAACCCGAGACACTACACGTGTAGTGTCTCCCACCTGCCCTCCTCCTCTAACCGAATAATAAAACCCATTGGTGTGAGGTAAGTACCATATTGTATGATTATTATTTTTTTTTTTTAAATTTAGTTGTTAGCCAGATCTTGGTTGAAAGTTAGAGGGATGGCAGGGAAGGGAGTGCAATGTTCCTCCTGCAGGATGTTTGAGGTGAGGGATGCCGTTAGTGTCCCTGCTGATTTTACCTGCAGGAAGTGCTGCCATCTCCAGCTCCTCCAAGGCCGAGTTAGGGAACTGGAGCTGGAGTTGGAAGAACAGGAAAGGAGAGGTCACCCTGTTGGGACTTTTTTATAGGCCTCCTAATAGTTCTAGGGATGTAGAGGAAAGGATGGCGAAGATGATTCTGGATATGAGCGAAAGTAACAGGGTAGTTATTATGGGAGACTTTAACTTTCCAAATATTGACTGGAAAAGATATAGTTCGAGTACAATAGATGGGTCGTTTTTTGTACAGTGTGTGCAGGAGGGTTTCCTGAAACAATATGTTGACAGGCCAACAAGAGGCGAGGCCACGTTGGATTTTGTTTTGGGTAATGAACCAGGCCAGGTGTTGGATTTGGAGGTAGGAGAGCACTTTGGGGACAGTGACCACAATTCGGTGACGTTTACGTTAATGATGGAAAGGGATAAGTATACACCGCAGGGCAAGAGTTATAGCTGGGGGAAGGGCAATTATGATGCCATTAGACGTGACTTGGGGGGGATAAGGTGGAGAAGTAGGCTGCAAGTGTTGGGCACACTGGATAAGTGGGGCTTGTTCAAGGATCAGCTACTGCGTGTTCTTGATAAGTATGTACCGGTCAGACAGGGAGGAAGGCGTCGAGCGAGGGAACCGTGGTTTACCAAGGAAGTGGAATCTCTTGTTAAGAGGAAGAAGGAGGCCTATGTGAAGATGAAGTGTGAAGTTTCGGTTGGGGCGATGGATAGTTACAAGGTAGCGAGGAAGGATCTAAAGAGAGAGCTAAGACGAGCAAGGAGGGGACATGAGAAGTATTTGGCAGGAAGGATCAAGGAAAACCCAAAAGCTTTCTATAGGTATGTCAGGAATAAGCGAATGACTAGGGAAAGAGTAGGACCAGTCAAGGACAGGGATGGGAAATTGTGTGTGGAGTCTGAAGAGATAGGCGAGATACTAAATGAATATTTTTCGTCAGTATTCACTCAGGAAAAAGATAATGTTGTGGAGGAGAATGCTGAGCCCCAGGCTAATAGAATAGATGGCATTGAGGTACGGAGGGAAGAGGTGTTGGCAATTCTGGACAGGCTGAAAATAGATAAGTCCCGGGACCTGATGGAATTTATCCTAGGATTCTATGGGAGGCCAGGGAAGAGATAGCTGGACCTTTGGCTTTGATTTTTATGTCATCATTGGCTACAGGAATAGTGCCAGAGGACTGGAGGACAGCAAATGTGGTCCCTTTGTTCAAAAAGGGGAGCAGAGACAACCCCGGCAACTATAGACCGGTGAGCCTCACGTCTGTAGTGGGTAAAGTCTTGGAGGGGATTATGAGAGACAAGATTTATAATCATCTAGATAGGAATAATATGATCAGGGATAGTCAGCATGGCTTTGTGAAGGGTAGGTCATGCCTCACAAACCTTATTGAGTTCTTTGAGAAGGTGACTGAACAGGTAGACGAGGGTAGAGCAGTTGATGTGGTGTATATGGATTTCAGCAAAGCGTTTGATAAGGTTCCCCACGGTAGGCTATTGCAAAAAATACGGAGGCTGGGGATTGAGGGTGATTTAGAGAGGTGGATCAGAAATTGGCTAGCTGAAAGAAGACAGAGGGTGGTGGTTGATGGGAAATGTTCAGAATGGAGTACAGTCACAAGAGTACCACAAGGTTCTGTTCTGGGGCCGTTTTTGTTTGTCATTTTTATCAATGACCTGGAGGAAGGCGCAGAAGGGTGGGTGAGTAAATTTGCAGACGATACTAAAGTCGGTGGTGTTGTCGATAGTGTGGAAGGATGTAGCAGGTTACAGAGGGATATAGATAAGCTGCAGAGCTGGGCTGAGAGGTGGCAAATGGAGTTTAATGTAGAGAAGTGTGAGGTGATTCACTTTGGAAGGAATAACAGGAATGCGGAATATTTGGCTAATGGTAAAGTTCTTGAAAGTGTGTATGAGCAGAGGGATCTAGGTGTCCATGTACATAGATCCCTGAAAGTTGCCACCCAGGTTGATAGGGTTGTGAAGAAGGCCTATGGAGTGTTGGCCTTTATTGGTAGAGGGATTGAGTTCCGGAGTCGGGAGGTCATGTTGCAGCTGTACAGAACTCTGGTACGGCCGCATTTGGAGTATTGCGTACAGTTCTGGTCACCGCATTATAGGAAGGACGTGGAGGCTTTGGAGCGGGTGCAGAGGAGATTTACCAGGATGTTGCCTGGTATGGAGGGAAAATCTTATGAGGAAAGGCTGATGGACTTGAGGTTGTTTTCGTTGGAGAGAAGAAGGTTAAGAGGAGACTTAATAGAGGCATACAAAATGATCAGGGGGTTGGATAGGGTGGACAGTGAGAGCCTTCTCCCGCGGATGGATATGGCTGGCACGAGGGGACATAACTTTAAACTGAGGGGTAATAGATATAGGACAGAGGTCAGAGGTAGGTTCTTTACGCAAAGAGTAGTGAGGCCGTGGAATGCCCTACCTGCTACAGTAGTGAACTCGCCAACATTGAGGGCATTTAAAAGTTTATTGGATAAACATATGGATGATAATGGCATAGTGTAGGTTAGATGGCTTTTGTTTCGGTGCAACATCGTGGGCCGAAGGGCCTGTACTACGCTGTATTGTTCTATGTTCTATGTTCTAACTTCGGATCATTCGGGAGGCAGAGGGGGTTATAGATAGCAGCATCAGGGAATTAGTTACACCAAAGATTGAAGATAGATGGGTAACTGTAAGAGGGACTGGGAAGAAGCAGTCAGTGCAGGGATCCCCTGCGGTCGTTCCCCTGAGAAACAAGTATAACGCTTTGAATACATATGGGGGGGGGGGGGGACTTACCAGGGGTAAGCCATGGGGTACGGGCCTCTGGCACCGAGTCTGTCCCTGTTGCTCAGAAGGGTAGGGGGGAGAGGAGCAGAACATTAGTTATTGGGGACTCGATAGTCAGGGGCACAGAGAGGAGATTTTGTGGGAGCGTGAGAGACTCACGTTTGGTATGTTGCCTCCCAGGTGCAAGGGTACGTGATGTCTCAGATCGTGTTTTCCGGGTCCTTAAGGGGGAGGGGAAGCAGCCCCAAGTCATGGTCCACATTGGCACTAACGACATAGGTAGGAAAGGGGACAAGGCAGGCTTTCAGGGAGCTAGGATGGAAGCTCAGAACTAGAACAAACAGAGTTGTTATCTCTGGGTTGTTGCCCTTGCCACGTGATAATGAGATGAGGAATAGGGAGAGAGAGCAATTAAACACGTGGCTACAGGTAGGAGGGATTCAGATTTCTGGATAACTGGGGCTCTTTCTGGGGAAGGTGGGACCTCTACAGACAGGATGGTCTACATCTGAACCTGAGGGGCACAAATATCCTGGGGGGGGAGATTTGTTAGTGCTCTCTGGGGGGGTTTAAACTAATGCAGCAGGGGCATGGGAACCTGGATTGTAGTTTTAGGGTACGGGAGAATGAGATATAGAGGTCAGGAGCACAGATTTGATGTCGCAGGAGGGGGCCAGTGTTCAGGTAGGTGGTTTGAAGTGTGTCTACTTCAATGCCAGGAGTACAGGAAATAAGGTAGGGGAACTGGCAGCATGGGTTGGTACCTGGGACTTCGATGTTGTGGCCATTTCGGAGACATGGATAGAGCAGGGACAGGAATGGATGTTGCAGGTTCCGGGGTTTAGGTGTTTTAGTAAGCTCAGAGAAGGAGGCAAAAGAGGGGGAGGTGTGGCGCTGCTAGTCAAGAGCAGTATTACGGTGGCGGAGAGGATGCTAGATGGGGACTCATCTTCCGAGGTAGTATGGGCTGAGGTTAGAAACAGGAAAGGAGAGGTCACCCTGTTGGGAGTTTTCTATAGGCCTCCAAATAGTTCTAGGGATGTAGAGGAAAGGATGGCGAGGATGATCCTGGATGATCCTGAAAGTAACAGGGTAGTTATTATTGGAGACTTTAACTTTCCAAATATTGACTGGAAAAGATATAGTTCGAGTACATTAGATGGGTCGTTTTTTGTACAGTGTGTGCAGGAGGGTTTCCTGACACAATATGTTGACAGGCCAACAAGAGGCGAGGCCACGTTGGATTTGGTTTTGGGTAATGAACCTGGCCAGGTGTTGGATTTGGAGGCAGGAGAGCACTTTGGGGACAGTGACCACAATTCGGTGACGTTTATGTTAGTGATGGAAAGGGATAAGTATACACCGCAGGGCAAGAGTTATAGCTGGGGGAAGGGCAATTATGATGCTATTAGACGTGACTTGGGGGGGATAGGTTGGAGAAGTAGGCTGCAAGTGTTGGGCACACTGGATAAGTGGAGCATGTTCAAGGATCAGCTACTGCGTGTTCTTGATAAGTACGTACCGGTCAGGCAGGGAGGAAGGCTTAGAGCGAGGGAACCGTGGTTTACCAAAGAAGTGGAATCTCTTGTTAAGAGGAAGAAGGAGGCCTATGTGAAGGTGAGGTGTGAAGTTTCAGTTGGGGCGATGGATAGTTACAAGGTAACGAGGAAGGATCTAAAGAGAGAGCTAAGACGAGCAAGGAGGGGACATGAGAAGTATTTGGCAGGTAGGATCAAGGAAAACCCAAAAGCTTTCTATAGGTATGTCAGGAATAAGCGAATGACTAGGGTAAGAGTAGGACCAGTCAAGGACAGGGATGGGAAGTTGTATGTGGAGTCTGAAGAGATAGGCGAGATACTAAATGAATATTTTTCGTCAGTATTCACTCAGGAAAAAGATAATGTTGTGGAGGAGAATGCTGAGACCCAGGCTATTAGAATAGATGGCATTGAGGTACGTAGGGAAGAGGTGTTGGCAATTCTGGACAGGCTGAAAATAGATAAGTCCCCGGGGCCTGATGGGATTTATCCTAGGATTCTCTGGGAGGCCAGGGAAGAGATTGCTGGACCTTTGGCTTTGATTTTTATGTCATCATTGGCTATAGGAATAGTGCCAGAGGACTGGAGGATAGCAAATGTGGTCCCTTTGTTCAAAAAGGGGAGCAGAGACAACCCCGGCAACTATAGACCGGTGAGCCTCATGTCTGTAGTGGGTAAAGTCTTGGAGGGGATTATAAGAGACAAGATTTATAATCATCTAGATAGGAATAATATGATCAGGGATAGTCAGCATGGCTTTGTAAAGGGTAGGTCATGCCTCACAAACCTTATCGAGTTCTTTGAGAAGGTGATTGAACAGGTAGACGAGGGTAAAGCAGTTGATGTGGTGTATATGGATTTCAGTAAAGCGTTTGATAAGGTTCCCCACGGTAGGCTATTGCAGAAAATACGGAGGCTGGGGATTGAGGGTGATTTAGAGATGTGGATCAGAAATTGGCTAGCTGAAAGAAGACAGAGGGTGGTGGTTGATGGGAAATGTTCAGAATGGAGTTCAGTTACAAGTGGGGTACCACAAGGATCTGTTCTGGGGCCGTTGCTGTTTGTCATTTTTATCAATGACCTAGAGGAAGGCGCAGAAGGATGGGTGAGTAAATTTGTAGACGACACTAAAGTCGGTGGTGTTGTCGACAGTGTGGAAGGATGTAGCAGGTTACAGAGGGACCTAGATAAGCTGCAGAGCTGGGCTGAGAGGTGGCAAATGGAGTTTAATGTAGAGAAGTGTGAGGTGATTCACTTTGGAAGGAATAACAGGAATGCGGAATATTTGGCTAATGGTAAAGTTCTTGGAAGTGTGGATGAGCAGAGGGATCTAGGTGTCCCTGTACATAGATCCCTGAAAGTTGCCACCCAGGTTGATAGGGTTGTGAAGAAGGCCTAGGAGTATTGGCCTTTGTTGGTAGAGGGATTGAGTTCCGGAGTCAGAAGGTCATGTTGCAGCTGTACAAAACTCTGGTACGGCCGCATTTGGAGTATTGCGTACAGTTCTGGTCACCGCATTATAGGAAGGACGTGGAGGCTTTGGAGCGGGTGCAGAGGAGATTTACCAGGATGTTGCCTGGTATGGAGGGAAAATCTTATGAGGAAAGGCTGATGGACTTGAGGTTGTTTTCGTTGGAGAGAAGCAGGTTAAGAGGAGAATTAATAGAGGCATACAAAATGATCAGGGGGTTAGATAGGGTGGACAGTGAGAGCCTTCTCCCGCGGATGGAAATGGCTGGCACGAGGGGACATAGCTTTAAACTGAGGGGTAATAGATATAGGACAGAGGTCAGAGGTAGGTTCTTTACGCAAAGAGTGGTGTGGCCGTGGAATGACCTACCCGCAACAGTAGTGAACTCGCCAACATTGAGGGCATTTAAAAGTTTATTGGATAAGCATATGGATGATAATTGCATAGCGTAGGTTAGATGGCTTTTGTTTCGGTGCAACATCGTGGGCCGAAGGGCCTGTACTGCGCTGTATCGTTCTATGTTCTATGCTTCTGGTAGCGACGCGCTTACACTCCGGGGTGAGATTTGCGAAGAGGGAGGGTGGGACGACCTTAAGGGTCGCGAGGCTACAGACGGTGAGGCGGGGCAGGGGTCCGCTGAACTTTAAGGTAACAGAACATAGAACATTACAGCGCAGTACAGGCCCTTCAGCCCTCGATGTTGCGCCGACCTGTGAAACCACTCTAAAGCCCATTTATACTATTCCCTTATCGTCCATATGTCTATCCAATGACCATTTGAATGCCCTTAGTGTTGGCGAGTCCACTACTGTTGCAGGCAGGGCATTCCACACCCTTACTACTCTCTGAGTAAAGAACCTACCTCTGACGTCTGTCTTATATCTATCTCCCCTCAATTTAAAGCTATGTCCCCTCGTGCTGGACATCACCATCCGAGGAAAAAGGCTCTCACTGTCCACCCTATCCAATCCTCTGATCATCTTGTATGCCTCAATTAAGTCACCTCTTAACCTTCTTCTCTCTAACGAAAACAGCCTCAAGTCCCTCAGCCTTTCCTCATAAGATCTTCCCTCCATACCAGGCAACATTCTGGTAAATCTCCTCTGCACCCTTTCCAATGCTTCCACAGCATTCCTATAATGCGGTGATCAGAATTGCGCGCAATACTCTAAATGCGGCTGCACCAGAGTTTTGTACAGCTGCAACATGACCTCATGGCTCCGAAACTCAATCCCTCTACCAATAAAAGCTAACACACTCAATCCCTCTACCAATAAAAGCCTTCTTAACAACCCTCTCAACCTGAGTGGCAACTTTCAGGGATCTATGTACATGGACACCGAGATCTCTCTGCTCATCCACACTGCCAAGAATCTTACCGTTCGTCCAGTACTCTGTCTTCCTGTTATTCCTTCCAGAATGAATCACCTCACAATTTTCTGCATTAAACTCCATTTGCCACCTCTCAGCCCAGGTAAGGCTCTGGAGATGGCATGGAAGTCGAGCCCCAGTAATAGGGCAGCGCAGAGATGGGGAAGGACATAGAGCTTAAAGTTAGTGTACTCTACGCCTTGTACAGTAAGGGTCGCGACACAGTACCCCTGGATTTCTACTGCGTGGGATCCGGAAGTCATGGAGGTTTTCTGGGTCGTGGGTAGGATTGGGAGGGAGCAGCGCCTTACCGTATCTGGGTGTGTGAAGCTGTCTGTGCTCCCGGAGTCGAAAAGGCAGGCCGTCTCGTGCCCGTTGATCCGGGCGGTCATCGTGGACTTTGCGAGGTGGTACGGCCGGGACTGGTCGAGCGTGATGGAGGCGAGCTTCGGAAGGCAGTTGGTAGGCCGGTCGGAGGTAGCGGCGGCCAGCGTACGGTTGGGTGAGCTGGGCTCCCGGGAGGCTGCGGAGTGGTCCCAAGATGGCGGCCCCCATGAGTCGCGCGTGGTGGATGGCGTCCAAGATGGCGGCCCCCATGAGTCGCGGGTGTCAGCGGCAATGGCGTCCAAGATGGCGGCCCCCGTGGGTCACGCGTGGCGGTTGAAGTATGCGTTAAAGATGGCGGCCCCCACGGGTCGCATGTGGCGGCCGAAATTGAAGATGGCGGTGCCGACGGGTCGCGCGTGGCGGATGGCGCGGCAGCAGGGGGCTGCCCCGACAGGTAGCAGGCAGCGCTGCTGGGCCTAGAAGATTTAGGGGGAGATCGGGCATGGCAGGCTTTTGTAAAGTGGCCATTCTTCCCACAGCAGTTACAAGTTGCGTTCCATGCCGAGCAGCGTTGTTTGGGGTGATTACTCTGGCCACAGAAGTAGCACCTCGGGCTTCCGGCGTTGGCGGGCCGCTGCGCGGCACAGGCTTGCGTCCCACTCGCGTCCGTTGATGGTTACGCCCAAGAGGCCCACGAGAGTGCCGCGTGGTCGGAGGTGTAGGTCCCCATGTTCTGGGAGGCCACCTCCAGCGAGTTGGAGAGTTGTACTGTCCCTGGGAGGCCGAGTGTCGCCCCTTCTAGTAATCGCTGGCGGATATATTTAGAGTTCATGCCCGCGACATAAGCGTCCCTGATCAGCAGCTCCGCGTGCTGGGTAGCTGATATCGCCCGGCAGTCACAGTTCCGGCAGAGTATGCGCAAGGCACGCAGGAATTCTGCAAGTAATTCCCCAGAGCATTGCCGTCTCATGGCAAGGAGGTGCCTAGCATACACCTCGTTAACGGATTTCACGTATTGTCCTTTTAGCAGCGTTATTGCCTCCAAATACGAGGGGGCGTCCCTGATGAGGAGAAAGACTCTTGGGCTCACCCGTGCGTGGAGGATCTGCTTCTTCTGGAGGTATGTGACATCTTCGGTGAAGGATGCGAGGTATGCTTCGAAGCAGCCTAGCCAGTGTTCAAACATTTCTGTCAGGGGGGGCCAGTGCCTCCTATGGAGGTTGGACACAGCCCTCCTCGCCGACAAGACGTTTTGCGAGAAAATGTCACAAGCCATCAAGGGATACACAACCTGCAACCAGAAATAGGGGTCAAAGAGTCGATGGTGTGCAGGTCATATAGATCTATCTCATTCCTAAACACTGATTCCAAAGTCTAGGCAACTAACAACGAACATCAGCCTCCTGCTGAAAGTGATCATGACCCACTAGGGGAAGAGACACCAGAAGTGACCATCTCCCTTATTGCAGAGAAGGCTTCGACAGAGTCAAATGGAAGTACCTCCTTGGAGGTACTAGAATGGTTTCGGTTTGGGCAAGGATTCATCTCATGGATGAAACTGCTGTGATGCCCCTTATCCCCGCTGCTATTTGTCCTGGCCACCAAGCCACTGGCCATCACCCTCGGATCAACGAACGTGTGGAGAAGCATCCAGAGGGGAGACAGAGAGCACAGAGTATCATTCGGTGCAGATGACCATCTCCTCCTTTTGTGTGTGTGGGGGGGGGGGCACCCGATTTTCAGCCCCAAGGCCTTCTTCACCAACCTAGACAAATCAATCATGGTGTTTGTGTGGGGGGAGAAAGAATCGTAGGATCCGCAAGAGCGTCCTTCAAAGAAGGAGAAACGTGGAGAGGCTGGCCCTTCCGAACTTCCTGCTCCGCCATTGGGCAACCACCACAGAGATAGTGTGCTGCTGGGTCAAAGACCCAGGTAAAAAATGGCTAAAAAGTGAGGAAAGCTCCTGCACGGGGACATCCCTCCAGGCACTGGCCATGGCAGCACTCCCATTTACCCCAGCCAAGTATTTGAAAAAGCCAGTGGTAGTGGCTATACTCAGAGCATGGAACCAACTCAAACAACACTGCAGACTAGTAGCAATGTTCGCCATGGCCACCATCTGCAAGAACCATAAATTCATCCCGGCAACATTAGAGGTCTCCTTCAAAACCTGGAGACAGGATGAGGGGACAATGGCACTAGGGGACCTATGCACAGATGACAGGATAGCAATCCTGGGGGAACTGGCGGACAAGCTACAGTTCCTAAAAGGGAAAGGGATGCGACAGATGCAATTGAGGAACTTCGTCCACAAGGAGATGGCAACGTCCCTCCCCCCAACGACCAGGACACTCCCTACTGGCCAGATCTCTACAGGCGAACTAGGGGACGGCAACTATACTGTCATGTACGGACGACTACTGAAGGAGATAAGGTCAACACTGGAGGAGACAAAGGAAAAATAGGGGGAAGAACTATGCATGAAAAGAGGGAGAGGCATTGTACAGGGCGAACTTCACCTACTCATATGCAGGGCTGAGCCTAACACAGCTAAAAGTAGTGCACATGGCGTATTTGACCAGAATACGCATGAGCGGGTCCTTCCCAGAGGTTAAGGACAAATGTGAATGGTGCCGGGGAGGCCAAGCCAATCATGCCCACATGTTCTGGTCATGTCCCAAACTTGTCGGGTATTGGACCGCCTCTTTCGAGGCCATTTCCAAGGTTGTGGGGGTGAGGGTGGAGCCATGCCCAAAAGTGGCGGTCTTCGGGTATCAGAACAGCCAGAACTCTTTATGGGGAGAGGGCAGATGCCCTAGTCTTTGCCTCCTTGATCACCTGCTGGAAACTCCTACTTATCTGGATATCAGCAGCGCCACCTAAGGACTGGCTGTTTGACCTTGCCGAAATCCTCAAATTGGAAAAAATAAAATTCACCATCAGACGATCGAAAGAAAGTTTCCACAATACATGGCAGTATTTACTAACTTGTTTGAGGGCCTGTCCGTAACCAGCCTACCAACCAATAAGGGAAGAGTGAGGAGGGACCGAAATAGACAAAGAAGGAAATGGAGAGAGGGAAGAAGATAGGAAGAGTTTCTTAACATATATAAAAGGTAAGCGAGAGGCAAAAATAGACTTTGGACCACTGGAAAAATGGCTAGAGAAGTAATAATAGGAAACAAAGAAATGGCAGATGAACTGAATAGTTACTTTGCATCAGTTTTCACGGTGGAAGACACCAGTGGGATGCCAGAGCGCCAGGAGAATCAGGGGGCAGAGCTGAGTGCAGGGGCCATCAATAAGGGGAAGGTTCTGGGGAAACTGAAAGGTCTGAAGGTGGATACGTCACCTGGACTGTATGGACTACATCCCAGGATCCTAAAAGAGATAGCTGAGGAGATTGTGGAGGTATTGGTGGTGATGTTTCAGGAATTACTGGAGGCAGGAAGGTCCCAGAGGACTGGAAAGTGGCTAATGTAACACCACTGTTTAAGAAGGGAGGAAGGCAGAAGACGGGAAATTAGAGGCCGGTTAGCCTGATTTCGGTCTTTGGTAAGATTTTAGATTCCGTTATTAAAGATGAGATAAAATAGGACTTTGCTTTGTGAAAGGGAGGTCATGTCCGACAAATCTGTTAGAGTTCTTTGAGGAGGTAACAAGGAAGTTAGACAAAAGAGATCTAGTCAATTAGATTTATTTAGATTTACAGAAGGCCTTTGACAAGGTGTCGCAAAGGAGATTGTTAAATATGTTAAGAGCCCATGGTGTTAAGGGTAAGATCCTGGCATGGATAGAGGATTGGCTGACTGGCAGAAGGAAGAGAGTGAGGATAAAAGGTTTTTTTTCAGGATGGCAGCCAGTGACTAGCGGTGTGCCTCAGGGGTCTGTGCTGGGACCACAACTTTTCACAATATACATTAATGATCTGGAAGAAGGAACTGAAGGCACTGTTGCTAAGTTTGCAAATGATACAAAGATCTGTCGAGGGACAGGTAGTATTGAGGAAGCAAGGGGGATGCAGAAGGAATTGGAAAAGCTAGGAGAGTGGGCAATGAAGTGGCAAATGAATTACAATGTGGAAAAGAGTGAGGTTATGCACTTTGGAAGGAGGAATTTAGGCACAGACTATTTTCTAAATGAGGTAATGCCTGGGAAATCCGAAGCACAAAGGGACTTGGGAATCCTTATTCACGATTCTCTTAAGGTTAACGTGCAGGTTCAGTTGGCAGTTAGGAAGGCAAATGCAATGTTAGCATTCATGTCAAGAGGGCAAGAACATTGACCAGGGATGTACTTCTGAGGCTGTATAAGGCTCTGGTCAAACCCCATTTGGAGTATTGTGAGCAGCTTTGGGCCCCATATCTAAGGAAGGATGTGCTGGCCTTCGAAAGGGTCCAGAGGAGGTTTACAAAAATCATCCCTGGAATGAAGAGCATGTCGTATTAGGAACGGTTGAGGACTCTGGGTCTGTACTCGTTGGAGTTTAGAGGGCTGAGGGGGGATCTTATTGAAACTTACAGGATACTGCAGGGCCTGGATAGGGTGGACATGGAGAGGATGTTTCCACTTGTAGGAAAAACTAGAACAATCCTTTAAAACAGAGATGAGGAGTAATTTCTTCAGCCAAAGGGTGGTGAATCTGTGGAACACTTTGCCGCAGAAGCCTATGGAGGCCAAATCACTGAGTGTCTTTAAGACAGAGATCGATAGGTTCTTGATTAATCAGGGGGTCAGGGGTTATGGGGAGAAGGCATGAGAATGGGGATGAGAAAAATATTAGCCATGATTGAATGGTGGAGCAGACTCACTGGGCTGAGTGGCCTAATTCTGCTCCTATGTCTTATGGTCTTATGGGAGGGATCAAAGGAAGAGGGAGAGGAAGGCGCAACCCAGAACACAAGGGAAACAGGGCAGAGGGGCATCAAGGGTGCCGAAGAGGGGAGGAAATCCCAGGAAGGATGTCCAAAACAAAAACAACAAGGGCACACCTCAGTGACCTTGATGTCAGAGGTAGGTTCTTTACACAGAGAGTGGTGGGTGCGTGGAATGCACTGCCAGTGGAGATGATGGAGTCAGAGTCATTCAGGACATTTAAGCGACTCTTGGACAGCAGTAAATTGAAAGGGTGTAGGTTAGGTTGATCTTAGATTAGGATAAATGGTCGGCAGAACATCGTGGGCCGTAGGGCCTGTACTGTGCTGTATTGTTCTACGTTCTATGTTCTCCTAACTCACTTTTAAATCAGAGAAAGATAGAAAATGGGAAAATGGGAGAAAAGACAGTCAAACTAAAGAGAGAGTGATTGAAAATTCCAAGAAGACTTCACCGCAAAACAAAAAAGTTGGTGCTGAGGAAATTAAAGATCTGAGGGATGCTTTAGGAACATGCATAGAAAATAGAGGGGGGAGGCTATTCGGCCCTTTGAGCCTTCTCCGTCATTCAATGTAATCATAGAATCATACAATTTGCAGTGCCAAAGGAGGCTATTTGCCCCATTGAGTCTGCACCGGCCCTTGGTAAGAGCACCCCACTTAAGCCCACACCTCCACCCTATCCCTGTAACCCCACCTATCCTTTTTGGACACTAAGGTCAATTTAGCACGGCCAATTCACCTAACCTGCACGTCTTTGGACTGTGGGAGAAAACCGGAGCACCCGGATGATATCCACGCAGGCACAGAGAGAACATGCAGACTCCACACAGACAGTGACCCAAGCCGGGAATCGAACCTGGGACCCTGGAGATGTGAAGCAAGAACATCCTTCTCCGATAAGGTTAGCAAAACTGCACACAATACTCCAGATATGGCCTCACCAATGCCCTATACTATTGCAGTAAAACATCTTTATTCCTATACTCAAATTCTCTCGCTGTGAAGTCCAATATACCATTTGCTTTCTTTACCACCTGCTGTACCTGCGCGCTTACTTTCAGAGACTGATGCACGAGGACACCAAAGTCTCACTGAGTATCCACCTCTCTCAATTTACACCCATTCAAATAATAATCTGCCTTGCTAGGTTTGCTACCAAAGTGGATAACTGCATATTTATCCACATTATACTGCATCTGCCATGCATGTGATCACTCACTCAGCCTGTCCAAATCCTGCTGAAGAATCTCTGCATTCTCCTCAGAGCTCACCCTCCCACCCACTTTGTATCATCTGCAAATTTGGAAATACTACATTTATTTCCCTCATTCAAATCATTAATATATAATGAGACCAGTTGGGGTCCTAACACAGATCTCTGCACTACCCTTGTTGTAATTATAATAAACTGGGCCAAATCATCAGGCTGGGAGTTACACAGAAGCAAGTTGGAGTTACAGATCTTACGAAATCTGAGACAGGGAACAAGAGAAGCCGATAGGGTTTATACACAGAGAAGACCAAACAATAGTGGTGAAAGTGTGTGCACAACTTGTACAGGAGCAGAGTGATCGACAGGTGGTTGATGTGTTTAGGAATTATTAATAATAATAATCTTTATTATTGTCACAAGTAGGCTTTCATTAACACTGCAATGAAGTTACTGTGAAAAGCCCCAAGTCGCTACATTCCGCCACCTGTTCGGGTACACAGAGGGAGAATTCAGAATGTCCAAATTATCTAGCAGCACGACTTACGTGGAGGAAACCGGAGCACACAGAGGAAACCCACTCAGACACGGGGAGGATTCCACACAGAAAGTGACCCACGCCGGGAATTGAACCTGGGACCCTGGAGCTGTGAAGCAACAGTACTACCCATTGTGCTACCATGTTGCCCATGTGGAACGTTTAGAAAGCAGTGGCAGGATCAGTCAGCGTCAGCATGGATTTATGAAGGGAAAATCATGCTTGGCAAATCTGTTGGAATTCTTTGAAGATGTAACTCGTACAGTTGACAAGGGGGAATGAGTCGATGTGGTATATTTTCAGAAGGCGTTTGACAAAGTCACTCATAAGCTGAGTCCACAAAAGATCAGCCATGATCTCATTGAATGGTGGAGCAGGCTCGAGGGGCCAGATGGCCTACTCCTGCTCCTAGTTCTTATGTTCTTATGTTCTTACAAGAGATTATTGTGCAAGATTAAAGCGTGTCAGATTGGGGGAAGTATATTGAAGTGGATAGAAAACTGGTTGGCAGAGAGGAAACGAAGAGTAGGAATTATTGGGCCCTTTTCAAATTGGCAGGCAGTAACTAGTGGGGTGCCACAGGCATCAGTGCTGGGACCCCAGCTATTAACAATATATATTAATGATTTGGATGAGGGAACAAAATGTAACATCTCAAAGTTTGCAGATGATACTAAGTTGGGTGGGAGGGTGAACTGTGATGAGGATTCAGAGATCCTACAGCATGATCTGGACTGGTTGGGCGAGTGGGCAAATCAATGGCAGATGCAGTATAATTTGGATAAGTGTGAAGTTATTCACTTTGGAAGCAAAAACAGGAAGGTAGATTACTACCTCAACGGTTGTAAATTGGGAGAGGAGAGTGTGATGCGGGACCTGGGTGTCCTTGTGCACCAATCACTGAAGGTAAACATGCAGGTGCAGCAGGCGGTAAAGAAGGCTAATGGTATGTTCACCTTCATTGCGATCTGTTTTGAGTACAAACTTGCCCATGTGATATCGATAACTCTTTCAGGTCAGTCTGTTTTTCCTGTGAAAGGTAACTCAACAATTTATCCCAATTTTTAAGAACATCCTCGTTTTCCAATTTAATTTGAGGTACGTCAAATTCACAGTCATCTGGATTTGGTTCGTCACTTTTGAGTTAGAATCACTAAAACCGCCTCCTTTTTCTCCCCTTCCCTTTCAAAGTACCTTTTAAGCATATTCACATAACACACTCGGTGAGTCTTCCTTCTATCTGGTGTTTTTAACCACATAATTCACCTCACTTAATTTCCTTCCAATCTGAAAAGGTCCACAAACCCTAGCTTTTAAAGGCTCACCTAACACTGGTAACAACACTAAATCTTTATCTCTACTGGCAAAACTACGAACTTTGGTTTCTTGTCCACGACCCGTTTCATCACATTTTGTGCAACTTTCAAATGTTGTCTGGAGCACCCTACCCAAGGTCAACAGCTCCACCCTATCCCCATAACCCAGTAACTCCACCCAACACTAAGGGCAATTTTGGACACGAAGGGCAATTTAGCATGGCCAATCCACCTAACCTGCACATCTTTGGATGTGATTTAAATTGTTTTATTCCTAAGCTATCCATAACTTCTTTGAATAACCTTGAGGTAAAATTTGATCCTTGATCTGATTGTATTTCTGTGGGTAGTCCATATCTAGTTAAAAATTTAAGTAACTCCTCCACAATCTTTTTAGCTGTAATATTACATACTGGAATGGCCTCTAGAAACCTAGTAGACACATCCATTATAGTCAAAAGATATTGATTCCCACTTTTCGTTTTAGGAAGCGGTCTTACGCAATCAATTAGGACCCTTGTAAAAGGTTTTTCAAATGCTGGATTGGGTATTATGGGCACTGGTTTTTTCACTACTTGAGATTTCCCTATCACTTGACATGTGTCACATGATTGACAAAATGCAACTACATCTTTATGTAGTCCAGGCCAATAAAAATGTTTCTGGATTTTAGCTTGAGTTTTCCTTATTCCCAAATGGCCTCCCACTGGTAACTCATGTGCAACTTGCAACACCTCCTTTCTATACCCGACCGGCAATACTACTTGATGAACTTCTGCCCACTTTTCATCCGCATGCATATGTAAAGGTCTCCATTTTCTGATCAAGACATCACTTTTACGGTAATAACACTCTGGTATACACTCAGATTCCTCTTCCGTGTATGCTTTCTGATACATCCGTTTTATTTCTACATGAGTAAACTTTACCCACACAAGTAAATTCTTCAAAGAGATCTGGCACCTCCTTATCAATCACTTCTTGATCAGGCTGTACAATCTTTTGCACCTCCTTCGCTTCACTTGGGCTTTTCTTTACCACTTTAACAAACCCCACTGTCTTATCCTGTTTTACCACATCAGCTTTCCCAGTGCTTTTCTTCAACTACCAACACTGTGACTTTACATGGCCTAGTTTATTACAGTGAAAACATTTGAAACTTTTCATTTCTTTTTCACCCTCCTGGATTTCGTTTTTAGTCTGAGGCACACTCTCCTTATTATCTCCCATCAGATCACCTTTGCCTCGACCACGTGAGTATTTCTCATGTCCCCAGTTTCTATCCCTCACAGGCTGAAACTGATGTCGGAAACCAAGCTTTGATTTATGAACTAATTCATAATCATCTGCCATTTCTGCTGCTATCCTTGCAGTTTTAACCCTCTGCTCTTCCACATGAGTTCTCACTACATCAGGAATTGAATTTATAAAGTCCTCCAAAAGCATAATTTCTCTGAGAGCTTCATATGTTTGGTTTACTTTCAAAGCCTTTATCCACCTATCAAAATTACTCTGTTTGAGCCTTTTAAACTCCATTTATGTTTGACCAAATTCTTTCCTTAAATTTCTAAACATTTGTCTGTAAGCTTCAGGCACTAGTTCATATGCACCTACGATGGATTTTTTTCACCTCCTCATACATCCCAGATACCTCCGCCGGTCATGATGCAAACTCTTCACTAGCCCTACCTATCAGCTTTGTTTGAATCAGTAATACCCACATGCCCTGTGGCCATTTCTATGTTTAGCGACCTTCTCAAATGAAATGAAAAAGGCTTCCACTTCCTTCTCATCAAACCTTGGCAATGCTTGGAAATAGTTAAATAGATTCCCACCAAGCCTTCGACTTTGACGCTCCTTCTCACTATCCTCATCACTATCATCCAACTGTACGTTTCCCTTTACGTCTGCCAATTTTAACTGACTCATGTTTCATGGCCATTTTCCGAAGTTCAAATTCTCTCTCTTTATCTTTTTCCCTGATCTGTATAACCCTTTCTCTTTCTTTTTGTTCTGCTAGGGCTATTCTTTCTTTTCTCCTTTCTTCTCTCTCCTTTTCTTTTTCCTCTCTATCTCGTTCTCCTCTCTCTCTTTCTTTTTCCTCTCTTTCGTATTCAAGCTTCTTTAATTCTTTCTCATATTCCATTTGTTTAATTTGAAACTGAATTTTTGCCATTTCCAATGAGTCAAACTGTATCTCAGGCAACTTTAAATGCTTAGCCACCGCCATAATTACCTCATCTTTGCGAATTTTGTCAGGCAATGTTAATTGCAATGCTTTTGCCAAATCTAAGTCTGCTTTTAGTCTCTGTCCGTAAGGTACTGCATGTGACCGTCTCCACCCCCAAAAACTTCAGAGCCTCTGAAAGAGCCATTGTCCACAACTCACTCCCTACTTAAACTAAAATACCACACCTGAAAAGCAACCAGAATATGCCCCCCCCTCACCGTCTTTAAGTTCACTAAGCCAATCCAATAGATAGACTTTTATCCCGGACGAGCCCCCAATTTGTTATGAATCAGGGTTTAGAAAACCCCAAAGTGTAGCAGGGAGTTCACCTGACCCACAACTTTTAATAGATTGTGGTATGGGGAGCACACGGCCAACTCTACAGGTGTGGCACAGCAGAAATCGAAAAGTATTGTTTAAAACAAAACAATGTTTATTCTATGAACTCAAGTTAACCTTTTTAAAACATAAAGTGAATATCTTAGCAACCATCAATTTAAATACAACCCCCAATGAATACAACACTAAGTAATCCTTAATATCGTCCCAAACAACATTCAGAAGACAAAAGAAACACCTTTTAACAGAAGCACATTAGGTTTAATTCACTACTGAGAACATTTATAATTCTGAATCACCAAATGATCAAGAGATAGTCTTTTCAAGGCAGAGAGATCAACAATACACCTGCTCTGTCTGGCTTCAGCTCTAACACTGAAAACAAAACTAAAACACACCCTGCAGCAAACAGCCTAAAACTAAAGTAAAAAGCTGACAGACAGCCCAGCTCCACCCGCTCTCTGACATCACTGCAGTACTAAACACCCATTTCTTAAAGGTACATTTCTTAAACACCCATTTCTTAAAGGTACTCTCACATGACACTGAGAAACCCGGCTATGTCACTAACCCATACCCCCGAATCCGGGGGCTCCGAGTCCTTCCACGCTAACAGGATCTGTCTCCGGGCTACCAAGAAAGCAAAGGCAAAAACGTCAGCCTCTCTCCCCTCTTTACTCTCGGGTCTTCCGACACTCCAAAGATCGCCACCTTTGGACTCGGCGCCACCCTCGCTTTTAGCACAGTGGACATGACATCGGCAGACCCCTGCCAGAATCCTCTAAGCTTCGGACATGTCCAAAACATGTGGATATGATTTGTGGGCCCTCCTGCACACCTCACACACCTGTCCTCCACTCCAAAAAGCCTGCTCATCAGGGCCCCCATCATGTGTGCCCGGTGAACCACCTTGAATTGTATCAGGTTGAGCCTGGCACATGATGAGGACATGTTGACTCTACTCAGAGCATCCTCCCACAGACCTGCCTCTAGCTCCTTACGCAACTCATCGTCCCATTTGCACTTTACCTCCCCTATCTGGGTTCCCTCCCACTCCATAGGCTCTTTATACATTTCCGAGACCTTCCCCTCCCCTACCTCCATTTTAGAAACTATCTTATCCTGTATCCCCTGTGGCGATAGAAGCGGAAAGGTAGAAACCTGCCTTCGCACAAAGTCCCTCACCTGCAGTTAGCGAAACCCATTACCACCCGGCAATTTGAATTCCTCCTCCAAATCCTCCAAACAAGAAAAGCTCCCATCGATAAACAGATCCCCATGCCTCTCACTACCTGCTCTCTGCCACCTCCAAAACCCCCCATCCAACCTCCTTGGGACAAACCGGTGATTGCCACAAATTTAAGCTCACACCGATGCTCCCTCCACTCCCATATGTTTCCGCCACTGTCCCCAAAGTCTCCGAGCCACCATTACCACCAGGCTTGTCGAGTAACCGGGCCAGCGAGAATGGCAGAGGTGCCATTACCAGTGCTCCTAAACTTGTGCCCCTACATGATGCCACCTCTACCTGCTCCCATACCGACCCCTCCCCCACTACCCTGGTGGGGTGTTTGTTGATGGCTGCGTTGCTGAGATCGCAGCCCACATTTAACGGCAGGTAGTGGCGGAAATAAGCACCAATGAGCTTCTCGCCATGACTGGCTGTCTTGCAGTCTCATTCACCCGAGTCACAACTCAGCGTCTCGCTGCTAAGGGGGAGCTGCTTTTATTTTCTTAAATAGATTTAGAGCACCCAATTCTTTTTTTCCAATTAAGGGACAATTTAGTATGGTCAATCCACCTTCTCTGCACATCTTTTTGGGTTGTGGGGGTGAGACCCATGCAGGCACGGGGAGAATGTGCAATCTCCACACGGACAGTGACCTGTTGCTGAAATCGAACCCGGGTCCTCGGCGCAGTGAGGCAGCGCCACCATGCCACCCAGGATAACTGCTTTTAATGCTCCCTCACCACTCACTTCAAGTCAACAGACAAGCATGGCAACATGCAGACCTGCTCATCACTTTCGGAATGCCGACCTGACCAGACGTCTCGATGCTGTCGATGAGAGACCGGACAACCTGTTCCCCTGAGTGGGTCAGAGAGCCAGCAGCAGTCACCAATACCGCCTGGGAGGCAGTGGCAGCAGCTGTCAGACCAGACAGCATGACAAGGAGGACCACCATCCAATGCAGGAAGAAGTCCAATGACCTCCACCGAGCTGCAAGCGTAAGTTACCACCTGCCCCCTGGCATCACGGCAACACGGTAGCACAAGTGGATAGCACTGTGGCTTCACAGCGCCAGGGTCCCAGGTTCGATTTTCCGCTGGGTCACTGTCTGTGCAGAGTCTGCATGTTCTCCCCGTGTCTGCGTGGGTTTCCTCCAGGTGCTCCGGTTTCCTCCCACAGTCCAAAGACATGCAGGTTAGGTGGCTTGGCCGTGCCCTTAGTGACCAAAAAGGTTCGGGAAGGTTATTGTTACGGGGATAGGGTGGAAGTGAGGGCTTAAGTGGGTCGGTGCAGACTCAATGGGCCGAATGGCCTCCTTTTGCACTGTATGTTCTTTGTTCTATGTTCTACCAGTTCCGCCTGCCACCCTTCAAATTTCTAACCCCCCCGCCCCACAATCACTGACTAACACCTCACATCCTCCCCATATCTGATCTTCATGCTTGTTCCTCAGACCCCATTGGCACCCACCGGCACAACCCCTTTTATGTCCGGGTGCGGTTCCCACACATATCAACTGCAATAGACCAGCCCCCCAATCCAAAGTGTGCAGCTCACAATGCCCTCTCTTTGTCCCCACAGGAGAAGATATCCCATAATAACGGGAAAGGTCCCAGATGGGGAGAGTAGTACCAGAGATTTGAGTCCTCACCTGCTTTGAGGAACGGGCCATGGAAATTGCAGGATTGCCCAAGGGGAGAACAATCACCAAGAGCGAGGTTGGCCTGCGCTGCAGGGGGTGAGGATTCACTGTCGCTTCACTATGATGACCTGTCGCAAGTTATTTGTTCATGTCAGACTAAATGATCCTTGCCTCTTACTGACCACATGCCCATTGTCATGCAGGATCTCCTTCTGATGGGGCTGGGCCATCCGGAGTTGTCGTCCTCTCTGCCACCCAAGAGACCACCTTAGAAGAGAGCTCCGAGGAGACAATCATTGACTGTCGCAGCTATCATCCCCACCCTCCACCAACGCAGGGACACATACCTCGGTGGGTGACTTTAGTGGACAGGATTCTGGGGAACAGTCTGGTGAACACCACACAGTTGCTGAGTCACATCACCTGGAGGCAAGAACATCCAAAGGACTCAGCAGTCGGAGGCCTTCTGGATCCCAGGTCTCTGCTGAGTCACAGTCAGATGCCGAGCCTCTGGATAAGGTTCTCCTAGAGCTGCTGCAGATGATAAGACACAGCCGTGAGATTCATGAGAGTATGTCAGTGACATTCCATCAAGTGCATAGCCGATTGGAGGAGTCCCATAGGCTACGGGTGTAGGAGATGATGCCAACAATGCGTGTCACTGAGGCCAACACTACTAGGGTGGCTACAACAGTGGAAAGACTGGAGTACGAGGTCAGTGTCTTTAGTGGGTCCGGCTCATTCTGTGATGACCACAGATCATGCCCAAGTCAATGAGGGACAGGTCACAGGCGCAGTTTGACATTGCCGAGGCATGGCAGAGCGTGGCCCAATCACTGAGGACCATCACTGAGGGTGCAGACAATGGGGAGCCACAAGGATTGGTAGAGTCAGATGACGCAGAGGCCTCTGGAGCTCACTCCAGCTGCCCCTCCATCCCATGGAGACCCCGGGGCATCATCAGGGAGGAGCAAGCACTGGAGGCAAACCTGGGTCCTGCCACCAAGGAGACGATGGCAGTCCTAGTTCTTCCGAATCCCCCCCACCTGACACTGGCACAGTGGGCAGAAATGTGCCACGCGATGCCAGTGACACTGGTAAGTCGGCCAGGGCCCCCTGGCTCCTGGCCCTCCAGAGGACATTCGGCAAGGGTACCAGGCTGCCTCCACCTCTAATGTGCATCAAGGGACACACCTAGACGTAGCAGTAGACCATGAGACATCAAGAAGAGAGATGATCATAGTGGCCACTGGGGGACGGGAGGGGGGGCACTATCTGTAGCTAGGAGGAATGGTAAAACATGTTATATCTGGTACACGTGAAGCCTTGATCACGTTAATCTTCACAGCGGGCCTGCCTGCACCCCCACACTGTTGCCCTCTGCGCTGCTCATTCCCGCCACCAAGACACAGTAGTCCAAGATTAAACATTCCCGATGCAGACGGTATTCAGAGAATGGGTGTCAGTGCGCTGTCAGCAGAAAGACAGGAGTCAGATATTGGAATAAATGGAGGAGCACCAGAGCTTTCCTCATCTTGAGTTACCATCACTCTCCTGCCTTGCATATTGACCTGCTGACTGTGCCAACACAGGCCCATCACCCTAGGGTGATGTTACACAGACACTTGGAGGGTGGAACAGGATAGTCGGAGGTGGGGGGAAGGGATGGACAATTCACCCTGTGCGAATCAGGTGAGGTTGAGGACCTCCCTGGTCCTCCAGGCATGCTGGACCCTTGCCACCGCATGTCCTGCATCCTCTGGCTCCTCCTGTGATTATTTCCTGGGCTCATCCTCCATCTCCTCATGGTCTGCCTCCTCTTCCTCCTCAGGTGAGTCCGCATGTTCCTCCTCCTCTACCAGCATGTCACTCCGCTTTTGTGCCAGGTTGTGGAGGGCACAGCAGACCACCACAAAGCGGGAGACCCTCTGGTGGGGCGGGGATGGGGATGTACTGCAGTGCACCACAAGAGCAGTCCAGGAATCAGAAATGTATTTTGAGCAGTACACCACTCAATGACAACACGGGTGGAAACATGGCCCTCATTATATCGGGTCTCCGACATCCACACTGGTCATCAGCCAGAACCTCAGCGGGTACTCCTTAACTTTCGAGAGCCAACCTGTCATCCTTGGGTGGTCTTGAAATACCCCGGGGATCTCAGAGTGTCCCAGGATGTAGCTGTCAAGCATGTTCCTTGGGAAGTGTACACACACATGCATGATCCAGAGGTGGTGGTCAAACATGAGTTGAAGATTCAGGGGATGGAACCCCTTAATGAAGAGCACTCCGATGCCCCAGTGCGTGCAAGGTGTCATGCATGCCATTAATTACCCACTGGACCTGGGGCTTCAAGAACCTGAGAGATGGTAACCAGCCTTTTGCTCAGCTGGTCTGCTCGAGGCCTTTTCAGTTAGTGTTTAAACAGCAGTCTCAGGATTTCCCAGTTCTTAAAGGAATACTGGGATTTCAAATGGTCAGTCCCTGACCCATAATAATTTGAAAAGCTTGGTTTGTCCAGTGTCTGGAACTGGCTTTGGTTTCAAGACTGATAATGTCCCAGCCATTAGCTATTAAAAGAGTTACCATCCATACTGAGGTTTTTAGGTTAGGAAGCCATTAGCTAGGCAGACCATCACTTCGCTATGAAGGTTAAAATAATCAAGACGAAAAAGACGGTCCTTTAATGGTTCCCTTTTGAAATAAACTTGGATAGCTCCAGTCGTGAGAGAAGCCTGTTGATAGCTCTTCATTCAGGCATAACTAGTTTTGATCTGTGATTTACCTGGTTTCATGATTACAAGGGGTTTGTACAATGAGGTGTGAGATTCCAGAGGTTGAGAGAAATTATTTTTTTTTGTAACTGCTTTTGGTGACTTCCAGAACAAAGGGCCAATCCTATGGTCATGTGACTTGTAGCATCTATGTTTTTTTAGTTCAGCAGAAAGTCAATATTAAAAATAGCAAAATGAATAATGTCTTGAAAAGTTGGATTTCTTCTCACATCATAGGGACCCAACACTACCATTTCTATCAAGCCCAGGGATCAATCCTGGTTCAGTGAGTGTGCACGGCATACCAGGAAAAACAACAGGCATACTGAAAATTAAGTAGCCAACCTGGTGATGCTGGAACACAGGACTACTTGCATGCCACATAGTGATAGCTGCAAGCAATAGACCACGCTAAGCATCCTGCAGCCAACGGATAAGATAAAAGCTTTGTAGTCATGACACATTCATTTGTGAATTGAGATTTACAATTAACAACTTGGAGGAGGTGACTCCACAAATATGCTATCCTCAATGTAATGGATCCTAGAACATCAGTGCAAAAGACAAGCCTGAAGCATTTTCAACCATCTTCAGCCGTAAGTGCCAAGTCGATGATCTATCACAGCATAACAGATGCCTGTCTTACTCCACATGAAATGTTTTAATTTTTTAAAAATAAATTTAGATTACCCAATTATTTTTTCCAATTAAGGGGCAATTTTAGTGTGGCCAATCCACCTACTCTGCACATTTTTGGGTTGTGGGGGCGAAACCCACACAGACATGGGGAGAATGTGCAAACTCCACATGGACAGTAACCCAGAGCCGGGATCGAACCTGGGACCTCAGTTCCGTGCTAACCACTAGGCCACAGTGCTGCCCCAATGAAATCATGAAATGGCTGAGGACACGGAATAAAACAAAGGTTATAGGCCCTGATAGCACTAAAAACCTATACTCCA
This sequence comes from Scyliorhinus torazame, assembly GCF_047496885.1. Lineage (NCBI taxonomy): Eukaryota > Metazoa > Chordata > Chondrichthyes > Carcharhiniformes > Scyliorhinidae > Scyliorhinus > Scyliorhinus torazame. The sequence goes on from NC_092712.1 coordinate 245,212,361, forward strand.
AGACTAGTTACGTCCCTCGTTAAGCTGTTTCAGTACATCTAAACACTGGACATGTGGAAAATTGCCCAGGGCGGTCCTGAACACAAAAAAGCAGAACAAGTTCAATCCAGCTAATTACCATGCAATTAATCTGCTCTATCATCAGCAAAGTGACGGAATGTGTCCATGACATTGTTGTCAAGAAGCGCTTATAACTTGCTCAGTTCCGGTTTGCCAGGGCCACTGGCTCCCGGACCTGGAACTCATTGTCTATAAAAGTGGCAGAAGCAGAAATAAAACCATACAATCACTGCAGTGCAGAAGGAGACCATTCGTCCATCGAGTCTGCACCGACCCTCTGAAAGAGCCCCCACCTTATCCCCATAGCCCAGTAACCCCACCTAACCTTTTGGACACCATGGACAATTTAGCATGGCCAATCCACCTAACCTGTACATCTTAGGACTGTAGGAGGAAACCTGAGAAAAACCCACCCAGACACGTGGAGAACGTGCAAACACCACACAGTCACCCGAGGCCGGAATTGATCCCGGGTCCCTGGCACTGTGAGGCAGCAGTGCTAACCACTGTGCCACCAGGCCACCCTGATTAATGATTTCAAAAAAGGTATGGATTGACACTAAAGAGAAATAAACTTGCAGTGTTATCGCAATATACAGGGGAAAGTGACTGATTGAATTTGCTGACATGTTGATTGACCTCCTTGTGTTTCCTAATGACTATGGCCAGGATTTTCTGGCACTGAAATGATGGGTCCCACTGCCGTCAGGCAGCCAAAAGTCCATGGACTTCACCAAGCCTGGAAAATACCAGTGGTGGGTGTGGCAGCCTGGAAAGTTCCACTCCATGACTCCACACTTTTTTTGACACTTTTTTTGATGACACTTCAAATGTACATCATTGGCTGGACGCTCCTGGTCATGAAAGGCACCACATAAAAGCAAGTCTTTCCTTTCTAATTCATTCTTCTTTCTAATCCTTCATCTGTTTAACTCTCAATCTTTAACCTCTTTGTTTAAGATGATACTTTGTTGATCTTGGCATTTGCAAAGGTCCGAGATATCCCGACTGCAGCTTTTGGCAAAGATTCCGCTTTTCATATTTACACCTCCTTGAAACACACCTTTTGTTTCTTTGCTTATCCCTTTACAACTTTTTTTGCCTTGGACTATTTTCTTTCTATTATTTAATCTCTCCTGTTTTCCGCCCTAAATCTTTTGTTCTTTCCACCCAGAGGGAGATAGAAGATCAGGGGCGTCATTCTCCGACCCCCCCGCCGGGTTGGAGAATCGCTGGGGGCTGCCGTGAATCCCGCCCCCGCCGGTTGCCAAAGTCTCCGGTACCGGATATTCGGCGGGGGCGGGAATCGGGCCGCGCCGGTTGGCGGGCCCCCCCCGCTCGATTCTCTGGCCCGAAGTCCCGCCGATAAATTGCCTGTCCCGCCGGCGTGGATTAAACCACCTTTTGAACGGCGGGACAAGGCGGCGTGGGCGGGCTCCGGGGTCCTGGGGGGGGCACGGGGCGATCTGATCCCGGGGGGTGCCCCCACGGTGGCCTGGCCCGTGATTGGGGCCCACCGATCCATGGGCGGGCCTGTGCCGTGGGGGCACTCTTTCCCTTCCACCTCCGCCACGGTCTCCACCATGGCGGAGGCAGAAGAGACTCCCGCCACTGCGCATGCGTGGGAAACTGTCAGCGGCCGCTGACGCTCCCGTGCATGCGCCGCCCCGAGATGTCATTTCCGCGCCAGCTGGTGGGGCAACAAAGGCCGTTTCCGCCAGCTGGCGGGGCAGAAATTCCTCCAGCGTCGGCCTAGCCCCTCAATGTTGGGGCTCGGCCCCCAAAGATGCGGAGCATTCCGCACCTTTGGGGCGGCGCGATGCCCGTCTGATTGGCGCCGTTTTGGGCGCCAGTCGGCGGACATCGCGCCGTTTCGGGAGAATTTCGCCCCAGATATGCAGACAGAGCTTTTTACAGCCAGCAGGAGATAGAGGAGCAGATCTTGGAAAGATGCGTAAATTATAGGGTTGTTGTGGTGGGTGATTTTAACTTTCCCTATATTGACTGGGACAAGCTTACTACTAGGGGCATGGATGCAGCAAAATATGTAAGGCGTGTCCAGGAGAGTTTCTTGAAACAACTTGTAAATAGCCCAACTCAGGAAGTGGCCATATTAGATCTGGTGCTGGGGAATGAGCCCTGACTGGTGATCAAAGTTTCAGTTGGAGATCATTTCAAGAACAGTGATGATAATTCTGTAAGTTTTAAGCTGCTTATGGATAAGGACAAGAGTGGTCCTCAGGTGAAGGTGTTATACTGGAGGAAGGCTAATTACAACAGTATTAGGCAGGGTCTGGAGAGTGTTGACTGGGCGAGGCTGTTTGAGGGAAAATCAACATCCAGCTTGTGGGAGGCTTTTAAATGTCAGCTGATTAGAATTCAGGACCGGCATGTACCTGTGAGGACGAAAGATAAGGATGGTAAATATAGGGAACCCTGGATAACGAGGGACATTATGAACCTTGTTAAAAAGAAAAAGGTCTAAAAGGCTTCGGACAGATGAAGCCCTTGAAGAATATAAAGCAAGTAGGAAAGAACCCAAGGTAGGAGTTAGGAAGGCTAAAAGAGGTCATGAAATGTCGTTGGCAAATAGGATTAAGGAAAATCCTAAAGTGTTTTATACATATGTAAAGAGCAAGAGGGTAGCCAGAGAAACAGTTGGTCCATTCAAGGATATTGGAGGGAATCTATGTATGGAACCAGAGGAAATGGGCGAGAAACTAAATGAATACTTTGCCTCAGTATTCACCAAAGGGAAGAACTTGGTGGATGAGGGGTATAGGGTAGAGTGTGTAGATATGCTGAGTCATGTTAATATTAATAAAGAGGAGGTGTTGCGCATCTTAAAAAGCACTAAAGTAGGTAAGTCCCCAGGGTCTGATGGGATCTACCCAAGAATACGGAGGGAGGCAAGGGAGGAATTTGCTGGGGCCTTGACAGTAATCTTGGTATCCTCATTGGCTACAGGTGAAGTTCCAGAGGACTGGAGAGTAGCCAATGTTGTTCCATTGTTTAAGAAGGGCAGCAGGGATAATCCAGGAAATTATAGGCCGGTGAGCCTTACGTCAGTGGTAGGGAAATTATTGGAAAAGATTCTTAGAGATAGGATTTACTCACATTTAAAAAGAAATGGACTTATGAGTGATGGACAGCATGGTTTATTAACGGGGAGGTCATGCCTCACTAATTTTATCGAGTTTTTCGAGGAAGTGACAAAGATGATCGAGGAGAGAAAGGCAGTAGATGTTGTATACATGGACTTCAGTAAAGCCTTTGACAAGGTAGCTCATGATAGACTGGTACAAAAGGTGAAGTCACATGGGATCAGAGGAGAGCTGGCAATTGGATACAGAACTGGTTCCGGCACAGAAGACAGAGGGTGGCAGAAGAAGGGTGCTTTTCTGAATGGAAGGCTGTGGCTAGCGGCGATCCACAGGGATAAGTTCCAGGGCCTTTGTTGTTTGCGGTGTGTATAAATGATTTGAAGAAAATGTAGCTGGCCTGATTAGTAAGTTCGCAGATGATACAAAAATGGTGGAGTTGCGGATAGTGAAGAGGATTGTCAGAGGATACAGCAAGATATAAACTAATTGGAGTCTTGGGCGGAGAAATGGCAGATGGAGTTCATCCGAACAAATGCAAGGTAATGCACTTTTAAATGCATGTAGGAATGACACAATAAATGGTAGAACTCTTGAGAGTACTGACTGGCAGAGAGATCTGGGTGTGCATATCCACCGATCACTGAAAGTGGCAACACATAAGGTGGTCAAGGAGCATGCTGGCCTTCATCAGTTGGGGCGCTGAATATAAAAATTGTCAAGTCATTTTTAAAAAAATGCATTTTATTACAAACATGTATCAAAACTGGTTGCATCGAATAAACACCCCGGGAAACATCCTTCCCTACAATCAACCAAACAGTCTGTACAGATTTTCCCCCTTTTTCACCCCCCCCCCCCCCCCCTGCGATGAACAGCCCCTCAAACACGGTCACAAACATCCCCCACCTTTCCCAAAACTCCCCTGAACAGCCCCTTAACTCATACTTTATCTTCTCTAATCGCAGGAAGTCGTACAGGTCACCCAACCAAGAAGCTACCCTCGGTGGCGATGCCGACCGCCACTCCAGCAAAATGCGCCGACGTGCAATCAGACAGGCGTAGACCAAGACATTGGACTTCGTGCTCTCCATGATCTCCGGCTTCTCTGAAACCCCAAATATCACAACCAAAGGGTCCTGGTCCACCTCCTCCTCCACTATCCTAGCTAAGACCACGAACACTCCCGCCCAGAATTTTTCCAATTTTTTGCAACACCAAACCATGTGTGTGTGATTCGCTGGTCCCTGCCCACACCTCACACTTATCTGCTACCCCCTGAAAGAACCCACTCATTCTCGCCTGAGTCACATGCACCCTGTGCACCACTTTAAACTGTATCAAGCTCATCCTTGCACAAGAGGAGGTCCTGTTTACCCTACGCAGTGCCTCACTCCATGCTCCCCAATTGATCTCCCCTCCAAACTCCACTTCCTATTTCTCCTTGATCTTCATCACCCTCTCACCTCTCTGCTCCCCCAGCCATTTGTATATATCCCCAATTCTTCTCTCCCCTTCCACATCCGGAAGCAGCAGTCACTCCAGCAGGGTGTATCCCGGCATCCTAGGGAACCCCCTCCAGACCTTTTGCGCAAAGTCCCTAACCTGCAGATACCTGGACTCACTCCCGCTCGGCAGCTCTACCCGCTCCCTTAGCTCCTCCAGACTGGCCAACCCTCTCTCCAAATACAAATCCCTCACCTTGACCAGCACACGTCCGTCATCTTCACCAGCCCCACCTCCCTCATCTTGCTGGTCAAGTCATGTTGCAGCTGTACAGGACCTTAGTTAGGCCTCATTTGGAATATTGTGTACAATTCTGGTCGCCACGCTACCAGAAGGATGTGAATGCTTTGGAGAGGGTACAGAAACGGTTTACTAGGATGTTGCCTGGTATGGAGGACATTAGCGATGAGGAGAGGTTAGGTAAACTCGGTCTGTTCTCACTGGAACGACGGAGGTTCAGAGGCAACCTGATAAAGGTCTACAAGGTTGAGTTGCATGGACAGAGCAGATAGTCAGATGTTCTTTCTTAGGGTAGTAGAGTGAAGTACTAGGGAACATAGGTTTAAAGTGCATGGGGAAAAGTTTAGAACAGATGTGTGAGGCAAATTTGTTTTACACTGAGGGTGGTAAATATATGGAACGTGCTGCCTGGGGAAGTGGTGGGAGCAGATACGATAGCAGCATTTAAGGGGCATCTAGGCACATACATGAATAGGGTGGTATACGGACTCCCTTTACCACAGAAAGCTGTAAAGGCTGGGTCGTAAGTATGTTCAAGGCTGAGATAGACAGATTTTTAATCAGTAAGGGAATCAAGGGTTATGGTATTATGATCCCAGACCAGACCCCAACAGTGGCTAGGATACTGGACAGGATCCAATACTTTATCTTTAATATTCTAAGACTGTGAGAAAGGAATACAGGAGTGATTTCACGCAAAATATGGACATGATATATTAAAACAAACTTTATTACTAACACAGTGTTAAAATATCTTTAACATCACACAAGGAAATAGCTTACACATACCCTTTAAACAACTCTACTCAATGCAGTGACACAATAATCCTTAATTGCTATCTCTATTTCCACTTAAACCAACCCATCTCAGGTCAACATCCACTTTTAAATACGACTAGCAGATCGAGGAATACTTGTTTAAGAGATGTTCTTTGACACTGTTTTAAGAGATAGATCTGAATCCTGTCAGAAAAATTAAGGATCTCTAAATGAAGTCTTCAGAAACTGTCTTCATGGTTTGACTTCCAGGAATCAACTGCACTGCCTGTTTTTCTGCAAAATGCCTGGTAGTCTAGCTCCTCCCATCAGTTACATCATCTTACCAAGCTGAAACAATGTCTCCAACTATCTACTCCCCAGGCAACCCTCTTAGTCCAAACAAAAATCCATTATCCCAAGCTTTCACAATGATTTTCACAATTGCACCTTTGGCTCCCAAAAAGTCCATCTGTCTTGCAAGCCAGGATTTTTAGCCCAAGCTTTCACAATGCTTTAATTGCACCTTCGGCTCCCAAAAAGTCCAGCTGTCTTACAGTCATACACACATTAACTCAGAGTTTTAACCCTTACTGCACCAAATACATTTACTACAACATATCTGAAATTCCTACATTCATCACAATGAGAATAAGATGGGAAAGTGGAGTTGAGGATTATATCAGATCAGCCATGATTTCATTGAACAGTGGAGCAGGTGTTATGGGCTGAATGGCCCACTTCTGCTCCTATGTCTCATGGTCTTATAATAATTAGAATAACTATTCAGCAGAACTACCAACCGATAACATGGCATGATGAGAGACCACTCGGATGAAACCATCGGTACAAAGTTAGAACATTAGAATTTACAGTGCAGAAGGAGGCCATTCAGCCCATTGAGTCTGCATCAGCCCCTGGAAAGAGCACCCCACTTAAGCCCCACACCTCCACCCTATCCCCATAACCCAATCTAACCTTTTTGGACACAAAGGGCAATTTAGCATGGCCAATCCACCTAACCTGCACATCTTTGCACTGTGGGAGGAAACCGGAGCACCCAGAGGAAACCCATGCATACACAGGGAGAATGCACAGACTCCGCATAGACAGTGACCCAAGCTGGGAATCGAACCTGGGATCCTGGTGCTGTAACCACTGTGCTCCCGTGCTACATATGGTAAATGTTTAGTGAATTGGTAAAAAAATTAATGATTGGCCCATCGTGTCTGTGCCGTGAGATGTGGCAGATCCATGGCGCTTCTAGCGTTTGGGTCAACTACGTCTGCAGCAAGTGTAACCAATGGCAGTTCCTTACAGACCGTGTGGTTCAGTTGGAGCAGCATTTGGATGCACTTAGTTGGATGCAGTGGGGGAAAGCGTCATAGATAGGAATTTTTTAGAGATGTGGTCACACCCAAGGTGCAGGCAGATAAGATGGGTAACCGCGAGAAATGGCAGGCAGTCAGTGCAGGAATCCCCTGTGGCTGTCCCCTCTCTAACAGGTATACCGTTTTGGATACTGTTGAGGGGGATAGCCCATCAGGCGAAAAAAACAGCAGCCAGTCACAACAGCATCACAACTGGCTCTGTTGCTCAGCAGGGGTGGGCAAAGTACAGGAGAGCAATAGTTATAGGGGAGGCTATAGTAAGGGGCATAGATAGGCTCTTCTGTAGACGTGAAAGACTCTAGGATGGTCTCCCTGGTGCCACGGTCAAGGATGTCTCTGAATGAAATCACCGCCAGTCGAAAAATGGCCCGGAACAGCATTCAGAGGGCTCTGTAGGGGGAAGACGTGCACGGGGCAGCTCCCGTTAAAGAACTAGGTTCTCAGGGTTTTTTTTCTCTTGCTTTTCTTCTTTCTGTCCTTTTTGCTTGTTTTGTCCGGGGTTTTTTCCCTCTTCTTAATCCTGTTTTTTTTTTAAAAACAGAGAGGAGACAAGAAAAGAAAGGACCCATGCAACGCTCACCCGGAGGTACGAGCAGGGGGGGAAAAAAAGAGAAGAGGCCGCGAGGGACCGGACCGGTAAGCTGTGCCCCGTGGGAGGAAAGGAGGGAAAGGTGTGCGAAAGGAGCCGGAGACTTGGAAGCGGCCGGGAGAGCCGCGCCCCCCCCCCCCCCGAACGGAGCTCGCGCATCGGAGCATGGAGCTAGCGCATCGGAGCGAGCGCATCGGAGTGCGGAGCTAGCGCATCGGAGTGCGGAGCTAGTGCATTGGAGCACGGAGCTAGCGCATCGGAGCGCGGAGCTAGCGCATCGGAGCACGGAGCTAGCGCATCAGAGCACGGAGCAAGCGCATCAGAGCGCGGGCCCACGAGCCGGCCCGACTGAGCCACCCCCCACCCCCGCACAGCAGAACATGGACGGCTGGGGAGAGGCGGCACGAAGCGGGGACTGAGCCACTGCGAGCCGGCCCGACCGAGCCACTGAGCCGGCCCGACCGAGCCACCCCCCCTCTCCCACACAGCAGAACGTGGGCGGCCAAGGAGAAGCGGGGACCGAGCCAGCAGGAACGACCTGCAAACACACACCCTCCTCCCCCCGGCGGAAACCACCACGAGACAGGCGGCGGAACAAAGGGGGACTCCCGGCCCGACCAGAAGCCTCTCTCTCTCCCTCTCTGGACCCTGGGTGAGTGAGGAGGAGAAAAAGAAAAGAAGAACTTCCCCTGTTTCCAAAAAAAAAAAAACTTTGAAAAGAAAACTTTTAAAGGGAGAGAAAATTTCGTTGTTTTTTTCCACTTTTTGAAAAAAAAAAACACTTACCTGTAAAGGGTCTTTTTAGAAGGGGGGGGGGACGAAAAGAAAAGGGGGGGGAAAATTGCCAGAAGGGAGCCAAAGCAGAGGGAGAAAGGGCACCAAAAGCAAACTGGGCAATACGCGAGCCCGTTCAGACGAGCTAATCGGCACACGAAGCTGGGGAACAGGAGCCTTGCCGCAATAAAAAGAACTGGTCAGACAGGAGTATTTCCCCCCCAGGCCAGAGTGGAACTGGAACTGCAAGGCAGCCTTTGCCGAGGTGCTGAGGGAACATCAGCAGGAAAACAAGGCAGGGACCAGAGCAGACATAGAGGCCGCAGTACAGGCAGCAATGGCCAAGGCCCTGGCGGAGGTGCAGCTCGCCTTGGACAGAGCAGAGAAGAAACTGGAAGCCCAAGAGGAGAAACTGGAAACCCAAGGGGCGACCATTAAGGAGCTGTAAAAAGCCGCGACTGACATGAGCGACAGGATCACGGCCCTAGAGAAAGAGGTGGCGAGACTGAGCACAACGCAGGGGAGACTGAATGGCAGGGTGGACGATCAGGAAAATCACTCAAGAAGACAAAATGTCAGGATAGTGGACCTACCAGAGGGGATCGAGGGTTGAAACCCCATGGCCTACATGGCCGAGATGCTGGGCAACTTAATGGGGAGGGAAACTTTCCCCAACCCACCAGAAATGGACAGAGCATGCCGGTCGCTGCGCCCGAAGCCCAGGGCAGGGGACCACCCGAGGGCAGTTATAGCTAAACTGTACCGGTACCAAGACAAGGAGACAATCCTGCACTGGGCCAGGCAAAACAGAACTTGCAAATGGGAAGGACACCTCATTAGAGTTTACGAGGACATTGGGGCAGACCTCGCCAGGAGACCGGCCAAATTCAATAGAGCGAAAGCAGCTCTTCACAAGAACAATGTGTGTTTTGGTATGCTGCACCCAGCGAAACTCTGGGTCACATACCAAGGAAGAGAGTATTTCTTCACAGTCCCCGCCAAAACAAACAAGTTTATAGAGGAACACGGGCTGGAAAACCAACAGCGAGGGTAGAAATACGGGGCCCCTGGTGAGGGGCAACAACACGCCGACGGAGGAGTGGGGAGGGGTGAGGCAACGACAGGCCCCCCCGCCCCCACCCCCACCATGGCGCGTGCACCCTGAACAAAAAGTAAACCACTACCCGAGGGACTGCCACAGGTGGGAGACCAGGCCCCAGCACGAGGGAACTAGTGCACCGGAGAAGGGAGAGCAAGTGAGGGGAGCGCAGGATAGGATGGGGGAAGAGCGGGCAGAAAAACGCAGAGGCTGGGCAAGGGAGAAGCGAGACAGTAACTCCCGAGAGGGGGGTCACTGCACCAGCAAGAATGCTAGCACCGGGGTCATGCAACAAAGCAGGGCCGCAGCGCACCCCCAACAGGGGGGAAGGTGCCAGGCAGCCGGGGGGGGGGGGGAACCACTTAACAGAGGCGGGAGAGCAAACGGGGATAGGAACAGGGGAAAGAGGGACAAAGGAGGGATTATCATAGAGTTTACAGTGCAGAAGGAGTCCTTACCCACCTAAGAAACATGAAGATAGACATAATCTTCCTCCAAGAGACGCACCTGAGAGAGCAGGATCGACTGTGCGGGTAAGAAAGGGCTGGGTGGGACAGACCTACCATTCCTGTTAGTGGACGAGGGCCAGGGGGGTGGCGATATTGATCAGCAAGAGGATGATGTTTAGGGCGACAAAGACGGTTACGGACCCAGGGGGGCAGTACGTCATGGTCAGCGGGGCCCTCCCTGGATGGGGCACCGGTAGTACTAGTTAACGTGTACGCGCCCATCTAGGACGAAACGAGCTTCATCAAGAAGACCATGGCAGAAATCCCTGACATAGTGACGCACCAGCTAATCATGGGGTGGGGGGGGAGACTTCAACTGTGTACAGGATCCAACGACAGACAGATCAAACCCCAAAACGGGGAAAACCTCAAGCATGGCAAGAGAACTCGGTCACTTTATGGAACAGATGGGAGCGGTGGACCCCTGGAGGCTCACCCACCCAGGGAAGAAGGTGTTTTCCTTCTTCTCCCCAGTACACAACATATACACCTGAATTGACTTCTTTGTGGTGGGGAAAACGGTGCTTCCGGGGATAGACAAAGTGGAATACTCCGCAATTGTGATATCAGACCACGCTCCACACTACATGGACATGAGGCTGGAGACGGGCAGGGCCCAATGCCCCACATGGAGGTTGGACGTTACCATACTAGCTGACAAGGCCTTCAACGAAAAGATATTGCGGGCCATAGCAGAGTACAAGGAGAACAACCAGGACGGGGAGGTCTCACCCTCCACGTTCTGGGAAGCGCTAAAAGCCGTGCTAAGAGGGGAAATCATCGCTTTCAAAGCGCAAAGAGATAGGGAGGAAAGGGTGGCTAGGCAGCAGCTGGTCGACTCCATATTGGAGGTAGACCGTAAATACTCCGAGGCCCCGACCGTAGAGCTCCTGGCGGAGGGGAAAGAGTTACAAAGGAACTTTGATCTGCTCTCCATCAACTCCGCCAGACACATGGTACCCTATACAAACACGGAGACAAAGCCAGCTGCCTGCTGGCACACCAGCTGAGAAAGCAGACTTAGCCAGCCTGGACAAGCCCAGGCATGTATGTTACAGTACAATGCATATAACACAATAACGTGGGTTACCACATTCACCCCCTGTTTAAAAAAAAGAGTCCGGTGGGGGGGGTGAAGTGGTCTTAAAGGTAAAGTCTGTCAGGTGCCTTGACCTTCCGCTGTGATTGCCTCAGTCCCGGCTGTGATGTGGGCGCCGGCGACGAGACCTGCGCGTCCGGGAGCGTGTTGTCATCTGCCTCTTCACCCAGATGTTGAGTCGGCAAAGGGGGGGGGGCGGTGTACGGGCGGAGGTGGTGGTGCTTGTCGCCGGCGGGCCTGCGGGTGTCAGTTCATGAGGGAGGTGGGCAGGGGTGGGGGAAGACGGTGTAGGATGGGGGGTAGTGGTGGTGGTCTCCGGGGACCCTGCAGGAGCCAAATCCCGAAGGGAGACCGTGTCTTGCCACCCGTTCTGGCGTGCCACTGATGCGACCATCAATTCACACGAGACGGATAGTTGAAGTGAACAGTGGATTTATTCAGCTAGAACTGTGCCTGCCTGCGACTGTTCTGTACTGAGTGCCACCTACAGGCTGCAGATCTATATACCTCCCCCGAGGGGGCGGAGCCATATGCGGAGGCCACAAGGGCACCAACATAATACAATGTAATGTATTTCTCCTTGTTATAGGTGAGATTGAGGGCTTGGGCGGTTTGGAGAAACTTCTGAAGGTTGGCGTCGTGGTCCTGCTGATCATGGCTGCAGATGGTGACGTTGTCCAAGTACGGAAATGTTGCCCGCAGCCCATACTGGTCCACCATTCAGTCCACCATTCTTTGGAAGACCGAGACCCCGTTGGTGACGCCGAAGGGGACCCGGAGGAAGTGGAAGAGGCGGCCGTCTGCCTCAAAGGCCATGTAGTGGCGATCTTCCGGGCGGATTGGGAGCTGGTGGTATGCGGACTTCAGATCTACTGTGGAGAACACCCGGTAGTGTGCAATCTGATTCATCATGTCCGCTATCCGGGGAAAGGGGTATGCATCGAATTTGGTGTACCGGTTCATGGTTTGGCTGTAGTCTACAACCATCCGGTTCTTTTCCCCGGTCCTGACGACCACCACTTGGGCTCTCCAGGGGCTATTACTGGCTTCGATAACCCCCTCCCTCAAGAGCCGTTGGACCTCTGACTTGATAAAAGTCCTGTCCTGGGCACTGTACCGCCTGCTCCTGGTGGCAACGGGTTTACAGTCGGCAGTGATGTTCGCGAAGAGCGGGGTAGGAGCGACCTTAAGAGTCGCGAGGCTACATATGGTGAGAGGAGGTGGGGCCCACCGAACTTCAGGGTCAGCCTCCTGAGGTTGCACTGGAAGTCCAGTCCTAACAGGAGAGGAGCCAGAGGTCGGGGAGGGCATATAGTTTGAAATTGGTGTGCTTGGCGCCCTGTATCGCGAGGTTCGCGACACAGTACCCCCGAATCTGCACCAAGTGTGAACCAGAATTGAGGGAGATTGTTTGGAATGGGGTGGAAATTTGGAGAGAACAGCGCCTTACCTTGTCTGGATGGACAAATCTCTCGGTCCTCTCAGAGTCAAACAGGCAGGGCGTTTCATGCCCATTGACCCAGACGGTCATCGTCGCGTTCCTGAGATGCTTGAGTCGTGACTGGTCGAGGGTGACAGCGCTGAGCTGCGGGTAGCTGGCGTGGTCGGAGGTGATGGGGTGGTCCCAAGATAGCTACCCCCGTCGGTCACACGTGTCGGGCAGCTTTGGAGATGGCGGCCAAGATGTCGGTCGCACGTGTTGGGCGGCGTTGAAGATGGCGGCCCCCATGAGTCGTACGTGTTGGGTAGGGTTAAAGATGGCTGCCCCCACAGACAGCACGAGGCTGATGACGCGTCCGAAGGGGGCGGTACCAGCAGGCACGCCGCCACGCTGCGGGATCTGCGGGCCTGTGAGTCTGAAAGTCGGGCCTGTGATTTAGAAGATTTGGAACAGGCCAGGCAGACTTTGGCAAAGTGTCCTTTCGTGCCGCAGTCGCTACAGGTCGCCTTCCGAGCCGTGCAACCTGCTTGATGTGCTGGTTCTGGCCGCAGAAATAGCAGGGCAGCCCCCCGGGTTGGGCGCGGCGCAGGCCTGAGGCACCCTCTGGTCGGGTGTCCACGAGGGGATCGCGTGGTCGGAGGGGAAAGCATTGAGGCTCTGAAACGCTACTTCTAAGGAGGTGGATAGTTTTACCATCTCTTCTAGGTCGAGGGCGCCCTTTTCAAGCAAGCGCTGTCTGACATAGTTGGACCGGACTCCAGCCACAAAGGTGTCCCGGATGGCAAGTTCCATATGCTCCGTGACGTCCTTATAATTGAAGTTTCGAGCGAGTACCTTCAGGTCGCGTTGGTATTCCTCCAGCAATTCCCCAGGGTGTTGACGAGTGGTGAGGAGATGGCGCGCGAACACTTCATTCACCGGCCTCACGTACTGTCTTTTCAGGATCGCGACCACATCTGCGTACGTGGTCGCTTCCTCGATCTGCATTGAGATTCTGTGGCTCACCCGGGCGTGGAGGAGACTCAGTTTCTGTCCCTTGGTGACGGCGGGCGAGGATGAGGCGGCGAGGTAGGCCTCAAAACAGCGGAGCCAGTGTGAAAAAATTCCTTTGGCTTCTGCTGCCTGAGAGTCGAGTTCCAGTCGATCAGGTTTGAGGGCTGCTTCCATCGCGATATTGTAGCTGATTAAATTGATGCGACCATCAATTCACACGAGACGGAGAGTTGAAGTGAACAGTGGTTTTAATCAGCTAGAACTGTGCCTACCTGCGACTGCTCTATACCGAGTGCCGCCTACAGGATGCAGATCTATATACCTCCCCCGAGGGGGTAGAGCCATAGGCGGAGCCCACAAGGGCACCAACATAATACAATGTAATGTAATGTAATACAATGGTGAATGGTAGCAGTAATACATTCACCACAGCCACGTAGGCATATTGGTGGTTTGCATGGAGCAGCAGGACCTTCTCGACGAGGGAGTCGGTTTTATGGCTGCTCGCATGCTGCCGGAGAAGGACGGGCCATGGGACTGTCAGCCAGGATGGAAGTCAAGTCGACTGTAGAGAAGACTCGATACTGCGCAATCTGATTGACTATGTCAGATGTGCGGGGGAGGGGGGTACGCCTCAATGATCCCCTCTCGCAGGAGTCGCTGGACCTCCGACCTGATGAAGGCCCTGTCCTGGGCACTGTAGCGTCTGCTTCTGGTAGCAACGGGCGTGAGGTTTGCGAATTGGGAGGGTGGGGCGACCTTAAGGGTCGCGAGGCTACAGATGGTGAGGCGGGGTAGGGTCCGTTGAACTTTAGGGTAAGGCTCTGGAGATGGCACTGGATGTCAAGCCCCAGTAATAGGGCAGCGCAGAGATGGGGTAGGATGTAGAGCCTAAAGTTGGTGTACTCTACGGATTGCACAGTGAGGGTCGCGACACAGTACCCCTGGATTTCTACTGTGTGGGATCCGGAGGCCAGGTAGATTTTCTGGGTCGCGGGTAGGATGGGGAGGGGGCAGCGCCTTACCGTGTCTGGGTGTATGAAGCTGTCTGTGCTCCCGGAGTCGAAAAGGCACGCCGTCTCTTGCCCATTGACGGTCATCGTGGACTTTGCGAGGTGCTGAGGCCGGGACAGGTCGAGTGTGACGGAGGCGATTGTCGGAAGGCGGTCGGTGGGCTGGTCAGAGGTAGCGGCGGCCAGCGTGCGGTCGGGTGAGCAGGGCTCCCGGGAGGCAGCGGGGCGGTCCCAAGGTGGCGGCCCCCATGAGTCGCACGTGGCGGGTGGCGCGGCAGCTGGGGGTGGCCCCAACAGGCAGCAGGCAGCGCTGATGGGCCTAGAAGATTTTTTGGGGGGGGGGTCGAGCCTGGCAGGCTTTCGCGAAGTGGCCCTTCTTCCCACAGCCGTTACAGGTTGAGTTCCGTGCCGGGCAATGCAGTCGGGGGTGATTATTCTGGCCACAGAAGTAGCACTTCGGGCCTCCGGCGTTGGCGGGCCACTGCGCGGCACAGGCTTGCGTCACACCCGCGTCGGTTGAGGGCTGAGCCCACGAGGCTCACGAGGGTGCCGCGCGGTCGGAGGTGTAGGCCCCCATGTTCTGGGAGGCCACCTCCAGTGAGTTGGAGAGTTGTACTTTCTCTGGGAGGCCGAGTGTCCCCCCTTCTAATAGTCGCTGGCGGATATAGTTAGAGTGCATGCCCGCGACATAGGTGTCCCTGATCAGCAGCTCCGCGTGCTGGGTAGCCAATATCGCCCGGCAGTCACAGTTCCGACAGACGATGCGCAAGGCATGCAGGAAATCTGCGAGCGATTCCCCCGGGCGTTGCCGTCTCGTGGCGAGGAGTTGCCTCGCATATACCTGGTTGACGGATTTTTAGCAGCGTTATTGCCTCCACATACGAGGGGGCGTCCCTGATGAGGTCAAAGACTCTTGAGTTCACCCGTGCGTGTAGGACCTGCTTCTTCTGGAGGTCTGTGAAGTCTTCATTGCCTCGAAGCAGCTTAGCCAGTGTTCAAATGTATCGGTCGCGTCGACTGCTTGTGGGTCCAGTTCCAAACGATCAGGCTTGAGTGAGGAGTTCATCTTGAGTGAAGAGTCCATCTTTAGAAGTTTAGTGTATTGAATTAATACACCCTCAATATTACACGACGAGTTGATAAACGTAACTGAGGCTTGAATACACTAAACAGCAAGCCTCCTGCCTCTGGACCGGAACTGGTTCCGGAGGCGGAGACTTGCCACTTTTATACAGAAGCCCGAGGGAGGAGCCACAGGCGGAGCCAGCCTGGACAAGCCCAGGCATGTATGATACAGTACAATGCATGTAATACAATAACGTGGTTTACCACACAAAGAAATTGCACAAGTCAGGGATAGTAGAGGCACATTAGAAACAGAACCAGAAAAGATCAACAAAGCCTTTAGGGCCTTTTACCACGGGCTGTACACCTCACAGCCCCCAATGGGGGAGGCCAGGATGAAATGGTTCCTTGATGGACTGGACATACCAGTCGTGGGGGAGGGCAGAAAACGGGGCCTGGAAGCACCACTAGCACTGGGAGAGATCATGGACAGCATTAGCTCACTGCAGGCGGGAAAGGCGTCGGGACCAGATGGGTTCCCGGCGGACTTGTACAAAAAATTTGTGGCAGCACTGGCCCCGCACCTGCGGGAGATGTTCACAGACTCGCTGGCTAAGGGCACACTGCCACCCACGTAAGCACAGGCCTCAGTCTCGCTGATACCCAAGAAAGATAAAGACCCAACGGAATGTGGGTCATACAGACCCATCTCACTGCTGAACGCAGATGCCAAAATCTGGCCAAGATTCGAGCCAAAAGGCTAGAAGACTGTGTACCAGAGGTGGTCGCAGAGGACCAGGTGGGCTTTGTCAAAGGTAGATAGCTTACTTTGAACATTAGGCGCCTGCTGAATGTGATAATGACCCCATCCGGGGAGAGAACACCAGAGGTGATCGTCTCTCTAGACGCAGAAAAGGCCGCCGACAGAGTCGAATGGAAATACCTCATCGAGGTACTGGCGGTTCGGGCTTGGAACAGGGTTCACCTCCTGGGTAAAACTCCTATACAATGCTCCCATGGTGAGCGTACGGACCAACAACACCAACTCCCGATACTTCCAGCTGCACAGGGGCACCAGACAAGCATGCTCACTGTCCCGACTGCTGTTCGCTCTCGCAATTGAGCCACTAGCAATTGCGCTCAGAGCAGCAAAAAGCTGGAGGGGGATCCAAAGGGACGGCAGAGAGCACAAAGTCTCACTCTATGCAGATATGCTCCTCTACATTTCAGACCCACAAAGCAACATGGACGGAATCATCGCGCTCCTGAAATAATTTGGCGCCTTCTCGAGCTACAAACTCAACATGAGCAAAAGCGAGATCTACCTGGTACACCCACAAGTAGGTGGGGCAGCACTAACGGGACTGCCGTTTAAACAAGCCCAACACAAATTCCACTATCTGGGGATCCAATTAGCCCATGACTGGAAAGGGATTCACAAATGGAACCTCGCCAGTCTGACAGAGGAAGTAAAAAAAAAAAAAGGGGGGGGGGGGGAGGAATGCTCGGATCCCAAAGAAGGTCTTACAAAAAACAAAATCCAGGGGGGGGGGGCTAGCCCTCCCAAACCTACAACTCTATCACTGGGTGGTGACGGCCGAGCGAATCAGGGGATGGATCAAGGAGCCAGAACAAAGAACAAAGAAATGTACAGCACAGGAACAGGCCCTTCGGCCCTCCAAGCCCGTGCCGACCATACTGCCCGACTAAACTACAATCTTCTACACTTCCTGGGTCCGTATCCTTCTATTCCCATCCTATTCATATATTTGTCAAGATGCCCCTTAAATGTCCCTATCGTCCCTGCTTCCACTACCTCCTCCGGTAGTGAGTTCCAGGCACCCACTACCCTCTGCGTAAAAAACTTGCCTCGTACATCTACTCTAAACTTTGCCCCTCTCACCTTAAACCTATGCCCCCTAGTAATTGACCCCTCTACCCTGGGGAAAAGCCTCTGACTATCCACTCTGTCTATGCCCCTCATAATTTTGTATACCTCTATCAGGTCGCCCCTCAACCTCCTTCGTTCCAGTGAGAACAAACCGAGTTTATTCAATCGCTCCTCATAGCTTATGCCCTCCATACCAGGCAACATTCTGGTAAATCTCTTCTGCACCCTCTCTAAAGCCTCCACATCCTTCTGGTAGTGTGGCGACCAGAATTGAACACTATACTCCAAGTGTGGCCTAACTAAGGTTCTATACAGCTGCAACATGACTTGCCAATTCTTATACTCAATGCCCCGGCCAATGAAGGCAAGCATGCCGTATGCCTTCTTGACTACCTTCTCCACCTGTGTAGCCCCTTTCAGTGATCTGTGGACCTGTACTCCTAGATCTCTTTGACTTTCAATACTCTTGAGGGTTCTACCATTCACTGTATATTCCCGACCTGCATTAGCCCTTCCAAAATGCATTACCTCACATTTGTCCAGGTTAAACTCCATCTGCCATCTCTCCGCCCAAGTCTCCAGACAATCTAAATCCTATGTATCCTCAGACAGTCCTCATCGCTATCCGCAATTCCACCAACCTTTGTGTCGTCTGCAAACTTACTAATCAGACCAGTTACATTTTCCTCCAAATCATTTATATATACTACAAAGAGCAAAGGTCCCAGCACTGATCCCTGTGGAACACCACTGGTCACAGCCCTCCAATTAGAAAAGCATCCCTCCATTGCTACCCTCTGCCTTCTATGGCCTAGCCAGTTCTGTATCCACCTTGCCAGTTCACCCCTGATCCCGTGTGACTTCACCTTTTGTACTAGTCTACCATGAGGGACCTTGTCGAAGGCCTTACTGAAGTCCATATAGACAACATCTACTGCCCTACCTGCATCAATCATCTTAGTGACCTCCTCGAAAAACTCTATCAAGTTAGTGAGACACGACCTCCCCTTCACAAAACCGTGCTGCCTCTCACTAATACGTCCATTTGCTTCCAAATGGGAGTAGATCCTGTCTCGAAGAATTCTCTCCAGTAATTTCCCTACCACTGAAGTAAGGCTCACCGGCCTGTAGTTCCCGGGATTATCCCTGCCACCCTTCTTAAACAGAGGAACAACATTGGCTATTCTCCAGTCCTCCGGGACATCCCCTGAAGACAGCGAGGATCCAAAGATTTCTGTCAAGGCCTCAGCAATTTCCTCTCCAGCCTCCTTCAGTATTCTGGGGTAGATCCCATCCGGCCCTGGGGACTTATCTACCTTAATATTTTTTAAGACACCCAACACCTCGTCTTTTTGGATCACAATGTGACCCAGGCTATCTACACCCCCTTCTCCAGACTCAACATCTACCAATTCCTTCTCTTTGGTGAATACTGATGCAAAGTATTCATTTAGTACCTCGCCCATTTCCTCTGGCTCCACACATAGATTCCCTTGCCTATCCTTCAGTGGGCCAACCCTTTCCCTGGCTACCCTCTACGTGTAAAAAGCCTTGGGATTTTCCTTAACCCTATTTGCCAATGACTTTTCATGACCCCTTCTAGCCCTCCTGACTCCTTGCTTAAGTTCCTTCCTACTTTCCTTATATGCCACACAGGCTTCGTCTGTTCCCAGCCTTTTAGCCCTGACAAATGCCTCCTTTTTCTTTTTGACGAGGCCTACAATATCACTCGTCATCCAAGGTTCCCGAAAATTGCCGTATTTATCTTTCTTCCTCACAGGAACATGCCTGTCCTGTATTCCTTTCAACTGACACTTGAAAGCCTCCCACATGTCAGATGTTGATTTGCCCTCAAACATCCGCCCCCAATCTATGTTCTTCAGTTCCCGCCGAATGGGTGCGCGCGGAGGAGGCCTCCTGCAGGGGGACCTCCTTTCGGGCCCTCACCACGGTGGCACTAACATCCCCACCCAAAAATCACGCCCAGTGGTGATAGCCACCCTCCAGTCCTGGAACCAACTACGGCAGCAATTTGGCCTGACCAAAATGTGGGACAAAGCTCCCATCTGCAACAACCATAGGTTTACACCAGCGCTGACTGACGTCACCTTCAAAAGATGGGGACAGGACGGAGGGACACTGACAGTCAGGGACTTATACACGGACGGCAGGATCGCAACAATGGATGAACTGACAGAGAAACTCCAGCTAGCCAGAGGGAACGAGCTAACGTACCTGCAACTCAAAAACTTCATACGAAAGGAGACAAGGACATACCCACAACCGCCACGACAGACATTACTGGAAGAGTTACTGGACGCAAGCATTCTAGAGAAAGGAAACTGTAGCGACATGTATGACCGACTGGTAGAAGGGGGCAACACCGTACGGGACATAACAAGAATGAAATGGGAGGAGGACCTTGGGATCGAAATAGGGTGGGGACTCTGGAGCGAAGCACTGCATAGAGTCAACTCCACCTCCACGTGTGCAAGGCTCAGCCTGACGCAACTGAAAGTGGTATATAGAGCCCAATTAACAAGAACCCATATGAGTAGGTTCTTCCCAGAGGTGGAGGATAGATGTGAACAGTGCCAAGGAAGCCCGGACAACCACGCCCACATTTTCTGGTCTTGCCCCAGACTTGTGGAGTGCTGGACAGCCTTCTTCAAGGCAATGTCCAAAGTGGTGGGGGTGAGGGTGGAGTCATGCCCGAAGGTGGCGGTCTTTGGGGTTTCGGACCAGCCAGATCTATTCCTGGGAGGAGGGCAGACGCCCTTGCCATTGCCTCCCTGATCGCCCGCTGTATAATCCTGTTTGGCTGGCGGTCAGTAGCACCAACCAAAGCTGCAGACTGGCTGTCCGATCTCTCGGAATCTCACAAATGGAGAAAATCAAATTCGCCATCCGAGGGTCAGACGATGGCTTCCACAGAACGTGGGAGGGTTCACGCAATTGTTCCGGGACCTGTTTGTGGCCAACAAACAAGCAGAAGAATAGCCAGGTAGCCAAGAAACAGGGGACAGTAGCCAAAGCTTGAGAGGGAGAGATAGACCAGGGGGGGGGGGGGGGGGAGGGAAGAGAGAGGGAACACTAGAGGAGAGCCAGGGAGGTGGGGGGGGGGGGGGCGAGAGGCAGGGAAACGTTAACAAACTTGGCATCCACAGGAACAGAGAAAAAGGAGAATATAAGCGGAAGTGAGCACGAGACGACAACGGCAGCGAAAGCCGTCCGGGAGAAGCAAGGGACAACACCAGCACCAGACCCATTCGAGTATTGCCCTCTGTAATTGTCTCTCCGGCACCCAAATGTATATCTGGCCCCCCCCCTCCAGTCTCCGCACCCCTTCCCTCCACAAACAGATGCCTACTTAAGTGTGTAAATAATTGATTTTGTATTTCTCTCGTGTTGTTTCCTTTTTTTCTTTTTCTTTCTTTCCCTTTGTGATTTGTGTGGGTGTGCCCTTCTCTTCTTCTAAATATATATATATATATATCATATCCTGTGTACATAATGGCAAATATGTTCAAAAACCCAATAAAAAACATTTATATAAAAAGGAAGTCTCTGATCGAGGCCAGCAAGAGGCGAGGCCATATTGGATTTGGTACTGGGTAATGAGCCAGGACAGGTGTTAAATTTGGAGGTAGGTGAGCACTTTGGTGATAGTGACCACAATTCGATTACGTTTACTTTAGTGATGGAAAGGGATAGGTATATACCGCAGGGCAAGAATTATATCTGGTGGAAAGGCAATTATGATGCGATAAGGCAAGACTTAGGATGCATCAGATGGAGAGGAAAACTGCAGGGGATGGGCACAATGGAAATGTGGAGCTTGTTCAAGGAACAGCTACTGCGTGTCCTTGATAAGTATGTGCCTGTCAGGCAGGGAGGAAGTGGTCGAGCAAGGGAACCGTGGTTTACTAAGGCAGTTGAAACACTTGTCAAGAGGAAGAAGGAGGCGTATGTAAAGATGAGACATGAAGGTTCAGTAAGGGCGCTCGAGAGTTACAAGTTAGCTAGGAAGGACCTTAAGAGAGAGCTAAGAAGAGCCAGGAGGGGACATGAGAAGTCTTTGGCAGGTAGGATCAAGGATAACCCGAAAGCTTTCTATAGATATGTCAGGAATAAAAGAATGACTCGGATAAGAGTAGGGCCAGTCAAGGACAGTAGTGGGAAGTTGTGCTTGGAGTCCGAGGAGATAGGAGAGGTGCTAAATGAATATTTTTCGTCAGTATTCACACAGGAAAAAGACAATGTTGTCGAGGAGAATACTGAGATTCACGCTACTAGACTAGAAGGGCTTGAGGTTCATAAGGAGGAGGTGTTAACAATTCTGGAAAGGGTGAAAATAGAAAAGTCCCCTGGGCCGGATGGGATTTATCCTAGGATTCTTTGGGAAGCTAGGGAGGAGATTGCTGAGCCTTTGGCTTTGATCTTTAAGTCATCTTTGTTAACAGGAATAGTGCCAGAAGACTGGAGGATAACAAATGTTGTCCCCTTGTTCAAGAAGGGGAGTAGAGACAACCCCGGTAACTATAGACCAGTGAGCCTTACTTCTGTTGTGGGAAAAATCTTGGAAAGGTTTATAAGAGAAAGGGTGTATAATCATCTGGAAAGGAATAATTTGATTAGACATAGTCAACACGGTTTCGTGAAGGGTAGGTCGTGCCTCACAAACCTTATTGAGTTCTTTGAGAAGGTGACCGAACAGGTGGATGAGGGTAAAGCAGTTGATGTGGTGTATATGGATTTCAGTAAAGCGTTTGATAAGGTTCCCCATGGTAGGCTACTGCAGAAAATACGGAAGCATGGGATTCAGGGAGATTTAGCAGTTTGGATCAGAAATTGGCTAGCTGGAAGAAGACAAAAGGTGGTGATTGATGGGAAGTGTTCAGACTGGAGTCCAGTTACTAGTGGTGTACCACAAGGATCTGTTTTGGGGCCACTGCTGTTTGTCATTTTTATAAATGACCTGGAGGAGGGCGTAGAAGGATGGGTGAGTAAATTTGCAGATGACACTAAAGTCGGTGGAGTTGTGGACAGTGCGTAAGGATGTTACAAGTTACAGAGGGACAGAGATAAGCTGCAGTGCTGGGCTGAGAGGTGGCAAATGGAGTTGAATGCAGAAAAGTGTGAGGTGATTCATTTTGGAAGGAATAACAGGAAGACAGAGTACTGGGCTAATGGTAAGATTCTTGGCAATGTGGATGAGCAGAGAGATCTCGGTGTCCACGTACATAGATCCCTGAAAGTTGCCACTCAGGTTGAGAGGGTTGTTAAGAAGGCGTACGGTGTGTTAGCTTTTATTGGTAGAGGGATTGAGTTTCGGAGCCATGAGGTCATGTTGCAGCTGTACAAAACTCTAGTGCGGCCGCATTTGGAGTATTGCGTGCAATTCTGGTCACCGCATTATAGGAAGGATGTGGAAGCATTGGAAAGGGTGCAGAGGAGATTTACCAGAATGTTGCCTGGTATGGAGGGAAGATCTTATGAGGAAAGGCTGAGGGACTTGAGGCTGTTTTCATTAGAGAGAAGAAGGTTAAGAGGTGACTTAATTGAGGCGTACAAGATGATCAGAGGATTGGATAGGGTGGACAGTGAGAGCCTTTTTCCTCGGATGGTGATGTCTAGCACGAGGGGAAATAGCTTTAAATTGAGGGGAGATAGATATAAGACAGAGGTCAGAGGTAGGTTCTTTACTGAGAGAGTAGTAAGGGTGTGGAATGCCCTGCCTGCAACAGTAGTGGACTCGCCAACACTAAGGGTATTCAAATGGTCATTGGATAGACATATGGACGATAAGGGAATAGTGTTGATGGGCTTTAGAGTGGTTTCACAGGTCGGCGCAACATCGAGGGCCCTTCGGCCTATACTGCGCTGTAATGTTCTATGTTCTATGAAGGGGGAGGGTGAACAGCCAGAGGTCGTAGTACACATAGGTGCTAACGACATAGGTAGGAAGAGTCATGAGATCCTTCTGCAGAAGGAGTTCAGGGAGTTAGGCAGTAAGCTAAAAAGCAGGGCCTCGAGGGTTTTAATCTCAGGATTACTCCCTGTGCCATGTGCCAGTGAGGCTAGAAATAGGAGAATAGAGCAGCTAAACACGTGGCTAAATGGTGGTGTAGGAGGAAGGGTTTCAGATTTTTGGACCATTGGGATCTCTTCCGGGACAAGTGGGACCTGTACAAGAAGGACGGGTTGCATCTAAACTGGAGGGGCACCGGTATCCTGGCTTGGAGGTTTGCTAGTCACTCGGGAGGATTTAAACTAGTATGGCAGGAGGGTGGGAACCAGAATGTTCGCTCAGAAGGTGTAATAACTTGAAGGAGAAATATAGAACCAAAATAAAACAACATCACCCTCAGGCAGAGCAAAAAAGGTGACAAGTGTGAGAAGGATCAATGCAGGATTGAGGGTGTTGTACCTAAATGCGCGCAGTATACGGAACAAGGTAAATGAGCTTGTTGCGCACATTGAAATTGGCCGGTACAATGTTGTGGACGTCACAGAGACGTGGCTGCAAGTGGATAACGGCTGGGATCTAACTATTCAAGGATATGTGTCCTATCAAAAGGACAGGCAGATGAGCAAAGGGGGCGGGGTTGCATTGTTAGTAAGGAATCTAGTTAAATTGATAGCAAGGAGCGAGAAATGATCAGAAGACATTGAATCTCTGTGGGTAGAGTTGAGGAATCACAAAGGTAAAAAGACCCTGATGGGAGTTATGTACAGGCTCCCTAGCAGTAGTCAGGATGTGGGGCAGAAAATAAATCAGAAGATCGAAAGGCATGTAAAAAAGGCAATATTACAATAATCATGGGGGACTTCACTATGCAGGTGGACTGGGAAAATCAGGTTGGTCGTGGATCCCAAGAAAAATAATTTGTGGAATGTCCAAGATTTTTTTTGGAGCAGCTTGAGACAGAGCTTACTAGGGAACAGGCAATTCAGGATTTGGTGATGTGTAATGAGGCAGACTTGATTAGGGAGCTTAAGGTGAAGGAACCCTTCGGGAGCAGTGACCACAATATGATAGAATTTACCTTGCAATTTTAGAGGGAGAAGTTGCAATCAGGTGTAACGGTATTACATTTAAATTTGGCTAACTACAAAGACATGAGGGAGGAGCTTGCCAGAGTTGATTGGAAAAGGAGCCTAGCAGGGAAGACAGTGGAATAGCAATGGCAGGAATTTTTGGGGGTTGGGAGGCACAGCAGAAATTCACCCCAAGGAGGCGGAAACATGCTAAGGGCAGGACAAGGTATCTATGGCTGATGAAGGAAATCAAGGACAGCATAAAAGCAAAAGAAAAAGCATACAAAGTGGCGAGAATTATTGGGAAGCCAGAGAATTGGGAAGTCTTTTAAAGCGATCAGAGGACAACTAAAAAAGCAACAAGGGGGAGAAAATGAAATAGGAGTACAAGCTAGCTAATAATATAAAGGAAGATAGGAAGCATTTTTTTCAATGTATAAAAGGAAGAGAGAGGCAAAAATAGACATTGGACCACTGGACAATGTGATTGGAGAAGTAACAATAGGTAACAAAGAAATAGCAGAGGAACTGGAATAGTTACTTTACGTCAATCGTCACGGTGGAAGACACCAGTGGGATGCCAGAGCACCAGGAGAATCAGGGGGGCAGAGGTGAGTGCAGTGACCATCACTAAGGAGAAGGTTCTGGGGAAACTGAAAGGCCTGCAGGTAGATAGATCATCTGGACCGGATGAACTACACCGCAGGGTTCTAAAAGAGATACGTTGAGGAGATTGTGGAGGCATTGGTGGTGATCTTTCAGGAATCAGTGGAGGTAGGAAGGGCCCAGAGGACTGGAAAGTGGCAAATGTAACACTGCGAGTTAAGAAGGGAGCAAGGCAGAAGAAGGGAAATTATAGGCCAGTTAGCCTGACTTCAGTCATTGGTAAGATTTTAGAGTCCATTATTAAAGATGAAATCGCAGAGTACTTGGAAGTGCATGTTAAAATAGGACTGAGTCAGCACGGCTTTGTCAAAGGGAGGTCATGTCTGACAAATCTGTTATAGTTCTTTGAGGAAGTAACAAGGACGTTAGACAGGAGAACCAGTGGACGTGATTTATTTAGATTTCCAGAAGGCTTTTGACAAGGTGCCGCATAGAAGACTGTTAAATAAGTTAAGAGCCCATGGTGTTAAGGGTAAGATCCCAGCATGGATAGAGGATTGGCTGGCTGGCAGAGGACAGAGAGTGGGGATAAAGGGGTCTTTTTCAGGATGGCAGCAAGTGACTAGTAGTGTGCCTCAAGGGTCGGTGCTGGGACCACAACTTTTCACAATATACATTAATGATTTGGAAGATACTGCGAGCCTGGATAGAGTGGACGTGGAGAGAATGTTTCCACTTGTAGGAAAAACTAGAAGCAGAGGACACAATTTCAGACTAAAGGGACAATCCTTTAAAACAGAGTTGAGGAGGAATTTCTTCAGCCAGAGGTGGTGAATCTGTGAAACACTTTGCCGCAGAGGTCTGTGGAGGCCAAATCACTGAGAGTCTTTCGGACAGAGGTAGATAGGTTCTTGATTATTAAGAGGATCAGGGGTTATGGGGAGAAGGCATGAGAATGGAATGAGATAAATATCAGCCAGGATTGAATGGTGGAGCAGACTCGATGGGCCGAGTGGCCTAATTCTGCCCCTATGTCTTACGGTTATCAAGCAAGTCATCAAGCACCTATCTATTCTAATTGCATTTTCCAGCACGTGGTCCATAGGCTTGCATGCTATGGCATTTCAAATGCTTATCTAAATGCTTCTTAAACGTTGTGAGTGTTCCACCTCTACCACCCTTTAAGGTAGAGAGTTCCAGATTCCCACCACCCTCTGGGTCAAAAAGTTTTTTTTCCCGTCCAAGTCTCTTGCCCCTTACCTTAAATCTATGCTGTCTGGTTGTTGACACCTCTACTAAAGGGAAAGGTTTCTTCCCATCTACCCTATCTATGTCCCTCAATTTTGTACACCTCACTCAAGTCCGCTCGAAGGAAAACAACCTCAGCCGAACCAGACTCTCTTCATAGCCGAAACGCTCCAACCCAGACGATATCTCCTCTGCATCCTCTCAACTGCAATTACATTCTTTCTGTAGTGCGACGACCAGAACTGCACAGTACTTGAACTATGGCCTAACAAGTGCTTTATACAACCCCATCATAACCCCCCTGCTTTGGTTAGTCATCCCAAAATGCAATACCTCACACTAACTTCCATTTACCACTGTTTTGCCTCTCTGACCAGCTCGACTATATTGCCCTGTAATCTAAGGCTTTCCTCCTCACTATTTACTACATCACCAATTTTCATGTTATCTGCAAACCTATTGATCATAGCCCCTACATTCAAGTCTAGATCATTAATGTACACCACAAACAGAAAGGGACCCAGCACCATTCCATGCAAGACATTATTGGGCACAAGCTTCTAGTCACAAAACCAACCTTCAACCATCACCCTCTGCCTCCCGTTATTGAGCCACTTTTGGATTTAATTTGCCAAATTGTCCTGAATCCCATGGGCTCTTACCTTCTTGCTTTTTTTTAAAAGCAAATTCTTTTTCAATTTCTTTTTATCCTGTTAACTTGTTTCTACATCTAATAACCAAAATTTTGATTTGGTATATAAGTCATCTACATTGCAAACAATTCCTGTGCTTCATGCAAAGTCAATAATGTACATAATTCTTACTCGATAGTTGGTGATAGAGGACCTGTGAGCTTTTCTTCATGGTATCATCTGCTCAAGCTTGCCCTCCACTTTATTCATGATGCACTCTAGAAATTAAAATAAAACACTTGTGTTAAACAGTATATAGAAATTATGTAACCAAATTCTATGACACATTGAAAATCTCTACCATGAACATAGTAACATTTCAGATCCTAGGGTTTACAATTTGGAGAATATTATAAAGTCTGAAAGGAAACTTACTGAATTCTGTACAAAGAATCTAGCAAGCTAATTCGCATTCTTGTGTTAAAATTCTCCCATGGTCATCCTCTTTCCTATCGCTTCATCCCAACATCTTTTCTAAATTCCCACTGTTCTCCAATTCTGGTCTCGAATGCACCCTTGATTTCCATTGCCCCAGCAAGGTCAGTGGCCATGCTTTCAGTTGCCTAGGCTCTAAGATTTTCAATTTCCTTTTTAAACCTCTTAAGCCTTGCTACCTCTCTCTCTCTCCTCACTCAAGGCCCCACATAAACGCAAGGTGTTTGTGTATTCCTGGAGCCTTTTCACATGCTTGCCCACACGTTAGCACAGTGGTTAGCACTGTTGCTTCACAGCTCCAGGGACCCGGGTTCGATTCCCGGCTTGGGTCACTGTCTGTGCAGAGTCTGCATGTTCCTCTGTGTCTGCGAGGGTTTCCTCACACAGTCCAAAGATGCGCAGGTCAGGTGGAGTGCTCATGCCAAATTGCCCTTTGTGTCCAATAAAAAAGGTTGGGTGAGTTTCCTGGGTTACAGGGATAGAATGGAGGTGTAGGCTTGGGCAGGGTGCTCTTTCCAAGGGCCGGTGCAGACTCGATGGGCTGAATGGCATCCTTCTGCACTGTAAATTCTATAATTCATGACCCTGCAGAGATTCATCAGTCAACACAACAATACTGCTTCCTATGTCAATTGGAAAGCAAAAAAACTTATTACAATTGGATAATGCTCAACTGTCATCCACACAACCATTTTTCTTCTATTTTTAATTGTTTCATATCCGATAAAGAAATATTCAAGAAACATTACAGAAAAATCTTATCAGTTTTACTGTCCAATAACTCTCCAGGATTCCTGGGAAAATTCCTTACTAGCAAACAAGATAAAAACTTAAGGCCCAAAACCGTGGAGATTTTTACATCTGAGTGAGAAGGACGTTTCTTTTATCTCTCACGTCCATCAGGTCTACTCTCAAATTGACTTTCTTTGTGGTGGGTAGGTCTCTCCTTTCTGGGATGAGGCAATAGCTATTTCCGATCATGCTCTACACTTTGTGGACTTGGTGTTGGGGCCCATCCTAGATGATGGGGGAGCCCAGCACATCATCTCAAAAGCAAGGTTGAGGCATTTGCAACAATCTTCAGCTAGAGGTGTTGAGTGGATTATCCATCTCGGCCTCCTCCAGAGGTCCTCAACATCACAGATGGTGCAGCCAATTTGATTCGCTCATGTGATATCAAAAATGGCTGAAGGCATTGGATACTGCAAAGACTCTGGGCCTGGATAATATTCTGGCAATAGTACTGAAGACTCGTGCTCCAGAACTTAGTATGTCCCTAGCCAAGCTTTTCAAGTACAGCTATAACACTGGCATTTACCCAGCAATGTCCTTTACACAAAAAGCAGGACAAATCCAACTCAATTATTGCCCCATCAATTAAATCTCTATCATCAGTTAAGTGATGGAATGGTTCATCAACAATGTGATCAAGCGGCATTTGATTATCAATAATCGGTTCACTAATGTTCAGTTTTCATTCCATCAGGGTCACTCAGCTCCTGACCTCATTACAGCCTTGGTTTAAACATGGAAAAAAAAGGAGTTGAACTTCGGAGGTGAGGTGAGAGTGCTGCCCTTGACAGCAAGGCCACATTTGACCCAGTGCAGCTTTAAGGAGTGTTATAGGTCCGGGTTTACAGAACCTCAAAATGTTTCATGGAGTTCAACCGACCCACAACTTTTAATAGATTGTGGTGTGGGAAGCTCACGGCGTACTCTCCAGGTGTGATACTGCAGAAATGGACAAGTGTTTTTTAAAACAAAACAATGTTTATTCTATGAACTCAAGTTAACCCTTTTAAAACAAACATTGAATATCTTAACACCCATTACTTCAAAGAAACCCCAAAAGACTACAACACTAAATAATCCTTTAAACATCCAAAAGACGGACTTCCGGGTGCGGCGATGGCCAGCTAAGTCGCACGTTTCGGCACCTCCCGTTTTAACGGACTTTTGGGCTCTTATGGGGAGCCCCAACGGCAATTTTCGAAGGCTAAACCCACTGTGAGACGACATAGAAGGGAGTCCCCCCGGATGTGAATGGATAGAAGAGATAATAGTGGCCAGATTGTGGAGGATCCTCTGGAGCAGCGGCAAAGAAGGGAAGTGAGAAGCAAGATGGCGGCGAAGGGAGGCCAGTTGGTATGGGGCCTGGAACAACAGGAGTTCCTCCGGCGATGTGTGGAGGAGCTCAAGAAGGAGGTGCTGGCGCCGATGCTGCAGGCGATTGAGGGGTTAAAGGAGGCGCAGAAGACCCAAGAGATGGAGCTCCGTGGAGTGAAGGCAAAAGCTGCCAAAAATGAGGACGAGATACAGGGCTTGGTGGCGAAGACGGAGACGCACGAGGCACTGCATAAGAGGTGTATGGAGAGACTGGAAGCCCTGGAAAATAGCACGAGGAGGAAGAACTTACAAATCGTGGGTCTTCCCGAAGGGGCAGAGGGAGCGGACGTTGGGGCGTATGTGAGCACGATGCTCCATACCTTAATGGGAGCTGAGGCCCCGACGGGACCCCTGGAAGTGGAGGGAGTGTACTGAGTCCTCGTGAGAAGAGCAAAGGCAGGAGAAATACCTCGAGCAATAGTAGTGAGGTTCCACCGCTACAAGGACAGGGAGATGGTCCTGAGATGGGCGAAAAAGACACGGAGCAGCAGGTGGGAGAACGCGGTGATCCGCGTGTATCAGGATTGGAGTGCGGAGGTGGCGAGAGGAGGGCGAGTTTCAATCGGGCCAAGGCGGTGCTCCACAAGAGAAAAGTGAAATTCGGAATGTTACAGCCGGCAAGACTGTGGGTTACACACCAGGGTAAACACCACTACTTCGAGACGGCAGAGGAGGCGTGGACATTTATTGAAGAGGAGAAGTTGGACTAGATTTGAGAAAGAGTGTTTGAAATGAAGTAGCGAGGTGGTGGCAAGGGACTGTGAATCAGATGGGGGAAAATTTCCTTTCCCCTCGAAGGGGGGGGGGACACGAAGAAATGTGGGCGCCGGTGGGGAAGGGGAGGGGGAAGGAGAGAGGGAGCTGCGCCATCAGGGGCGGGGCCGAGAGGGAAGCGCGGGCTTTGTTCCCGCGCTATGGAAATTGTGGCGGGAAAAGAGGGCGCAGGAAGGAGGGGGCCTCACATAATGGGAGGCTAAGGATAAATGGGGGAAGCCGAGGTCAGCCGGGGTTTGCTGACTTCCGGGAGCAATATGGGGGGAGCAACTAAGCTAGAGAGGGATCTAGCGGGGGGGGGGGGGGTAACTGGGATGCTGCTGCTAAGGGGAAGGGGGAGCTGTTACGGGATGGGATGGTCAGGATGGGAGGGCACCGTCCGGGGAATAAGCGGGTGCGTGGGAACCGGGTCAGGAGCTGGTCTAAAAAAGGGGATGGCTAGTCGACGAGGGGGGGGGGGTAAAGAGCCCCCCAACCCGGTTGATCACGTGGAACGTGAGAGGGTTGAATGGGCCGATTAAGAGGGCAAGGGTATTTGCACACCTAAAGGCAGATGTGGTCATGCTTCAGGAGACGCACCTGAAACTGGCGGATCAGGTCAGATTAAGAAAAGGATGGGTGGGACAGGTATTCCACTCGGGCTTGGATGCGAAAAATAGAGGGGTGGCAATACTGGTGGGGAAACGGGTATTGTTTGAGGCGAAGACAACAGTGGGGGTAGATACGTGATGGTGAGTGGCAGATTGCAAGGTGAGGCGGTGGTGCTGGTGAACGTATATGCCGCGAACTGGGGTAATGCGAACTTTATGAAGCGTATGTTGGGGCGCATCCCGGACCTGGAGATGGGAAAGTTGGTAATGGGGGGGGAACTTCAGCACGCTGCTGGAGCCAGGGCTGGACCGGTCCAGATCTAGGACCGGGAGGAGGCCGGCAGCGGCCAAGGTGCTTAAGGGCTTTATGGAGCAGTTGGGAGGAGTGGATCCCTGGAGATTTACTAGACCAAGGAGTAAAGAGTTTTCCTTCTTCTCCCATGTCCACAAAGTGTACTCCCGGATAGACTTCTTTGTCCTGGGAAGGGCGCTGATCCCAAAGGTGGCTGGAACGGAGTATTCGGCTATAGCCATTTCAGATCATGCCCCACATTGGGTAGATCTGGAAGTAGGAGAGGAAAAGGAGCAGCGCCCACTCTGGAGATTAGATATGGGACTGTTGACGGACGAGGGGGTATGTGTAAGGGTGAGGGGTTGTATTGAAAGGTACCTAGAGATCAATGATGACGGAGAGGTCCAGGTGGGAGTGGTCTGGGAGGCGCTGAAGGCGGTGGTTAGAGGGGAGCTGATCTCCATCAGGGCACATAAGGAGAAACAAGAGGGTAAAGAAAGGGAGAGATTGTTAGGGGAGATTTTGAGGGTGGATAGGCAATATGCGGAGGCTCCAGATGAAGGGCTATACAGGGAAAGACGGAGATTGCACACGGACTTTGACATGTTGACCACGGGTAAAGCGGAGGCACAATGGAGGAAGGCACAGGGAGTGCAGTATGAATATGGAGAGAAGGCGAGCCGGCTGCTGGCCCAACAACTTAGGAAGAGGGGGCGGCGAGAGAGATCGGAGGGGTTAGAGACGAGGAGGGAAAGATGGAACGGGGAGCGGACAGGGTGAATGGGGTGTTTTCGGCATTTTACGAGAGGCTATATAAGGCTCAACCCCCGGAAGGGAAAGAGGGAATGATGCGTTTCCTAGACCAGCTGGAGTTCCCGAAGGTTGAGGAACAGGAGATGACTGGACTGGGAGCGCAGATTGAGGTGGAGGAGGTGGTAAAAGGAATTGGAAACATGCAGGCAGGGAAGGCCCCAGGACCGGATGGGTTCCCGGTGGAGTTCTATAGGAAATACGTGGACCTGCTGGCCCCACTTCTGACGAGAACCTTTAATGAGGCAAGGGAAAGGGGGACACTACCCCCGACGATGTCGGAGGCGACGATATCGCTGATCCTGAAAAGAGACAAAGACCCGCTGCAGTGCGGGTCATACAGGCCTATTTCCCTCTTGAACGTAGATGCCAAGCTTTTGGCCAAGGTGATGGCGACGAGGATAGAGGACTGTGTCCCTGGGGTGGTGCATGATGATCAAACGGGGTTTGTTAAAGGGAGGCAATTGAATGCTAACATACGAAGGCTGTTGGGGGCGATGATGATGCCCCCACCGGAGAGGGGGGCGGAGATAGTGGTGGCGATGGATGCAGAGAAAGCATTTGATAGAGTGGAGTGGGACTACCTGTGGGAAGTACTGAGGAGATTTGGATTTGGAGGGGGGTTCATTAGATGGGTTCAGCTCCTGTACAGGACCCCGGTGGCAAGTGTGATTACAAATAGGCAACGATCTGACCACTTCTGACTATATAGGGGTACAAGACAGGGATGTCCCCTGTCCCCGTTACTGTTTGCGTTGCCAATTGAGCCATTGGCCATAGCGCTGAGGGGCTCTAGGAAGTGGAGGGGGGTACTTAGAGGAGGAGAAGAGCATCGGATGTCATTATACGCGGATGATTTGTTGTTATATGTCGCGGACCCAGTGGAGGGGATGCCTGAGATAATGCAGACACTCAGGGAGTTTGGAGAATTTTCAGGATATAAATTGAATATGGGGAAGAGTGAACTGTTTGTGATGCACCCGGGGGAACAGTGCAGGGGAATGGACGATTTACCGTTGAGGAGGGTAAGAAGAGATTTCCAGTATTTAGGGATCCAGGTGGCCAGGAACTGGGGAACCTTGCATAAGCTTAACTTGGCACGACTGGTAGAGCAGATGGAAGAGGACTTTAGGAGGTGGGACATGGCGCCCCTGTCATTGGCGGGCAGGGTGCAGGCGGTTAAAATGGTGGTCCTTCCGAGGTTTCTTTTTGTGTTCCAGTGCCTCCCTGTACTGATTACAAAGGCCTTTTTTAAGAAGGTGGACAAGAGTATCATGAGCTTTGTGTGGGCTGGAAAGACCCCAAGAGTAAAGAGGGGGTTCCTGCAGCGCAGTAGGGACAGGGGGGGACTGGCACTGCCGAGTCTAAGTGATTATTATTGGGCCGCCAACGTGCCACTGATATGTAAGTGGATGAGGGAAGGGGAGGGAGCGGCGTGGAAAAGATTGGAGATGGCATCCTGTAGGGGAACTAGCTTAAAAGCACTGGCGACGGCGCCGTTGCCATTCTCCCAGAAAAAATACACCACAAACCCAGTGGTGGTGGCAACTCTGAAAATCTGGGGGCAGCGGAGACGACATAAGGGAGTGACGGGTGCCTCAGTGTGGCCCCCGATAAGGAATAACCATAGGTTCGTCCCAGGAAGGATAGATGGGGGATTTAAATCTTGGCAGCGAGCAGGAATTGCGAAATTGCAGGAAAATGGGAGGAGGAGCTGGGGGAAGAGATTGAGGAGGGGCTGTGGGCAGATGCCCTAAATAGGGTAAACTCTTCGTCCTCGTGTGCCAGGCTCAGCCTGATCCAATTCAAGGTTCTACACAGGGCGCATATGACGGGAGCAAGGCTGAGTAGGTTTTTTGGAGTGGAAGATAGGTGCGGAAGATGCGCGGGAAGCCCGGCGAACCACACCCACATGTTTTGGTCATGTCGGTATTGCATGGGTTCTGGGTGGGTGTGGCAAAAGTGATCTCGAAGGTGGTGGGGGTCCGGGTCAAACCAAGCTGGGGGTTGGCTATATTTGGGGTTGCAGATGAGCCGGGAGTGCAGGAGGCGAGAGAGGCCGATGTGTTGGCCGTTGCGTCCCTAGTAGCCCGGCGAAGGATTCTACTTATGTGGAAAGAAGCTAAGCCCCCGGGTGTGGAGGCCTGGATCAACGACACGGCAGGGTTTATAAAACTGGAGCGGATAAAATATGCATTAAGAGGTTCGGCTCAGGGGTTCACCGGGCGGTGGCAACCGTTCCTCGACTATCTCGCAGAGCGATAAGGGAAAATAGGACAGGCAGCAGCAGCAGCCCAGGGGGAGGGAGGGCTCATTTGGGTCTTCAGGGGTTCTGTGTGTGTGTTTATATATTAGTTATTTATATTTGATTTCACAAAGTTGCTATTTTAGTTATTATTTCTGTTGTTTCTTATTTTGTTATTGGCAGTTGCCGTTAGTCAGCATATTATTTATTTAAAAAATGATGAATGTATATATTATTACAAAGTTGTAAAATGGGAAATTTTTGTTTGATCGAAAAACTTTAATAAAATATATATTTTTAAAAAACATCCAAAAGACTTCAAACCTTCAAACGTAGGAGCACATAAGGTTACATTCAATATATTTATAGTCTTTGGATTGCAGAAATCAGCAGACCATCTCTGTGTTTCTTCATGCGGCTCACAGCAAAACACACAGACACTCCCAGCTGCCTTCTCAAACTGAAACTCAAAAAGCAGGGGCGTCATTCTCCGACCCCCCAGAGGGTCGGAGAATGCCCGTTGGCCGCCGTGAATCCCGCCCCCGCCGGTTGCCGAAGTCTCCGAAGGGAGAAAAGTCGTCAGGGCGTTAATGGCGCCGCTGACGTCGGAGAATGGCACGGGTCTGCGCAAGGCAGCCGATTTTGACCCTGCCGATATTCTCCCTTCCGGATGGGCCGAAGTCCCGTCGACGTGATGACCGTTCACGTCGACGTAAATCAAACCTCCTTTTCATCGGCGTGAACCTGTGCTCCAGGTTCACGCCGACCAGCGTGGAGGTGAGTGGCGACCTGGGGGGTTGGCCGCTGGGCAGGCGATGGCGTGGCCGCAGTCTGAATGTGTGGGGAGAGGTGTGTCTCGGGTTGTGTGTGTGTGTGCGGCGGGGGGGGGGGGGGTGGTTAGAGTGGGCTGGGCTCCGGGGGAGTGCCGGGAGGGGGGTCCGTGCCGGGGAGGAGGATGGGGGGTCCGTGCCGGGGAGGAGGTTGTGGTCCGTGCCGGGGAGGGGGATGGCGGGTCCGTGCCAGGGAGGGGGATGGGGGGTCCGTGCCGCGGAGGAGGATGGGGGGGGGGGTCCGTGCCGGGGAGGGGGATGGGGGGGTGGGGGTCCGTGCCAGGGAGGAGGTTGGGGTCCGTGCCGGGGAGGAGGATGGGGGGGTCCGTGCCGGGGAGGGGGATGGGGGGTCCGTGCCGGGGATGAGGTTGGGGTCCGTGCCGGGGAGGAAGATGGGGAGGTCGGTGCCGGGGAGGATGGGGGGGGTCCGTGCCGGGGAGGATGATGGGGGGGGGGGCCCGTGCCGGGGAGGGGGATGGGGGGGGGGGGGTCCGTGCCGGGGAGGGGGATGGGGGGGTCCGTGCCGGGGAGGGGGATAGGGGGTCCGTGCCGGGGAGGGGGATGGGAGGGCAAGTGAGTTGGTCCACCTGGCCAGGTGCCAGCCTCCAACAGTTGGACCCATGCGGTCCATGCCACCTGGCTGGGGGGGAAGGAGGGGATATGGTCAATGATGACATGTCGTCGTTTCCCCCCCCCCCCCACCCCCCCACCAGGCCGTCATGTTTTCCGATCATCCAGCGATGTTGGCCGCCGTGGCGGCAGCCGCTAATGTCCATGTTGCCCTGGATGAGGAGGAGGAGCGTGCCAGAGAGGCGGCGCAGGCTGCCGCAGAGGGGCAGGCGGCAGCCGCCCAGGCTGGAGGGACACCTGACCGACAGGACGAGGAGGGGGAGGAGGACGTCGCGGCCCCACGGCAACGGAGGCACCCGAGGGCGCCCCGTGTGTACCGGCCCCGGCAGTCATACCAGGACCTCACAGACCGGGAATGCAGGAGGAGACTCCGGATGAGGTGGGAAACCGTGGCACACATCTGCCACCTGCTGGCACACCTGTCACCGCGTGGCACTGGCGGGGGACACCCTCTCCCCGTGTCCATCAAGGTTACGGTGGCCCTGAACCTTTATGCAACGGGGTCATTCCAGGCACCTAGTGGGGACCTGTCCAGCATATCGCGTGCATCGGTGCATCCGGGCAGTGACAGATGCCCTATATGCCATGGCGCACCGCGACATCCGCTTCCCTGTGGACCGGGCCAGCCAAGATACCCGGGCCGTGGGCTTCTCTGCCGTGGCCGGGTTCCCCATGGTCCAGGGCGCGATCGATGGGATGCATGTCGCCGTGCGGCCACCTGCAGATAACAGGGCCGTGTTCACCAATAGGAAGGGGACCTATTCGATGAACATACAGGTGGTCTGCGACCATCTGCGACCGCATGATGATCCTGCACGTCTGCGCCCGTTACCCAGGCAGTGTACACGACTCATGAGTGTTGTCGCGGTCATCCATCCCCGGCATGCACGAGGGACGCCATCCCCGGCTGAGGGGCTGGTTGCTGGGCGACAGGGGCTACACATTGCGATCGTGGCTGATGACGCCTGTACGGAGGCCACGCAATGAGGCGGAGAACCGCTACAATGATGCCCATGTAGCGACAAGGGGAGTGATAGAGAGGTGCTTTGGCGTGCTGAAGATGCGTTTCAGGTGCCTGGACCTCTCTGGGGGCGCCCTCCAGTATCGGTCAGATAGGGTCGGCCGCATCATTGTGTGCTGCGTCCTGCACAACATAGCCCAACAGAGGGGCGATGTGCCGCAGGCAGAGGAGGGCGGAGTGGAGGAGCAGCAGGAAGAGGCGCAGTCCTCCCCAGATGAGGGGGATGGGGGCAATGGTCAGGGCAGACGGGCTAGACACAGGCGGGTGGCTGCCCACCGTTACCGGCTGGCCCAGCGGGCACAGGACAGACTGATAGCCGCCCGCTTCACTGACTAGATGGGCGTGGGAATCGGGTAGTATGGCCACAGGCCGCACGCCATGGCAACAGCCGACCACCCACACCCCCCACCCATCCAACCACCCAGCACCCTCACCCTCACCCCCCTCCCCAACCCCACCCACCCGCATGCACACCACCCCCCCATTGCCGATCCACCTGCGGCACAACGGCCGGGCTCACACAGTTGCGGGTGGACGCGTGTCTATTGCAGGCCATGGAGGATGATGACAACCCGCCCTGCGGTGAGCTTCTGGCTCCACATCGTTGGACTATGTCTGACCCATGACCACAGTACCACCATCCACCCGGACCATCCCTGCATGCGGCTGTGACACTGCAGCGCACGGTCCCGTCCTCTGCCCGGGGGGATGTTGATGGCGGCCCAGGGGGAAGGGGGCAGACTCACTTGGGGCTGAGGGAAGACCACCCCTCACACACACACTTGCGCTCAACGTACATGACACCCCCGCACGCTTTGGACAGAGCACAAAGGCAGCTCTGTAGGTGTAACATTGACTTTAATAACCAAACGAGTTCATGCACGTGCCCTAGCCCCTAAAACTCATCTGTGCCCTGCACCCGTGCCAACTTACTCAGTGTCTAATTGTTTGGCCTTACTGGCCCTTTGACTACGTCTACGTGGTTCCCCAGACGGTACAGCAGAACTGGAGGTGGACTCCTGTGATTCCTGCCCTCTGACACTGGATCCCTTTCCTGGGCGTCCTGGCCTAGATGGGCCAGGCTGCGGCCCGGGCGACTGGGATGGCGAGCTGCCAGCCTGTCCTGCCCGTTGCCCACCCGATGCACCTGGGACGGAAGGGGGAGGGGGGGGAGAAGTCCGAGGTGTCGCGGTGTTCCCGGACCTCCCCTACAGGGGGACCCGGGACGGACCACACCACCTCCTCCTCCCTCGGGGTGCCCGATGGCCCCCAGGCCTCTACATGGGTGGGGGATGCGAACGGACTGGCCATCCGACGCCCCCCCAGCATCTGGCGCTGCCAGTCCTGGAGGCCCGTGCTGGTATCGACAGGGGTCTGCAGGTTTGCAGCCATGGAGCCCAGGGGGTTGGCAAACCCTGTCTGTGACAGTGCGACGCCGGCTCGCACATGGCCACTGGCGCCGATGCCCTCAGCGATGGCCTGCAGAGACTGGGCCATGGCCTGCTGAGACTGGGCTATGGCCTGCTGAGACTGGGCTATGGCCTGCTGAAACTGGGCCATGGCCTGCTGAGACTGGGCTATGATGTTGAGCGTCTCTGCCATCTGGCGCTGGCACTGGCTCATGGCTTCCTGTGAGAGGGCAACCATGTCCTGGGCCACAGACGCCGCCTGCACGCAAAGCCCCAGGCCTCGCAAGCCGTTCCCCATGTCTGACACCGTCGCACCCATTGCCTCCACCGCGGACGCCACCCGTGTGGTGTCGGCCTGGGTGACACGCATGACCGGCACCACTTCCAGCTCCTGGACGCAGGTGGACTCCTCCACCTGCGACTGCAGCCGCCGCAAGCCGGCCGTCACCCTCTTCGCTCGTCTCCGGGTCGGTGGTTGCATCGGATCTATATGTGGGTGTGGAAACTCCAGGAACCCGGGATCCATCTGGGCGGCAGATGTTCGCTTGGGCTGGGCTGCCCTCCGCCCGCCCGGCCCCTCTGCTGCTCCTACCTCCACCGGCTGTGTTGTGCGCACCAGTGAGTGTACCAGATGCCTCATCACTAAAGTGCCCAACCGAGGTGAGTGTTTCTGCGATGGTGGAGGGTGTTGGTGACAGCAGTGGCGTTGTGTCGTGCTCTTCGTCCCACTCTGAGTCCGTGGCACTTTGGGGTGGGGGTTCGTCTCCACCCATCCACTCTGTGTCACTGTCCGGTATTTCGTCTTCCTGGGTAGTGCTGTCCCGGGTAGGGGTGTCCTGGGTAGTGCTGTCCCGGGTAGGGGTGTCCTGGGTAGTGGTGTCCTGGGTAGTGGTGTCCTGGGTAGTGGTGTCCTGGGTAGTGGTGTCCTGGGTAGTGGTGACCTGAGTAGTGGTGACCTGAGTAGTGGTGTCCTGGCTCGGATGTGACGGGGGCCTGTGGCTGCCGCCCTCGTCGCTGGGTGGCACACGCCTGCGTCGTCGCTCCCGCACGTGACGGGGGTGTCGTCTCCCTGTTGCTCCAGGTCTCTCCGTCTCCCGTGGTGTGCGAGGGGCATCCTGCGGGCGTCGCATGCCGGAGGGTCCGGGTCTCTCCGTCTCCCGTGGTGTGAGAGGAGCATCCTGCGGGCGTCGCATGCTGGAGGGTCCGGGTCTCTCCGTCTCCCGTGGCCTCCGAGGGGCATCCTGCAGGCGGTCTGCACCTGCGGGGATGGGTGCCTCGACGTTTGCTCCTGCGATACACAATGAAGCATGCATGGTTAGACACGCAGGCAGTGATCAGGTGATATGGGGGAGGGGGGATATGGGGGAGGGGGGATATGGGGGAGGGGGGATATGGGGGAGGGGGGATATGGGGGAGGGGGGATATGGGGACGGGCTGTCGGTGGCTCACTTGCTAGTATGCCCCCGACCTCTGCATCAGCAACCACCCGGTCGTCAGGTCCGCCAGCCAGTTCCAGGGCCCTTTCCTCGTATTCGGTCAGTGGCCTCTCATCAGCGGGGCCTCATCCAGTCCTCACATGCTCCCTATTGTTGTGTGCGCACTTCTCCTGTGGCGGGGGGGTGGGTGGGGGTGGTGGCAGGGGTAAAAGGCAACAGTGTTAGGCAGGTATATGAATGCACGCCATCGGTTGCGCGTGCATTGCAGAGGTTAAGGTTAGGGCTGGATTCACTTGGAGATATGGGGGATATGGGGGAGGGGGGATATGGGGGAGGGGGGATATGGGGAGGGGGGTATGGGGGAGGGGGGATATGGGGAGGGGGGATATGGGGGAGGGGGGATATGGGGGAGGGGGGGATATGGGGGAGGGGGGATATGGGGGAGGGGGGTATGGGGGAGGGGGGATATGGGGGAGGGGGGGATATGGGGAGGGGGGATATGGTAGAGGGGGGGATATGGGGAGGGGGATATGGGGGAGGGTGGGATTATGGGGGAGGGGGGATATGGGGAGGGGGATATGGGGGAGGGGGGATATGGGGGAGGGGGGATATGGGGGAGGGGGGATATGGGGGAGGGGGGATATGGGGGAGGGGGGATATGGGGGAGGGGGAATATGGGGGAGGGGGGGATATGGGGGAGGGGTGATATGGGGGAGGGGGGATATGGGGGATATGGGGGATATGGGGGATATGGGGGAGGGGGGATATGGGGGAGGGGGATATGGGGAGGGGGGATATGGGGGAGGGGGGATATGGGGGAGGGGGGATATGGGGGAGGGGGGATATGGGGGAGGGGGGATATGGGGGAGGGGGGATATGGGGAGGGGGGATATGGGGAGGGGGGATATGGGGGAGGGGGGATATGGGGTAGGCTCACCCTGCCTGCTCTGACGAGGTTGTTCACCTTCTTGTGGCACTGGGTGCCTGTCCGTGGTGTCAGGGCCGCAGCGGTGATGGCCTCTGCCACCTCCCTCCACAGACGCCGGCTGTGGCGTGGGGCAGCTCTGTGGCCGTGCCCGGGATACAGGGCGTCCCTCCTCTGCGTCCAGGAGTGCCTCCACATCCCGTGACTGGAACCTCGTGGCTGAGCGGCGGCCAGCCATCCAGTCGGGTGTTCCGGTCGGGTGTTCCGGTCGGGTGGGGGGGGAGCAGCGCGGCCTTATGAGCCATCACGCCGTGCGGCGTGTATGACGCTGCACGGCGTGAACCACGTGCGCAAGCGCGGATCCCGTCATGTCGCTGCTAGCCCAT
The DNA here is from genome assembly GCF_047496885.1 of Scyliorhinus torazame. Lineage (NCBI taxonomy): Eukaryota > Metazoa > Chordata > Chondrichthyes > Carcharhiniformes > Scyliorhinidae > Scyliorhinus > Scyliorhinus torazame. Next base: position 245,253,424 of record NC_092712.1, read on the forward strand.
TTCGGGCCGGAGACTTTTGAACCATTTTTCCGGCGTGACGCAAGTCAGATTTGCGCCGTTTTTTGCGCCGATCGGCGGACTTTGCGCCGATAACGGAGAGTTTTGCCCCAGAAGTGAGCTCAGCTCCCCCCACCCTCTGACATCACTTCAGTAATATGATCAGCTCCATTTCGTAAAGGTACATTGCTTTAACATCCATTTCTTAAATGTACTCTCACATGACAGGAGCTCGAGCAAAACTGAGTCAATGTTAATCAGGGTGGGGGAAACTCTCCGCTAGTTGGAATCATACTCCAAGACATCACTGCAGGAGTTCCTCAGGGTAGGGTCTTAGGCTCAACCATCTTCAACTGCTCACAATGGTCTTCCCTCTATTATAGGGTCAGAAGTGGGGATATTCGCTGATGACTGCACAATGCTCAGCACCATTTGCAACTCCTCAGATATTGAAGCAGCCCATGTCCAAATGCAGCAGGATTTGGACAGTATGCAGTTTTGGGCTGACAAGTGGCACGTAACAATCGCACCATACAAGTGCCAGGAAATGACCATTTCCAACAAGAGAATCTAGCCATTGCACTTGACATTCAATAGCATTACCATCGCTGAATCCCCCACTATCAGTATCCTGGGGGATACCATTAACTAGAAACTGAATTGGACTAGCCATATAAATACTGTGGATACAAGAGCAGGTCACAGGCTAGCAATCCTGCAGCAAGTATCTCACCTCCTGACACCCCAATGTCTGTCCACTATCTACAATGGTGATGGTATACACTCCCCTTGCCTGGATGAGTGCAGCTCCAACACTCGAAAAGCTTGACATGATCCAGGACAAAGCAACTTATTTCATTGGCAACCCATTCAACCAACATTCGCATCCTCTACCGCCGAATAGCGACAGCCATGTGTACCATCTACAAGACGCACTGCAGAAACTCACCAAGTTTCCTGAGACAGCACCTTCCAAACCCACAGCCACTACCATCTAGATGGTAGATGGTAGAGAGCAGCAGGTGCATGGGAATAGCATCATCTGGAAATTCCCTCCAAGCCACTCACCATCCTGACCTGATAATATATAGCGCTGATGCTTCACTGATGCTGGGTCAAAATCCTGGAACTCCCTCCTTAACAGCAGAGTGTATTTACACCAAAGATACTGCAGCGGTTCAAGAAGATAGCTCACCACCACTTTCGCAAGACCAATTAGGGATGGGCAATAAATGGTGGCCCAGTCAGCAAAGCACACAAAAAAGTAGAATTTTCCTCTGAAAACAATTCTTGAAGTCCATTAAGGAGAGAGGAGGAAAATGAGAACCAACTAGATGGTCCATGTAGAAATCAGCATAAATGTAAATCCAAGTTAAAAATGACATTTCTTTGCTTTAATATTCTCAAATTTTATTACACCTGTAATCAAACTTGCACCAAACCAAACATTTCTCACTGACGTATTTGACACCTTCCGATGACATTTTAAAATCCGCGAATACCATCTATCTAAGAACCCAATACAGTTCCGCAGGCAAAATACACTCCAACTATTTTACATAAACCACTACTATCCTGCTCTGCTACAAATAGAATATTTGCATTCTTCTAAGAAATCCACAGAATCAGTTTTTCTCCTCATTTCCTCCTTTGCTGCCCTGGTGTACCTGTTCATTTTCACTCCATAATGGTGGGAGATCACCACAGTACTTCATTTCATAAATCAGATCCTAATTTAAGAGAGGCTGAGAATGAATAAAAGCTTCATGTGATGGCAGCAGAAACTAGGCATGGCAGTCAGCCTGCTGTTTTTCCACTAAAATCAATCACTCCGCAACTATACTCAACTGCTGCATTAATGGCCATGATGGAGTGTTTCCACTGTGAGTAAGAAATAAGAACAAAAATAAAGCCCAAAAATTTAGTCACCAAGGAGTCAACAATGAAATTCAGAAATCTCTTTAGCCAGAGAAGCTAGAATGTTGAACACGCTACCACAGAGAATAGTTGAGGAAAACAGCATAGCAGTGAGAGGCAACATCAATGAGTGTAAGCATTAATGGCCCTCCTATGTCTGGGGGTCACAAAATTGAAATCAGGAATTTGCACTAACAATGACTCCATGGATAGGATTAAATACATGTCAGCACGATGGCACAGTGGTTAGCACTGCTCCCTCACAGCACCGAGGTCCAGGGTTCAATACCGGCCTTGGGTGACTGTCTTGTGGAGCTTGCACTTTCTCCCCGTGTCTGCGTGGATTTCCTTCAGGTGCCACGGTTTCCTCCCACAGTTGAAAGATGTGCAGGTTATGTGCAAGATGGGCAGCACGGTAACATTGTGGATAGCACAAATGCTTCACAGCTCCAGGGTCCCAGGTTCGATTCCGGCTTGGGTCACTGTCTGTGCGGAGTCTGCACATCCTCCCAGTGTGTGCGTGGGTTTCCTCCGGGTGCTCCGGTTTCCTCCCACAGCCCAAAGATGTGCAGGTTAGGTGGATTGGCCATGCTAAATTGCCCATAGTGTCCAAAATTGCCCTTAGTGTTGGGTGGGGATACTGGGTTATGGGGATAGGGTGGAGGTGTTGACCTTGGGTAGGGTGCTCTTTCCAAGAGCTTGTGCAGACTCGATGGGCCGAATGGCCTCCTTCTGCACTGTAAATTCTATGACTCTATGTCTGTGTGGGTTTCCTCCGGGTGCTCCAGTTTCCTCCCACAAGTTCCGAAAGACGCGCTTGTTCGGTGAATTGGACATTCTGAATTCTCCCTCTGTGTCTCCGAACAGGCGCCAGAGTGTGGTGACGAGGAGATTTTCACAGTAACTTAATTGCAGTGTTAATGTAAGCCTATTTGTGACAATAATAAAGATTATTATTATAAGTGCAAACAAGACTTCCGGGTGCGGCGATGACCAGCTGAGTCGCACGTTTCGGCAGCTCCCGGTGAAACGGACTTTTGGGCTCTTGATAGGAGCCCCAACGGCAATTTTGACGGCTAAAAACACTGTGCGGTAAACCAGAAGGGAATCCCCCCTGGATACGGATGAAAAAAGGGGAAAGTGGCCGGATTGCAGTGGATCCTGGAGAACAGCGGCAAGGAAGGCAAGCAAAAACCAAGATGGCGTCGGAAGGTGGCAGTTTAACATGGGGCCCTGAACAACAAGAGTTCTTGAAATGCTGTGTGGAAGAGCTCAAAAAGGAAATGAAGAAAGAGCTGTTGGCCCCGATACAACAGGCGATCGAAGGGCTAAAGGAGGAACAAAAGACCCAGGAGCGGGAGCTTCGGGTCGTGAAGGCAAAGGCAGCCAAGAATGAGGACGACATACAGGGCCTGGTGGTGAAGACGGAGACGCATGAGGCACATCAGAAACGATGTGTGGAAAGGTTGGAGGCACTGGAGAACAACGCAAGGAGGAACAACCTGAGGATTCTTGGTCTTCCTGAAGGTGCGGAGGGAGCGGACGTCGGGGCATATGTGAGCACGATGCTGCACTCGTTAATGGGAGCGGAGGCACCGGCGGGTCCGTTGGAGGTGGAGGGAACATACCGAGTGATGGCGCGAGGACCGAGAGCAGGAGAAATTCCCAGAGCCATAGTGGTGAGATTCCTCCGTTTTAAGGATAGAGAAATGGTCCTTAGATGGGCAAAGAAAACTCGGAGCAGTAAATGGGAGAACGCGGTGATCCGCGTTTATCAAGACTGGAGTGCGGAAGTGGCGAGAAGGAGGGCGAGCTTTAATCGGGCCAAGGCGGTGCTTCATAAAAAGAAGATAAAATTTGGAATGCTGCAACCGGCAAGACTGTGGGTCACATATCGAGGGAGGCACCACTACTTTGAGACGGCGGATGAAGCGTGGACTTTTATTGTGGAAGAAAAACTGGAATGAGCGGGTTATTAAAAAGAACGTTTGAACAAAGTGGTGGGGCGAATGTGGGGGGGGCGAAGAGGGGGATTAAAAAGGGGGAAAGAGGAGTTTTATGTACTAATCCTGCGATGTGGTAACTTATCTCTCTTCCACAGGTGGTGATGGGGGGAGGAGGGGAGGTGGAGGAGATGGGGCGTTGGCCATTGGGGGCGGGGCCAAGGGAGAAGCGCGGGCTTGGTTCCCGCGCTATGATAATCATGGCGGGAATAGAGAAGCAGGAAGGAGGGGGCGTCGCACGGTGCGAGCCGAGGTCACGGGGGGAAGCCGAGGTCGGCCAGAGTTTGCTGACTTCTGGGAGCAACATGGGGGGAGTAATTACGCTAGCGGGGGATCTAGCGGGGGGGGGTGGGAGGGGGGAATTACTGGGTTGCTGCTGCTGGGGAGAGGGAGGAGCTGGTATGGGAGGGGATGGGCGGGGGGGCACCGCCTGGGGGAGATACAGCTGCGTGGGAACCGGGTGAGGAGCTGGAAAAAGGGGATGGCTAATCGACAAGGGGGGGGGGGGGGGGGGGTAGGAAGCCCCCCAACCCGGCTGATCACGTGGAACGTGAGAGGGCTGAACGGGCCGATAAAGAGGGCACGGGTACTCGCACACCTTAAGAAACTTAAGGCAGATGTGGTTATGTTACAGGAAACGCACCTGAAACTGATAGACCAGGTTAGGCTACGCAAAGGATGGGTGGGGCAGGTGTTCCATTCGGGGCTAGATGCGAAAAACAGGGGGGTGGCTATATTAGTGGGGAAGCGGGTAATGTTCGAGGCAAAGACAATAGTGGCGGATAACGGGGGCAGATACGTGATGGTGAGTGGCAAACTACAGGGGGAGACGGTGGTTTTGGTAAACGTATATGCCCCGAACTGGGATGATGCCAATTTTATGAGGCGGATGCTAGGACGCATTCCGGACCAAGAGATGGGAAAGCTGATAATGGGGGGAGATTTTAATACGGTGTTGGAACCAGGGCTGGATAGGTCGAAGTCCAGGACTAGAAGGAGGCCGGCAGCAGCCAAGGTACTTAAAGATTTTATGGAGCAGATGGGAGGTGTAGACCCGTGGAGATTTAGCAGACCTAGGAGTAAGGAGTTCTCGTTTTTCTCCGATGTCCATAAAGTCTACTCGCGAATAGACTTTTTTGTGCTGGGAAGGGCGTTGATCCCGAAGGTGAGGGGAACGGAGTATACGGCTATGGCCATTTCGGATCACGCTCCACACTTGGTAGACTTGGAGATAGGGGAGGAAACAGGAGGGCGCCCACCCTGGAGAATGGACATGGGACTAATGGCAGATGAGGGGGGGTGTCTAAGGGTGAGGGGGTGCATTGAAAAGTACTTGGAACTCAATGATAATGGGGAGGTCTAGGTGGGAGTGGTCTGGGAGGCATTGAAGGCGGTGGTTAGAGGGGAGCTGATATCAATAAGGGCACATAAAGGGAAGCAGGAGAGTAAGGAACGGGAGCAGTTGCTGCAAGAACTTTTGAGGGTGGACAGACAATATGCGGAAGCACCGGAGGGGGGACTGTACAGGGAAAGGCAAAGGCTGCATGTAGAATTTGACTTGCTGACTACGGGCACTGCAGAGGCACAATGGAGGAAGGCACAGGGTGTACAGTACGAATATGGGGAGAAGGCGAGCAGGTTGCTGGCACACCAATTGAGGAAAAGGGGAGCAGCGAGGGAAATAGGGGGAGTGAGGGATGAGGAAGGAGAGATGGAGCAGGGAGCAGAGAGAGTGAATGGAGTGTTCAAGACATTTTATAAAAAATTATATGAAGCTCAACCCCCGGATGGGAGGGAGAGAATGATGGGCTTCTTGGATCGGCTGGAATTTCCCAAGGTGGAAGAGCAGGAAAGGGTGGGACTGGGAGCACAGATCGAGGTAGAAGAAGTGGTGAAAGGAATTAGGAGCATGCAGGCGGGAAAGGCCCCGGGACCGGATGGATTCCCAGTCGAATTCTATAGAAAATATATGGACTTGCTCGCCCCGGTATTGACGAGGACCTTTAATGAGGCAAAGGAAAGGGGACAACTGCCCCCGACTATGTCTGAAGCAACGATATCGCTTCTCTTAAAGAAGGAAAAGGACCCGCTACAATGCGGGTCCTATAGACCTATATCCCTCCTAAATGTAGATGCCAAGATCCTGGCCAAGGTAATGGCAATGAGAATAGAGGAATGTGTCCCGGGGGTGGTCCACGAGGACCAAACTGGGTTTGTGAAGGGGAGACAGCTGAACACGAATATACGGAGGCTGTTAGGGGTAATGATGATGGCCCCACCAGAGGGGGAAACGGAGATAGTAGTGGCGATGGATGCCGAGAAAGCATTTGATAGAGTGGAATAGATTAGAGAGGGCGTCCTGTAGGGGGACTAGCCTACAGGCTATGGTGACAGCCCCATTGCCGTTCTCACCGAGGAACTACACCACAAGCCCGGTGGTGGTGGCTACACTGAAGATTTGGGGACAGTGGAGACGGCATAGGGGAAAGACTGGAGCCTTGGGGGGTCCCCGATAAGAAACAACCATAGGTTTGCCCCGGGGGGAATGGATGGGGGATATGGAATGTGGCAAAGAGCAGGAATAACGCAACTGAAAGATCTGTTTGTGAATGGGAAGTTCGCGAGTCTGGGAGCACTGACCGAGAAATATGGGTTGCCCCAAGGGAATGCATTCAGGTATATGCAACTGAGGGCTTTTGCGAGGCAACAGGTGAGGGAATTCCCGCAGCTCCCGACACAAGAGGTGCAGGACAGAGTGATCTCAAAGACATGGGTGGGGGATGGTAAGGTGTCAGATATATATAGGGAAATGAGGGACGAAGGGGAGACTATGGTAGATGAACTAAAAGGGAAATGGGAAGAAGAGCTGGGGGAGGAGATCGAGGAGGGGCTGTGGGCAGATGCCCTGAGCAGGGTAAACCCGTCGTCCTCGTGTGCCAGGCTAAGCCTGATTCAGTTTAAGGTATTACACAGGGCGCATATGACTGGAGCACGGCTCAGTAAATTTTTTGGGGTGGAGGATAGGTGTGCGAGGTGCTCGAGAAGCCCAGCGAATCATACCCATATGTTTTGGTCATGCCCGGCACTACAGGGGTTTTGGATGGGGGTGACAAAGGTGCTTTCAAAAGTAGTGGGGGTCCGGGTCGAACCAAGCTGGCGGTTGGCTATATTTGGGGTTGCACAAGAGCCGGGAGTGCAGGAGGCGAGAGAGGCCGATGTTTTGGCCTTTGCGTCCCTAGTAGCCCGGCGCAGGATATTGTTAATGTGGAAAGAAGCCAAGCCCCCGGGGGTGGAGACCTGGATAAATGACATGGCAGGGTTTATAAAGCTAGAGCGGATTAAGTTCGTTCTAAGGGGGTCGGCTCAAGGGTTCACCAGGCGGTGGCAACCGTTCGTCGAATACCTCGCAGAAAGATAGATGGAATGGAAAAAAGAAGGCAGCAGCAGCAGCCCAGGATCGGGGGTGGGGGGAGGGGGGGGGGGGGAGGGAGGAGGAACCAGAAGGACTCTCAGGGTTGTTAATATATACTGTATAATATGTATAGGTCGTTGCGACAGATAATTATATATTGGACTGTTAAATTATATTTTTGGAGAGTGTTACTTGTGATAAGGCAGTTGCCAATTAGGGTTAGTTTTCATTTTTGTTGTTTATTATTTATTCATTTTTTGTTTATAAAATAGGTCATTGTTATTTGTGTTGTTATAATATTGTGTAAAGGATGCACAATGTACTGTGTTGGTTGACCAAAAATGGTCAATAAAATATTTATAAAAAAAAAAGAAGTGCAAACAAAACGTCAACAAAAGATTTGTCAGAAAACTAGGGAGTGCAGCCTTTAACACATAACACAGATGTGGTCCACGAACCCCACAAGGCCACAAACATGGCAGGCTTCTTGGGAGTCCGTGAATCGGTGGTTGTACAACACTGTTGCATGTGACACCCTCCACACAGGTCCCCAATATTGAGGGGGGGAGGACTCCTCCATAGAGTGACCTCCACGGTGGACCTCTGCCGCCTGAGGTCAAAAAGTCTTGGGGTGTCCGGGTGACGTTAAGGAGGTGAAGGATGGGCAAAACTGTGGCGCAGTCGTTAGTACTGCTGCCTCACGGCACTGAGGACTCAGTTTCGATCCTGGCCCTTGGTCACTGTCCATGTGGAGTTTATACATTCTCCCATGTCTGCGTGGGTCTCACCCCCACAACCGAAAACGATGCACAGGGTAGGTGGATTGGCCATGCATAATTGCCCCTTAATTGGAAAAAAAAATGAATTGGGTATTCTAAATTTATATTTAAAAAAGTGAAGGCGTGTGCAGCAGCAGCCCGTATAGGAGACCCCTCCGCGCAGTGCAAAAAGGCTGTTATGGGCGAGGCGTTTTCTGAACCCCAAAATGTATCATGGAGTTCAACCAACCTCCCCCTTTAATGTATTTGTTGCTTTTCCAAGCACACTTCTTGTTCCCTGGGCGTGGGATTACAATTATGGATACGTGGGTTTTTAAACACAAAACAATGTTTATTCCATGAACTCAACTTAACGTCTTCAATAAACATTGGATCTCTTAACACCCCTTACTTCAAAGATAACTCCAAAAATATTACAACAGTAAATAATTCCTCAAAATGTTCCTTCAAACTTCCAAGAGATTTAACACCTTTAAACAGAATCACATCAGGTTAAAGGCTTTACTATTATGAGTTTAAATCACCCAAATGATCCAGAGATAGTCTTTCATGGCAGAGATCACAGCAAATCCAGCTCACTGCAAAACACAGACACTCCCCAAGCTCTTTTCCTCCAAACTGCAACTAAAAACTGCAAAATGGCTGTTCTAAAGCCCAGCTCCACCCACACTCTGACATCACTGCATTTTCTTAAAGGTACAATGCGTAAACATCCATGTCTTAAAGGTACTCTCACATGACAGCACCCCCCAAGAAAAAAAAATAAACCATCAACTTCAACATGGTTTCATTTTTCACTTTTGCACCATCCACTAAGAAATGTACACAGTAAATATACATTTTCATTTAAAGAAAACAACACACTCAAACAGGTATAATAATATAGTCCATTTTTCTTCATTCTACTTCCTCCAACTGAAAGCCTTCTCAATTGATCACATTCGTGACAAAGCACCGGCTATCACATTTTCCCGTCCTGCTACATGTACTATTTTAAAATGAAACGGCTGGAACAATAAACTCCAGCAAAACAGCCGCGCATTGTTATTCCGGAATCGCTCCAAAAACGTCAAAGGATTATGATCAGTATATATAATGGTGTCAGATGGATTGCTGGTCACATAAATGTGAAAATGTTGCAAAGCCAGCACCAAACTCAAAGTCTTCTCAATCGTCGAATACTTTTTCTGGTGAGAATTCAATTTCTTTGAAAAATAACCAACAGGCCGCTCTAGCCCTTCGTCGTTGTCTTGTAGAAGCACCGCACCTACGCCCACATCGCTCGCATCAACAGCTACTTTGAAGGGTTTGGTATAATTTGGGATGACTAACAGGAGCACTAACACAGCCTTCAGGCCGTCAAATGCCTGTTGACACTCCGCTGTCCACTGGAATTTGTTACGCTTCTTCAGCAAGTCCGTCAGTGGAGCGACCACACTGCTAAAATGTGGTCCAAATTTCCGGTAAAATCCACTCAAACCAAGAAATCGCATTATTTCCCGTCGTGTCGAGGGTATCGGAAACTCCCCAATAACTTTCGTTTTCACATCCCGTGGGACCAGTCGACCCTGTCCGATTGGATGGCCAAGGAAAGTGACTTGGGCTATTCCAAATTCACTTTTGGCGAGGTTTATCACCAAACCCGCCTCCTGAAGTCGATTGAATAACTCCCTCAGATGTTTTCAATGTTCTTTCCATGTCTGGATTCTCCATTATGTCAGCGTCAAAACGGTAGAGCTTTACGCCAGAAAAACTGGCAACAAAGGGGCACAAATTCCTAGCCCTGCAGGGGACTAGCAGGAACCAGGAGTAGATCTCGCAGCTTTTGCTGCAGATATGGGCCTCCGCACATCCAGCGGCTGCGCCGTGCTCCATGGCGGACTCGGACAGCGGAGCTGGACCCAAAACAGAATCCCCCGATCGGCCTGGCGCTCGACCCTTAACTCCCGCATTTACCGGCAACCTATAGGGCCCCCCCGCCCTCCGATTGGCCCACCCCCGACGAGGGTGGCCGCGGGCTGAGTCCGCAACCCCCACACGAGTATCCCGACCGGCTGCAGCACATTAGTTCCACGCCGCGGGGACTTCGGCCGGTCTAGGGCGGAGCGAGCCTCTGGCAATTGCCCCAGGTAGCGCAATTGCCCCAGGTAGCGCAAATCCCAGAGTACGCCACTTTTCGAAGCCCGCAGAAGCGGGGAACCGCCAGTCCTGATTTGATAGAATCAAAGAATTTACAGTGCAGGAGGCCATTCGGCCCATCGAGTCCGCACCGGGCCTTGGAAAGAGCACCCCATTTAAGCGCACACTTCCAACCTATCCCCATAACCCAGGAACCACACCTAAACTTTTTGGACACGAAGGGCAATTTAGCATGTCCAATCCACCTAACCTGCACATCTTTCGACTGTGGGAGGAAACTCACGCTGACACGGGGAGAACGTGCAGACTCCGCACAGACAGTGACCCAAGCCGGATATTGAACCTGGCACCGTGGAGCTGTGAAGCAACAGTGCTAACCACTGTGCTACCGAGCTGCCCTTCTGTGCTACCATGCTGCCCTTGGGGAACATGGATTCTCCGCCCCCACACCGGCCACGATTTCGATGTGAGGTGCGGACAATCCAAGACTGACACCAAGAGTTTCTATAGAAATGCAAAGAGAGAGATTGGTAAAGAGAAACGTAGGCCCCCGACAGACAGAAACAGGGGAATGCATAACAAGGGACAAAGAATTGGCTGAGCAATTGAATACATACTTTGGTTTTACTTCACAAAAGAGGACACAAAGAAGATACCAGAAATGCTGGGAAATGAAAGGTTTAGTGAAAGGGAAGAACTGAGGGAGATCAACATTAGTAGAGAAATGGTGCTGGGAAAATTGATGGGATTGATGTGAGGTAATGCATTTTGGAAGGTCTAATGCAGGTAGGGAATATACAGTGAATGGTAGAACCCTCAAGAGTATTGAAAGTCAAGAGATCTAGGAGTACAGGTCCACAGGTCACTGAAAGGGGCAACACAGGTGGAGAAGGTAGTCAAGAAGGCATACGGCATGCTTGCCTTCATTGGCCGGGGCATTGAGTATAAGAATTGGCAAGTCATGTTGCAGCTGTATAGAACCTTGGTGAGGCCACACTTGGAGTGTAGTGTTCAATTCTGGTCGCCACACTACCAGAAGGATGTGGAGGCTTGAGAGAGGGTGCAGAAGAGATTTACCAGAAGGTTGCCTGGTATGGAGGGCATTAGCTATGAGGAGCAGTTGAATAAACTTGGTTTGTTCTCACTGGAACGAAGGAGGTTGAGGGGCGACCTGATAGAGGTCTACAAAATTATGAGGGGCATAGACAGAGTGGATAGTCAGAGGCTTTTCCCCGGGGTAGAGGGGTCAATTACTAGGGGGCATAGGTTTAAGGTGAGAGGGGCAAGGTTTAGAGTAGATGTACGAGGCAAGTTTTTTACGCAGAGGGTAGTGGGTGCCTGGAACTCACTACCGGAGGAGGTGGTGGAAGCAGGGACGATAGTGACATTTAAGGGGCATCTTGACAAATACATGAGTAGGATGGGAATAGAGGGATACGGACCCAGGAAGTGTAGAAGATTGTAGTTTAGTCGGGCAGCATGGTCGGCACGGGCTTGGAGGGCCGAAGGGCCTGTTCCTGTGCTGTACATTTCTTTGTTCTTTGTTTGAAGGCGGATAAATCCCCAGGGCCTGAGAATCTGCATCCCAGAGTGCTTAAGGAGGTGCCTCTGGAAATAGTGGATGCATTGCTGGTCATCTTCCGGGATTCTATGGACTGTGGAACTGTCCCTGCAGATTGGAGGGTGGCTCACGTCTCTCCGATATTCAAAAAGGGAGGGAGAGTGAAAGCAGGGAATTATAGACCAGTGTGCCTAACATCGGTAGTGGGGAACATTTAGAAAGCAGTAGCAGGACCAATCAGAGTCAGCAAGGATTTATGAAGGGAAAATCATGCTTTACAAATCTGTTGGAATTCTTTGAAGGTGTAACCAGTGCAGTTGACAAGGATGAGCCAGTCGATGTGGTATATTTTGACTTCAGAAGGCTTTTGACAAAGTCCCGCATCAGAGATTATTGTGCAAAATTAAAGCGCATGGGATTGGGAGAAATGTATTGAGGTGGCAGAGAGGAAATAAAGAGTAGGGATTAATGGGTCCTTTTCAAATTGGCAGGCAGTAACTAGTGGGGTATCACAGGGGTCAGTGCTGGGACCCCAGCTATATATATTAATGATTTGGATGAGGGAACAAAATGTAACAAATCAAAGTTTGCAGATGATACCAAGTTAGGTGGGAGAGTGAATTGTGACGAGGATGCAGGGATCCTACAGCATGATCTGGACAGGTTGGGCGAGTAAGCAAATCAATGGCAGATGCAGTATAATTTGGATAAGTGTGTGGCTATTCACTTTGGAAGCAAAAACAGGAAGGCAGATTACTACCTGAATGGTTATAAATTGGGAGAGGGGAGTGTGCAGCCTGGGTGTCCTTGTGCACCAGTCGTTGAAGGTAAGCATGCAGGTGCAGCAGGCGGTAAAGAAGGCTAATGGCATGTTGGCCTTCATTGCGACAGGCTTAGAGTATAGCAGCAGGGATGTGTTGCTGCAATTATACAGGCCTTGGTGAGGCCACACCTGGATTATTGTCTGCAGTTTTGGTCTCCTTCTCTGAGGAAGGATGTTCTTGCTCTCGAGGGAGTGCAGCGAAGATTTACCAGACTGATTCCAAGGAATACCAGAGAGTGGTGGGATTCATTGCCACAGAGGGCGGTGGAGGCCGGGACGTTGAGTGTCTTTAAGACAGAAGTTGATAAATTCTTGATTTCTCGAGGAATTAAGGGCTATGGAGAGAGAGCGGGTAAATGGAGTTGAAATCAGCCATGATTGAATGGTGGAGTGGACTCGATGGGCCGAATGGCCTTACTTCCACTCCTATGTCTTATGGTCTTATGGTCTATGGTCTTATGGCGGGACTGTCATATGAGGAGAGATTGACTAGATTGGGATTGTTCTTGCTGGAGTTCAGAAGAATAAGGGGGGATCTCATTGAGACTTATAAAATGTTAACGGGACTAGACAAGGTAGATGCAGGGAAGATGTTACCAATGATGGGTGTGTACAGAACCAGGGGTCACAGTCTGAGGATGCAAGGGAAACCATTTCAGACAGAGAAAAGGCATTTGTTCACAGAAAGAGTGAGCCTGTGGGGTTTATTACCACAGGAAGTAGTTGATGCTAAAACTTTGAATATATTCAAGAGGCGGCTAGAGATAGCACTTGGGGAGAAGCGGATCAAAGGCTATGGGGAGAAAGCAGGTTTAGGCTATTGAGTTGGATGATCAGCGATGATCGTGATGAATGGCGGAGCAGGTTCGAAGGGCCAAAACGCCTCTTCCTGCTCCTATCTTCTATGTATCAGCATAAGCCGAGAGGACCACCCCAATGCCCGGCCCATGCAGAATCAGTCCTGGCAACCTCCTCCACAGGAGGCGCAGGAAAGGCTCCATGCACAGTGGTAGCACTGTAGCATGGTGGCTCGCACTGTTGCTTCACAGTACCAGGGTCCTTGGTTCGATTCCCGCTTGGGTCACTGTCATGCAGAGTCTGCACGTTCTCCCCTTGACTGCACGGGTTTCCTCCGGATAGTCCGGTTTCCTCCCACATGTCCTGAAACACGTTCTTGTTAGGTGAATTGACATTCTAAATCTCCCTCCGTGTACCCGAACAGGCGCCGGAGGGTGGCGACTAGCGGCTTTTCACAGTAACTTCATTGCAGTGTTAATGTAAGCCTATTTTTGACAATAAATATTATTATTATTAAATGGAGTAGAGTTGGCCAGACAAGGGACAGACCTGACACACTCCTCTCCCAAAGCGAAGGGGCGCCGTCAGGGACCCGTTAACCTTAACGAGACACTCTGCGGCAGTGTACAGAAGTCGGATCTGAGCGATTAAATGCGTCCCGAATTCTTGAAGAGTCCGGAATAAATATTCGGGATCCACCCTGTCAAAACACCTTCTCTCCTGATCAAGGGACAGAAGGCACTCGACAGACAAGCTCTGTGGGAATGGTGGATCAGGTCCCAGACCAAAGAACAAAGAAAAATTACAGCACAGGAACAGGCCCTTCGGCCCTCTAAGCCTGCGCCAATCCAGATCCTCTATCTAAAACTGTTGCCTATTTTCTAAGGATCTGTATCCCTCTGCTCCCTGGCCATTCATGTATCTGTCTAGATACATCGTAAATGACGCTATCGTGCCTGCCTCTACCACCTCCGCCGGCAATGCGTTCCAGGCACCCACCACCCTCTGCGTAAAGAACTTTCCACGCGTATTTCCGTTGAAACTTTTCCCCTCACCTTGAACTCGTGACCCCTAGTAATTGAGTCGCCCACTCTGGGAAAAAGCTTCTTGCTATCCACTCTGTCTCTACCTCTCATGATTTTGTAGATCTCAATGAGGTCCCCCCTCAACCTCTGTCTTTCTAATGAAAATAATCCTAATCTACTCAACCTCTCTTCATAGCTAGCACCCTTCATACCAGGAAACATCCTGGTGTACCTCCTCTGCACCTTCTCCAAAGCATCCACATCCTTTTGGTAATGCGGCGACCAGAACTGTACGCAGTATTCCACATGTGGCCAAACCAAAGTCTTACACAACTGTAACATGACCTGCCAACTCTTGTACTCAATACCCCTTCCGATGAAGGAAAGCATGCCATATGCCTTCTTTACCACTCTATCGACCTGCGCAGCCACCTTCAGGGTACAATGGACCTGAACACCCAGATCTCTCTGTACATCAATTTTCCCCAGGGCTTTTTCATTTACCACATAGTTCGCTCTTGAATTGGATCTTCCAAAATGCATCACCTCGCATTTGCCTGGATTGAACACCATCTGCCATTTCTTCGCCCAACTCTCCAATCTATCTATATTCTGCTGTATTCATTGACAGTCCCCTTCACTGTCTGCTACTCCACCAATCTTAGTGGAATCTGCAAACTTGCTAATACCTTCCTCCAGATGATTTATGTATATCACAAACAACAGTGGTCCCAGCACGGATCCCTGTGGAACACCACTGGTCACAGTTCTCCCTTTTGAGAAACTCCCTTCCACTACTACTCCCTGTCTCCTGTTGCCCAGCCAGTTCTTTATCCATCTAGCTAGTACACCCTGGACCCCATGAGACTTCACTTTCTCCATCAGCCTACCATGGGCAACGTTATCAAATGCCTCACTGAAGTCCATGTATCTGACATCCACAGCTCTTCCCTCATTAATCAACATTGTCACTTCCTCAAAGAATTCTATTAAGTTGGTAAGACATGACCTCCCCTGCACAAAACCGTGTTGCCTATCACTGATAAGCCCATTTTCTTCCAAATGGGAATAGATCCTATCCTTCAGTATCTTCTCCAGCAGCTTCCCTACCACTGACGTCAGGCTCACCGGTCTATAATTACCTGGATTATCCCTGCTACCCTTCTTAAACAAGGGGACAACATTAGCAATTCAACAGTCCTCCGGTACCTCATCCGTGTTCAGGGATGCTGCAAAGATATCTGTTAAGGCCCCAGCTATCTCCTCTCTCACTTCCCTCAGTAACCTGGGATAGATCCCATCCAGACCCGGGGACTTGTCTACCTTAATGCCTTTTAGAATACCCTACACATCCTCCCTCCTTATGCCGACTTGACCTAGAGTAATTAAACATCTATCCCTAACCTCAACATCCGTCATGTCCCTCTCCTCGGTGAATACCGATGCAAAGTACTCACCCATTTTCTCTGACTCCACGCATACCTTTCCTCCTTTGTCCTTGAGTGGGCCAACCCTTTCTCTAGTTACCCTCTTGCTCCTTATATATGAATAAAAGGCTTTGGGATTTCCTTAACCCTGTTTGCTAAAGCTATTTCATGACCCCTTTTAGCCCTCGATTCCTCATTTCAGATTGGTCCTACATTCCCGATTGGTCCTACATTCCCGATATTCTTCCAAAGCTTCGTCTGTCTTCAGTCGCCAAACCTTATGTCTGCTTCCTTTTTCCTCTTAGCTAGTCTCACAATTTCACCTGTCATCAATGGTTCCCTAATCTTGCCATTTCTATCCCTCATTTTCACAGTGACATGTCTGTCCTGCACTCTAATCAACCTCTCTTTAAAAGCCTCCCACATATCAAATGTGGATTTACCTTCAAACAGCTGTTCCCAATCCACATTTCCCAGCTCCTTTTTCGAATTTTGGTAGAGTTGGCCTTCCCGCAATTTAGCACTCTTCCTTTAGGACCACTCTCGTCTTTGTCCATGAGTATTCTAAAACTTTTTTTAAAAATATGTTTCTTAAGAATTTTTAAACAAAATTTTCAACCTTACAAACAAGCCCCCCCCCCTCTTCCCGTAACACAAAAGAAAGAAAGCTCGCATAGCAAGACATGAACATGGCAAGTCAATATGACGCAGAACTTTGTACATTGGATTCCTCCCGTACATTTCAGTTTTCCGGATCATTCATGTATTTTCTTGCTCAAATGTCCCCCAGAAAAAAAAACTTCCCCCTCCCTCCCTCCTCCCCCCCCACCCCCCCGGCAGGAAAGATATCCCCCCTCCTCCCCCCCTGGGTTGCTGCTGCTGCTGTCCAACCTTCATCCGAGATAGTCTAGGAACGGTTGCCACCGCCTGTAGAACCCCTGCGCAGACCCTCTCAAGGCAAACTTTATCCTCTCCAATTTGATAAGCCCAGCCATATCATTTATCCAGGCTTCCACGCTGGGGGGCTTTTGCCTTTCCACATTAACATGATCCTTCGCCGGGCTACTAGGGACGCAAAGGCCAGAATACCGGCCTCTTTCGCCTCCTGCACTCCTGGCTCGTCCGCTACTCCAAATAGTGCTAGCCCCCAGCTTGGCTTGACCCGGACGTTCACCACCTTAGATACTATTCTCGCAACTCCCCTCCAGAACCCGTCCAGTGCCGTGCATGACCAAAACATATGGACATGGTTCGCCGGGCTTCCTGAGCACTTCCCACATCTGTCCTCCACCCCAAAGAACCTACTCAGCCTCGCCCCCGTCATGTGCGCTCTGTGAACTACCTTAAACTGTATCAGGCTGAACCTGGCACACGAGGAAGAGGAATTAACCCTACTTAGGGCATCAGTCCACAGCCCCTCCTCAATCTCCTCCCCCAGCTCCTCTTCCCATTTACCCTTCAGCTCCTCTACGAAAGCCTCCCCCTCTTCTTTCATCTCCTGATATATCGCCAACACCTTGCCCTCTCCGACCCATACGCCCAAAATCACCCTGTCTTGAATCCCCTGTGCCGGGAGCAGCGGGAATTCCCTCACCTGCCGCCTCACAAACGCCCTTACTTGCATGTACCTGAAAGCGTTTCCCGGGGGTAGCCCAAACTTCTCCTCCAGCGCCCCTAAGCTCGCAAACGTCCCATCAATGAACAGGTCCCCCATTCTTTTAATCCCTGCCCTATGCCAGCTCTGAAACCCCCCGTCCATCCTTCCCGGGACAAACCGATGGCTGTCTCTAATTGGGGA
This sequence comes from Scyliorhinus torazame, assembly GCF_047496885.1. Taxonomy (NCBI): domain Eukaryota; kingdom Metazoa; phylum Chordata; class Chondrichthyes; order Carcharhiniformes; family Scyliorhinidae; genus Scyliorhinus; species Scyliorhinus torazame. The sequence continues at coordinate 245,271,103 of NC_092712.1, forward strand.
CCACACCGAGGCTCCCATCGCACCCCTGTGCCGTCTCCACTGCCCCCAGATCTTTAGCGCTGCCGCCACCACCGGGCTCGTGGTGTACCTTGTCGGCGAGAGTGGCAGTGGTGCCGTCACCAGCGCCCCCAGGTTCGTTCCTTTGCAGGACGCCATCTCCAACCTCTTCCAAGCCGCCCCCTCTCCCTCCATCACCCACTTACGGATCATCGCCACGTTGGCTGCCCAATAGTAGCCACCCAGATTCGGCAACGCCAGCCCTCCTCTACCCCTATTTTGCTCCAGGAACCCCCTCCTTACCCTCGGGGTCTTACTCGCTCACACAAAGCCCATAATGCTCATGCCTACCCTCTTAAAAAAGCCCTTGGTGATCACAATTGGAAGGCATTGAAATACAAAAAGAAACCTCGGAAGGACCACCATTTTAATCGACTATACTCTGCCCGCCAGCGAGAGCAGCAACATGTCCCATCGTTTAAAGTCCTCCTCCATCTGCTCCACCAGCCTCGTCAAGTTAAGTTTGTGCAGGGCCCCCCAGCTCCTAGCTACCTGGATCCCCAAGTATCGAAAGCTCCTATCCGCCCTCCTCAGCGGTAGGTCGTCTATCCCTCTTCCCTGATCCCCCGGATGCACCACAAAGAGCTCGCTCTTCCCTACATTGAGCTTATAGCCCGAGAAGTCCCCAAACTCCCTTAGGATCTGCATGACCTCCACCATCCCCTCCACTGGGTCCGCCACATACAGCAACAGGTCATCTGCATACAGCGACACTCGATGCTCCTCTCCCCCTCGGACCACCCCCCTCCATTTTGCAGACTCCCCTAATGCCATGGCCAAAGGTTCAATTGCTAGTGCAAACAACAAGGGGGACAGGGGACACCCCTGCCTCGTCCCTCGATACAGCCGAAAATAGTCGGACCTCCGCCGATTCGTGACCACACTCGCCACCGGGGCTCTATATTGGAGTTTAACCCAACTGATAAACCCCTCTCCAAACCCAAACCTCCGCAACACTTCCCATAGATATTTCCACTCTACTCGGTCAAAGGCCTTCTCCGCGTCCATAGCTGCCACTATCTCCGCCTCTCCATCCACCGATGGCATCATTATCACATTTAGGAGCCTTCGCACATTGGTATTTAGCTGCCTACCCTTTACGAATCCCGTCTGGTCCTCGTGAATCACCCCCGGGACACAGTCCTCAATCCTTGTAGCCAACATTTTTGCCAGCAACTTAGCATCTACGTTGAGGAGCGAGATCGGTCTATACGACCCGCATTGCAGTGGGTCCTTATCCCGCTTCAGGATCAAAGAGATCGTCGCCTCCGACACTGTCGGGGGCAGGGTCCCCCCCCTCCCTTGCTTCATTGAAGGTCCTTACCAGCAGCGGGGCTAACAGGTCTACATATTTCCTATAGAACTCCACCGGGAACCCATCCGGCCCCGGGGCCTTCCCTGCCTGCATGCTCCCCAGTCCTTTAACCAGCTCCTCCACCCCAATTGGTGCCCCCAAACCAGCCACCTCCCGCTCCTCCACCCTTGGGAACCTCAGTTGGTCCAAGAATCGTCGCATCCCCTCTTTTCCCCCTGGGGGCTGGGACCTATACAGCTCCTCGTAAAAGGCCTTGAATGTATCATTCACTTTCACCGCACTCCGCACCGTAGTTCCCCTGCCATCCTTGACTCTACCTATTTCCCTCGCTGCCATCCTCTTACGGAGCTGATGTGCCAGCATCATATTCATACATCGCCCCCTGTGCCTTTCTCCACTGTGCCTCTGCCTTCCCCGTGGTCAACAGGTCGAACTCCGTCTGGAGACTTCGTCTCTCCCTGAGTAGTCCCTCATCAGGGGCCTCTGCATATCTCCTGTCCATCCTTAAAATCTCCCCCACTAACCTCTCCCTTTCCCTGCCCTCTCTCTTCTCCCTATGAGCCCTGATGGAGATTAACTCTCCCCTGACCACCGCCTTCAGCGCCTCCCATACTACTCCCACCTGCACCTCCCCGTTGTCATTGGCCTCCATATACCTTTCGATGCACCCCCGCACCCTCCCACACACTTCCTCGTCTGCCAGCAGTCCCACATCCAACCGCCACAACGGGCGTTGGTCCCTCTCCTCCTCCAGCTCTAGCTCCACCCAATGCGGGGCGTTGTCTGAAATAGCTATGGCCGAATACTCCGTTCCCTCCACTTTCAGGATCAATGCCCTGCCCAGAACAAAAAAATCTATCCGGGAATAGGCCTCATGTACATGGGAGAAAAAAGAAAATTCTCTGGCCAAGGGCCTGGCAAATCTCCATGGATCTACTCCCCCCACCTGATCCATAAACCCCCTGAGCACCTTGGCCGCAGCCGGCCTCTTCCACGTCCTAGATCTGGAACGATCTAATGCTGGGTCCAACACAGTGTTGAAATCCCCACCCATTCTCAAGCTCCCTACCTCCAAGTCCGGAATGCGCCCCAACATCCGTTTCATGAATCCAGCATCGTCCCAGTTCGGGGCGTATACATTTACCAATACTACCTCCGTCCCCTGCAACCTACCGCTCACCATCACGCATCGGCCTCCATTGTCCGCTACTATGTTCTTGGCCTCAAACGACACCCGCTTCCCCACCAGTATTGCCACCCCTCTATTCTTCGCATCCAGCCCCGAATGGAACACCTGTCCTCCCATCCCTTCCTTAACCTGACCTGATCTGCCACCTTCAGATGTGTGTCCTGAAGCATGACCACGTCTGCCTTCAGTCCCTTTAAGTGCACGAACACTCGGGCCCTCTTAACCGGCCCATTTCGGCCTCTCGCATTCCACGTGATCAGCCGGATTGGGGGGCTACCCCCCACCCTCCCCCCCACCCCACCCACCCCACCCCCCTCCCCCCCTCCACAACACCCCCCCCCCCCCCACCCCCGCCGACTAGCCATCTCCTATCTTAGGCCAGTCCCGTGCCCGCGTCTCCCGCACCCTCCAGTCCCCCAGACGGGGAACCCCCGCCCCGACCACCTCTTCCATTTTCAGTTCCCCCTCGGCCAGTGCAGCAGCAACCCTATTGTCCCCCCCTCTCTCCCCTTCCCTCCCCGCTAGATCCGCATCTAGCTCTTTTGCTCCCCCCATACTACTTCCGTGAGTCAGTTGACTTCTGCTGACCCCGGCTTCCCCCGCCTTCCAGTTGATCTCCCCCGTGTGGGAATCTCTCCTCCTCCTTACGTTCCTCCATCCCCCCCCCCTCCCTAGCGTGGGAAAAAGCCAGCCCCGCCCCCTGTGGCGCAGCTCCTGTTGCGGCCTTATCCCAGTTCCCCCATCCCCGAGTCTCACCTCCCTCCAGCACCGACGCCCACATTCCCCACTATCTCATCAAAAGAAAAAAGAACTCTTCCCCCATCCCCATCCATCATCCCACCCGTGAAACATTCTTTACCCATATTTACAACCCTGTATACAGTCAACATCTCCCCCACAACCACAGCCCCTCAGTTCAAGTCCAATTTTTCGGTTTGGATAAAGGTCCAAGCCTCTTCTGGCGTTTCGAAATAGTGGTGTCGGTCCTGATAAGTGGCCCACAGTCGCGAAGGTTGCAGCATTCCGAATCTCAATCTTTTTTTATGCAGCACCGCCTTGGCCCGGTTGAAGCCCGCTCTCCTCTTTGCCACCTCCGCACTCCAGTCTCCCATCTACTGCTCCGCACCTTCTTGGCCCATCTCAGGACACTCTCTTTGTCCGCGAAGCGATGGAACCTCACCATTATCGTCCTTGGCGACTCAACAGCCTTGGGTCTCCTCGCCAGGACCCGGTGAGCCCCTTCTAGCTCCAGGGGGCTCGGGGAAACCTCCGCACCCATCAGCGAATGGAGCATCGTGCTCACATATGCCCCGGCATCAGCCCCCTCCACTCCTTCGGGGAGACCCAGAATCCGGAGATTCTTCCTCCTCGACCTGTTCTCCAGGACCTCGAGTCTCTCGGCCCACCTCTTGTGCACCGCCTCGTGCGCTTCCATCTTTACCGCCAGGCCCAGGATCTCGTCCTCGTTCTCATTAGTTTTATCCCTCACCTCACGGAGCTCCACCGCCTGGGCCTTCTGGGTCTCCTTCAGCCCCTCGATCGCCAACAGCATTGGTGCCAGCACCTCCTTTTTAAGCTCCTCCACGCAGCGCCTGAGGAACTCCTGCTGGTGCGGCCCCCATGCGGCCCCGTCCTCCGCCATCTTGATTTTTCCCCCTCGTTTTTGCCGCTGCTCCAAAGCCTCTTTCTCCGTCGCTCCACCGCTAATCCCCGCCATGCGACGTAACCTTCCCACACGGGATTCAATCAAAAAATTTCCATTGGGGCTCCTCCGGAGAGCCCAAAAGTCCGTTATAGCGGGAGCTGCCGAAATGTGCTAACCGGAAGTCTGAGTATTCTAAAACTTACAGAATTGTGATCACTATTCCCGAAGTAATCCCCAACTGAAACTTCAACCACCTGGCCGGGCTCATTCCCCAACAGCAGGTCCAGTATGGCCCCTTCCCGAGTTGGACTATTTACATACTGCTCTAGAAAACCCTCCTGGATGCTCCTTACAAATTCTGCTCCATCTAGACCTCTGACACTAAGTGTATCCAAGTCAATGTTGGGAAAATTAAAATCTCCTATCACCACTACCCTGTTGCTCCTACATCTTTCCATAATCTGTTTTCATATTTGTACCTCTATCTCACGCTCGCTGTTGGGAGGTCTGTAGTACAGCCTCAACATTGTTACCGCACCCTTCCTATTTCTGAGCTCTGCCCATATCGCCTCACTGCTCCATTCCTCCATAGTGCCCTCCTTCGGCACAGCTGTGATATCCTCTCTGACCAGTAATGCAACTCCTCCACCGCTTTTACCTCCCTCTCTAACCTGCCTGAAGCATCGATCTCCTGGGATATTTAGTTGCCAATCATGCCTTTCCCTCAACCAAGTCTCAGTAATAGCAATGACATCATACTCCCAGGCACTAATCCAATGGGAGTACCTTATAGTTCATCTGCCTTACCTACTACACTTGTTGCATTAAAACAAATGCACCTCAGACCACAGTCCCTTTGCGTTCATCATCTGCTCCCTGCCTACTCTTCCCCTTAGTCATGCTGACTTCATGATCTAGTTCCTTACAGGCTTTAGTTACTACCTCCTTACTGTCCACTAACCTCCTCATTTGGTTCCCATCCACCAGATGGACGTTGTTGCAGATTGTGCGGCCTGAGAACTGTGTAGGACTGGTCAGGGTGGTTATGTGGTCCAGCACGGTGCCAAGGTGCTAACATATTGCCTTGGTAAAGATCTTGTAGTCCATGCTGAGGAGGGAGACCATTTGCAGTTAAGGTGGCGGAGAACTCCCCTCTTTGGCAGTAGGGTAATGGGTGGCCCTGCACTATGAGAGGGGCATTTCCCAGCCGTAATACTTTCCCCCATGACCCCAGCGTAGTCGCTCCCCAGGAAGTCCCAGAACACCCTTAGGAACTCTATGGTCAGCCCATCTAGTCCTGGGGTTTTGTCCCTGGGAAGGCCATCAACGGCGGTGGTCAGCTCCTCCAAGCTTATAGGGGCTTTGAGTTCACGGGTGCCCTCCGGAATGACCAGTGGTAGGTCCTCCCACAAAACTCTGCAAACATCCTCGCTAAACGGATGCGGGGAGAAGAGGGTGCTGTAGAAGCTTCAAGTTTGGGCCCCAATGTCCACTGCACCCAAGACGAGGGACCCATCGTCGCCCAGCAGCACAAGTTGTTGGTGAACCCTGCGCCTTTTTTCCAGCGAGTAGAAGAAGGGCACGGTCCGTGTCCGTGAGGATCTGGATCTGCGACCTCACATACGCGCTGTGGGACCCGACAAGTTGCAGGTCCCGTAGCGCACCCTTCTTCTCTCTGTACACCAGTGATGTGACTCCAAATCAAGCACCTGCTTCTCCAACTTCTCGACCCTGGATTTCCGCCTCTTTGGTCGACCCACACTCATACTCCTGACAGAAGGCATGCATGCGAGTCTTGCTCACCTCCCACCATAGCCTCAAGGGCGGGAAGTCTCATTGTTTCCTTCTCCAACTGGTCAAAAACAAGCCCAGGAACTGCTCGTCCTCCAGCAGCAGGTTGTTAAAGTGCCAGTATGTGAACCACGACTGAGCACGAGACAGGGCGAGCCCCGCCTACCAGTGGTTCGTGCATGCCACCTGCTGTACAGGGGCCGTCGGGACACTGTGCAGGTACGCCCGTGAAACGTAAAGGCGTTCAATTCTGGACACTCCGACCCCAGGCTTCACAAAGGTGAGGCTGGAGTCAGGACGGAGAGTCGGCCAGACATCCAGCAAGTCGAAGAACCCAGCCAACTTCCTTAACTTCACCACTGCACGAGAGTCGCACTGGGTATTTAGGAGGTCCTTTGTCCCGAGGGTGCAATTAAAATCCCCTCCCAAGATGATGCACTCGTCCATGGCGATGGTGCGAAGATGAGTGGACACTTACTCAAAGAAAGTCGTCGACTGCTGGCCAGCTTGGGGAGCATAGGCATTCACAAAGTGAAGTACTCCCCCCCCACCCACCCTCCCCGCGCCTTGCGGACCGTCACGGTGCAGCAAATGACCTGGGACTGGTTCCTTGACCCCCAAAATCTCCAGCTGTAAACATGGGTCCAAAAACATAGCCACCCCGCCTAAACATGAGTCAGGGGCTGGTTTAGCACACTGGGCTAAATCGCTGTACTACAGACCTCCCAACAGCGAGCGTGAGATAGAGGTACAAAGCAGGCCAGCAGCACGGTTCTATTCCCGTACCAGCCTCCCCGAACAAGCGCCAGAATGTGGCGACTAGGGGCTTTTCACAGTAACTTCATTGAAGCCTACTTGTGACAATAAGCAATTTTCATTTCATTTCAGGTGGCTCACGTAGAACCCCTCTGCCCCCTGGCAAATCCAGGAGCTTCATCTCTCAGAGCGGTGTGGGTTTCTTGCAGGAAGCATGCTGCATACATCTTGTCCCAGAGGACTGAGAAGTTCTGGAACCTGCGGAGTGATTCCCTGCTGCCGTTGATTTTGAGGCTGGCTATGGTCACTTCCATGTCAGCAGTAAAGTGCCATCTTCACCGTCACCTTTTTAGTGCTCGGAGGGAGCAGAGGAGCGTATGCTCCTCTGGGGTGTGGTGAGGAATAGGTTAACCCGGTGCTGCTCAGTTGCATCTGCGCCTCCCACCTCTTTAGGGTAGGAAGACTTAATGAGCAATCCAACCACTGGTCGAGGACCGGCTGCACTCGGTCTTGGTGACCGGGGTTTACACGTGGAATTTCCGGAGACCACCTTGGGGGGTGGGGGGACCAGGGAGGGCAGGGGGAGATGAGGGGCAATTTGACGTTGCGCACGTAGGGGTCCACTGTCCCGCCACTGATAGACTCAAAATCATCCCCCTTGCCCCCCACCAAGTAGATGTCTGGGACCGTGTCAGAGTGTGGCGGACAGCATGGACTCACCAACTAGCCCTAGTCTGCCTCGAACCTACCCCTCAAATCGTCAACAGATGGGTTCCTCGCGGGCTATCGGGTCAGAGGTAGGCAGCAGCTCAGACCCCCTGCTCCTTCTGCGACACCGGGCCCCTGGACAGATCTGATAACAATTCTCGGCAAAGCTCCTGAATGGAGTTTGGGATGCCCGGCATCGAAGGTTGTTGGCCTCAAGAGGGTCCATCGCCATATAGGTCCCGCCCACCACGAGTCCCTTTTCAAAGGCGATGTGGGACACCCGCTCGGCCCTCAGTAAAAACATGCACGAGGCGGCCACATTGTCCGAGGGGCGACGACCCTGGCCATTGCGCGAATGGATGCCTCTATGATCACGGTGAGGTGAGCATAACACTTGACCCCCAGCTTCTGGGTTAGCAACCGGAATGGTGGCAGGGCTGTGGGAGCAGTGGAGACCAAGGATGCCACCACTCCCGCATATGTGACTTTTGTTGACCCCGCCGCCGGCATAGATGGAGAGGCCATTAGGGCACACCCACCCCGAGGTGGGCTCTGTCGTGTCAGCAATTGTAAATAGACAGGAAGGTGGGGAGAAAGAGTGAGGTGGTATAACGTACTCTCTCCCCAGAAAGGTAAGCGGAGGGGCGAGGGAAGTAAGGGGAGAGAGAGCAAGGGCCACAATGGGAGGAGGAAGAGAATGGCAGCACAGGAGGGTGGGCACCGTAGATGGCCTGGTGCCTGTGACAGGAGACTCAACTGCAGCTGGTGGGTGGGAGGATAGGGGAGCGAAAGTAGGTCTTCAGCCTGGAAGGGGCCCAGCAAATACAGAGTCGGCACTTTCACCCGAGGATGACCACACAAATGGAGAGCAGGGGTCCTCCCAGCTGAAAGAAGTTGCTGGTGTGCGAGGTCTTCAGCCTGGAAGGGGCTCAGCAAACAGACAGTCTACCAGATCGCCTGGGACAAGCACACCTGATAGAATAAGAAAAAAAAGGCTTTGTCCTCACTGGAAGGCAGTTGTTGATGGGTGGGAGGACCAGGCCAGGTAGGGCCCTCAACCTGGGAGAGGCGCAGCAAATAAGCTGTCCGGAGGTTTCCGCTCCTATCCTGGTCTTGAAAATCTCCCACTTTTCCTTCTCTTCTTCCTTTCGGGTCAGCAGTAAACAAGCACTGGGAACAGGAATCAAACAGATGAGCAGCAGCAACAACAGAGAGAGCAACAGCCACTCTTCATGACAGCAACAACTCGACAACTCCAAAGTCTGCACTGTGAGTTCCTGCTTTGGATTGGCCATGCTAAATTACCCCTGAGTGTCCAAAAGGTTAGGTGGGGTTACGACGATAGGGTGAGAGCCTGACCCTAGGTAGGGTGCCCTTTGAGAGTGCAGACTTGATGGGTCTAATGACCTCCTTCTGCACTGTAGGAATTCTATGACTAGTTTGTCGAATATTTCAGAATGAGTTATAGAAAATGCTTAATCATTATTGGACTATTAATTTCAAATGATAAAATAAATAGTTATGCTTACCTGATAGTACAAAAGTAACATTAAAAAGCGCAACACAGGAACAGACCCTCCGAGCCTGCGTCGATCACGTGTCCTATCTAGACCAACCGCCTGTATCCTTTTCTGTACTCTCTCCAAAGCCTCCACGTCCTTCTGGTAGTGCGGTGACCAGAATTGGACGCAATATTCCAAATGTGGCCTAACCAACTGTCATGTAAGAGTACCTTTAAGAAATGGGTGTTTATAAATGGGTGTGTATAGGAGTATCTGTAGTGAGAGTACCTTTAAGAAATGGGTGTTTATTACTGCAGTGATGTCGGAGAATGGGTGGAGCTGGGCTGTCAGCTTTTTACTTACGTTTTAGACTGTTTGCTGCAGGGTGTATTTTTGTTTCGTTTTCGGAGCTGGATAGCTGCAGTCACAGCCATAAAGTGTATTAGAATCCCTTCTGTAACCTAAAGACTGTAAATCAATCCTGGTGATTTAAAACTAATAACAGTAGCGACTTTAACCTGATGTGCTTCTGGTAAAAGGTGTTTTAAGTCTTATGGATGTTAAAAGGAGAGCTTAAAGGATTACTTAGTGATGTATTCTTTGGGGTTGTATTTTAATTAATGGTTGCTAAGATGTTTACTTTATGTTTTAAAAAGGTTAAGTTGAGTTCATAGAATAAACGTTGTTTTGCTTTAAACAATACTTTTCGATTTCTGCTGTATCACACCTAGAGAGTGGGCCGTGTGCTCCCCATGCCACAATCTATTAAAAGTTGTGGGTCAGGTGAACTCCATGCTGCACTTTGGGGTTCTCTAAACACTGGCCCATAACAAATTGGGGGCTCGAGGGGGATAAAAGTCTATCTATTGGATTGGCTTTGTGAACTTAAAGACAGTGAGGAGGAGTGAGCATATTGTGGGTGCTTTTCAGGTGTGGTATTATATTTAAGTAGAGAGTGTGTTGTAGACAATGGCTCTTTCAGAGGCTCTGAAGTTTTTGGGGTGGAGACGGTCACACGCAGTACCTTCCGGACAGAGACTAAAAGCAGACTGTTAAATTTGGAAAAAAACATTGCAGTTAACATTACCTGACAAAATGCAAAAAGATGAGGTCATTATGGCGGTGGCTAAGCATTTAAAGTTGCCTGAGATACAGTTTGACTCATTGGAAATGGCAAAAATTCAGTTACAAATTAAACAAATGGAGCATGAGAAAGAATTAAAGCAGCTTGAATACGAAAGAGAGAGAGAGGAAAAAGAAAGAGAAAGAGAGAGGAAAAAGAGAGAGAAGAAAGGAAAACAGAAATAAAAAGAGAGAGAGTTTGAACTAAATGGCCATGAAACATGACAGTCAGTTAAAATTGGCAGATGTGAAGGGAAACGGACAGTTGGTTGATAGAATCATAGAATCATAGAAGTTTACAGCATGGAAACAGGCCCTTCGGCCCAACCAGTCCATGCCGCCCAGTTTGTAATGACAATAGTGAGAAAGTGTGTCATAGTCGAAGGCTTGGTGGGGATCTATTTAAATATGTCCAAGCATTGCCAAGGATTGACGAGAATGTGGTGGAAGCCTTTTTCATTTCATTTGAGAAGGTGGCTAAATAAATGAAATGGCCACAGGACATGTGGGTATTATTGATTCAAACAAAGCTGGTAGGTAGGGCTAGTGAAGTGTTTGCATTACTACCGGAGGAGGTATCTGGGACGTATGCGGAGGTGAAAAAATCCATCTTAGGTGCATATGAACTAGTGCCTGAAGCTTCCAGACAAAGGTTTAGAAATTTAAGGAAATAATTTGGTCAAACATACATGGCGTTTGAAAGGCTCAAACAGAATAATTTTGATAGGTGGATAAGGGCTTTGAAAATAGGCCAAAAGTATGAAGCAGACAACTTAAGTGTTGAAGGACGAATATCCTAGGATTTTTCCGGATTGTGTCGTAACAAGGTTGTAAAGTCACAGGTTAAGACAAGAGGAGAAATCAAAGAGTGAAGATGAAGTTGAAGTGCACTTATCAGAAACGATTTTTGAACAGATGGTTAAAAAAGAACAAGAACAGGTGGAGGATGAGGTGGATATTTTTAGTTCAGGAAAATTGGCGAAGTTACAACAGAAAGATGTAGAAATAAAACGGATGTATCAGAAAGCATACACGGAAGAGGAACCTGAGTGTATCCCAGAGTGTTTTTACCGTAAAAGTGATGTCTTGATGAGAAAATGGAAACCTTTACATATGCAGGCAGATGAAAAGTGGGCAGAAGTTCATCAAGTCGTATTGCCGGTAGGGTACAGAAAAGAGGTGTTACGAGTTGCACATGAGGTACCAGTGGGAGGTCATTTGGGAATAAGGAAAACTCAAGCTAAAATCTAAAACATTTTGATTGGCCTGGACTACATGGGCAGCACGGTAGCATTGTGGATAGCAGCTCCAGGGTCCCAGGTTCGATTCCGGCTTGGGTCACTGTCTGTGCGGAGTCTGCACATCCTCCCCGTGTGTGCGTGAGTTTCCTCCGGGTGCTCCGGTTTCCTCCCACAGTCCAAAGATGCGCCGGTTAGGTGGATTGGCCATGATAAATTGCCCTTAGTGTCCAAAATTTCCCTTCGTGTTGGGTGGGGTTACTGGGGTATGGAGATAGGGTGGAGGTGTTGACCTTGGGTAGGGTGCTCTTTCCAAGAGCCGGTGCAGACTCGAAGGGCCGAATGGCCTCCTTCTGCACTGTAAATTCTATGATAATCTATGAAAGATGCAGTTAAATTTTGTCAATCATGTCACATATATCAAGTGATAGGGAAACCTCAAGCAGTGATAAAACCAGCGCCCTTAATACCCATTCCAGTATTTGAGGAATCTTTTGCAAGGGTCCTAATTGATTGCATAGGACCGCTTCCTAAAACAAGAAGTGGGAATCAATATCTTTTGACTATAATGGATGTGTCTACTAGGTTTTCAGAGGCCAATCCAGTATGCAATATTACAGCTAAAAAGATTGTGGAGGAGTTACTTAAATTACTAGAATGGGTGTGTATTACTGCAGTGATGTCAGAGAGTGGCTGGAGCATGGCTGTCTGTCAGCCTTTTACTTTCGCTTTAGGCTGTTTGCTGCAGGGTGTGTTTTAGTTTCGTTTTCAGAGCTGGATAGCTGCAGTCACAGCCAGAAGGTGTATGAGCATCTCTCTCTGTAACTTAAAGACTGTAAATCGATCCTGGTGATTTAAAACTAATAACAGTAGTGACTTTAACCTGAAGTGCTTCTGGTAAAAGGTGTTTTAAGTCTTATGGATGTTAAAAGGAAAGCTTAAAGAATTACTTAATGTTGTATTCTTTGGGGGTTGTATTTGAATTAATGATTGCTAAGATGTTCACTGTATGTTTTAAAAAGGTGAACTTGAGTTCATAGAATAAACATTGTTTTGCTTTAAAAAATACTTTTCCATTTCTGCTATACCACACCTGTAGAGTGTGCCGTGTGCTCCCTGTTTTGTTATCTGTGTGGTAGGTAACATGTGCTGCTCAAACCCTGGTTAGTGATGACGTCTTCTGAATCTCAATGAAGAAGACTCGTACTCGTCCAGTAGTAACAAAAGGTTTATTGAGTAGCTATAACAATAATTGCATGAGTTCTTTACTTTAACTTTGATACTAGTGACAAGGTTAACAAGATCTAACTACGGTAACTATACGTAACTCCACTAGCCATCTGAACTAGTCTGCTATTGCCTTGGTCACAGTGCACCCAGGAGAGAGAGACCCAATGTGGTTGCCTTTTATACCCCTGTTGGTCCGGCCCTCCAGTGATCATGTGGTGCTACTGATTACACATTAACCCCTTGTGTACATGCACATATAGAGATCACTACACCCCCTTTTTTTCATGTTACATATTTTCTGTATGTTGTAAAGAAAATTGAACAAACATAATGGATGCAGTTTGCAAATGCATTACATAAAATCAATGAGTTAGTCCCTCAAATATTAATATATTTAGCCTCTTAGGTTTTTTGTCTTGTGTGAAATAGGGAGACAAATGATGTTATGTACAAGTTGTGAAGATCTTGATGATGATACAAAGCCAATTTAAATTTATGAGTCCAATCTTAATAATAAAAAAAAATTCTTTGCGAGTTTGTTCGGTCAAGTTGTTTTCTTCTTCTGTCGTTGAAGTGGTGATGTTGATGTTGTTATTTCTTTGTGAATGTTGTCACTTTGTTGTCTGATTTATGCTTTTTTTTTCTATGCTTGCGGTAGCGATTCTGTGTTACATCTTTGTTGTCTGACCTGGACTTTTTCCTGTGTTTGTGGTATTGATTCTGTATGTCATCTTTGTTGTCTGACGGGACTTCCGGTTGCGGCGATGACCAGCTAAGCCGCAGGTTTCGGCGGCTCCAGCTCGAACGGACCTTCGGGCTCTTTTAAGAGCCCCAACGGGGAATTGTTTTGGGACGAAACCCGGTGTGGGGTGAGACAACAGGGAGTCCCCCCCCCCCCCCCCCCCCAGCGAAAAAGAAAAATATCGGCGGCGGCGGCCAGATCGCGAAGAATCCTCAAGGACAGGGGCAGAAGGAAAAAATGAGCAAGATGGCGACGGAGGGAGCCCAGGCGACATGGGGGCCGGACCAAGACGAATTTTTAAGATGGTGTGTGGAGCTGCTTATAAAGAAGGTGCTGGCCCCGATGCTACAAGCAATTGAGGGGCTTAAGGAGACACAAAAGACCCAGGAGATGGAGCTTCGTGTGGTGGAGCAGAAGGTGACGGACAACGAGGACGAGATCCTGGGCCTGGCGGTCAAAATGCAGGCGCATGAGGCGCTCCACAAAAAGTGCATTGAAAGGATTGAAGTCCGAGAAAACAGATCACGGAGAAAGAACCTCCGGATCCTGGGTCTCCCCGAGGGAGTGGAAGGAGCGGACGGCGGGGCTTACGTGAGCACGATGCTACGCTCGCTAATGGGAGCTGAGGCCCCCTCGGGCCCCTTGGAAATGGAAGGGGCCCATCGGGTCCCTGCGAGGAGACCAAAGGCGGGAGAACCACCAAGGGCGATGATCGTGCGATTTCACCGCTTCAATGACAGAGAGGTAGTTCTGAGATAGGCCAAAAATGTAGAATGCGGTGGTACGAGTGTACCAGGATTGGAGAGCGGAGGTGGCGAGAAGGAGGGCGAGTTTTAATCGAGCCAAGGAGATGCTACACAAGAAGGTGAAGTTCAGGATGTTGCAGCCGGCGCGACTGTGGGTCACGCACCAGGAGAGGCATCACTACTTCGAAACGGCGGAAAAAGCATGGACCTCCATTAAAAACGAGAAACTGGATCAGAACTGAGGGACTGATGTTGGAGGGGAAACGACAATGCTGATGTATATAAAGATGTAAATTGGGGAGGGGGGGACACTGAGAAATGTGGGCGCCGGTGGTGGGGAAGAAGAGACATAGGCGGGGGATGGGGAATGGGAGTGGGGCGGCAGAGGGAGCTGCGCCACGAGGGGCGGGACGGCTCTAGAGAACACGGGGCTTAGTTTTCTTGTTCCCGCGCCAGAAAGATGATGGCTGGAAGATAGGCGCAAGGCGGATGGGAGTTCCCCACCGCTGAGGAGAGCTGATCTCCATCAGGGTCAAGGAGAGAGCGGGAGAAGCCGGGGTTAATTGAAGTCAGCTGACTTTCGGAAGCAATATGGGGGGAGTAACCATGCTAGATGGGGATCTAGCGGGGTGGGGGGGGGGGATAACTGGGTTGCTGCTGCAGAGATCGAAAAGGAACTGGTAAAAGAAAAGGTGGTCGGGGCGGGAATGCGCCGCCTGGGGAACGGGTGGGTGCGCGGAACCGGGACGTGGGACTGGCCCAGAGAGGGTGATGGCTAGTCGACAGGGGAGGGGGGGCAGACAGCCCCCCAGTTCGGCTGATCACGTGGAACGTGAGAGGCCTAAATAGGCCGATTAAGAGGGCCCGAGTGTTAGCACACTTGAAAGGACTGAGGTCAGACGTGGCCATGCTTCAGGAGACGCACCTGAAGGTGGCGGACCAAGTTAGGTTAAGGAAAGGATGGGTGGGACAGGTGTTCCACTCAGGGCTGGATGCAAAGAACAGAGGGGTGGCCATACTGGTGGGGAAACGGGTGTCATTCGAGGCTAGGAACATTGTAGCAGACAGCGGAGGCAGATATGTGATGGTGAGTGGCAGACTGCAGGGAATGGAGGTCGTGTTGGTTAATGTATATGCCCCGAATTGGGATGATGCGGGATTTATGAAGCGGATGCTGGGACGTATCCCGGACCTGGAGCTAGGAAACCTGATAATGGGGGGGGGGGACATAAACGCCGTGTTGGACCCAGGGTTAGATAGATCTAGATCTAGGACCGGAAGAAGGCCGGCAGCGGCCAAGTTGCTTAGGGGGTTTATGGACCAAATGGGGGGAGTGGATCCGTGGCGATTTGTTAGGCCGATGGCCAAAGAGTTCTCCTTCTTCTCCCATGTCCACAAGGTGTACTCCCGGATAGATTTCTTTGTTTTGGGGAGGTCACTGATTTTGAGGGCGGAAGCAACTGAGTATTCAGCTGTTTCAGATCATGCCCCACACTGGGTGGACCTGGAATTAGGAGAGGAGAGGGAGCAGCGTCTACTCTGGCGACTGGATGTGGGATTATTGGCGGATGAGGGAGTCTGCGGAAGGGTGCGGGGATGTATCGAAGGTACCTGGAGGCCAATGACGACGGGGAGGTCCGAGTGGGAGTAGTATGGGAAGCACTAAAGGCAGTGGTCAGAGGAGAGCTGATCTCCATCAGGGCCCACAAGGGGAAAACAGAGGCCAAGGAAAGGGAAAGACTACTGGGGGAGATTTTGAGGGTACATAAAAAATATGCGGAGGCCCCGGATGAAGGACTATACAGGGAGAAGCGACGACTCCAGACGGAGTTTGACCTGTTGACCACAGGGAGGGCAGAGGCACAGTGGAGGAAGGCACAGGGGATGATTTATGAATTTGGGGAAAAGGCGAGTCGCCTGTTGGCCCACCAGCTGCGAAGCGGACAGCGGCGAGGGAGATAGGGGGAATTAGGGATGAAATGGGAGCCACGGTGCGGAGAGCAGGGAAGATAAACGAGGTGTTTAAGACCTTTTAAGAGAGGCTGTATAGGTCCCAACCCCCGGAGGGAAAAGAGGGGATGCAGCAGTTTTTGGACCAATTAAGGTTCCCGAGGGTGGAGGAGCAGGAGGTGGAAAGGCCTGGGGACGCCGATTGGGGTGGACGAGGTTACCAAGGGGCTGGGGAACATGCAGGCAGGGAAGGCCCCGGGACCAGATGGGTTCCCGGTGGAATTCTATAGAAAATATGTGGACTTGTTGGCCCCGCTGCTGGTAAGGACCTTTAACGAGGCCAGAGAAGGGGGGACCCTACCCCTGACAATGTCGGAGGCGACGATATCGCTAATCTTGAAGCGAGATAAAGATCCACTGCAGTGCGGGTCCTATAGGCCTATCTCACTGCTAAATGTGGACGCCAAGTTGCTGGCAAAGGTGCTGGCAACGAGGATAGAGGATTGTGTCCCGGGGGTGGTGCACGAAGACCAGACAGGGTTCGTAAAGGGGAGACAATTAAATGTCAACGTGCAACGGCTATTAGGGGTGATAATGATGCCCCCAGCAGAGGGAGAGGCAGAGATAGTGGCGGCAATGGATGCAGAGAAGGCATTTGATAGGGCGGAGTGGGAGTATCTATGGGAGGTGCTGAGGAGGTTCGGGGAGGGGTTTATCAGCTGGGTTAAACTCCTATATGGGGCCCCAACGGCAAGTGTGGTCACAAATCGTAATTTCGACTACACAGGGGAACAAGGAAGGGATGCCCGTTGTCCCCATTACTGTTCGCGCTGGCAATTGAACCACTGGCCATAGCGCTGAGAGACTCCTGAAAATGGAGAGGGGTGATTAGAGGGGGAGAGGAACACCGAGTGTCACTCTACGCGGATGACCTACTGCTGTATGTGACGGACCCAGTGGGGGGGATGACAGGTCATGCAGATATTGAGGGAGTTTGGAGATTTCTCGGGATATAGGCTTAACATGCGAAAGAGTGAGCTTTTTGTGATACACCCTGGGGACCAGAGTAGAGGGATAGACGGCCTACCGCTAAGGAGAGTGGAAAGAAACTTCCGATACCTGGGGATTCAGATAGCCAGGAGTTGGGGAACCTTGCACAGACTCAATCTGACTCGACTGGTGGAACAAATGGAAGAGGATTTCAAAAGGTGGGACATGCAGCCGCTGGCGGGCAGAGTGCAGGCGATTAAGATGATGGTCCTCCCGAGGTTCCTATTCGTGTTCCAGTGTCTTCCTATACTGATCACTAAGGCCTTTTTCAAAAAAAATAGATAGAAACATCACGAGCTTTGTGTGGGCAGGGAAGGCCCCTAGGGTAAGGAGGGGGTTCCTACAACGTAGCAGAGTCAGAGGGGGACTGGCGTTGCCGAATTTGGGCGATTACTATTGGGCCGCCAACGTGGCGATGATTCGTAGGTGGACGATGGAGGGAGAGGGAGCGGCGTGGAAAAGGCTGGAGATGGCGTCCAGCAAAGGAACGAGCTTAAAAGCGCTGGTGACGGCGCCGTTACCGCTCTCGCCCAAAAATTTTACCACGAACCCAGTGGTGGCGGCAACATTAAGTATCTGGAGGCAATGGAGGCGACAGAGGGGTGTGCTGGGAGCCTCGGTGTGGTCCCCGATCAGGAACAACCATAGGTTTGCCCCAGGGAGGCTGGACGGAGGATTCCAGAGCTGGCACCGGGCAGGAATCAGGAGAGTGGGAGATTTATTTATAGATGGGACGTTTGCGAGCTTGGGAGCGCTTGAGGAAAAGTATGAGCTGCCCCGGGGAAATTTCTTTAGATATATGCAGGTGAGAGCGTTCACGAGACAACTGGTGAGGGAATTTCCGCTGCTCCCGACACAAGGGATCCAGGACAGGGTGCTTTCGGGGGTGTGGATCGGGGAGGGCAAAGTGTCAGAGATATACCGGGAGATGAGAGAAGAGGGGGAGGAGCTGGTGGGCGAACTGAAGGAAAAATGGGAAGAAGAGCTCGGGGAGGAGATTGAGGAGGGTTTGTGGGCTGACGCCCTAAGCAGGGTAAATTCCTCTTCCTCGTGTGCCAGGCTTAGCCTGATCCAATTTAAGGTGCTGCATAGAGCACACATAATGGGAGCAAGGTTGAGCAGGTTCTTCGGAGTGGAGGACAAGTGTGGGAGGTGCGGGGGAAGCCCGGCGAACCACACACATATGTTTTGGTTGTGTCCGGCACTGGAGGGGTATTGAAGGGGAGTGACGGGAGTGATCGGACGGTCTGCATCTGGGTGGGACCGGAACCAATGTTCTCGGGGGGGTGTTTGCTAGTGCAGTTGGGGAGGGTTTAAACTAATGTGCCAGGGGGATGGGAACCGATGTAGGAAGTCAGTGGGGACAGTAACAAAAGGCAGGAAGGGAGAGTGTGTAAAGCATGACCAAAGAAAGCAGGGCAGAGAGCAAGGAAGGTCTACATTAAACTGCATTTATTTCAATGCAAGGGGCCTGACGGGCAAAGCGGATGAACTCAGGGCATGGACGGGCACATGGGACTGGGATATTATAGCTATGACTGAAACATGGCTAAGGGAGGGGCAGGACTGGCAGCTCAATATTCCGGGCTACAGATGCTATAGAAAGGATAGAACAGGAGGTAAGAGAGGAGGGGGAGTGGCGTTTTTGATTAGGGAGAACATCACGGCAGTACTTAGAGGGGATATATCCGAGGGTTCGCCCACTGAGTCTATATGGGTGGAACTGAAAAATAAGAAGGGAGAGATCACCTTGGTAGGACTGTACTACAGGCCCCCAAATAGTCAGCGGGAAATTGAGGAGCAAATATGTAAGGAGATTACAGATAGCTGCAAGAATAATAGGGTGGTAGTAGTAGGGGACTTTAACTTTCCCAACATTGACTGGGACAGTCATAGCATTAGGGGCTTGGATGGAGGGAAATTTGTTGAGTGTATTCAGGAGGAATTTCTCATTCAGTATGTGGATGGACCGACTAGAGAGGGGGCAAAACTTGACCTCGTCTTGGGAAATAAGGAAGGGCAAGTGATAGAAGTGCTAGTGAGGGATCACTTTGGGACAAGTGACCATAATTCCATTAGTTTTAAGATAGCTATGGAGAATGATAGGTCTGGCCCAAGAGTTAAAATTCTTAATTGGGGCAAGGCCAATTTTGATGGTATCAGACAGGAACTTGCAGAGGTAGATTGGGGGAGACTATTGGCAGACAAAGGGACGGCTGGTAAATGGGAGGCTTTTAAAAATGTGTTAACCAGGGTGCAGGGTAAGCACATTCCCTTTAGAGTGAAGGGCAAGGCTGGTAGAAGTAGGGAACCCTGGATGACTCGAGATATTGAGACTCTGGTCAAAAAGAAGAAGGAGGCATATGACGTACATAAGCAACTGGGATCAAGTAGATCCCTTGAAGAGTATAGAGATTGTCGAAATAGAGTTAAGAGGGAAATCAGGAGGGCAAAAAGGGGACATGAAATTGCTTTGGCAAATAATGCAAGGGAGAATCCAAAGAGATTCTACAGATACATAAAGGGGAAAAGAGTAACTAGGGACAGAGTAGGGCCTCTTAAGGATCAACAAGGGCATTTATGTGCAGAGCCACAAGAGTTGGGTGAGATCCTGAATGAATATTTCTCATCGGTATTCACGGTGGAGAAAGGCATGGATGTTAGGAAACTAAGGGAAATAAATAGTGATGTCTTGAGAAGTGTGCATATTACAGAGGAGGAGGTGCTGGAAGTCTTAAAGCGCATCAAGGTCGATAAATCCCCGGGACCTGATGAAATGTATCCCAGGATGTTGTGGGAGGCTAGGGAGGAAATTGCGGGTCCCCTAACCGAGATATTTGAATCATCGGCAGCCACAGGTGAGGTGCCTGAAGATTGGAGAGTGGCGAATGTTGTGCCCTTGTTTAAGAAGGGCAGCAGGGAAAAGCCTGGGAACTACAGACCGGTGAGCCTAACGTCTGTAGTAGGTAAGTTGCTAGAAGGTATTCTGAGAGACAGGATCTACAAGCATTTAGAGAGGCAAGGACTGATTCGGGGCAGTCAGCATGGCTTTGTGCGTGGAAAATCATGTCTCACAAATTTGATTGAGTTTTTTGAGGGAGTGACCAAGAAGGTAGATGAGGGTAGTGCAGTAGACGTTGTCTACATGGACTTTAGCAAAGCCTTTGACAAGGTACCGCATGGTAGGTTGTTGCAGAAGGTTAAAGCTCACGGGATCCAGGGTGAGGTTGCCAATTGGATTCAAAATTGGCTGGACGACAGAAGGCAGAGGGTGGTTGTAGAGGGTTGTTTTTCAAACTGGAGGCCTGTGACCAGTGGTGTGCCTCAGGGATCGGTGCTGGGTCCACTGTTATTTGTGATTTATATTAATGATTTGGATGAGAATTTAGGAGGCATGGTTAGTAAGTTTGCAGATGACACCAAGATTGGTGGCATAGTGGATAGTGAAGAAGGTTATCTAGGATTGCAACGGGATCTTGATCAATTAGGCCAGTGGGCCGACGAATGGCAGATGGAGTTTAATTTAGATAAATGTGAGGTGATGCATTTTGGCAGATCGAATCAGGCCAGGACCTACTCAGTTAATGGTATGGCGTTGGGGAGAGTTATAGAACAAAGAGATCTAGGAGTACAGGTTCATAGCTCCTTGAAGGTGGAGTCGCAGGTGGACAGGGTGGTGAAGAAGGCATTCGGCATGCTTGGTTTCATTGGTCAGAACATTGAATATAGGAGTTGGGACGTCTTGTTGAAGTTGTACAAGACATTGGTACGGCCACACTTGGAATACTGTGTGCAGTTCTGGTCACCCTATTGTAGAAAGGATATTATTAAACTAGAAAGAGTGCAGAAAAGATTTACTAGGATGTTGCCGGGACTTGATGGTTTGAGTTATAAGGAGAGGCTGGATAGACTGGGACTTTTTTCCCTGGAGCGTAGGAGGCTTAGGGGTGATCTTATAGAGGTCTATAAAATAATGAGGGGCATAGATAAGGTAGATAGTCAACATCTTTTCCCAAAGGTAGGGGAGTCTAAAACTAGAGGGCATAGGTTTAAGGTGAGAGGGGAGAGATTCAGAAGGGCCCAGAGGGGCAATTTCTTCACTCAGAGGGTAGTGAGTGTCTGGAATCGGCTGCCAGAGGTAGTAGTAGAAGCGGGTACAATTGTGTCTTTCAAAAAGCATTTAGATGGTTACATGGGTAAGATGGGTATAGAGGGTTATGGGCCAAGTGCGGGCAACTGGGACTAGCTGAATGGTAAAAAACTGGGCGGCATGGACTGGTTGGGCCGAAGGGCCTGTTTCCATGCTGTAAACTTCTATGATTCTATGATTCTATGATCTCGAAGGTGGTGAAGGTCCGGGTCAAGCCAGGCTGGGGTTAGCTATATTTGGAGTAGCGGATGAGCCGTGAGTGCAGGAGGCGAAAGATGCCGATGTTGTGGCCTTTGCACCCCTAGTAGCCCGACGTAGGATTTTACTCATGTGGAAGGAAGCGAAACCCCCCGGACTGGAGGCCTGGATAAACGATATGGCGGGGTTCATAAAACTAGAGCGGATGAAGTTTCCGCTGAGAGGATCGGCTCAAGGGTTCACCAGACGGTGGCAACCGTTCCTCGACTACCTAGTGGAACGTTAGGGGGAAGATAGATGGCCAGCAGCAGCAACCCGGGGGGGGGGGGGGGATAAATTGTTTGTGTTTTTGGAGGGGGAGAGGGGGTGGGGGGAGCATTACTTTGCGTTATTTGGTTAGTTTACTATGTTAGTTAAACAATGTTATATAGCAGTTATCATGTTACCATTTTTGTTGATTTGTAAGGGAAAAAATTGTGTTTGAAAACTTTAATAAAATATATTTTTTTAAATCTTTGTTGGCTGACCTGGATTTTTTTCTGTGTTTGTGGTATTGGTTCTGTATGTCATCTTTGTTGTCTGACCTGGACTTTTTCTTGTGTTTGTGGTATTGATTCTGCATGTCACCTTTCTTGAAAGCTGGTTTGCTTGTTTGTTGTGGAGCAAATGTGAATTTGTGAGATTTGTTGCCATGCCATGGCATGTTTGTACTCTTGCCATTGTTTTTCAGTGTGCTGTGGCATTGTCCTTCATGTGCAGAGCTGTACCATGTTGTACAGGTCGTTGTTTCATTGTTGTCGTTTCTGTCTTGGTCGTCTTCGTTCTTTTTGTCGTGCTTGTTGTTTCTGCTTTTGGTGTTTTCGCTGTTGTTCTTGTTGTTTTTCTTGTCATGCTTGTTGTTTCTGTTCTTGTTGCGCTGCATGCTGTTTTTGTTGTTGCTGTTGTTGTTCTTGTTTCTGCTGTGCTTCTTCCGGTTTTTGGTTGTTCTTGTTGCGCTCAATGAGTGTTCCGTGTGGATGATTTGAGTCATTGTCACAGTTATTGGTGTCAGTGTCCTTTGTGGTATCTGTTACATTGAGCGTTTCTTCTTGAGAATTGTGAGAATGATCTGATGTTGCATTGATGTTGGTGACATCAGTCATTTGTGGTGGATTTGATTCCTCTTCTTTGCTTCCTTGGTACTCCTCATTTAGAGTCATTTCTGGTTCACTTGAAGCATCATTGATTTCTTGGTGCTCCTTTTGGAGTCATTTCAGGTTCATTTGAATCTTCTTTGGTTTCTTGGTGCTCCTCTTCTGGAGTCAAAATTTTCAAGATTTCTATTGACGTGGTCTCTCTGGACTCTTGGTGCTTCTCTTCTGGAGTCATAATTTCCAAGATTTCAATTGACGTGGTCTCTCTGGACTCTTGGTGCTCCTCTTCTGGAGTCAAAATCTTCAGGATTTCTATTGACGTGGTCTTTCTGGACTCATGAGTAGCCCTCCTCTGATTGTTGAGTGCTTCTGTATAGACAAGCTGAGATCTGTCAGTCTCGCTGTGATCCTGCACATCCTGTATGTCAATTGTGATCCCATTGTCACTATTCTCACATACAGCGGGTAGACATTCAGTGTCTTCTTGTTGGTTAAATGAGCTGGTTGACTTTCATAGTCTTCTTCTAGTGGCTCAAATAAGCTGGGCAGACTTTCATAGTCTGCTGCTGGTTGCGCAGATAAGGTGGATAGACCTTCATAGTCTTGTTCATGCATGGCGTTCGCTATGGAGTGTTTGCTTGCTTCCATTTTTGAGTCTGTCACCGAGCTGTCTGTGGAGGCTTGCGTCGCTCTCTCTGTAGAGGCTTGCGTCGTTCTCTCTGTGGAGTCTGTCATCGCTCTCTCTGTGGAGTCTGTCATCGCTCTCTCTGTGGAGTCTGTCATCGCTCTCTCTGTGGAGTCGTGCAGTGTTCTCGCTGTAGAGTCGGTCTGTGCTCTCTGTGTGGCATCGTCTTCTTCTTGGGTATTTGACAAGTTGCAGTCATCCAACATATCGACGATCTGCCATGGCGTCATGGTATTGGAATCATCTACCATGGTATTGGAATCATCTACGTATTGAGCTTTGCAATTATATTGCTGATGCTGTGATCAGCATATCCGAATAACTCAGCCATGTATGAGTAGTATTGTGTGTATTGTTTGGTAGACAAATCATCTCTTTTTGTTTCAGAATTGTTATCGTTCTCTTCATGTTCAATGAACAAATCATCTTCTTGGGTTTTGGATTTGTCATTGTGCTCTTCACTTTGGGTGGTGCAGGCTGCTTATTCCAGGGTGGCACGCTTGGTACCATGTTTTGTTACCTGTGTGGTAGGTAACATGTGCTACTCAAATCTTGGTTAGTGATGAGGTCTTCTGAATCTCGATGAAGAAGACTCGAACTCGTCCAGTAGTAACAAAATGTTTACTGAGTAACTATAACAATAATTGCATGAGTTCTTTACTTTAACTTTGATACTAGTGATAAGGTTAACAAGGTCTAACTACGGTAACTATACGTAACTCCACTAGCCATCTGAACTAGTCTGCTATTGCCTAGGTCACAGTGCACCCAAGAGAGAGAGAGAGACCCAATGTGGTTGCCTTTTGTACCCGTGTTGGTCCGGCCTCCAGTGATCATGTGGTGCTACTGATTACACATTAATCCCTTGTGTACATGCACATATAGAGATCACTCCCCATACCACAATCTATTAAAAGTTGTGGGTCAGGTGAACTCCATGATACACTTTGGGGTTCTCTAAACCCTGGCCCAAACACCAACGTTCTATGTAGCTGCAACAGAATGTTCGAGCTTTTATACTCGATACCCTATCCTATGAAGGCAAGCATGCCATGTGCTTTCTTTACCACCATTTCCACCTGTGCTGCCACTTTTAAAGATCTGTGGACCTGCATGCCCAGATCTCACGGTGTCTCTATTCTCCTAATGGCTCTGCCATTTATTTTATAGCTCCCACCTGAATTGGATCGACCAAAATGCCTCACTTCGCATTTGGCCGGTTAAATTCCATCTGACATTTCTCTGCCCAATGTTGCAGCCTATCTATATCCTGTTGTATTCTCTGACAATCTTCATCACTATCCACAACTCCAGCAATCTTAGTATCATCTGCAAACTTGCCAATCAGACCCACTGCCTTTTCTTCCAAGTCATTTATATATATATTGCAAAGAGCAGAGGTCCCTGTACGGATCACTGCGAAACCCCACTAGTTACAGACCTCCATTCGGAAAAAACACCCTTCCATTGCTACTCTCTGTCTTCTCTGGCGAAGTCAGTTCTGAATCCCTCCAGCTAGTTCACCCCTGACCCCATGTGATTGAATCTTTTGCACCAGCCTGCCATAAGGGACCTTTGCAAATGCTTTACTAAAGTCCATGTAGACAACATCCACAGCCCTTCCCTCATCAATCATTTTTGTCACCTCCTCAAAAGACTCAATTAAATTAGTGAGACATGACCTCCTTCGTACAAAACCATGCTGCTTGTTGCTAATAAGACCATTCACTTCCAAATGTGCATAGATCCTATCTCTGAAAATCTTTTCCAACAATTTCACTATCACTGACATCAAGCTCACTGGCGTATAGTTACCCCGGTTATCCTTGCCACCCTTTTTAACTAATAGTACAACAGTGGTTAACCTCCAATCCTCTGGGATCTTACCTACGGCCAACGAGGACACAAAGATTTCCGTTAGAGGCCCAGCGATTTCATCTCTTGTCTCCCTCAATAATATGGGAAAGATTCCATCTGGCCCTAGGAATTTGTCTACCGTAATGCTTTTTAACACACTTCTTCCCTCGTAATAATGACCTGTTCTAAAGTGTTTACACATCTCTCTGAGACACCAATCAATGTGTCCCTCTCCTTTGTGAATGCCGATGCAAAATACTCATTAAAGATCTCACTACTTCCTTTGGATTTACACATAATTGCCCTCCTTTGTCCTTGAGTGTACCGACTCTTTCTCTGGCTATTCTCTTGTTCCTAATGTACGTATAAAATGCCTTGGGATTCTCCTTAATCCTGTCTGCTAATGACACCTCGTGACCCCTTTTTGCCCTCCTAACTCCCTGCTTGAGCTCTTTTCTACTTTCCTTGTACTCCTCAAGTACATTATCTGTTTTTAGTTGCCTGTACCTCACGCATGCATCTTTTTTTTTTGACAAGATTTTCAATTTCCCTGGTCATCCAGGTTCCTGAATCCTTCCTTTCCTGTCCTTCCTTTTTACCGGCACATGCCTGTCCTGCACTCCCATTAACTGCTCCTTCAAAGCTTCCCACATGCCAAATGTGGATTTACCCTCAAACAGCCTCTCCCAAATAACCGCCTCCAAATCCTGCCTAATCTGGCTGTGTTAGCCTTCCCCCCCAATATAGCACCTTAACCCTACAACAACACTCGTCCTTTTCCATGAGTATCCGAAAGCTTACGGAATTGTGGTCACTGTTCGCCACATATTCTCCTACTGCAACTTTAATGACCTTGCCAGGCTCGTTCCCTGGTGCTAGGTCCAGTATAGCCCTCTCTCTAGTCAGACTATCCACATATTATTCCAAAACACCTTCTTGGAAACTCTTAACAAATTCCTCACCAGCCAGACCCCTAGCCCGAAGGGATTTCCAGTCAATATAAGGAAAATTAAAGTTTTCCACTGCAACAACCCTATTATTTCTATATCTATCCAGAATCTGCTTGCATATCTGTTCTTCAACTTCCCGTGGGCAGTTAGGTAGAAGATTAAAAAGCAGGACCTCTAGGGTAGTAATCTCAGGATGACTCCCCATGACACGTACTAGCGAGGCTAGCAACAGGGATATAGTGCAGTTGAATATATGGCTAAAAACTGGTGCAGTAGGGAAGGCTTCAACCTCCAACATTCATCGGCATCATAACCAAGGGGTCTCCCAGGAAAGGGTAATTCTGCTCACTATGCTTGTGTACCTAGAATTTGCAGGGTGTGCTGATTCAACTGTAGCAGTGCTTTGGAAGCAGAGGGCGGCACGTAGCACAGTTGTTAGCACTGTCGCTTCACAGCGCCAGGGACCCGGGTTCGATTCCTGGCTTGGGTCACTGTCTGTGCGGGGTCTGCATGTTTTCCCAGTATCTGTGTGAGTTTCCTCCGGGTGCTCCGGTTTCTTCCCACAGACCAAAGATGTGCAGGTTAGGTGGATCGGTCATGCTAAATTGCCTCGTAGTGTCCAAAGGTTATGTGGGGTTGCCGGGATAGGGTGGAGATGTGGGCTTCGGTAGGGTGCTCTTTCAGGGGCCGGTGTGGACTCGATGGGCCTCCTTCTGCACTGTAAATTCTGTTCTATAGGAGTGCACAGTTCTAACAGTCATTGTGTGCAATCAGCACACACCTCACTTACTGTGCCCTTGTTTTATTTACTTAGCACTTGAGTTATACCGGTAGGATAAAAACTACACATAATAATAATAATCTTTATTGTCACAAGTACGCTTACATTAACACTGCAATGAAGTTACTGTGGAAAGCACCTAGTTGCCACATCCGGCACATGTTCGGATATACAGAGGGAGAATTCAGAATGTCCAAATTACGGACAGGAACCAGTAGAATCTGACAACCCTGCCTGTGGGCAACACCTCAACAAAATGTCTTGTGGACCGCACTCAGAGCCCTGATATAAATTCAGAATCCATGGGCCGCAGGTTACCCACCACTGATTTAAAGGTATGGTAAATAAATAAATCATATAAGAAAGGAGAAGGGAGTTATAATGATGAGAGCTAGATGAGGGAGGGAGGTTAGCAACTCAAATAGTGTATATACATGAACTAGTTAAATTGAATGGTCTGTTTCTATGCTGTACATTCCATATAATCATGATCATCCCTCCATGCATCAAAGATAGGGTGGAGTGAGAAATGTCATGGACTCTCTTCTGTCCCTTGATACCCTCCATGACTCAAAATCAACAAATCAACATCCGATGGGTCAACATTGACCAAAAACTGATTAATCCCATAAATGGCATGGTTACTAAAGCAGATCAGAAACTGGGGACGGGATTCTCCAAGCCCGCGCCGGCTCGAAGAATAGGCATTGACGCTGAAACGGCCTGCAACACCCATCGCCAGGACACCCATGGTTCAGATGGGGTACACATCGCCATATGACCACCATCGCATAACAGGCAGATGTTCATGAACAGGAAGGGGTCCTACCCCATGAATGTTCAGGTGGTCTGTGACCAACAGATGAAGATCCTGCACATCTGCGCCCGATAGCCGGGCAGTGTGCATGACTCGTTCATCCCAATCGCTCAGCCCGGCTGTAGGGCTGGTTGCTGTGCGACAGGGGTTACACGTTGCGGTCGTGGCTGATGATGTCTATATTGAGGCCACAGACCGATGCAGAGCACCGCTACAATGAGGCCTATTGTGCGACCAGGGGTGTGGTGGAAGGCACGCTTCAGGTCCCTTGACCGCTCTGGAGGGGCCCTCCAGTACCCATCGGAAAGGGTCAGCCGCATCGTTGTGGTATGCTGCGTCCTTCACAATATAGCCCAGCAGGGGGCGAGGTGCTGGCGGAGGAGGGGGAGGAGAGGATCACGATGAAGGGCATGCCTCTCCAGATGAGGACTATGGGGAGGGGGGGGGGCAATGTACGGGACATGGGGGCTGGACCTGAACGGGAGGCTGCCCAATGCCACCAGCTGGGCCAGCGAGCACGGACTGAGTTAATAGCCGCACGTTTCACCAACTAGGAGAAAGGGGGGTTTGGCTGGCCAGGGGCATGGGCATCACAGTACGGCACCACATCACCACCCACCGCCCTCACCTCCGACAACACCCATGAGACCCGCCTCCACCACCAGCACCCACCACCCTCACCGCCGCCCGTCCGTACCTCCCATAGCACCACATAACCCGCATGCACACCACCCCTCCAGTATACATCCACCTGCGGCACAACGAGCTGTGCCCACACGGTTTCCAGTGAAAGCGGGTCTGGTCCATGGCATGGAAGATGATGACAGCCTGCTCTGCGATGAGCTATGAGCTTCACATCGTTAGACAATGTCGGACGCATGGCCACACTAACACCCTACACCTGGTTGATCCCTGTATGCGGGCTGGACACTGCATCGCATGGTTCATTTAGTTGGAGGCGGGATTGCGTGGACGTCCTGGAGGCCCAATCTGGTATCGACCAGGTCTGTAAGTTGGCAGCCATGGGGCTCAGGGAGTCTGTGCGACGCCAGCCAGTGCCTGGGTAATGGTGCAGATTCCCTCAGCAATGGCCGGCTGAGACTGGGCCACATTGAGGAGCGCCGCTCCGATCTGCAGCTGGCTCTGGCTCATGGCTGCCTGTGAGAGGGCAGCTCTGTCCTTGACCACGGAAGCCGCGTGCACAGAAAGCCCCATGCCTTGCATACTCCGAACCATGTCCGACACCGTCGCCCCCATTGTCTCCAGCGCGGACGCCACCCGTGCCGTGTCGGCCTGGGTGGCATTCATGACCGGCACCATTCCCTGCTCCTGCACGCGGATGCACTCCTCCACCTGCATCTGCAGGTCCTGGAAACAGGCCGTCATCCCCTTCTCTCGTCCCTGGGTCTCTGGGTGCATCGGGTCACTAGGTGGGTGTGAGAATTCCAGGAACCTGGAACCTGTCTGGGCAGCAGCTGATTGCTGCCCAGGTGGTCTGCCTGGGTGTTTGTGTGCCCCCCCCAGGATAAGAATAGTTATTCTATTTTAGTTTTTATATTATATTTTATTATTGCTCTTTTTTCTGGTATGTTTGGGTGTGCCCTCCTCTTCTATATATCTGGGTGTCGGTCAACTGCGGTCCTGTGCCCTGGGACTACGTGGTGGGCGCAGGACTGCTCTGACAGCTGCACTCCGCGCCGTTGCCTGCGTCCCTGGGGGACGCCAGCCCTGGCACTGGCTGGGGGTGAGGTGCGCTAGATGGGCCGGCACCACCGCCGGGTGGTCCTGTAAGTCACAAGACAGCATGTATGGTTAGAGAGGCAGACAGGGGTATAGTGAAGAGGTGGGTTAAGGGGCTGGCGCCAGGCAGGGGTGGTCTCACTTGCTGCTGCGCCCCCGATCTCTGCATTGGCAACCTCCCGGTCCTCAGGTCCGCCAGTGAGGTCCAGTGCCATCTGCTCATGAATGATGAGGGGGTGCAATACCCCCTCTGGTTTTAGAACATAGAACATAGAACATAGAACAATACAGCGCAGTACAGGCCCTTCGGCCCCCCACGATGTTGCACCGAAACAAAAGCCATCTAACCTGCACTATGCCATCATCATCCATATGTTTATCCAATAAACTTTTAAATGCCCTCAATGTTGGCGAGTTCACTACTGTAGCAGGTAGGGCATTCCACGGCCTCACTACTCTTTGCGTAAAGAACCTGCCTCTGACCTCTGTCCTATATCTATTACCCCTCAGTTTAAAGCTATGTCCCCACGTGCCAGCCATTTCCATCCGCGGGAGAAGGCTCTCACTGTCCACCCTATCTAACCCCCTGATCATTTTGTATGCCTCTATTAAGTCTCCTCTTAACCTTCTTCTCTCCAACGAAAACAACCTCAAGTCCATCAGCCTTTCCTCATAAGATTTTCCCTCCATACCAGGCAACATCCTGGTAAATCTCCTCTGCACCCGCTCCAAAGCCTCCACGTCCTTCCTATAATGCGGTGACCAGAACTGTACGCAATACTCCAAATGCGGCCGAACCAGAGTTCTGTACAGCTGCAACATGACCTCCCGACTCCGGAACTCAATCCCTCTACCAATAAAGGCCAACACTCCATAGGCCTTCTTCACAACCCTATCAACCTGGGTGGCAACTTTCAGGGATCTATGTACATGGACACCTAGATCCCTCTGCTCATCCACACTTCCAAGAACTTTACCATTAGCCAAATATTCCGCATTCCTGTTATTCCTTCCAAAGTGAATCACCTCACACTTCTCTACATTAAACTCCATTTGCCACCTCTCAGCCCAGCTCTGCAGCTTATCTATATCCCTCTGTAACCTGCTACATCCTTCCACACTATCGACAACACCACCGACTATAGTATCGTCTGCAAATTTACTCACCCACCCTTCTGCGCCTTCCTCCAGGTCATTGATAAAAATGACAAACAGCAACGGCCCCAGAACAGATCCTTGTGGTACTCCACTTGTGACTGTACTCCATTCTGAACATTTCCCATCAACCACCACCCTCTGTCTTCTTTCAGCTAGCCAATTTCTGATCCACATCTCTAAATCACCCTCAATCCCTAGCCTCCGTATTTTCTGCAATAGCCTACCGTGGGGAACCTTATCAAACGCTTTGCCGAAATCCATATACACCACATCAACTGCTCTACCCTCATCTACCTGTTCAGTCACCTTCTCAAAGAACACAATAAGGTTTGTGAGGCATGACCTACCCTTCACAAAGCCATGCTGACTATCCCTGATCATATTATTCCTATCTAGATGATTATAAATCTTGTCTCTTATAATCCCCTCCAAGACTTTACCCACTACAGACGTGAGGCTCACCGGTCTATAGTTGCCGGGGTTGTCTCTGCTCCCCTTTTTGAACAAAGGGACCACATTTGCTGTCCTCCAGTCCTCTGGCACTATTCCTGTAGCCAATGATGACATAAAAATCAAAGCCAAAGGTCCAGCAATCTCTTCCCTGGCCTCCCAGAGAATCCTAGGATAAATCCCATCAGGTCCCGGGGACTTATCTATTTTCAGCCTGTCCAGAATTGCCAACACCTCTTCCCTACGTACCTCAATGCCATCTATTCTATTAGCCTGCGGCTCAGCATTCTCCTCCACAACATTATCTTTTTCCTGAGTGAATACTGACGAAAAATATTCATTTAGTATCTCGCCTATCTCTTCAGACTCCACACACAATTTCCCATCCCTGTCCTTGACTGGTCCTACTCTTTCCCTAGTCATTCGCTTATTCCTGACATACCTATAGAAAGCTTTTGGGTTTTCCTTGATCCTTCCTGCCAAATACTTCTCATGTCCCCTCCTTGCTCGTCTTAGCTCTCTCTTTAGATCCTTCCTCGCTACCTTGTAACTATCCATCGCCCCAACTGAAACTTCACACCTCATCTTCACATAGGCCTCCTTCTTCCTCTTAACAAGAGATTCCACTTCCTTGGTAAACCACGGTTCCCTCGCTCGACGCCTTCCTCCCTGCCTGACCGGTACATACTTATCAAGAACACGCAGTAGCTGATCTTGAACAAGCCGCACTTCTCCAGTGTGCCCAGCACTTGCAGCCTACCTCTCCACCTTATCCCCCCCAAGTCACGTCTAATGGCATCATAATTGCCCTTCCCCCAGCTATAACTCTTGCCCTGCGGTGTATACTTATCCCTTTCCATCATTCACGTAAACGTCACCGAATTGTGGTCACTGTCCCCAAAGTGCTCTCCTACCTCCAAATCCAACACCTGGCCTGGTTCATTACCCAAAACCAAATCCAACGTGGCCTCGCCTCTTGTTGGCCTGTCAACATATTGTGTCAGGAAACCCTCCTGCACACACTGTACAAAAAACGACCCATCTATTGTACTCGAACTATATCTTTTCCAGTCAATATTTGGAAAGTTAAAGTCTCCCATAATAACTACCCTGTTACTTTCGCTCTTATCCAGAATCATCTTCGCCATCCTTTCCTCTACATCCCTCGAACTATTAGGAGGCCTATAAAAAACTCCCAACAGGGTGACCTCTCCTTTCCTGTTTCTAACTGCAGCCCATACTACCTCGGAAGAAGAGTCCCCATCTAGCATCCTCTCCGCCACCGTAATACTGCTCTTGACTAGCAGCGCCACACCTCCCCCTCTTTTGCCTCCTCTGAGCTTACTGAAACACCTAAACCCCGGAACCGGCAACATCCATTCCTGTCCCTGCTCTATCCATGTCTCCGAAATGGCCACAACATCGAAGTCCCAGGTACCAACCCATGCTGCCAGTTCCCCTACCTTGTTTCGTATACTCCTGGCATTGAAGTAGACACACTTCAAACCACCTACCTGAACACTGGCCCCCTCCTGCGACGTCAAATCTGTGCTCCTGACCTCTCTACTCTCATTCTCCCTTACCCTAAAACTACAATCCAGGTTCCCATGCCCCTGCTGCATTAGTTTAAACCCCCCCAAAGAGCACTAACAAATCTCCCCCCCAGGATATTTGTGCCCCTCAGGTTCAGATGTAGACCATCCTGTCTGTAGAGGTCCCACCTTCCCCAGAAAGAGCCCCAGTTATCCAGAAATCTGAATCCCTCCCGCCTGCACCATCCCTGTAGCCACGTGTTTAAATGCTCTCTCTCCCTATTCCTCATCTCACTATCACGTGGCACAGGCAACAACCCAGAGATAACAACTCTGTTTGTTCTAGTTCTGAGCTTCCATCCTAGCTCCCTGAAAGCCTGCCTGACATCCTTGTCCCCTTTCCTACCTATGTCGTTAGTGCCAATGTGGACCACGACTTGGGGCTGCTCCCCCTTCCCTTAAGGACCCAGAAAACACGATCCGAGACATCACGTACCCTTGCACCTGGGAGGCAACATACCAAACGTGAGTCTCTCACGCTCCCACAAAATCTCCTATCTGTGCCCCTGACTATAGAGTCCCCAATTACTAATGCTCTGCTCCTCTCCCCCCTTCCCTTCTGAGCAACAGGGACAGACTCCGTGCCAGAGGCCCGTACCCCATGGCTTACCCCTGGTAAGTCCCCCCCCCACAAGTATCCAAAGCGGTATACTTGTTTCTCAGGGGAACGGCCGCAGGGGATCCCTGCACTGACTGCTTTTTCCCAGTCCCTCTTACAGTTACCCACCTATCTCCAATCTTTGGTGTAACTAATTCCCTGAAGCTGCTATCTTTGACCCCTTCTGCCTCCCGAATGATCCGAAGTTCTTCCAACTCCAGCTCCAGTTCCCTAACTCAGTCTTGGAGGAGCTGGAGATGGCAGCACTTCCTGCAGGTAAAATCAGCAGGGACACTAACTGCATCCCTCACCTCAAACATCCTGCAGGAGGAACATTGCACTCCCTTCCCTGCCATTCCTCTAACTTTCTACCAAGATCTGGCTAACAACTAAATTAAATTTTTTATAAAAAATAATAATAATATAATATAATATGGCACTTACCTCACACCAATGGGTTTTATTATTAGGTTAGAGGAGGAGGGCGGGTGGGAGACACTACACGTGTAGTGTCTCGGGTTTCCTCTCCACCAGAATTTATTGGTGAGGGTCTTCCCAGATGTCCGCGGGTCAACTTCCTGTTCCTGCCTAAAACACTAATTAAACAAAAAAAATTCTCAGCTCCTGCTGAAATTGACTAACCAGCCAGCTCCACTCCTGCCGAAATCGACTGGCCTGTCCCTGCAAAGACAAGTGCTTTTAAAGGACAGACTTACCTCCCAGCAGCCACTTCTGCACTGCTCCCGCTGAAACTGACTCACCAGCTGATTCTCCCGCCGAAATCGACTGGCCTGCCCCTGCAAAGACAAGTGCTTTTAAAGGACAGACTTACCTCCCGGCAGCCACTTCCGCACTGCTCCCGCTGAAACTGACTCACCAGCTGATTCTCCCGCCAAAATCGACTGGCCTGCCCCTGCAAAGACAAGTGCTTTTAAAGGACAGACTTACCTCCCAGCAGCCACTTCCGCACTGCTCCCGCTGAAACTGACTCACCAGCTGATTCTCCCGCCGAAATCGACTTGGCCGGCCCCTGCAAAGACAAGTGCTTTTAAAGGACAGACTTACCTCCCAGCAGCCACTTCCGCACTGCTCCCGCTGAAACTGACTCACCAGCTGATTCTCCCGCCGAAATCGACTGGCCTGCCCCTGCAAAGACAAGTGCTTTTAAAGGACAGACTTACCTCCCAGCAACCACTTCCGCACTGCTCCCGCTGAAACTGACTCACCAGCTGATTCTCCCGCCGAAATCGACTGGCCTGCCCCTGCAAAGACAAGTGCTTTTAAAGGACAGACTTACCTCCCAGCAACCACTTCCGCACTGCTCCCGCTGAAACTGACTCACCAGCTGATTCTCCCGCCGAAATCGACTGGCCTGCCCCTGCAAAGACAAGTGCTTTTAAAGGACAGACTTACCTCCCAGCAGCCACTTCCGCACTGCTCCCGCTGAAACTGACTCACCAGCTGATTCTCCCGCCGAAATCGACTGGCCTGCCCCTGCAAAGACAAGTGCTTTTAAAGGACAGACTTACCTCCCAGCAACCACTTCCGCACTGCTCCCGCTGAAACTGACTCACCAGCTGATTCTCCCGCCGAAATCGACTGGCCTGCCCCTGCAAAGACAAGTGCTTTTAAAGGACAGACTTACCTGCCAGCAGCCACTTCCGCACTGCTCCTGCTGAAACTGACTCACCAGCTGTTCTCCCGCCAAAATCGACTCTTCTCCCGCCGAAATTGACTCAATTTTTTAAAAATTAGCGGTTTTCTCCCGCTCCCTGCGGTTATGGGCGTTCTTTTTTTTAATAATTTTTTTTTTTTTGGATTTTTTAACTAAGTATATTTACCGTTATGTACACAGTATAAGAAATCATACATACATAGATATATAGAAGAGGAGGGCACACCCAAACATACCAGAAAAAAAAGCAATAATAAAATATAATATAAAAAATAAAATAGAATAACTATTCTTATCCTGGGGGGGGCACACAAACACCATCAGTGTTAGGCGGTCCGATGCATGCAACCCATCGGTTGGTTCCTTGATGGCATAGGTGCATAAAGCACCGAGCCAATGTGGCTGGCATGGGTGGGTGCGGCCATGTGGGTCAGGGCAGGGGTTGTACCGTCCCCCTTGGGGGGGGGTGCACGTCACATCTGTTGGGGAGGGGCGCGTCACATCCGTGGGGGGTAGGGGGGTTGGTGCCAGGGGCACAGTGCTGGGTACTCACCCTGGCTGCCCGGAGTAGGTCGTTCAGCTTCTTACAGCACTGCTCTGGGTGTCGCCCCGACGGCGCTCACGGCCTCGCTCACCTCCGTCCACATACGTAGAATGATGTTGCGTGGGATCCTGCGGGCAGGTCCGGGGTACAGAGACCCCTCCTCTGCTCCACGGCGTCCAGGAGTGTGTCGAGGTCGGCATCCCGGATCCTTGGTGCTGCGCGACAGGTGACCATCTTCCCAGTGTTGGTTGTGTGTGGGGGTCGCGTTATTTAATTGCTCCGCGGCATGTATACGACGCCGGTCTGGGGCTGTATACATGCTGGCCCCTTGTGGGCTGCAGAATAGCTGTGCTATGGGGTCTGTTGATGCCGGCGTGAAACGCTGCGGCGTTTACGCCGGCGTCAACACTTTGCCATACTATCGGTGGATCCCGCTCTGGGTGTTCTGTGATGGGTGGTTCACCTCATTACTCCCTTTAATGTTTCCACCAACTACAAATGTAAGTCAATAGTGTGATGTCAGTGACCTGTTTGTCTGGATGGATATTGCTGTAACAATACTATGAAACTGGAATTATCCACAATAAGCCACTAACTTCATCAGCACCCCATCAGAAACCTTAAACACCCATTGTCTCCACAACTGGTGCACTATTTACTACGTACTGATAGTAGTGTTCAAGAAGGCCCACCAGCACCTGCTCAAGGGAATCTCTGGATAAACAGTAAATGCTGGCCTTGCTAGTAACACACATCCTGAGCATGAGTTTTTTTTTCTAAATGTGATTTGGCCATGCAACATTTTGTATTCGGAGTGGTAATGATTTTTAAAAAATCTTTTAATTTCCATTTTCAAAGTTAAGTACATTGCCGTTTGGAGGGGGGGGGGGGTTGCTCTTTGTCCCTCTCATGCTCTCAGTCTTCTTCTCCACCCCCCTC
Source organism: Scyliorhinus torazame (assembly GCF_047496885.1). Classification (NCBI taxonomy): domain Eukaryota; kingdom Metazoa; phylum Chordata; class Chondrichthyes; order Carcharhiniformes; family Scyliorhinidae; genus Scyliorhinus; species Scyliorhinus torazame. The sequence goes on from NC_092712.1 coordinate 245,307,411, forward strand.
CACCCCTGGGTTGTGCGTCCCTGACATTACTCCTTGTCTTCTTTTCTTTTCCTTTTCTAATCCTTCCAGTTTCTCTCTCTATTGGCTGTTGTTGGCCTCAAACAGGTTTTGGAACAGACTGACAAATTGCCCCATGCAGTAAGGAAGCCTTCCTCCGACCCTCGATGGCGTATTTGATCTTCTCCAGGTGGAGAAATTCCGAAAGGTCAGCTAGCCGTCTGCAGTGGTGGGTGGTGCTGCTGATCGCCAACCGAGCAGGATTCTCCGGCGTGCGATTAGGGAAGCGAAAGCTAAGGAGTCGGCCCTCTTCCTCATGTGTAGCTCATCTGATACCCCAAAGATGGCCACATTTGGGCATGGCTTCACCCTCACCCCCAGAACCTTGGGAGTTGCCTTGGAAAAGGCTGTCCAGAACCATGCAAGTTTGGATCATGCCCAGAACATGTGGGTGTGGTTGGCCGGACTCCTCTGGTACCATTCACATTTGTCTTCTACCTCCAGGAAGAACCTGCTCATTCGGGTTCTGGTCAGGTGTGCTCTGTGCACCACTTTGAACTGCATGAGGCGGAGCCTTGCGCAGGAGGAGGTAGAGTTGGCCCTGCTCAGTGCTTGGCTCCAGAGTCCCCACCCCACTTCTGTCTCTAGTTCGTCCTCTCATTTCCATCTGGTCTCATCCAGTGGTGTTTGGGCTCAGTCCAGCAGCTATCCATATATTTTCCCCACAGAATCCCCCTCCTTTACTGTCCGTGTTCATCAGGTCGTCTAAGTGTGGTCTCCGAGCCCAGGTGTACCCGACTGTCTCTTTGCGGAGGAAGTGTTTTATTTGCAGGTGTTCTCATTTCCTGTCCTGTCGGCAATTCCCATTCCTTCATCAGTTCATTCAGTGTCGCTAGTCTGTGGATCCTATGTAAAAGTCCCCTGTCCTGTAAAAACTGAGTGGCAATGATGAAGTTTATACCAATGAATGGGAACCTTATAAGGGAGTTTGAGAAGGTTTCCTTTACTCATTATGTTAGCGTACATAACTCTACCAGTGTAAACTGCTAGTGGAAATAGTCAGAGGCTGATTGATAGATCCAATTCAGGTGGGAGCTATAAAGTAAATGGCAGAACCATCAGGAGTATAGAGAGACACAGTTAGATCTGGGCATGCAGGTATCAATACATACATACATACATAGGAATAGGAGCCGGAGTAGGACATTCAGCCCCTCCATCGTTTTCCCATAGTGACCAAAGGATTCTTCCCCTTGAGGCTATGTGAAATAAATAGGCAAAATGTTTGAATCCTGACACCATTTCTGAAACACAGGTGGGGTTTCTTGGTAGGGGGGGAAACAGCTGGATAACTCAACACACCTGATTAGCTTTTGAATTTACAATCAAAATAATCACATTAAATTCAACATGCAGTATATTTAATAGATATTTCTATTTACTTGGAAATAAAATTAGATATCACTTCAGACTATTGATTGTAGAGATAAGTGAATTATTTCAGGCCTGCTTCATTCAATGCACTGAAATATGTAACCTACTTGTTATTTTATCAGTGCCCTAAATACCACTGTAGTGTTCCAACTGCACAGTCACAAGCAGAACAAAGTCAAATTCTATTAATATTGAATGTGCAGATCTTCAAAGAAGCACCCCCCCCCCCCCCCCTCTCCTCCCTCCTCCATATCATTTATTATTCTCTTTGCATCTGAAACAATAACTGGTAACCATGTAAATTAATAGACTAGAGAACTAAATCTTACCTTGATGTGGGATGCACATAATCCCTGAAACGTACCTGCATCCTTACAGGTCACCAGCTTTCACCTCAACATATTTTCTTTCTTCCCATTTACTGTGATGGATGCGACTTCAGACACAGAGAATGACTCATCACACAGCGTACCATGTTTTTCCACCACCACAAACACTAAATGGCTTTACAAACGCACATTGCCGGCGAAGAAAAATGGCAAATCTTTCAAACAGATGGCAGATTCAGAGGTCTGGAGATGCGCTACTCAGAATGAACTGGTAGAGGGATGATTCCACACCGTATAATGAATCTCCCTAAAAGTTAATTATTTCTTTGAATATTTCCTTGTTTTGTGGAGTATTGTAAAACCGTAAAGGACCAACGTCGATTTTTAAAAAATGACAGACGGCGTAAAGATTGCATCTTTTAGGAATAAATGATTTGGCGGACATTAATCCATCAGTTGTGGAATCGAATTTAAAATGAGAAATGTCTAATAACTGTTAGATGCTGCTGAATGGAAAAATTGAAAGGCGTACCTCACTGCAGGTGCACAATCTGCTCCAAAAGAAAGCATTATCCGACAACCGGTGCAACTCCGGGTTATTCTGCAGCAGGCAAACATGTTGCCGAGCCATGTCACGTGACAGCAGTGACCAATCGCCAAAATCTTGTCCGCAGTGGAACTCTCCAGGGGAAGGTTTCAAAATAGCTCCGGCTTGTTTAAAGACAGACACAATAAGGAGATTTGGCTGTCTGTCCTCAAAGGATGATGTATTTGAGTGCCAGCTGTTTGCTAGCCCGATTTAGGCTAGTACAGTGACAAGGTATAAACCTGCAAAAGATGAGATGTTGGTCTGGGAGACTTATATTGCAACAGAATGCAAATGAGCACTTCCTGTCGCAGCAAGGACAATTCTCTTCTAAAGTCAAACTGACAAGAACCTAATGATGAAGACTAATAACAGAGCAACAGCAAAAGTCTTATTCAGTTGGTACGTTTAAGGAAAATGTTGGATCATTTCATTTTTCGGTGTATTTATGACAGTGCAGTGTTGTGCGGTAAAAAGAGTTGTACCATTGAGAAAGACAAAGAACACGGCTATAGCTCTATCAGAGGTGTTGAATGGCTTGCACAAAGTATGTTACTACAAGGACCAGTCACTGTGATCATGACATTGTGTTAATACATTGATGAGCATTTTGGAAAAAAATTGGAAAAGTCAAACTTGGTCTACTAATTTATACCATTTAAAGTCTGAATAGATTTAAATAATGGATAATGTTTGTATCCTTCCAACCAGGTCCCTCTCTTGCCACAACACTTAAACTACTCTCGCAAAGTTGCAAATGTGACTGCGTCAATACATACATACATACATAGGAATAGGAGCCGGAGTAGGACATTCAGCCCCTCCAGCCTGCTTCTCCATTTGATTACATTATAAAGAACAATACAGCACAGGAACAGGCCCTTCGGCCTCCAAGCCTGTACCGGTCATGATACTAACCTTGGCCAAAACCCTCAGCACTTCCTTGTGTCGTATCCCCTCTATACCCATCCAAAAGATGCCTTTTGAATGCCGTTAATGTATCTGCTTCCACAACCTCCCCTGACAACGTGTTCCAGGCACTCACCACCCTCTGCGTAAAAAAAACCTGCCTCGCACATCTCCTCTACACTTTGCCCCACGGACCTTAAACCTATGCCCCCTGGTGACTGACCCCTCCGCCCTGGGAAAGAGTGCCTGCTCATCCACTCTATCCATGCCCCTCATAATCTTGTCGACCTCTATCAGGTCACCCCTCAACCTCCGTCTTTCTAATGAAAACAGTCCGAGTCTATTCAGCCTCTCCACATAGCTAACACCCTGCAGACCAGGCAACATCTTGGTAAACCTCCTTTGCACCCTCTCCAAAGCTGCCACATACTTCTGGTAGTGTGGTGACCAGAATTGTGCGCAATATTCCAAGTGCGACCTTACCAAGGTTCCATACAACTGCAGCATGACTTGCCAGTTTTTAATACTCTGTGCCCTGTCCAATGAGGGCAAGTATTCCGTATGCTTTCTTGACTACCTTGTCCACTTGTGTTGCCACCTTCAAAGATCTGTGGACCTGCACGCCCAGATCTCTCTGACTTTCTATATTCCTCAGAGTTTTACCATTTACGGTATATTTCCCCTCTATGTTAGACCTACCAAAATGCATTACCTCACACTTGTCTGGATTAAATTCCATTTGCCATTTCTCTGCCCAAGTCTCCAACCTATCTATGTCCTGCTGTATCTTCTGACAATTCTCGCCACTATCTGCCACTCCAACAACGTTAGTGTCATCAACGAACATACTAATCAGACGGGCTACATTTTCCTCCAAATCGTTTATGTACACCACATCAACATAGGCCCAAGCATCGATCCCTGTGGAACACCACTAGTCACAACCTTCCATTCAGAAAAACAGCCTTCTACTGCTACCCTTTGCCTTCAGTGTCCGAGCCTGTTCTGTATCCATCTTACCACCTCACCTCTGATCCCTGTGACTTCACCTTTTGTACCAGTCTGCCATGAGGCACCTTGTCAAAGGCTTTACTGAAGTCCACGTAAATAACATCCACTGCCCTCTCCTCATCAATCATCTTTGTCACCTCCTCAAAAAACTTGATCAAGTTAGTGAGGCACGACCTCCCCTTCACAAAATCATGCTGTCTATCGCTTATGAGTCCATTTGTTTCCAAATGGTATAAATCCTGTCCCTGAGAATTCTCTCCAATAATTTACCTACTACGGACATGAGGCTCACCGGCCTATAGTTTCCAAGATTATCCCTGCTACCTTTCTTAAACAGCGATACCACATTAGCTATTCTCCAGTCCTCTGGGATCTCACCTGTAGCTAATGAGCATACAAAGATGTCAGTCAAGGCCCCAGCAAATTCCTCCCTTGCTTTCCTCAGTATTCTGGAATAAATCCCATCCGGCTCAGGAGACATATCTACCTTAATATCTTTTAAAAGATCAATACCTCCTCCTTTTCGATGTTAACATGATCCAGACTGTCCATACACCCTACCCAAGAATCAACTTCCACAAAGTTGATGATGTCTCATCTGATTATCACCTCAAGTCTACTTTCCTGTCTCCCCCCAGATCCTATGACTCACTTGTCGATCAAGAATTGATGTAACTCTGCCTGAAAAATATCCAATGATCCCCCCTCCAGTGCTCTCTGGAGAGGAACATTCCACAGGTTAACAACCCTCATTAAAAAATATTTTAATCTCTGTCTAAAAACCCCTACTTTTAAACTGTGTCCCCTAGTTCTGGTCTTCCATTAAGATAAACTTCCTGTCAAGTCCCGTCAGGATCTCGTATGTTTCTTATATCTTGTATTATGCCAAATGCATAATTAGCCTTTTCTTGACTTACCTTCAGCATTTCAAATCGTTCAGCATGGCATCCTCCTTTAATGTCTTTATTTTTGTCGAGCTGGGAGCACTGCACTCTCCTGGTTCCATTCAGCCAACTACTTGCGTTTCACACATTAAAACATTCCAGAGAACATCAGAGGAATGGTATGAAGCAAAATTTGACACCAACCAACATAAGGTTTGGCCAAAGGATATCCTCAAGGAGGAAAGTGAGGTGAAGACGACTCCATCCTTGGTAGTGTCAGACTAATACCAAAATACTTAGGCTGCAGAGAAAAATTAAACAGGAGCTTTATTGGAAAACATCTGCAGTGGCTTACACCTTTCATGATGGGGTATGAGAGATCCAAACCATGCAATCTTGTATGACTTGAATGATGTACACAGTACATATTAGCATATTCAACAATTAACATAGATTAACATAGAATTTACAGTGCAGAATTAACATCACATTAACAACCCAATATATAATACAACATACTAAACAGAGTCACAGGGAAGGGATTTATAGAGCCTGGACATGTGAAGACATTGCCACAAGTTAAAATCAGGAACTGTTGAGAGACCACAATTAGTGAAACACAAATATCTCAGAGGATTGAGGGGCTGGAGAGAACTGTCAGGCCACAATCAGTAAAGATAGGCAACAACACCTCCTCCATGATCATCCTCAACACCGGTGCACCACAAGGCTGTGTCCTCAGCCCCCCTATATTCCTTATACACCTATGAATGTGTGGCCAAATTCTCCTCCAACTTGATTTTCAAATTTGCTGATGACACCACCGTAGTGGGTCGTATTTCAAACAATGACGAGACAGAGTACAGGAATGAGTTAGAGAATCTGGTGAACTGGTGCGACGACAATAATCTCTCCCTCAATGTCAACAAAATGAAGGAGATTGTCATCGACTTAAGGAAGCGTAGTGGAGAACATGCCCCTGTCTACATCAATGGGAACGAAGTAGAAAGGGTCGAGAGCTTCAAGTTTTTAGATGTACAGATCACCAACAGCCTGTCCTGGTCCCCCCATGCCGGCACTATAGTTAAGAAAGCCCACCAACGACTCTACTTTCTCAGAAGACTAAGGAAATTTGGCATGTCAGCTACGACCCTCACCAACTTCTACAGCTGCACCGTAGAAAGCATTCTTTCTGGTTGTATCACAGCTTGGTATGGAGCCTGCTCTTTCCAAGACCGCAGGAAACTACAAAAGGTCGTGAATGTAGCACAGTCCATCACTCAAACCAGCCTCCCATCCATTGACTCTGTCTATAATTCCCGCTGTCTCAGAAAGGCAGCCAGCATAATTAAGGACCCCACGCACCCCGGACATACACTCTTCCACTTTCTTCCGTCAGGAAAAAATACCGAAGTTTGAGGTCACGTACCAACTCAAGACCAGCTTCTTCCCTACTGCCATCAAACTTTTGAATGGACCCACCTCGTATTAAGTTGATCTTTTCTCTACACCTTGCTATAACTGTAACATATCTTGCAGTCTCTCCTTCCTTCCCTATGTACGGTATGCATTGTTTGTATAGCATGCAAGAAACAATACTTTTTACTGTATACTAATACATGTGACAATAATAAATCAAATCAAATCAAAATGTAGAGATGGGGATGATGAGGCCATGAAAGGACTGGAGAACAAGGATGAGAATTTTAAAATCAAGGTACTGCTTGACAGGGAGCCAGCTCAGGTCAGCCAATATGGACCTTGAACTGATTAAGGACATGGGCAGCAGAATATTGGATGACTTCAGTTTTGCAAAGTTAGGCTTCAGTTAGGCTGGCGGGGTGCATTGAAATAGTCAAGTCTTTAAGAGACTTTGGTGTCGAGGTACAAGGAACACACAAAGTAAGCATGCTGGAACAACAAGCAGGAAGGCAAATGGCATATTGGCTTTTATTGCAAGGGGCTTGAATACAAGAGTGAAGAAGTTTTGTTACAATCGTGGACTGCTTTGATCATCATATATCAGGAAAGATATTCTTGTCCTGGGGATGGTACAGCGAAGGTTCAACCCAGAAATCATTGGCCTGAATTGTAAGGTTGAGTAGAATGGGCCTATATTCATTGAAGTTTCAAGGTGATCTCATTGAAACTTAAAATAATCTAAGGGGTTGTTTCCCCTAGCTAGAGAGTCCAAATAGTTGAAAGAAAGAGGAGTAAAGGTGCAGGAAAATTACAGAGATGTTCAAGAACTATATTGGAGGCTTTTAATTTCTCAAATATTGATTGGGATATCATTAGATTAAAGAGTAAGGGGGGAGAAATTTCTTTTTTGATAAACAATTTTATTGAGGCATTTTGGCTTGGTAAACAACAACAATACAAAACAGTGTGCAAAGAACAATCAACAGTGCAAAAACCAGCTCCCCTCCTACAAGGACCCGCCTAACTAACCCCATAATCTACGTTGCCCTACCCCCCCTCCCCCAGCTGACAATTAATTTTCCGCGAAGAAGTCGATAAATGGTTGCCAGCTCAGGGCGAACACTGACAGAGCGGATTTAATTTTCTCCAGACCGAGAAAGCTCGCCATATCCGATAGCCAGGCCTACGTCTTCGGGGGCTTTGAGTCGTTCCATGCCAGCAGAATTCGTCGCCGGGCTACCAGGGAAGCAAAGGCCAAAATGCCAGCCTCTCTCTCCTCCTGGACTCCCGGGTCCCACGAAACCCCAAAAATTGCCACCTCTGGACTCATCACCATCCTTGTTTTCAGTACCCGGGACATAACGTCCGCAAATCCCTGCCAGTACCCCCTGAGTTTTGAACATGCCCAGAACATGTGAACATGGTTCGCTGGTCCACCCGCACATCTGGCGCACCTGTCCTCCAATCCAAAAAATTTACTCATCCGGGCCACTGTCATGTGGACGAGATTGAATTGAATCAGGCTGGGCCTAGCGCATGTTGTGGTCGCGTTTACCTGACTCAATGCCTCCACCCATAAGCTCTCTTCTATCTCGCCTCCGAGCTCCTCTTCCCACTTAAGCTTCAGCTCCTTGGTCTGCGTCTCCTCTTGAGTTCTTTGTATATATCTGAGACCCTCCTCTCCCCCACCCATCCACTGGACACTACCCTGTCCTGGATCCCCCTAAGTGGCAGGCGTGGGAAGGATGGAAACTGCGTAGGTACCTGCAAGTACCTGAAATCATTCCCTCTCGCCAGCCCAAATTTCTCCTCTAACGCCCTCATGCTCGGGAAGCTCCCCCATCCTCTCAATCCCAGCCCTCCGTCATGTTCGGAACCCCCGTCCATATTCCCCGGGGCAAATCTATGATTGTTGCAAATTGGGGACCAAACTGATGCTCTCACATCCCCGACATGCCTTCTCCATTGGCCCCAAATCCGCAAGGTCGCCACCACTATAGGGCTGGTGGAGTACCATGCCAGCGGGAGCGGCAGGTTAACCAGGGTCGCCAGACTAGTGCCCCTGCACGAAGCGGCCTCCAACCGCCCCCAAACCGACTCCATCCATTTCCTTATCATAGCTATGTTGGCCGCCCAGTAGTAGTTACCAAAGTTTGGCAGCGCCAGTCCCCCTTCCCCTCAGTTCCTCTCAAGCATCAATCTCCTCACCCTTTCCGCCCACACAAATCCCATAATCATTTTATTGACCTTCTTAAAAAAGGACCGCAGAATGAAAATGGGGAGACACTGGAATACGAACAGGAATCTCGGGAGGATCGTCATTTTAACCATCACTCTCCCCGCTAGTGTCAGTGGGAGCACATCCCACCTCCGGAACTCGATCCTCATTTGCTCCACCAACTGAGATAAGTTCAACTTGTGCAACCGGCCCCAGTCCCGTGCCACCTGTATCTCAAAGTATCTAAAATTGTCCCCTACTAACCTAAACGGCAGCCCCCTCAGCCGACCCTCCTGGCCCCTCGTCTGGACTGCAAGCAACTCACTTTTTGCCATGTTCAGTTTATACCCTAGAACCAGCCGAATTCCCTCAGGATTCCCATGATTTCATCCATCCCAGTCCGTGATGTATAAGAGCAGGTCGTCGGCATACAAGAAAACTGTGTTTCACCCTCCTCCCCCCCCCCGTACCAGCCCCTTCCAACCCCTACAAGCTCTCAGGGCAATTGGCAGCAGGTCTATTGCTAGCGCAAACAGCAGTGGGGAGAGGGGGCACCCCTGCCTTGTCCCTTGGTACAGTTTAAAATAGTCAGACGTCGTCCTATTCGTCCTTACACTAGCCTCCGGAGCCTGGTACAACAGCCTGACCCAGTCGATAAAGCCCTCCCCGAACCCAAATCGTCCCAGCACCTCCCATCGACAGTCCCACTCAACCCGGTCGAAAGCCTTCCATGCATACATTGCCACAACTACCTCTATCTCCCTACTCTCCAGGGACATCATGATCACATTCAGCAGCCTTCTTACGTTGGCCACCAACTGCGTGCCCTTGACGGACCTGGTTTTGTTCTTCCATAATAACGTCCGGCACACAGTCCTCAGTCCTAGCAGCCAAGAGCTTGGCCAGTATTTTTGCATCGACATTGAGCAGAGAGATCGGCCTATAGGACTCACATGCCTGTGACATCGTCGGGGGTAGAACCCCTCTGTCTCTTGCCTCATTAAAAACCCTAACCAGCCCCGGCCCCACTATCTCAGAGAACTTTCTATAGAACTCCACCGGATACCCATCCAGCCCTGGGGCTTTACCCAATTGCATGACCCTCAAGCCCACCAATATTTCTTTGGTCCTAATCGGGGCCCCCAGCCCGTCTACCAACCCCCTACCCACTTTTGGGAAGGTCAGTCCATCCAGAAAGCGCCTCATCCCCTCGGGCCCCGGAGGGGGTTCCGAGGTGTAAAGCTTACTATCGAACTCCCTGAGCACCTTGTTCAGCCCTGCCAGTTCTCCTACCAAGTTTTCCCTCCCGTCGATTACCGTCCCTATTTTCCTGATCACCTCCCTCTTCCTCAGTTGCTGTGCCAGCATTCTACTGTCCTTCTCCCCATGCTCATAAATTGCGCCCCTCGCCTTCCTAAGCTGCTCCACAGCCTTACCTGTGGACAACACCTCGAACTCAGTCTGTCGCCTTCATCATTCCCTTAAAAGCTCTACCCTCGAGGTCTCCGCATATTTCCTATCTGTCTGTATAATCTCCTTCACCAGTCGGTCTGTTTCTGCCCTGTCTGTCCTGTACCTATGCGCTCTAATCGAGATCAGCTCCCCTCTCACCACTGCCTTCAGCACCTCCCAGAGCACCGCACTGAGACTTCCCCTGTGTCATTGATCTGCAGGTAGTTTTGCATACATTTCCTCACCCTCTCACACACCGCCTCATCCGCCAACAGACAGACATCTAGCCTCCATTGAGGGCGCTGAAAGCTTTCCTTACAGACCTGCAGATCAACCCAATGTGGAGCATGGTCCGAAATAGCGATCGCCGAATATTCTATGTCTGTCACCCCCACCAGCAAATCCCTGCTCATGATGAAAAAATCAACTTGGGAATACATCTTATGAACATGTGAATAGAACGAAAACTCCTTCCCCGTCGGCCGACTAGCCCTTCATGGGGCAGCCCCCCCCCCCTCATTTGCCCCATGAACCCCCTCAGTTCCTTTGCCATTGCCTGCACCTTACCCGTTTTTGAACACCACATGTCCAGGCCGGAGTCAAGGACTGTGTTAAAATCACCTCCCATAATCAGCCTGTGCGAGTCCAGGTCATGTATCTTCCCCAGCAGCCTCTTAACAAAATCCACATCACCCAATTTGGGGCATATACATTGACCAAAACTACCCTCATCCCCTCGAGCTTGCCACTCACCATGACAAATCTGCCTCCCCCATCTGAAATTGTGCAACCCACCTCGAATTGCACCCGTTTATTAACCAAAATCGCGACCCCCCTGGTTTTAGTGTCCAGCCCCGAGTGCAAGACCTGGCTAATCCAGCCCTTCCTTAATCTGACCTGGTCAGCTACTTTCAGATGAGTCTCCTGAAGCATTATTATGTCCGCGTTCAGCGCCCTTAGATGCGCGAACACACGTGCCCTCTCTACCGGCCCGTTTAACCCTCTTAACGTTCCAGGTGATCAGCCTGGTTGGGGGGCACCATGCCCCCCCCTCGTCGATCAGCCATCTCCTTTCTTGGGGTCGCCCCTAGCCCCTGTGTCGCCTCCTGGCAGCCCCCACCTCCGACCTCCTCCATGTTACTAAACCTAAGTCCCTCCCTCGTCAGCAGATCAACTACACCCCTCCCCCCTCCCCCTCGCAACACCACCCTGTAACCTAACCCCTGCCATAAAGTGGCTATGTACACACCCCCCCACCTGGCTTCCGTAGACCAGCTCACCCAGCTAGCCTGGTGACTCTTGACTCCGGCGCCAACAAGTCTCCCACCTATTGTTCCCTTGACCCATCCCCCCCACCCATCGACACCACTTCCCCAAACCAGCCATCCTCGAGCAATTGCTCTGAAAAAAAAAACAAGGAACAAAGAAAACCCCGACATGAGTGCAAATCAAGTAATACAAAATACGTAATAGGCACATCCAACCACCCCGATCAGAACACAAAAAGCCCCCAGCACCATATACCTTAACTGCCCTCTTTTCCAATGAAAACTCGAATACAGAAGGAAAAAAACAAGACACAAGAAAAACATGTAAACATCGCTTAGTAACTTTTTAACTTCAGTCCAAAGGTCCTCAGTTCGGCACCAGCCCTTCTCTCTTGGCGAAGTCCATCGCGTCCTCGGGCTCCTCAAAGTAATGGTGCCATCCCTCATGCATGACCCAGAGGCATGCCGGGTATAGCAGCCCAAACTTCACCTGCTTCTTAAACAAAATCTCTTTGACTTGCCTGTAGCCTGCCCTTCTTCTGGCCACCTCCACGCTCAGGTCCTGGTAGATGCACAAGACACGATAGTTCCAATTACAACTCTGCGTGCGCTTGGCCCACTGTAGCACCCGCTCCTTGCCCAGGAACCTGTGGAACCTGACCACCATCGCTCGCAGGGGGGAGGGGGGGGGGCACTCGCGGGTGCCTCGCCAGCGCTCTGTGCGCCCTGTCCACCTCCAACGGGCGAGGGAAGACATCATTCCCCTAACAGCTTCTGGAACATGTCTGCCACATACGCCACGGCATCCTCTCCCTCAGCCGTCTCCGGGAGACCAACGATTCTCAAATTCTGCTGATGGGACCTATTTTCGAGGTCCTCCACCTTTTTCAGAGGCCTTTTTTGTTGGTCTTTCAGCCTCCCCATCTCAACCTCCACCACCATTTGGTGATCCTCCTACTCCTCCAGTGCCTTCTCCAGCTTCTGGATCGTCCGATCCTGGGCATCCAGCCTGTGCTCCAGGCGTTCGATTGATTTCTTGATCGGGTCTAAACTATCCCGTTTCAACGCGGTGAAGCCCTCTAGGATGACCTTCAGCAGATGCTCCATTGTTGGCTGGGATGTCTGCACCGGGGTCCGGGCATCGGCCATATTGTCCTCAGCAGCAGCTTCTAAACTGCCCTTGTTTGCCCACTTCTTCAACTGTTTACGATTCTTTCTGCTTCTTAATTCCATACACCTATATCTGGAGTCAGTGCCTGAGTGCCTATGCCTTCAGGTCCAGCGCTCAAAAGAACCAAAAAGTCGGGGGAAAAGGTCCAAAAGTCCGACTGGAGCGAGAGCCACCAAATGTGTGACTTACTCCATAGCCACCACCGGAAGCCGGGGAGAAATTTCTTTAACGTGTTCAAGAAAACGTCCTTGACCAGTGTGTTCTCAGACCAACTAGGAAGGAGGAGTAGCTGGATTTAGGAATGGGGTGGTGGGGCAATCTGGTAAGAATAGTCATTATATTATAAGGTTTAAAATAGTAACAGAGGAGAGCAAGACGCAATTCAAAGTAGAACTTCTAAATTGAATAATAGACTAATGTCAGTGGGATGAGTCAAGATCTGGCCAGGATAAAATGGAATCTAAGACTGGATAACTGTAACAGAACAAGAGATGATCCTTGAGGAAGGGATGCTTCCAGTACAAGCTAGGTAGATTCCAACAAGGGCGAAAGGTAGGGTAATCAAAACCACAACTCCTTGCATGACAATGGAGGTAGAATATATGATGAAACAAAATGAGTATGGTTCATGTCAAATGTCTTCTCAAGCAAGAACTGGGCAACATAAAATAAGTTGAGAGGTGCAGTGAAGAGGGAAAGTAAGATTCAAAAAGAGAGAATATGTTGAACAGTTATGTGTTAACATAAAATGGAACCCAAACATTTTCTACATGAATGAATAATAAATGTATAGCAAGGGGCAGGTAGGACACATTAGGGACAAAAAGGGTGATATACTTCTGTATACATTGTATCAGTATTTACTTAGCAAGAGGAGGCTGACAAAGTATGACAGAGCTCATGGATTAAATATAAATTGATAGGCAGGATGTACTAGAAAGGCTGGCTATGTTGAGAGCAGATAGATCACCTGGACGGATGGCTTGCATCCCAAGTTGCTAAAGGAATTGGGAGTGGAGATAGTGAATAGAGGCTTGCAATATTCTTGCAATCTTCCGTAAAAGGGGGACAGTTCCAGAGATTTGGAGAGTAACAAATGTGACACCTTGGTTCAAGAAAGGGTGTAAGGTCGGTGAATTTTAAGTTGATGAGTATTATGTTTGTTGGTAATCTTCAAGTTTTTGCTCTGTCTCTGAACTTCCAAGGTTTTGACACAGCGACAGTGAAGGAACGGCGATATATTTCCAAGTCAGGATGGTGAGTGACTTGAAGGGGAACTTCTTCCAGGTGGCGGTGTTCCCATGTATCTGCTACCCTTGTCCTTCGAGATGTTAATGGTCATAGGTTTGGAAGATTTGCACTTTAGAGCTGAATTTGTGTGCATTAGAGTGTTAAAGTGAGAGTTTGGTGACTGAGGGAGTTAGGTGAGTAGGGAGCAAGCTGCTCCTTTCATTTCATTTCCTACATTTCCTCAAAGAGTGTGAAGGGAGCCGGGAGTTTACAGAGAGTGCAACTGACTGGGAGTAGAGTCGGAGGGCGGAGTTCCAGTTGGTTCACAGGGCAGCTACTTTCTGGAAGGCAAAAGTTGTTTTTTTTTGTTGTTTTTTAAAAATTATTTTAGTATTTGCTTTGTTTTTTGGGGGCAGCAAGCTATCTTTGTATCATTTAGCAGAATCACCAATTTTAGAAGGTTCACTTGGGAGAGTAGTAGCAGTATATATATTTTTAACGGCCGAACGAGTGTTTCTTTTTTTTACCCTTTTAAATCTCTTCGGGAGTTCTGATCAGAGGGGATGGAGGCTAGGGCAGTTGCATGATCCTCCTGTAGGATGTGGGTGGTGAGGGACACCACCGGTGTCCCCGCTGAATACACCTGCGGGAAGTGCACCCAACTCCAGCTCCTCGGAGACTGCGTTGGGGAACTGGAGCTGGAGCTGGATGAACTTCGGATCATCCGGGAGGCAGAGGGGTTGATAGAGAAGAGTTACAGGAGGTAGCCACACCCAAGGTGCAGGACAAGAGTAGCTGGGTTACAGTCAGGGGAAGGAAAAGGAATGGGCAGACAGTGCAGGGATCCCTTGTGGCTGTTCCCCTTCAAAACAAGTATACCGCTTTGGATGCTGTTGGGAGGGATGACCCACCGGGAGAAGGCCCTAGCGGCCAGGTCTCTGGCACTGAGCCTGGCTCTGTGGCTCAGAAGGGAAGGGGGAGAATAGAAAAGCAATAGTGATAGGAGACTCAATGGTTACGGGAACAGATCGGAGATTCTGTGGTCGCGAACGAGACTCCCGGAAGGTATGTTGCCTCCCGGGTGCCAGGACCAGGGATGTCTCGCATCGGGTCTACAGGATTCTTAAGGGGGAGGGAGAGCAACCAGAAGCTGTGGTGCACATAGGCACCAACGACATAGCTAAGAAAAGGGATGAGGATCTATAAAGTGATTTTAGGGAATTAGGTTGGAAGCTAAAGAGGACAAGCAGAGTAGTGATCTCAGGATTGCTACCGGTGCCACGTGCAAGTGAGGCAAGGAACAGAGAGCGAGTGCAGCTGAACATGTGGCTACAGGGCTGGTGCAGGAGGGAAGGCTTCAGATATGTAGATCACTGGGATATCTTCTGGGGACCTGTACATGAAGGACGGATTTCACCTAAACTGGAGGGGCACCATTATCCTGGGTGGGAGGCTTGCTAGAGCTCTTTGGGAGGGTTTAAACAAGTTTGGCAGGGGGATGGGAACCAGAGCTATGGAGCAGAGGACAGAGCAGCTGTTGAACAGGTAGAAATAGATTGCAGCGAGTCTGTGAGGGAAGATAGACAGTTGATAGGGCAAAGTTGCACTCAGTGGAATGGGTTAAACTGTCTGTTTCAATGCAAGGAGTGTCAAGAATGAGGGAGATGAACTTAGAGCATGGATCAGTACTTGGAACTACGATGTTGTGGCCATTACGGAGACATGGATTTCACAGGGGCTGGAATGGTTGTTAGATGTTCCAGGGTTTAGATGTTGTCAGAAGAATAAGGAGGGAGGGAAAAGAGGAGGGGGGAATGGCACTGTTAATTAGGGAGTGCATCACAGCTACAGAAAAGGAGGTAGTTGAGGAGGGTTTGTCTACTCAGTCATGTAGCCATGTAAAATGGCTGACTCCCGATTAGAATGGTCAAACCCCGATTTAAAATGGCGAACGGAAGAGGCTGATGGGAAAAATCAGCCAACAGGACTCAAACGGACAGCTGCAGGTAAAACAGTGTTCGCCTCTGGGGAAGTCAGTCCAGACCGATACCTGCAGCCATCAACATCACAACAACCCAGCCATCTGCATATTAAGCAGCCATCCCCGGGAACAATTGCTACAAATTAGCAACTCAAAGCCGACCCAGACCTTTCGGCGCCAGCAGGGGCTGACACAAAGAAAGGTAAACGACCACCCCTCGATCAAGGAATCGCTCCAGTATTGGAGCATATCGAACCAAGTGATTGGGACCAAGTCCAATCACTTGGAACCAGGTACAAGGTCCGCCCCAAGAGGCGGGAAGCCCCGGGGACTATAAGAATAGGGGCCAAGTTCAAATCGACCCTTCTCTTCCTGCTCGCAACCTTCAAGACCCTTCTACAAGAAACTGTAAGATTTACTCCAGCGATCGCTACCAGATAGGCGCTCCTGACTATCGACTTGTACCAGCTTTTGAATACCGCAGGCTCAGAACCAATTTGAAAGACCATTTGTTTCCCTGACCTGGTGGGCCATTTCCAAAGTTAAGTATTGGCCTTTAGTGGTAGGTCGTAGACTAGAAGTAGAATTATTGTATAAGTATTAATTGCTGTATATAATAAATGAGCGTTGATTTAACTCTTACTAAGCGGTGTGTTGCATTATTAATCATTACTTGGACTTGAACCACGTGGCGGTATCAGAAAGATACCTGGCGACTCATGAGCAAAGATGACAGAATAAGAATAAAGTAAACTAAGGCTAAAACGCGCAACAGTCAGTATGGGTGGAAGTCAGAAACAAGAAAGGAGCAGTCACTTTATTGGGGGGTTTCTATAGACCTCCCAATAGCAGCAGAGAGATGAAGGAACAGATTGGGCGGCAGATCTTGGAAAGGTGCAGAAAACAGAGTTGTTGTCATGGGTGACTTCAACTTCCCTAATATTGACTGTAACCTCCTAACTGCAAATGGTTTGAATGGTGCAGGTTTTGTCAGGTGTGTACAGGAAGGATTCCTGACTCAAGATGTAGATAGGCCGACTAGGGGGAGGCCATATTGGACTTGATGCTCGGCAGCGAACCAGGCCAGGTGTCAGATGTCGAGGTGGGAGAGCATTTTGGTGACAGTGACCACATTCCTTGCCCTTTACCATAGACATGGAGGCGGATAGGAACAGACTGTATGGAAAGGTATTTAATTGGGGGAGGGGAAATTATGCTGCTATTAGACAGGAGCTGAGGAGCATAAAGTGGGAACAATTGTTCTTGGGGAAATGCACAACAGTAATGTGGGGGTTGTTTAAGGAGCACTTGCTGCGAGTGCTGGATAGTTTTGTCCCACTGAGACGAGGAAGGAATGGTAATGTGAAGGAGTCTTGGATGATAAGAGAAGTGGAGCTTCTAGTCAAGAGGAAGAAGGAAGCTTGCGTAAGGTTGAGGAAGCAAGGATCTGGCACGATTCCAGACGG
This sequence comes from Scyliorhinus torazame, assembly GCF_047496885.1. Classification (NCBI taxonomy): domain Eukaryota; kingdom Metazoa; phylum Chordata; class Chondrichthyes; order Carcharhiniformes; family Scyliorhinidae; genus Scyliorhinus; species Scyliorhinus torazame. The sequence goes on from NC_092712.1 coordinate 245,324,769, forward strand.
TTAACAGGTAGACAGGAAGGAACTCAAAAATGGACTCAGGAGAGCTAGAAGGGGACATGAAAAGCCCTGGCGGGAAGTATTAGGGAAAACCCCAAGCCATTCTACACTTATGTGAGAAATAAGAGGATGATCAGAGTGAGAGTAGGGCTGATCAGGGACAGTGGAGGGAACTTGTGCCCAGAGTCTGAAGAGATGGGTGAGGCCCTAAATGAATATTTTGCTTCAGTATTCACTAGAGAGAGGGACCTTGTTGCTCATGAGAATAGTGTGAACCAGGTTAATAGACTCAAACAGGTTGATATTAAGAAGGAGGATGTGCTGGAAATTTTGAAAAGCATCAGGATAGATAAGTCCCCTGGGCCTGATGGGATATACCCAAGGTTACTACGGGAAGCGAGAGAGGAGATTGCTGCACCGTTGGCGATGATCTTTGTGTCCTCACTCTCCACTGGAGTAGTACCAGATGATTGGAGGGAGGCGAGTGTTGTTCCCCTGTTCAAGAAAGGGAATAGGGAAATCCCTGGGAATTACAGACTCATCAGTCTAACGTCTGTGGTAAGAAAAATATTGGAAACAATTCTGAGAGATACGATTTATGATTATTTAGAAAAACATAGTTTGATTAAAGATCGTCAGCATGGCTTTGTGAGGGCAGGTCATGCTTCACAAGCCTCATTAAATTCTTTGAGGATGCGACGAGACACATTTATGAAGGTTGGGCAGTGGAAGTGGTGTATATGGATTTCAGTAAGGCATTTGATAAGGTTCCCCATGGTAGGCTCATTCAGAAAGTTAGGGGGCATGGGATACAGGGAAATTTGGCTGTCTGGATACAGAATTGGCTGGCCAAAAGAAGACAGCGAGTAGTAGTGGATGGAAAGTATTCTGCCTGGAGGTCGATGACCAGTGGTGTCCCACAGGGATCTGTTCTGGGACCTCTGCTCTGTGTGGTTTTATAAATGACTTGGATGAGGAAGTGGAAGGATGGTTTAGTAAGTTTGCCGATGAAACAATGGTTGGGGGAGTTGTAGATAGTGTTGAGTGCTGTTGCAGGTTACAACAGGACATTGACAGGATGCAGAGCTGGGCTGAGAAGTGGCAGATGGAGTTCAACCAAGATAAATGTGAAGTGATTCATTTTGGAAGGTCGAAAATGAATGCTGAATACAGGGTTAACGGCAGGATTCTTGGAAGTGTGGAGGAACAGAGGGATCTTGGGGTCCATGTACATAGATCCCTCAAAGTTGCCACACAGGTAGATTGGGTTGTTAAGAAGGCGGATGGTGTGTTGGCTTTCATTAACAGGGGGATTGAGTTTAAGAGCCAATAGGTTTTGCTGCAGCTTTATAAAACCCTAGTTAGACCACACTTGGAATATTGTGTCCAGTTCTGGTTGCCTCATTATAGAAAGGATGTGGATGCTTTGGAGAGGGTACAGAGGCGATTTACCAGGATGCTGCCCAGAATGGAGGGCATGTCTTATGAAGAATGATTGGGTGAGCTAGGGCTTTTCTCACTGGAGCAAAGAAGGAAGGGAGGTCACTTGATAGAGGTGTACAAGGTGATGAGAGGCATGGATAGAGTGGATAGCCAGAGACTTTTCCCCAGGGTGGAAATGGCTGTCATGAGGGGGACATCATTTTATGGTGATTGGAGGAAGGTATAGGGGAGATGTCAGAGGTAGGTTCTTTACACAGAGTGGTGGGTGCGTGGAATGCACTGCCAGCGGATGTGTTGGAATCTGAGTCATTAGGGACATTTAAGCGACTCTTGGACAGGCACATGGGCAGCAGTAAATCGAAGGGGTGTAGATTAGGTTGACCTTAGATTAGGCTAAATGGTCGGCATAACATCATGGGCCGAAGGGCCTGTACTGTGCTGTACTGTTCTATGTTCTATGTTCTGCCGAAAGAGACTTGGTGAGTTCCTGCAGTACATCACACACTGCTGCTACTGTGTATCAGTGGTGAATGTTTGTGGGAGGGGTGCCGATAAAGCAGTGTGCTTTGTTCTGGATGGTATTGAGCTTCTTGAGTGTGTTGGAGCTGCACTCATCCAGGCGAGTGGGGAGTATTACATCACACCCCTGACTTGTGTTTTGTAAGTGGTGGACAGGCTTTGGGGAGTGAGGAGGTGAGTAACTCGCCCCAGAAATCCTAATCTCTGACCTGCTCTTGTGCCTACAGTCTTTATATGGCTCGTCCAATTCAGTTTCTGGTCAATGGCAACCTCCAGGATGTAGACAGTGGGGGATTCAGTGATGGTAATGCCATTGAATGTCAAGGGACCATGGTTTGATTCTCTCTTATTGCCTGCCACTTGCGTGGCGTAAATGTTACTAAATCTGCAGAGCCTATCAGCAAGCAGTGCAGACCAACATCAGGCTCTGATTGGTGGACTCCCCTTTAGAGTGGGAAAAGAGTTGAGAGGTGGTGGAGACTTAGAGAAGTTCAGACACGGATCTCCTGAATTGGTGGAAAGTTTCTGAACTTCCATTGAGTAAAGTTGCAAAGTAGCAGCCAGATTTCAGGCATTCGGTCTGGTGGACAGCTTGAGGCAAAAGTAAAGTCACCGAACTAACATCGGGTTGCAAGCCTGTGAAACCTTCAGCGAGGTGAGGAGTGGCTGACCAACAGCTGTCAAGGGGGGTAGCGGGTCAACTCTCGACCTCCAGACTAGGGCTGAGGATGGCGGATGGGCAATCAACCAAAAATAACAGAGGCCACCAAGCTAGAGAGTCAGCAGCAACAGCTAGCCAGAAGTACACACGGTTCTCGGGGCTTGCAGCTCGAGACCCGGCCACCTGAACGAGAGCTGAGAGGTGAGCAGAGCAGCAAATGGGAGGTGTGAAGAAGGCCAAGCAAGCGCCGGCGTCGTGTCTTGGGGAATTGGGGAACAACGGCCAGCGGCAGCAGAGCGACTCGACCAGAGCCAGAGGCCAGCCAGGTAGGGTTGAGTGTGAAAGGGCTGGGCAGCAACTCATATCTTCTTCTTGTCGTTTTTGCATGTTCAATTTCCTGTAATTTCTCTAACTGATCGATTGCGGTGTCTTTTATGATACCTGGTTTGCCTTGCCTTGTGGATGGAGCTCAATGCCTTGGGGGGGTGGCTTGTCGTCATTGGGACCAGGGCTCAACGCGGTTGGGAGAGGCCACCATGTCACAAAGGGGAGGGGTGTGACGTGGAGCCCCTGCAAAGAGGGAGAGTGTGGGGCCCACAAAAGTGTAAGTCCACCGTTGCCCGGCAGGATATTATAATGATGCCTAAGTAAATGACCCATCGCGTTCACTGGTGGGAGACACGCTGTGACAGGGCCGTAAAATCCTGGTCAATAGTTTAAACCGGTATTGTGGAGAATTCCATGGATTAGCAACCCTCGGAGAGAGATAAAATTATCTTAATCTCCGTCTAAAAACCCTTATTTTTAAACTGTGTTCACCAATTCTAGTCTAAGAATTGTAATAAATATAGAGCATAATTTGTTAATAGTATGGATAATCATTGATATTTTTAAACTAGGAAGTTAAGCAATTAAATCAACCACAAACAGAGATGGCAGGGTAGGTGATGAATTGCAGCCATAGTATGTGGGAGTTGCTGGAAATCTGTGATCCACGGCAACCTCATCTGCATCAAGTGTCTGCAGCTTGAGGAACTTCGACTCAGAGTTGGTGAGCTGGAATCCGAGCTTTGGATATTGCGATGCATCAATGAGGGGAAATGTTATCTGGACGCTCGTTTGAGGGTGAAAAATGTGGTTCTGGAAATTAGCGCCTTAAACGAAGGCAATAACAAGGGTATGATGACAGAGTTGGCTAAATTGAACTCAAAAATAAGTTAAAAGGTAAGACAGTAGAGAATGTAGCCACCTGGGTTGGCCACTTCCAGACTTAAAATGGAGATCCGCAAAGACTACAGGGAAATTCAGCCAACACAGGCAAAAACTAGCAAGTGCAAAAATCCTGTGTATTAGAACTTGCAAAAGCCCAGACAGCACTGAAACTCACAGCCATCTGCATACTAATAAGCGATCCCCGGGAACAATCAAAACATTTAAGGTGAATAAGGCCAAGCCAGACTCCTTGGCGCCAGCAGGAGCCAAGACAAAGAAAGACCAACGGACACCTAGGGACTGCCCAGCGATCAGGGAACGGCTCCAGCATTGGAGAAATCGATCCAAGTGATCGGAATGCAGTCCAACCACTTGGAACCAGATACGGGGTCTGCCCAAAAGGGCGTGAAGCCCCTGGGGACTATAAAGTAGAGTCCCCAAGTTCAAATCGTCCTTCTTGGCAGGGTCACTCAGCAGCGAACCAACCCTTGACAGTGAACTGCCTAAGCTGCCGCATCAACCAAGTAAGTCTCCAGTCAATGCATGCTGAGTTAGACGCTCCTAGCTACCAGTCCATACCAGCTTTTGAATCCTGCAGGCTCAGAATCGAATGAAAGGCCATTTGTTCCCCTGACCTGGTGGGCCAGTTCCAAGCTAAGTATAGGCCTTTTAGTGATAGAGATAGCCTAGTAAGTAGAGTTTTATGCATGAGTAGTGATTGACTGTGTATAATAAATTAGTTTGGATTTGAATGTTACTAATTGGTGTGTCGAGTTATTGATCAATACTTGAACTTGAACCTCGTGGCGGTATCATAAAGATACCTGGCGACTCTCGAGCAAAGGTTATAGAAACAGAGCAAATTAAGTAAAGATACAACGGGCAACATTTAAGAGCCAACCAAAAGTTAGCAACAAGAAGCAGTGACAGATATTTAAAGAGATATTCATAACTCTCAACAAAAATATATTCCATTGTGAAAGAAGACTCTACAAGAAAGATTCACTATCTGTGGCTACTAAGGAGATTAAGGATGATATCAAATTGAAAGAAAAGACGAACAATGCTGCAAAGATTAGTGGAAGCCCATCAGATTGGAAAAACTTTGCAAACCAACAGAGGATAACTTAATTGAGTCTGAGAGAAAATTAGCAAGAAATACAGAAACGGAGTAAAAGCTTGACAACACGGGCAGCACGGTAGCACAAGTGTGGGCAGCACGGTAGCACAGGTGATTAGCACTGTGGCTTCACAGCGCCAGGGTCCCAGGTTCGATTCCCTGCTGGGTCACTGTCTGTGCGGAGTCTGCACGTTCTCCCCGTGTCTGCGTGAGTTTCCTCCGGGTGCTCCGGTTTCCTCCCACAGTCCAAAGACGTGCAGGCTAGGTGAATTGGCCATGATAAATTGCCCTTAGTGACCAAAAAAGGTTAGGAGGGGTTATTGGGTTACGGGGATAGGGCTTAAGTGGGTCAGTGCGGACTCGAAGGGCCGAATGGCCTCCTTCTGCACTGTATGTTCTATGTTCTTAAAAAAAAAGTCTATAAAAATGAAAAGGTTAGCTAAAGTGAACATTGGTTCCTTTAGAGGGTGAGACTGGAGAATTAACAAAGGGAAACCAAGAAATGGCAGAGACTTTGAGCAAGTATATAACATCTATCTTCAAAGTGGAGGACATAAGCATTCCAAGAATAATAGAAAATCAAGAGGCAAAAAGAAGGGAGGAGCTTAACAATCTCAATTACTGGAGAAAAAGGACTTGAGGAAAACTAGTGGGGCTAAAGGCTGAAGGGTCCCCTGGACCTGTTAGCCTGCATCCACAGGTCCTAAAAGAGGTGGTTGCAGAGATAGCTGATGTGTTGGTTGTAATCTTCCAAAATTCCCTAGAATTTGCAAAGGTACGATTGGGAAATGGTAAATATAACATCATTAATCAAAAAAGAGGAGAGACAGAAAAGAGGGCTTTTTGACCTGTTAGGGAAAATGCTGGAATCTATTATTAAGGATGTATTTGGAAAATCAAAATATAATTCGGTGTAGTAAACATGATTTTGTGAAAGGGAAACCTTGTTGGACAAGGGCAGCAGACAATGGAACACCAACACCTGGGAGTTTCCCTCCCAAGTCACTCACCATCCTGACTTGGAAACGTATCTTTGTTCCTTCAGTGTCACTGAATCAAGATCCTGGAACTCCCTCCCTCCCTAGTAGTCCTGTGGGCGTGTCAGTTCACTGCGGAAGCTGACCACCCATTACTCGAGGACGATTGTTGATGGGTAATAAATGCTGGCCTAGCCAGCAACACACACATGTCATGAATGAATAAAAGGAAAGCCAACCAGAAAGTGGTGTGACATAAACCAGGATAATTGTGATGCAGAAAAAGACTCGGAGTGATATGAAGCAAGTCTAGAGAAGATTGTGCTGTGATCTGTGAGTCTGAACTGAGAGGAGTAAAAAGAAAAGTAATCATAAGTGACATCACATGATGAGTCATTTGGGGAGAGTACACTGGGTAGGCGTTTCATTTATTATAAATTAACTGTAATGTAAAAGATTTGATCAGTATAAAAACTAAGCCAATTTCGAGAAGGGGTGGTCAGGAATCTGGGGAAGAGGGCTCGTCAGGAGTCAGGGGTGCGAGGTGTCATGGGGGGATGGGGATAAGTAACAGTATTGATCAATGATGGTATTACGGTAGAGAGAGGATGTTCACGAGCACTCAAGGACAGCATCTCCTGGTTAGAGATAAGTAATGAAAGCGGTGCAATAACACTGATCATTGTAGTATATAGATCAGCAGCTAGTGGAAGAGATGTCGAGGATCAAATTTGCGAAGAAATTACAGACGGGTCCAAGAATTATAGGGTGAGAGTTCCTGGAGTGTTTAGCAGTATGCTTCCGGCCCAACAAGAGAGACCTGGTTCTGGGAGATGAGTTGGCCCAAGTGGATCAAACATCAGTGGAAGAGCATTTAGCGGACAGTAATCAGTGTATCGTAAGGTTTATGTTGGTCATGGAAAAGGACAAGGAACAATCAAGAGCAGGCATAAGTAATTGGGGGAAAGACAACTTTGATATGATGAGAATGCATCCGAGTCGAGTGAGTTGGAATAAAAAGTTGCCAGAAAAGGTGGTGGCTGAAAAATGTGGTACCTTCAAAGGGATAGTATTGAAGGCAATGTCAAAGGGAAAGGTAGGGCAAATAAATCTAGAGTACCCTGAATGGCGAGAGAATTAGAGGTGAAAATAAAAAGCAAGAAGTACATGTATGACAGATGTCAGGTAGAAAATGCAATGGAGAATCAGATTGAGTATAGAAGTGTGGCACAGTGGTTACCACTGCTGTCTCACAGTGCCAGGGACCTGGGTTTGATTCCAGTCTTGGATATCTGTATGGAGTTCCCCCCTGTCTGTGCAGGTTTCCTCTGGGTGCTCCGGTTTCCTCCCACAGTCCAAAGAAGTGCAAATTGGGTGGATTGCCACTATCAATGCGCGGGGTTATGGGGATGGATAGGTAAGGTGGAATCTTCTTTCGGAGGGTCAGTGGCCTCCTTCTGCACTGTAAGGCTTCTGTGGACCAGAGAGAAAGTGAAAAAAACTAATAAAAAAAGCAAAGAGGGAGCATGAAAAGAGACTAAAAGGGAATCCCAAGGTCTTCTATTAGCATGTAAATAATAAAAGGTTGGTAAAATAATAAAAGAGGGGCACATTAACACAGTGGGTTAGCACTGTTGCTTCACAGCTCCAGGGTCCCAGGTTCGATTCTCGGCTTGGGTCACTATCTGTGCGGAATCTGCACATTCTCCCCATATCTACATGGGTTTCCTCCTTGTGCATTTCCTCCCACAGTCCAAAGATGTGCAGGTTAGGTGGATTGGCCATGCTAAATTGCCCTTAGTGTCCAAGACGGTTAGGTAGGGTTACTGGATTGCGGGGATAGGGTGGAGGTGTGGGTTTAAGTAGGGTGCTCTTTCCAAGGGCCAGCGCAGACTCGATGGGCCGAATGGCCTCCTTCTGCACTGTAAGTTCTATGATTCTATGATTCTATGAAAAGAGAGTAGGACCGATTAGGAATTCAAAAAAGGAGACTTGCATCTGGAGCCAGGAGAAATAGCAGAGGTATTATATGCGTACTTTGCATGTGTCCTTACAAAGGCCGAGTGAGAGAGGAGGTAACTTGCACACTCAAGGAATTTACAATTGAGAAGGTGTTGGTAAATCTATCTTTTCTTAAAATTGACAATATGCCAAGACTGGATGGGATGCATTCAAGGGTACTGAGGAAGGGGAGTGGAAATTGCACAGATACTGGTGATAGGGCGGCACAGTAGCACAGTGAGTAGTGTTGCTAACTTTTGGTTGGCTCTTAATTTGGCTCTATTTAATCACGTTTGCTCAAGGGTTGCCAGGTATCTTTCGACACCGCCACAAGGCTCAGAACCGAATACTGATCAATGACTCGATACACCAGTTAGTAAGTTCAAAAGCAATGCTCATTTATTTTCACACAGTCAAATCTACTCATGCATAAACTCTACAAACTAATCTACCACTATTACTAAGACCTATACTTAGCTTCGGGCGCCCACTCAGTCAGAGGAACAATGGCTGTTGCTCGGTTCTGAGGCTGCTGTGTTGAGCTGTTTACAGGGTAGCAAATAGGAGCGTCTATCTCGTAGCGTGCGTTGACTTGGAACTTACTTGGTCTGCTGTAGCTGTTAGGCTGGTCTCTCTCTTCGCTGAGAGCCAAAGCCAAAGGAGAATGATTCTCCCATGGGTGATACCTCTTATACTGCAAAGGGCTTCGCGCTCTTTTGGGCGGGCCTTGAACTTGGCCTCAACTAATTGGGTCTTTCCCAATCATCGGTATCGGTTTACCTCCAATTGAGGGGTGGTTCCCTGATCGCTGGGCGAGTCCTGGTGACTATCAGTCAGCTTTGTCTTAGCTTCTTCTGGCGCCGGGGAGTCTGTCCTAACATTGTGTATCTAAATGTTTCCCTTTTGTCCCCGGAGAAGGCTCATTAGTATGTAAATCGTTTGGTAGTTTCTGTCCAGTCTGAGCGTTTAAGGTTCTAATAAACAGACAGCGTTTGCACCTGCTTGTTTCTTAGCATTGTCCAATTTTCCCTGCAGTCTTTGCAAGTGTCCATTTTGTAATCGGGACGTGGCCATCCCAGATGGCTACACTACCTCCTTGTGATCCTCAACACGAAGCATGAAGGATAACATTACCATGGCATCTTCATCCTCTGATCCCCGGGGCACCCATGCTTAGGCTCTACACTGTCCTATCCTATGCAACACAATTTTACATAAACCATTTTAAATACATTCGTTATCATAAAATTCTACGGGGCGCTATGACATTAATACATGCATTACAGAAAAATAAAAAAACTGGAACCTCTAACTATTCTCAATAAGCTATCCTCATTCAAACAATCCAAAAATAGAAACAATCCAAAAATAATCTATACATCTTAAACTGTACAAAATAGCAGCACACAAATTTCTCTGGCCTGCCATTCAGACACAGAGGTTTACATCTCTTTATTCCATAGAATACATTAAACAAAATGGATGCTCTTTAATCCGTCCCAATGGGTTCGGGGGTCTGGTGAAATCCGAAAATGGGGGACCTAAATCTGTATACCCGGGTGCGAGAGCGATATGTTCTGTTTCGCCATTTCCTGACTCTAAACGTTTGCACGACACTGCAAAGTATCACCAGCACTAAGAGTGCTTCGACTACATATAAGAGCGAGTACCAGGTGATAAACTTATCACACCAGGTCGGGGTATTGCTAGCTATCGCTGGGCTAGTTAGCTCGGGGTTCCGTGTATTACAGGGGTGGGAGTCATTTACGGTTCGTGTGGTAGGGGTCAGGGGGGTAAGCATCCACGCGCAACTGAAGGCATCCCGCTAAGATCCATGTGAACACGAAGGCTGTCTTCATCTTTGTCGGACTTCTTCTTTGTCTTCCTCTGGGGTTCCTGGGTTTCTGGAGTTCTGTGAACACAAGCATAATTTCTGTTCTTATCTTGCTTAAGATCTCATATGTCTGTCTGTCCTTTACTGCCAATTTCCCTTTATAATTGGTCACCATCTGTGACTCCCTCATTTTTAAAAATTTAACCGAATATTTGGACAAGACATCTAAGAAAATACTGCCGTGCTGCGAGCCGTCTTGCATGCTGTGTGATTTACCATCCCAATGTTTGAGGATGTAAATAGCATAGGGAAGCAGCCTAAGGGTTGCCTAAACCAAACAAAAGAATTTTGAACGTAACGAGCCAAAATGGGCCGCGGCGGGTAAGAAATGGGTGGAATCCCCGGGTAGGACGGTGATCAATGCCGTATGTGGTACCCGAGCGTAGCTGATCTGAGGGGGGTCCTCAGGCAGGGCGGGGACCAATGCCGTTTCTCCACTGCCTGAGCAAACGGCAAGAACGGGTAATAATGTGGTCATCGTGGGGGGCTCCATCTCGAATTAGGAGAGCAACTATGAGCCGGATTCTGTCGACAGACTAGTTCCTCTGAACTATTGTCTGGGACAAACTTGTACCTGTAACAAGATTCTGTGGACAAACTAGATCCTCTAACAGCCATTGGCCATCAAAGGGGGTGGTGACGTGGGGCCGTGAAAAAACTTTCCGAGTTTACACACAACACTTAACAATAACACTAACGAACAAACATTCAACAAACATGGTGCAGGTTCCATCAGAAAGGACACCGTATCTCTCCGTCGGTTCCTTTTTTCTCCATCATCTGGACACCTCACTGCTCAATATTGAACAGGGTCGCAAAGGGATTGGTTTGGTGGGAGTCAGACTCTAAGTCATCATCTTCTCCCGGCTGCCAAACTCTTGTCTGTAGTAACCATGCTAAAGCTGCTTGGGTGAATTGGGGTCCATCTCATCATTCCAGATGAGCCTGAACAAGTTGTCTCGGTGCCAGAATCGTGTGTCGAGGTTGGAGCTACTATGCTTCAATCCATAATCGTCGGGCGGTGGGTCTGGGTCAGGGGCTTTGATATAAGTGATCTCAAATGGGTCGGTAGAATCATGCTCAGATTCGCTGGGAGTGGGGCCTGGTGCAAGGGTGTAGTCGTATCGTGGTGTGCTGTGGCTGTCGTCATTGTGATCGCTATCACTGTCGCTGCTGGTTGAGGGAAGGGATAGGCGAAGTCATGCCTCTGGGAGCGGAGTTGAAGTCGTGTCTGAGGGCGGGCTGGAGTGGTTGGGGGAGGGTAGGAATACGTCATCAGTGGGCGGGGCGTGGTCGTCTGCTGCTGCGAGCAGGATGTGGTGTGTGTGGTTATTCTGTGAGCCATAAGCCTTGAGCTGGTTTATATGAAACCACGCAGACTTACCATTGGGATAGGTTATTTTGTATAATGAGGGGCTGACTTTGTCCGAAATGGAGTACGGTCGGGAAAATTTTGGGGAGAGGAATGAACTGGGGTTGTAAAGGGAAAGCATAACTTGTTGCCCTACTGTAAACTCAGTGGTGTGTACTGTTTTGTCGAAACGGGCTTACTTCCTGGTTCCGAGTCTCACTGCTGCGGCGAGTTGGGCTGCCTTTATGTTCTGTACTAGTTGTGTAACCTCATTTTCATGTGTGAGGGCTGTAACTGCGGGGCTGGCCAAATCCAGTCCTAGTAAATACTCAGTGCCTTTCATGGGGCGTCCGGTCCCCCGCGTGTGGGGGCTGAAACCTGTGGATATAGCTACTGTGTTTCTTAAAAACATGAAAACAAATGGGAGAACTGAATCCCAGATGCTATTATTTTGCTGTACCATTTTCCTGAGGGTGGCTTTCAATGTCCTATTCATTCGTTCTACAATACCACTTGACTGGGGGTGGTATGCATATGGAACTTTTGTATAATTCCAAAAATCGTGAGGACGTTTTTCATTACCCGTCTGGTGAAATGGGAGCCTTGATCGGACTCTATACTGCGTGGGAGGCCCCACTTGTAAAGATGTGGTGTGTCAATATTTTAGCCGTTGCCTTGACCATATTAGTTCTTGACGGAAATGCTTCCACCCATTTCGTGAAGGTGTCTATGACCACCAACACATACTTGTAACCATTTCTGCACGGGGGTAGAGGTCCTATATAATCTATCTGGAGATTTGTCCAGGGTCCATAAACAGGGCGGGTATGGCTAAGTTAAGCCTTTTTAGCATATCTGTCCGGATTGTTCTGGGCGCAGATTAAACAATTCTCTACGTAGTGTGTGACATCGGTTTTTAAATCAGGCCACCAGCAAAGCGGTCTGAGGTGGGCGAGGGTGGCTTCAATTCCTTGGTGTCCATGTTTGTCATGGAACTGACAAATGATCTGGTTCCTGTCCTGGCTGGGAAGTATATAAAGGCCATCCTTTAAGATCACACCGACGTGTGTGGTGATTGCGTTTTTAAACTTATCGTACGTGTTTCGGAAGGTTCCCTTTAAAACTTCCCTGAGTTTCTCGTCCTCTTTCTGGGCCTTCGCTAAATCCTGAATGTTGGTCTGTGAGACCTGAACTGCGTGTACTGGGGTGCTTTCGGGTGGGTTCCAAAAATAACCATGCCTGGAGCCTGCCTTCGCTAGGGCGTCTGCTTTAACGTTTCCAGGAGGGGGAAGAACGGTGATGACTGCGAACTTAATTATGCCGTATTTCCTATCCTTTGCTGTCTCTAAGATATGGCGGAGTAATGGCGCTGAGGGTAGGGGTTTACCGTCCGCGGAACCAAATCCTCTTGTTTCCCAGAGTGGTAGGAACTCTGTCAAACTATTGCAGACATACAAGCTGTCTGAGTAGATGTCTGCTGGGGTTAAGAACGAATCTGGGTGGTCTACAATATACCCAATCGCTGCCAGCTCAGCTGCCTGCGAGCCTAAGTGTCCTGGCAAATTCAAGGAAATTTCATCTAGGGCGTGTCCCTGCGTGTCCTCTACATATATACCGCACCGGTAATTCTCTTTCCGTTTAACACTGTGGATGAGCCATCCACATAAATCCTTAGGGGTGCGCACATGTCTGTGGGCTGGGGTCTCTGGGGTGTACTACCTGATTTCCTGGGGGGTGTGTTGTGTTTAGTGGTGATGATCGCACATTCGTGAGGGGTGCCTGCATACTGCAGATTATCGGCAAGGAATGTGTGGGTTTTGGTTCTCTTTACCGTGATGTCCCGTCCCTGCAAAAGAAGGGTCCAACGGGCTGCACGGATTTGGCTGACTGTGCCATCTTTAAGTCGGCCGTCTCACAATAGCTGTGTCGGTATGTGTTCTGTGAGGATGGTGATGGGGTTGAGTCCTATAATGTATGCAAAGTATTGCACTGCCCAAAAAGCTGTGAGCAGATGCCTTTCCAGGCAGAAAATCCTTGTTCTACGGGGTCTAACATTCCTGAGGCGTATGCTACTGGTCGTGGCGTTCCTGGAGGAGCACGGCCGAAAGGGTTCGGTCGGTGCTTGCTACCTCTATAGCGTATGGGGAATGTGGATCTGGGACCTGTAGTGCGGGGGCTGTGCTGAGTGCTCTTTTTAAAGCGTCCACGGCATCTGTATGCTGTGGAAGCCATTCCCAAGGTGCCTGCTTCTTGAGAAGTTCGGAAAGGGGCGCTGCTTTAGTGGCGAAACCGTCAATATGGTTTCGGCAGTAACCAACTAGTCCTAAAAATGACCGGAGGGCTGAAACAGTGGGGAAGGGGTAATTTGACGATCGAGTCAATTCTCTTGTGCTCGATCTTGCGTTTACCATGAGTGAACACTGCTCCCAACACTTTTTCTTTCAGAATCTGGGCCTTCTTGGGGTTGACTTTACAAAACTTGTTGCCCCAAGGTTGGGGCAGCACGGTAGCCTTGTGGATAGCACAATTGCTTCACAGCTCCAGGGTCCCAGGTTCGATTCCAGCTTGGGTCACTGTCTGTGCGGAGTCTGCACATCCTCCCCGTGTGTGCGTGGGTTTCCTCCGGGTGCTCCGGTTTCCTCCCACAGTCCAAAGATGTGCGGGTTAGGTGGATTGGCCATGATAAATTGCCCTTAGTGTCCAAAATTGCCCTTAGTGTTGGGTGGGGTTGCTGGGTTATGGGGATAGGGTGGTGGTATTGACCTTGGGTAGGGTGCTCTTTCCACGAGCCGGTGCAGACTCGATGGGCTGAATGGCCTCCTTCTGCACTGTAAATTCTATGAATCTATGAACCAATTCCTTTTAAGAGTGCTAGGAGTTCGGCGAGAAGCAAAATGTGTTCTCCCTTTGCGTCTGTCTGTAGTAACAAGTCGTCTACATACTGGACCAGACAATCGGGCGGGAAAATTTTGCTAAACCATTTGCCAGCTGTCGGTTGAAAATGGAGGGGGAGTTGTGGAAGCCTTGTGGAAGGCACGCCCACGTGTATTGTTGCCCTTGGAATGTAAAGGCGAATTTGTACTGGCACGCTTTAGCCAATGGAATGGACCAGAAGCCATTACTAATGTCCAAAACCAAATTTTGTTTTGACTGCAGTCCCTGTTTGAGCATGGTCTCGGGACTCGTGGCTACGGTGGGGGCTGCTGCTGGGGTTACTTTGTTCAGTTCCCGGTACAAAGAACAAAGAACAAAGAAATGTACAGCACAGGAACAGGCCCTTCGGCACTCCAAGCCCGTGCTGACCATGCTGCCCGACTAAACTACAAGCTTCTACACTTCCTGGGTCCGTTTCCCTCTATTCCCATCCTATTCATGTATTTGTCAAGATGCCCCTTAAATGTCACTATCGTTCTTGCTTCCACCACCTCCTCCGGTAACGAGTTCCAGGCATCCACTACCCTCTGTGTAAAAAACTTGCCTCATACATCTACTCTAAACCTTTCTCCTCTCACCTTAAACCTATGCCCCCTAGTAATTGACCCCTCTATCCTGGGGAAAAGCCTCTGACTATCCACTCTGTCTATGCCCCTCATAATTTTGTAGACCTCTATCAGGTCGCCCCTCAACCTCCGTCGTTCCAGTGAGAACAAACCAAGTTTATTCAACCGCTCCTCATAGCTAATGCCCTCCATACCAGGCAAAATTCTGGTAAATCTCTTCTGCACCGTCTCTAAAGCCTCCACATCCTTCTGGTAGTGTGGCAACCAGAATTGAACACTAACTCCACGTGTGGCCTAACTAAGGTTCTATACAGCTGCAACAGGACTTGCCAATTCTTATACTCAATGCCCCGGCCAATGAAGGCAAGCATGCCGTATGCCTTCTTGACTACCTTCTCCACCTGTGTTGCCCCTTTCAGTAACCTGTGGACCTGTACCCCTAGATCTCTCTGACTTTCAATACTCTTGAGGGTTCTACCATTCACTGTATATTCCCTACCTGCATTAGACCTTCCAAAATGTATTACCTCACATTTGTCTGATTAAACGCCATCTGCCATCTCTCCGCCCAAGTCTCCAAACAATCTAAATCCTGCTGTATCCTCTGACAGTCCTCATCGCTATCCGCAATTCCACCAACCTTTGTGTCGTCTGCAAACTTACTAATCAGACCAGTTACATTTTCCTCCAAATCATTTATATATACTACAAAGAGCAAAGGTCCCAGCACTGATCCCTGCGGAACACCACTGGTCACAGCCCTCCAATTAGAAAAGCATCCTTCCATTGCTACTCTCTGCCTTCTCTGACCTAGCCAGTTCTGTATCCACCTTGCCAGCTCACCCCTGATCCCGTGTGACCTCACCTTTTGTACTAGTCTACCATGAGGGACCTTGTCAAAGGCCTTACTGAAGTCCATATAGACAACATCCACTGCCCTACCTGCATCAATCATCTTTGTGACCTCCTCGAAAAACTCTATCAAGTTAGTGAGACACGACCTCCCCTTCACAAAACCGTGCTGCCTCTCACTAATACGTCCATTTGCTTCCAAATGGGAGTAGGTCCTGTCTCGAAGAATTCTCTCCAGTAATTTCCCTACCACTGAAGTAAGGCTCACCGGCCTGTAGTTCCCGGGATTATCCTTGCTACCCTTCTGAAACAGAGGAACAACATTGGCTCTTCTCCAGTCCTCCGGGACATCACCTGAAGACAGGATCCAAAGATTTCTGTCAAGGCCTCAGCAATTTCCTCTCCAGCCTCCTTCAGTGTTCTGGGGTAGATCCCATCAGGCCCTGGGGACTTGTCTACCTTAATATTTTTCAAGACGCCCAACACCTCGGCTTTTTGGATCTCAATGTGACCCAGGCTATCTACACACCCTTCTCCAGACTCAACATCTACCAATTCCTTCTCTTTGGTGAATACTGATGCAAAGTATTCATTTAGTACCTCGCCCATTTCCTCTGGCTCCACACATTGCCTATCCTTCAGTGGGCCAACCCTTTCCCTGCCTACCCTCTTGCTTTTTATGTACGTGTAAAAAGCCTTAGGGTTTTCCTTAACCCTATTTGCCAATGACCTTTTGTGACCCCTTCTAGCCCTCCTGTCTCCTTGCTCAAGTTCCTTCCTACTTTCCTTATATTCCACACAAGCTTTGTCTGTTCCCAGCCTTTTAGCCCTTACAAATGCCTCCTTTTTCTTTTTGACGAGGCCTACAATATCTCTCGTTATCCAAGGTTCCCCAAAATTGCCGTATTTATCCTTCTTCCTCACAGGAACATGCCAGTCCTGAATTTCTTTCAACTGACACTTGACAGCCTCCCACATGTCAGATGTTGATTTGCCCTCAAACATCCGCCCCCAATCTACCTTCTTCAGTTCCCGCCTAATATTATTATAATTAGCCTTCCCCCAATTTAGCACATTCACCCTAGGACCCCTCTTATCCTTGTCCACCAGCACTTTAAAACTTACTGAATTGTGGTCACTGTTCCCGAAATGCTCCCCTACTTAAACTTCTACCACCTGGCCGGGCTCATTCCCCAATACCAGGTCCAGTACCGTCCCTTCCCTAGTTGGACTGTCTACATATTGTTTTACGAAGCCCTCCTGGATGCTCCTTACAAACTCTGCCCCATCTAAGCCCCTGGCACTAAGTGAGTCCCAGTCAATATTGGGGAAGCTGAAGTCTCCCATCACCACAACCCTGTTGTTTTTACTCTTTTCCAAAATCTGTCTACCTATCTGCTCCTCTATCTCCCGCTGGCTGTTGGGAGGCCTGTAGTAAACCCCCAACATTGTGACTGCACCCTTCTTATTCCTGATCTCTACCCATATAGCCTCACTGCCCTCTGAGGTGTCCTCCCGTAGTACAGCTGTGATATCCTCCCTAACCAGTAGCGCAACTCCGCCACCCCTTTTACATCTCCCTCTATGGTCAGTCGCCATGATCCACCCGGTTTTCTGACGGGCCAAATCGGTGCGTAGTTTGTGGAGGCTACTGATCTGAGTACGCCTTGATCCAACAAACTCTCTATTACTTTGGAGATTTCTCCCTCTGCTTCCTGGGGAAATCCGTACTGCTTCTGGGGTTTAGGGTCGGGTCCTGTAATGTTCACAAAGCCAGCCAAACTGCCAAAGTCGTGCTTGTGCTGTGCAAATGCTGCTTTCTGTTCCTACAGGACTGCCCTAACCTGTTTGTCTGCACTAGTGGCTCGAGGGTCGAACCAGAAGTCTCCTACTGAGCTAATCCTATTTACGTATTCTCCTACTGTGAGCATGGCGGGGGCTCATGCTGCCTTTGCCATTTTCCAAACACACTTGTTCACTGGGTCGAAAGAAAGGTTATGGGAGCTCATGAAATTGATCCCAAGGATATGTTCTGCTGTCCGGGGAAGATCAACTAAAACTACGGGGTGCTTGGTCGTGATGTTACCTATCTGTATTGCTATAGGGGCTGTGATGTGTCCCTGTTGTAAATGGTCTGTAAAGCCACTAAGTGTGATGATGTCTGTTGTGGGCCACGTGTCTCACTGAAACATCGTGGAGGAAAGAGTTTTCCTTCTTCTCCCATGTCCACAAAGTGTACTCCCGGATAGACTTCTTTGTCCTGGGAAGGGCGCTGATCCCGAAGGTGGCAGGAACGGAGTATTCGGCTATAGCCATTTCAGATCATGCCCCACATTGGGTAGATCTGGAAGTAGGAGAGGAAAAGGAACAGCGCCCACTTTGGAGATTAGATATGGGACTGTTGGCGGACGAGGGGGTATGTGTAAGGGTGAGGGGATGTATTGAAAGGTACCTAGAGATTAATGAAGACGGAGAGGTCCAGGTGGGAGTGGTCTGGGAGGCACTGAAGGCGGTGGTTAGAGGGGAGCTGATCTCCATAAGGGCCCATAAGGGGAAACAAGAGGGTAAAGAAAGGGAGAGATTGTTGAGGGAGATTTTGAGGGTGGATAGGCAATATGCGGAGGCTCCAGATGAAGGGCTATACAGGGAAAGACGGATATTGCACACGGACTTTGACTTGTTGACCACGGGTAAGGCAGAGGCACAATGGAGGAAGGCACAGGGAGTGCAGTATGAATATGGAGAGAAGGCGAGCCGGCTGCTGGCCCAACAACTTAGGAAGAGGGGGGCGGCGAGAGAGATCGGAGGGGTTAGAGACGAGGAGGGTAAGATGGAACGGGGAGCGGAGAGGGTGAACGGGGTGTTTAAGGTATTTTACGAGAGGCTATATAAGGCTCAACCCCCGGAACGGAAAGAGGGAATGATGCGTTTCCTTGACCAGCTGGAGTTCCCGAAGGTTGAGGAACAGGAGCTGACAGGACTGGGAGCGCTGATTGAGGTGGAGGAGGTGGTAAAAGGAATTGGGAACATGCAGGCAGGGAAGGCCCCGGGACCGGATGGGTTCCCGGTGGAGTTCTATAGGAAATACCTGGACCTGCTGGCCCCACTTCTGACGAGAACCTTTCAAAAGGCTAGGGAAAGGGGGACATTACCCCCGACGATATCGCTGATCCTGAAAAGAGACAAAGACCCGCTGCAGTGCGGGTCATACAGGCCTATTTCCCTCTTGAACGTAGATGCCAAGCTTTTGGCCAAGGTGATGGCGACGAGGATAGAGGACTGTGTCCCTGGGGTGGTGCATGATGATCAAACGGGGTTTGTTAAAGGGAGGCAATTGAATGCTAATATACGGAGGCTGCTGGGGGTGATGATGATGCCCCCACCGGAGGGGGGGGCGGAGATAGTGGTGGCGATGGATGCAGAGAAAGCATTTGATAGAGTGGAGTGGGACTACCTGTGGGAAGTACTGAGGAGATTTGGATTTGGAGAGGGGTTCATTAGATGGGTTCAGCTCCTGTACAGGGCCCCGGTGGCAAGTGTGATTACAAATAGGCAACGATCTGACCACTTCTGACTATATAGGGGTACAAGACAGGGATGTCCCCTGTCCCCGTTACTGTTTGCGTTGGCAATTGAGCCACTGGCCATAGCGCTGAGGGGCTCTCGGAAGTGGAGGGGGTACTTAGAGGAGGAGAAGAGCATCGGGTGCCATTATACGCGGATGATTTGTTGTTGTATGTCGCGGACCCAGTGGAGGGGATGCCTGAGATAATGCAGACACTCAGGGAGTTTGGAGAATTTTCAGGATATAAATTGAATATGGGGAAGAGTGAACTGTTTGTGATGCACCCGGGGGAACAGGGCAGGGGAATAGACGATTTACCGTTGAGGAGGGTAACAAGGGATTTCCGGTATTTAGGGATCCAGGTGGCCGGGAACTGGGGAACCTTGCATAAGCTTAACTTGGCACGACTGGTAGAGCAGATGGAAGAGGACTTTAGGAGGTGGGACATGGCGCCCCTGTCATTGGTGGGCAGGGTGCAGGCGGTTAAAATGGTGGTCCTTCCGAGGTTTCTTTTTGTGTTCCAGTGCCTCCCTGTACTGATTACAAAGGCCTTTTTTAAGAAGGTGGACAAGAGTATTATGAGCTTTGTGTGGGCTGGAAAGACCCCAAGAGTAAAGAGGGGGTTCCTGCAGCGCAGTAGGGACAGAGGGGGACTGGCACTGCCAAGTCTAAGTGATTATTATTGGGCCGCCAACGTGTCAATGATATGTAAGTGGATGAGGGAAGGGGAAGGAGCGGCGTAGAAAAGACTGGAGATGGCGCCCTGTAGGGGAACTAGCCTAAAAGCACTGGCGACGGCGCCGTTACTGTTCTCCCCGAAAAAATACACCACAAACCCAGTAGTGGTGGCAACTCTGAAAATTTGGGTTCAGTGGAGATGACATAAGGGAGTGACGGGTGCCTCAGTGTGGTCCCCGATAAGGAACAACCATAGGTTCGTCCCGGGAAGGATAGATGGGGGATTTAAATCTTGGCAGCGAGCAGGAATTGCGAAATTGAAGGACTTGTTCTTAGACGGGACGTTCGCGAGTCTGGGAGCACTGACAGAAAAATATGGGTTGCCACCTGGGAATGCATTTCGCTACATGCAAGTGAGGGCATTTGTGAGGCAACAGGTGAGGGAATTTCCGCAGCTCCCGGCGCAAGAGATCCAGGACAGAGTGATTTCGGGGGCATGGGTGGGTGATGGCAGGGTGTCAGATATATATAGGGAAATGAGAGACGAGGGGGAGACGATGGTAGAGGAGCTGAAGGGAAAATGGGAGGAGGAGCTGGGGGAAGAGATTGAGGAGGGGCTGTGGGCAGATGCCCTAAGTAGGATAAACTCTTCGTCCTCGTGTGCCAGACTCAGCCTGATACAATTCAAGGTTCTACACAGGGCGCATATGACTGGAGCAAGGCTGAGTAGATTTTTTGGAGTGGAGGATAGGTGCGGGAGATGCACGGGAAGCCCGGCGAACCACACCCACATGTTTTGGTCATGTCCGGTATTGCATGGGTTCTGGGTGGGTGTGGCAAAAGTGATTTCAAAGGTGGTGGGGGTCCGGGTCGAACCAGGCTGGGGGTTGGCTATATTTGGGGTTGCAGATGAGCCGGGAGTGCAGGAGGCGAGAGAGGCTGATGTTTTGGCCTTTGCGTCCCTAGTAGCCCGGCGAAGGATTCTACTTATGTGGAAAGAAGCTAAACCCCCGGGCGTGGAGGCCTGGATAAACGACATGGCAGGGTTCATAAAACTGGAGCGGATAAAGTACGCACTAAGAGGTTCGGCTCAAGGGTTCACCAGGCGGTGGCAACCGTTCCTCGACTATCTCGCAGAGCGATAAGGGAAAACAGGAAAGGTAGCAGCAGCAACCCAGGGGGGAGGGGGGGGGAGGGGGGACGACGACTCATTTGGGTCCTCAGGGGTTTTTATGTGTGTGTTTATATATTAGTTATTTATATTAGATTTTACGAAGTTACTTTTTTAGTTACTATTTCTGTTGTTCCTTATTTTGTTGTTGGCAGTTGCCGTTAGTTAGCATATTATTTATTTCAAAAACGATCAATGTGTATATTATTACAAAGTTGTAAAATGGGAAATTTTTGTTTTTTGTTTGATCGAAAAAACTTTAATAAAATATATTTTTTTAAAAAACTTTGCCCCCCACCTCTTTTACCACCCTCCCTTATCTTATTGAAACATCTATAACTAGGAACCTCCAACAACCATTTCTGCCCCTCTTCTATCCAAGTTTCCGTGATGGCCACTACATCGTAGTCCCAAGTACCGATCCATGCCTTAAGTTCACCCACCTTATTCCTGATGCTTCTTGCGTTGAAGTATACACACTTCAACCCATCTCCGTGCCTGCAAGTACTCTCCTTTGTCAGTGTTACCTTCCCCACTGCCTCACTACACGCTTTGACATCCTGAACATCGGCTACCTTATTTGCTGGACTACAAATCCTGTTCTCATCTCCCTACCAAATTAGTTTAAACCCTCCTGAAGAGTACTAGAAAACCTCCCTCCCAGGATATTGGTGCCCCTCTGGTTCAGATGCAACCCGTCCTGCTTGTACAGGTCGCACCTTCCCCAGAATGCGCTCCAATTATCCAAATACCTGAAGCCCTTCCTCCTACACCATTCCTGCAGCCAGGTGTTCAACTGCATTCTCTCCCTATTCCTTGCCTCACTATCACGTGGCACCAGCAACAAACCAGAGATGACAACTCTGTCTGTCCTGGCTTTTAACTTCCATCCTAACTCCCTAAACTCATCCACACCCCTTTTCCTACCAATGTGCACCATGACTTCTGGCTGCTCATCCTCCCCCTTAAGATTCCTGAAGACACGATCCGAGACGTCATGGACCCTGGCACCCGGGAGGCAACAAACCACCCGAGAGTCTCGGCCGTGCCCACAGAACCACCTGTCTGTAGTTCTAACTATTGAGTCCCCTGTAACTCATGCTCTCCTAATCTCCCTTCTGAGCCCCAGAGCTGGACCTCGTGCCAGAGACCCGGTCACTGCAGCCTACCCCTGCTAGGTAATCCCTCCCAATAGTATCTAAAGCGGTATACCAGTATACTTATTGTTGAGAGGAACGACCACAGGGGATCCCTGCACTGACTGCTTCCTCCTTGATGCATGATCAATGACCACTAAAGCGAGGTTGTAGTCCAACTGAAGACTTTAATAAGCTAGATGTTTCCCCCAGCAGCTCAGGTACAGAATGAAGGCTGCTGGGGCGGCACAGGCTCTTATACCTCGCCTTGCAGGGCAGAGCTACCATACAGCTTGACCAATAGGAAACATACAATATCTACCAATGGTGTTCCAGCATTACCAGGTACCGTAATACCTCTACATAGACTACCACATTCACCCCCTGTTAAAAAAAGAGTCCGGCGGGGGTGGTGGCTTGATATTACAACATGGTAACGTGGTAGAAATTATAGTTATGGAGGTACCGTAATACCACCGTACAGCATTTTGTAACTATTTACAGATTCATAATTCACTATACACTTTAAAATGAAGCAATCAGTCGATCGGGGGCCCTGGTTGTCCTCTGTGATCGTCAAAGCTTCGGTGGTGACTCCAGTGGAGGCTCGGGCGTCTGTGACTCCGGGAGCGTGGCCTCGATCTCTGTGGCAGCTTCAACACCTCTAGATGGCGCTGGTGGGGAAAACGGTTGACCTGGTAAGGGAGCGTCTGCGGGGTGCGTCGATGGGTGGGGGGGCCTAGGCGGGGCCGGCGGAAGGACCGATCCTCCTGTAAGGTGCACTGGTGGGAGGGAGGGTGGGACTGGTGGCTGGGGTGTGCGTGGGGATCCGGTGGGCGGCAGGTCTCGTAGGGAGACCGTATCTTGACGGCCGTCGGGGTACGTAGGCGTACTGGGGGTTAGCATGAAGAAGATGGACCCTCTCTACCAGCGGGTCCGACTTGTGCACCCGCACGTGTTTACGGAGCAGGATGGGTCCGGGAGCTGCCAGCCAGGTTGGGAGCGAGGTCCCAGAGGAGGACTTCCTGGGGAAGACAAGGAGACGTTCGTGAGGCGTTTGGTTGGTCGTGGTACAAAGCAGTGACCGGATGGAGTGGAGGGCATCCCGGAGGACTTCCTGCCAGCGGGAGACTGGGAGATTCCTGGACCGTAGGGCCAGTAGGACGGTCTTCCAGACCGTTCCGTTCTCCCTCTCTACCCGTCCATTACTCCTGGGGTTGTAACTGGTCGTCCTGCTCGAGGCGATGCCCTTGCTGTGCAGGAATTGACGCAGATCGCCGCTCATAAAGGAGGACCCCCTATGACTATGTATGTAAGCGGGGAACCCGAACAGTGCAAAGATGCTATGGAGGGCCTTGATGACGGTGGTCGCGATCATGTCGGGGCAGGGGATGGCGAATGGGAACCGGGAGTACTCGTCAATCACGTTCAGGAAGTACGTGTTGCGGTCGGTGGAGGGGAGGGGGCCTTTGAAGTCCATGCTGAGGCCTTCAAAGGGATGGGACACCTTTATCAGGTGCGCCTTCTCTGGCCGGTAGAAGTGCGGTTTGCACTCCGCGCAGATTTGGCAGTCCCTGGTGGCTGTCTTGACCTCCTCGATGGAGTAGGGCAGGTTGCAGGTCTTGATAAAGTGGAAAAAGCGAGTGACCCCCGGGTAGCAGAGGTCCTCGTGGAGGGCTTGGAGGCGGTCCACTTGTGCGTTGGCACATGTGCCATGGGACAGGGCATCAGGAGGCTCGTTTAGCTTCCCGGGACGATACAAGATCTTGTAGTTGTAGGTGGAGAGTTTGATCCTCCACCGCAAAATCTCATTGTTTTTTATCTTGCCTCACTGTGCATTATCGAACATGAAAGCAACCGACCATTGGTCAGTGAGGAGAGTGAATCTCCTGCCGGTCAGGTAATGCCTCCAATGTCGCACAGCTTCTACTATGGCCTGGGCCTCCTTTTCGACTGAGGAGTGGCGGATTTCAGAAGCATGGAGGGTACGTGAGAACAAGGCCACGGGGCTGCCCACTTGGTTGAGGGTGGCCGTCAGAGCTACGTCAGACGCGTCGCTCTCGACCTGGAAAGGGAGGGACTCATCGATGGCATGCATCGTGGCCTTTGCAACGTCTGCTTTGATGCGGCTGAAGGCCTGGCGGGCCTCTATCGACAGGGAAAAACTATGGATTGGATCATGGGACGGGCCTTGTCCGCATAGTTGGGGAATCACTGGGCATAGTAAGAGAAAAATCCTAGCCAGCGCTTCAGGGCCTTGGAGCAGTGAGGGAGAGGGAACTCCATAAGGGGGCGCATGCGTTCAGGGTCGGGGCCTATAACTCCATTTCGCACTACGTCGCCGATGATGGCTAGGCGGTCGGCGCTAAACACGCATTTATCCTTGTTATATGCAAGGTTAAGGATCTTTGCGGTCTAGAGGAATTTTTGGAGGTTTAAGTCGTGGTCTTGTTGGTCGTGGCCGCAGATGGTGACATTATCGAGATACGGGAATGTTGCCCGTAAACTGTACCGGTCAACCATTCGGTCCATCTCGCGCTGGAAGACCGAGATCCCATTGGTGACACCGAAGGAAACCCTTAAGAAGTGATAGAGCCGCCCATCTGCCTCGAAGGCAGTGTATTTACGGTCACTAGTGCGGATGGGGACCTGGTGGTAGGCAGACTTAAGCTCCATCGTGGAGAAGACCTAGTAATGCGCAATCCTGTTTACCAGGTCGGATATGCGGGGGAGAGGGTACGTGTCGAGCTGCGTAAACCTGTTGATGGTCTGACTGTAGTCGATGACCATCCCAGTGAGTTCTTCCAGTGAGCCAGCGAGAAGACAGAGCCAGGAGTGAGACACAGCTAAGAGTGAGTTTGGGAATTTGAATCGAGGTGGGAATTCAAAGCTGGGTGGGGAGGAAGTGCGTTTTATCCCTGGTAAGTGACTGGTAAGTAGTGTTTCTGTTTTTCTGTTTCTTTTCATTGGTATATTTATTTATTTTTTTGTTCGTTGTTTATTTATTTATTTAAATTTTTTGGGGGGAAATTGAAATTGTTGAAGTTAACCGAAGGTTTAAGACATGGCAGGAGATCTCAGACCCGTGTCATGCTGCTCGTGTGCGATGTGGGAGCTCAGGGACACGTCCACTGTCCCTGGCTCCTTCACGTGCAAGAAGTGTGTCCATTTGCAGCTCCTGTTAGACCGCTTGACGGCTCTGGAGCTGCGGATGGACTCACTTTGGAGCGTCCGCGACGCTGAGGACGTCGTGGATAGCACGTTTAGCGAGTTGGTCACACCGCAGGTGAAAGGTACTGAGGGAGATAGTAAATGGGTGACCAAAAGACAGAGCAAGAGTAGGAAGGCAGTGCAGGTGTCCTCTGCGGTCACCTTCCTGCAAAACAGATATACCGCTTTGGATACTGTTGAGGGAGATGGCTCACCAGGGGAAGGCAGCAGCAGCCAGGTTCATGGCACCATGGCTGGCTCTGCTGCGCAGCTGGGCAGGAAGAAGAATGGCAGGGCTATAGTGATAGGGGACTCAATTGTAAGGGGAATAGACAGGCGGTTCTGCGGACGCAATCGAGACTCCAGGATGGTATGTTGCCTCCCTGGTGCAAGGGTCAAGGATGTCTCGGAGCGGCTGCAGGACATTCTGGGTGGGGGGAGGGTGAACAGCCAGCTGTCGTGGTGCACATAGGCACCGACGATATAGGTAAAAAACGGGATGAGGTCCTACAAGCTGAATTTAGGGAGCTAGGAGTTAAACTAAAAAGTAGGACCTCAAAAGGTAGTAATCTCAGGATTGCTACCAGTGCCACGAGCAAATCAGAGTAGGAATGTCAGGATAGAGAGGATGAATACGTGGCTCGAGAGATGGAGCAAGAGGTAGGGATTCAAATTCCTGGGACATTGGAACCGGTTTTGGGGGAGGTGGGACCAGTACAAACCGGACGGTCTGCACCTGGGCAGGACTGGAACCGATGTCCTAGGGGGGGTGTTTGCTAGGGCTGTTGGGGAGAGTTTAAACTAATGTGGCAGGGGGATGGGAACCGATGCAGGAAGTTGGAAGGTAGTAAAACAGGGACAGAAATAAAAGGCAGTAAGGGGGAAAGTGTAAGGCAGAGAAGCCATAGTCAAAAATCAAAAAGGGCGACAGTACAAGGTACAGTGACTGAGGGGAGCTCAGTGAATAGGACCAGGAATACTAAAAGAAATAAAACGGGAAGTGAAAACATTAATGGTAAGTGACGCGGCAGGTTGTTACAGGAATATATGGGTTCGGGAACAAGGAAAATTAGGAGAAAGGTTAAGAGGAAATATAACTCAGGAGAGGTTACTGATCGAGGTGTTAAGATTCAGAACAGAGGTAAAAAAGCCAACATAAGTGTACTTTACCTGAATGCTCGTAGTATTCGGAATAAGGTAAATGAGTTGATGGCGCAAATCATCGTGAATGACTATGATTTAGTGGCCATTACTGAAACATGGTTAAAGGATGGTCACGACTGGGAGTTAAATATCCGAGGGTATCAAACCTTTCGGAAGGACAGAGTGGATGGTAAGGGAGGTGGTGTAGCTCTGTTATTTAAGGATGACATCCGGGCAACAGTAAGGGATGACATTGGTGCTATGGAGGATAAGGTTGAATCCATTTGGGTGGAAATCAGGAATAGTAAGGCGAAAAAGTCACTGATAGGAGTAATCTATAGGCCACCAAATAGTAACATTATGGTGGGGCAGGCAATAAACAAAGAAATAACAGATACATGTAGAAATGGTACAGCAGTTATCATGGGGGATTTTAATCTACATGTCGATTGGTTTAACCAGGTCGGTCAAGGCAGCCTTGAGGAGGAGTTTATAGAATGTATCCGCGATAGTTTCCTAGAACAGTATGTAATGGAACCTACGAGGGAACAAGCGGTCCTAGATCTGGTCCTGTGTAATGAGACAGGATTGATTCAGGATCTCATAGTTAGGGATCCTCTCGGAAGGAGCGATCACAATATGGTGGAATTTAAAATACAGATGGAGGGTGAGAAGGTAAAATCAAGCACTAGGGTTTTTTGCTTAAACAAAGGAGATTACAATGGGCTGAGAGAAGAACTAGCTAAGGTAGACTGGGAGCAAAGACTTTATAGTGAAACAGTTGAGAAACAGTGGAGAACCTTCCAAGTGATTTTTCACAGTGCTCAGCAAAGGTTTATACCAACAAAAAAGAAGGCCGGTAAAAAGAGGGAAAATCGACCGTGGATATCTAAGGAATTAAGGGAGAGTATAAAATTGAAGGAAAAAACATACAAAGTAGCAAAGATCAGTGGGAGACTAGAGGACTGGGAAATCTTTAGGGGGCAACAGAAAGCTACTAAAAAAGCTATAAAGAAGAGTAAGATAGATTATGAGAGTAAACTTGCTTGCTCAGAATATAAAAACAGATAGTAAAAGTTTCTACAAATACATAAAACAAAAAAGAGTGGCTAAGAGTGGTAAATATTGGTCCTTCAGAGGATGAGAAGGGAGATTTAGTAATGGGAGATGAGGAAATGGCTGAGGAACTGAACAGGTTTTTTGGGTCGGTCTTCACAGTGGAAGACACAAATAACATGCCAGTGACTGATGGAAATGAGGCTATGACAGGTGAGGACCTTGAGAGGATTGTTATCACCAAGGAGGTAGTGATGGGCAAGCTAATGGGGCTAAAGATAGACAAGTCTCCTGGACCCGATGGAATGCATCCCAGAGTGCTAAAAGAGATGGCTCGGGAAATTGCAAATGCACTAGTGATAATTTACCAAAATTCACTAGACTCTGGTCCCGGCGGATTGGAAATTAGCAAACGTGACACCACTGTTTAAAAAAGGAGGTAGGCAGAAAGCGGGTAATTATAGGCCAGTGAGCTTAACTTCGGTAGTAGGGAAGATGCTGGAATCTATCATCAAGGAAGAAATAGCGAGGCATCTGGATGGAAATTGTCCCATTGGACAGACGCAGCATGGGTTCATAAAGGGCAGGTTGTGCCTAACTAATTTAGTGGAATTTTTTGAGGACATTAACAGTGCGATAGATAACGGGGAGCCAATGGATGTGGTATATCTGGAATTCCAGAAAGCCTTTGACAAGGTGCCACACAAAAGGTTGTTGCATAAGATAAAGATGCATGGCATTAAGGGGAAAGTAGTAGCATGGATAGAGAATTGGTTAATTAATAGAAAGCAAAGAGTGGGGATTAACGGGTATTTCTCTGGTTGGCAATCAGTAGCTAGTGGTGTCCCTCAGGGATCAGTGTTGGGCCCACAACTGTTCACAATTTACATAGATGATTTGGAGTTGGGGACCAAGGGCAATGTGTCCAAGTTTGCAGACGACACTAAGATAAGTGGTAAAGCAAAAAGTGCAGAGGATACTGGAAGTCTGCAGAGGGATTTGGATAGGCTAAGTGAATGGGCTAGGGTCTGGCAGATGGAATACAATGTTGACAAATGTGAGGTTATCCATTTTGGGAGGAATAACAGCAAAAGGGATTATTTAAATGGTAAAATATTAAAACATGCTGCTGTGCAGAGAGACCTGGGTGTGCTAGTGCATGAGTCGCAAAAAGTTGGTTTACAGGTGCAACAGGCAAATGGAATTTTGTCCTTCATTGCTAGATGGATGGAGTTTAAGAGTAGGGAGGTTCTGCTGCAATTGTATAAGGTGTTAGTGAGGCCACACCTGGAGTATTTGTGTTCAGTTTTGGTCTCCTTACTTGAGAAAGGACGTACTGGCACTGGAGGGTGTGCAGAGGAGATTCACTAGGTTAATCCCAGAGCTGAAGGGGTTGGATTAAGAGGAGAGGTTGAGTAGACTGGGACTGTACTCATTGGAATTTAGAAGGATGAGGGGGGGGGGGAGATCTTATAGAAACATAAGATTATGAAGGGAATAGACAGGATAGATGCGGGCACGTTGTTTCAACTGGCGGGTGAAAGCAGAACTAGGGGGCATAGCCTCAAAATAAGGGGAAGTAGATTTAGGACTGAGTTTTGGAGAAACTTCTTCACCCAAAAGGGTTGTGAATCTGGAATTCCTTGCCCAGTGAAGCAGTAGAGGCTCCTTCATTAAATGTTTTTAAGATAAAGATAGATAGTTTTTTGAAGAATAAAGGGATTAAGGGTTATGGTGTTCGGGCCGGAAAGTGGAGCTGAGTCCACAAAAGATCAGCCATGATCTCATCGAATGGTGGAGCAGGCTCGAGGGGCCAGATGGCCTACTCCTGCTCCTAGTTCTTATGTTCTTATGCTTCTCCCCGGTCTTTACCACCACTATGTGAGCTCTCCAGGGAGCTAGCTTCAATGACTCCTTCCCTCAGTAGCCTTTGGACCTCTGACCTAATAAAGATCCGATCCTGGGCACTGTACCATCTGCTCTTGGTGGCGACGGGTTTGCAATCTGGGGTGAGGTTCCCAAACAGGGAAGGCAGATCGACCTTGAGGGTTGCGAGGCCGCAGACAGTGAGGGGGGGTATAGGGCCGCCGAATTTGGAAAGTTAGACTTTGGAGATTACACTGGAAGTCTAAACCTAGGAGTGTGGCCGCGCAGAGGTGGGGAAGGACGTAGAGACGGTAATTTTTAAACTCCCTTCCTTGGACTGTGAGGTTTGCTACACAAAACCCCTTTATCTCTACTGAGTGGGAACCGGAGGCCAGGGAGATTTTTTGATTAACGGGGTGGAGGAGGGGAAAACAGCGCCTTACCGTGTCAGGGTGTCTGTAACTCTCCATGCTCCCAGAGTCAATTAGGCCCGTTGATTAGTAATGTTGTTATAGCAGTTGAGAGTGTTCGAGGCCGGGACTGATCCAGGGTCACCGAGGCTAATCGCAGCAGTTGAGTGTTCTCTTCGGGCAGTGTGCGGTCAGCCAAGCTGGGGTCCTGGGATTCCA
Organism: Scyliorhinus torazame; assembly: GCF_047496885.1. Classification (NCBI taxonomy): domain Eukaryota; kingdom Metazoa; phylum Chordata; class Chondrichthyes; order Carcharhiniformes; family Scyliorhinidae; genus Scyliorhinus; species Scyliorhinus torazame. The sequence goes on from NC_092712.1 coordinate 245,354,750, forward strand.
TCCAAGATGGCGGCTCCCATTGGTCGCACATGGCTGGGGGTGCACAAAATGGCAGTGCCCATCCTTCGAACATGGCCTCTGCAGGACAAGATGGCGGCGCCCGCTGGCCTCATGGGGACCGTGGAGAGGTTTGTGGTGGCGAATTCGCCGCCGGAGACCACAGCGACCACACGGGCCTGGCATACCACCACAAAGTGGCCCTTTTTACCGCATCTCATGCAGGTGGATGTGCGGGCCGGGCAGCACTGCCGGGGGTGCTTGGGCTGCCTGCAAAAGTAGCAGCGGGGCTCCCCGGGGTTGCCAGGCCACCTTGCAGCATAAGCTTGTGGGGGGGATGAGGGAAATCTCGGGGTTGGCTGCGGAGAGATTCCACGCTGCCCAGGGGGCTGCCGCGCGGTCGGGAAAGTAAGCGCGGGCGTTTCTGGAGGCCACATCCAGGGAGCTGGCAAGGGCCCGTGCCTCCTTGAGGCCTGGGGTGTCTTTTTCCAGCAATTGCTGGCGGATTTGGGAGGACAGCATACTTGCCATGAAAGCATCCCGGATCAAGAGTTCTGTGTGGGTGCTCGCCGAAACTTGCAGGCAGCTGCAGTTTCTCCCCAACACCAGGAGCGCACGGTAGAATTCTTCCAGCGATTCCCCAGGGATTTGTCACCTCGTTGCTAGCAGATGTCGGGCGTAGACCTGGTTTACTGGACGAATATAATGTCCTTTTAGCAGCTCTATTGCTGCATCGAAGTCTTCCGCGTCCTCAATGAGGGTGTAAATTTCCGGGCTCACCCTCAAGTGCAGGACTTGAAATTTCTGTTCTCCCGTGGGTGTATTTTCGGCCGTTCCGAGATATCCTTTAAAACACGCCAGCCAGTGCTTGAAGATTGCCGCTGAGTTTGCCGTGTGGGGGCTGAGTTGCAGACACTCCAGCTTGATTCGGAGCTCCATCCTTTTAAATCTAGCTTATTAAATTGATGCACGATCAATGACCACTAAAGCGAGGTTGTAGTCCAACTGAAGGCTTTAATAAGCTAGATGTTTCCCCCAGCAGCTCAGGTACAGAATGAAGGCTGCTGGGGCAGCACGGGCTCTTATACCCCGCCTTGCAGGGCGGAGCTACCATACAGCTTGACCAATAGGGAACATACAATATCTACCAATGGTGTTCCAGCATTACCAGGTACCGTAATACCTCTACACAGACTACCACACTCCTCTTCTCACCTCTCACTGTTACGCAGCTACCTTTGTTCTCAGGTGTAACTATGTCCCTGTAGCTTCTATCTATCACCCTCTCAGCTTCCCGAATGATCCTCAGTTCATCCAGCTCCAGTTCCCTAACACGATCTGTGAGGAGCTGGACATGGCTGCACTTCCCGTAGGTGAAGTCAGCAAGGACAACGGTGGTCTCCCTTACCTCAAACATTCTGCAGGAGCATTCCACTGCCCTAGCTGCCATCACCTCTACTTAGTCTCCCAGTGAAAAAGAAAGAAAGAAAAAAAAAAGTAAATAGCTTACTGCTCACAGCACTGAGTCTTTCTTTTTAGGTTAGAGGAGGAGGGAGGGTGGGAGACACTACACGTGTAGTGTCTCGGGTTTCCTTACCGTTCAAATTTATTGGGCAATACAAACCTTCCCAGGTCTCACCACGGCTGACTTCCGGTTTCCTGCTTCCAGCTCTCCCCTCCAAACATCGCTCCCCTCTCTGCTCGCTCCGTTGGAAGAATGACAGCGTTCAAAAGGCATCTTGACAAACACATAGATAGGATGGGTATAGAGGGATACGGCACAACGAAGTGCTGAGGGTTTTGGCAAAGGTTGGTATCATGACCAGTACAGTCTTGGAGGGCCGAAGGGCCTGTTCCTGTGCTGTATTGTTCTTTGTTTTTTGTACAGACCAGTCACTTTGACTTTAGTTGACAAGGGCCGGATAATTAAGGAAAGCCACCATGATTCATCAAGGAAAAATGTGTTTAACTAACTTACTGGAGTTTTTTTGAGGAGTTAACGGAGAAGGTTGAACTGGGAAACGCTGGTGTATATGGAGTTTTAAAGGGTTTTTAACACAGTGTCACACAACAGGGCAGCACGGTAGCAGTGTGGATAGCACAATTGCTTCACAGCTCCAGGGTCCCAGGTTCGATTCCGGCTTGGGTCACTGTCTGTGCGGAGTCTGCACGTTCTCCCCGTGTGTGCGTGGGTTTCCTCCGAGTGCTCCGGTTTCCTCCCACAATCCAAAGATGTGCAGGTTAGGTGGATTGGACATGATAAATTGCCCTTAGTGTCCAAAATTGCCCTTAGTGTTGGGTGGGCTTACTGGGTTATGGGGATAGGGTGGAGGTGTTGACCTTGGGTAGGGTGCTCTTTCTAAGAGCCGGTGCAGACTCGATGGGCCGAATGGCCTCCTTCTGCACTGTAAATTCTATGATAATCTATGAAACAGACTTGTGAGCAAAATTCCAGCTCATGGAAGAAAAGGGAAACTAGGCTTTTGGATAAGAAATTGGCAGTTTGATAGGAAATAGAGCAGTGATAAATAGGTGTTTTTTCAGATTGGAGGGAAATTTGGCGTGTAGTTCCTCAGGGGGCAGTGTTGGATCCTTGCTCATCCTGAAATATATTAATGTATGGTGTTTGGGCATGATTTCAAAATGTGCAGATGATATGAAGATTGGAAGCGTTGTCAACTGTGATGAGGATAGACTTAAACTTCAAAAGGACATAGACATATTGGTGGAATGCAGAGAAGTGTGAGGTGATTCATTTTGTCAAGAATAACATAAAGGGAGAAACTCTAAGCAGGAACAAAGAGTACCCAGTGTGAGTTTACATAACTTATCGAAGGTTGAAGGGCATGTTCAGAGAGCAGTTAATAAAGTATAGAGTACCCAAGGTTTTATTAATAGGGGCATTGAGTACAGGAGTAAGGAGGTCACATAGAAATTGTAGAAGACACTAGTCAGGCCTCACCTGGAAGACTCTGTCCAGTTCTGGCTGCCCTACTTGAGGAAGGGTGTGAAGACATTGGAGAGAGTGCAGGGGAGATTCACAAGAATGATTCCAGGGTTAAAGAACTGTCGCTGTGGGGATAGACTGGAGAGGTTGGGACAGTTTTCCTTAGTGAAAATAAGACTGAGAGGAAACGTGATAGAGGTGTTCAAGGTTCTGAGGATTATAGACTGGGTAAATAGTGAGAAATTGTACCCTCTCAAAAGGTACAACAAGAACTGGAGGGCACAAATTCAACATAATTCGTAAAAGGTGTAGAAGTGACGTGAGGAAAAGTATTTTCACCAAGATTGTATGGAGGCACAAAGAACTTCCTGAGCTGATGGTGGAGGAAGGTTTGCTCGTGTTATTCAAAAGGGAATTGGATTGCTATCTGAAAAGAAACAATGTGCAAGGTTACTGGGATATGGGGAGGAAGTGGGACAGAATATAATGTTCTTTCAGAGAGCCAGTGCATACACGATGGGCCGAATGGCCCCCTGCACTGTAAAGACTCTCTGATTCTAACTTTTAATTTTTTTAAAAATATGTTTTATTGAAATTTTTTTCCCAAACAACAATTTTTCCCCTCTTACAAAGCAAACGCAACAATAACAATACAGAAATTTTTAACAATACACAAGTAACAAAACCCCTTTATCTTTGACCTAAACTAAACTAACCCCCCCCCCCTCCCCCCTCCCCCCCCCCCTTCCCCCTGGGTTGCTGCTGCTGGTCATCTGTCTTCCCTCTAACGTTCCCCTAGGTAGTCGAGAAATGGCTGCCACCGCCTGGTGAACCCTTGAGCCGATCCTCTCAGGGCAAACTTTATCTGCTCCAGTTTAATGAACCCCGCCATATCATTTACCCAGGCCTCCAGTCCGGGGGGTTTCGCCTCCTTCCACATGAGTAGGATCCTGCGCCGGGCTACTAGGGACGCAAAGGCCACAACGTCGGCCTCTTCCGCAACTCCAAATAGAGCTAACCCCCAGCCTGGTTTGACCCGGGCCTTCACCACCCGCGAAATCACTCCCGTCACTCCCTTCCAATACCCCTCCAGTGCCGGGCACGCCCAAAACATATGTGCGTGGTTTGCCGGACTCCCACCACACCTCCCACATTTGTCCTCCACTCCAAAGAACCTGCTCAATCTTGCTCCCGTTATGTGTGCTCTATGTAGCACCTTAAATTGAATCAGGCTAAGCCTGGCGCATGAGGAAGAGGAATTTACCCTGCTTAGGGCATCAGCCCACATACCCTCCTCTATCTCTTCCCCTAGTTCTTCTTCCCACTTTCCTTTTAGTTCGCCCACCGACTCCTCCCCCTCTTCCCTCATCTCTCGGTAAATCTCTGACACCTTGCCCTCTCCGACCCACACTCCTGAAAGCACCCTGTCCTGTATCCCCTGTGTCGGGAGCAACGGAAATTCCCTCACCTGTTGTCTAGTAAACGCCCTCACCTGCATATATCTCAAGAAATTTCCCCGGGGCAACTTATACTTTTCCTCCAATGCTCCCAAGCTCGCAAAAGTCCCATCTATAACTACATCTCCCACCCTCCTAATTCCCAACTGGTACCAGCTCGGAAATCCTCCATCCATTCTTCCTGGGGCGAACCTATGGTTGTTCCTGATTGGGGACCCCACCAGGGCTCCCCGCACCCCTCTCTGTCGCCTCCACTGTCCCCAGATATTCAATGTTGCCGCCACCACCGGGTTCGTGGTAAACTTTTTAGGTGAGATCGGTAGCGGCGCCGTCACCAGCGCCTCTAAACCCGTCCCTTTACAGGACTTTCTCTCCAGTCTTTTCCACGCCGCTCCCTCACCCTCCATCATCCATTTTCCTATCATTGCCACATTGGCGGCCCAATAGTAATCGCCCAAGTTCGGTAGTGCCAATCCTCCTCTGTCCCTACTACGCTGAAGGAACCCCCTCCTTACTCTCGGAACTTTCCCTGCCCACACGAAGCTCGTGATGCTCCGGTCTATTTTATTAAAAAAGGTCTTGGTGGTTAGTATAGGGAGACATTGAAATACAAATAAGAACCTCGGAAGGACCATCATCTTAATTGCTTGCACCCTGCCCGCCAGCGATAGAGGCTGCATGTCCCACCTCTTGAAGTCCTCCTCCATTTGTTCTACCAACCGTGTCAGATTAAGTCTGTGCAAGGTTCCCCAGCTCCTAGCGATCTGAATCCCCAGGTATCGGAAATTTCTTTCCACTTTCCTTAGAGGCAAGCCTTCTATCTCTCTACTCTGGTCCCCAGGATGTATCACAAATAATTCACTCTTCCCCATGTTTAGCCTATACCCAGAGAAATCCCCGAACCCCCTCAAAATTCGCATAACCTCTATCATCCCCCCCGCTGGGTCCGACACGTATAACAATAGGTCATCCGCGTATAACGAGACTCGGTGTTCTTCTCCCCCTCTAATCACCCCACTCCATTTCCTGGAGTCTCTCAACGCCATGGCCAGAGGTTCAATTGCCAACGCGAACAACAATGGAGACAGCGGGCATCCCTGTCTTGTTCCCCTATATAGTCGGAAATACTCCGATCTATGTCGACCTGTAACTACGCTTGCCGTTGGAGCCCCATAAAGAAGTCTAACCCAGCTAATAAACTCGTTCCCAAACCCAAACCTCCTTAACATTCCCATAAATACTCCCACTCCACCCTATCAAATGCCTTCTCTGCGTCCATTGCCGCCACTATCTCTGCCTCCCCCTCCACTGGGGGCATCATTATCACCCCTAATAGTCGTCGCACGTTAACATTCAGTTGTCTCCCTTTTACGAACCCTGTCTGGTCTTCGTGCACCACCCCCGGGACACAGTCCTCTATCCTCGATGCCAGTACCTTTGCCAACAATTTGGCGTCCACATTCAATAATGAAATGGGTCTATAGGACCCGCACTGCAACGGATCTTTATCCCTCTTCAAAATTAACGATATCGTCGCCTCCGACATCGTCGGGGGTAGAGTCCCCCCTTTCCTGGCCTCATTGAACGTCCTCACCATCAACGGGGCCAACAAGTCCACATATATTCTGTAATACTCCACCGGGAACCCGTCTGGTCCTGGGGCCTTCCCTGCTTGCATGCTTCCCAGTCCCTTAATAACCTCGTCCACCCCAATCGGTGCCCCCAGGCCTACCACCCCCCGCTCCTCCACTTTCGGGAACCTCAATTGGTCCAGGAACTGCCGCATCCCCTCCTCTCCCTCTGGGGGTTGAGACCTATACAGTTCCTCATAGAAGGTCTTGAACACCTCATTTATCTTTCCTGCCCTTCGCACCGTGTCTCCCCTTTCGTCTCTAATTCCTCTAAGTCTCTAATTTGTGGAGGCTTATCTACTTCAGTTACATGAGAAATGTTGCTGGACATTTCAGGGGGCCTCGTTCCTGCAGGGACTACTCTGTTCAGGAAGTTTCCTGCTGCTGTTGAATCAGACTCAGAGAAGGTTGAAGAGATCCCAGGTGTAGATGTAGTGGTCAGAATGCCATTAGAAGAAGAATCACTTTCCATCGTGCTGAGTGTTATCACAGAGGTTGAAATATAAGATTCAAGCATGGCTGGCAGGTGTTGATCACCAACTTTCAATAAACCCTCAAGTCTATCTACATATGGGGTATAGTCACTCGTTACGGTAGACAAATCCAGGTTTAAACCTGGTTGTGATTTTAATGACAAGCTATCAAAAATAGAAGTGACCTGAGAAATGGAACTAAGTATCAGATTAGTTGGTAAGGCAGGAAGAAATGATGTCTGTAAAATCTTTTCTTCTGTAACTTGCCAGAGATTTTTAAGGTTGTGCAGGTTGTCGGTCTCATTTGAAAATTTAAGCATAGTAAATTTATGAATATCAGAGGATCTTAAAACTAGTTCGGGCTGAAGGTTAACCGATGAAGAAATTGTCTCAAATTCATTGTGGTACATTCTAGTCATAAATGAAGAATGCAATATTACATTTCCATGAAGTTGTACAGGCTGCACCAATTCATTTTTATGAAGTAGAGACGGTCTTTTCTTTAAAGATGTCGGCTCTGGATACAAAGTGCTTCGATTATACATGGAAACAGAGACCTCCATTGTTCTGAGATAATTATGGGCAATGTCCTGTGGTGAGACTGATGGTGGTAACTGGATGACAGTAGGCGTAGGTTCTATTAAGCTGGTATCCATCATCTTGATGTTATCGACTATTTGAAGATATTTTAAGATACCTCCATGAGAATCTGAGGTCCTGTGCCAGTTAGTATGATCCATAATTTTGGAATTAGCACTAGGTTTGGAAAGCACTGTGCTTACAGTAGTTAAGTCTATTAGATGATTTTGAGAACTTGAGTTAAGAGGCAATTCTTGTGCAGTGGATATTAGTTCTTCTGTCAATGCCAGGATCAGTAGAACTAAATGCAAATAAGAATGAGATGTTACTTGAAATCAAGCAGCCCTGTACAACAATACATCATGTAATCATAGAATAATATGGCTATTTGGCCGATCATCCCTGTACTGGCTCAGAGGATGAATATCAAACAAATCCCACTCACCTGCTCTGGGAGCATCATTTCTGTAGCTCTGCAAACTGGCCTTCTGTAAGCACTGACTCAATTCCCTTTTAAAGTTTATTGTGATCCCAGGCTAGACCCCACCAGTGGCTAGGATACTCGACTGAAACCCCAATATTTTAGTTTATTTTAAAACTGTGCGGAAAGAATGATTCGCTCAATGATTGATTGCATGAGAAAATTAGGGCTTTGGTATTTTTAAAACAAAACTTTATTATAAATACACTGTTCAACTTTTTAACTTCACACCCAAAAAAGAGCAGCTTACAATTAACCCTTAATACCACTACTCAATTTTCCATTAAACAATAAGAAAATAAACATACAGCTCTCAATCCAGCTTAAACCAGCATGGCATAAAGTAATACTTGCGTTACAGAACAGATTCTGACTCGTGTTGGAACCCTTTAAGAATCTGGTTGTTTCAACCTCTACCTTGTCTTCAGACAATACTGCTCTCCTTTAAAATGTTATTACGTTTTTTAAAAATATCTTACTGGTAAAGAAAATTGCTTTTTCTTGTGGTCTAAAAAGTCAAGAGTTGCCAGATCAGACTTCAAATCCAAAAACATTTCTCAAAAAACATTTCTCCAAAACTCTCTCTCTCTGACGGCTTTCTCCAAAACGACCTCTCTGCACAGTTTCTGAAAATGTCTCTCTGCCTTCCTTGGCTCCACCTAGCAATAGCCTCATCTCCCCAATCTAAAAAAACCAAATGATCTCTGCAGGCTGCAAAGCACATCAACTTCCCCGGGACTTCCCTAGGCAAACCACTGTGCATTATTAGCCCAGCCTGAAAAATGCATTCCTTCATCAATTTCACCTGCTGGCTGCAAAAACCACTCAGGCCCTGCAGAACAGAATTATTTTGAAACAAACACATTCTAACCCCAGCTCTTAACCCTTAAAATTGCCCACTACATTTATAACACAATTTTCCTAACAGCTTCCAATCGTCACAATATTTTCCAATCGTCACAAGTTACCAATGCATTTGGTTTTGGCAACCTTCAGGTAGTACATTCAGGTCATTAAAAACCCACTCTGTAAAATAAACATGCTTCCCCTTGTCTCCTTTGATTCTTTTGCCAATCACCTGAAATCTGTGGCCAGGATTTTCCGCACCAGATCAGTGAGGGTGTGTTTGGTGGCACGACTGGAAAAAATCATGAGAGAGCCCTAGGCATGTTTCCTGACAGTGTAAATGCAGGAAAGGATTGTCCTCTCCTCCCCCGCCCCCCCATCAATGCCACTGAACATCAGAGCTGCGCAATTGGAAAAGCATTTAAAGATTGAGCATTTTTCCGCAGCTGTGACAGTTCAATTTCAGCTCCATTGCCATGCTTAGAGTCTGGCTTCTCAAGCAATTGTGGCCATTCAAGCAACACTAATTCCGGAGAGTGACGATCATTGTTCCTGCTGCATTAACCCCTAATACACACACTTTCGAATCAACCCAGTGTTATGGGGCTGCTGAACTATCGGGCGACTGGGCAAGTTTGAGAATCCTATTGCGACAGGTCATAGAATCATAGAATTTACAGTGCAGAAGGAGGCCATTGGGCCCATCGAGTCTGCACCGGCTCTTGGAAAGAGCACCCTACCCAAGGTCCACACCTCCACCCTATCCCCATAACCCAGTAACCCCACCCAACACTAAGGGCAATTTTGGCCACTATGGGCAATTTAGCATAGCCAATCCACCTAACCCGCACATCTTTGGACTGTGGGAGGAAACCGGAGCACCCGGAGGAAACCCACGCACACACGGGGAGGATGTGCAGACTCCGCACAGACAGTGACCCAAGCCGGAATCGAACCTGGGACCCTGGAGCTGTGAAGCATTTGTGCTATCCACAATGCTACCGTGCTGCCCCAGGTGGGTATTCACTGAGGGTGGCATTCCGAAAAACCAGCATTAGAGTTATAGGCTATGAATATTAACCTTCATGCTCCAAGCAAACTGCTCGGCCTGGCAGTGCAGGTTCAGCTAATGCTTGCGTTTGAGCTGAGAGCACAGGATGCAATTGAAAAGTAAAAGTTGCTGCCATTATATCATGACCTCCATCTGCAACAATCACAGGTTCGCACTAGCAACAATGGATGCTACCTTTAAAAGGTGGAGACGGGGTGGGGGGGGGGGGGGTGGGGGTGGGGGGGCGGGAACACAGTTAGGGACTTCTACACGGATGACAGATTATCAACGCTCGAGAAGCTGACGGAGAGGTTTCAACTGCCCAATGGGAATGAACTACGACACTTACAAATCAAAATCTTCCTCCGTAAAGAAACAAAATACCCACGGACACCAGGACACTCACTGATAGATGAGCTGTTGGACACGGGCGACTTTAGGGGCGGGGGAACTGCAAAGACCTGTAAAGCCAACTATTAGAAGAGGCACATTACCCGCTGGATGAGGCAAGGGAAAAATGGAAGGAAGAACTAGGGATAGAAATAGGGTGGGGGTTCTAGAGCGAAGCACTGAATAGCGTAAATTCCACTTCCAAATGTGCCTAATGCAGCTGAGAGTGGTGTAGAGTGCATCCAAGCAGAACCCGAATGAGGTTCTGCCGGAGGTGGAGGACAAATTTGAATGGTGCCAGGTAGGCCCGGCCAACCACATCCACATGTTCTGGGCATGCCTCAGACATTTGGGGTTCTGGACAGCCTTCTTCGAGGCAACGTCCAAAGATTTATTTTTATTCATTTACTGGATGTGGGCGTCGATGGTTAGGCTAACATCCTAGTTGCCTGATAAGCCACCAATAAACACACGACGAGTGATGAACGTAACTGAGGCTTAAATACACTAAACAGCAAGCATCCTGGCCTCTGATCCCGAACTAGGTCGGAGGCGGAGACTTTCCACCTTTATACATAAGCCTGAGGGGAGGAGCCACAGGCGGAGCCAGCCTGGACAAGCCCAGGCATGCACAATACAGTACTGATGCAACCATCAATTCACGCGAGACAGTGAGTGGAAGTGAACTGTGGCCTCAATCGACTAGAACAGTGCCTGCTTCTCTGCTAGTGAGAGCCGCCTACAGGGCAGCTGCTCTTTATACCTCCCCTCAAGGGGTCGGAGTCAGGGGCGGAGCCCACAAGGGCACCAACATGATACATTCCGTGTAGTACAGTACAATGGTCCATAGGTGGAGCCCACATGGGCAACAGCATGATACAACGTGATACACAATGTGATACAGTGGTGAATGGTTGGTACAATACATTCACCACCTGTTAAAAAAATTGAAGTCCGGCGGGGGTGAAGGGCTCACAGGTTCAGTCAGTCTGGCGCCCTGATCGTGCGCTGTGATCGCCGGAGCTCTGGTACCGCAGCGGGCCCGGGTGTCGAACACGTCAGTGCGGCACGGGTGGTAAACCCGTCGGTGCGGGCACAGGCGTGGACTCTGGGAGCGTGTCTTCAGGAGGAAGTATAGGAGGGGGTGTGGAGGCCATGTAGGGGCGGGGGCATTGGTCGGTGTAGGTTGAGGGGGGCAGGTTGGGGTGGTGGTAGGGGAGCCTGTGGGTGACAGGTCCCGGAGGGAAATCGTATCCTATCGGCCGTCAGGGTGTTCTATGTATGCGTACTGGGAGTTTGCGTGAAGGAGCTGGACCCTCTCGACCAGGGGGTCGGACTTAATGGCTCCTTACGTGTTTGCAGAGTAGGAGCGTCCCTGGTGTCTTCAGCCAGAACGGAAGCGAGACCCCGGAGGTGGATTTCCTAGGGAAAACAAAGAGACTGTCATGAGGGGTCTCGTTTGTGGCTGTGCAAAGGAGGAACCTAATGGAGTGGAGCGCGTCGGGGAGGTCCTCCTGCCAGTGGGAAACTGGGAGATTCATAAACCGTAAGGCCAGGAGGACGACCTTCTATACCGTCGCGTACTCCCTCTCCACCTGTCCGTTTCCCCGGAGGTTGTAACTGGTAGTCCTGCTTGAGGCGATGCCCTTACTGAGCAGGTACTGACGCAGTTCGTAGCTCATAAACGAGGAACCCCGGCCACTGTCGACGTAAGTGGGGAAACCGAACAAGGTAAAGATACTATGTAGGCCCTTGATGACGGTGGCAGCGGTCATGTCGGCACAGGGGATTGCAAAGGGGAAGCGGGAGAACTCGTCAACGACGTTGAGGAAATACGTGTTGCCGTTAGTAGAGGGGCACCAGGTCAGCCTTATCTGGTCGATAGAAGTGCGGTTTACACTCCGCACAGATTTGGCAGTCCCTGGTCATGGCCCTGACCTCCTCAGTGGAGTTGGGCAGATTGCGGGCCTTGATGTCGTGGAAAAGCCAGGTGACCCCCGGGTGGCAGAGGTCATCGTGGATGGCCCGGAGTCGGTCATCTTGCGCGCTGGCGCACGTGCCGCTGGACAGGGCATCTGGGGGCTCATTGAGCTTCCCAGGACGATACACTGTATCGTAATTATAGGTGGAGAATTCGATCCTCCACCTCAAGATCTTATCGTTCTTGATCTTGCCCCACTGTGTATTATCGAACATGAAGGCTACCAACCATTGGTCGGTGACAAGGGTGAACCTCCTCCCGGGGAGTAGTCCCTCCAATGCCGCACAGCTTCCACGATGGCTTGGGCTTCTTTCTCGACTGAAGAGTGTCGAATTTCTGAGGCGTTGAGGGTACGGGAGAAAAATGCTACTGGCCTGCCAGCCTGATTGAGGGTGGCGGCGAGGGCGACCTCTGACGCGTCGCTCTCCACCTGGAAAGGGACGGACTTGTCCACCGCGTGCATCGCGGCTTTGGCAATATATGCCTTGATGCGGCTGGAGGCCTGGCGGGCCTCAGCCGCCAGTGGGAAGATGGCAGCATTGATTATTGGGCGGGCTTTGTCCACGTAGTTGGGGACCCACTGGGCGTAATAGGAAAAGAACCCGTAGCACCGTTTCAGGGCCTTGGGGCAGTGGGGAAGAGGGAGTTGCAGGAGGGGACGCATACGGTCGGGGTCGTGCCCTAGAACTCCGTTTTCCACGACGTAGCCGGGATGGCTAGTTTGTTTGTGCAGAAAACGCATTTCTCCTTGTTATAAGTGAGTTTGAGGGCTTGGGCGGTTTGGAGAAATTTCTGGAGGTTGATGTCATGGTCCTGCTGGTCGTGGCCGCAGATGGTGACATTGTCCATGTACGGAAATGTGGCCCGCAGCCCGTACTGGTCCATCATTCGGTCCATCATTCTTTGGAAGACCGAGACCCCGTTTGTGATGGCGAAGGGGACCCGGATGAAGTGGAAGAGGCGACCGTCTGCCTCAAAGGCCATGTAGTGGCGGTCCTCCGGGCGGATTGGGAGCTGGTGCTATGCGGACTTCAGATCCACCATGGAGAAGACCAGGTAGTGTGCGATCTGATTAACCATGTCCGCTATCCGGGGGAGGGAGTACGCATCAAGGTGCGTGTACCGGTTTATGGTTTGGCTGTAGTCTACAATTATACGGTTCTTTTACCCGGTCCTGACGACCACCACCTGAGCTCTCCAGGGGCTGTTACTGGCCTCGATGATCCCTTCCCGCAAGAGTCGCTGGACCTCGGACCTGATAAAAGTCCTGTCCTGGATGCTGTACCGCCTGCTTCTGGTGGGGACTGGCTTACAGTCGGCAGTGAGATTTGTGAAGAGCGGGGGAGGATCGACCTTCAGGGTCGCGAGGCTACATACGGTGAGTGGGGGTAGGGGCCTACCGAACTTCAGGGTTAGGCTCCTGAGGTTGCACTGGAAGTCCAGTCCCAACAGGAGAGGAGCGCAGAGATCGGGGAGTACATATAGTTTGAAGTTGGCGTACTCGGCGCCCTGTATTGCGAGGTTCGTGACAGTGTACCCCCGGATCTGTACTGAGTGCAACCCGGAAGCGAGGGAGGTTGTTTGAAGTGCGGGGAGGATTTGGAGCAAACAGGGCCTTACCGTGTCGGGGTGAATGAAGCTCTCCGTGCTCCCGGAGTCAAACAGGCAAGGCGTTTCGTGTCCTTTGACCCGGACGGTCATCATGGAGTTCCGAAGGTGCTTTGGTCGTGACTGGTCGAGGGTGACTGCGCCGAGTTGCGGGTAGCTGGCGTGGTCGGAGGTGGTGGGGTGGTCCCAAGATGGCTGCCCCCGTCGGTCGTACGTGTCGAGCGGCGTTGCCGATGGCGGTCCCCGTCGGTCGTACGTGTCGGGCGGTGAGGAAAATGGCATCCAAAATGGCGGCCCCCATGAGTCGCACGTTACAGGCCGCGTGGGAGACGGCGGCCAAGATGGCGGCCCCCGTGAGTCACACATGGTGTGCCGAGTTGAAGATGGCTGCCCCCACAGACAACACGAGGCAGATGATGCGTCCAGAGGGGGCGGAGCCGGCAGGCACGCAGCCACACTGCGGGGTCTGCGGGCCTGTGAGTCCGAGAGTCAGGCCTGCGATTTGGAGGATTTGGACCTGGCCAGGCAAACTTTGGCAAAGTGTCCCTTTTTGCCGCAGTCGCTGCAGTCCGCGTTCCGTGCCGGGCAACGCATCCTGGGGTGCTGGAGCTGGCCGCAGAAATAGCAGGGTAGCCTCCCGGGTTGGGCGGGCAGCCGCGCGGCACAGGCCTGGGGTACTCTCTGGTCGGGGGTCCACGAGGCGGTCGCATGATCAGATGAGAACGCGTTGAGGCTTTGGAACGCTACTTCTAGGGAGGTGGCTAGTTTTACCGTCGCTTCTAGGTCGTGGGCGTCTTTCTAGAGCAGGCGCTGGCTGACGTAGTTGGACCTGACTCCAGCCACGTAGGCGTCCCGGGCGGCGAGGTCCATATGTTGAGAGGCCGTGACGGCCTGGTAGTTGCAGCTTCGCGCGAGGACTTTGAGGTCGCGTAGGTACTCCTCCAGCGATTCCCCGGGGCGTTGGCGGTGAGGAGATGCCGCACGTACACTTTGTTCACCGGTCTCACGTATAGGCCCTTCAGCATCACGAGGGCGTCCGCGTATGTGGAGACTTCCTCGAGTTGTACAGAGATTCAATGGCTCACCCAGGCGTGGAGGAGGCTCAGCTTCTGATCGTCAGTGATGGAGGGCGAGGAGGAGGCGGCCAGTTAGGCCTCGAAACATCGGAGCTAGTGTGAAAAAATCCCTTGGGCTTCCGCGGCCTGTGGGTCGAGTTCCAGTCGGTCAGGTTTGAGGGCTGATTTCATTGTGGTGCTATAGTCGATTAAATTGATGCGACCATCAATTCACGCGAGTGGCTTTAATCGACTCGAACAGTGCCTGCCTACGACTTCTCAGCTCGTGAGAGCCGCCTACAGGGCAGCTACTCTTAATACCTCCCCTCAAGGGGTCGGAGCCAGGGGCGGAGCCCACAAGGGCACCAACATGATACATTCCGTGTAGTACAGTACAATGAACCATAGGTGGAGCCCACATGGGCAACAGCTTGATACAATGTGATACACAATGTGATACAGTGGCGAATGATTGGTACAATACGTTCACCACAAATACAATGCCATACAATGCAACACCGTGGTTTAACACATTCACCCCCTGTTTAAAAAAAAGAGTCCGGCGGGGGTGAAGTGGTCTTAAAGGTCAAGTCTATCAGGGGCCTTGACCTTCCGCCGTGATCGCCTCAGTCCCGGCTGCGGTGTGGGCACCGGTGTCCAGACCTGCGTGTTCGGGATCGTGTTGTTTTCTTCTTCTTCACTCAGATGTTGAGTCGGCGAGGGGGGGGGGGGGGCGAGGGTGTATGGGCGGAGGTGGTGGTGATTGTCGCTGGTGGGCCTGTGGGTGCTAGTTCATGAGGTAGATGGGTAGAGGTGGGGGGAGACGGTGTAGGGTGGGGGGTGGTGGTGATGGTCGCTGGGGAATCTGCAGGTGCCAAATCCCGAAGGGAGACCGTGTCCTGCCGCCCGTCCTGGTGTGTCACGTAGGCATATTGTGGGTTTGCATGGAGGAGCAGGACCTTCTCGACGAGGGGTTCGGTTTTATGTCTCCTCGCATGCTTCCATAGGAGGACGGGCCCTGGAACTGTCAGCCAGGATGGGAGCGAGACCCCGGAGGTGGATTTCCTGGGGAAGGCAAACATATGTTCATGAGGAGTCTCGTTGGTGGCTGTACACAGGAGCGAGCGGATGGAGTGGAGCGTGTCGGAGAGGACCTCCTGCCAGCGGGAGACTGGAAGACTTCTAGACCGTAGGGCCAGAAGGACGGCCTTCGAGACCATCGCGTTCTCCCTCTCCACCTGTCCGTTTCCCCGGGGTTTATAGCTGGTCGTCATGTTGGAGGCGATGCCTTTGCTGAGCAGGAACTGACGCAACTCGTCGCTCATAAAGGAGGAGCCCCGATCACTGTGGATGTAGGCGGGGAACCCGAACAGGGTGAAAAGTCTGTGCAGAGCCTTGATGACGAAGGCAGAGGTCATGTCAGAGCACGGGATGGCAAAGGGGAATCTTGAGTACTCGTCAATGATGTTGAGGAAGTACACGTTACAGTCAGTGGAGGGGAGGGGCCCTTTGAAGTCGATGCTAAGGCGCTCAAAGGGGCGAGAGGCCTTTACCAGGTGTGCTCTGTCTGGCCGATAGAAGTGCAGCTTGCACTCCGCGCAGATCTGGCAGTCCCTGGTCACGGTCCTGATCTCCTCGATGGAGTAAGGCAGGTTGCGAGCCTTGATGAAGTGAAAAAAACGGGTGACCCCCGGGTGTCAGTGGTCGTTGTGGAGGGCCCGGAGTCGGTCTACCTGTGCGCTGGCACATGTACCGCGGGATAGGGCATCTGGGGGCTCATTGAGCTTCCCGGGTCGATACAAGATATCATAGCTGTCGGTGGAGAGCTCGATCCTCCATCTCAGAATCTTGTCATTCTTAATCTTGCCCCGCTGTGTGTTATTGAACATGAAGGCAACATGAAGCATGTTGGTCAGTGAGGAGAGTCAATCGCCTGCCGGCCAGGTAATGCCTCCAATGTCTCACAGCTTCTACGATGGATTGGGCTTCCTTTTCAACGGAGGAGTGTCGAATTTCAGAGGCATGGAAGGTACGGGAGAAGAAAGCCACGGGCCTGCCCGCCTGGTTGAGTGTAGCAGTCAGAGCAAAGTCTGACGCAACACTCTCCACTTGGAATGGGATGGACTCGTCCACAGCATGCATCGCGGATTTGGCAATATCTGCCTTGGTGCGATTGAAGGCCAGTCGGGCCTCAGGCGTCAGGGGAAAAATGGTGGATTTGATCAGTGGACGGGCCTTGTCCGCATAGTTGGGGACCCACTGGGCATAGTAGGAGAAGAACCCTAGGCATCTCTTCAGGAGGGGGCACATGCGGTCGGGGTCGGGCCCTAGGACTCCGTGTTCCACGACGTAACCGAGGATGGCTAGGCGGGTTATGTGGAAGACGCATTTTTCTCTATTATAGGGGAGGTTCAGGAGTTTAGCGGTGTGGAAGAAGTGCCGGAGGTTCTCGTCATGATCCTGCTGGTCATGGCCGCAGATGGTGACATTGTGCAAGTACGGGAACGTGGCCCGCAGCCTGTACTGGTCAACCATTCGGTCCATTTCTCTTTGGAAGACCGAGACCCTGTTGGTAACGCTGAAGGGGACCCTGAGGAAGGGGTAGAGGCAGCCATCTGCCTCGAAGGCAATGTATTGACGGTCCACCGGGCAGATAGGGAGCTGGTGGTACGCGGACTTCAAGTCGAGTGTGGAGAAGACTCGATACTGCGCAATCTGATTGACCATGTCAGGTATGCGGGGGAGGGGGGACACATCGAGCTGCGTGTACCGGTTGATGGTCTGGCTGTAATCGATGACCATCCGGTGCTTCTCCCCAGTCATGACGTCCACCACTTGGGCTCTCCAGGGGCTGTTACTAGCCTCAATGATCCCCTCTCGCAGGAGTCGCTGGACCTCCAACCTGATAAAGGTCCTGTCCTGGGCACTGTAGTGTCTGCTGCTGGGTGAGTATTGAAGTTTAAATTAACTTACCTTACAGGAGCATCTCTTGGAGTTTCAGCGGGAGCGGAGTGCGGGGGCTGCTGGTGGGTGAGTATTTAAGTAAACACTTACCTGGTCCCGTTTCTGTTCCTCTTTGCTGCTGTTGTATTTTTTTTAAAAATTTTATATTTTTTAAGGCGGGAACAGGAAGTTCGACCCGCGGACTTCTGGGAAGTCCCTCAACAATAAATTCTGGTGGAGAGGAAACCCGAGACACTACACGTGTAGTGTCTCCCACCTGCCCTCCTCCTCTAACCGAATAATAAAACCCATTGGTGTGAGGTAAGTACCATATTGTATGATTATTATTTTTTTTTTTTAAATTTAGTTGTTAGCCAGATCTTGGTTGAAAGTTAGAGGGATGGCAGGGAAGGGAGTGCAATGTTCCTCCTGCAGGATGTTTGAGGTGAGGGATGCCGTTAGTGTCCCTGCTGATTTTACCTGCAGGAAGTGCTGCCATCTCCAGCTCCTCCAAGGCCGAGTTAGGGAACTGGAGCTGGAGTTGGAAGAACAGGAAAGGAGAGGTCACCCTGTTGGGACTTTTTTATAGGCCTCCTAATAGTTCTAGGGATGTAGAGGAAAGGATGGCGAAGATGATTCTGGATATGAGCGAAAGTAACAGGGTAGTTATTATGGGAGACTTTAACTTTCCAAATATTGACTGGAAAAGATATAGTTCGAGTACAATAGATGGGTCGTTTTTTGTACAGTGTGTGCAGGAGGGTTTCCTGAAACAATATGTTGACAGGCCAACAAGAGGCGAGGCCACGTTGGATTTTGTTTTGGGTAATGAACCAGGCCAGGTGTTGGATTTGGAGGTAGGAGAGCACTTTGGGGACAGTGACCACAATTCGGTGACGTTTACGTTAATGATGGAAAGGGATAAGTATACACCGCAGGGCAAGAGTTATAGCTGGGGGAAGGGCAATTATGATGCCATTAGACGTGACTTGGGGGGGATAAGGTGGAGAAGTAGGCTGCAAGTGTTGGGCACACTGGATAAGTGGGGCTTGTTCAAGGATCAGCTACTGCGTGTTCTTGATAAGTATGTACCGGTCAGACAGGGAGGAAGGCGTCGAGCGAGGGAACCGTGGTTTACCAAGGAAGTGGAATCTCTTGTTAAGAGGAAGAAGGAGGCCTATGTGAAGATGAAGTGTGAAGTTTCGGTTGGGGCGATGGATAGTTACAAGGTAGCGAGGAAGGATCTAAAGAGAGAGCTAAGACGAGCAAGGAGGGGACATGAGAAGTATTTGGCAGGAAGGATCAAGGAAAACCCAAAAGCTTTCTATAGGTATGTCAGGAATAAGCGAATGACTAGGGAAAGAGTAGGACCAGTCAAGGACAGGGATGGGAAATTGTGTGTGGAGTCTGAAGAGATAGGCGAGATACTAAATGAATATTTTTCGTCAGTATTCACTCAGGAAAAAGATAATGTTGTGGAGGAGAATGCTGAGCCCCAGGCTAATAGAATAGATGGCATTGAGGTACGGAGGGAAGAGGTGTTGGCAATTCTGGACAGGCTGAAAATAGATAAGTCCCGGGACCTGATGGAATTTATCCTAGGATTCTATGGGAGGCCAGGGAAGAGATAGCTGGACCTTTGGCTTTGATTTTTATGTCATCATTGGCTACAGGAATAGTGCCAGAGGACTGGAGGACAGCAAATGTGGTCCCTTTGTTCAAAAAGGGGAGCAGAGACAACCCCGGCAACTATAGACCGGTGAGCCTCACGTCTGTAGTGGGTAAAGTCTTGGAGGGGATTATGAGAGACAAGATTTATAATCATCTAGATAGGAATAATATGATCAGGGATAGTCAGCATGGCTTTGTGAAGGGTAGGTCATGCCTCACAAACCTTATTGAGTTCTTTGAGAAGGTGACTGAACAGGTAGACGAGGGTAGAGCAGTTGATGTGGTGTATATGGATTTCAGCAAAGCGTTTGATAAGGTTCCCCACGGTAGGCTATTGCAAAAAATACGGAGGCTGGGGATTGAGGGTGATTTAGAGAGGTGGATCAGAAATTGGCTAGCTGAAAGAAGACAGAGGGTGGTGGTTGATGGGAAATGTTCAGAATGGAGTACAGTCACAAGAGTACCACAAGGTTCTGTTCTGGGGCCGTTTTTGTTTGTCATTTTTATCAATGACCTGGAGGAAGGCGCAGAAGGGTGGGTGAGTAAATTTGCAGACGATACTAAAGTCGGTGGTGTTGTCGATAGTGTGGAAGGATGTAGCAGGTTACAGAGGGATATAGATAAGCTGCAGAGCTGGGCTGAGAGGTGGCAAATGGAGTTTAATGTAGAGAAGTGTGAGGTGATTCACTTTGGAAGGAATAACAGGAATGCGGAATATTTGGCTAATGGTAAAGTTCTTGAAAGTGTGTATGAGCAGAGGGATCTAGGTGTCCATGTACATAGATCCCTGAAAGTTGCCACCCAGGTTGATAGGGTTGTGAAGAAGGCCTATGGAGTGTTGGCCTTTATTGGTAGAGGGATTGAGTTCCGGAGTCGGGAGGTCATGTTGCAGCTGTACAGAACTCTGGTACGGCCGCATTTGGAGTATTGCGTACAGTTCTGGTCACCGCATTATAGGAAGGACGTGGAGGCTTTGGAGCGGGTGCAGAGGAGATTTACCAGGATGTTGCCTGGTATGGAGGGAAAATCTTATGAGGAAAGGCTGATGGACTTGAGGTTGTTTTCGTTGGAGAGAAGAAGGTTAAGAGGAGACTTAATAGAGGCATACAAAATGATCAGGGGGTTGGATAGGGTGGACAGTGAGAGCCTTCTCCCGCGGATGGATATGGCTGGCACGAGGGGACATAACTTTAAACTGAGGGGTAATAGATATAGGACAGAGGTCAGAGGTAGGTTCTTTACGCAAAGAGTAGTGAGGCCGTGGAATGCCCTACCTGCTACAGTAGTGAACTCGCCAACATTGAGGGCATTTAAAAGTTTATTGGATAAACATATGGATGATAATGGCATAGTGTAGGTTAGATGGCTTTTGTTTCGGTGCAACATCGTGGGCCGAAGGGCCTGTACTACGCTGTATTGTTCTATGTTCTATGTTCTAACTTCGGATCATTCGGGAGGCAGAGGGGGTTATAGATAGCAGCATCAGGGAATTAGTTACACCAAAGATTGAAGATAGATGGGTAACTGTAAGAGGGACTGGGAAGAAGCAGTCAGTGCAGGGATCCCCTGCGGTCGTTCCCCTGAGAAACAAGTATAACGCTTTGAATACATATGGGGGGGGGGGACTTACCAGGGGTAAGCCATGGGGTACGGGCCTCTGGCACCGAGTCTGTCCCTGTTGCTCAGAAGGGTAGGGGGGAGAGGAGCAGAACATTAGTTATTGGGGACTCGATAGTCAGGGGCACAGAGAGGAGATTTTGTGGGAGCGTGAGAGACTCACGTTTGGTATGTTGCCTCCCAGGTGCAAGGGTACGTGATGTCTCAGATCGTGTTTTCCGGGTCCTTAAGGGGGAGGGGAAGCAGCCCCAAGTCATGGTCCACATTGGCACTAACGACATAGGTAGGAAAGGGGACAAGGCAGGCTTTCAGGGAGCTAGGATGGAAGCTCAGAACTAGAACAAACAGAGTTGTTATCTCTGGGTTGTTGCCCTTGCCACGTGATAATGAGATGAGGAATAGGGAGAGAGAGCAATTAAACACGTGGCTACAGGTAGGAGGGATTCAGATTTCTGGATAACTGGGGCTCTTTCTGGGGAAGGTGGGACCTCTACAGACAGGATGGTCTACATCTGAACCTGAGGGGCACAAATATCCTGGGGGGGGGGAGATTTGTTAGTGCTCTCTGGGGGGGTTTAAACTAATGCAGCAGGGGCATGGGAACCTGGATTGTAGTTTTAGGGTACGGGAGAATGAGATATAGAGGTCAGGAGCACAGATTTGATGTCGCAGGAGGGGGCCAGTGTTCAGGTAGGTGGTTTGAAGTGTGTCTACTTCAATGCCAGGAGTACAGGAAATAAGGTAGGGGAACTGGCAGCATGGGTTGGTACCTGGGACTTCGATGTTGTGGCCATTTCGGAGACATGGATAGAGCAGGGACAGGAATGGATGTTGCAGGTTCCGGGGTTTAGGTGTTTTAGTAAGCTCAGAGAAGGAGGCAAAAGAGGGGGAGGTGTGGCGCTGCTAGTCAAGAGCAGTATTACGGTGGCGGAGAGGATGCTAGATGGGGACTCATCTTCCGAGGTAGTATGGGCTGAGGTTAGAAACAGGAAAGGAGAGGTCACCCTGTTGGGAGTTTTCTATAGGCCTCCAAATAGTTCTAGGGATGTAGAGGAAAGGATGGCGAGGATGATCCTGGATGATCCTGAAAGTAACAGGGTAGTTATTATTGGAGACTTTAACTTTCCAAATATTGACTGGAAAAGATATAGTTCGAGTACATTAGATGGGTCGTTTTTTGTACAGTGTGTGCAGGAGGGTTTCCTGACACAATATGTTGACAGGCCAACAAGAGGCGAGGCCACGTTGGATTTGGTTTTGGGTAATGAACCTGGCCAGGTGTTGGATTTGGAGGCAGGAGAGCACTTTGGGGACAGTGACCACAATTCGGTGACGTTTATGTTAGTGATGGAAAGGGATAAGTATACACCGCAGGGCAAGAGTTATAGCTGGGGGAAGGGCAATTATGATGCTATTAGACGTGACTTGGGGGGGATAGGTTGGAGAAGTAGGCTGCAAGTGTTGGGCACACTGGATAAGTGGAGCATGTTCAAGGATCAGCTACTGCGTGTTCTTGATAAGTACGTACCGGTCAGGCAGGGAGGAAGGCTTAGAGCGAGGGAACCGTGGTTTACCAAAGAAGTGGAATCTCTTGTTAAGAGGAAGAAGGAGGCCTATGTGAAGGTGAGGTGTGAAGTTTCAGTTGGGGCGATGGATAGTTACAAGGTAACGAGGAAGGATCTAAAGAGAGAGCTAAGACGAGCAAGGAGGGGACATGAGAAGTATTTGGCAGGTAGGATCAAGGAAAACCCAAAAGCTTTCTATAGGTATGTCAGGAATAAGCGAATGACTAGGGTAAGAGTAGGACCAGTCAAGGACAGGGATGGGAAGTTGTATGTGGAGTCTGAAGAGATAGGCGAGATACTAAATGAATATTTTTCGTCAGTATTCACTCAGGAAAAAGATAATGTTGTGGAGGAGAATGCTGAGACCCAGGCTATTAGAATAGATGGCATTGAGGTACGTAGGGAAGAGGTGTTGGCAATTCTGGACAGGCTGAAAATAGATAAGTCCCCGGGGCCTGATGGGATTTATCCTAGGATTCTCTGGGAGGCCAGGGAAGAGATTGCTGGACCTTTGGCTTTGATTTTTATGTCATCATTGGCTATAGGAATAGTGCCAGAGGACTGGAGGATAGCAAATGTGGTCCCTTTGTTCAAAAAGGGGAGCAGAGACAACCCCGGCAACTATAGACCGGTGAGCCTCATGTCTGTAGTGGGTAAAGTCTTGGAGGGGATTATAAGAGACAAGATTTATAATCATCTCGATAGGAATAATATGATCAGGGATAGTCAGCATGGCTTTGTAAAGGGTAGGTCATGCCTCACAAACCTTATCGAGTTCTTTGAGAAGGTGATTGAACAGGTAGACGAGGGTAAAGCAGTTGATGTGGTGTATATGGATTTTAGTAAAGCGTTTGATAAGGTTCCCCACGGTAGGCTATTGCAGAAAATACGGAGGCTGGGGATTGAGGGTGATTTAGAGATGTGGATCAGAAATTGGCTAGCTGAAAGAAGACAGAGGGTGGTGGTTGATGGGAAATGTTCAGAATGGAGTTCAGTTACAAGTGGGGTACCACAAGGATCTGTTCTGGGGCCGTTGCTGTTTGTCATTTTTATCAATGACCTAGAGGAAGGCGCAGAAGGATGGGTGAGTAAATTTGCAGACGACACTAAAGTCGGTGGTGTTGTCGACAGTGTGGAAGGATGTAGCAGGTTACAGAGGGACCTAGATAAGCTGCAGAGCTGAACTGAGAGGTGGCAAATGGAGTTTAATGTAGAGAAGTGTGAGGTGATTCACTTTGGAAGGAATAACAGGAATGCGGAATATTTGGCTAATGGTAAAGTTCTTGGAAGTGTGGATGAGCAGAGGGATCTAGGTGTCCCTGTACATAGATCCCTGAAAGTTGCCACCCAGGTTGATAGGGTTGTGAAGAAGGCCTAGGAGTATTGGCCTTTGTTGGTAGAGGGATTGAGTTCCGGAGTCAGAAGGTCATGTTGCAGCTGTACAAAACTCTGGTACGGCCGCATTTGGAGTATTGCGTACAGTTCTGGTCACCGCATTATAGGAAGGACGTGGAGGCTTTGGAGCGGGTGCAGAGGAGATTTACCAGGATGTTGCCTGGTATGGAGGGAAAATCTTATGAGGAAAGGCTGATGGACTTGAGGTTGTTTTCGTTGGAGAGAAGCAGGTTAAGAGGAGAATTAATAGAGGCATACAAAATGATCAGGGGGTTAGATAGGGTGGACAGTGAGAGCCTTCTCCCGCGGATGGAAATGGCTGGCACGAGGGGACATAGCTTTAAACTGAGGGGTAATAGATATAGGACAGAGGTCAGAGGTAGGTTCTTTACGCAAAGAGTGGTGTGGCCGTGGAATGACCTACCCGCAACAGTAGTGAACTCGCCAACATTGAGGGCATTTAAAAGTTTATTGGATAAGCATATGGATGATAATTGCATAGCGTAGGTTAGATGGCTTTTGTTTCGGTGCAACATCGTGGGCCGAAGGGCCTGTACTGCGCTGTATCGTTCTATGTTCTATGCTTCTGGTAGCGACGCGCTTACACTCCGGGGTGAGATTTGCGAAGAGGGAGGGTGGGACGACCTTAAGGGTCGCGAGGCTACAGACGGTGAGGCGGGGCAGGGGTCCGCTGAACTTTAAGGTAACAGAACATAGAACATTACAGCGCAGTACAGGCCCTTCAGCCCTCGATGTTGCGCCGACCTGTGAAACCACTCTAAAGCCCATTTATACTATTCCCTTATCGTCCATATGTCTATCCAAAGAACAAAGAACAAAGAAATGTACAGCACAGGAACAGGCCCTTCGGCCCTCCAAGCCCGTGCCGACCATACTGCCCGACTAAACTACAATCTTCTACACTTCCTGGGTCCGTATCCTTCTATTCCCATCCTATTCATATATTTGTCAAGATGCCCCTTTAATGTCCCTATCGTCCCTGCCTCCACTACCTCCTCCGGTAGTGAGTTCCAGGCACCCACTACCCTCTGCGTAAAAAACTTGCCTCGTACATCTACTCTAAACTTTGCCCCTCTCACCTTAAACCTATGCCCCCTAGTAATTGACCCCTCTACCCTGGGGAAAAGCCTCTGACTATCCACTCTGTCTATGCCCCTCATAATTTTGTATACCTCTATCAGGTCGCCCCTCAACCTCCTTCGTTCCAGTGAGAACAAACCGAGTTTATTCAATCGCTCCTCATAGCTTATGCCCTCCATACCAGGCAACATTCTGGTAAATCTCTTCTGCACCCTCTCTAAAGCCTCCACATCCTTCTGGTAGTGTGGCGACCAGAATTGAACACTATACTCCAAGTGTGGCCTAACTAAGGTTCTATACAGCTGCAACATGACTTGCCAATTCTTATACTCAATGCCCCGGCCAATGAAGGCAAGCATGCCGTATGCCTTCTTGACTACCTTCTCCACCTGTGTAGCCCCTTTCAGTGATCTGTGGACCTGTACTCCTAGATCTCTTTGACTTTCAATACTCTTGAGGGTTCTACCATTCACTGTATATTCCCTACCTGCATTAGCCCTTCCAAAATGCATTACCTCACATTTGTCCAGGTTAAACTCCATCTGCCATCTCTCCGCCCAAGTCTCCAGACAATCTAAATCCTGCTGTATCCTCAGACAGTCCTCATCGCTATCCGCAATTCCACCAACCTTTGTGTCGTCTGCAAACTTACTAATCAGACCAGTTACATTTTCCTCCAAATCATTTATATATACTACAAAGAGCAAAGGTCCCAGCACTGATCCCTGTGGAACACCACTGGTCACAGCCCTCCAATTAGAAAAGCATCCCTCCATTGCTACCCTCTGCCTTCTATGGCCTAGCCAGTTCTGTATCCACCTTGCCAGTTCACCCCTGATCCCGTGTGACTTCACCTTTTGTACCAGTCTACCATGAGGGACCTTGTCAAAGGCCTTACTGAAGTCCATATAGACAACATCTACTGCCCTACCTGCATCAATCATCTTAGTGACCTCCTCGAAAAACTCTATCAAGTTAGTGAGACACGACCTCCCCTTCACAAAACCGTGCTGCCTCTCACTAATACGTCCATTTGCTTCCAAATGGGAGTAGATCCTGTCTCGAAGAATTCTCTCCAGTAATTTCCCTACCACTGAAGTAAGGCTCACCGGCCTGTAGTTCCCGGGATTATCCCTGCCACCCTTCTTAAACAGAGGAACAACATTGGCTATTCTCCAGTCCTCCGGGACATCCCCTGAAGACAGCGAGGATCCAAAGATTTCTGTCAAGGCCTCAGCAATTTCCTCTCCAGCCTCCTTCAGTATTCTGGGGTAGATCCCATCCGGCCCTGGGGACTTATCTACCTTAATATTTTTTAAGACACCCAACACCTCGTCTTTTTGGATCACAATGTGACCCAGGCTATCTACACCCCCTTCTCCAGACTCAACATCTACCAATTCCTTCTCTTTGGTGAATACTGATGCAAAGTATTCATTTAGTACCTCGCCCATTTCCTCTGGCTCCACACATAGATTCCCTTGCCTATCCTTCAGTGGGCCAACCCTTTCCCTGGCTACCCTCTTACTTTTTATGTAAGTGTAAAAAGCCTTGGGATTTTCCTTAACCCTATTTGCCAATGCCTTTTCATGACCCCTTCTAGCCCTCCTGACTCCTTGCTTAAGTTCCTTCCTACTTTCCTTATATGCCACACAGGCTTCGTCTGTTCCCAGCCTTTTAGCCCTGACAAATGCCTCCTTTTTCTTTTTGACGAGGCCTACAATATCACTCGTCATCCAAGGTTCCCGAAAATTGCCGTATTTATCTTTCTTCCTCACAGGAACATGCCTGTCCTGTATTCCTTTCAACTGACACTTGAAAGCCTCCCACATGTCAGATGTTGATTTGCCCTCAAACATCCGCCCCCAATCTATGTTCTTCAGTTCCCGCCTAATATTGTTATCATTAGCCTTCCCCCAATTTAGCACATTCATCCTCGGACCACTCTTATCCTTGTCCACCAGTACTTTAAAACTTACTGAATTGTGGTCACTGTTACCGAAATGCTCCCCTACTGAAACATCTACCACCTGGCCGGGCTCATTCCCCAATACCAGGTCCAGTACCGCCCCTTCCCTAGTTGGACTGTTTACATATTGTTTTAAGAAGCCCTCCTGGATGCTCCTTACAAACTCTGCCCCGTCTAAGCCCCTGGCACTAAGTGAGTCCCAGTCAATATTGGGGAAGTTGAAGTCTCCCATCACCACAACCCTGTTGTTTTTACTCTTTTCCAAAATCTGTCTACCTATCTGCTCCTCTATCTCCCGCTGGCTGTTGGGAGGCCTGTAGTATACCCCCAACATTGTGACTGCACCCTTCTTATTCCTGATCTCTACCCATATAGCCTCACTGCCCTCTGAGGTGTCCTCTCGCTGTATAGCTGTGATACTCTCCTGAACAAGTAGCGCAACTCCGCCTCCCCTTTTACATCCCCCTCTATCCCGCCTGAAACATCTAAATCCTGGAACGTTTAGCTGCCAATCCTGCCCTTCCCTCAACCAGGTCTCTGTAATGGCAACAACATCATAGTTCCAAGTAGTAATCCAAGCTCTAAGTTCATCTGCCTTACCCGTAATGCTCCTTGCATTAAAACATATGCACTTCAGGCCACCAGACCCGCTGTGTTCAGCAACTTCTCCCCGTCTGCGCTGCCTCAGAGCCACACTGTCCCTATTCCCTAGTTCTCCCTCAATGCTCTCACCTTCTGACCTATTGCTCCCGTGCCCACCCCCCTGCCATACTAGTTTAAACCCTCCCGTGTGACACTAGCAAACCTCGCGGCCAGGATATTTATGCCTCTCCGGTTTAGATGCAACCCGTCCATCTTATACAGGTCACACCTGCCCCGGAAGAGCTCCCAGTGGTCCAGATAACAGAAACCCTCCCTCCTACACCAGCTGTTTAGCCACGTGTTTGTCTGCTCTATCTTCCTATTTCTAGCCTCACTGGCACGTGGCACAGGGAGTAATCCCGAGATTACAACCCTCGAGGTCCTGTCTTTTAACTTTCTGCCTAGCTCCCTGAACTCCTGCTGCAGGACCTCATGCCCCTTCCTGCCTATGTCGTTAGTACCAATATGTACAACGACCTCTGCCTGTTTGCCCTCCCCCTTCAGGATTCCCTCTACCCGTTCGGAGACATCCTGGACCCTGGCACCAGGGAGGCAACATACCATCCTGGAGTCTCTTTCACGTCCACAGAAGCGCCTATCTGTGCCCCTGACTATAGAGTCCCCTATAACTATTACTCTTCTGCGCTTTGACCCTCCCTTCTGAACATCAGAGCCAGCCGTGGTGCCACTGCTCTGGCTGCTGCTGTTTTCCCCTGATAGGCTATCCCCCCCGACAGTATCCAAAGGGGTATATCTGTTCGAGAGGGGGACAACCACAGGGGATTCCTGCACTGACTGCCTGCCCTTTCTGGTGGCCTATCCAATGACCATTTGAATGCCCTTAGTGTTGGCGAGTCCACTACTGTTGCAGGCAGGGCATTCCACACCCTTACTACTCTCTGAGTAAAGAACCTACCTCTGACGTCTGTCTTATATCTATCTCCCCTCAATTTAAAGCTATGTCCCCTCGTGCTGGACATCACCATCCGAGGAAAAAGGCTCTCACTGTCCACCCTATCCAATCCTCTGATCATCTTGTATGCCTCAATTAAGTCACCTCTTAACCTTCTTCTCTCTAACGAAAACAGCCTCAAGTCCCTCAGCCTTTCCTCATAAGATCTTCCCTCCATACCAGGCAACATTCTGGTAAATCTCCTCTGCACCCTTTCCAATGCTTCCACAGCATTCCTATAATGCGGTGATCAGAATTGCACGCAATACTCTAAATGCGGCTGCACCAGAGTTTTGTACAGCTGCAACATGACCTCATGGCTCCGAAACTCAATCCCTCTACCAATAAAAGCTAACACACTCAATCCCTCTACCAATAAAAGCCTTCTTAACAACCCTCTCAACCTGAGTGGCAACTTTCAGGGATCTATGTACATGGACACCGAGATCTCTCTGCTCATCCACACTGCCAAGAATCTTACCGTTCGTCCAGTACTCTGTCTTCCTGTTATTCCTTCCAGAATGAATCACCTCACAATTTTCTGCATTAAACTCCATTTGCCACCTCTCAGCCCAGGTAAGGCTCTGGAGATGGCATGGAAGTCGAGCCCCAGTAATAGGGCAGCGCAGAGATGGGGAAGGACATAGAGCTTAAAGTTAGTGTACTCTACGCCTTGTACAGTAAGGGTCGCGACACAGTACCCCTGGATTTCTACTGCGTGGGATCCGGAAGTCATGGAGGTTTTCTGGGTCGTGGGTAGGATTGGGAGGGAGCAGCGCCTTACCGTATCTGGGTGTGTGAAGCTGTCTGTGCTCCCGGAGTCGAAAAGGCAGGCCGTCTCGTGCCCGTTGATCCGGGCGGTCATCGTGGACTTTGCGAGGTGGTACGGCCGGGACTGGTCGAGCGTGATGGAGGCGAGCTTCGGAAGGCAGTTGGTAGGCCGGTCGGAGGTAGCGGCGGCCAGCGTACGGTTGGGTGAGCTGGGCTCCCGGGAGGCTGCGGAGTGGTCCCAAGATGGCGGCCCCCATGAGTCGCGCGTGGTGGATGGCGTCCAAGATGGCGGCCCCCATGAGTCGCGGGTGTCAGCGGCAATGGCGTCCAAGATGGCGGCCCCCGTGGGTCACGCGTGGCGGTTGAAGTATGCGTTAAAGATGGCGGCCCCCATGGGTCGCATGTGGCGGCCGAAATTGAAGATGGCGGTGCCGACGGGTCGCGCGTGGCGGATGGCGCGGCAGCAGGGGGCTGCCCCGACAGGTAGCAGGCAGCGCTGCTGGGCCTAGAAGATTTAGGGGGAGATCGGGCATGGCAGGCTTTTGTAAAGTGGCCATTCTTCCCACAGCAGTTACAAGTTGCGTTCCATGCCGAGCAGCGTTGTTTGGGGTGATTACTCTGGCCACAGAAGTAGCACCTCGGGCTTCCGGCGTTGGCGGGCCGCTGCGCGGCACAGGCTTGCGTCCCACTCGCGTCCGTTGATGGTTACGCCCAAGAGGCCCACGAGAGTGCCGCGTGGTCGGAGGTGTAGGTCCCCATGTTCTGGGAGGCCACCTCCAGCGAGTTGGAGAGTTGTACTGTCCCTGGGAGGCCGAGTGTCGCCCCTTCTAGTAATCGCTGGCGGATATAGTTAGAGTTCATGCCTGCGACATAAGCGTCCCTGATCAGCAGCTCCGCGTGCTGGGTAGCTGATATCGCCCGGCAGTCACAGTTCCGGCAGAGTATGCGCAAGGCACGCAGGAATTCTGCAAGTAATTCCCCAGAGCATTGCCGTCTCATGGCAAGGAGGTGCCTAGCATACACCTCGTTAACGGATTTCACGTATTGTCCTTTTAGCAGCGTTATTGCCTCCAAATACGAGGGGGCGACCCTGATGAGGAGAAAGACTCTTGGGCTCACCCGTGCGTGGAGGATCTGCTTCTTCTGGAGGTATGTGACATCTTCGGTGAAGGATGCGAGGTACGCTTCGAAGCAGCCTAGCCAGTGTTCAAACATTTCTGTCAGGGGGGGCCAGCGCCTCCTATGGAGGTTGGACACAGCCCTCCTCGCCGACAAGACGTTTTGCGAGAAAATGTCACAAGCCATCAAGGGATACACAACCTGCAACCAGAAATAGGGGTCAAAGAGTCGATGGTGTGCAGGTCATATAGATCTATCTCATTCCTAAACACTGATTCCAAAGTCTAGGCAACTAACAACGAACATCAGCCTCCTGCTGAAAGTGATCATGACCCACTAGGGGAAGAGACACCAGAAGTGACCATCTCCCTTATTGCAGAGAAGGCTTCGACAGAGTCAAATGGAAGTACCTCCTTGGAGGTACTAGAATGGTTTCGGTTTGGGCAAGGATTCATCTCATGGATGAAACTGCTGTGATGCCCCTTATCCCCGCTGCTATTTGTCCTGGCCACCAAGCCACTGGCCATCACCCTCGGATCAACGAACGTGTGGAGAAGCATCCAGAGGGGAGACAGAGAGCACAGAGTATCATTCGGTGCAGATGACCATCTCCTCCTTTTGTGTGTGTGGGGGGGGGGGCACCCGATTTTCAGCCCCAAGGCCTTCTTCACCAACCTAGACAAATCAATCATGGTGTTTGTGTGGGGGGAGAAAGAATCGTAGGATCCGCAAGAGCATCCTTCAAAGAAGGAGAAACGTGGAGAGGCTGGCCCTTCCGAACTTCCTGCTCCGCCATTGGGCAACCACCACAGAGATAGTGTGCTGCTGGGTCAAAGACCCAGGTAAAAAATGGCTAAAAAGTGAGGAAAGCTCCTGCACGGGGACATCCCTCCAGGCACTGGCCATGGCAGCACTCCCATTTACCCCAGCCAAGTATTTGAAAAAGCCAGTGGTAGTGGCTATACTCAGAGCATGGAACCAACTCAAACAACACTGCAGACTAGTAGCAATGTTCGCCATGGCCACCATCTGCAAGAACCATAAATTCATCCCGGCAACATTAGAGGTCTCCTTCAAAACCTGGAGACAGGATGAGGGGACAATGGCACTAGGGGACCTATGCACAGATGACAGGATAGCAATCCTGGGGGAACTGGCGGACAAGCTACAGTTCCTAAAAGGGAAAGGGATGCGACAGATGCAATTGAGGAACTTCGTCCACAAGGAGATGGCAACGTCCCTCCCCCCAACGACCAGGACACTCCCTACTGGCCAGATCTCTACAGGCGAACTAGGGGACGGCAACTATACTGTCATGTACGGACGACTACTGAAGGAGATAAGGTCAACACTGGAGGAGACAAAGGAAAAATAGGGGGAAGAACTATGCATGAAAAGAGGGAGAGACATTGTACAGGGCGAACTTCACCTACTCATATGCAGGGCTGAGCCTAACACAGCTAAAAGTAGTGCACATGGCGTATTTGACCAGAATACGCATGAGCGGGTCCTTCCCAGAGGTTAAGGACAAATGTGAATGGTGCCGGGGAGGCCAAGCCAATCATGCCCACATGTTCTGGTCATGTCCCAAACTTGTCGGGTATTGGACCGCCTCTTTCGAGGCCATTTCCAAGGTTGTGGGGGTGAGGGTGGAGCCATGCCCAAAAGTGGCGGTCTTCGGGTATCAGAACAGCCAGAACTCTTTATGGGGAGAGGGCAGATGCCCTAGTCTTTGCCTCCTTGATCACCTGCTGGAAACTCCTACTTATCTGGATATCAGCAGCGCCACCTAAGGACTGGCTGTTTGACCTTGCCGAAATCCTCAAATTGGAAAAAATAAAATTCACCATCAGACGATCGAAAGAAAGTTTCCACAATACATGGCAGTATTTACTAACTTGTTTGAGGACCTGTCCGTAACCAGCCTACCAACCAATAAGGGAAGAGTGAGGAGGGACCGAAATAGACAAAGAAGGAAATGGAGAGAGGGAAGAAGATAGGAAGAGTTTCTTAACATATATAAAAGGTAAGCGAGAGGCAAAAATAGACTTTGGACCACTGGAAAAATGGCTAGAGAAGTAATAATAGGAAACAAAGAAATGGCAGATGAACTGAATAGTTACTTTGCATCAGTTTTCACGGTGGAAGACACCAGTGGGATGCCAGAGCGCCAGGAGAATCAGGGGGCAGAGCTGAGTGCAGGGGCCATCAATAAGGGGAAGGTTCTGGGGAAACTGAAAGGTCTGAAGGTGGATACGTCACCTGGACTGTATGGACTACATCCCAGGATCCTAAAAGAGATAGCTGAGGAGATTGTGGAGGTATTGGTGGTGATGTTTCAGGAATTACTGGAGGCAGGAAGGTCCCAGAGGACTGGAAAGTGGCTAATGTAACACCACTGTTTAAGAAGGGAGGAAGGCAGAAGACGGGAAATTAGAGGCCGGTTAGCCTGATTTCGGTCTTTGGTAAGATTTTAGATTCCGTTATTAAAGATGAGATAAAATAGGACTGAGTCAGCATTGCTTTGTGAAAGGGAGGTCATGTCCGACAAATCTGTTAGAGTTCTTTGAGGAGGTAACAAGGAAGTTAGACAAAAGAGATCTAGTCAATTAGATTTATTTAGATTTACAGAAGGCCTTTGACAAGGTGTCGCAAAGGAGATTGTTAAATATGTTAAGAGCCCATGGTGTTAAGGGTAAGATCCTGGCATGGATAGAGGATTGGCTGACTGGCAGAAGGAAGAGAGTGAGGATAAAAGGTTTTTTTTCAGGATGGCAGCCAGTGACTAGCGGTGTGCCTCAGGGGTCTGTGCTGGGACCACAACTTTTCACAATATACATTAATGATCTGGAAGAAGGAACTGAAGGCACTGTTGCTAAGTTTGCAAATGATACAAAGATCTGTCGAGGGACAGGTAGTATTGAGGAAGCAAGGGGGATGCAGAAGGAATTGGAAAAGCTAGGAGAGTGGGCAATGAAGTGGCAAATGAATTACAATGTGGAAAAGAGTGAGGTTATGCACTTTGGAAGGAGGAATTTAGGCACAGACTATTTTCTAAATGAGGTAATGCCTGGGAAATCCGAAGCACAAAGGGACTTGGGAATCCTTATTCACGATTCTCTTAAGGTTAACGTGCAGGTTCAGTTGGCAGTTAGGAAGGCAAATGCAATGTTAGCATTCATGTCAAGAGGGCAAGAACATTGACCAGGGATGTACTTCTGAGGCTGTATAAGGCTCTGGTCAAACCCCATTTGGAGTATTGTGAGCAGCTTTGGGCCCCATATCTAAGGAAGGATGTGCTGGCCTTCGAAAGGGTCCAGAGGAGGTTTACAAAAATCATCCCTGGAATGAAGAGCATGTCGTATTAGGAACGGTTGAGGACTCTGGGTCTGTACTCGTTGGAGTTTAGAGGGCTGAGGGGGGATCTTATTGAAACTTACAGGATACTGCAGGGCCTGGATAGGGTGGACATGGAGAGGATGTTTCCACTTGTAGGAAAAACTAGAACAATCCTTTAAAACAGAGATGAGGAGTAATTTCTTCAGCCAAAGGGTGGTGAATCTGTGGAACACTTTGCCGCAGAAGCCTATGGAGGCCAAATCACTGAGTGTCTTTAAGACAGAGATCGATAGGTTCTTGATTAATCAGGGGGTCAGGGGTTATGGGGAGAAGGCATGAGAATGGGGATGAGAAAAATATTAGCCATGATTGAATGGTGGAGCAGACTCACTGGGCTGAGTGGCCTAATTCTGCTCCTATGTCTTATGGTCTTATGGGAGGGATCAAAGGAAGAGGGAGAGGAAGGCGCAACCCAGAACACAAGGGAAACAGGGCAGAGGGGCATCAAGGGTGCCGAAGAGGGGAGGAAATCCCAGGAAGGATGTCCAAAACAAAAACAACAAGGGCACACCTCAGTGACCTTGATGTCAGAGGTAGGTTCTTTACACAGAGAGTGGTGGGTGCGTGGAATGCACTGCCAGTGGAGATGATGGAGTCAGAGTCATTCAGGACATTTAAGCGACTCTTGGACAGCAGTAAATTGAAAGGGTGTAGGTTAGGTTGATCTTAGATTAGGATAAATGGTCGGCAGAACATCGTGGGCCGTAGGGCCTGTACTGTGCTGTACTGTTCTACGTTCTATGTTCTCCTAACTCACTTTTAAATCAGAGAAAGATAGAAAATGGGAAAATGGGAGAAAAGACAGTCAAGCTAAAGAGAGAGTGATTGAAAATTCCAAGAAGACTTCACCGCAAAACAAAAAAGTTGGTGCTGAGGAAATTAAAGATCTGAGGGATGCTTTAGAAACATGCATAGAAAATAGAGGGGGGAGGCTATTCGGCCCTTTGAGCCTTCTCCGTCATTCAATGTAATCATAGAATCATACAATTTGCAGTGCCAAAGGAGGCTATTTGCCCCATTGAGTCTGCACCGGCCCTTGGTAAGAGCACCCCACTTAAGCCCACACCTCCACCCTATCCCTGTAACCCCACCTATCCTTTTTGGACACTAAGGTCAATTTAGCACGGCCAATTCACCTAACCTGCACGTCTTTGGACTGTGGGAGAAAACCGGAGCACCCGGATGATATCCACGCAGGCACAGAGAGAACATGCAGACTCCACACAGACAGTGACCCAAGCCGGGAATCGAACCTGGGACCCTGGAGATGTGAAGCAAGAACATCCTTCTCCGATAAGGTTAGCAAAACTGCACACAATACTCCAGATATGGCCTCACCAATGCCCTATACTATTGCAGTAAAACATCTTTATTCCTATACTCAAATTCTCTCGCTGTGAAGTCCAATATACCATTTGCTTTCTTTACCACCTGCTGTACCTGCGCGCTTACTTTCAGAGACTGATGCACGAGGACACCAAAGTCTCACTGAGTATCCACCTCTCTCAATTTACACCCATTCAAATAATAATCTGCCTTGCTAGGTTTGCTACCAAAGTGGATAACTGCATATTTATCCACATTATACTGCATCTGCCATGCATGTGATCACTCACTCAGCCTGTCCAAATCCTGCTGAAGAATCTCTGCATTCTCCTCAGAGCTCACCCTCCCACCCACTTTGTATCATCTGCAAATTTGGAAATACTACATTTATTTCCCTCATTCAAATCATTAATATATAATGAGACCAGTTGGGGTCCTAACACAGATCTCTGCACTACCCTTGTTGTAATTATAATAAACTGGGCCAAATCATCAGGCTGGGAGTTACACAGAAGCAAGTTGGAGTTACAGATCTTACGAAATCTGAGACAGGGAACAAGAGAAGCCGATAGGGTTTATACACAGAGAAGACCAAACAATAGTGGTGAAAGTGTGTGCACAACTTGTACAGGAGCAGAGTGATCGACAGGTGGTTGATGTGTTTAGGAATTATTAATAATAATAATCTTTATTATTGTCACAAGTAGGCTTTCATTAACACTGCAATGAAGTTACTGTGAAAAGCCCCAAGTCGCTACATTCCGCCACCTGTTCGGGTACACAGAGGGAGAATTCAGAATGTCCAAATTATCTAGCAGCACGACTTACGTGGAGGAAACCGGAGCACACAGAGGAAACCCACTCAGACACGGGGAGGATTCCACACAGAAAGTGACCCACGCCGGGAATTGAACCTGGGACCCTGGAGCTGTGAAGCAACAGTACTACCCATTGTGCTACCATGTTGCCCATGTGGAACGTTTAGAAAGCAGTGGCAGGATCAGTCAGCGTCAGCATGGATTTATGAAGGGAAAATCATGCTTGGCAAATCTGTTGGAATTCTTTGAAGATGTAACTCGTACAGTTGACAAGGGGGAATGAGTCGATGTGGTATATTTTCAGAAGGCGTTTGACAAAGTCACTCATAAGCTGAGTCCACAAAAGATCAGCCATGATCTCATTGAATGGTGGAGCAGGCTCGAGGGGCCAGATGGCCTACTCCTGCTCCTAGTTCTTATGTTCTTATGTTCTTACAAGAGATTATTGTGCAAGATTAAAGCGTGTCAGATTGGGGGAAGTATATTGAAGTGGATAGAAAACTGGTTGGCAGAGAGGAAACGAAGAGTAGGAATTATTGGGCCCTTTTCAAATTGGCAGGCAGTAACTAGTGGGGTGCCACAGGCATCAGTGCTGGGACCCCAGCTATTAACAATATATATTAATGATTTGGATGAGGGAACAAAATGTAACATCTCAAAGTTTGCAGATGATACTAAGTTGGGTGGGAGGGTGAACTGTGATGAGGATTCAGAGATCCTACAGCATGATCTGGACTGGTTGGGCGAGTGGGCAAATCAATGGCAGATGCAGTATAATTTGGATAAGTGTGAAGTTATTCACTTTGGAAGCAAAAACAGGAAGGTAGATTACTACCTCAACGGTTGTAAATTGGGAGAGGAGAGTGTGATGCGGGACCTGGGTGTCCTTGTGCACCAATCACTGAAGGTAAACATGCAGGTGCAGCAGGCGGTAAAGAAGGCTAATGGTATGTTCACCTTCATTGCGATCTGTTTTGAGTACAAACTTGCCCATGTGATATCGATAACTCTTTCAGGTCAGTCTGTTTTTCCTGTGAAAGGTAACTCAACAATTTATCCCAATTTTTAAGAACATCCTCGTTTTCCAATTTAATTTGAGGTACGTCAAATTCACAGTCATCTGGATTTGGTTCGTCACTTTTGAGTTAGAATCACTAAAACCGCCTCCTTTTTCTCCCCTTCCCTTTCAAAGTACCTTTTAAGCATATTCACATAACACACTCGGTGAGTCTTCCTTCTATCTGGTGTTTTTAACCACATAATTCACCTCACTTAATTTCCTTCCAATCTGAAAAGGTCCACAAACCCTAGCTTTTAAAGGCTCACCTAACACTGGTAACAACACTAAATCTTTATCTCTACTGGCAAAACTACGAACTTTGGTTTCTTGTCCACGACCCGTTTCATCACATTTTGTGCAACTTTCAAATGTTGTCTGGAGCACCCTACCCAAGGTCAACAGCTCCACCCTATCCCCATAACCCAGTAACTCCACCCAACACTAAGGGCAATTTTGGACACGAAGGGCAATTTAGCATGGCCAATCCACCTAACCTGCACATCTTTGGATGTGATTTAAATTGTTTTATTCCTAAGCTATCCATAACTTCTTTGAATAACCTTGAGGTAAAATTTGATCCTTGATCTGATTGTATTTCTGTGGGTAGTCCATATCTAGTTAAAAATTTAAGTAACTCCTCCACAATCTTTTTAGCTGTAATATTACATACTGGAATGGCCTCTAGAAACCTAGTAGACACATCCATTATAGTCAAAAGATATTGATTCCCACTTTTCGTTTTAGGAAGCGGTCTTACGCAATCAATTAGGACCCTTGTAAAAGGTTTTTCAAATGCTGGATTGGGTATTATGGGCACTGGTTTTTTCACTACTTGAGATTTCCCTATCACTTGACATGTGTCACATGATTGACAAAATGCAACTACATCTTTATGTAGTCCAGGCCAATAAAAATGTTTCTGGATTTTAGCTTGAGTTTTCCTTATTCCCAAATGGCCTCCCACTGGTAACTCATGTGCAACTTGCAACACCTCCTTTCTATACCCGACCGGCAATACTACTTGATGAACTTCTGCCCACTTTTCATCCGCATGCATATGTAAAGGTCTCCATTTTCTGATCAAGACATCACTTTTACGGTAATAACACTCTGGTATACACTCAGATTCCTCTTCCGTGTATGCTTTCTGATACATCCGTTTTATTTCTACATGAGTAAACTTTACCCACACAAGTAAATTCTTCAAAGAGATCTGGCACCTCCTTATCAATCACTTCTTGATCAGGCTGTACAATCTTTTGCACCTCCTTCGCTTCACTTGGGCTTTTCTTTACCACTTTAACAAACCCCACTGTCTTATCCTGTTTTACCACATCAGCTTTCCCAGTGCTTTTCTTCAACTACCAACACTGTGACTTTACATGGCCTAGTTTATTACAGTGAAAACATTTGAAACTTTTCATTTCTTTTTCACCCTCCTGGATTTCGTTTTTAGTCTGAGGCACACTCTCCTTATTATCTCCCATCAGATCACCTTTGCCTCGACCACGTGAGTATTTCTCATGTCCCCAGTTTCTATCCCTCACAGGCTGAAACTGATGTCGGAAACCAAGCTTTGATTTATGAACTAATTCATAATCATCTGCCATTTCTGCTGCTATCCTTGCAGTTTTAACCCTCTGCTCTTCCACATGAGTTCTCACTACATCAGGAATTGAATTTATAAAGTCCTCCAAAAGCATAATTTCTCTGAGAGCTTCATATGTTTGGTTTACTTTCAAAGCCTTTATCCACCTATCAAAATTACTCTGTTTGAGCCTTTTAAACTCCATTTATGTTTGACCAAATTCTTTCCTTAAATTTCTAAACATTTGTCTGTAAGCTTCAGGCACTAGTTCATATGCACCTACGATGGATTTTTTTCACCTCCTCATACATCCCAGATACCTCCGCCGGTCATGATGCAAACTCTTCACTAGCCCTACCTATCAGCTTTGTTTGAATCAGTAATACCCACATGCCCTGTGGCCATTTCTATGTTTAGCGACCTTCTCAAATGAAATGAAAAAGGCTTCCACTTCCTTCTCATCAAACCTTGGCAATGCTTGGAAATAGTTAAATAGATTCCCACCAAGCCTTCGACTTTGACGCTCCTTCTCACTATCCTCATCACTATCATCCAACTGTACGTTTCCCTTTACGTCTGCCAATTTTAACTGACTCATGTTTCATGGCCATTTTCCGAAGTTCAAATTCTCTCTCTTTATCTTTTTCCCTGATCTGTATAACCCTTTCTCTTTCTTTTTGTTCTGCTAGGGCTATTCTTTCTTTTCTCCTTTCTTCTCTCTCCTTTTCTTTTTCCTCTCTATCTCGTTCTCCTCTCTCTCTTTCTTTTTCCTCTCTTTCGTATTCAAGCTTCTTTAATTCTTTCTCATATTCCATTTGTTTAATTTGAAACTGAATTTTTGCCATTTCCAATGAGTCAAACTGTATCTCAGGCAACTTTAAATGCTTAGCCACCGCCATAATTACCTCATCTTTGCGAATTTTGTCAGGCAATGTTAATTGCAATGCTTTTGCCAAATCTAAGTCTGCTTTTAGTCTCTGTCCGTAAGGTACTGCATGTGACCGTCTCCACCCCCAAAAACTTCAGAGCCTCTGAAAGAGCCATTGTCCACAACTCACTCCCTACTTAAACTAAAATACCACACCTGAAAAGCAACCAGAATATGCCCCCCCCTCACCGTCTTTAAGTTCACTAAGCCAATCCAATAGATAGACTTTTATCCCGGACGAGCCCCCAATTTGTTATGAATCAGGGTTTAGAAAACCCCAAAGTGTAGCAGGGAGTTCACCTGACCCACAACTTTTAATAGATTGTGGTATGGGGGGCACACGGCCAACTCTACAGGTGTGGCACAGCAGAAATCGAAAAGTATTGTTTAAAACAAAACAATGTTTATTCTATGAAC
The DNA here is from genome assembly GCF_047496885.1 of Scyliorhinus torazame. NCBI lineage: Eukaryota > Metazoa > Chordata > Chondrichthyes > Carcharhiniformes > Scyliorhinidae > Scyliorhinus > Scyliorhinus torazame. The sequence goes on from NC_092712.1 coordinate 245,394,527, forward strand.
TCAAGTTAACCTTTTTAAAACATAAAGTGAATATCTTAGCAACCATCAATTTAAATACAACCCCCAATGAATACAACACTAAGTAATCCTTAATATCGTCCCAAACAACATTCAGAAGACAAAAGAAACACCTTTTAACAGAAGCACATTAGGTTTAATTCACTACTGAGAACATTTATAATTCTGAATCACCAAATGATCAAGAGATAGTCTTTTCAAGGCAGAGAGATCAACAATACACCTGCTCTGTCTGGCTTCAGCTCTAACACTGAAAACAAAACTAAAACACACCCTGCAGCAAACAGCCTAAAACTAAAGTAAAAAGCTGACAGACAGCCCAGCTCCACCCGCTCTCTGACATCACTGCAGTACTAAACACCCATTTCTTAAAGGTACATTTCTTAAACACCCATTTCTTAAAGGTACTCTCACATGACACTGAGAAACCCGGCTATGTCACTAACCCATACCCCCGAATCCGGGGGCTCCGAGTCCTTCCACGCTAACAGGATCTGTCTCCGGGCTACCAAGAAAGCAAAGGCAAAAACGTCAGCCTCTCTCCCCTCTTTACTCTCGGGTCTTCCGACACTCCAAAGATCGCCACCTTTGGACTCGGCGCCACCCTCGCTTTTAGCACAGTGGACATGACATTGGCAGACCCCTGCCAGAATCCTCTAAGCTTCGGACATGTCCAAAACATGTGGATATGATTTGTGGGCCCTCCTGCACACCTCACACACCTGTCCTCCACTCCAAAAAGCCTGCTCATCAGGGCCCCCATCATGTGTGCCCGGTGAACCACCTTGAATTGTATCAGGTTGAGCCTGGCACATGATGAGGACATGTTGACTCTACTCAGAGCATCCTCCCACAGACCTGCCTCTAGCTCCTTACGCAACTCATCGTCCCATTTGCACTTTACCTCCCCTATCTGGGTTCCCTCCCACTCCATAGGCTCTTTATAAATTTCCGAGACCTTCCCCTCCCCTACCTCCATTTTAGAAACTATCTTATCCTGTATCCCCTGTGGCGATAGAAGCGGAAAGGTAGAAACCTGCCTTCGCACAAAGTCCCTCACCTGCAGTTAGCGAAACCCATTACCACCCGGCAATTTGAATTCCTCCTCCAAATCCTCCAAACAAGAAAAGCTCCCATCGATAAACAGATCCCCATGCCTCTCACTACCTGCTCTCTGCCACCTCCAAAACCCCCCATCCAACCTCCTTGGGACAAACCGGTGATTGCCACAAATTTAAGCTCACACCGATGCTCCCTCCACTCCCATATGTTTCCGCCACTGTCCCCAAAGTCTCCGAGCCACCATTACCACCAGGCTTGTCGAGTACCGGGCCAGCGAGAATGGCAGAGGTGCCATTACCAGTGCTCCTAAACTTGTGCCCCTACATGATGCCACCTCTACCTGCTCCCATACCGACCCCTCCCCCACTACCCTGGTGGGGTGTTTGTTGATGGCTGCGTTGCTGAGATCGCAGCCCACATTTAACGGCAGGTAGTGGCGGAAATAAGCACCAATGAGCTTCTCGCCATGACTGGCTGTCTTGCAGTCTCATTCACCCGAGTCACAACTCAGCGTCTCGCTGCTAAGGGGGAGCTGCTTTTATTTTCTTAAATAGATTTAGAGCACCCAATTCTTTTTTTCCAATTAAGGGACAATTTAGTATGGTCAATCCACCTTCTCTGCACATCTTTTTGGGTTGTGGGGGTGAGACCCATGCAGGCACGGGGAGAATGTGCAATCTCCACACGGACAGTGACCTGTTGCTGAAATCGAACCCGGGTCCTCGGCGCAGTGAGGCAGCGCCACCATGCCACCCAGGATAACTGCTTTTAATGCTCCCTCACCACTCACTTCAAGTCAACAGACAAGCATGGCAACATGCAGACCTGCTCATCACTTTCGGAATGCCGACCTGACCAGACGTCTCGATGCTGTCGATGAGAGACCGGACAACCTGTTCCCCTGAGTGGGTCAGAGAGCCAGCAGCAGTCACCAATACCGCCTGGGAGGCAGTGGCAGCAGCTGTCAGACCAGACAGCATGACAAGGAGGACCACCATCCAATGCAGGAAGAAGTCCAATGACCTCCACCGAGCTGCAAGCGTAAGTTACCACCTGCCCCCTGGCATCACGGCAACACGGTAGCACAAGTGGATAGCACTGTGGCTTCACAGCGCCAGGGTCCCAGGTTCGATTTTCCGCTGGGTCACTGTCTGTGCAGAGTCTGCATGTTCTCCCCGTGTCTGCGTGGGTTTCCTCCAGGTGCTCCGGTTTCCTCCCACAGTCCAAAGACATGCAGGTTAGGTGGCTTGGCCGTGCCCTTAGTGACCAAAAAGGTTCGGGAAGGTTATTGTTACGGGGATAGGGTGGAAGTGAGGGCTTAAGTGGGTCGGTGCAGACTCAATGGGCCGAATGGCCTCCTCTGCACTGTATGTTCTTTGTTCTATGTTCTACCAGTTCCGCCTGCCACCCTTCAAATTTCTAACCCCCCCGCCCCACAATCACTGACTAACACCTCACATCCTCCCCATATCTGATCTTCATGCTTGTTCCTCAGACCCCATTGGCACCCACCGGCACAACCCCTTTTATGTCCGGGTGCGGTTCCCACACATATCAACTGCAATAGACCAGCCCCCCAATCCAAAGTGTGCAGCTCACAATGCCCTCTCTTTGTCCCCACAGGAGAAGATATCCCATAATAACGGGAAAGGTCCCAGATGGGGAGAGTAGTACCAGAGATTTGAGTCCTCACCTGCTTTGAGGAACGGGCCATGGAAATTGCAGGATTGCCCAAGGGGAGAACAATCACCAAGAGCGAGGTTGGCCTGCGCTGCAGGGGGTGAGGATTCACTGTCGCTTCACTATGATGACCTGTCGCAAGTTATTTGTTCATGTCAGACTAAATGATTCTTGCCTCTTACTGACCACATGCCCATTGTCATGCAGGATCTCCTTCTGATGGGGCTGGGCCATCCGGAGTTGTCGTCCTCTCTGCCACCCAAGAGACCACCTTAGAAGAGAGCTCCGAGGAGACAATCATTGACTGTCGCAGCTATCATCCCCACCCTCCACCAACGCAGGGACACATACCTCGGTGGGTGACTTTAGTGGACAGGATTCTGGGGAACAGTCTGGTGAACACCACACAGTTGCTGAGTCACATCACCTGGAGGCAAGAACATCCAAAGGACTCAGCAGTCGGAGGCCTTCTGGATCCCAGGTCTCTGCTGAGTCACAGTCAGATGCCGAGCCTCTGGATAAGGTTCTCCTAGAGCTGCTGCAGATGATAAGACACAGCCGTGAGATTCATGAGAGTATGTCAGTGACATTCCATCAAGTGCATAGCCGATTGGAGGAGTCCCATAGGCTACGGGTGTAGGAGATGATGCCAACAATGCGTGTCACTGAGGCCAACACTACTAGGGTGGCTACAACAGTGGAAAGACTGGAGTACGAGGTCAGTGTCTTTAGTGGGTCCGGCTCATTCTGTGATGACCACAGATCATGCCCAAGTCAATGAGGGACAGGTCACAGGCGCAGTTTGACATTGCCGAGGCATGGCAGAGCGTGGCCCAATCACTGAGGACCATCACTGAGGGTGCAGACAATGGGGAGCCACAAGGATTGGTAGAGTCAGATGACGCAGAGGCCTCTGGAGCTCACTCCAGCTGCCCCTCCATCCCATGGAGACCCCGGGGCATCATCAGGGAGGAGCAAGCACTGGAGGCAAACCTGGGTCCTGCCACCAAGGAGACGATGGCAGTCCTAGTTCTTCCGAATCCCCCCCACCTGACACTGGCACAGTGGGCAGAAATGTGCCACGCGATGCCAGTGACACTGGTAAGTCGGCCAGGGCCCCCTGGCTCCTGGCCCTCCAGAGGACATTCGGCAAGGGTACCAGGCTGCCTCCACCTCTAATGTGCATCAAGGGACACACCTAGACATAGCAGTAGACCATGAGACATCAAGAAGAGAGATGATCATAGTGGCCACTGGGGGACGGGAGGGGGGGCACTATCTGTAGCTAGGAGGAATGGTAAAACATGTTATATCTGGTACACGTGAAGCCTTGATCACGTTAATCTTCACAGCGGGCCTGCCTGCACCCCCACACTGTTGCCCTCTGCGCTGCTCATTCCCGCCACCAAGACACAGTAGTCCAAGATTAAACATTCCCGATGCAGACGGTATTCAGAGAATGGGTGTCAGTGCGCTGTCAGCAGAAAGACAGGAGTCAGATATTGGAATAAATGGAGGAGCACCAGAGCTTTCCTCATCTTGAGTTACCATCACTCTCCTGCCTTGCATATTGACCTGCTGACTGTGCCAACACAGGCCCATCACCCTAGGGTGATGTTACACAGACACTTGGAGGGTGGAACAGGATAGTCGGAGGTGGGGGGAAGGGATGGGCAATTCACCCTGTGCGAATCAGGTGAGGTTGAGGACCTCCCTGGTCCTCCAGGCATGCTGGACCCTTGCCACCGCATGTCCTGCATCCTCTGGCTCCTCCTGTGATTATTTCCTGGGCTCATCCTCCATCTCCTCATGGTCTGCCTCCTCTTCCTCCTCAGGTGAGTCCGCATGTTCCTCCTCCTCTACCAGCATGTCACTCCGCTTTTGTGCCAGGTTGTGGAGGGCACAGCAGACCACCACAAAGCGGGAGACCCTCTGGTGGGGCGGGGATGGGGATGTACTGCAGTGCACCACAAGAGCAGTCCAGGAATCAGAAATGTATTTTGAGCAGTACACCACTCAATGACAACACGGGTGGAAACATGGCCCTCATTATATCGGGTCTCCGACATCCACACTGGTCATCAGCCAGAACCTCAGCGGGTACTCCTTAACTTTCGAGAGCCAACCTGTCATCCTTGGGTGGTCTTGAAATACCCCGGGGATCTCAGAGTGTCCCAGGATGTAGCTGTCAAGCATGTTCCTTGGGAAGTGTACACACACATGCATGATCCAGAGGTGGTGGTCAAACATGAGTTGAAGATTCAGGGGATGGAACCCCTTAATGAAGAGCACTCCGATGCCCCAGTGCGTGCAAGGTGTCATGCATGCCATTAATTACCCACTGGACCTGGGGCTTCAAGAACCTGAGAGATGGTAACCAGCCTTTTGCTCAGCTGGTCTGCTCGAGGCCTTTTCAGTTAGTGTTTAAACAGCAGTCTCAGGATTTCCCAGTTCTTAAAGGAATACTGGGATTTCAAATGGTCAGTCCCTGACCCATAATAATTTGAAAAGCTTGGTTTGTCCAGTGTCTGGAACTGGCTTTGGTTTCAAGACTGATAATGTCCCAGCCATTAGCTATTAAAAGAGTTACCATCCATACTGAGGTTTTTAGGTTAGGAAGCCATTAGCTAGGCAGACCATCACTTCGCTATGAAGGTTAAAATAATCAAGACGAAAAAGACGGTCCTTTAATGGTTCCCTTTTGAAATAAACTTGGATAGCTCCAGTCGTGAGAGAAGCCTGTTGATAGCTCTTCATTCAGGCATAACTAGTTTTGATCTGTGATTTACCTGGTTTCATGATTACAAGGGGTTTGTACAATGAGGTGTGAGATTCCAGAGGTTGAGAGAAATTATTTTTTTTTGTAACTGCTTTTGGTGACTTCCAGAACAAAGGGCCAATCCTATGGTCATGTGACTTGTAGCATCTATGTTTTTTTAGTTCAGCAGAAAGTCAATATTAAAAATAGCAAAATGAATAATGTCTTGAAAAGTTGGATTTCTTCTCACATCATAGGGACCCAACACTACCATTTCTATCAAGCCCAGGGATCAATCCTGGTTCAGTGAGTGTGCACGGCATACCAGGAAAAACAACAGGCATACTGAAAATTAAGTAGCCAACCTGGTGATGCTGGAACACAGGACTACTTGCATGCCACATAGTGATAGCTGCAAGCAATAGACCACGCTAAGCATCCTGCAGCCAACGGATAAGATAAAAGCTTTGTAGTCATGACACATTCATTTGTGAATTGAGATTTACAATTAACAACTTGGAGGAGGTGACTCCACAAATATGCTATCCTCAATGTAATGGATCCTAGAACATCAGTGCAAAAGACAAGCCTGAAGCATTTTCAACCATCTTCAGCCGTAAGTGCCAAGTCGATGATCTATCACAGCATAACAGATGCCTGTCTTACTCCACATGAAATGTTTTAATTTTTTAAAAATAAATTTAGATTACCCAATTATTTTTTCCAATTAAGGGGCAATTTTAGTGTGGCCAATCCACCTACTCTGCACATTTTTGGGTTGTGGGGGCGAAACCCACACAGACATGGGGAGAATGTGCAAACTCCACATGGACAGTAACCCAGAGCCGGGATCGAACCTGGGACCTCAGTTCCGTGCTAACCACTAGGCCACAGTGCTGCCCCAATGAAATCATGAAATGGCTGAGGACACGGAATAAAACAAAGGTTATAGGCCCTGATAGCACTAAAAACCTATACTCCAAGACTAGTTACGTCCCTCGTTAAGCTGTTTCAGTACATCTAAACACTGGACATGTGGAAAATTGCCCAGGGCGGTCCTGAACACAAAAAAGCAGAACAAGTTCAATCCAGCTAATTACCATGCAATTAATCTGCTCTATCATCAGCAAAGTGACGGAATGTGTCCATGACATTGTTGTCAAGAAGCGCTTATAACTTGCTCAGTTCCGGTTTGCCAGGGCCACTGGCTCCCGGACCTGGAACTCATTGTCTATAAAAGTGGCAGAAGCAGAAATAAAACCATACAATCACTGCAGTGCAGAAGGAGACCATTCGTCCATCGAGTCTGCACCGACCCTCTGAAAGAGCCCCCACCTTATCCCCATAGCCCAGTAACCCCACCTAACCTTTTGGACACCATGGACAATTTAGCATGGCCAATCCACCTAACCTGTACATCTTAGGACTGTAGGAGGAAACCTGAGAAAAACCCACCCAGACACGTGGAGAACGTGCAAACACCACACAGTCACCCGAGGCCGGAATTGATCCCGGGTCCCTGGCACTGTGAGGCAGCAGTGCTAACCACTGTGCCACCAGGCCACCCTGATTAATGATTTCAAAAAAGGTATGGATTGACACTAAAGAGAAATAAACTTGCAGTGTTATCGCAATATACAGGGGAAAGTGACTGATTGAATTTGCTGACATGTTGATTGACCTCCTTGTGTTTCCTAATGACTATGGCCAGGATTTTCTGGCACTGAAATGATGGGTCCCACTGCCGTCAGGCAGCCAAAAGTCCATGGACTTCACCAAGCCTGGAAAATACCAGTGGTGGGTGTGGCAGCCTGGAAAGTTCCACTCCATGACTCCACACTTTTTTTGACACTTTTTTTGATGACACTTCAAATGTACATCATTGGCTGGACGCTCCTGGTCATGAAAGGCACCACATAAAAGCAAGTCTTTCCTTTCTAATTCATTCTTCTTTCTAATCCTTCATCTGTTTAACTCTCAATCTTTAACCTCTTTGTTTAAGATGATACTTTGTTGATCTTGGCATTTGCAAAGGTCCGAGATATCCCGACTGCAGCTTTTGGCAAAGATTCCGCTTTTCATATTTACACCTCCTTGAAACACACCTTTTGTTTCTTTGCTTATCCCTTTACAACTTTTTTTGCCTTGGACTATTTTCTTTCTATTATTTAATCTCTCCTGTTTTCCGCCCTAAATCTTTTGTTCTTTCCACCCAGAGGGAGATAGAAGATCAGGGGCGTCATTCTCCGACCCCCCCGCCGGGTTGGAGAATCGCTGGGGGCTGCCGTGAATCCCGCCCCCGCCGGTTGCCAAAGTCTCCGGTACCGGATATTCGGCGGGGGCGGGAATCGGGCCGCGCCGGTTGGCGGGCCCCCCCCGCTCGATTCTCTGGCCCGAAGTCCCGCCGATAAATTGCCTGTCCCGCCGGCGTGGATTAAACCACCTTTTGAACGGCGGGACAAGGCGGCGTGGGCGGGCTCCGGGGTCCTGGGGGGGGCACGGGGCGATCTGATCCCGGGGGGTGCCCCCACGGTGGCCTGGCCCGTGATTGGGGCCCACCGATCCATGGGCGGGCCTGTGCCGTGGGGGCACTCTTTCCCTTCCACCTCCGCCACGGTCTCCACCATGGCGGAGGCAGAAGAGACTCCCGCCACTGCGCATGCGTGGGAAACTGTCAGCGGCCGCTGACGCTCCCGTGCATGCGCCGCCCCGAGATGTCATTTCCGCGCCAGCTGGTGGGGCAACAAAGGCCGTTTCCGCCAGCTGGCGGGGCAGAAATTCCTCCAGCGTCGGCCTAGCCCCTCAATGTTGGGGCTCGGCCCCCAAAGATGCGGAGCATTCCGCACCTTTGGGGCGGCGCGATGCCCGTCTGATTGGCGCCGTTTTGGGCGCCAGTCGGCGGACATCGCGCCGTTTCGGGAGAATTTCGCCCCAGATATGCAGACAGAGCTTTTTACAGCCAGCAGGAGATAGAGGAGCAGATCTTGGAAAGATGCGTAAATTATAGGGTTGTTGTGGTGGGTGATTTTAACTTTCCCTATATTGACTGGGACAAGCTTACTACTAGGGGCATGGATGCAGCAAAATATGTAAGGCGTGTCCAGGAGAGTTTCTTGAAACAACTTGTAAATAGCCCAACTCAGGAAGTGGCCATATTAGATCTGGTGCTGGGGAATGAGCCCTGACTGGTGATCAAAGTTTCAGTTGGAGATCATTTCAAGAACAGTGATGATAATTCTGTAAGTTTTAAGCTGCTTATGGATAAGGACAAGAGTGGTCCTCAGGTGAAGGTGTTATACTGGAGGAAGGCTAATTACAACAGTATTAGGCAGGGTCTGGAGAGTGTTGACTGGGCGAGGCTGTTTGAGGGAAAATCAACATCCAGCTTGTGGGAGGCTTTTAAATGTCAGCTGATTAGAATTCAGGACCGGCATGTACCTGTGAGGACGAAAGATAAGGATGGTAAATATAGGGAACCCTGGATAACGAGGGACATTATGAACCTTGTTAAAAAGAAAAAGGTCTAAAAGGCTTCGGACAGATGAAGCCCTTGAAGAATATAAAGCAAGTAGGAAAGAACCCAAGGTAGGAGTTAGGAAGGCTAAAAGAGGTCATGAAATGTCGTTGGCAAATAGGATTAAGGAAAATCCTAAAGTGTTTTATACATATGTAAAGAGCAAGAGGGTAGCCAGAGAAACAGTTGGTCCATTCAAGGATATTGGAGGGAATCTATGTATGGAACCAGAGGAAATGGGCGAGAAACTAAATGAATACTTTGCCTCAGTATTCACCAAAGGGAAGAACTTGGTGGATGAGGGGTATAGGGTAGAGTGTGTAGATATGCTGAGTCATGTTAATATTAATAAAGAGGAGGTGTTGCGCATCTTAAAAAGCACTAAAGTAGGTAAGTCCCCAGGGTCTGATGGGATCTACCCAAGAAAACGGAGGGAGGCAAGGGAGGAATTTGCTGGGGCCTTGACAGTAATCTTGGTATCCTCATTGGCTACAGGTGAAGTTCCAGTGGACTGGAGAGTAGCCAATGTTGTTCCATTGTTTAAGAAGGGCAGCAGGGATAATCCAGGAAATTATAGGCCGGTGAGCCTTACGTCAGTGGTAGGGAAATTATTGGAAAAGATTCTTAGAGATAGGATTTACTCACATTTAAAAAGAAATGGACTTATGAGTGATGGACAGCATGGTTTATTAACGGGGAGGTCATGCCTCACTAATTTTATCGAGTTTTTCGAGGAAGTGACAAAGATGATCGAGGAGAGAAAGGCAGTAGATGTTGTATACATGGACTTCAGTAAAGCCTTTGACAAGGTAGCTCATGATAGACTGGTACAAAAGGTGAAGTCACATGGGATCAGAGGAGAGCTGGCAATTGGATACAGAACTGGTTCCGGCACAGAAGACAGAGGGTGGCAGAAGAAGGGTGCTTTTCTGAATGGAAGGCTGTGGCTAGCGGCGATCCACAGGGATAAGTTCCAGGGCCTTTGTTGTTTGCGGTGTGTATAAATGATTTGAAGAAAATGTAGCTGGCCTGATTAGTAAGTTCGCAGATGATACAAAAATGGTGGAGTTGCGGATAGTGAAGAGGATTGTCAGAGGATACAGCAAGATATAAACTAATTGGAGTCTTGGGCGGAGAAATGGCAGATGGAGTTCATCCGAACAAATGCAAGGTAATGCACTTTTAAATGCATGTAGGAATGACACAATAAATGGTAGAACTCTTGAGAGTACTGACTGGCAGAGAGATCTGGGTGTGCATATCCACCGATCACTGAAAGTGGCAACACATAAGGTGGTCAAGGAGCATGCTGGCCTTCATCAGTTGGGGCGCTGAATATAAAAATTGTCAAGTCATTTTTTAAAAAATGCATTTTATTACAAACATGTATCAAAACTGGTTGCATCGAATAAACACCCCGGGAAACATCCTTCCCTACAATCAACCAAACAGTCTGTACAGATTTTCCCCCTTTTTCACCCCCCCCCCCCCCCCTGCGATGAACAGCCCCTCAAACACGGTCACAAACATCCCCCACCTTTCCCAAAACTCCCCTGAACAGCCCCTTAACTCATCCCCTCGGGCCCCGGAGGGGGTTCCGAGGTGTAAAGCTTACTATCGAACTCCCTGAGCACCTTGTTCAGCCCTGCCAGTTCTCCTACCAAGTTTTCCCTCCCGTCGATTACCGTCCCTATTTTCCTGATCACCTCCCTCTTCCTCAGTTGCTGTGCCAGCATTCTACTGTCCTTCTCCCCATGCTCATAAATTGCGCCCCTCGCCTTCCTAAGCTGCTCCACAGCCTTACCTGTGGACAACACCTCGAACTCAGTCTGTCGCCTTCATCATTCCCTTAAAAGCTCTACCCTCGAGGTCTCCGCATATTTCCTATCTGTCTGTATAATCTCCTTCACCAGTCGGTCTGTTTCTGCCCTGTCTGTCCTGTACCTATGCGCTCTAATCGAGATCAGCTCCCCTCTCACCACTGCCTTCAGCACCTCCCAGAGCACCGCACTGAGACTTCCCCTGTGTCATTGATCTGCAGGTAGTTTTGCATACATTTCCTCACCCTCTCACACACCGCCTCATCCGCCAACAGACAGACATCTAGCCTCCATTGAGGGCGCTGAAAGCTTTCCTTACAGACCTGCAGATCAACCCAATGTGGAGCATGGTCCGAAATAGCGATCGCCGAATATTCTATGTCTGTCACCCCCACCAGCAAATCCCTGCTCATGATGAAAAAATCAACTTGGGAATACATCTTATGAACATGTGAATAGAACGAAAACTCCTTCCCCGTCGGCCGACTAGCCCTTCATGGGGCAGCCCCCCCCCCTCATTTGCCCCATGAACCCCCTCAGTTCCTTTGCCATTGCCTGCACCTTACCCGTTTTTGAACACCACATGTCCAGGCCGGAGTCAAGGACTGTGTTAAAATCACCTCCCATAATCAGCCTGTGCGAGTCCAGGTCATGTATCTTCCCCAGCAGCCTCTTAACAAAATCCACATCACCCAATTTGGGGCATATACATTGACCAAAACTACCCTCATCCCCTCGAGCTTGCCACTCACCATGACAAATCTGCCTCCCCCATCTGAAATTGTGCAACCCACCTCGAATTGCACCCGTTTATTAACCAAAATCGCGACCCCCCTGGTTTTAGTGTCCAGCCCCGAGTGCAAGACCTGGCTAATCCAGCCCTTCCTTAATCTGACCTGGTCAGCTACTTTCAGATGAGTCTCCTGAAGCATTATTATGTCCGCGTTCAGCGCCCTTAGATGCGCGAACACACGTGCCCTCTCTACCGGCCCGTTTAACCCTCTTAACGTTCCAGGTGATCAGCCTGGTTGGGGGGCACCATGCCCCCCCCTCGTCGATCAGCCATCTCCTTTCTTGGGGTCGCCCCTAGCCCCTGTGTCGCCTCCTGGCAGCCCCCACCTCCGACCTCCTCCATGTTACTAAACCTAAGTCCCTCCCTCGTCAGCAGATCAACTACACCCCTCCCCCCTCCCCCTCGCAACACCACCCTGTAACCTAACCCCTGCCATAAAGTGGCTATGTACACACCCCCCCACCTGGCTTCCGTAGACCAGCTCACCCAGCTAGCCTGGTGACTCTTGACTCCGGCGCCAACAAGTCTCCCACCTATTGTTCCCTTGACCCATCCCCCCCACCCATCGACACCACTTCCCCAAACCAGCCATCCTCGAGCAATTGCTCTGAAAAAAAAAACAAGGAACAAAGAAAACCCCGACATGAGTGCAAATCAAGTAATACAAAATACGTAATAGGCACATCCAACCACCCCGATCAGAACACAAAAAGCCCCCAGCACCATATACCTTAACTGCCCTCTTTTCCAATGAAAACTCGAATACAGAAGGAAAAAAACAAGACACAAGAAAAACACGTAAACATCGCTTAGTAACTTTTTAACTTCAGTCCAAAGGTCCTCAGTTCGGCACCAGCCCTTCTCTCTTGGCGAAGTCCATCGCGTCCTCGGGCTCCTCAAAGTAATGGTGCCATCCCTCATGCATGACCCAGAGGCATGCCGGGTATAGCAGCCCAAACTTCACCTGCTTCTTAAACAAAATCTCTTTGACTTGCCTGTAGCCTGCCCTTCTTCTGGCCACCTCCACGCTCAGGTCCTGGTAGATGCACAAGACACGATAGTTCCAATTACAACTCTGCGTGCGCTTGGCCCACTGTAGCACCCGCTCCTTGCCCAGGAACCTGTGGAACCTGACCACCATCGCTCGCAGGGGGGAGGGGGGGGGCACTCGCGGGTGCCTCGCCAGCGCTCTGTGCGCCCTGTCCACCTCCAACGGGCGAGGGAAGACATCATTCCCCTAACAGCTTCTGGAACATGTCTGCCACATACGCCACGGCATCCTCTCCCTCAGCCGTCTCCGGGAGACCAACGATTCTCAAATTCTGCTGATGGGACCTATTTTCGAGGTCCTCCACCTTTTTCAGAGGCCTTTTTTGTTGGTCTTTCAGCCTCCCCATCTCAACCTCCACCACCATTTGGTGATCCTCCTACTCCTCCAGTGCCTTCTCCAGCTTCTGGATCGTCCGATCCTGGGCATCCAGCCTGTGCTCCAGGCGCTCAATTGATTTCTGGATCGGGTCTAAACTATCCCGTTTCAACGCGGTGAAGCCCTCTAGGATGACCTTCAGCAGATGCTCCATTGTTGGCTGGGATGTCTGCACCGGGGTCCGGGCATCGGCCATATTGTCCTCAGCAGCAGCTTCTAAACTGCCCTTGTTTGCCCACTTCTTCAACTGTTTACGATTCTTTCTGCTTCTTAATTCCATACACCTATATCTGGAGTCAGTGCCTGAGTGCCTATGCCTTCAGGTCCAGCGCTCAAAAGAACCAAAAAGTCGGGGGAAAAGGTCCAAAAGTCCGACTGGAGCGAGAGCCACCAAATGTGTGACTTACTCCATAGCCACCACCGGAAGCCGGGGAGAAATTTCTTTAACGTGTTCAAGAAAACGTCCTTGACCAGTGTGTTCTCAGACCAACTAGGAAGGAGGAGTAGCTGGATTTAGGAATGGGGTGGTGGGGCAATCTGGTAAGAATAGTCATTATATTATAAGGTTTAAAATAGTAACAGAGGAGAGCAAGACGCAATTCAAAGTAGAACTTCTAAATTGAATAATAGACTAATGTCAGTGGGATGAGTCAAGATCTGGCCAGGATAAAATGGAATCTAAGACTGGATAACTGTAACAGAACAAGAGATGATCCTTGAGGAAGGGATGCTTCCAGTACAAGCTAGGTAGATTCCAACAAGGGCGAAAGGTAGGGTAATCAAAACCACAACTCCTTGCATGACAATGGAGGTAGAATATATGATGAAACAAAATGAGTATGGTTCATGTCAAATGTCTTCTCAAGCAAGAACTGGGCAACATAAAATAAGTTGAGAGGTGCAACTCCACAATCTGGCCACTATTATCTCTTCTATCCATTCACATCCGGGGGGACTCCCTTCTATGTCGTCTCACAGTGGGTTTAGCCTTCGAAAATTGCCGTTGGGGCTCCCCATAAGAGCCCAAAAGTCCGTTAAAACGGGAGGTGCCGAAACGTGCGACTTAGCTGGCCATCGCCGCACCCGGAAGTCCGTCTTTTGGATGTTTAAAGGATTATTTAGTGTTGTAGTCTTTTGGGGTTTCTTTGAAGTAATGGGTGTTAAGATATTCAATGTTTGTTTTAAAAGGGTTAACTTGAGTTCATAGAATAAACATTGTTTTGTTTTAAAAAACACTTGTCCATTTCTGCAGTATCACACCTGGAGAGTACGCCGTGAGCTTCCCACACCACAATCTATTAAAAGTTGTGGGTCGGTTGAACTCCATGAAACATTTTGAGGTTCTGTAAACCCGGACCTATAACACTCCTTAAAGCTGCACTGGGTCAAATGTGGCCTTGCTGTCAAGGGCAGCACTCTCACCTCACCTCCGAAGTTCAACTCCTTTTTTTTCCATGTTTAAACCAAGGCTGTAATGAGGTCAGGAGCTGAGTGACCCTGATGGAACGAAAACTGAACATTAGTGAACCGATTATTGATAATCAAATGCCGCTTGATCACATTGTTGATGAACCATTCCATCACTTAACTGATGATAGAGATTTAATTGATGGGGCAATAATTGAGTTGGATTTGTCCTGCTTTTTGTGTAAAGGACATTGCTGGGTAAATGCCAGTGTTATAGCTGTACTTGAAAAGCTTGGCTAGGGACATACTAAGTTCTGGAGCACGAGTCTTCAGTACTATTGCCAGAATATTATCCAGGCCCAGAGTCTTTGCAGTATCCAATGCCTTCAGCCATTTTTGATATCACATGAGCGAATCAAATTGGCTGCACCATCTGTGATGTTGAGGACCTCTGGAGGAGGCCGAGATGGATAATCCACTCAACACCTCTAGCTGAAGATTGTTGCAAATGCCTCAACCTTGCTTTTGAGATGATGTGCTGGGCTCCCCCATCATCTAGGATGGGCCCCAACACCAAGTCCACAAAGTGTAGAGCATGATCGGAAATAGCTATTGCCTCATCCCAGAAAGGAGAGACCTACCCACCACAAAGAAAGTCAATTTGAGAGTAGACCTGATGGACGTGAGAGATAAAAGAAACGTCCTTCTCACTCAGATGTAAAAATCTCCACGGTTTTGGGCCTTAAGTTTTTATCTTGTTTGCTAGTAAGGAATTTTCCCAGGAATCCTGGAGAGTTATTGGACAGTAAAACTGATAAGATTTTTCTGTAATGTTTCTTGAATATTTCTTTATCGGATATGAAACAATTAAAAATAGAAGAAAAATGGTTGTGTGGATGACAGTTGAGCATTATCCAATTGTAATAAGTTTTTTTGCTTTCCAATTGACATAGGAAGCAGTATTGTTGTGTTGACTGATGAATCTCTGCAGGGTCATGAATTATAGAATTTACAGTGCAGAAGGATGCCATTCAGCCCATCGAGTCTGCACCGGCCCTTGGAAAGAGCACCCTGCCCAAGCCTACACCTCCATTCTATCCCTGTAACCCAGGAAACTCACCCAACCTTTTTTATTGGACACAAAGGGCAATTTGGCATGAGCACTCCACCTGACCTGCGCATCTTTGGACTGTGTGAGGAAACCCTCGCAGACACAGAGGAACATGCAGACTCTGCACAGACAGTGACCCAAGCCGGGAATCGAACCCGGGTCCCTGGAGCTGTGAAGCAACAGTGCTAACCACTGTGCTAACGTGTGGGCAAGCATGTGAAAAGGCTCCAGGAATACACAAACACCTTGCGTTTATGTGGGGCCTTGAGTGAGGAGAGAGAGAGAGGTAGCAAGGCTTAAGAGGTTTAAAAAGGAAATTGAAAATCTTAGAGCCTAGGCAACTGAAAGCGTGGCCACTGACCTTGCTGGGGCAATGGAAATCAAGGGTGCATTCGAGACCAGAATTGGAGAACAGTGGGAATTTAGAAAAGATGTTGGGATGAAGCGATAGGAAAGAGGATGACCATGGGAGAATTTTAACACAAGAATGCGAATTAGCTTGCTAGATTCTTTGTACAGAATTCAGTAAGTTTCCTTTCAGACTTTATAATATTCTCCAAATTGTAAACCCTAGGATCTGAAATGTTACTATGTTCATGGTAGAGATTTTCAATGTGTCATAGAATTTGGTTACATAATTTCTATATACTGTTTAACACAAGTGTTTTATTTTAATTTCTAGAGTGCATCATGAATAAAGTGGAGGGCAAGCTTGAGCAGATGATACCATGAAGAAAAGCTCACAGGTCCTCTATCACCAACTATCGAGTAAGAATTATGTACATTATTGACTTTGCATGAAGCACAGGAATTGTTTGCAATGTAGATGACTTATATACCAAATCAAAATTTTGGTTATTAGATGTAGAAACAAGTTAACAGGATAAAAAGAAATTGAAAAAGAATTTGCTTTTAAAAAAAAGCAAGAAGGTAAGAGCCCATGGGATTCAGGACAATTTGGCAAATTAAATCCAAAAGTGGCTCAATAACGGGAGGCAGAGGGTGATGGTTGAAGGTTGGTTTTGTGACTAGAAGCTTGTGCCCAATAATGTCTTGCATGGAATGGTGCTGGGTCCCTTTCTGTTTGTGGTGTACATTAATGATCTAGACTTGAATGTAGGGGCTATGATCAATAGGTTTGCAGATAACATGAAAATTGGTGATGTAGTAAATAGTGAGGAGGAAAGCCTTAGATTACAGGGCAATATAGTCGAGCTGGTCAGAGAGGCAAAACAGTGGTAAATGGAAGTTAGTGTGAGGTATTGCATTTTGGGATGACTAACCAAAGCAGGGGGGTTATGATGGGGTTGTATAAAGCACTTGTTAGGCCATAGTTCAAGTACTGTGCAGTTCTGGTCGTCGCACTACAGAAAGAATGTAATTGCAGTTGAGAGGATGCAGAGGAGATATCGTCTGGGTTGGAGCGTTTCGGCTATGAAGAGAGTCTGGTTCGGCTGAGGTTGTTTTCCTTCGAGCGGACTTGAGTGAGGTGTACAAAATTGAGGGACATAGATAGGGTAGATGGGAAGAAACCTTTCCCTTTAGTAGAGGTGTCAACAACCAGACAGCATAGATTTAAGGTAAGGGGCAAGAGACTTGGACGGGAAAAAAAACTTTTTGACCCAGAGGGTGGTGGGAATCTGGAACTCTCTACCTTAAAGGGTGGTAGAGGTGGAACACTCACAACGTTTAAGAAGCATTTAGATAAGCATTTGAAATGCCATAGCATGCAAGCCTATGGACCACGTGCTGGAAAATGCAATTAGAATAGATAGGTGCTTGATGACTTGCTTGATAACCGTAAGACATAGGGGCAGAATTAGGCCACTCGGCCCATGTATGATGTCATTGCTATTACTGAGACTTGGTTGAGGGAAAGGCATGATTGGCAACTAAATATCCCAGGAGATCGATGCTTCAGGCAGGTTAGAGAGGGAGGTAAAAGCGGTGGAGGAGTTGCATTACTGGTCAGAGAGGATATCACAGCTGTGCCGAAGGAGGGCACTATGGAGGAATGGAGCAGTGAGGCGATATGGACAGAGCTCAGAAATAGGAAGGGTGCGGTAACAATGTTGAGGCTGTACTACAGACCTCCCAACAGCGAGCGTGAGATAGAGGTACAAATATGAAAACAGATTATGGAAAGATGTAGGAGCAACAGGGTAGTGGTGATAGGAGATTTTAATTTTCCCAACATTGACTTGGATACACTTAGTGTCAGAGGTCTAGATGGAGCAGAATTTGTAAGGAGCATCCAGGAGGGTTTTCTAGAGCAGTATGTAAATAGTCCAACTCGGGAAGGGGCCATACTGGACCTGCTGTTGGGGAATGAGCCCGGCCAGGTGGTTGAAGTTTCAGTTGGGGATTACTTCGGGAATAGTGATCACAATTCTGTAAGTTTTAGAATACTCAGACTTCCGGTTAGCACATTTCGGCAGCTCCCGCTATAACGGACTTTTGGGCTCTCCGGAGGAGCCCCAATGGAAATTTTTTGATTGAATCCCGTGTGGGAAGGTTACGTCGCATGGCGGGGATTAGCGGTGGAGCGACGGAGAAAGAGGCTTTGGAGCAGCGGCAAAAACGAGGGGGAAAAATCAAGATGGCGGAGGACGGAGATCAAGCAGCATGGGGGCCGCACCAGCAGGAGTTCCTCAGGCGCTGCGTGGAGGAGCTTAAAAAGGAGGTGCTGGCACCAATGCTGTTGGCGATCGAGGGGCTGAAGGAGACCCAGAAGGCCCAGGCGGTGGAGCTCCGTGAGGTGAGGGATAAAACTAATGAGAACGAGGACGAGATCCTGGGCCTGGCGGTAAAGATGGAAGCGCACGAGGCGGTGCACAAGAGGTGGGCCGAGAGACTCGAGGTCCTGGAGAACAGGTCGAGGAGGAAGAATCTCCGGATTCTGGGTCTCCCCGAAGGAGTGGAGGGGGCTGATGCCGGGGCATATGTGAGCACGATGCTCCATTCGCTGATGGGTGCGGAGGTTTCCCCGAGCCCCCTGGAGCTAGAAGGGGCTCACCGGGTCCTGGCGAGGAGACCCAAGGCTGTTGAGTCGCCAAGGACGATAATGGTGAGGTTCCATCGCTTCGCGGACAAAGAGAGTGTCCTGAGATGGGCCAAGAAGGTGCGGAGCAGTAGATGGGAGACTGGAGTGCGGAGGTGGCAAAGAGGAGAGCGGGCTTCAACCGGGCCAAGGCGGTGCTGCATAAAAAAAGATTGAGATTCGGAATGCTGCAACCTTCGCGACTGTGGGCCACTTATCAGGACCGACACCACTATTTCGAAACGCCAGAAGAGGCTTGGACCTTTATCCAAACCGAAAAATTGGACTTGAACTGAGGGGCTGTGGTTGTGGGGGAGATGTTGACTGTATACAGGGTTGTAAATATGGGTAAAGAATGTTTCACGGGTGGGATGATGGATGGGGATGGGGGAAGAGTTCTTTTTTCTTTTGATGAGATAGTGGGGAATGTGGGCGTCGGTGCTGGAGGGAGGTGAGACTCGGGGATGGGGGAACTGGGATAAGGCCGCAACAGGAGCTGCGCCACAGGGGGCGGGGCTGGCTTTTTCCCACGCTAGGGAGGGGGGGGATGGAGGAACGTAAGGAGGAGGAGAGATTCCCACACGGGGGAGATCAACTGGAAGGCGGGGGAAGCCGGGGTCAGCAGAAGTCAACTGACTCACGGAAGTAGTATGGGGGGAGCAAAAGAGCTAGATGCGGATCTAGCGGGGAGGGAAGGGGAGAGAGGGGGGGACAATAGGGTTGCTGCTGCACTGGCCGAGGGGGAACTGAAAATGGAAGAGGTGGTCGGGGCGGGGGTTCCCCGTCTGGGGGACTGGAGGGTGCGGGAGACGCGGGCACGGGACTGGCCTAAGATAGGAGATGGCTAGTCGGCGGGGGTGGGGGGGGGGGTGTTGTGGAGGGGGGGAGGGGGGGTGGGGTGGGTGGGGTGGGGGGGAGGGTGGGGGGTAGCCCCCCAATCCGGCTGATCACGTGGAATGCGAGAGGCCTAAATGGGCCGGTTAAGAGGGCCCGAGTGTTCGTGCACTTAAAGGGACTGAAGGCAGACGTGGTCATGCTTCAGGACACACATCTGAAGGTGGCAGATCAGGTCAGGTTAAGGAAGGGATGGGAGGACAGGTGTTCCATTCGGGGCTGGATGCGAAGAATAGAGGGGTGGCAATACTGGTGGGGAAGCGGGTGTCGTTTGAGGCCAAGAACATAGTAGCGGACAATGGAGGCCGATGCGTGATGGTGAGCGGTAGGTTGCAGGGGACGGAGGTAGTATTGGTAAATGTATACGCCCCGAACTGGGACGATGCTGGATTCATGAAACGGATGTTGGGGCGCATTCCGGACTTGGAGGTAGGGAGCTTGAGAATGGGTGGGGATTTCAACACTGTGTTGGACCCAGCATTAGATCGTTCCAGATCTAGGACGTGGAAGAGGCCGGCTGCGGCCAAGGTGCTCAGGGGGTTTATGGATCAGGTGGGGGGAGTAGATCCATGGAGATTTGCCAGGCCCTTGGCCAGAGAATTTTCTTTTTTCTCCCATGTACATGAGGCCTATTCCCGGATAGATTTTTTTGTTCTGGGCAGGGCATTGATCCTGAAAGTGGAGGGAACGGAGTATTCGGCCATAGCTATTTCAGACAACGCCCCGCATTGGGTGGAGCTAGAGCTGGAGGAGGAGAGGGACCAACGCCCGTTGTGGCGGTTGGATGTGGGACTGCTGGCAGACGAGGAAGTGTGTGGGAGGGTGCGGGGGTGCATCGAAAGGTATATGGAGGCCAATGACAACGGGGAGGTGCAGGTGGGAGTAGTATGGGAGGCGCTGAAGGCGGTGGTCAGGGGAGAGTTAATCTCCATCAGGGCTCATAGGGAGAAGAGAGAGGGCAGGGAAAGGGAGAGGTTAGTGGGGGAGATTTTAAGGATGGACAGGAGATATGCAGAGGCCCCTGATGAGGGACTACTCGGGGAGAGACGAAGTCTCCAGACGGAGTTCGACCTGTTGACCACGGGGAAGGCAGAGGCACAGTGGAGAAAGGCACAGGGGGCGATGTATGAATATGATGCTGGCACATCAGCTCCGTAAGAGGATGGCAGCGAGGGAAATAGGTAGAGTCAAGGATGGCAGGGGAACTACGGTGCGGAGTGCGGTGAAAGTGAATGATACATTCAAGGCCTTTTACGAGGAGCTGTATAGGTCCCAGCCCCCAGGGGGAAAAGAGGGGATGCGACGATTCTTGGACCAACTGAGGTTCCCAAGGGTGGAGGAGCGGGAGGTGGCTGGTTTGGGGGCACCAATTGGGGTGGAGGAGCTGGTTAAAGGACTGGGGAGCATGCAGGCAGGGAAGGCCCCGGGGCCGGATGGGTTCCCGGTGGAGTTCTATAGGAAATATGTAGACCTGTTAGCCCCGCTGCTGGTAAGGACCTTCAATGAAGCAAGGGAGGGGGGGGACCCTGCCCCCGACAGTGTCGGAGGCGACGATCTCTTTGATCCTGAAGCGGGATAAGGACCCACTGCAATGCGGGTCGTATCGACCGATCTCGCTCCTCAACGTAGATGCTAAGTTGCTGGCAAAAATGTTGGCTACGAGGATTGAGGACTGTGTCCCGGGGGTGATTCACGAGGACCAGACGGGATTCGTAAAGGGTAGGCAGCTAAATACCAATGTGCGAAGGCTCCTAAATGTGATAATGATGCCATCGGTGGATGGAGAGGCGGAGATAGTGGCAGCTATGGACGCGGAGAAGGCCTTTGACCGAGTAGAGTGGAAATATCTATGGGAAGTGTTGCGGAGGTTTGGGTTTGGAGAGGGGTTTATCAGTTGGGTTAAACTCCAATATAGAGCCCCGGTGGCGAGTGTGGTCACGAATCGGCGGAGGTCCGACTATTTTCGGCTGTATCGAGGGACGAGGCAGGGGTGTCCCCTGTCCCCCTTGTTGTTTGCACTAGCAATTGAACCTTTGGCCATGGCATTAGGGGAGTCTGCAAAATGGAGGGGGGTGGTCCGAGGGGGAGAGGAGCATCGAGTGTCGCTGTATGCAGATGACCTGTTGCTGTATGTGGCGGACCCAGTGGAGGGGATGGTGGAGGTCATGCCACTAAGGGAGTTTGGGGACTTCTCGGGCTATAAGCTCAATGTAGGGAAGAGCGAGCTCTTTGTGGTGCATCCGGGGGATCAGGGAAGAGGGATAGACGACCTACCGCTGAGGAGGGCGGATAGGAGCTTTCGATACTTGGGGATCCAGGTAGCTAGGAGCTGGGGGGCCCTGCACAAACTTAACTTGACGAGGCTGGTGGAGCAGATGGAGGAGGACTTTAAACGATGGGACATGTTGCTGCTCTCGCTGGCGGGCAGAGTATAGTCGATTAAAATGGTGGTCCTTCCGAGGTTTCTTTTTGTATTTCAATGCCTTCCAATTGTGATCACCAAGGGCTTTTTTAAGAGGGTAGGCATGAGCATTATGGGCTTTGTGTGAGCGAGTAAGACCCCGAGGGTAAGGAGGGGGTTCCTGGAGCAAAATAGGGGTAGAGGAGGGCTGGCGTTGCCGAATCTGGGTGGCTACTATTGGGCAGCCAACGTGGCGATGATCCGTAAGTGGGTGATGGAGGGAGAGGGGGCGGCTTGGAAGAGGTTGGAGATGGCGTCCTGCAAAGGAACGAACCTGGGGGCGCTGGTGACGGCACCACTGCCACTCTCGCCGACAAGGTACACCACGAGCCCGGTGGTGGCGGCAGCGCTAAAGATCTGGGGGCAGTGGAGACGGCACAGGGGTGCGATGGGAGCCTCGGTGTGGTCCCCAATCAGAGACAGCCATCGGTTTGTCCCAGGAAGGATGGACGGGGGGTTTCAGAGCTGGCATAGGGCAGGGATTAAAAGAATGGGGGACCTGTTCATTGATGGGACGTTTGCGAGCTTAGGGGCGCTGGAGGAGAAGTTTGGGCTACCCCCGGGAAACGCTTTCAGGTACATGCAAGTAAGGGCGTTTGTGAGGCGGCAGGTGAGGGAATTCCCGCTGCTCCCGGCACAGGGGATTCAAGACAGGGTGATTTTGGGCGTATGGGTCGGAGAGGGCAAGGTGTTGGCGATATATCAGGAGATGAAAGAAGAGGGGGAGGCTTTCGTAGAGGAGCTGAAGGGTAAATGGGAAGAGGAGCTGGGGGAGGAGATTGAGGAGGGGCTGTGGACTGATGCCCTAAGTAGGGTTAATTCCTCTTCCTCGTGTGCCAGGTTCAGCCTGATACAGTTTAAGGTAGTTCACAGAGCGCACATGACGGGGGCGAGGCTGAGTAGGTTCTTTGGGGTGGAGGACAGATGTGGGAAGTGCTCAGGAAGCCCGGCGAACCATGTCCATATGTTTTGGTCATGCACGGCACTGGACGGGTTCTGGAGGGGAGTTGCGAGAATAGTATCTAAGGTGGTGAACGTCCGGGTCAAGCCAAGCTGGGGGCTAGCACTATTTGGAGTAGCGGACGAGCCAGGAGTGCAGGAGGCGAAAGAGGCCGGTATTCTGGCCTTTGCGTCCCTAGTAGCCCGGCGAAGGATCATGTTAATGTGGAAAGGCAAAAGCCCCCCAGCGTGGAAGCCTGGATAAATGATATGGCTGGGCTTATCAAATTGGAGAGGATAAAGTTTGCCTTGAGAGGGTCTGCGCAGGGGTTCTACAGGCGGTGGCAACCGTTCCTAGACTATCTCGGATGAAGGTCGGACAGCAGCAGCAGCAACCCAGGGGGGGAGGAGGGGGGATATCTTTCCTGCCGGGGGGGTGGGGGGGGAGGAGGGAGGGAGGGGGAAGTTTTTTTTTTCTGGGGGACATTTGAGCAAGAAAATACAGGAATGATCCGGAAAACTGAAATGTACGGGAGGAATCCAATGTACAAAGTTCTGCGTCATATTGACTTGCCATGTTCATGTCTTGCTATGCGAGCTTTCTTTCTTTTGTGTTACGGGAAGGGGGGGGGGGGCTTGTTTGTAAGGTTGAAAATTTTGTTTAAAAATTCTTAAGAAACATATTTTTTAAAAAAGTTTTAGAATACTCATGGACAAAGACGAGAGTGGTCCTAAAGGAAGAGTGCTAAATTGCGGGAAGGCCAACTCTACCAAAATTCGAAAAAGGAGCTGGGAAATGTGGATTGGGAACAGCTGTTTGAAGGTAAATCCACATTTGATATGTGGGAGGCTTTTAAAGAGAGGTTGATTAGAGTGCAGGACAGACATGTCACTGTGAAAATGAGGGATAGAAATGGCAAGATTAGGGAACCATTGATGACAGGTGAAATTGTGAGACTAGCTAAGAGGAAAAAGGAAGCAGACATAAGGTTTGGCGACTGAAGACAGACGAAGCTTTGGAAGAATATCGGGAATGTAGGACCAATCGGGAATGTAGGACCAATCTGAAATGAGGAATCGAGGGCTAAAAGGGGTCATGAAATAGCTTTAGCAAACAGGGTTAAGGAAATCCCAAAGCCTTTTATTCATATATAAGGAGCAAGAGGGTAACTAGAGAAAGGGTTGGCCCACTCAAGGACAAAGGAGGAAAGGTATGCGTGGAGTCAGAGAAAATGGGTGAGTACTTTGCATCGGTATTCACCGAGGAGAGGGACATGACGGATGTTGAGGTTAGGGATAGATGTTTAATTACTCTAGGTCAAGTCGGCATAAGGAGGGAGGATGTGTAGGGTATTCTAAAAGGCATTAAGGTAGACAAGTCCCCGGGTCTGGATGGGATCTATCCCAGGTTACTGAGGGAAGTGAGAGAGGAGATAGCTGGGGCCTTAACAGATATCTTTGCAGCATCCCTGAACACGGATGAGGTACCGGAGGACTGTTGAATTGCTAATGTTGTCCCCTTGTTTAAGAAGGGTAGCAGGGATAATCCAGGTAATTATAGACCGGTGAGCCTGACGTCAGTGGTAGGGAAGCTGCTGGAGAAGATACTGAAGGATAGGATCTATTCCCATTTGGAAGAAAATGGGCTTATCAGTGATAGGCAACACGGTTTTGTGCAGGGGAGGTCATGTCTTACCAACTTAATAGAATTCTTTGAGGAAGTGACAATGTTGATTAATGAGGGAAGAGCTGTGGATGTCAGATACATGGACTTCAGTGAGGCATTTGATAACGTTGCCCATGGTAGGCTGATGGAGAAAGTGAAGTCTCATGGGGTCCAGGGTGTACTAGCTAGATGGATAAAGAACTGGCTGGGCAACAGGAGACAGGGAGTAGTAGTGGAAGGGAGTTTCTCAAAAGGGAGAACTGTGACCAGTGGTGTTCCACAGGGATCCGTGCTGGGACCACTGTTGTTTGTGATATACATAAATCATCTGGAGGAAGGTATTAGCAAGTTTGCAGATTCCACTAAGATTGGTGGAGTAGCAGACAGTGAAGGGGACTGTCAATGAATACAGCAGAATATAGATAGATTGGAGAGTTGGGCGAAGAAATGGCAGATGGTGTTCAATCCAGGCAAATGCGAGGTGATGCATTTTGGAAGATCCAATTCAAGAGCGAACTATGTGGTAAATGAAAAAGCCCTGGGGAAAATTGATGTACAGAGAGATCTGGGTGTTCAGGTCCATTGTACCCTGAAGGTGGCTGCGCAGGTCGATAGAGTGGTAAAGAAGGCATATGGCATGCTTTCCTTCATCGGAAGGGGTATTGAGTACAAGAGTTGGCAGGTCATGTTACAGTTGTGTAAGACTTTGGTTTGGCCACATGTGGAATACTGCGTACAGTTCTGGTCGCCGCATTACCAAAAGGATGTGGATGCTTTGGAGAAGGTGCAGAGGAGGTACACCAGGATGTTTCCTGGTATGAAGGGTGCTAGCTATGAAGAGAGGTTGAGTAGATTAGGATTATTTTCATTAGAAAGACAGAGGTTGAGGGGGGACCTCATTGAGATCTACAAAATCATGAGAGGTAGAGACAGAGTGGATAGCAAGAAGCTTTTTCCCAGAGTGGGCGACTCAATTACTAGGGGTCACGAGTTCAAGGTGAGGGGAAAAGTTTCAACGGAAATACGCGTGGAAAGTTCTTTACGCAGAGGGTGGTGGGTGCCTGGAACGCATTGCCGGCGGAGGTGGTAGAGGCAGGCACGATAGCGTCATTTACGATGTATCTAGACAGATACATGAATGGCCAGGGAGCAGAGGGATACAGATCCTTAGAAAATAGGCAACAGTTTTAGATAGAGGATCTGGATTGGCGCAGGCTTAGAGGGCCGAAGGGCCTGTTCCTGTGCTGTAATTTTTCTTTGTTCTTTGGTCTGGGACCTGATCCACCATTCCCACAGAGCTTGTCTGTCGAGTGCCTTCTGTCCCTTGATCAGGAGAGAAGGTGTTTTGACAGGGTGGATCCCGAATATTTATTCCGGACTCTTCAAGAATTCGGGACGCATTTAATCGCTCAGATCCGACTTCTGTACACTGCCGCAGAGTGTCTCGTTAAGGTTAACGGGTCCCTGACGGCGCCCCTTCGCTTTGGGAGAGGAGTGTGTCAGGTCTGTCCCTTGTCTGGCCAACTCTACTCCATTTAATAATAATAATATTTATTGTCAAAAATAGGCTTACATTAACACTGCAATGAAGTTACTGTGAAAAGCCGCTAGTCGCCACCCTCCGGCGCCTGTTCGGGTACACGGAGGGAGATTTAGAATGTCAATTCACCTAACAAGAACGTGTTTCAGGACATGTGGGAGGAAACCGGACTATCCGGAGGAAACCCGTGCAGTCAAGGGGAGAACGTGCAGACTCTGCATGACAGTGACCCAAGCGGGAATCGAACCAAGGACCCTGGTACTGTGAAGCAACAGTGCGAGCCACCATGCTACAGTGCTACCACTGTGCATGGAGCCTTTCCTGCGCCTCCTGTGGAGGAGGTTGCCAGGACTGATTCTGCATGGGCCGGGCATTGGGGTGGTCCTCTCGGCTTATGCTGATACATAGAAGATAGGAGCAGGAAGAGGCGTTTTGGCCCTTCGAACCTGCTCCGCCATTCATCACGATCATCGCTGATCATCCAACTCAATAGCCTAAACCTGCTTTCTCCCCATAGCCTTTGATCCGCTTCTCCCCAAGTGCTATCTCTAGCCGCCTCTTGAATATATTCAAAGTTTTAGCATCAACTACTTCCTGTGGTAATAAACCCCACAGGCTCACTCTTTCTGTGAACAAATGCCTTTTCTCTGTCTGAAATGGTTTCCCTTGCATCCTCAGACTGTGACCCCTGGTTCTGTACACACCCATCATTGGTAACATCTTCCCTGCATCTACCTTGTCTAGTCCCGTTAACATTTTATAAGTCTCAATGAGATCCCCCCTTATTCTTCTGAACTCCAGCAAGAACAATCCCAATCTAGTCAATCTCTCCTCATATGACAGTCCCGCCATAAGACCATAGACCATAAGACCATAAGACATAGGAGTGGAAGTAAGGCCATTCGGCCCATCGAGTCCACTCCACCATTCAATCATGGCTGATTTCAACTCCATTTACCCGCTCTCTCTCCATAGCCCTTAATTCCTCGAGAAATCAAGAATTTATCAACTTCTGTCTTAAAGACACTCAACGTCCCGGCCTCCACCGCCCTCTGTGGCAATGAATCCCACCACTCTCTGGTATTCCTTGGAATCAGTCTGGTAAATCTTCGCTGCACTCCCTCGAGAGCAAGAACATCCTTCCTCAGAGAAGGAGACCAAAACTGCAGACAATAATCCAGGTGTGGCCTCACCAAGGCCTGTATAATTGCAGCAACACATCCCTGCTGCTATACTCTAAGCCTGTCGCAATGAAGGCCAACATGCCATTAGCCTTCTTTACCGCCTGCTGCACCTGCATGCTTACCTTCAACGACTGGTGCACAAGGACACCCAGGCTGCACACTCCCCTCTCCCAATTTATAACCATTCAGGTAGTAATCTGCCTTCCTGTTTTTGCTTCCAAAGTGAATAGCCACACACTTATCCAAATTATACTGCATCTGCCATTGATTTGCTTACTCGCCCAACCTGTCCAGATCATGCTGTAGGATCCCTGCATCCTCGTCACAATTCACTCTCCCACCTAACTTGGTATCATCTGCAAACTTTGATTTGTTACATTTTGTTCCCTCATCCAAATCATTAATATATATAGCTGGGGTCCCAGCACTGACCCCTGTGATACCCCACTAGTTACTGCCTGCCAATTTGAAAAGGACCCATTAATCCCTACTCTTTATTTCCTCTCTGCCACCTCAATACATTTCTCCCAATCCCATGCGCTTTAATTTTGCACAATAATCTCTGATGCGGGACTTTGTCAAAAGCCTTCTGAAGTCAAAATATACCACATCGACTGGCTCATCCTTGTCAACTGCACTGGTTACACCTTCAAAGAATTCCAACAGATTTGTAAAGCATGATTTTCCCTTCATAAATCCTTGCTGACTCTGATTGGTCCTGCTACTGCTTTCTAAATGTTCCCCACTACCGATGTTAGGCACACTGGTCTATAATTCCCTGCTTTCACTCTCCCTCCCTTTTTGAATATCGGAGAGACGTGAGCCACCCTCCAATCTGCAGGGACAGTTCCACAGTCCATAGAATCCCGGAAGATGACCAGCAATGCATCCACTATTTCCAGAGGCACCTCCTTAAGCACTCTGGGATGCAGATTCTCAGGCCCTGGGGATTTATCCGCCTTCAAACAAAGAACAAAGAAATGTACAGCACAGGAACAGGCCCTTCGGCCCTCCAAGCCCGTGCCGACCATGCTGCCCGACTAAACTACAATCTTCTACACTTCCTGGGTCCGTATCCCTCTATTCCCATCCTACTCATGTATTTGTCAAGATGCCCCTTAAATGTCACTATCGTCCCTGCTTCCACCACCTCCTCCGGTAGTGAGTTCCAGGCACCCACTACCCTCTGCGTAAAAAACTTGCCTCGTACATCTACTCTAAACCTTGCCCCTCTCACCTTAAACCTATGCCCCCTAGTAATTGACCCCTCTACCCCGGGGAAAAGCCTCTGACTATCCACTCTGTCTATGCCCCTCATAATTTTGTAGACCTCTATCAGGTCGCCCCTCAACCTCCTTCGTTCCAGTGAGAACAAACCAAGTTTATTCAACTACTCCTCATAGCTAATGCCCTCCATACCAGGCAACATTCTGGTAAATCTCTTCTGCACCCTCTCTCAAGCCTCCACATCCTTCTGGTAGTGTGGCGACCAGAATTGAACACTACACTCCAAGTGTGGCCTCACCAAGGTTCTATACAGCTGCAACATGACTTGCCAATTCTTATACTCAATGCCCCGGCCAATGAAGGCAAGCATGCCGTATGCCTTCTTGACTACCTTCTCCACCTGTGTTGCCCCTTTCAGTGACCTGTGGACCTGTACTCCTAGATCTCTTGACTTTCAATACTCTTGAGGGTTCTACCATTCACTGTATATTCCCTACCTGCATTAGACCTTCCAAAATGCATTACCTCACATCAATCCCATCAATTTTCCCAGCACCATTTCTCTACTAATGTTGATCTCCCTCAGTTCTTCCCTTTCACTAAACCTTTCATTTCCCAGCATTTCTGGTATCTTCTTTGTGTCCTCTTTTGTGAAGTAAAACCAAAGTATGTATTCAATTGCTCAGCCAATTCTTTGTCCCTTGTTATGCATTCCCCTGTTTCTGTCTGTCGGGGGCCTACGTTTCTCTTTACCAATCTCTCTCTTTGCATTTCTATAGAAACTCTTGGTGTCAGTCTTGGATTGTCCGCACCTCACATCGAAATCGTGGCCGGTGTGGGGGCGGAGAATCCATGTTCCCCAAGGGCAGCATGGTAGCACAGAAGGGCAGCTCGGTAGCACAGTGGTTAGCACTGTTGCTTCACAGCTCCACGGTGCCAGGTTCAATATCCGGCTTGGGTCACTGTCTGTGCGGAGTCTGCACGTTCTCCCCGTGTCAGCGTGAGTTTCCTCCCACAGTCGAAAGATGTGCAGGTTAGGTGGATTGGACATGCTAAATTGCCCTTCGTGTCCAAAAAGTTTAGGTGTGGTTCCTGGGTTATGGGGATAGGTTGGAAGTGTGCGCTTAAATGGGGTGCTCTTTCCAAGGCCCGGTGCGGACTCGATGGGCCGAATGGCCTCCTGCACTGTAAATTCTTTGATTCTATCAAATCAGGACTGGCGGTTCCCCGCTTCTGCGGGCTTCGAAAAGTGGCGTACTCTGGGATTTGCGCTACCTGGGGCAATTGCGCTACCTGGGGCAATTGCCAGAGGCTCGCTCCGCCCTAGACCGGCCGAAGTCCCCGCGGCGTGGAACTAATGTGCTGCAGCCGGTCGGGATACTCGTGTGGGGGTTGCGGACTCAGCCCGCGGCCACCCTCGTCGGGGGTGGGCCAATCGGAGGGCGGGGGGGCCCTATAGGTTGCCGGTAAATGCGGGAGTTAAGGGTCGAGCGCCAGGCCGATCGGGGGATTCTGTTTTGGGTCCAGCTCCGCTGTCCGAGTCCGCCATGGAGCACGGCGCAGCCGCTGGATGTGCGGAGGCCCATATCTGCAGCAAAAGCTGCGAGATCTACTCCTGGTTCCTGCTAGTCCCCTGCAGGGCTAGGAATTTGTGCCCCTTTGTTGCCAGTTTTTCTGGCGTAAAGCTCTACCGTTTTGACGCTGACATAATGGAGAATCCAGACATGGAAAGAACATTGAAAACATCTGAGGGAGTTATTCAATCGACTTCAGGAGGCGGGTTTGGTGATAAACCTCGCCAAAAGTGAATTTGGAATAGCCCAAGTCACTTTCCTTGGCCATCCAATCGGACAGGGTCGACTGGTCCCACGGGATGTGAAAACGAAAGTTATTGGGGAGTTTCCGATACCCTCGACACGACGGGAAATAATGCGATTTCTTGGTTTGAGTGGATTTTACCGGAAATTTGGACCACATTTTAGCAGTGTGGTCGCTCCACTGACGGACTTGCTGAAGAAGCGTAACAAATTCCAGTGGACAGCGGAGTGTCAACAGGCATTTGACGGCCTGAAGGCTGTGTTAGTGCTCCTGTTAGTCATCCCAAATTATACCAAACCCTTCAAAGTAGCTGTTGATGCGAGCGATGTGGGCGTAGGTGCGGTGCTTCTACAAGACAACGACGAAGGGCTAGAGCGGCCTGTTGGTTATTTTTCAAAGAAATTGAATTCTCACCAGAAAAAGTATTCGACGATTGAGAAGACTTTGAGTTTGGTGCTGGCTTTGCAACATTTTCACATTTATGTGACCAGCAATCCATCTGACACCATTATATATACTGATCATAATCCTTTGACGTTTTTGGAGCGATTCCGGAATAACAATCCAGCTGTTTTGCTGGAGTTTATTGTTCCAGCCGTTTCATTTTAAAATAGTACATGTAGCAGGACGGGAAAATGTGATAGCCGGTGCTTTGTCACGAATGTGATCAATTGAGAAGGCTTTCAGTTGGAGGAAGTAGAATGAAGAAAAATGGACTATATTATTATACCTGTTTGAGTGTGTTGTTTTCTTTAAATGAAAATGTATATTTACTGTGTACATTTCTTAGTGGATGGTGCAAAAGTGAAAAATGAAACCATGTTGAAGTTGATGGTTTATTTTTTTTTCTTGGGGGGTGCTGTCATGTGAGAGTACCTTTAAGACATGGATGTTTACGCATTGTACCTTTAAGAAAATGCAGTGATGTCAGAGTGTGGGTGGAGCTGGGCTTTAGAACAGCCATTTTGCAGTTTTTAGTTGCAGTTTGGAGGAAAAGAGCTTGGGGAGTGTCTGTGTTTTGCAGTGAGCTGGATTTGCTGTGATCTCTGCCATGAAAGACTATCTCTGGATCATTTGGGTGATTTAAACTCATAATAGTAAAGCCTTTAACCTGATGTGATTCTGTTTAAAGGTGTTAAATCTCTTGGAAGTTTGAAGGAACATTTTGAGGAATTATTTACTGTTGTAATATTTTTGGAGTTATCTTTGAAGTAAGGGGTGTTAAGAGATCCAATGTTTATTGAAGACGTTAAGTTGAGTTCATGGAATAAACATTGTTTTGTGTTTAAAAACCCACGTATCCATAATTGTAATCCCACGCCCAGGGAACAAGACGTGTGCTTGGAAAAGCAACAAATACATTAAAGGGGGAGGTTGGTTGAACTCCATGATACATTTTGGGGTTCAGAAAACGCCTCGCCCATAACAGCCTTTTTGCACTGCGCGGAGGGGTCTCCTATACGGGCTGCTGCTGCACACGCCTTCACTTTTTTAAATATAAATTTAGAATACCCAATTCATTTTTTTTTCCAATTAAGGGGCAATTATGCATGGCCAATCCACCTACCCTGTGCATCGTTTTCGGTTGTGGGGGTGAGACCCACGCAGACATGGGAGAATGTATAAACTCCACATGGACAGTGACCAAGGGCCAGGATCGAAACTGAGTCCTCAGTGCCGTGAGGCAGCAGTACTAACGACTGCGCCACAGTTTTGCCCATCCTTCACCTCCTTAACGTCACCCGGACACCCCAAGACTTTTTGACCTCTGGCGGCAGAGGTCCACCGTGGAGGTCACTCTATGGAGGAGTCCTCCCCCCCTCAATATTGGGGACCTGTGTGGAGGGTGTCACATGCAACAGTGTTGTACAACCACCGATTCACGGACTCCCAAGAAGCCTGCCATGTTTGTGGCCTTGTGGGGTTCGTGGACCACATCTGTGTTATGTGTTAAAGGCTGCACTCCCTAGTTTTCTGACAAATCTTTTGTTGACGTTTTGTTTGCACTTCTTTTTTTTTTTATAAATATTTTATTGAACATTTTTGGTCAACCAACACAGTACATTGTGCATCCTTTACACAATATTATAACAACACAAATAACAATGACCTATTTTATAAACAAAAAATGAATAAATAATAAACAACAAAAATGAAAACTAACCCTAATTGGCAACTGCCTTATCACAAGTAACACTCTCCAAAAATATAATTTAACAGTCCAATATATAATTATCTGTCGCAACGACCTATACATATTATACAGTATATATTAACAACCCTGAGAGTCCTTCTGGTTCCTCCTCCCTCCCCCCCCCCCTCCCCCCACCCCCGATCCTGGGCTGCTGCTGCTGCCTTCTTTTTTCCATTCCATCTATCTTTCTGCGAGGTATTCGACGAACGGTTGCCACCGCCTGGTGAACCCTTGAGCCGACCCCCTTAGAACGAACTTAATCCGCTCTAGCTTTATAAACCCTGCCATGTCATTTATCCAGGTCTCCACCCCCGGGGGCTTGGCTTCTTTCCACATTAACAATATCCTGCGCCGGGCTACTAGGGACGCAAAGGCCAAAACATCGGCCTCTCTCGCCTCCTGCACTCCCGGCTCTTGTGCAACCCCAAATATAGCCAACCGCCAGCTTGGTTCGACCCGGACCCCCACTACTTTTGAAAGCACCTTTGTCACCCCCATCCAAAACCCCTGTAGTGCCGGGCATGACCAAAACATATGGGTATGATTCGCTGGGCTTCTCGAGCACCTCGCACACCTATCCTCCACCCCAAAAAATTTACTGAGCCGTGCTCCAGTCATATGCGCCCTGTGTAATACCTTAAACTGAATCAGGCTTAGCCTGGCACACGAGGACGACGGGTTTACCCTGCTCAGGGCATCTGCCCACAGCCCCTCCTCGATCTCCTCCCCCAGCTCTTCTTCCCATTTCCCTTTTAGTTCATCTACCATAGTCTCCCCTTCGTCCCTCATTTCCCTATATATATCTGACACCTTACCATCCCCCACCCATGTCTTTGAGATCACTCTGTCCTGCACCTCTTGTGTCGGGAGCTGCGGGAATTCCCTCACCTGTTGCCTCGCAAAAGCCCTCAGTTGCATATACCTGAATGCATTCCCTTGGGGCAACCCATATTTCTCGGTCAGTGCTCCCAGACTCGCGAACTTCCCATTCACAAACAGATCTTTCAGTTGCGTTATTCCTGCTCTTTGCCACATTCCACATTGACCCCGCCGCCGGCATAGATGGAGAGGCCATTAGGGCACACCCACCCCGAGGTGGGCTCTGTCGTGTCAGCAATTGTAAATAGACAGGAAGGTGGGGAGAAAGAGTGAGGTGGTATAACGTACTCTCTCCCCAGAAAGGTAAGCGGAGGGGCGAGGGAAGTAAGGGGAGAGAGAGCAAGGGCCACAATGGGAGGAGGAAGAGAATGGCAGCACAGGAGGGTGGGCACCGTAGATGGCCTGGTGCCTGTGACAGGAGACTCAACTGCAGCTGGTGGGTGGGAGGATAGGGGAGCGAAAGTAGGTCTTCAGCCTGGAAGGGGCCCAGCAAATACAGAGTCGGCACTTTCACCCGAGGATGACCACACAAATGGAGAGCAGGGGTCCTCCCAGCTGAAAGAAGTTGCTGGTGTGCGAGGTCTTCAGCCTGGAAGGGGCTCAGCAAACAGACAGTCTACCAGATCGCCTGGGACAAGCACACCTGATAGAATAAGAAAAAAAAGGCTTTGTCCTCACTGGAAGGCAGTTGTTGATGGGTGGGAGGACCAGGCCAGGTAGGGCCCTCAACCTGGGAGAGGCGCAGCAAATAAGCTGTCCGGAGGTTTCCGCTCCTATCCTGGTCTTGAAAATCTCCCACTTTTCCTTCTCTTCTTCCTTTCGGGTCAGCAGTAAACAAGCACTGGGAACAGGAATCAAACAGATGAGCAGCAGCAACAACAGAGAGAGCAACAGCCACTCTTCATGACAGCAACAACTCGACAACTCCAAAGTCTGCACTGTGAGTTCCTGCTTTGGATTGGCCATGCTAAATTACCCCTGAGTGTCCAAAAGGTTAGGTGGGGTTACGACGATAGGGTGAGAGCCTGACCCTAGGTAGGGTGCCCTTTGAGAGTGCAGACTTGATGGGTCTAATGACCTCCTTCTGCACTGTAGGAATTCTATGACTAGTTTGTCGAATATTTCAGAATGAGTTATAGAAAATGCTTAATCATTATTGGACTATTAATTTCAAATGATAAAATAAATAGTTATGCTTACCTGATAGTACAAAAGTAACATTAAAAAGCGCAACACAGGAACAGACCCTCCGAGCCTGCGTCGATCACGTGTCCTATCTAGACCAACCGCCTGTATCCTTTTCTGTACTCTCTCCAAAGCCTCCACGTCCTTCTGGTAGTGCGGTGACCAGAATTGGACGCAATATTCCAAATGTGGCCTAACCAACTGTCATGTAAGAGTACCTTTAAGAAATGGGTGTTTATAAATGGGTGTGTATAGGAGTATCTGTAGTGAGAGTACCTTTAAGAAATGGGTGTTTATTACTGCAGTGATGTCGGAGAATGGGTGGAGCTGGGCTGTCAGCTTTTTACTTACGTTTTAGACTGTTTGCTGCAGGGTGTATTTTTGTTTCGTTTTCGGAGCTGGATAGCTGCAGTCACAGCCATAAAGTGTATTAGAATCCCTTCTGTAACCTAAAGACTGTAAATCAATCCTGGTGATTTAAAACTAATAACAGTAGCGACTTTAACCTGATGTGCTTCTGGTAAAAGGTGTTTTAAGTCTTATGGATGTTAAAAGGAGAGCTTAAAGGATTACTTAGTGATGTATTCTTTGGGGTTGTATTTTAATTAATGGTTGCTAAGATGTTTACTTTATGTTTTAAAAAGGTTAAGTTGAGTTCATAGAATAAACGTTGTTTTGCTTTAAACAATACTTTTCGATTTCTGCTGTATCACACCTAGAGAGTGGGCCGTGTGCTCCCCATGCCACAATCTATTAAAAGTTGTGGGTCAGGTGAACTCCATGCTGCACTTTGGGGTTCTCTAAACACTGGCCCATAACAAATTGGGGGCTCGAGGGGGATAAAAGTCTATCTATTGGATTGGCTTTGTGAACTTAAAGACAGTGAGGAGGAGTGAGCATATTGTGGGTGCTTTTCAGGTGTGGTATTATATTTAAGTAGAGAGTGTGTTGTAGACAATGGCTCTTTCAGAGGCTCTGAAGTTTTTGGGGTGGAGACGGTCACACGCAGTACCTTCCGGACAGAGACTAAAAGCAGACTGTTAAATTTGGAAAAAAACATTGCAGTTAACATTACCTGACAAAATGCAAAAAGATGAGGTCATTATGGCGGTGGCTAAGCATTTAAAGTTGCCTGAGATACAGTTTGACTCATTGGAAATGGCAAAAATTCAGTTACAAATTAAACAAATGGAGCATGAGAAAGAATTAAAGCAGCTTGAATACGAAAGAGAGAGAGAGGAAAAAGAAAGAGAAAGAGAGAGGAAAAAGAGAGAGAAGAAAGGAAAACAGAAATAAAAAGAGAGAGAGTTTGAACTAAATGGCCATGAAACATGACAGTCAGTTAAAATTGGCAGATGTGAAGGGAAACGGACAGTTGGTTGATAGAATCATAGAATCATAGAAGTTTACAGCATGGAAACAGGCCCTTCGGCCCAACCAGTCCATGCCGCCCAGTTTGTAATGACAATAGTGAGAAAGTGCGTCATAGTCGAAGGCTTGGTGGGGATCTATTTAAATATGTCCAAGCATTGCCAAGGATTGACGAGAATGTGGTGGAAGCCTTTTTCATTTCATTTGAGAAGGTGGCTAAATAAATGAAATGGCCACAGGACATGTGGGTATTATTGATTCAAACAAAGCTGGTAGGTAGGGCTAGTGAAGTGTTTGCATTACTACCGGAGGAGGTATCTGGGACGTATGCGGAGGTGTAAAAATCCATCTTAGGTGCATATGAACTAGTGCCTGAAGCTTCCAGACAAAGGTTTAGAAATTTAAGGAAATAATTTGGTCAAACATACATGGCGTTTGAAAGGCTCAAACAGAATAATTTTGATAGGTGGATAAGGGCTTTGAAAATAGGCCAAAAGTATGAAGCAGACAACTTAAGTGTTGAAGGACGAATATCCTAGGATTTTTCCGGATTGTGTCGTAACAAGGTTGTAAAGTCACAGGTTAAGACAAGAGGAGAAATCAAAGAGTGAAGATGAAGTTGAAGTGCACTTATCAGAAACGATTTTTGAACAGATGGTTAAAAAAGAACAAGAACAGGTGGAGGATGAGGTGGATATTTTTAGTTCAGGAAAATTGGCGAAGTTACAACAGAAAGATGTAGAAATAAAACGGATGTATCAGAAAGCATACACGGAAGAGGAACCTGAGTGTATCCCAGAGTGTTTTTACCGTAAAAGTGATGTCTTGATGAGAAAATGGAAACCTTTACATATGCATGCGGATGAAAAGTGGGCAGAAGTTCATCAAGTCGTATTGCCGGTAGGGTATAGAAAAGAGGTGTTACGAGTTGCACATGAGGTACCAGTGGGAGGTCATTTGGGAATAAGGAAAACTCAAGCTAAAATCTAAAACATTTTGATTGGCCTGGACTACATGGGCAGCACGGTAGCATTGTGGATAGCAGCTCCAGGGTCCCAGGTTCGATTCCGGCTTGGGTCACTGTCTGTGCGGAGTCTGTGAAACGCATCTTCAGCACGCCAAAGCACCTCTCTATCACTCCCCTTGTCGCTACATGGGCATCATTGTAGCGGTTCTCCGCCTCATTGCGTGGCCTCCGTACAGGCGTCATCAGCCACGATCGCAATGTGTAGCCCCTGTCGCCCAGCAACCAGCCCCTCAGCCGGGGATGGCGTCCCTCGTGCATGCCGGGGATGGATGACCGCGACAACACTCATGAGTCGTGTACACTGCCTGGGTAACGGGCGCAGACGTGCAGGATCATCATGCGGTCGCAGATGGTCGCAGACCACCTGTATGTTCATCGAATAGGTCCCCTTCCTATTGGTGAACACGGCCCTGTTATCTGCAGGTGGCCGCACGGCGACATGCATCCCATCGATCGCGCCCTGGACCATGGGGAACCCGGCCACGGCAGAGAAGCCCACGGCCCGGGTATCTTGGCTGGCCCGGTCCACAGGGAAGCGGATGTCGCGGTGCGCCATGGCATATAGGGCATCTGTCACTGCCCGGATGCACCGATGCACGCGATATGCCGGACAGGTCCCCACTAGGTGCCTGGAATGACCCCGTTGCATAAAGGTTCAGGGCCACCGTAACCTTGATG
The DNA here is from genome assembly GCF_047496885.1 of Scyliorhinus torazame. Classification (NCBI taxonomy): domain Eukaryota; kingdom Metazoa; phylum Chordata; class Chondrichthyes; order Carcharhiniformes; family Scyliorhinidae; genus Scyliorhinus; species Scyliorhinus torazame. Next base: position 245,432,219 of record NC_092712.1, read on the forward strand.
GACACGGGGAGAGGGTGTCCCCCGCCAGTGCCACGCGGTGACAGGTGTGCCAGCAGGTGGCAGATGTGTGCCACGGTTTCCCACCTCATCCGGAGTCTCCTCCTGCATTCCCGGTCTGTGAGGTCCTGGTATGACTGCCGGGGCCGGTACACACGGGGCGCCCTCGGGTGCCTCCGTTGCCGTGGGGCCGCGACGTCCTCCTCCCCCTCCTCGTCCTGTCGGTCAGGTGTCCCTCCAGCCTGGGCGGCTGCCGCCTGCCCCTCTGCGGCAGCCTGCGCCGCCTCTCTGGCACGCTCCTCCTCCTCATCCAGGGCAACATGGACATTAGCGGCTGCCGCCACGGCGGCCAACATCGTGAGGCCCGGACTCAGCTCCCGCGCCCGCCAGTCCGCCCCGGACTCAGCTCCCCCGCCGCCCGTTCGCCCCGGACTCAGCTCGCCCCTCCGCCCCGGACCTCGCTCGCGCGTCCGCCCTGGACTCAGCTCCCCCACCCGCCCGCCCGTCCCGGACTCAGCTCCCCCGTCCGCCCCGGACTCAGCTCCCCCGCCCGCCGGTCTGCCCCGGACTCAGCTGCTCCGCCCGCCCGTCCGCCCCGGTATCAGCTCAGCCGCCCGCCCGTCCGCCCCGGACTCAGCTCAGCCGCCCGCCCGTCCACCCCGGACTCAGCTCCCCCACCCGCCCGCCCGTCCCGGACTCAGCTCCCCCGTCCGACCCGGACTCAGCTCCCCCGTCCGCCCCAAACTGAGCTCCCCTGTCAGCCCATCCGCCCCGGACACAGCTCCCCCGTCCGCCCCGGACTCAGCTCCCCCGTCCGCCCCGGACTCAGCTCGACCGTCCGCCCCGGACTCAGCTCGCCTGTCCGCCCCGGACTCAGCTCGCCCGTCCGCCCCGGACTCATCTCCCCCCTCCGCCCCGGACTCAGCTCCCCCGCCCGCCCGTGAGGCCCGGGCTCAGCTCCCGCGCCCGCCAGTCTGCCCCGGACTCAGCTCCCCCACCCGCCCGTCCGCCCCGGACTCAGCTCCCCCGGACTCCCATCCGCCCCTGACTCAGCCCGCCCGTCCGCCCCGGACCCAGCTCCCCCGCCCGCCCCGGACTCAGCACCCCCACCCGCCCGTCCGCCACGGACTCAGCTTCCCCGCCCGTCCGTCCCGGACTCAGCTCAGCCGCCCGCCCGTTCGTCCCGGACTCAGCTCCCCCGCCCGCCCGTCCGCCCCGGACTCAGCTCGCCCGCCCGTCCGCCCCGGACTCAGCTCAGCTGCCCGCCCGTCTGCCCTAGTCTCATCTCCCCCCTCTGCCCCGGACTCAGCTCCCCCGCCCGCCCGTGAGGCCCGTACTCAGCTCCCCCGCCCGCCCGTCCGCCCCGGACTCAGCTCGCCCGCCCGTCCGCCCCGGACTCAGCTCAGCCGCCCGCCCGTCTGCCCTAGACTCATCTCCCCCCTCCGCCACGGACTCAGCTCCCCCGCCCGCCCGTGAGGCCCGGACTCAGCTCCCCCGCCCGCCCGTCCGCCCCGGACTCAGCTCGCCGGCCCGTCCGCCCTGGACTCAGCTCAGCCGCCCGCCCGTCTGCCCTAGACTCATCTCCCCCCTCCGCCCCGGACTCAGCTCCCCCGCCCGCCCGTGAGGCCCGGACTCAGCTCCCGCGCCCGCCAGTCCGCCCCAGACTCAGCTCCCCCGCCCGCCCGTTCGCCCCGGACTCAGCTCGCCCCTCCGCCCCGGACCTAGCTCGCGCGTCCGCCCCGGACTCAGCTCATCCGTCCGCCCCGGACTCAGCCCGCCCATCCGCCCCGGACTCAGCGCACCCGCCCGCCCGTGCGCCCCAGACTCAGCTCCCCCGCCCGCCCGTGAGGCCCGGACTCAGCTCCCCCGCCCGCCCGTCCGCCCCGGACTCAGCTCGCCCGCCCGTCCGCCCCGGACTCAGCTCAGCCGCCTGCCCGTCTGCCCTAGACTCATCTCCCCCCTAAGCCACGGACTCAGCTCCCCCGCCCGCCCGTGAGGCCCGGACTCAGCTCCCCCTCCCGCCCGTCCGCCCCGGACTCAGCTCGCCCGCCCGTCCGCCCTGGACTCAGCTCAGCCGCCCGCCCTAGACTCATCTCCCCCCTCCGCCCCGGACTCAGCTCCCCCGCCCGCCCGTGAGGCCCGGACTCAGCTCCCCCGCCCGCCCGTTCGCCCCGGACTCAGCTCGCCCCTCCGCCCCGGACCTAGCTCGCGCGTCCGCCCCGGACTCAGCTCCCCCGCCCACCCGTGCGCCCGGGACTCAGCTCCCCCGCCCGCCCGTTCGTCCCGGACTCAGCTCCCCCGCCCGCCCGTCCGCCCCAGACTCAGCTCCCCCGCCCGCCCGTCCCCCCGGACTCAGCTCCCCCGCCCGCCCGTCCCCCCGGACTCAGCTCCCCCGCCCGTCCGTCCGCCCGGGACTCAGCTTCCCCGCCCGCCCATCCGTCCCGGAGTCAGCTCCCCCACCCGCCCGCCTGCCCCGGACTCAGCTCGCCCGTCCGCCCCGGACTCAGCCCGCCCGTCCGCCCCGGACTCAGCCCACCCGTGCGCCGGTCCGCCCCCGACTCAGCTCCCCCGCCCGCCGGTCCGCCCCCGACTCAGCTGCCCCGCCCGCCCGTCCGCCCCGGACTCAGCTCAGCTCCCACGCCCGCCCGACCGCCCCGGACTCAGCTCCCCCGCCCACCCGTGCGCCCGGGACTCAGCTCCCCTGACCGCCCGTCCGCCCGGACTCAGCTCCCCCGCCCGCCCGTTCGTCCCGGACTCAGCTCCCCCGCCCGCCCGTCCGCCCCGGACTCAGCTGCCCCGTCCGCCCCGGACTCAGCTCAGCTCCCCCGCCCGCCCGACCGCCCCGGACACAGCTCCCCCGCCCACCCGTGCGCCCGGGACTCAGCTCCCCTGACCGCCCGTCCGCCCGGACTCAGCTCCCCCGCCCGCCCGTTCGTCCCGGACTCAGCTCCCCCGCCCGTCCGTCCGCACGGGACTCAGCTTCCCCGCCCGCCCATCCGTCCCGGAGTCAGCTCCCCCACCCGCCCGCCCGCCCCGGACTCAGCTCGCCCGTCCGCCCCGGACTCAGCCCGCCCGTCCGCCCCGGACTCAGCCCACCCGTGCGCCGGTCCGCCCCCGACTCAGCTCCCCCGCCCGCCGGTCCGCCCCCGACTCAGCTGCCCCGCCCGCCCGTCCGCCCCGGACTCAGCTCAGCTCCCACGCCCGCCCGACCGCCCCGGACTCAGCTCCCCCGCCCACCCGTGCGCCCGGGACTCAGCTCCCCTGACCGCCCGTCCGCCCGGACTCAGCTCCCCCGCCCGCCCGTTCGTCCCGGACTCAGCTCCCCCGCCCGCCCGTCCGCCCCGGACTCAGCTGCCCCGCCCGCCCGTCCGCCCCGGACTCAGCTCAGCTCCCCCGCCCGCCCGACCGCCCCGGACTCAGCTCCCCCGCCCACCCGTGCGCCCGGGACTCAGCTCCCCTGACCGCCCGTCCGCCCGGACTCAGCTCCCCCGCCCGCCCGTTCGTCCCGGACTCAGCTCCCCCGCCCGCCCGTCCGCCCCGGACTCAGCTCCCCCGCCCGCCCGTCCCCCCGGACTCAGCTCCCCCGCCCGTCCGTCCGCCCGGACTCAGCTCCCCCGGACTCAGCTCCCCTGACCGCCCGTCCGCCCGGACTCAGCTCCCCCGCCCGCCCGTTCGTCCCGGACTCAGCTCCCCCGCCCGTCCGTCCGCACGGGACTCAGCTTCCCCGCCCGCCCATCCGTCCCGGAGTCAGCTCCCCCACCCGCCCGCCCGCCCCGGACTCAGCTCGCCCGTCCGCCCCGGACTCAGCCCGCCCGTCCGCCCCGGACTCAGCCCACCCGTGCGCCGGTCCGCCCCCGACTCAGCTCCCCCGCCCGCCGGTCCGCCCCCGACTCAGCTGCCCCGCCCGCCCGTCCGCCCCGGACTCAGCTCAGCTCCCACGCCCGCCCGACCGCCCCGGACTCAGCTCCCCCGCCCACCCGTGCGCCCGGGACTCAGCTCCCCTGACCGCCCGTCCGCCCGGACTCAGCTCCCCCGCCCGCCCGTTCGTCCCGGACTCAGCTCCCCCGCCCGCCCGTCCGCCCCGGACTCAGCTGCCCCGCCCGCCCGTCCGCCCCGGACTCAGCTCAGCTCCCCCGCCCGCCCGACCGCCCCGGACTCAGCTCCCCCGCCCACCCGTGCGCCCGGGACTCAGCTCCCCTGACCGCCCGTCCGCCCGGACTCAGCTCCCCCGCCCGCCCGTTCGTCCCGGACTCAGCTCCCCCGCCCGCCCGTCCGCCCCGGACTCAGCTCCCCCGCCCGCCCGTCCCCCCGGACTCAGCTCCCCCGCCCGTCCGTCCGCCCGGACTCAGCTCCCCCGGACTCAGCTCCCCCGCCCGCCCCGGACTCAGATCCCCCCTCCGCCTCGGACTCAGCTCCCCGCCCCGGACTCAGCTCCCCCGCCCGCCCGTGCGCCCCGGACTCAGCTCCCCGCCCGCCAGTCCGCCCCGAATCAGCTCCCCCGCCCACCCGTGCGCCCCCACCCACCCGTGTGCCCCGGACTCAGCTCCACCGCCCGCCCCGGACTCAGCTCCCCGCCCGCCCCGGACTCAGCTCCCCGCCCACCCGTGCGCCCCGGACTCAGCTCAGCCGCCCGCCCGTCCGCCCCGGACTCAGCTCCCCCACCCGCCCGCCCGCCCGTCCCGGACTCAGCTCCCCCGTCCGCCCCGGACTCAGCTCCCCCGTCCGCCCCAAACTGAGCTCCCCCGACAGCCCATCCGCCCCGGACACAGCTCCCCCGTCCGCTTGTCCGCCCCAGATTCAGCTCCCCCGTCCGCCCCGGACTCAGCTCCCCCGTCCGCCCCGGACTCAGCTCGCCCGTCCGCCCCGGACTCAGCTCGCCCGTCCGCCCCGGACTCATCTCCCCCCTCCGCCCCGGACTCAGCTCCCCCGCCCGCCCGTGAGGCCCGGACTCAGCTCCCGCGCCCGCCAGTCCGCCCCGGACTCAGCTCCCCCGCCCGCCCGTTCGCCCCGGACTCAGCTCGCCCCTCCGCCCCGGACCTCGCTCGCGCGTCCGCCCTGGACTCAGCTCCCCCACCCGCCCGCCCGTCCCGGACTCAGCTCCCCCGTCCGCCCCGGACTCAGCTCCCCCGCCCGCCGGTCCGCCCCGGCCTCAGCTGCTCCGCCCGCCCGTCCGCCCCGGTATCAGCTCAGCCGCCCGCCCGTCCGCCCCGGACTCAGCTCAGCCGCCCGCCCGTCCACCCCGGACTCAGCTCCCCCACCCGCCCGCCCGTCCCGGACTCAGCTCCCCCGTCCGACCCGGACTCAGCTCCCCCGTCCGCCCCAAACTGAGCTCCCCTGTCAGCCCATCCGCCCCGGACACAGCTCCCCCGTCCGCCCCGGACTCAGCTCCCCCGTCCGCCCCGGACTCAGCTTGACCGTCCGCCCCGGACTCAGCTCGACCGTCCGCCCCGGACTCAGCTCGCCTGTCCGCCCCGGACTCAGCTCGCCCGTCCGCCCCGGACTCATCTCCCCCCTCCGCCCCGGACTCAGCTCCCCCGCCCGCCCGTGAGGCCCGGGCTCAGTTCCCGCGCCCGCCAGTCTGCCCCGGACTCAGCTCCCCCACCCGCCCGTCCGCCCCGGACTCAGCTCCCCCGGACTCCCATCCGCCCCTGACTCAGCCCGCCCGTCCGCCCCGGACCCAGCTCCCCCGCCCGCCCCGGACTCAGCACCCCCACCCGCCCGTCCGCCACGGACTCAGCTTCCCCGCCCGTCCGTCCCGGACTCAGCTCAGCCGCCCGCCCGTTCGTCCCGGACTCAGCTCCCCCGCCCGCCCGTCCGCCCCGGACTCAGCTCGCCCGCCCGTCCGCCCCGGACTCAGCTCAGCTGCCCGCCCGTCTGCCCTAGTCTCATCTCCCCCCTCTGCCCCGGACTCAGCTCCCCCGCCCGCCCGTGAGGCCCGGACTCAGCTCCCCCGCCCGCCCGTCCGCCCCGGACTCAGCTCGCCCGCCCGTCCGCCCCGGACTCAGCTCAGCCGCCCGCCCGTCTGCCCTAGACTCATCTCCCCCCTCCGCCACGGACTCAGCTCCCCCGCCCGCCCGTGAGGCCCGGACTCAGCTCCCCCGCCCGCCCGTCCGCCCCGGACTCAGCTCGCCGGCCGGTCCGCCCTGGACTCAGCTCAGCCGCCCGCCCGTCTGCCCTAGACTCATCTCCCCCCTCCGCCCCGGACTCAGCTCCCCCGCCCGCCCGTGAGGCCCGGACTCAGCTCCCGCGCCCGCCAGTCCGCCCCAGACTCAGCTCCCCCGCCCGCCCGCTCGCCCCGGACTCAGCTCGCCCCTCCGCCCCGGACCTAGCTCGCGCGTCCGCCCCGGACTCAGCTCATCCGTCCGCCCCGGACTCAGCCCGCCCATCCGCCCCGGACTCAGCGCACCCGCCCGCCCGTGCGCCCCAGACTCAGCTCCCCCGCCCGCCCGTCCGTCCGCCCCGGACTCAGCTTCGTCGCCATTCCGTCCTTCCGGGACTCAGCTTCGTCGCCCGCCCGTCCGCCCCGGAGTCAGCTCCCCCACCCGCCCGCACGCACGCCCCGGACTCAGCTCTCCCGCCCATCTGCCCTGCACTCAGTTCCCCCACCCGCTCGTCCACCCCAGACTCAGCTCCCCCGCCCGCCCGTCCGCCCCGGACTCAGCTCCTCCGCCCCGGACTCAGCACCCCCACCCGCCCGTCCGCCACGGACTCAGCTCAGCCGCCCACCCGTCCGCCCCGGACTCAGCTCCCCGCCCAACTGTGCGCCCCGGACTCAGCTCAGCCGTCCGCCCCGGACACAGCTCCCCCACCCGCCCGCCCGTCCCGGACTCAGCTCCCCCGTCCGCCCCGGACTCAGCTCCCCTGTCCGCCCCGGACTCAGCTCCCCCGTCCGCCCCAAACTGAGCTCCCCCGTCAGCCCATCCGCCCCGGACACAGCTCCCCCGTCCGCCCCAGACTCAGCTCCCCCGTCCGCCCCGGGCTCAGCTGCCCCGCCCACCCGTGCGCCCGGGACTCAGCTCCCCCGTCCGCCCGGACTCAGCTCCCCCGCCCGCCCGTTCGTCCCGGACTCAGCTCCCCCGCCCGCCCCGGACTCAGCTCCCCCGCCCGCCCGTCCCCCCGGACTCAGCTCCCCCGCCCGTCCGTCCGCCCGGGACTCAGCTTCCCCGCCCGCCCGTCCGTCCCGGAGTCAGCTCCCCCGCCCGCCGGTCCGCCCCGGACTCAGCTGCTCCGCCAGCCCGTCCGCCCCGGTATCAGCTCAGCCGCCCGCCCGTCCGCCCCGGACTCAGCTCCCCCGCCACGCCCGTCCGCTCCGGACTCAGCTCCCCCGCCCACCCGTGCGCCCTGGACTCAGTTCCCCCGCCCGCCCATCCACCCCGGACTCCGCTCCCCCGCCAGCCCGTCCGCCCCGGACTCAGCTCCCCCTGCCTGCCCGTCCGCCCCGGACTCAGCTCCCCCGCCCGCCACTCCGCCCCAGTCTCAGCTCCCCCGCCCGTCGTCCGCCCGCCCTGGACTCAGCTCCCCCGCCCGCCCGTCCGCCCCGGACTCAGCTCGTCCGCCCGTCCGCCCCGGACTCAGCTCAGCCGCCCGCCCGTCTGCCCTAGTCTCATCTCCCCCCTCTGCCCCGGACTCAGCTCCCCCGCCCGCCCGTGAGGCTCGGACTCAGCTCGCCCGCCCGCCCCGGACTCAGCTCGCCCGCCCGTCCGCACCGGACTCAGCTCAGCCGCCCGCCCGTCTGCCCTAGACTCATCTCCCCCCTCCGCCACGGACTCAGCTCCCCCGCCCGCCCGTGAGGCCCGGACTCAGCTCCCGCGCCCGCCAGTCCGTCCCAGACTCAGCTCCCCCGCCCGCCCGTTCGCCCCGGACTCAGCTCGCCCCTCCGCCCCGGACCTAGCTCGCGCGTCCGCCCCGGACTCAGCTCATCCGTCCGCCCCGGACTCAGCCCGCCCATCCGCCCCGGACTCAGGTCACCCGCCCGTGCGCCCCGGACTCAGCTCCCCCGCCAGCCCGCCCGTGCGCCCCGGACTCAGCTCCCCCGTCCGCCCGTCCGTCCGCCCCGGACTCAGCTTCGTCGCCCATCCGTCCTTCCGGGACTCAGCTTCGTCGCCCGCCCGTCCGCCCCGGAGTCAGCTCCCCCACCCGCCCGCACGCACGCCCCGGACTCAGCTCTCCCGCCCATCTGCCCTGCACTCAGTTCCCCCACCCGCTCGTCCACCCCAGACTCAGCTCCCCCGCCCGCCCGTCCGCCCCGGACTCAGCTCCCCCGCCCGCCCCGGACTCAGCACCCCCACCCGCCCGTCCGCCACGGACTCAGCTCAGCCGCCCACCCGTCCGCCCCGGACTCAGCTCCCCGCCCAACCGTGCGCCCCGGACTCAGCTCAGCCGTCCGCCCCGGACACAGCTCCCCCACCCGCCCGCCCGTCCCGGACTCAGCTCCCCCGTCCGCCCCGGACTCTGCTCCCCTGTCCGCCCCGGACTCAGCTCCCATGTCCGCCCCAAACTGAGCTCCCCGTCAGCCCATCCGCCCCGGAAACAGCTCCCCCGTCCGCCCCAGACTCAGCTCCCCCGTCCGCCCCGGGCTCAGCTCCCCCGTCCGCCCCGGACTCAGCTCCCCGTCCACCATCCGACCCGGACTCAGCTCGCCTGTCCGCCCCGGACTCAGCTCGCCCGTCCGCCCCGGACTCAGCTCGACTGTCCGCCCCGGACTCAGCCCGCCCGTCCGCCCCGGACTCAGCCCGCCCGTGCGCCCCGGACTCAGCTGCCCCGCCCGCCGGTCCGCCCCGGACTCAGCTGCTCCGCCCGCCCGTCCGCCCCGGTATCAGCTCAGCCGCCCGCCCGTCCGCCCCGGACTCAGCTCCCCGCCACGCCCGTCCGCGCCGGACTCAGCTCCCCCGCCCACCCGTGCGCCCCGGACTCAGTTCCCCCGCCCGCCCGTCCACCCCGGACTCCGCTCCCCCGCCCGCCCGTCGGCCCCGGACTCAGCACCCCGCCAGCCCGTCCGCCCCGGACTCAGCTCCCCCTGCCTGCCCGTCCGCCCCGGACTCAGCTCCCCCGCCCGCCAGTCCGCCCCAATCTCAGCTCCCCCGCCCGTCGTCCGCCCGCCCCGGACTCAGCTCCCCCGCCCGCCCGTCCGCCCCGGACTCAGCTCGCCCGCCCGTCCGCCCCGGACTCAGCTCAGCCGCACGCCCGTCTGCCCTAGACTCATCTCCCCCCTCCGCCCCGGACTCAGCTCCCCCGCCCGCCCGTGAGGCCCGGACTCAGCTCCCGCGCCCGCCAGTCCGCCCCGGACTCAGCTCCCCCGCCCGCCCGTTCGCCCCGGACTCAGCTCGCCCCTCCGCCCCGGACCTAGCTCGCGCGTCCGCCCCGGACTCAGCTCATCCGTCCGCCCCGGACTCAGCCCGCCCGTCCGCACCGGACTCAGCCCGCCCATCCGCCCCGGTCTCAGCTCACCCGCCCGCCCGTGCGCCCCGGACTCAGCTCCCCCGCCCGCCCGTCCGTCCGCCCCGGACTCAGCTTCGTCGCCCATCCGTCCTTCCGGGACTCAGCTCCCCCACCCGCCCGCACGCACGCCCCGGACTCAGCTCCCCCGCCCATCTGCCCTGCACTCAGTTCCCCCACCCGCCCGTCCACCCCAGACTCAGCTCCCCCGCCCGCCCGTCCGCCCCGGACTCAGCTCCCCTGCCCGCCCCGGACTCAGCACCCCCACCCGCCGGTCCGCCACGGACTCAGCTGCCCCGCCCGTGCGCCCCGGACTCAGCTCAGCCGCCCGCCCGTCCGCCCCGGACTCAGCTCCCCCACCCGCCCGCCCGTCCCGGACTCAGCTCCCCCGTCCGCCCCGGACTCAGCTCCCCTGTCCGCCCCGGACTCAGCTCCCCCGTCCGCCCCAAACTGAGCTCCCCGTCAGCCCAACCGCCCCGGACACAGCTCTCCAGTCCGCCCCAGACTCAGCTCCCCCGTCCGCCCCGGGCTCAGCTCCCCCGTCCGCCCCGGACTCAGCTCCCCCGTCCGCCCCGGACTCAGCTCCCCCGTCCGCCCCGGACTCAGCTCCCCCGTCCACCATCCGCCCCGGACTCAGCTCGCCCGTCCGCCCCGGACTCCCATCCGCCCCTGACTCAGCCCGCCCGTCCGCCCCGGACTCAGCACACCCACCCGCCCGTCCGCCACGGACTCAGCTCGCCCGTCCGCCCCGGACTCAGCTCGCCCGTCCGCCCTGGACTCAGCTCGTCCGTCCGCCCCGGACTCAGCTCGCCCGGACTCCCATCCGCCCCTGACTCAGCTCGCCCGTCCGCCCCGGAGTCAGCTCGCCCGTCCGCCCCGGACTCAGCTCCCCCGGACTCAGCTCCCCCGCCCGCCCGTCCGCCCCGGACTCAGATCCCCCCTCCGCCCCGGACTCAGCTCCCCCGCACCGGACTCAGCTCCCCCGCCCGCCCGTGCGCCCCGGACTCAGCTCCCCGCCCGCCAGTCCGCCCCGAATCAGCTCCCCCGCCCACCCGTGCGCCCCCACCCACCCGTGCGCCCCGGACTCAGCTCCACCGCCCGCCCCGGACTCAGCTCCCCGCCCACCCGTGCGCCCCGGACTCTGCTCCCCTGTCCGCCCCGGACTCAGCTCCCATGTCCGCCCCAAACTGAGCTCCCCGTCAGCCCATCCGCCCCGGAAACAGCTCCCCCGTCCGCCCCAGACTCAGCTCCCCCGTCCGCCCCGGGCTCAGCTCCCCCGTCCGCCCCGGACTCAGCTCCCCGTCCACCATCCGACCCGGACTCAGCTCGCCCGTCCGCCCCGGACTCAGCTCGACTGTCCGCCCCGGACTCAGCCCGCCCGTCCGCCCCGGACTCAGCCCGCCCGTGCGCCCCGGACTCAGCTGCCCCGCCCGCCGGTCCGCCCCGGACTCAGCTGCTCCGCCCGCCCGTCCGCCCCGGTATCAGCTCAGCCGCCCGCCCGTCCGCCCCGGACTCAGCTCCCCCGCCACGCCCGTCCGCGCCGGACTCAGCTCCCCCGCCCACCCGTGCGCCCCGGACTCAGTTCCCCCGCCCGCCCGTCCACCCCGGACTCCGCTCCCCCGCCCGCCCGTCGGCCCCGGACTCAGCACCCCGCCAGCCCGTCCGCCCCGGACTCAGCTCCCCCTGCCTGCCCGTCCGCCCCGGACTCAGCTCCCCCGCCCGCCAGTCCGCCCCAATCTCAGCTCCCCCGCCCGTCGTCCGCCCGCCCCGGACTCAGCTCCCCCGCCCGCCCGTCCGCCCCGGACTCAGCTCGCCCGCCCGTCCGCCCCGGACTCAGCTCAGCCGCACGCCCGTCTGCCCTAGACTCATCTCCCCCCTCCGCCCCGGACTCAGCTCCCCCGCCCGCCCGTGAGGCCCGGACTCAGCTCCCGCGCCCGCCAGTCCGCCCCGGACTCAGCTCCCCCGCCCGCCCGTTCGCCCCGGACTCAGCTCGCCCCTCCGCCCCGGACCTAGCTCGCGCGTCCGCCCCGGACTCAGCTCATCCGTCCGCCCCGGACTCAGCCCGCCCGTCCGCACCGGACTCAGCCCGCCCATCCGCCCCGGTCTCAGCTCACCCGCCCGCCCGTGCGCCCCGGACTCAGCTCCCCCGCCCGCCCGTCCGTCCGCCCCGGACTCAGCTTCGTCGCCCATCCGTCCTTCCGGGACTCAGCTCCCCCACCCGCCCGCACGCACGCCCCGGACTCAGCTCCCCCGCCCATCTGCCCTGCACTCAGTTCCCCCACCCGCCCGTCCACCCCAGACTCAGCTCCCCCGCCCGCCCGTCCGCCCCGGACTCAGCTCCCCTGCCCGCCCCGGACTCAGCACCCCCACCCGCCGGTCCGCCACGGACTCAGCTGCCCCGCCCGTGCGCACCGGACTCAGCTCAGCCGCCCGCCCGTCCGCCCCGGACTCAGCTCCCCCACCCGCCCGCCCGTCCCGGACTCAGCTCCCCCGTCCGCCCCGGACTCAGCTCCCCTGTCCGCCCCGGACTCAGCTCCCCCGTCCGCCCCAAACTGAGCTCCCCGTCAGCCCAACCGCCCCGGACACAGCTCTCCAGTCCGCCCCAGACTCAGCTCCCCCGTCCGCCCCGGGCTCAGCTCCCCCGTCCGCCCCGGACTCAGCTCCCCCGTCCGCCCCGGACTCAGCTCCCCCGTCCGCCCCGGACTCAGCTCCCCCGTCCACCATCCGCCCCGGACTCAGCTCGCCCGTCCGCCCCGGACTCCCATCCGCCCCTGACTCAGCCCGCCCGTCCGCCCCGGACTCAGCACACCCACCCGCCCGTCCGCCACGGACTCAGCTCGCCCGTCCGCCCCGGACTCAGCTCGCCCGTCCGCCCTGGACTCAGCTCGTCCGTCCGCCCCGGACTCAGCTCGCCCGGACTCCCATCCGCCCCTGACTCAGCTCGCCCGTCCGCCCCGGAGTCAGCTCGCCCGTCCGCCCCGGACTCAGCTCCCCCGGACTCAGCTCCCCCGCCCGCCCGTCCGCCCCGGACTCAGATCCCCCCTCCGCCCCGGACTCAGCTCCCCCGCACCGGACTCAGCTCCCCCGCCCGCCCGTGCGCCCCGGACTCAGCTCCCCGCCCGCCAGTCCGCCCCGAATCAGCTCCCCCGCCCACCCGTGCGCCCCCACCCACCCGTGCGCCCCGGACTCAGCTCCACCGCCCGCCCCGGACTCAGCTCCCCGCCCACCCGTGCGCCCCGGACTCAGCTTCCCCGCCCGCCCGTCCGCCCCGGACTCAGCTCAGCCGCCCGCCCGTCCGCCCCGGACTCAGCTCCCCCACCCGCCCGCCCGTCCCGGACTCAGCTCCCCCGTCCGCCCCGGACTCAGCTCCCCCGTCTGCCCCAAACTGAGCTCCCCCGACAGCCCATCCGCCCCGGACACAGCTCCCCCGTCCGCTCGTCCGCCCCGGACTCAGCTCAGCCGCCCGCCCGTCCGCCCCGGACTCAGCTCCCCGCCCAACCGTGCGCCCCGGACTCAGCTCCCCCGCCCGCCCGTGCACCCCAGACTCAGCTCCCCGCCCGCCAGTCCGCCCCGGACTCAGCTCCCCCGCCCGCCCCGGACTCAGCACCCCCACCCGCCCGTCCACCACGGACTCAGTTCAGCCGCCCACCCGTCCGCCCCGGACTCAGCTCCCCGCCCAACCGTGCGCCCCGGACTCAGCTCAGCCGTCCGCCCCGGACACAGCTCCCCCACCCGCCCGCCCGTCCCGGACTCAGCTCCCCCGTCCGCCCCGGACTCTGCTCCCCTGTCCGCCCCGGACTCAGCTCCCATGTCCGCCCCAAACTGAGCTCCCCGTCAGCCCATCCGCCCCGGACACAGCTCCCCCGTCCGCCCCAGACTCAGCTCCCCCGTCCGCCCCGGGCTCAGCTCCCCCGTCCGCCCCGGACTCAGCTCCCCCGTCCACCATCCGACCCGGACTCAGCTCGCCTGTCCGCCCCGGACTCAGCTCGCCCGTCCGCCCCGGACTCAGCTCGACTGTCCGCCCCGGACTCAGCCCGCCCGTCCGCCCCGGACTCAGCCCGCCCGTGCGCCCCGGACTCAGCTGCCCCGCCCGCCGGTCCGCCCCGGACTCAGCTGCTCCGCCCGCCCGTCCGCCCCGGTATCAGCTCAGCCGCCCGCCCATCCGCCCCGGACTCAGCTCCCCCGCCACGCCCGTCCGCGCCGGACTCAGCTCCCCCGCCCACCCGTGCGCCCCGGACTCAGTTCCCCCGCCCGTCCACCCCGGACTCCGCTCCCCCGCCCGCCCGTCGGCCCCGGACTCAGCTCCCCCGCCCGCCAGTCCGCCCCAATCTCAGCTCCCCCGCCCGTCGTCCGCCCGCCCCGGACTCAGCTCCCCCGCCCGCCCGTCCGCCCCGGACTCAGCTCGCCCGCCCGTCCGCCCCGGACTCAGCTCAGCCGCACGCCCGTCTGCCCTAGACTCATCTCCCCCCTCCGCCCCGGACTCAGCTCCCCCGCCCGCCCGTGAGGCCCGGACTCAGCTCCCGCGCCCGCCAGTCCGCCCCGGACTCAGCTCCCCCGCCCGCCCGTTCGCCCCGGACTCAGCTCGCCCCTCCGCCCCGGACCTAGCTCGCGCGTCCGCCCCGGACTCAGCTCATCCGTCCGCCCCGGACTCAGCCCGCCCGTCCGCACCGGACTCAGCCCGCCCATCCGCCCCGGTCTCAGCTCACCCGCCCGCCCGTGCGCCCCGGACTCAGCTCCCCCGCCCGCCCGCCCGTCCGCCCCGGACTCAGCTCAGCCGCCCGCCCGTCCGCCCCGGACTCAGCTCCCCCACCCGCCCGCCCGTCCCGGACTCAGCTCCCCCGTCCGCCCCGGACTCAGCTCCCCCGTCTGCCCCAAACTGAGCTCCCCCGACAGCCCATCCGCCCCGGACACAGCTCCCCCGTCCGCTCGTCCGCCCCGGACTCAGCTCAGCCGCCCGCCCGTCCGCCCCGGACTCAGCTCCCCGCCCAACCGTGCGCCCCGGACTCAGCTCCCCCGCCCGCCCGTGCACCCCGGACTCAGCTCCCCGCCCGCCAGTCCGCCCCGGACTCAGCTCCCCCGCCCGCCCCGGACTCAGCACCCCCACCCGCCCGTCCACCACGGACTCAGTTCAGCCGCCCACCCGTCCGCCCCGGACTCAGCTCCCCGCCCAACCGTGCGCCCCGGACTCAGCTCAGCCGTCCGCCCCGGACACAGCTCCCCCACCCGCCCGCCCGTCCCGGACTCAGCTCCCCCGTCCGCCCCGGACTCTGCTCCCCTGTCCGCCCCGGACTCAGCTCCCATGTCCGCCCCAAACTGAGCTCCCCGTCAGCCCATCCGCCCCGGACACAGCTCCCCCGTCCGCCCCAGACTCAGCTCCCCCGTCCGCCCCGGGCTCAGCTCCCCCGTCCGCCCCGGACTCAGCTCCCCCGTCCACCATCCGACCCGGACTCAGCTCGCCTGTCCGCCCCGGACTCAGCTCGCCCGTCCGCCCCGGACTCAGCTCGACTGTCCGCCCCGGACTCAGCCCGCCCGTCCGCCCCGGACTCAGCCCGCCCGTGCGCCCCGGACTCAGCTGCCCCGCCCGCCGGTCCGCCCCGGACTCAGCTGCTCCGCCCGCCCGTCCGCCCCGGTATCAGCTCAGCCGCCCGCCCATCCGCCCCGGACTCAGCTCCCCCGCCACGCCCGTCCGCGCCGGACTCAGCTCCCCCGCCCACCCGTGCGCCCCGGACTCAGTTCCCCCGCCCGTCCACCCCGGACTCCGCTCCCCCGCCCGCCCGTCGGCCCCGGACTCAGCTCCCCCGCCCGCCAGTCCGCCCCAATCTCAGCTCCCCCGCCCGTCGTCCGCCCGCCCCGGACTCAGCTCCCCCGCCCGCCCGTCCGCCCCGGACTCAGCTCGCCCGCCCGTCCGCCCCGGACTCAGCTCAGCCGCACGCCCGTCTGCCCTAGACTCATCTCCCCCCTCCGCCCCGGACTCAGCTCCCCCGCCCGCCCGTGAGGCCCGGACTCAGCTCCCGCGCCCGCCAGTCCGCCCCGGACTCAGCTCCCCCGCCCGCCCGTTCGCCCCGGACTCAGCTCGCCCCTCCGCCCCGGACCTAGCTCGCGCGTCCGCCCCGGACTCAGCTCATCCGTCCGCCCCGGACTCAGCCCGCCCGTCCGCACCGGACTCAGCCCGCCCATCCGCCCCGGTCTCAGCTCACCCGCCCGCCCGTGCGCCCCGGACTCAGCTCCCCCGCCCGCCCGTCCGTCCGCCCCGGACTCAGCTTCGTCGCCCATCCGTCCTTCCGGGACTCAGCTCCCCCACCCGCCCGCACGCACGCCCCGGACTCAGCTCCCCCGCCCATCTGCCCTGCACTCAGTTCCCCCACCCGCCCGTCCACCCCAGACTCAGCTCCCCCGCCCGCCCGTCCGCCCCGGACTCAGCTCCCCTGCCCGCCCCGGACTCAGCACCCCCACCCGCCGGTCCGCCACGGACTCAGCTGCCCCGCCCGTGCGCCCCGGACTCAGCTCAGCCGCCCGCCCGTCCGCCCCGGACTCAGCTCCCCCACCCGCCCGCCCGTCCCGGACTCAGCTCCCCCGTCCGCCCCGGACTCAGCTCCCCTGTCCGCCCCGGACTCAGCTCCCCCGTCCGCCCCAAACTGAGCTCCCCGTCAGCCCAACCGCCCCGGACTCAGCTCCCCCGTCCGCCCCAGACTCAGCTCCCCCGTCCGCCCCGGGCTCAGCTCCCCCGTCCGCCCCGGACTCAGCTCCCCCGTCCGCCCCGGACTCAGCTCCCCGGTCCGCCCCGGACTCAGCTCCCCCGTCCACCATCCGCCCCGGACTCAGCTCGCCCGTCCGCCCCGGACTCAGCTCCCCGGACTCCCATCCGCCCCTGACTCAGCCCGCCCGTCCGCCCCGGACTCAGCACCCCCACCCGCCCGTCCGCCACGGACTCAGCTCGCCCGTCCGCCCCGGACTCAGCTCGCCCGTCCGCCCCGGACTCAGCTCGTCCGTCCGCCCCGGACTCAGCTCGCCCGGACTCCCATCCGCCCCTGACTCAGCTCGCCCGTCCGCCCCGGAGTCAGCTCGCCCGTCCGCCCCGGACTCAGCTCCCCCGGACTCAGCTCCCCCGCCCGCCCATCCGCCCCGGACTCAGATCCCCCCTCCGCCCCGGACTCAGCTCCCCCGCACCGGACTCAGCTCCCCCGCCCGCCCGTGCGCCCCGGACTCAGCTCCCCGCCCGCCAGTCCGCCCCGAATCAGCTCCCCCGCCCACCCGTGCGCCCCCACCCACCCGTGCGCCCCGGACTCAGCTCCACCGCCCGCCCCGGACTCAGCTCCCCGCCCACCCGTGCGCCCCGGACTCAGCTTCCCCGCCCGCCCGTCCGCCCCGGACTCAGCTCAGCCGCCCGCCCGTCCGCCCCGGACTCAGCTCCCCCACCCGCCCGCCCGTCCCGGACTCAGCTCCCCCGTCCGCCCCGGACTCAGCTCCCCCGTCCGCCCCGGACTCAGCTCCCCCGTCCGCCCCGGACTCAGCTCCCCCGTCCGCCCCAAACTGAGCTCCCCCGACAGCCCATCCGCCCCGGACACAGCTCCCCCGTCCGCTCGTCCGCCCCGGACTCAGCTCAGCCGCCCGCCCGTCCGCCCCGGACTCAGCTCCCCGCCCAACCGTGCGCCCCGGACTCAGCTCCCCCGCCCGCCCGTGCACCCCGGACTCAGCTCCCCGCCCGCCAGTCCGCCCCGGACTCAACTCCCCCGCCCGCCCGTTCACACCGGACTCAGCTCGCCCCTCCACCCCGGACCTAGCTCGCCCGTCCGCCCCGGACTCAGCTCACCGTCCGCCCCGGACGCAGACCGCCCCGGACTCATCTCCCCCCTCCGCCCCGGTCTCAGCTCCCCCGTCCGCCCCAGACTCAGCTCCCCCGGCCGCCCCGGACTCAGCACCCCCACCCGCTCGTCCGCCCCGGACTCAGCTCAGCCGCCCGCCCGTCCGCCCCGGACTCAGCTCCCCGCCCAACCGTGCGCCCCGGACTCAGCTCAGCCGCCCGCCCGTCCACCCCGGACTCAGCTCCCCCACCCGCCCGCCCGTCCCGGACTCAGCTCCCCCGTCCGCCCCGGACTCAGCTCCCCTGTCCGCCCCGGACTCAGCTCCCCCGTCCGCCCCAAACTGAGCTCCCCCGTCAGCCCATCCTCCCCGGACACAGCTCCCCCGTCCGCCCGTCCGCCCCAGACTCAGCTCCCCCGTCCGCCCCGGACTCAGCTCCCCCGTCCGCCCCGGACTCAGCTCCCCCGGACTCCCATCCGCCCCTGACTCAGCCCGCCCGTCCGCCCCGGACCCAGCTCCCCCGCCCGCCCCGGACTCAGCACCCCCACCTGCCCGTCCGCCACGGACTCAGCTTCCCCGCCCGTCCGTCCCGGACTCAGCTCAGCCGCCCGCCCGTTCGTCCCGGACTCAGCTCCCCCGCCCGCCCGTCCGCCCCGGACTCAGCTCGCCCGGCCGTCCGCCCCGGACTCAGCTCAGCTGCCCGCCCGTCTGCCCTAGTCTCATCTCCCCCCTCTGCCCCGGACTCAGCTCCCCCGCCCGCCCGTGAGGCCCGGACTCAGCTCCCCCGCCCGCCCGTCCGCCCCGGACTCAGCTCGCCCGCCCGTCCGCCCCGGACTCAGCTCAGCCGCCCGCCCGTCTGCCCTAGACTCATCTCCCCCCTCCGCCCCGGACTCAGCTCCCCCGCCCGCCCGTGAGGCCCGGACTCAGCTCCCGCGCCCGCCAGTCCGCCCCAGACTCAGCTCCCCCGCCCGCCCGTTCGCCCCGGACTCAGCTCGCCCCTCCGCCCCGGACCTAGCTCGCGCGTCCGCCCCGGACTCAGCTCATCCATCCGCCCCGGACTCAGCCCGCCCATCCGCCCCGGACTCAGCGCACCCGCCCGCCCGTGCGCCCCAGACTCAGCTCCCCCGCCCGCCCGTCCGTCCGCCCCGGACTCAGCTTCGTCGCCATTCCGTCCTTCCGGGACTCAGCTTCGTCGACCGCCCGTCCGCCCCGGAGTCAGCTCCCCCACCCGGCCGCACGCACGCCCCGGACTCAGCTCTCCCGCCCATCTGCCCTGCACTCAGTTCCCCCACCCACTCGTCCACCCCAGACTCAGCTCCCCCGCCCGCCCGTCCGCCCCGGACTCAGCTCCTCCGCCCCGGACTCAGCACCCCCACCCGCCCGTCCGCCACGGACTCAGCTCAGCCGCCCACCCGTCCGCCCCGGACTCAGCTCCCCGCCCAACTGTGCGCCCCGGACTCAGCTCAGCCGTCCGCCCCGGACACAGCTCCCCCACCCGCCCGCCCGTCCCGGACTCAGCTCCCCCGTCCGCCCCGGACTCAGCTCCCCTGTCCGCCCCGGACTCAGCTCCCCCGTCCGCCCCAAACTGAGCTCCCCCGTCAGCCCATCCGCCCCGGACACAGCTCCCCCGTCCGCCCCAGACTCAGCTCCCCCGTCCGCCCCGGGCTCAGCTGCCCCGCCCACCCGTGCGCCCGGGACTCAGCTCCCCCGTCCGCCCGGACTCAGCTCCCCCGCCCGCCCGTTCGTCCCGGACTCAGCTCCCCCGCCCGCCCGTCCCCCCGGACTCAGCTCCCCCGCCCGCCCGTCCCCCCGGACTCAGCTCCCCCGCCCGTCCGTCCGCCCGGGACTCAGCTTCCCCGCCCGCCCGTCCGTCCCGGAGTCAGCTCCCCCGCCCGCCGGTCCGCCCCGGACTCAGCTGCTCCGCCAGCCCGTCCGCCCCGGTATCAGCTCAGCCGCCCGCCCGTCCGCCCCGGACTCAGCTCCCCCGCCACGCCCGTCCGCTCCGGACTCAGCTCCCCCGCCCACCCGTGCGCCCCGGACTCAGTTCCCCCGCCCGCCCATCCACCCCGGACTCCGCTCCCCCGCCAGCCCGTCCGCCCCGGACTCAGCTCCCCCTGCCTGCCCGTCCGCCCCGGACTCAGCTCCCCCGCCCGCCACTCCGCCCCAGTCTCAGCTCCCCCGCCCGTCGTCCGCCCGCCCTGGACTCAGCTCCCCCGCCCGCCCGTCCGCCCCGGACTCAGCTCGTCCGCCCGTCCGCCCCGGACTCAGCTCAGCCGCCCGCCCGTCTGCCCTAGTCTCATCTCCCCCCTCTGCCCCGGACTCAGCTCCCCCGCCCGCCCGTGAGGCCCGGACTCAGCTCCCCCGCCCGCCCGTCCGCCCCGGACTCAGCTCGCCCGCCCGTCCGCCCCGGACTCAGCTCAGCCGCCCGCCCGTCTGCCCTAGACTCATCTCCCCCCTCCGCCACGGACTCAGCTCCCCCGCCCGCCCGTGAGGCCCGGACTCAGCTCCCGCGCCCGCCAGTCCGCCCCAGACTCAGCTCCCCCGCCCGCCCGTTCGCTCCGGACTCAGCTCGCCCCTCCGCCCCGGACCTAGCTCGCGCGTCCGCCCCGGACTCAGCTCATCCGTCCGCCCCGGACTCAGCCCGCCCATCCGCCCCGGACTCAGGTCACCCGCCCGTGCGCCCCGGACTCAGCTCCCCCGCCCGCCCGTCCGTCCGCCCCGGACTCAGCTTCGTCGCCCATCCGTCCTTCCGGGACTCAGCTTCGTCGCCCGCCCGTCCGCCCCGGAGTCAGCTCCCCCACCCGCCCGCACGCACGCCACGGACTCAGCTCTCCCGCCCATCTGCCCTGCACTCAGTTCCCCCACCCGCTCGTCCACCCCAGACTCAGCTCCCCCGCCCGCCCGTCCGCCCCGGACTCAGCTCCCCCGCCCGCCCCGGACTCAGCACCCACACCCGCCCGTCCGCCACGGACTCAGCTCAGCCGCCCACCCCGTCCGCCCCGGACTCAGCTCCCCGCCCAACCGTGCGCCCCGGACTCAGCTCAGCCGTCCGCCCCGGACACAGCTCCCCCACCCGCCCGCCCGTCCCGGACTCAGCTCCCCCGTCCGCCCCGGACTCTGCTCCCCTGTCCGCCCGGACTCAGCTCCCATGTCCGCCCCAAACTGAGCTCCCCGTCAGCCCATCCGCCCCGGACACAGCTCCACCGTCCGCCCCAGACTCAGCTCCCCCGTCCGCCCCGGGCTCAGCTCCCCCGTCCGCCCCGGACTCAGCTCCCCCGTCCACCATCCGACCCGGACTCAGCTCGCCTGTCCGCCCCGGACTCAGCTCGCCCGTCCGCCCCGGACTCAGCTCGACTGTCCGCCCCGGACTCAGCCCGCCCGTCCGCCCCGGACTCAGCCCGCCCGTGCGCCCCGGACTCAGCTGCCCCGCCCGCCGGTCCGCCCCGGACTCAGCTGCTCCGCCCGCCCGTCCGCCCCGGTATCAGCTCAGCCGCCCGCCCGTCCGCCCCGGACTCAGCTCCCCCGCCACGCCCGTCCGCGCCGGACTCAGCTCCCCCGCCCACCCGTGCGCCCCGGACTCAGTTCCCCCGCCCGCCCGTCCACCCCGGACTCCGCTCCCCCGCCCGCCCGTCGGCCCCGGACTCAGCACCCCGCCAGCCCGTCCGCCTCGGACTCAGCTCCCCCTGCCTGCCCGTCCGCCCCGGACTCAGCTCCCCCGCCCGCCAGTCCGCCCCAATCTCAGCTCCCCCGCCCGTCGTCCGCCCGCCCCGGACTCAGCTCCCCCGCCCGCCCGTCCGCCCCGGACTCAGCTCGCCCGCCCGTCCGCCCCGGACTCAGCTCAGCCGCACGCCCGTCTGCCCTAGACTCATCTCCCCCCTCCGCCCCGGACTCAGCTCCCCCGCCCGCCCGTGAGGCCCGGACTCAGCTCCCGCGCCCGCCAGTCCGCCCCGGACTCAGATCCCCCGCCCGCCCGTTCGCCCCGGACTCAGCTCGCCCCTCCGCCCCGGACCTAGCTCGCGCGTCCGCCCCGGACTCAGCTCATCCGTCCGCCCCGGACTCAGCCCGCCCGTCCGCACCGGACTCAGCCCGCCCATCCGCCCCGGTCTCAGCTCACCCGCCCGCCCGTGCGCCCCGGACTCAGCTCCCCCGCCCGCCCGTCCGTCCGCCCCGGACTCAGCTTCGTCGCCCGTCCGTCCGCCCCGGACTCAGCTTCGTCGCCCGCCCGCACGCACGCCCCGGACTCAGCTCCCCCGCCCATCTGCCCTGCACTCAGTTCCCCCACCCGCCCGTCCACCCCAGACTCAGCTCCCCCGCCCGCCCGTCCGCCCCGGACTCAGCTCCCCTGCCCGCCCCGGACTCAGCACCCCCACCCGCCGGGCCGCCACGGACTCAGCTGCCCCGCCCGTGCGCCCCGGACTCAGCTCAGCCGCCCGCCCGTCCGCCCCGGACTCAGCTCCCCCACCCGCCCGCCCGTCCCGGACTCAGCTCCCCCGTCCGCCCCGGACTCAGCTCCCCTGTCCGCCCCGGACTCAGCTCCCCCGTCCGCCCCAAACTGAGCTCCCCGTCAGCCCAACCGCCCCGGACACAGCTCTCCAGTCCGCCCCAGACTCAGCTCCCCCGTCCGCCCCGGGCTCAGCTCCCCCGTCCGCCCCGGACTCAGCTCCCCCGTCCGCCCCGGACTCAGCTCCCCCGTCCGCCCCGGACTCAGCTCCCCCGTCCACCATCCGCCCCTGACTAAGCTCGCCCGTCCGCCCCGGACTCAGCTCCCCGGACTCCCATCCGCCCCTGACTCAGCCCGTCCGTCCGCCCCGGACTCAGCTCCCGGACTCCCATCCGCCCCTGACTCAGCTCGCCCGTCCGCCCCGGAGTCAGCTCGCCCGTCCGCCCCGGACTCAGCTCCCCCGGACTCAGCTCCCCCGCCCGCCCGTCCGCCCCGGACTCAGATCCCCCCTCCGCCCCGGACTCAGCTCCCCCGCACCGGACTCAGCTCCCCCGCCCGCCCGTGCGCCCCGGACTCAGCTCCCCGCCCGCCAGTCCGCCCCGAATCAGCTCCCCCGCCCACCCGTGCGCCCCCACCCACCCGTGCGCCCCGGACTCAGCTCCACCGCCCGCCCCGGACTCAGCTCCCCGCCCACCCGTGCGCCCCGGACTCAGCTTCCCCCGCCCGCCCGTCCGCCCCGGACTCAGCTCAGCCGCCCGCCCCGTCCGCCCCGGACTCAGCTCCCCCACCCGCCCGCCCGTCCCGGACTCAGCTCCCCCGTCCGCCCCGGACTCAGCTCCCCCGTCCGCCCCGGACTCAGCTCCCCCGTCCGCCCCAAACTGAGCTCCCCCGACAGCCCATCCGCCCCGGACACAGCTCCCCCGTCCGCTCGTCCGCCCCGGACTCAGCTCAGCCGCCCGCCCCGTCCGCCCCGGACCCAGCTCCCGCCCAACCGTGCGCCCCGGACTCAGCTCCCCCGCCCGCCCGTGCGCCCCGGACTCAGCTCCCCGCCCGCCAGTCCGCCCCGGACTCAGCTCCCCGCCCGCCAGTCCGCCCCGGACTCAGCTCCCCCGCCCGCCCGTTCACACCGGACTCAGCTCGCCCTCCACCCCGGACCTAGCTCGCACGTCCGCCCCGGACTCAGCTCACCGTCCGCCCCGGACGCAGACCGCCCGACCGCCCCGGACTCATCTCCCCCCTCCGCCCCGGTCTCAGCTCCCCCGCCCGCCCGTCCGCCCCAGACTCAGCTCCCCCGGCCGCCCCGGACTCAGCACCCCCACCCGCCCGTCCACCACGGACTCAGCTGCCCCGCTCGTCCGCCCCGGACTCAGCTCAGCCGCCCGCCCCTCCGCCCCGGACTCAGCTCCCCGCCCAACCGTGCGCCCCGGACTCAGCTCAGCCGCCCGCCCGTCCACCCCGGACTCAGCTCCCCCACCCGCCCGCCCGTCCCGGACTCAGCTCCCCCGTCCGCCCCGGACTCAGCTCCCCTGTCCGCCCCGGACTCAGCTCCCCCGTCCGCCCCAAACTGAGCTCCCCCGTCAGCCCATCCTCCCGGACACAGCTCCCCCCGTCCGCCCGTCCGCCCCAGACTCAGCTCCCCCGTCCGCCCCGGACTCAGCTCCCCCGTCCGCCCCGGACTCAGCTCCCCCGTCCGCCCCGGACTTCAGCTCCCCCGTCCACCCATCCGCCCCGGACTCAGCTCGCCCGTCCGCCACGGACTCAGCTCGCCCGTCCGCCCCGGACTCAGCTCGACCGTCCGCCCCGGACTCAGCTCGCCCGCCCGCCCCGGACTCAGCTCCCCCGGACTCCCATCCGCCCCTGACTCAGCCCGCCAGTCCGCCCCGGACCCAGCTCCCCCGCCCGCCCCGGACTCAGCACCCCACCCGCCCCGTCCGCCACGGACTCAGCTTCCCCGCCCGTCCGCCCCGGACTCAGCTCAGCCGCCTGCCCCGGACTCAGCTCCCCGCCCACCCGTGCGCCCTGGACTCAGCTTCCCCGCCCGCCTGTCCGCCCCGGACTCAGCTTCCCCGCCCACCCGTGCGCCCCGGACTCAGCTTCCCCGCCCGCCTGTCCGCCCCGGACTCAGCTTCCCCGCCCGCCCCTCCGCCCCGGACTCAGCTCGTCCGTCCGCCCCGGACTCAGCTCGCCCGGACTCCCATCCGCCGCGGACTCAGCTCGCTCGTCCGCCCCGGACTCAGCTCGCCCCTCCGCCCCGGACTCAGCTCGCTCGTCCGCCCCGGACTCAGCTCGCCTTTCCGCCCCGACTCAGCTCGCCTTTCCGCCCCGGACTCAGCTCGCTCGTCCGCCCCGGACTCAGCTCGCTCGTCCGCCCCGGACTCAGCTCGCCCGTCCGCCCCGGACTCAGCTCCCCGGACTCCCATCCGCCCTGACTCAGCTCGCCCGTCCGCCCGCGAGTCAGCTCGCCCGTGCGCCCCGGACTCAGCTCCCCGGACTCAGCTCCCCCGCCCGCCCGTCCGCCCCGGACTCAGATCCCCCCTCCGCCCCGGACACAGCTCCCCCGCACCGGACTCAGCTCCCCCGCCCGCCCGTGCGCCCCGGACTCAGCTCCCCGCCCGCCAGTCCGCCCCGAATCAGCTCCCCCGCCCACACCGTGCGCCCCCACCCACCCGTGCGCCCCGGACTCAGCTCCACCGCCCGCCCCGGACTCAGCTCCCCGCCCACCCGTGCGCCCCGGACTCAGCTTCCCCGCCCGCCCGTCCGCCCCGGACTCAGCTCAGCCGCCCGCCCGTCCGCCCCGGACTCAGCTCCCCACCCGCCCGCCCGTCCCAGACTCCGCTCCCCCGTCCGCCCCGGACTCAGCTCCCCCGTCCGCCCCGGACTCAGCTCCCCCGTCCGCCCCAAACTGAGCTCCCCCGACAGCCCATCCGCCCCGGACACAGCTCCCCCGTCCGCTTGTCCGCCCCAGATTCAGCTCCCCTCCGTCCGCCCCGGACTCAGCTCCCCCGTCCGCCCCGGACTCAGCTCGCCCGTCCGCCCTGGACTCAGCTCGCCCCGTCCGCCCCGGACTCATCTCCCCCCTCCGCCCCGGACTCAGCTCCCCCGCCCGCCCGTGAGGCCCGGACTCAGCTCCCGCGCACGCCAGTCCACCCCGGACTCAGCTCCCCCGCCCGCCCGTTCGCCCCCGGACTCAGCTCGCCCCCCTCCGCCCCGGACCTCGCTCGCGCGACCGCCCTGGACTCAGCTCGCCCGTCCGCCCCGGACTCATCTCCCCCCTCCGCCCCGGACTCAGCTCCCCCGCCCGCCCGTGAGACCCGGACTCAGCTCCCGCGCCCGCCAGTCCGCCCGGACTCAGCTCCCCCGCCCGCCCGTTCGCCCCGGACTCAGCTCGCCCCTCCGCCCCGGACCTAGCTCGCGCGTCCGCCCCGGACTCAGCTCATCCGTCCGCCCCGGACTCAGCCCGCCCATCCGCCCCGGACTCAGCTCACGCCGCCCGCCCGTGCGCCCCGGACTCAGCTCCACCGCCTGCCCGCCCCGGACTCAGCTTCGTCGCCCATCCGTCCTTCCGGGACTCAGCTTCGTCGCCCGCCCGTCCGCACCGGAGTCAGCTCCCCCACCCGCCCGCACGCACGCCCCGGACTCAGCTCCCCCGCCCATCTGCCCTGCACTCAGTTCCCCCACCCGCCCGTCCACCCCAGACTCAGCTCCCCCGCCCGCCCGTCCGCCCCGGACTCAGCTCCCCCGCCCGCCCGGACTCAGCACCCCATCCGCCCGTCCGCCCCGGACTCAGCTCAGCCGCCCGCCCGTCTGCCCTAGACTCATCTCCCCCCTCCGCCCCGGACTCAGCTCCCCCGCCCGCCCGTTCGCCCCGGACTCAGCTCCGCCCCTCCGCCCCGGACCTCGCTCGCAGCGTCCGCCCCGGAGTCAGCTCCCCCACCCGCCCGCACGCACGCCCCGGACTCAGCTCCCCCGCCCATCTGCCCTGCACTCAGTTCCCCCAATCGCCCGTCCACCCCCAGACCTCAGCTCCCCCGCCCGCCCGTCCGCCCCGGACTCAGCTCCCCCGCCGGCCCCGGACTCAGCACCCCCACCCGCCCGTCCGCCACGGACTCAGCTGCCCCGCCCGTCCGCCCCGGACTCAGCTCCCCGCCCAACCGTGCGCCCCGGACTCAGCTCAGCCGCCCGCCCGTCCGCCCCGGACTCAGCTCCCCCACCCGCCCGCCCGTCCCGGACTCAGCTCCCCCGTCCGCCCCGGACTCAGCTCCCCCGCGCACCCGTGCGCCCCGGACTCAGCTCCCCCACCCGTCCGCACGCCCAGGACTCAGCTCCCCCGCCCATCTGCCCTGCACTCAGTTCCCCCACCCGCCCGTCCACCCCAGACTCAGCTCCCCCGCCCGCCCGTCCGCCCCGGACTCAGCTCCCCCGCCCGCCCCGGACTCAGCACCCCCACCCGCCCGTCCGCCACGGACTCAGCTCCCCCGCCCGTCCGCCCCGGACTCAGCTCAGCCGCCCGTCCCCCGCCCCGGACTCAGCTCCCCTGTCCGCCGCGGACTCAGCTCCCCTGTCCGCCCCGGCCTCAGCTCCCCCGCCACGCCCCTCCGCCCCGGACTCAGCTCCCCCGCCCACCCGTGAGGCCCGGACTCAGCTCCTGCGCCCGACAGTCCGCCACGGACTCAGCTCCCCTGCCCGCCCGTTCGCCCCGGACTCAGCTCGCCCGTCCGCCCCGGACTCAGCTCAGCCGCCCGCCCGTCCGCCCCGGACTCAACTCCCCGCCCACCCGTGCGCCCCGGACTCAGCTTCCCCGCCCGCCCGTCCGCCCCGGACTCAGCTCCCCCGCCCGCCCGTTCGCCCCGGACTCAGCTCGCCCCTCCGCCCCGGACCTAGCTCGCGCGTCCGCCCCGGACTCAGCTCATCCGTCCGCCCCGGACTCAGCCCGCCCGTCCGCACCGGACTCAGCCCGCCCATCCGCCCCGGACTCAGCTCATCCGTCCGCCCCGGACTCAGCCCGCCCGTCCGCACCGGACTCAGCTCACCCGCCCGCCGGTGCGCCCCGGACTCAGCTCCCCCGCCCGCCCGTCCGTCCGCCCCGGACTCAGCTTCGTCGCCCATCCGTCCTTCCGGGACTCAGCTTCGTCGCCCGCCCGTCCGCCCCGGAGTCAGCTCCCCCATCCGCCCGCACGCACGCCCCGGACTCAGCTCCCCCACCCATCTGCCCTGCACTCAGTTCCCCCACCCGCCCGTCCATCCCAGACTCAGCTGCCCCACCCGCCCGTCCGCCACGGACCCAGCTGCCCCGCCCGTCCGCCCCGGACTCAGCTCAGCCGTCCGCCCCGGACTCAGCTCCCCGCCCAACCGTGCGCCCCGGACTCAGCTCAGCCGCCCGCCCGTCCGCCCCGGACTCAGCTCCCCCACCCGCCCGCCCGTCCCGGACTCAGCTCCCCCGTCCGCCCCGGACTCAGCTCCCCTGTCCGCCCCGGACTCAGCTCCCCTGTCCGCCCCGGACTCAGCTCCCCCGCCACGCCCGTCCGCGCCGGACTCAGCTCCCCCGCCCGCCCGTCCGCCCCGGACTCAGCTCCCCCGCCCGCCCCGGACTCAGCTTCCCCGCCCGCCTGTCCGCCCCGGAGTCAGCTCAGCCGCCCGCCCGTCCGCCCCGGACTCAGCTCCCCGCCCACCCGTGCGCCCCGGACTCAGCTTCCCCGTCCACCCCGGACTCAGCTTCCCCGCCCGCCTGTCCGCCCCGGAGTCAGCTCCCCCACCCGCCCGCCCGCCGTGGACTCATCTCCGCCCGGGACACAGCTCCGCCGCCCGCCCGTGCGCCCCGGACTCAGCTCCCCCGCCCGTCGGTCCGCCCCGGACTCAGTTCCCCCGACCGCCGGTCCGCCCCCGACTCAGCTGCCCCGCCCACCCGTGCGCCCCGGACTCAGTTCCCCCGCCCGCCCATCCACCCCGGACTCCGCTCCCCCGCCAGCCCGTCCGCCCCGGACTCAGCTCCCCATGCCTGCCCGTCCGCCCCGGACTCAGCTCCCCCGCCCGCCAGTCCGCCGCAGTCTCAGCTCCCCCGCCCGTCGTCCGCCCGCCCCGGACTCAGCTCCCCCGCCCGCCCGTCCGCCCCGGACTCAGTTCACCCGCCCGTCCGCCCCGGACTCAGCTCAGCCGCCCGCCCGTCTGCCCTAGACTCATCTCCCCCCTCTGCCCCGGACTCAGCTCCCCCGCCCGCCCGTGAGGCCCGGACTCAGCTCCCCCGCCCGCCCGTCCGCCCCGGACTCAGCTCAGCCGCCTGCCCGTCTGCCCTAGACTCATCTCCCCCCTAAGCCACGGACTCAGCTCCCCCGCCCGCCCGTGAGGCCCGGACTCAGCTCCCCCTCCCGCCCGTCCGCCCCGGACTCAGCTCGCCCGCCCCGTCCGCCCTGGACTCAGCTCAGCCGCCCGCCCTAGACTCATCTCCCCCCTCCGCCCCGGACTCAGCTCCCCCGCCCGCCCGTGAGGCCCGGACTCAGCTCCCCCGCCCGCCCGTTCGCCCCGGACTCAGCTCGCCCCTCCGCCCCGGACCTAGCTCGCGCGTCCGCCCCGGACTCAGCTCCCCCGCCCACCCGTGCGCCCGGGACTCAGCTCCCCCGCCCGCCCGTTCGTCCCGGACTCAGCTCCCCCGCCCGCCCCGTCCGCCCCAGACTCAGCTCCCCCGCCCCGCCCGTCCCCCCGGACTCAGCTCCCCCGCCCGCCCGTCCCCCCGGACTCAGCTCCCCCGCCCGTCCGTCCGCCCGGGACTCAGCTTCCCCGCCCGCCCATCCGTCCCGGAGTCAGCTCCCCCACCCGCCCGCCCGCCCCGGACTCAGCTCGCCCGTCCGCCCCCGGACTCAGCCCGCCCGTCCGCCCCGGACTCAGCCCACCCGTGCGCCGGTCCGCCCCCCGACTCAGCTCCCCCGCCCGCCGGTCCGCCCCCCGACTCAGCTGCCCCGCCCGCCCGTCCGCCCCGGACTCAGCTCAGCTCCCCCGCCCGCCCGACCGCCCCGGACTCAGCTCCCCCGCCCACCCGTGCGCCCGGGACTCAGCTCCCCTGACCGCCCGTCCGCCCGGACTCAGCTCCCCCGCCCGCCCGTTCGTCCCGGACTCAGCTCCCCCGCCCGCCCGTCCGCCCCGGACTCAGCTCCCCCGCCCGCCCGTCCCCCCGGACTCAGCTCCCCCGCCCGTCCGTCCGCCCGGACTCAGCTCCCCCGGACTCAGCTCCCCCGCCCGCCCCGGACTCAGATCCCCCCTCTGCCTCGGACTCAGCTCCCCCGCCCCGGACTCAGCTCCCCCGCCCGCACCGTGCGCCCCGGACTCAGCTCCCCGCCCGCCAGTCCGCCCCGAATCAGCTCCCCCGCCCACCCGTGCGCCCCCACCCACCCGTGTGCCCCGGACTCAGCTCCACCGCCCGCCCCGGACTCAGCTCCCCGCCCGCCCCGGACTCAGCTCCCCGCCCACCCGTGCGCCCCGGACTCAGCTCAGCCGCCCGCCCCGTCCGCCCCGGACTCAGCTCCCCCACCCGCCCGCCCGTCCCGGACTCAGCTCCCCCGTCCGCCCCGGACTCAGCTCCCCCGTCCGCCCCAAACTGAGCTCCCCCGACAGCCCATCCGCCCCGGACACAGCTCCCCCGTCCGCTTGTCCGCCCCAGATTCAGCTCCCCCGTCCGCCCCGGACTCAGCTCCCCCCGTCCGCCCCGGACTCAGCTCGCCCGTCCGCCCCGGACTCAGCTCGCCCGTCCGCCCCGGACTCATCTCCCCCCTCCGCCCCGGACTCAGCTCCCCCGCCCGCCCGTGAGGCCCGGACTCAGCTCCCGCGCCCGCCAGTCCGCCCCGGACTCAGCTCCCCCGCCCGCCCGTTCGCCCCGGACTCAGCTCGCCCCTCCGCCCCGGACCACGCTCGCGCGTCCGCCCTGGACTCAGCTCCCCCACCCGCCCGCCCGTCCCGGACTCAGCTCCCCCGTCCGCCCCGGACTCAGCTCCCCCGCCCGCCGGTCCGCCCCGGACTCAGCTGCTCCGCCCGCCCGTCCGCCCCGGTATCAGCTCAGCCGCCCGCCCGTCCGCCCCGGACTCAGCTCAGCCGCCCGCCCGTCCACCCCGGACTCAGCTCCCCCACCCGCCCGCCCGTCCCGGACTCAGCTCCCCCGTCCGACCCGGACTCAGCTCCCCCGTCCGCCCCAAACTGAGCTCCCCTGTCAGCCCATCCGCCCCGGACACAGCTCCCCCGTCCGCCCCGGACTCAGCTCCCCCGTCCGCCCCGGACTCAGCTTGACCGTCCGCCCCGGACTCAGCTCGACCGTCCGCCCCGGACTCAGCTCGCCTGTCCGCCCCGGACTCAGCTCGCCCGTCCGCCCCGGACTCATCTCCCCCCTGCGCCCCGGACTCAGCTCCCCCGCCCGCCCGTGAGGCCCGGGCTCAGCTCCCGCGCCCGCCAGTCTGCCCCGGACTCAGCTCCCCCACCCGCCCGTCCGCCCCGGACTCAGCTCCCCCGGACTTCCATCCGCCCCTGACTCAGCCCGCCCGTCCGCCCCGGACCCAGCTCCCCCGCCCGCCCCGGACTCAGCACCCCCACCCGCCCGTCCGCCACGGACTCAGCTTCCCCGCCCGTCCGTCCCGGACTCAGCTCAGCCGCCCGCCCGTTCGTCCCGGACTCAGCTCCCCCGCCCGCCCTTCCGCCCCGGACTCAGCTCGCCCGCCCGCCCGCCCCGGACTCAGCTCAGCTGCCCGCCCGTCTGCCCTAGTCTCATCTCCCCCCTCTGCCCCGGACTCAGCTCCCCCGCCCCGCCCGTGAGGCCCGGACTCAGCTCCCCCGCCCGCCCGTCCGCCCCGGACTCAGCTCGCCCGCCCGTCCGCCCCGGACTCAGCTCAGCCGCCCGCCCGTCTGCCCTAGACTCACCTCCCCCCTCCGCCACGGACTCAGCTCCCCCGCCCGCCCGTGAGGCGCGGACTCAGCTCCCCCGCCCGCCCGTCCGCCCCGGACTCAGCTCGCCGGCCCGTCCGCCCTGGACTCAGCTCAGCCGCCCGCCCGTCTGCCCTAGACTCATCTCCCCCCTCCGCCCCGGACTCAGCTCCCCCGCCCGCCCGTGAGGCCCGGACTCAGCTCCCGCGCCCGCCAGTCCGCCCCAGACTCAGCTCCCCCGCCCGCCCGTTCGCCCCGGACTCAGCTCGCCCCTCCGCCCCGGACCTAGCTCGCGCGTCCGCCCCGGACTCAGCTCATCCGTCCGCCCCGGACTCAGCCCGCCCATCCGCCCCGGACTCAGTGCACCCGCCCGCCCGTGCGCCCCAGACTCAGCTCCCCCGCCCCGCCCGTGAGGCCCGGACTCAGCTCCCCCGCCCGCCCGTCCGCCCCGGACTCAGCTCGCCCGCCCGTCCGCCCCGGACTCAGCTCAGCCGCCTGCCCGTCTGCCCTAGACTCATCTCCCCCCTAAGCCACGGACTCAGCTCTCCCGCCCGCCCGTGAGGCCCGGACTCAGCTCCCCCTCCCGCCCGTCCGCCCCGGACTCAGCTCGCCCGCCCGTCCGCCCTGGACTCAGCTCAGCCGCCCGCCCTAGACTCATCTCCCCCCCTCCGCCCCGGACTCAGCTCCCCCGCCCGCCCGTGAGGCCCGGACTCAGCTCCCCCGCCCGCCCGTTCGCCCCGGACTCAGCTCGCCCCTCCGCCCCGGACCTAGCTCGCGCGTCCGCCCCGGACTCAGCTCCCCCGCCCACCCGTGCGCCCGGGACTCAGCTCCCCCGCTCGCCCGTTCGTCCCGGACTCAGCTCCCCCGCCCGCCCGTCCGCCCCAGACTCAGCTCCCCCGCCCGCCCGTCCCCCCGGACTCAGCTCCCCCGCCCGCCCGTCCCCCCGGACTCAGCTCCCCCGCCCGTCCGTCCGCTGGGGACTCAGCTTCCCCGCCCGCCCATCCGTCCCGGAGTCAGCTCCCCCACCCGCCCGCCCGCCCCGGACTCAGCTCGCCCGTCCGCCCCGGACTCAGCCCGCCCGTCCGCCCCGGACTCAGCCCACCCGTGCGCCGGTCCGCCCCCGACTCAGCTCCCCCGCCCGCCCGTCCGCCCCCGACTCAGCTCAGCTCCCCCGCCCGCCCGTCCGCCCCGGACTCAGCTCCCCCGCCCACCCGTGCGCCCGGGACTCAGCTCCCCTGACCGCCCGTCCGCCCAGACTCAGCTCCCCCGCCCGCCCGTTCGTCCCGGACTCAGCTCCCCCGCCCGCCCGTCCGCCCCGGACTCAGCTCCCCCGCCCGCCCGTCCCCCCTGACTCAGCTCCCCCGCCCGTCCGTCCGCCCGGACTCAGCTCCCCCGGACTCAGCTCCCCCGCCCGCCCCGGTCAAATGTGGCCTTGCTGTCAAGGGCAGCACTCTCACCTCACCTCCGAAGTTCAACTCCTTTTTTTTCCATGTTTAAACCAAGGCTGTAATGAGGTCAGGAGCTGAGTGACCCTGATGGAACGAAAACTGAACATTAGTGAACCGATTATTGATAATCAAATGCCGCTTGATCACATTGTTGATGAACCATTCCATCACTTAACTGATGATAGAGATTTAATTGATGGGGCAATAATTGAGTTGGATTTGTCCTGCTTTTTGTGTAAAGGACATTGCTGGGTAAATGCCAGTGTTATAGCTG
This sequence comes from Scyliorhinus torazame, assembly GCF_047496885.1. Classification (NCBI taxonomy): domain Eukaryota; kingdom Metazoa; phylum Chordata; class Chondrichthyes; order Carcharhiniformes; family Scyliorhinidae; genus Scyliorhinus; species Scyliorhinus torazame. Next base: position 245,464,509 of record NC_092712.1, read on the forward strand.
TACTTGAAAAGCTTGGCTAGGGACATACTAAGTTCTGGAGCACGAGTCTTCAGTACTATTGCCAGAATATTATCCAGGCCCAGAGTCTTTGCAGTATCCAATGCCTTCAGCCATTTTTGATATCACATGAGCGAATCAAATTGGCTGCACCATCTGTGATGTTGAGGACCTCTGGAGGAGGCCGAGATGGATAATCCACTCAACACCTCTAGCTGAAGATTGTTGCAAATGCCTCAACCTTGCTTTTGAGATGATGTGCTGGGCTCCCCCATCATCTAGGATGGGCCCCAACACCAAGTCCACAAAGTGTAGAGCATGATCGGAAATAGCTATTGCCTCATCCCAGAAAGGAGAGACCTACCCACCACAAAGAAAGTCAATTTGAGAGTAGACCTGATGGACGTGAGAGATAAAAGAAACGTCCTTCTCACTCAGATGTAAAAATCTCCACGGTTTTGGGCCTTAAGTTTTTATCTTGTTTGCTAGTAAGGAATTTTCCCAGGAATCCTGGAGAGTTATTGGACAGTAAAACTGATAAGATTTTTCTGTAATGTTTCTTGAATATTTCTTTATCGGATATGAAACAATTAAAAATAGAAGAAAAATGGTTGTGTGGATGACAGTTGAGCATTATCCAATTGTAATAAGTTTTTTTGCTTTCCAATTGACATAGGAAGCAGTATTGTTGTGTTGACTGATGAATCTCTGCAGGGTCATGAATTATAGAATTTACAGTGCAGAAGGATGCCATTCAGCCCATCGAGTCTGCACCGGCCCTTGGAAAGAGCACCCTGCCCAAGCCTACACCTCCATTCTATCCCTGTAACCCAGGAAACTCACCCAACCTTTTTTATTGGACACAAAGGGCAATTTGGCATGAGCACTCCACCTGACCTGCGCATCTTTGGACTGTGTGAGGAAACCCTCGCAGACACAGAGGAACATGCAGACTCTGCACAGACAGTGACCCAAGCCGGGAATCGAACCCGGGTCCCTGGAGCTGTGAAGCAACAGTGCTAACCACTGTGCTAACGTGTGGGCAAGCATGTGAAAAGGCTCCAGGAATACACAAACACCTTGCGTTTATGTGGGGCCTTGAGTGAGGAGAGAGAGAGAGGTAGCAAGGCTTAAGAGGTTTAAAAAGGAAATTGAAAATCTTAGAGCCTAGGCAACTGAAAGCATGGCCACTGACCTTGCTGGGGCAATGGAAATCAAGGGTGCATTCGAGACCAGAATTGGAGAACAGTGGGAATTTAGAAAAGATGTTGGGATGAAGCGATAGGAAAGAGGATGACCATGGGAGAATTTTAACACAAGAATGCGAATTAGCTTGCTAGATTCTTTGTACAGAATTCAGTAAGTTTCCTTTCAGACTTTATAATATTCTCCAAATTGTAAACCCTAGGATCTGAAATGTTACTATGTTCATGGTAGAGATTTTCAATGTGTCATAGAATTTGGTTACATAATTTCTATATACTGTTTAACACAAGTGTTTTATTTTAATTTCTAGAGTGCATCATGAATAAAGTGGAGGGCAAGCTTGAGCAGATGATACCATGAAGAAAAGCTCACAGGTCCTCTATCACCAACTATCGAGTAAGAATTATGTACATTATTGACTTTGCATGAAGCACAGGAATTGTTTGCAATGTAGATGACTTATATACCAAATCAAAATTTTGGTTATTAGATGTAGAAACAAGTTAACAGGATAAAAAGAAATTGAAAAAGAATTTGCTTTTAAAAAAAAGCAAGAAGGTAAGAGCCCATGGGATTCAGGACAATTTGGCAAATTAAATCCAAAAGTGGCTCAATAACGGGAGGCAGAGGGTGATGGTTGAAGGTTGGTTTTGTGACTAGAAGCTTGTGCCCAATAATGTCTTGCATGGAATGGTGCTGGGTCCCTTTCTGTTTGTGGTGTACATTAATGATCTAGACTTGAATGTAGGGGCTATGATCAATAGGTTTGCAGATAACATGAAAATTGGTGATGTAGTAAATAGTGAGGAGGAAAGCCTTAGATTACAGGGCAATATAGTCGAGCTGGTCAGAGAGGCAAAACAGTGGTAAATGGAAGTTAGTGTGAGGTATTGCATTTTGGGATGACTAACCAAAGCAGGGGGGTTATGATGGGGTTGTATAAAGCACTTGTTAGGCCATAGTTCAAGTACTGTGCAGTTCTGGTCGTCGCACTACAGAAAGAATGTAATTGCAGTTGAGAGGATGCAGAGGAGATATCGTCTGGGTTGGAGCGTTTCGGCTATGAAGAGAGTCTGGTTCGGCTGAGGTTGTTTTCCTTCGAGCGGACTTGAGTGAGGTGTACAAAATTGAGGGACATAGATAGGGTAGATGGGAAGAAACCTTTCCCTTTAGTAGAGGTGTCAACAACCAGACAGCATAGATTTAAGGTAAGGGGCAAGAGACTTGGACGGGAAAAAAAACTTTTTGACCCAGAGGGTGGTGGGAATCTGGAACTCTCTACCTTAAAGGGTGGTAGAGGTGGAACACTCACAACGTTTAAGAAGCATTTAGATAAGCATTTGAAATGCCATAGCATGCAAGCCTATGGACCACGTGCTGGAAAATGCAATTAGAATAGATAGGTGCTTGATGACTTGCTTGATAACCGTAAGACATAGGGGCAGAATTAGGCCACTCGGCCCATGTATGATGTCATTGCTATTACTGAGACTTGGTTGAGGGAAAGGCATGATTGGCAACTAAATATCCCAGGAGATCGATGCTTCAGGCAGGTTAGAGAGGGAGGTAAAAGCGGTGGAGGAGTTGCATTACTGGTCAGAGAGGATATCACAGCTGTGCCGAAGGAGGGCACTATGGAGGAATGGAGCAGTGAGGCGATATGGGCAGAGCTCAGAAATAGGAAGGGTGCGGTAACAATGTTGAGGCTGTACTACAGACCGCCCAACAGCGAGCGTGAGATAGAGGTACAAATATGAAAACAGATTATGGAAAGATGTAGGAGCAACAGGGTAGTGGTGATAGGAGATTTTAATTTTCCCAACATTGACTTGGATACACTTAGTGTCAGAGGTCTAGATGGAGCAGAATTTGTAAGGAGCATCCAGGAGGGTTTTCTAGAGCAGTATGTAAATAGTCCAACTCGGGAAGGGGCCATACTGGACCTGCTGTTGGGGAATGAGCCCGGCCAGGTGGTTGAAGTTTCAGTTGGGGATTACTTCGGGAATAGTGATCACAATTCTGTAAGTTTTAGAATACTCAGACTTCCGGTTAGCACATTTCGGCAGCTCCCGCTATAACGGACTTTTGGGCTCTCCGGAGGAGCCCCAATGGAAATTTTTTGATTGAATCCCGTGTGGGAAGGTTACGTCGCATGGCGGGGATTAGCGGTGGAGCGACGGAGAAAGAGGCTTTGGAGCAGCGGCAAAAACGAGGGGGAAAAATCAAGATGGCGGAGGACGGAGATCAAGCAGCATGGGGGCCGCACCAGCAGGAGTTCCTCAGGCGCTGCGTGGAGGAGCTTAAAAAGGAGGTGCTGGCACCAATGCTGTTGGCGATCGAGGGGCTGAAGGAGACCCAGAAGGCCCAGGCGGTGGAGCTCCGTGAGGTGAGGGATAAAACTAATGAGAACGAGGACGAGATCCTGGGCCTGGCGGTAAAGATGGAAGCGCACGAGGCGGTGCACAAGAGGTGGGCCGAGAGACTCGAGGTCCTGGAGAACAGGTCGAGGAGGAAGAATCTCCGGATTCTGGGTCTCCCCGAAGGAGTGGAGGGGGCTGATGCCGGGGCATATGTGAGCACGATGCTCCATTCGCTGATGGGTGCGGAGGTTTCCCCGAGCCCCCTGGAGCTAGAAGGGGCTCACCGGGTCCTGGCGAGGAGACCCAAGGCTGTTGAGTCGCCAAGGACGATAATGGTGAGGTTCCATCGCTTCGCGGACAAAGAGAGTGTCCTGAGATGGGCCAAGAAGGTGCGGAGCAGTAGATGGGAGACTGGAGTGCGGAGGTGGCAAAGAGGAGAGCGGGCTTCAACCGGGCCAAGGCGGTGCTGCATAAAAAAAGATTGAGATTCGGAATGCTGCAACCTTCGCGACTGTGGGCCACTTATCAGGACCGACACCACTATTTCGAAACGCCAGAAGAGGCTTGGACCTTTATCCAAACCGAAAAATTGGACTTGAACTGAGGGGCTGTGGTTGTGGGGGAGATGTTGACTGTATACAGGGTTGTAAATATGGGTAAAGAATGTTTCACGGGTGGGATGATGGATGGGGATGGGGGAAGAGTTCTTTTTTCTTTTGATGAGATAGTGGGGAATGTGGGCGTCGGTGCTGGAGGGAGGTGAGACTCGGGGATGGGGGAACTGGGATAAGGCCGCAACAGGAGCTGCGCCACAGGGGGCGGGGCTGGCTTTTTCCCACGCTAGGGAGGGGGGGGATGGAGGAACGTAAGGAGGAGGAGAGATTCCCACACGGGCGAGATCAACTGGAAGGCGGGGGAAGCCGGGGTCAGCAGAAGTCAACTGACTCACGGAAGTAGTATGGGGGGAGCAAAAGAGCTAGATGCGGATCTAGCGGGGAGGGAAGGGGAGAGAGGGGGGGACAATAGGGTTGCTGCTGCACTGGCCGAGGGGGAACTGAAAATGGAAGAGGTGGTCGGGGCGGGGGTTCCCCGTCTGGGGGACTGGAGGGTGCGGGAGACGCGGGCACGGGACTGGCCTAAGATAGGAGATGGCTAGTCGGCGGGGGTGGGTGGGGGGGGGGGGGGGGGGGGGGGTGTTGTGGAGGGGGGGAGGGGGGGTGGGGTGGGTGGGGTGGGGGGGAGGGTGGGGGGTAGCCCCCCAATCCGGCTGATCACGTGGAATGCGAGAGGCCTAAATGGGCCCGGTTAAGAGGGCCCGAGTGTTCGTGCACTTAAAGGGACTGAAGGCAGACGTGGTCATGCTTCAGGACACACATCTGAAGGTGGCAGATCAGGTCAGGTTAAGGAAGGGATGGGAGGACAGGTGTTCCATTCGGGGCTGGATGCGAAGAATAGAGGGGTGGCAATACTGGTGGGGAAGCGGGTGTCGTTTGAGGCCAAGAACATAGTAGCGGACAATGGAGGCCGATGCGTGATGGTGAGCGGTAGGTTGCAGGGGACGGAGGTAGTATTGGTAAATGTATACGCCCCGAACTGGGACGATGCTGGATTCATGAAACGGATGTTGGGGCGCATTCCGGACTTGGAGGTAGGGAGCTTGAGAATGGGTGGGGATTTCAACACTGTGTTGGACCCAGCATTAGATCGTTCCAGATCTAGGACGTGGAAGAGGCCGGCTGCGGCCAAGGTGCTCAGGGGGTTTATGGATCAGGTGGGGGGAGTAGATCCATGGAGATTTGCCAGGCCCTTGGCCAGAGAATTTTCTTTTTTCTCCCATGTACATGAGGCCTATTCCCGGATAGATTTTTTTGTTCTGGGCAGGGCATTGATCCTGAAAGTGGAGGGAACGGAGTATTCGGCCATAGCTATTTCAGACAACGCCCCGCATTGGGTGGAGCTAGAGCTGGAGGAGGAGAGGGACCAACGCCCGTTGTGGCGGTTGGATGTGGGACTGCTGGCAGACGAGGAAGTGTGTGGGAGGGTGCGGGGGTGCATCGAAAGGTATATGGAGGCCAATGACAACGGGGAGGTGCAGGTGGGAGTAGTATGGGAGGCGCTGAAGGCGGTGGTCAGGGGAGAGTTAATCTCCATCAGGGCTCATAGGGAGAAGAGAGAGGGCAGGGAAAGGGAGAGGTTAGTGGGGGAGATTTTAAGGATGGACAGGAGATATGCAGAGGCCCCTGATGAGGGACTACTCGGGGAGAGACGAAGTCTCCAGACGGAGTTCGACCTGTTGACCACGGGGAAGGCAGAGGCACAGTGGAGAAAGGCACAGGGGGCGATGTATGAATATGATGCTGGCACATCAGCTCCGTAAGAGGATGGCAGCGAGGGAAATAGGTAGAGTCAAGGATGGCAGGGGAACTACGGTGCGGAGTGCGGTGAAAGTGAATGATACATTCAAGGCCTTTTACGAGGAGCTGTATAGGTCCCAGCCCCCAGGGGGAAAAGAGGGGATGCGACGATTCTTGGACCAACTGAGGTTCCCAAGGGTGGAGGAGCGGGAGGTGGCTGGTTTGGGGGCACCAATTGGGGTGGAGGAGCTGGTTAAAGGACTGGGGAGCATGCAGGCAGGGAAGGCCCCGGGGCCGGATGGGTTCCCGGTGGAGTTCTATAGGAAATATGTAGACCTGTTAGCCCCGCTGCTGGTAAGGACCTTCAATGAAGCAAGGGAGGGGGGGGACCCTGCCCCCGACAGTGTCGGAGGCGACGATCTCTTTGATCCTGAAGCGGGATAAGGACCCACTGCAATGCGGGTCGTATAGACCGATCTCGCTCCTCAACGTAGATGCTAAGTTGCTGGCAAAAATGTTGGCTACGAGGATTGAGGACTGTGTCCCGGGGGTGATTCACGAGGACCAGACGGGATTCGTAAAGGGTAGGCAGCTAAATACCAATGTGCGAAGGCTCCTAAATGTGATAATGATGCCATCGGTGGATGGAGAGGCGGAGATAGTGGCAGCTATGGACGCGGAGAAGGCCTTTGACCGAGTAGAGTGGAAATATCTATGGGAAGTGTTGCGGAGGTTTGGGTTTGGAGAGGGGTTTATCAGTTGGGTTAAACTCCAATATAGAGCCCCGGTGGCGAGTGTGGTCACGAATCGGCGGAGGTCCGACTATTTTCGGCTGTATCGAGGGACGAGGCAGGGGTGTCCCCTGTCCCCCTTGTTGTTTGCACTAGCAATTGAACCTTTGGCCATGGCATGAGGGGAGTCTGCAAAATGGAGGGGGGTGGTCCGAGGGGGAGAGGAGCATCGAGTGTCGCTGTATGCAGATGACCTGTTGCTGTATGTGGCGGACCCAGTGGAGGGGATGGTGGAGGTCATGCAGATCCTAAGGGAGTTTGGGGACTTCTCGGGCTATAAGCTCAATGTAGGGAAGAGCGAGCTCTTTGTGGTGCATCCGGGGGATCAGGGAAGAGGGATAGACGACCTACCGCTGAGGAGGGCGGATAGGAGCTTTCGATACTTGGGGATCCAGGTAGCTCGGAGCTGGGGGGCCCTGCACAAACTTAACTTGACGAGGCTGGTGGAGCAGATGGAGGAGGACTTTAAACGATGGGACATGTTGCTGCTCTCGCTGGCGGGCAGAGTATAGTCGATTAAAATGGTGGTCCTTCCGAGGTTTCTTTTTGTATTTCAATGCCTTCCAATTGTGATCACCAAGGGCTTTTTTAAGAGGGTAGGCATGAGCATTATGGGCTTTGTGTGAGCGAGTAAGACCCCGAGGGTAAGGAGGGGGTTCCTGGAGCAAAATAGGGGTAGAGGAGGGCTGGCGTTGCCGAATCTGGGTGGCTACTATTGGGCAGCCAACGTGGCGATGATCCGTAAGTGGGTGATGGAGGGAGAGGGGGCGGCTTGGAAGAGGTTGGAGATGGCGTCCTGCAAAGGAACGAACCTGGGGGCGCTGGTGACGGCACCACTGCCACTCTCGCCGACAAGGTACACCACGAGCCCGGTGGTGGCGGCAGCGCTAAAGATCTGGGGGCAGTGGAGACGGCACAGGGGTGCGATGGGAGCCTCGGTGTGGTCCCCAATCAGAGACAGCCATCGGTTTGTCCCGGGAAGGATGGACGGGGGGTTTCAGAGCTGGCATAGGGCAGGGATTAAAAGAATGGGGGACCTGTTCATTGATGGGACGTTTGCGAGCTTAGGGGCGCTGGAGGAGAAGTTTGGGCTACCCCCGGGAAACGCTTTCAGGTACATGCAAGTAAGGGCGTTTGTGAGGCGGCAGGTGAGGGAATTCCCGCTGCTCCCGGCACAGGGGATTCAAGACAGGGTGATTTTGGGCGTATGGGTCGGAGAGGGCAAGGTGTTGGCGATATATCAGGAGATGAAAGAAGAGGGGGAGGCTTTCGTAGAGGAGCTGAAGGGTAAATGGGAAGAGGAGCTGGGGGAGGAGATTGAGGAGGGGCTGTGGACTGATGCCCTAAGTAGGGTTAATTCCTCTTCCTCGTGTGCCAGGTTCAGCCTGATACAGTTTAAGGTAGTTCACAGAGCGCACATGACGGGGGCGAGGCTGAGTAGGTTCTTTGGGGTGGAGGACAGATGTGGGAAGTGCTCAGGAAGCCCGGCGAACCATGTCCATATGTTTTGGTCATGCACGGCACTGGACGGGTTCTGGAGGGGAGTTGCGAGAATAGTATCTAAGGTGGTGAACGTCCGGGTCAAGCCAAGCTGGGGGCTAGCACTATTTGGAGTAGCGGACGAGCCAGGAGTGCAGGAGGCGAAAGAGGCCGGTATTCTGGCCTTTGCGTCCCTAGTAGCCCGGCGAAGGATCATGTTAATGTGGAAAGGCAAAAGCCCCCCAGCGTGGAAGCCTGGATAAATGATATGGCTGGGCTTATCAAATTGGAGAGGATAAAGTTTGCCTTGAGAGGGTCTGCGCAGGGGTTCTACAGGCGGTGGCAACCGTTCCTAGACTATCTCGGATGAAGGTCGGACAGCAGCAGCAGCAACCCAGGGGGGGAGGAGGGGGGATATCTTTCCTGCCGGGGGGGTGGGGGGGGAGGAGGGAGGGAGGGGGAAGTTTTTTTTTTCTGGGGGACATTTGAGCAAGAAAATACATGAATGATCCGGAAAACTGAAATGTACGGGAGGAATCCAATGTACAAAGTTCTGCGTCATATTGACTTGCCATGTTCATGTCTTGCTATGCGAGCTTTCTTTCTTTTGTGTTACGGGAAGGGGGGGGGGGCTTGTTTGTAAGGTTGAAAATTTTGTTTAAAAATTCTTAAGAAACATATTTTTAAAAAAAGTTTTAGAATACTCATGGACAAAGACGAGAGTGGTCCTAAAGGAAGAGTGCTAAATTGCGGGAAGGCCAACTCTACCAAAATTCGAAAAAGGAGCTGGGAAATGTGGATTGGGAACAGCTGTTTGAAGGTAAATCCACATTTGATATGTGGGAGGCTTTTAAAGAGAGGTTGATTAGAGTGCAGGACAGACATGTCACTGTGAAAATGAGGGATAGAAATGGCAAGATTAGGGAACCATTGATGACAGGTGAAATTGTGAGACTAGCTAAGAGGAAAAAGGAAGCAGACATAAGGTTTGGCGACTGAAGACAGACGAAGCTTTGGAAGAATATCGGGAATGTAGGACCAATCGGGAATGTAGGACCAATCTGAAATGAGGAATCGAGGGCTAAAAGGGGTCATGAAATAGCTTTAGCAAACAGGGTTAAGGAAATCCCAAAGCCTTTTATTCATATATAAGGAGCAAGAGGGTAACTAGAGAAAGGGTTGGCCCACTCAAGGACAAAGGAGGAAAGGTATGCGTGGAGTCAGAGAAAATGGGTGAGTACTTTGCATCGGTATTCACCGAGGAGAGGGACATGACGGATGTTGAGGTTAGGGATAGATGTTTAATTACTCTAGGTCAAGTCGGCATAAGGAGGGAGGATGTGTAGGGTATTCTAAAAGGCATTAAGGTAGACAAGTCCCCGGGTCTGGATGGGATCTATCCCAGGTTACTGAGGGAAGTGAGAGAGGAGATAGCTGGGGCCTTAACAGATATCTTTGCAGCATCCCTGAACACGGATGAGGTACCGGAGGACTGTTGAATTGCTAATGTTGTCCCCTTGTTTAAGAAGGGTAGCAGGGATAATCCAGGTAATTATAGACCGGTGAGCCTGACGTCAGTGGTAGGGAAGCTGCTGGAGAAGATACTGAAGGATAGGATCTATTCCCATTTGGAAGAAAATGGGCTTATCAGTGATAGGCAACACGGTTTTGTGCAGGGGAGGTCATGTCTTACCAACTTAATAGAATTCTTTGAGGAAGTGACAATGTTGATTAATGAGGGAAGAGCTGTGGATGTCAGATACATGGACTTCAGTGAGGCATTTGATAACGTTGCCCATGGTAGGCTGATGGAGAAAGTGAAGTCTCATGGGGTCCAGGGTGTACTAGCTAGATGGATAAAGAACTGGCTGGGCAACAGGAGACAGGGAGTAGTAGTGGAAGGGAGTTTCTCAAAAGGGAGAACTGTGACCAGTGGTGTTCCACAGGGATCCGTGCTGGGACCACTGTTGTTTGTGATATACATAAATCATCTGGAGGAAGGTATTAGCAAGTTTGCAGATTCCACTAAGATTGGTGGAGTAGCAGACAGTGAAGGGGACTGTCAATGAATACAGCAGAATATAGATAGATTGGAGAGTTGGGCGAAGAAATGGCAGATGGTGTTCAATCCAGGCAAATGCGAGGTGATGCATTTTGGAAGATCCAATTCAAGAGCGAACTATGTGGTAAATGAAAAAGCCCTGGGGAAAATTGATGTACAGAGAGATCTGGGTGTTCAGGTCCATTGTACCCTGAAGGTGGCTGCGCAGGTCGATAGAGTGGTAAAGAAGGCATATGGCATGCTTTCCTTCATCGGAAGGGGTATTGAGTACAAGAGTTGGCAGGTCATGTTACAGTTGTGTAAGACTTTGGTTTGGCCACATGTGGAATACTGCGTACAGTTCTGGTCGCCGCATTACCAAAAGGATGTGGATGCTTTGGAGAAGGTGCAGAGGAGGTACACCAGGATGTTTCCTGGTATGAAGGGTGCTAGCTATGAAGAGAGGTTGAGTAGATTAGGATTATTTTCATTAGAAAGACAGAGGTTGAGGGGGGACCTCATTGAGATCTACAAAATCATGAGAGGTAGAGACAGAGTGGATAGCAAGAAGCTTTTTCCCAGAGTGGGGGACTCAATTACTAGGGGTCACGAGTTCAAGGTGAGGGGAAAAGTTTCAACGGAAATACGCGTGGAAAGTTCTTTACGCAGAGGGTGGTGGGTGCCTGGAACGCATTGCCGGCGGAGGTGGTAGAGGCAGGCACGATAGCGTCATTTACGATGTATCTAGACAGATACATGAATGGCCAGGGAGCAGAGGGATACAGATCCTTAGAAAATAGGCAACAGTTTTAGATAGAGGATCTGGATTGGCGCAGGCTTAGAGGGCCGAAGGGCCTGTTCCTGTGCTGTAATTTTTCTTTGTTCTTTGGTCTGGGACCTGATCCACCATTCCCACAGAGCTTGTCTGTCGAGTGCCTTCTGTCCCTTGATCAGGAGAGAAGGTGTTTTGACAGGGTGGATCCCGAATATTTATTCCGGACTCTTCAAGAATTCGGGACGCATTTAATCGCTCAGATCCGACTTCTGTACACTGCCGCAGAGTGTCTCGTTAAGGTTAACGGGTCCCTGACGGCGCCCCTTCGCTTTGGGAGAGGAGTGTGTCAGGTCTGTCCCTTGTCTGGCCAACTCTACTCCATTTAATAATAATAATATTTATTGTCAAAAATAGGCTTACATTAACACTGCAATGAAGTTACTGTGAAAAGCCGCTAGTCGCCACCCTCCGGCGCCTGTTCGGGTACACGGAGGGAGATTTAGAATGTCAATTCACCTAACAAGAACGTGTTTCAGGACATGTGGGAGGAAACCGGACTATCCGGAGGAAACCCGTGCAGTCAAGGGGAGAACGTGCAGACTCTGCATGACAGTGACCCAAGCGGGAATCGAACCAAGGACCCTGGTACTGTGAAGCAACAGTGCGAGCCACCATGCTACAGTGCTACCACTGTGCATGGAGCCTTTCCTGCGCCTCCTGTGGAGGAGGTTGCCAGGACTGATTCTGCATGGGCCGGGCATTGGGGTGGTCCTCTCGGCTTATGCTGATACATAGAAGATAGGAGCAGGAAGAGGCGTTTTGGCCCTTCGAACCTGCTCCGCCATTCATCACGATCATCGCTGATCATCCAACTCAATAGCCTAAACCTGCTTTCTCCCCATAGCCTTTGATCCGCTTCTCCCCAAGTGCTATCTCTAGCCGCCTCTTGAATATATTCAAAGTTTTAGCATCAACTACTTCCTGTGGTAATAAACCCCACAGGCTCACTCTTTCTGTGAACAAATGCCTTTTCTCTGTCTGAAATGGTTTCCCTTGCATCCTCAGACTGTGACCCCTGGTTCTGTACACACCCATCATTGGTAACATCTTCCCTGCATCTACCTTGTCTAGTCCCGTTAACATTTTATAAGTCTCAATGAGATCCCCCCTTATTCTTCTGAACTCCAGCAAGAACAATCCCAATCTAGTCAATCTCTCCTCATATGACAGTCCCGCCATAAGACCATAGACCATAAGACCATAAGACATAGGAGTGGAAGTAAGGCCATTCGGCCCATCGAGTCCACTCCACCATTCAATCATGGCTGATTTCAACTCCATTTACCCGCTCTCTCTCCATAGCCCTTAATTCCTCGAGAAATCAAGAATTTATCAACTTCTGTCTTAAAGACACTCAACGTCCCGGCCTCCACCGCCCTCTGTGGCAATGAATCCCACCACTCTCTGGTATTCCTTGGAATCAGTCTGGTAAATCTTCGCTGCACTCCCTCGAGAGCAAGAACATCCTTCCTCAGAGAAGGAGACCAAAACTGCAGACAATAATCCAGGTGTGGCCTCACCAAGGCCTGTATAATTGCAGCAACACATCCCTGCTGCTATACTCTAAGCCTGTCGCAATGAAGGCCAACATGCCATTAGCCTTCTTTACCGCCTGCTGCACCTGCATGCTTACCTTCAACGACTGGTGCACAAGGACACCCAGGCTGCACACTCCCCTCTCCCAATTTATAACCATTCAGGTAGTAATCTGCCTTCCTGTTTTTGCTTCCAAAGTGAATAGCCACACACTTATCCAAATTATACTGCATCTGCCATTGATTTGCTTACTCGCCCAACCTGTCCAGATCATGCTGTAGGATCCCTGCATCCTCGTCACAATTCACTCTCCCACCTAACTTGGTATCATCTGCAAACTTTGATTTGTTACATTTTGTTCCCTCATCCAAATCATTAATATATATAGCTGGGGTCCCAGCACTGACCCCTGTGATACCCCACTAGTTACTGCCTGCCAATTTGAAAAGGACCCATTAATCCCTACTCTTTATTTCCTCTCTGCCACCTCAATACATTTCTCCCAATCCCATGCGCTTTAATTTTGCACAATAATCTCTGATGCGGGACTTTGTCAAAAGCCTTCTGAAGTCAAAATATACCACATCGACTGGCTCATCCTTGTCAACTGCACTGGTTACATCTTCAAAGAATTCCAACAGATTTGTAAAGCATGATTTTCCCTTCATAAATCCTTGCTGACTCTGATTGGTCCTGCTACTGCTTTCTAAATGTTCCCCACTACCGATGTTAGGCACACTGGTCTATAATTCCCTGCTTTCACTCTCCCTCCCTTTTTGAATATCGGAGAGACGTGAGCCACCCTCCAATCTGCAGGGACAGTTCCACAGTCCATAGAATCCCGGAAGATGACCAGCAATGCATCCACTATTTCCAGAGGCACCTCCTTAAGCACTCTGGGATGCAGATTCTCAGGCCCTGGGGATTTATCCGCCTTCAAACAAAGAACAAAGAAATGTACAGCACAGGAACAGGCCCTTCGGCCCTCCAAGCCCGTGCCGACCATGCTGCCCGACTAAACTACAATCTTCTACACTTCCTGGGTCCGTATCCCTCTATTCCCATCCTACTCATGTATTTGTCAAGATGCCCCTTAAATGTCACTATCGTCCCTGCTTCCACCACCTCCTCCGGTAGTGAGTTCCAGGCACCCACTACCCTCTGCGTAAAAAACTTGCCTCGTACATCTACTCTAAACCTTGCCCCTCTCACCTTAAACCTATGCCCCCTAGTAATTGACCCCTCTACCCCGGGGAAAAGCCTCTGACTATCCACTCTGTCTATGCCCCTCATAATTTTGTAGACCTCTATCAGGTCGCCCCTCAACCTCCTTCGTTCCAGTGAGAACAAACCAAGTTTATTCAACTGCTCCTCATAGCTAATGCCCTCCATACCAGGCAACATTCTGGTAAATCTCTTCTGCACCCTCTCTCAAGCCTCCACATCCTTCTGGTAGTGTGGCGACCAGAATTGAACACTACACTCCAAGTGTGGCCTCACCAAGGTTCTATACAGCTGCAACATGACTTGCCAATTCTTATACTCAATGCCCCGGCCAATGAAGGCAAGCATGCCGTATGCCTTCTTGACTACCTTCTCCACCTGTGTTGCCCCTTTCAGTGACCTGTGGACCTGTACTCCTAGATCTCTTGACTTTCAATACTCTTGAGGGTTCTACCATTCACTGTATATTCCCTACCTGCATTAGACCTTCCAAAATGCATTACCTCACATCAATCCCATCAATTTTCCCAGCACCATTTCTCTACTAATGTTGATCTCCCTCAGTTCTTCCCTTTCACTAAACCTTTCATTTCCCAGCATTTCTGGTATCTTCTTTGTGTCCTCTTTTGTGAAGTAAAACCAAAGTATGTATTCAATTGCTCAGCCAATTCTTTGTCCCTTGTTATGCATTCCCCTGTTTCTGTCTGTCGGGGGCCTACGTTTCTCTTTACCAATCTCTCTCTTTGCATTTCTATAGAAACTCTTGGTGTCAGTCTTGGATTGTCCGCACCTCACATCGAAATCGTGGCCGGTGTGGGGGCGGAGAATCCATGTTCCCCAAGGGCAGCATGGTAGCACAGAAGGGCAGCTCGGTAGCACAGTGGTTAGCACTGTTGCTTCACAGCTCCACGGTGCCAGGTTCAATATCCGGCTTGGGTCACTGTCTGTGCGGAGTCTGCACGTTCTCCCCGTGTCAGCGTGAGTTTCCTCCCACAGTCGAAAGATGTGCAGGTTAGGTGGATTGGACATGCTAAATTGCCCTTCGTGTCCAAAAAGTTTAGGTGTGGTTCCTGGGTTATGGGGATAGGTTGGAAGTGTGCGCTTAAATGGGGTGCTCTTTCCAAGGCCCGGTGCGGACTCGATGGGCCGAATGGCCTCCTGCACTGTAAATTCTTTGATTCTATCAAATCAGGACTGGCGGTTCCCCGCTTCTGCGGGCTTCGAAAAGTGGCGTACTCTGGGATTTGCGCTACCTGGGGCAATTGCGCTACCTGGGGCAATTGCCAGAGGCTCGCTCCGCCCTAGACCGGCCGAAGTCCCCGCGGCGTGGAACTAATGTGCTGCAGCCGGTCGGGATACTCGTGTGGGGGTTGCGGACTCAGCCCGCGGCCACCCTCGTCGGGGGTGGGCCAATCGGAGGGCGGGGGGGCCCTATAGGTTGCCGGTAAATGCGGGAGTTAAGGGTCGAGCGCCAGGCCGATCGGGGGATTCTGTTTTGGGTCCAGCTCCGCTGTCCGAGTCCGCCATGGAGCACGGCGCAGCCGCTGGATGTGCGGAGGCCCATATCTGCAGCAAAAGCTGCGAGATCTACTCCTGGTTCCTGCTAGTCCCCTGCAGGGCTAGGAATTTGTGCCCCTTTGTTGCCAGTTTTTCTGGCGTAAAGCTCTACCGTTTTGACGCTGACATAATGGAGAATCCAGACATGGAAAGAACATTGAAAACATCTGAGGGAGTTATTCAATCGACTTCAGGAGGCGGGTTTGGTGATAAACCTCGCCAAAAGTGAATTTGGAATAGCCCAAGTCACTTTCCTTGGCCATCCAATCGGACAGGGTCGACTGGTCCCACGGGATGTGAAAACGAAAGTTATTGGGGAGTTTCCGATACTCTCGACACGACGGGAAATAATGCGATTTCTTGGTTTGAGTGGATTTTACCGGAAATTTGGACCACATTTTAGCAGTGTGGTCGCTCCACTGACGGACTTGCTGAAGAAGCGTAACAAATTCCAGTGGACAGCGGAGTGTCAACAGGCATTTGACGGCCTGAAGGCTGTGTTAGTGCTCCTGTTAGTCATCCCAAATTATACCAAACCCTTCAAAGTGGCCGTTGATGCGAGCGATGTGGGCGTAGGTGCGGTGCTTCTACAAGACAACGACGAAGGGCTAGAGCGGCCTGTTGGTTATTTTTCAAAGAAATTGAATTCTCACCAGAAAAAGTATTCGACGATTGAGAAGACTTTGAGTTTGGTGCTGGCTTTGCAGCATTTTCACATTTATGTGACCAGCAATCCATCTGACACCATTATATATACTGATCATAATCCTTTGACGTTTTTGGAGCGATTCCGGAATAACAATGCGCGGCTGTTTTGCTGGAGTTTATTGTTCCAGCCGTTTCATTTTAAAATAGTACATGTAGCAGGACGGGAAAATGTGATAGCCGGTGCTTTGTCACGAATGTGATCAATTGAGAAGGCTTTCAGTTGGAGGAAGTAGAATGAAGAAAAATGGACTATATTATTATACCTGTTTGAGTGTGTTGTTTTCTTTAAATGAAAATGTATATTTACTGTGTACATTTCTTAGTGGATGGTGCAAAAGTGAAAAATGAAACCATGTTGAAGTTGATGGTTTATTTTTTTTTCTTGGGGGGTGCTGTCATGTGAGAGTACCTTTAAGACATGGATGTTTACGCATTGTACCTTTAAGAAAATGCAGTGATGTCAGAGTGTGGGTGGAGCTGGGCTTTAGAACAGCCATTTTGCAGTTTTTAGTTGCAGTTTGGAGGAAAAGAGCTTGGGGAGTGTCTGTGTTTTGCAGTGAGCTGGATTTGCTGTGATCTCTGCCATGAAAGACTATCTCCGGATCATTTGGGTGATTTAAACTCATAATAGTAAAGCCTTTAACCTGATGTGATTCTGTTTAAAGGTGTTAAATCTCTTGGAAGTTTGAAGGAACATTTTGAGGAATTATTTACTGTTGTAATATTTTTGGAGTTATCTTTGAAGTAAGGGGTGTTAAGAGATCCAATGTTTATTGAAGACGTTAAGTTGAGTTCATGGAATAAACATTGTTTTGTGTTTAAAAACCCACGTATCCATAATTGTAATCCCACGCCCAGGGAACAAGACGTGTGCTTGGAAAAGCAACAAATACATTAAAGGGGGAGGTTGGTTGAACTCCATGATACATTTTGGGGTTCAGAAAACGCCTCGCCCATAACAGCCTTTTTGCACTGCGCGGAGGGGTCTCCTATACGGGCTGCTGCTGCACACGCCTTCACTTTTTTAAATATAAATTTAGAATACCCAATTCATTTTTTTTTCCAATTAAGGGGCAATTATGCATGGCCAATCCACCTACCCTGTGCATCGTTTTCGGTTGTGGGGGTGAGACCCACGCAGACATGGGAGAATGTATAAACTCCACATGGACAGTGACCAAGGGCCAGGATCGAAACTGAGTCCTCAGTGCCGTGAGGCAGCAGTACTAACGACTGCGCCACAGTTTTGCCCATCTTTCACCTCCTTAACGTCACCCCGGACACCCCAAGACTTTTTGACCTCTGGCGGCAGAGGTCCACCGTGGAGGTCACTCTATGGAGGAGTCCTCCCCCCCTCAATATTGGGGACCTGTGTGGAGGGTGTCACATGCAACAGTGTTGTACAACCACCGATTCACGGACTCCCAAGAAGCCTGCCATGTTTGTGGCCTTGTGGGGTTCGTGGACCACATCTGTGTTATGTGTTAAAGGCTGCACTCCCTAGTTTTCTGACAAATCTTTTGTTGACGTTTTGTTTGCACTTCTTTTTTTTTTATAAATATTTTATTGAACATTTTTGGTCAACCAACACAGTACATTGTGCATCCTTTACACAATATTATAACAACACAAATAACAATGACCTATTTTATAAACAAAAAATGAATAAATAATAAACAACAAAAATGAAAACTAACCCTAATTGGCAACTGCCTTATCACAAGTAACACTCTCCAAAAATATAATTTAACAGTCCAATATATAATTATCTGTCGCAACGACCTATACATATTATACAGTATATATTAACAACCCTGAGAGTCCTTCTGGTTCCTCCTCCCTCCCCCCCCCCCCCCTCCCCCCACCCCCGATCCTGGGCTGCTGCTGCTGCCTTCTTTTTTCCATTCCATCTATCTTTCTGCGAGGTATTCGACGAACGGTTGCCACCGCCTGGTGAACCCTTGAGCCGACCCCCTTAGAACGAACTTAATCCGCTCTAGCTTTATAAACCCTGCCATGTCATTTATCCAGGTCTCCACCCCCGGGGGCTTGGCTTCTTTCCACATT
The DNA here is from genome assembly GCF_047496885.1 of Scyliorhinus torazame. NCBI lineage: Eukaryota > Metazoa > Chordata > Chondrichthyes > Carcharhiniformes > Scyliorhinidae > Scyliorhinus > Scyliorhinus torazame. Next base: position 245,482,664 of record NC_092712.1, read on the forward strand.
AACAATATCCTGCGCCGGGCTACTAGGGACGCAAAGGCCAAAACATCGGCCTCTCTCGCCTCCTGCACTCCCGGCTCTTGTGCAACCCCAAATATAGCCAACCGCCAGCTTGGTTCGACCCGGACCCCCACTACTTTTGAAAGCACCTTTGTCACCCCCATCCAAAACCCCTGTAGTGCCGGGCATGACCAAAACATATGGGTATGATTCGCTGGGCTTCTCGAGCACCTCGCACACCTATCCTCCACCCCAAAAAATTTACTGAGCCGTGCTCCAGTCATATGCGCCCTGTGTAATACCTTAAACTGAATCAGGCTTAGCCTGGCACACGAGGACGACGGGTTTACCCTGCTCAGGGCATCTGCCCACAGCCCCTCCTCGATCTCCTCCCCCAGCTCTTCTTCCCATTTCCCTTTTAGTTCATCTACCATAGTCTCCCCTTCGTCCCTCATTTCCCTATATATATCTGACACCTTACCATCCCCCACCCATGTCTTTGAGATCACTCTGTCCTGCACCTCTTGTGTCGGGAGCTGCGGGAATTCCCTCACCTGTTGCCTCGCAAAAGCCCTCAGTTGCATATACCTGAATGCATTCCCTTGGGGCAACCCATATTTCTCGGTCAGTGCTCCCAGACTCGCGAACTTCCCATTCACAAACAGATCTTTCAGTTGCGTTATTCCTGCTCTTTGCCACATTCCATATCCCCCATCCATTCCCCCCGGGGCAAACCTATGGTTGTTTCTTATCGGGGACCCCCCAAGGCTCCAGTCTTTCCCCTATGCCGTCTCCACTGTCCCCAAATCTTCAGTGTAGCCACCACCACCGGGCTTGTGGTGTAGTTCCTCGGTGAGAACGGCAATGGGGCTGTCACCATAGCCTGTAGGCTAGTCCCCCTACAGGACGCCCTCTCTAATCTATTCCACTCTATCAAATGCTTTCTCGGCATCCATCGCCACTACTATCTCCGTTTCCCCCTCTGGTGGGGCCATCATCATTACCCCTAACAGCCTCCGTATATTCGTGTTCAGCTGTCTCCCCTTCACAAACCCAGTTTGGTCCTCGTGGACCACCCCCGGGACACATTCCTCTATTCTCATTGCCATTACCTTGGCCAGGATCTTGGCATCTACATTTAGGAGGGATATAGGTCTATAGGACCCGCATTGTAGCGGGTCCTTTTCCTTCTTTAAGAGAAGCGATATCGTTGCTTCAGACATAGTCGGGGGCAGTTGTCCCCTTTCCTTTGCCTCATTAAAGGTCCTCGTCAATACTGGGGCGAGCAAGTCCATATATTTTCTATAGAATTCGACTGGGAATCCATCCGGTCCCGGGGCCTTTCCCGCCTGCATGCTCCTAATTCCTTTCACCACTTCTTCTACCTCGATCTGTGCTCCCAGTCCCACCCTTTCCTGCTCTTCCACCTTGGGAAATTCCAGCCGATCCAAGAAGCCCATCATTCTCTCCCTCCCATCCGGGGGTTGAGCTTCATATAATTTTTTATAAAATGTCTTGAACACTCCATTCACTCTCTCTGCTCCCTGCTCCATCTCTCCTTCCTCATCCCTCACTCCCCCTATTTCCCTCGCTGCTCCCCTTTTCCTCAATTGGTGTGCCAGCAACCTGCTCGCCTTCTCCCCATATTCGTACTGTACACCCTGTGCCTTCCTCCATTGTGCCTCTGCAGTGCCCGTAGTCAGCAAGTCAAATTCTACATGCAGCCTTTGCCTTTCCCTGTACAGTCCCTCCTCCGGTGCTTCCGCATATTGTCTGTCCACCCTCAAAAGTTCTTGCAGCAACTGCTCCCGTTCCTTACTCTCCTGCTTCCCTTTATGTGCCCTTATTGATATCAGCTCCCCTCTAACCACCGCCTTCAATGCCTCCCAGACCACTCCCACCTAGACCTCCCCATTATCATTGAGTTCCAAGTACTTTTCAATGCACCCCCTCACCCTTAGACACCCCCCCTCATCTGCCATTAGTCCCATGTCCATTCTCCAGGGTGGGCGCCCTCCTGTTTCCTCCCCTATCTCCAAGTCTACCAAGTGTGGAGCGTGATCCGAAATGGCTATAGCCGTATACTCCGTTCCCCTCACCGTCGGGATCAACGCCCTTCCCAGCACAAAAAAGTCTATTCGCGAGTAGACTTTATGGACATCGGAGAAAAACGAGAACTCCTTACTCCTAGGTCTGCTAAATCTCCACGGGTCTACACCTCCCATCTGCTCCATAAAATCTTTAAGTACCTTGGCTGCTGCCGGCCTCCTTCTAGTCCTGGACTTCGACCTATCCAGCCCTGGTTCCAACACCGTATTAAAATCTCCCCCCATTATCAGCTTTCCCATCTCTTGGTCCGGAATGCGTCCTAGCATCCGCCTCATAAAATTGGCATCATCCCAGTTCGGGGCATATACGTTTACCAAAACCACCGTCTCCCCCTGTAGTTTGCCACTCACCATCACGTATCTGCCCCCGTTATCCGCCACTATTGTCTTTGCCTCGAACATTACCCGCTTCCCCACTAATATAGCCACCCCCCTGTTTTTCGCATCTAGCCCCGAATGGAACACCTGCCCCACCCATCCTTTGCGTAGCCTAACCTGGTCTATCAGTTTCAGGTGCGTTTCCTGTAACATAACCACATCTGCCTTAAGTTTCTTAAGGTGTGCGAGTACCCGTGCCCTCTTTATCGGCCCGTTCAGCCCTCTCACGTTCCACGTGATCAGCCGGGTTGGGGGGCTTCCTACCCCCCCCCCCCCTTGTCGATTAGCCATCCCCTTTTTCCAGCTCCTCACCCGGTTCCCACGCAGCTGTATCTCCCCCAGGCGGTGCCCCCCCGCCCATCCCCTCCCATACCAGCTCCTCCCTCTCCCCAGCAGCAGCAACCCAGTAATTCCCCCCTCCCACCCCCCCCCCCCCCGCTAGATCCCCCGCTAGCGTAATTACTCCCCCCATGTTGCTCCCAGAAGTCAGCAAACTCTGGCCGACCTCGGCTTCCCCCCGTGACCTCGGCTCGCACCGTGCGACGCCCCCTCCTTCCTGCTTCTCTATTCCCGCCATGATTATCATAGCGCGGGAACCAAGCCCGCGCTTCTCCCTTGGCCCCGCCCCCAATGGCCAACGCCCCATCTCCTCCACTCCCCTCCTCCCCCCATCACCACCTGTGGAAGAGAGATAAGTTACCACATCGCAGGATTAGTACATAAAACTCCTCTTTCCCCCTTTTTAATCCCCCTCTTCGCCCCCCCCACATTCGCCCCACCACTTTGTTCAAACGTTCTTTTTAATAACCCGCTCATTCCAGTTTTTCTTCCACAATAAAAGTCCACGCTTCATCCGCCGTCTCAAAGTAGTGGTGCCTCCCTCGATATGTGACCCACAGTCTTGCCGGTTGCAGCATTCCAAATTTTATCTTCTTTTTATGAAGCACCGCCTTGGCCCGATTAAAGCTCGCCCTCCTTCTCGCCACTTCCGCACTCCAGTCTTGATAAACGCGGATCACCGCGTTCTCCCATTTACTGCTCCGAGTTTTCTTTGCCCATCTAAGGACCATTTCTCTATCCTTAAAACGGAGGAATCTCACCACTATGGCTCTGGGAATTTCTCCTGCTCTCGGTCCTCGCGCCATCACTCGGTATGTTCCCTCCACCTCCAACGGACCCGCCGGTGCCTCCGCTCCCATTAACGAGTGCAGCATTGTGCTCACATATGCCCCGACGTCCGCTCCCTCCGCACCTTCAGGAAGACCAAGAATCCTCAGGTTGTTCCTCCTTGCGTTGTTCTCCAGTGCCTCCAACCTTTCCACACATCGTTTCTGATGTGCCTCATGCGTCTCCGTCTTCACCACCAGGCCCTGTATGTCGTCCTCATTCTTGGCTGCCTTTGCCTTCACGACCCGAAGCTCCCGCTCCTGGGTCTTTTGTTCCTCCTTTAGCCCTTCGATCGCCTGTTGTATCGGGGCCAACAGCTCTTTCTTCATTTCCTTTTTGAGCTCTTCCACACAGCATTTCAAGAACTCTTGTTGTTCAGGGCCCCATGTTAAACTGCCACCTTCCGACGCCATCTTGGTTTTTGCTTGCCTTCCTTGCCGCTGTTCTACAGGATCCACTGCAATCCGGCCACTTTCCCCTTTTTTCATCCGTATCCAGGGGGGATTCCCTTCTGGTTTACCGCACAGTGTTTTTAGCCGTCAAAATTGCCGTTGGGGCTCCTATCAAGAGCCCAAAAGTCCGTTTCACCGGGAGCTGCCGAAACGTGCGACTCAGCTGGTCATCGCCGCACCCGGAAGTCTTGTTTGCACTTATAATAATAATCTTTATTATTGTCACAAATAGGCTTACATTAACACTGCAATTAAGTTACTGTGAAAATCTCCTCGTCACCACACTCTGGCGCCTGTTCGGAGACACAGAGGGAGAATTCAGAATGTCCAATTCACCGAACAAGCGCGTCTTTCGGAACTTGTGGGAGGAAACTGGAGCACCCGGAGGAAACCCACACAGACATAGAGTCATAGAATTTACAGTGCAGAAGGAGGCCATTCGGCCCATCGAGTCTGCACAAGCTCTTGGAAAGAGCACCCTACCCAAGGTCAACACCTCCACCCTATCCCCATAACCCAGTATCCCCACCCAACACTAAGGGCAATTTTGGACACTATGGGCAATTTAGCATGGCCAATCCACCTAACCTGCACATCTTTGGGCTGTGGGAGGAAACCGGAGCACCCGGAGGAAACCCACGCACACACTGGGAGGATGTGCAGACTCCGCACAGACAGTGACCCAAGCCGGAATCGAACCTGGGACCCTGGAGCTGTGAAGCATTTGTGCTATCCACAATGTTACCGTGCTGCCCATCTTGCACATAACCTGCACATCTTTCAACTGTGGGAGGAAACCGTGGCACCTGAAGGAAATCCACGCAGACACGGGGAGAAAGTGCAAGCTCCACAAGACAGTCACCCAAGGCCGGTATTGAACCCTGGACCTCGGTGCTGTGAGGGAGCAGTGCTAACCACTGTGCCATCGTGCTGACATGTATTTAATCCTATCCATGGAGTCATTGTTAGTGCAAATTCCTGATTTCAATTTTGTGACCCCCAGACATAGGAGGGCCATTAATGCTTACACTCATTGATGTTGCCTCTCACTGCTATGCTGTTTTCCTCAACTATTCTCTGTGGTAGCGTGTTCAACATTCTAGCTTCTCTGGCTAAAGAGATTTCTGAATTTCATTGTTGACTCCTTGGTGACTAAATTTTTGGGCTTTATTTTTGTTCTTATTTCTTACTCACAGTGGAAACACTCCATCATGGCCATTAATGCAGCAGTTGAGTATAGTTGCGGAGTGATTGATTTTAGTGGAAAAACAGCAGGCTGACTGCCATGCCTAGTTTCTGCTGCCATCACATGAAGCTTTTATTCATTCTCAGCCTCTCTTAAATTAGGATCTGATTTATGAAATGAAGTACTGTGGTGATCTCCCACCATTATGGAGTGAAAATGAACAGGTACACCAGGGCAGCAAAGGAGGAAATGAGGAGAAAAACTGATTCTGTGGATTTCTTAGAAGAATGCAAATATTCTATTTGTAGCAGAGCAGGATAGTAGTGGTTTATGTAAAATAGTTGGAGTGTATTTTGCCTGCGGAACTGTATTGGGTTCTTAGATAGATGGTATTCGCGGATTTTAAAATGTCATCGGAAGGTGTCAAATACGTCAGTGAGAAATGTTTGGTTTGGTGCAAGTTTGATTACAGGTGTAATAAAATTTGAGAATATTAAAGCAAAGAAATGTCATTTTTAACTTGGATTTACATTTATGCTGATTTCTACATGGACCATCTAGTTGGTTCTCATTTTCCTCCTCTCTCCTTAATGGACTTCAAGAATTGTTTTCAGAGGAAAATTCTACTTTTTTGTGTGCTTTGCTGACTGGGCCACCATTTATTGCCCATCCCTAATTGGTCTTGCGAAAGTGGTGGTGAGCTATCTTCTTGAACCGCTGCAGTATCTTTGGTGTAAATACACTCTGCTGTTAAGGAGGGAGTTCCAGGATTTTGACCCAGCATCAGTGAAGCATCAGCGCTATATATTATCAGGTCAGGATGGTGAGTGGCTTGGAGGGAATTTCCAGATGATGCTATTCCCATGCACCTGCTGCTCTCTACCATCTACCATCTAGATGGTAGTGGCTGTGGGTTTGGAAGGTGCTGTCTCAGGAAACTTGGTGAGTTTCTGCAGTGCGTCTTGTAGATGGTACACATGGCTGTCGCTATTCGGCGGTAGAGGATGCGAATGTTGGTTGAATGGGTTGCCAATGAAATAAGTTGCTTTGTCCTGGATCATGTCAAGCTTTTCGAGTGTTGGAGCTGCACTCATCCAGGCAAGGGGAGTGTATACCATCACCATTGTAGATAGTGGACAGACATTGGGGTGTCAGGAGGTGAGATACTTGCTGCAGGATTGCTAGCCTGTGACCTGCTCTTGTATCCACAGTATTTATATGGCTAGTCCAATTCAGTTTCTAGTTAATGGTATCCCCCAGGATACTGATAGTGGGGGATTCAGCGATGGTAATGCTATTGAATGTCAAGTGCAATGGCTAGATTCTCTTGTTGGAAATGGTCATTTCCTGGCACTTGTATGGTGCGATTGTTACGTGCCACTTGTCAGCCCAAAACTGCATACTGTCCAAATCCTGCTGCATTTGGACATGGGCTGCTTCAATATCTGAGGAGTTGCAAATGGTGCTGAGCATTGTGCAGTCATCAGCGAATATCCCCACTTCTGACCCTATAATAGAGGGAAGACCATTGTGAGCAGTTGAAGATGGTTGAGCCTAAGACCCTACCCTGAGGAACTCCTGCAGTGATGTCTTGGAGTATGATTCCAACTAGCGGAGAGTTTCCCCCACCCTGATTAACATTGACTCAGTTTTGCTCGAGCTCCTGTCATGTGAGAGTACATTTAAGAAATGGATGTTAAAGCAATGTACCTTTACGAAATGGAGCTGATCATATTACTGAAGTGATGTCAGAGGGTGGGGGGAGCTGAGCTCACTTCTGGGGCAAAACTCTCCGTTATCGGCGCAAAGTCCGCCGATCGGCGCAAAAAACGGCGCAAATCTGACTTGCGTCACGCCGGAAAAATGGTTCAAAAGTCTCCGGCCCGAAATGGGCTAGCAGCGACATGACGGGATCCGCGCTTGCGCACGTGGTTCACGCCGTGCAGCGTCATACACGCCGCACGGCGTGATGGCTCATAAGGCCGCGCTGCTCCCCCCCCACCCGACCGGAACACCCGACCGGAACACCCGACTGGATGGCTGGCCGCCGCTCAGCCACGAGGTTCCAGTCACGGGATGTGGAGGCACTCCTGGACGCAGAGGAGGGACGCCCTGTATCCCGGGCACGGCCACAGAGCTGCCCCACGCCACAGCCGGCGTCTGTGGAGGGAGGTGGCAGAGGCCATCACCGCTGCGGCCCTGACACCACGGACAGGCACCCAGTGCCACAAGAAGGTGAACAACCTCGTCAGAGCAGGCAGGGTGAGCCTACCCCATATCCCCCCTCCCCCATATCCCCCCTCCCCATATCCCCCCTCCCCATATCCCCCCTCCCCATATCCCCCCTCCCCCATATCCCCCCTCCCCCATATCCCCCCTCCCCCATATCCCCCCTCCCCATATCCCCCTCCCCCATATCCCCCCTCCCCCATATCCCCCCTCCCCCATATCCCCCATATCCCCCCTCCCCCATATCCCCCCTCCCCCATATCACCCCTCCCCCATATCCCCCCCTCCCCCATATTCCCCCTCCCCCATATCCCCCCTCCCCATATCCCCCCTCCCCCATATCCCCCCTCCCCCATATCCCCCCTCCCCCATATCCCCCCTCCCCCATATCCCCACTCCCCATATCCCCCCTCCCCCATAATCCCACCCTCCCCATATCCCCCTCCCCATATCCCCCCCTCCCCCATATCCCCCCACCCCCATATCCCCCCCTCCCCCATACCCCCCTCCCCCATATCCCCCTCCCCCATATCCCCCCTCCCCCATATCCCCCCTCCCCATATCCCCCCTCCCCATATCCCCCCTCCCCCATATCCCCCCTCCCCCATATCCCCATATCTCCAAGTGAATCCAGCCCTAACCTTAACCTCTGCAATGCACGCGCAACCGATGGCGTGCATTCATATACCTGCCTAACACTGTTGCCTTTTACCCCTGCCACCACCCCCACCCACCCCCCCCGCCACAGGAGAAGTGCGCACACAACAATAGGGAGCATGTGAGGACTGGATGAGGCCCCGCTGATGAGAGGCCACTGACCGAATACGAGGAAAGGGCCCTGGAACTGGCTGGCGGACCTGACGACCGGGAGGTTGCTGATGCAGAGGTCGGGGGCATACTAGCAAGTGAGCCACCGACAGCCCGTCCCCATATCCCCCATCCCCCATATCCCCCCTCCCCCATATCCCCCCTCCCCCATATCCCCCCTCCCCCATATCACCTGATCACTGCCTGCGTGTCTAACCATGCATGCTTCATTGTGTATCGCAGGAGCAAACGTCGAGGCACCCATCCCCGCAGGTGCAGACCGCCTGCAGGATGCCTCTCGGAGGCCACGGGAGACGGAGAGACCCGGACCCTCCAGCATGCGACGCCCGCAGGATGCTCCTCTCACACCACGGGAGACGGAGAGACCCGGACCCTCCGGCATGCGACGCCCGCAGGATGCCCCTCGCACACCACGGGAGACGGAGAGACCTGGAGCAACAGGGTGACGACACCCCCGTCACGTGCGGGAGCGACGACGCAGGCGTGTGCCACCCAGCGACGAGGGCGGCAGCCACAGGCCCCCGTCACATCCGAGCCAGGACACCACTACTCAGGTCACCACTACTCAGGTCACCACTACCCAGGACACCACTACCCAGGACACCACTACCCAGGACACCACTACCCAGGACACCACTACCCAGGACACCACTACCCAGGACACCACTACCCAGGACACCACTACCCAGGACACCCCTACCCGGGACAGCACTACCCAGGACACCCCTACCCGGGACAGCACTACCCAGGAAGACGAAATACCGGACAGTGACACAGAGTGGATGGGTGGAGACGAACCCCCACCCCAAAGTGCCACGGACTCAGAGTGGGACGAAGAGCACGACACAACGTCACTGCTGTCACCAACACCCTCCACCATCGCAGAAACACTCACCTCGGTTGGGCACTTTAGTGATGAGGCATCTGGTACACTCACTGGTGCGCACAACACAGCCGGTGGAGGTAGGAGCAGCAGAGGGGCCGGGCGGGCGGAGGGCAGCCCAGCCCAAGCGAACATCTGCCGCCCAGATGGATCCCGGGTTCCTGGAGTTTCCACACCCACATATAGATCCGATGCAACCACCGACCCGGAGACGAGCGAAGAGGGTGACGGCCGGCTTGCGGCGGCTGCAGTCGCAGGTGGAGGAGTCCACCTGCGTCCAGGAGCTGGAAGTGGTGCCGGTCATGCGTGTCACCCAGGCCGACACCACACGGGTGGCGTCCGCGGTGGAGGCAATGGGTGCGACGGTGTCAGACATGGGGAACGGCTTGCGAGGCCTGGGGCTTTGCGTGCAGGCGGCGTCTGTGGCCCAGGACATGGTTGCCCTCTCACAGGAAGCCATGAGCCAGTGCCAGCGCCAGATGGCAGAGACGCTCAACATCATAGCCCAGTCTCAGCAGGCCATGGCCCAGTTTCAGCAGGCCATAGCCCAGTCTCAGCAGGCCATAGCCCAGTCTCAGCAGGCCATGGCCCAGTCTCTGCAGGCCATCGCTGAGGGCATCGGCGCCAGTGGCCATGTGCGAGCCGGCGTCGCACTGTCACAGACAGGGTTTGCCAACCCCCTGGGCTCCATGGCTGCAAACCTGCAGACCCCTGTCGATACCAGCACGGGCCTCCAGGACTGGCAGCGCCAGATGCTGGGGGGGCGTCGGATGGCCAGTCCGTTCGCATCCCCCACCCATGTAGAGGCCTGGGGGCCATCGGGCACCCCGAGGGAGGAGGAGGTGGTGTGGTCCGTCCCGGGTCCCCCTGTAGGGGAGGTCCGGGAACACCGCGACACCTCGGACTTCTCCCCCCCCTCCCCCTTCCGTCCCAGGTGCATCGGGTGGGCAACGGGCAGGACAGGCTGGCAGCTCGCCATCCCAGTCGCCCGGGCCGCAGCCTGGCCCATCTAGGCCAGGACGCCCAGGAAAGGGATCCAGTGTCAGAGGGCAGGAATCACAGGAGTCCACGTCCAGTTCTGCTGTACCGTCTGGGGAACCACGTAGACGTAGTCAAAGGGCCAGTAAGGCCAAACAATTAGACACTGAGTAAGTTGGCACGGGTGCAGGGCACAGATGAGTTTTAGGGGCTAGGGCACGTGCATGAACTCGTTTGGTTATTAAAGTCAATGTTACACCTACAGAAGCTGCCTTTGTGCTCTGTCCAAAGCGTGCGGGGGTGTCATGTACGTTGAGCGCAAGTGTGTGTGTGAGGGGTGGTCTTCCCTCAGCCCCAAGTGAGTCTGCCCCCTTCCCCCTGGGCCGCCATCAACATCCCCCGGGCAGAGGACGGGACCGTGCGCTGCAGTGTCACAGCCGCATGCAGGGATGGTCCGGGTGGATGGTGGTACTGTGGTCATGGGTCAGACATAGTCCAACGATGTGGAGCCAGAAGCTCACCGCAGGGCGGGTTGTCATCATCCTCCATGGCCTGCAATAGACACGCGTCCACCCGCAACTGTGTGAGCCCGGCCGTTGTGCCGCAGGTGGATCGGCAATGGGGGGGGTGGTGTGCATGCGGGTGGGTGGGGTTGGGGAGGGGGGTGAGGGTGCTGGGTGGTTGGATGGGTGGGGGGTGTGGGTGGTCGGCTGTTGCCATGGTGTGCGGCCTGTGGCCATACTACCCGATTCCCACGCCCATCTAGTCAGTGAAGCGGGCGGCTATCAGTCTGTCCTGTGCCCGCTGGGCCAGCCGGTAACGGTGGGCAGCCACCCGCCTGTGTCTAGCCCGTCTGCCCTGACCATTGCCCCCATCCCCCTCATCTGGGGAGGACTGCGCCTCTTCCTGCTGCTCCTCCACTCCGCCCTCCTCTGCCTGCGGCACATCGCCCCTCTGTTGGGCTATGTTGTGCAGGACGCAGCACACAATGATGCGGCCGACCCTATCTGACCGATACTGGAGGGCGCCCCCAGAGAGGTCCAGGCACCTGAAACGCATCTTCAGCACGCCAAAGCACCTCTCTATCACTCCCCTTGTCGCTACATGGGCATCATTGTAGCGGTTCTCCGCCTCATTGCGTGGCCTCCGTACAGGCGTCATCAGCCACGATCGCAATGTGTAGCCCCTGTCGCCCAGCAACCAGCCCCTCAGCCGGGGATGGCGTCCCTCGTGCATGCCGGGGATGGATGACCGCGACAACACTCATGAGTCGTGTACACTGCCTGGGTAACGGGCGCAGACGTGCAGGATCATCATGCGGTCGCAGATGGTCGCAGACCACCTGTATGTTCATCGAATAGGTCCCCTTCCTATTGGTGAACACGGCCCTGTTATCTGCAGGTGGCCGCACGGCGACATGCATCCCATCGATCGCGCCCTGGACCATGGGGAACCCGGCCACGGCAGAGAAGCCCACGGCCCGGGTATCTTGGCTGGCCCGGTCCACAGGGAAGCGGATGTCGCGGTGCGCCATGGCATATAGGGCATCTGTCACTGCCCGGATGCACCGATGCACGCGATATGCCGGACAGGTCCCCACTAGGTGCCTGGAATGACCCCGTTGCATAAAGGTTCAGGGCCACCGTAACCTTGATGGACACGGGGAGAGGGTGTCCCCCGCCAGTGCCACGCGGTGACAGGTGTGCCAGCAGGTGGCAGATGTGTGCCACGGTTTCCCACCTCATCCGGAGTCTCCTCCTGCATTCCCGGTCTGTGAGGTCCTGGTATGACTGCCGGGGCCGGTACACACGGGGCGCCCTCGGGTGCCTCCGTTGCCGTGGGGCCGCGACGTCCTCCTCCCCCTCCTCGTCCTGTCGGTCAGGTGTCCCTCCAGCCTGGGCGGCTGCCGCCTGCCCCTCTGCGGCAGCCTGCGCCGCCTCTCTGGCACGCTCCTCCTCCTCATCCAGGGCAACATGGACATTAGCGGCTGCCGCACGGCGGCCAACATCGCTGGATGATCGGAAAACATGACGGCCTGGTGGGGGGGTGGGGGGGGGGGGGGAAACGACGACATGTCATCATTGACCATATCCCCTCCTTCCCCCCCAGCCAGGTGGCATGGACCGCATGGGTCCAACTGTTGGAGGCTGGCACCTGGCCAGGTGGACCAACTCACTTGCCCTCCCATCCCCCTCCCCGGCACGGACCCCCTATCCCCCTCCCCGGCACGGACCCCCCCATCCCCCTCCCCGGCACGGACCCCCCCCCCCCATCCCCCTCCCCGGCACGGGCCCCCCCCCCCCCATCATCCTCCCCGGCACGGACCCCCCCCATCCTCCCCGGCACCGACCTCCCCATCTTCCTCCCCGGCACGGACCCCAACCTCATCCCCGGCACGGACCCCCCATCCCCCTCCCCGGCACGGACCCCCCCATCCTCCTCCCCGGCACGGACCCCAACCTCCTCCCTGGCACGGACCCCCACCCCCCCATCCCCCTCCCCGGCACGGACCCCCCCCCCCATCCTCCTCCCCGGCACGGACCCCCCATCCCCCTCCCTGGCACGGACCCGCCATCCCCCTCCCTGGCACGGACCCCAACCTCCTCCCCGGCACGGACCCATCACCCTCCCCGGCACGGACCCCCTATCCCCCTCCCCGGCACGGACCCCCCCATCCCCCTCCCCGGCACGGACTCCAACCTCCTCCCCGGCACGGACCCCACCCCCCATCCCCCTCCCTGGCACGGATCCCCCTCCCCGGCACGGACCCCAACCTCCTCCCCGGCATGGACCCATCCCCTTCCCCGGCACGGACCCCATCCCCCTCCCCGGCACGGACCCCCCCCCCATCCCCCTCCCTGGCACGGACCCCCCCCATCCCCCTCCCTGGCACGGGCCCCCCCCCCATCCTCCACCCCGGCACGGACCCCAACCTCCTCCCCGGCACGGACCCCCCATCCCCCTCCCCGGCACGGACCCCAACCTCCTCCCCGGCACGGACCCCCCCCCATCCCCCTCCCCGGCACGGACGCCCCATCCCCCTCCCCGGCACGGACCCCCCCCATCCCCCTCCCCGGCACGGACCCCATTCCCCCATCCTCCTCCCCGGCACGGACCCCCCCATCCTCCTCCCCAGCACGGACCCCAACCTCTTCCCCGGTACGGACCCCCCCCCCATCCCCCTCCCCGGCACGGACCCCCCCCCCATCCCCCTCCCCGGCACGGACCACAACCTCCTCCCCGGCACGGACCCCCCATCCTCCTCCCCGGCACGGACCCCCCTCCCGGCACTCCCCCGGAGCCCAGCCCACTCTAACCACCCCCCCCCCCCGCCGCACACACACACACAACCCGAGACACACCTCTCCCCACACATTCAGACTGCGGCCACGCCATCGCCTGCCCAGCGGCCAACCCCCCAGGTCGTCACTCACCTCCACGCTGGTCGGCGTGAACCTGGAGCACAGGTTCACGCCGATGAAAAGGAGGTTTGATTTACGTCGACGTGAACGGTCATCACGTCGACGGGACTTCGGCCCATCCGGAAGGGAGAATATCGGCAGGGTCAAAATCGGCTGCCTTGCGCAGACCCGTGCCATTCTCCGATGTCAGCGGCGCCATTAACGCCCTGCCGACTTTTCTCCCTTCGGAGACTTCGGCAACCGGCGGGGACGGGATTCACGGCGGCCAACGGGCATTCTCCGACCCTCTGGGGGGTCGGAGAATGACGCCCCTGCTTTTTGAGTTTCAGTTTGAGAAGGCAGCTGGGAGTGTCTGTGTGTTTTGCTGTGAGCCGCATGAAGAAACACAGAGATGGTCTGCTGATTTCTGCAATCCAAAGACTATAAATATATTGAATGTAACCTTATGTGCTCCTACGTTTGAAGGTTTGAAGTCTTTTGGATGTTTTTTAAAAATATATATTTTATTAAAGTTTTTCGATCAAACAAAAATTTCCCATTTTACAACTTTGTAATAATATATACATTCATCATTTTTTAAATAAATAATATGCTGACTAACGGCAACTGCCAATAACAAAATAAGAAACAACAGAAATAATAACTAAAATAGCAACTTTGTGAAATCAAATATAAATAACTAATATATAAACACACACACAGAACCCCTGAAGACCCAAATGAGCCCTCCCTCCCCCCTGGGCTGCTGCTGCTGCCTGTCCTATTTTCCCTTATCGCTCTGCGAGATAGTCGAGGAACGGTTGCCACCGCCCGGTGAACCCCTGAGCCGAACCTCTTAATGCATATTTTATCCGCTCCAGTTTTATAAACCCTGCCGTGTCGTTGATCCAGGCCTCCACACCCGGGGGCTTAGCTTCTTTCCACATAAGTAGAATCCTTCGCCGGGCTACTAGGGACGCAAAGGCCAACACATCGGCCTCTCTCGCCTCCTGCACTCCCGGCTCATCTGCAACCCCAAATATAGCCAACCCCCAGCTTGGTTTGACCCGGACCCCCACCACCTTCGAGATCACTTTTGCCACACCCACCCAGAACCCATGCAATACCGACATGACCAAAACATGTGGGTGTGGTTCGCCGGGCTTCCCGCGCATCTTCCGCACCTATCTTCCACTCCAAAAAACCTACTCAGCCTTGCTCCCGTCATATGCGCCCTGTGTAGAACCTTGAATTGGATCAGGCTGAGCCTGGCACACGAGGACGAAGAGTTTACCCTATTTAGGGCATCTGCCCACAGCCCCTCCTCAATCTCTTCCCCCAGCTCCTCCTCCCATTTTCCTGCAATTTCGCAATTCCTGCTCGCTGCCAAGATTTAAATCCCCCATCTATCCTTCCTGGGACGAACCTATGGTTGTTCCTTATCGGGGGCCACACTGAGGCACCCGTCACTCCCTTATGTCGTCTCCGCTGCCCCCAGATTTTCAGAGTTGCCACCACCACTGGGTTTGTGGTGTATTTTTTCTGGGAGAACGGCAACGGCGCCGTCGCCAGTGCTTTTAAGCTAGTTCCCCTACAGGATGCCATCTCCAATCTTTTCCACGCCGCTCCCTCCCCTTCCCTCATCCACTTACATATCAGTGGCACGTTGGCGGCCCAATAATAATCACTTAGACTCGGCAGTGCCAGTCCCCCCCTGTCCCTACTGCGCTGCAGGAACCCCCTCTTTACTCTTGGGGTCTTTCCAGCCCACACAAAGCTCATGATACTCTTGTCCACCTTCTTAAAAAAGGCCTTTGTAATCAGTACAGGGAGGCACTGGAACACAAAAAGAAACCTCGGAAGGACCACCATTTTAACCGCCTGCACCCTGCCCGCCAATGACAGGGGCGCCATGTCCCACCTCCTAAAGTCCTCTTCCATCTGCTCTACCAGTCGTGCCAAGTTAAGCTTATGCAAGGTTCCCCAGTTCCTGGCCACCTGGATCCCTAAATACTGGAAATCTCTTCTTACCCTCCTCAACGGTAAATCGTCTATTCCCCTGCACTGTTCCCCCGGGTGCATCACAAACAGTTCACTCTTCCCCATATTCAATTTATATCCTGAAAATTCTCCAAACTCCCTGAGTGTCTGCATTATCTCAGGCATCCCCTCCACTGGGTCCGCGACATATAACAACAAATCATCCGCGTATAATGACATCCGATGCTCTTCTCCTCCTCTAAGTACCCCCCTCCACTTCCTAGAGCCCCTCAGCGCTATGGCCAATGGCTCAATTGGCAACGCAAACAGTAACGGGGACAGGGGACATCCCTGTCTTGTACCCCTATATAGTCAGAAGTGGTCAGATCGTTGCCTATTTGTAATCACACTTGCCACCGGGGTCCTGTACAGGAGCTGAACCCATCTAATGAACCCCCCTCCAAATCCAAATCTCCTCAGTACTTCCCACAGGTAGTCCCACTCCACTCTATCAAATGCTTTCTCTGCATCCATCGCCACCACTATCTCCGCCCCCCCCTCCGGTGGGGGCATCATCATCGCCCCCAACAGCCTTCGTATGTTAGCATTCAATTGCCTCCCTTTAACAAACCCCGTTTGATCATCATGCACCACCCCAGGGACACAGTCCTCTATCCTCGTCGCCATCACCTTGGCCAAAAGCTTGGCATCTACGTTCAAGAGGGAAATAGGCCTGTATGACCCGCACTGCAGCGGGTCTTTGTCTCTTTTCAGGATCAGCGATATCGTCGCCTCCGACATCGTCGGGGGTAGTGTCCCCCTTTCCCTTGCCTCATTAAAGGTTCCCGTCAGAAGTGGGGCCAGCAGGTCCACGTATTTCCTATAGAACTCCACCGGGAACCCATCCGGTCCTGGGGCCTTCCCTGCCTGCATGTTTCCAATTCCTTTTACCACCTCCTCCACCTCAATCTGCGCTCCCAGTCCAGTCATCTCCTGTTCCTCAACCTTCGGGAACTCCAGCTGGTCTAGGAAACGCATCATTCCCTCTTTCCCTTCCGGGGGTTGAGCCTTATATAGCCTCTCGTAAAATGCCGAAAACACCCCATTCACCCTGTCCGCTCCCCGTTCCATCTTTCCCTCCTCGTCTCTAACCCCTCCGATCTCTCTCGCCGCCCCCCTCTTCCTAAGTTGTTGGGCCAGCAGCCGGCTCGCCTTCTCTCCATATTCATACTGCACTCCCTGTGCCTTCCTCCATTGTGCCTCCGCTTTACCCGTGGTCAACATGTCAAAGTCCGTGTGCAATCTCCGTCTTTCCCTGTATAGCCCTTCATCTGGAGCCTCCGCATATTGCCTATCCACCCTCAAAATCTCCCCTAACAATCTCTCCCTTTCTTTACCCTCTTGTTTCTCCTTATGTGCCCTGATGGAGATCAGCTCCCCTCTAACCACCGCCTTCAGCGCCTCCCAGACCACTCCCACCTGGACCTCTCCGTCATCATTGATCTCTAGGTACCTTTCAATACAACCCCTCACCCTTACACATACCCCCTCGTCCGCCAACAGTCCCATATCTAATCTCCAGAGTGGGCGCTGCTCCTTTTCCTCTCCTACTTCCAGATCTACCCAATGTGGGGCATGATCTGAAATGGCTATAGCCGAATACTCCGTTCCAGCCACCTTTGGGATCAGCGCCCTTCCCAGGACAAAGAAGTCTATCCGGGAGTACACTTTGTGGACATGGGAGAAGAAGGAAAACTCTTTACTCCTTGGTCTAGTAAATCTCCAGGGATCCACTCCTCCCAACTGCTCCATAAAGCCCTTAAACACCTTGGCCGCTGCCGGCCTCCTCCCGGTCCTAGATCTGGACCGGTCCAGCCCTGGCTCCAGCAGCGTGCTGAAGTTCCCCCCCATTACCAACTTTCCCATCTCCAGGTCCGGGATGCGCCCCAACATACGCTTCATAAAGTTCGCATTACCCCAGTTCGCGGCATATACGTTCACCAGCACCACCGCCTCACCTTGCAATCTGCCACTCACCATCACGTATCTACCCCCACTGTTGTCTTCGCCTCAAACAATACCCGTTTCCCCACCAGTATTGCCACCCCTCTATTTTTCGCATCCAAGCCCGAGTGGAATACCTGTCCCACCCATCCTTTTCTTAATCTGACCTGATCCGCCAGTTTCAGGTACGTCTCCTGAAGCATGACCACATCTGCCTTTAGGTGTGCAAATACCCTTGCCCTCTTAATCGGCCCATTCAACCCTCTCACGTTCCACGTGATCAACCGGGTTGGGGGGCTCTTTACCCCCCCCCCCCTCGTCGACTAGCCATCCCCTTTTTTAGACCAGCTCCTGACCCGGTTCCCACGCACCCGCTTATTCCCCGGACGGTGCCCTCCCATCCTGACCATCCCATCCCGTAACAGCTCCCCCTTCTCCTTAGCAGCAGCAACCCAGTTACCCCCCCCCCCCCGCTAGATCCCTCTCTAGCTTAGTTGCTCCCCCCATATTGCTCCCGGAAGTCAGCAAACCCCGGCTGACCTCGGCTTCCCCCGTTTATCCTTAGCCTCCCATTATGTGAGGCCCCCTCCTTCCTGCGCCCTCTTTTCCCGCCACAATTTCCATAGCGCGGGAACAAAGCCCGCGCTTCCCTCTCGGCCCCGCCCCTGATGGCGCAGCTCCCTCTCTCCTTCCCCCTCCCCTTCCCCACCGGCGCCCACATTTCTTCGTGTCCCCCCCCCCCTTCGAGGGGAAAGGAAATTTTCCCCCATCTGATTCACAGTCCCTTGCCACCACCTCGCTACTTCATTTCAAACACTCTTTCTCAAATCTAGTCCAACTTCTCCTCTTCAATAAATGTCCACGCCTCCTCTGCCGTCTCGAAGTAGTGGTGTTTACCCTGGTGTGTAACCCACAGTCTTGCCGGCTGTAACATTCCGAATTTCACTTTTCTCTTGTGGAGCACCGCCTTGGCCCGATTGAAACTCGCCTTCCTCTCGCCACCTCCGCACTCCAATCCTGATACACGCGGATCACCGCGTTCTCCCACCTGCTGCTCCGTGTCTTTTTCGCCCATCTCAGGACCATCTCCCTGTCCTTGTAGCGGTGGAACCTCACTACTATTGCTCGAGGTATTTCTCCTGCCTTTGCTCTTCTCACGAGGACTCAGTACACTCCCTCCACTTCCAGGGGTCCCGTCGGGGCCTCAGCTCCCATTAAGGTATGGAGCATCGTGCTCACATACGCCCCAACGTCCGCTCCCTCTGCCCCTTCGGGAAGACCCACGATTTGTAAGTTCTTCCTCCTCGTGCTATTTTCCAGGGCTTCCAGTCTCTCCATACACCTCTTATGCAGTGCCTCGTGCGTCTCCGTCTTCGCCACCAAGCCCTGTATCTCGTCCTCATTTTTGGCAGCTTTTGCCTTCACTCCACGGAGCTCCATCTCTTGGGTCTTCTGCGCCTCCTTTAACCCCTCAATCGCCTGCAGCATCGGCGCCAGCACCTCCTTCTTGAGCTCCTCCACACATCGCCGGAGGAACTCCTGTTGTTCCAGGCCCCATACCAACTGGCCTCCCTCCGCCGCCATCTTGCTTCTCACTTCCCTTCTTTGCCGCTGCTCCAGAGGATCCTCCACAATCTGGCCACTATTATCTCTTCTATCCATTCACATCCGGGGGGACTCCCTTCTATGTCGTCTCACAGTGGGTTTAGCCTTCGAAAATTGCCGTTGGGGCTCCCCATAAGAGCCCAAAAGTCCGTTAAAACGGGAGGTGCCGAAACGTGCGACTTAGCTGGCCATCGCCGCACCCGGAAGTCCGTCTTTTGGATGTTTAAAGGATTATTTAGTGTTGTAGTCTTTTGGGGTTTCTTTGAAGTAATGGGTGTTAAGATATTCAATGTTTGTTTTAAAAGGGTTAACTTGAGTTCATAGAATAAACATTGTTTTGTTTTAAAAAACACTTGTCCATTTCTGCAGTATCACACCTGGAGAGTACGCCGTGAGCTTCCCACACCACAATCTATTAAAAGTTGTGGGTCGGTTGAACTCCATGAAACATTTTGAGGTTCTGTAAACCCGGACCTATAACACTCCTTAAAGCTGCACTGGGTCAAATGTGGCCTTGCTGTCAAGGGCAGCACTCTCACCTCACCTCCGAAGTTCAACTCCTTTTTTTTCCATGTTTAAACCAAGGCTGTAATGAGGTCAGGAGCTGAGTGACCCTGATGGAACGAAAACTGAACATTAGTGAACCGATTATTGATAATCAAATGCCGCTTGATCACATTGTTGATGAACCATTCCATCACTTAACTGATGATAGAGATTTAATTGATGGGGCAATAATTGAGTTGGATTTGTCCTGCTTTTTGTGTAAAGGACATTGCTGGGTAAATGCCAGTGTTATAGCTGTACTTGAAAAGCTTGGCTAGGGACATACTAAGTTCTGGAGCACGAGTCTTCAGTACTATTGCCAGAATATTATCCAGGCCCAGAGTCTTTGCAGTATCCAATGCCTTCAGCCATTTTTGATATCACATGAGCGAATCAAATTGGCTGCACCATCTGTGATGTTGAGGACCTCTGGAGGAGGCCGAGATGGATAATCCACTCAACACCTCTAGCTGAAGATTGTTGCAAATGCCTCAACCTTGCTTTTGAGATGATGTGCTGGGCTCCCCCATCATCTAGGATGGGCCCCAACACCAAGTCCACAAAGTGTAGAGCATGATCGGAAATAGCTATTGCCTCATCCCAGAAAGGAGAGACCTACCCACCACAAAGAAAGTCAATTTGAGAGTAGACCTGATGGACGTGAGAGATAAAAGAAACGTCCTTCTCACTCAGATGTAAAAATCTCCACGGTTTTGGGCCTTAAGTTTTTATCTTGTTTGCTAGTAAGGAATTTTCCCAGGAATCCTGGAGAGTTATTGGACAGTAAAACTGATAAGATTTTTCTGTAATGTTTCTTGAATATTTCTTTATCGGATATGAAACAATTAAAAATAGAAGAAAAATGGTTGTGTGGATGACAGTTGAGCATTATCCAATTGTAATAAGTTTTTTTGCTTTCCAATTGACATAGGAAGCAGTATTGTTGTGTTGACTGATGAATCTCTGCAGGGTCATGAATTATAGAATTTACAGTGCAGAAGGATGCCATTCAGCCCATCGAGTCTGCACCGGCCCTTGGAAAGAGCACCCTGCCCAAGCCTACACCTCCATTCTATCCCTGTAACCCAGGAAACTCACCCAACCTTTTTTATTGGACACAAAGGGCAATTTGGCATGAGCACTCCACCTGACCTGCGCATCTTTGGACTGTGTGAGGAAACCCTCGCAGACACAGAGGAACATGCAGACTCTGCACAGACAGTGACCCAAGCCGGGAATCGAACCCGGGTCCCTGGAGCTGTGAAGCAACAGTGCTAACCACTGTGCTAACGTGTGGGCAAGCATGTGAAAAGGCTCCAGGAATACACAAACACCTTGCGTTTATGTGGGGCCTTGAGTGAGGAGAGAGAGAGAGGTAGCAAGGCTTAAGAGGTTTAAAAAGGAAATTGAAAATCTTAGAGCCTAGGCAACTGAAAGCATGGCCACTGACCTTGCTGGGGCAATGGAAATCAAGGGTGCATTCGAGACCAGAATTGGAGAACAGTGGGAATTTAGAAAAGATGTTGGGATGAAGCGATAGGAAAGAGGATGACCATGGGAGAATTTTAACACAAGAATGCGAATTAGCTTGCTAGATTCTTTGTACAGAATTCAGTAAGTTTCCTTTCAGACTTTATAATATTCTCCAAATTGTAAACCCTAGGATCTGAAATGTTACTATGTTCATGGTAGAGATTTTCAATGTGTCATAGAATTTGGTTACATAATTTCTATATACTGTTTAACACAAGTGTTTTATTTTAATTTCTAGAGTGCATCATGAATAAAGTGGAGGGCAAGCTTGAGCAGATGATACCATGAAGAAAAGCTCACAGGTCCTCTATCACCAACTATCGAGTAAGAATTATGTACATTATTGACTTTGCATGAAGCACAGGAATTGTTTGCAATGTAGATGACTTATATACCAAATCAAAATTTTGGTTATTAGATGTAGAAACAAGTTAACAGGATAAAAAGAAATTGAAAAAGAATTTGCTTTTAAAAAAAAGCAAGAAGGTAAGAGCCCATGGGATTCAGGACAATTTGGCAAATTAAATCCAAAAGTGGCTCAATAACGGGAGGCAGAGGGTGATGGTTGAAGGTTGGTTTTGTGACTAGAAGCTTGTGCCCAATAATGTCTTGCATGGAATGGTGCTGGGTCCCTTTCTGTTTGTGGTGTACATTAATGATCTAGACTTGAATGTAGGGGCTATGATCAATAGGTTTGCAGATAACATGAAAATTGGTGATGTAGTAAATAGTGAGGAGGAAAGCCTTAGATTACAGGGCAATATAGTCGAGCTGGTCAGAGAGGCAAAACAGTGGTAAATGGAAGTTAGTGTGAGGTATTGCATTTTGGGATGACTAACCAAAGCAGGGGGGTTATGATGGGGTTGTATAAAGCACTTGTTAGGCCATAGTTCAAGTACTGTGCAGTTCTGGTCGTCGCACTACAGAAAGAATGTAATTGCAGTTGAGAGGATGCAGAGGAGATATCGTCTGGGTTGGAGCGTTTCGGCTATGAAGAGAGTCTGGTTCGGCTGAGGTTGTTTTCCTTCGAGCGGACTTGAGTGAGGTGTACAAAATTGAGGGACATAGATAGGGTAGATGGGAAGAAACCTTTCCCTTTAGTAGAGGTGTCAACAACCAGACAGCATAGATTTAAGGTAAGGGGCAAGAGACTTGGACGGGAAAAAAAACTTTTTGACCCAGAGGGTGGTGGGAATCTGGAACTCTCTACCTTAAAGGGTGGTAGAGGTGGAACACTCACAACGTTTAAGAAGCATTTAGATAAGCATTTGAAATGCCATAGCATGCAAGCCTATGGACCACGTGCTGGAAAATGCAATTAGAATAGATAGGTGCTTGATGACTTGCTTGATAACCGTAAGACATAGGGGCAGAATTAGGCCACTCGGCCCATCGAGTCTGCTCCACCATTCAATCCTGGCTGATATTTATCTCATTCCATTCTCATGCCTTCTCCCCATAACCCCTGATCCTCTTAATAATCAAGAACCTATCTACCTCTGTCCGAAAGACTCTCAGTGATTTGGCCTCCACAGACCTCTGCGGCAAAGTGTTTCACAGATTCACCACCTCTGGCTGAAGAAATTCCTCCTCAACTCTGTTTTAAAGGATTGTCCCTTTAGTCTGAAATTGTGTCCTCTGCTTCTAGTTTTTCCTACAAGTGGAAACATTCTCTCCACGTCCACTCTATCCAGGCTCGCAGTATCTTCCAAATCATTAATGTATATTGTGAAAAGTTGTGGTCCCAGCACCGACCCTTGAGGCACACTACTAGTCACTTGCTGCCATCCTGAAAAAGACCCCTTTATCCCCACTCTCTGTCCTCTGCCAGCCAGCCAATCCTCTATCCATGCTGGGATCTTACCCTTAACACCATGGGCTCTTAACTTATTTAACAGTCTTCTATGCGGCACCTTGTCAAAAGCCTTCTGGAAATCTAAATAAATCACGTCCACTGGTTCTCCTGTCTAACGTCCTTGTTACTTCCTCAAAGAACTATAACAGATTTGTCAGACATGACCTCCCTTTGACAAAGCCGTGCTGACTCAGTCCTATTTTAACATGCACTTCCAAGTACTCTGCGATTTCATCTTTAATAATGGACTCTAAAATCTTACCAATGACTGAAGTCAGGCTAACTGGCCTATAATTTCCCTTCTTCTGCCTTGCTCCCTTCTTAACTCGCAGTGTTACATTTGCCACTTTCCAGTCCTCTGGGCCCTTCCTACCTCCACTGATTCCTGAAAGATCACCACCAATGCCTCCACAATCTCCTCAACGTATCTCTTTTAGAACCCTGCGGTGTAGTTCATCCGGTCCAGATGATCTATCTACCTGCAGGCCTTTCAGTTTCCCCAGAACCTTCTCCTTAGTGATGGTCACTGCACTCACCTCTGCCCCCCTGATTCTCCTGGTGCTCTGGCATCCCACTGGTGTCTTCCACCGTGACGATTGACGTAAAGTAACTATTCCAGTTCCTCTGCTATTTCTTTGTTACCTATTGTTACTTCTCCAATCACATTGTCCAGTGGTCCAATGTCTATTTTTGCCTCTCTCTTCCTTTTATACATTGAAAAAAATGCTTCCTATCTTCCTTTATATTATTAGCTAGCTTGTACTCCTATTTCATTTTCTCCCCCTTGTTGCTTTTTTAGTTGTCCTCTGATCGCTTTAAAAGACTTCCCAATTCTCTGGCTTCCCAATAATTCTCGCCACTTTGTATGCTTTTTCTTTTGCTTTTATGCTGTCCTTGATTTCCTTCATCAGCCATAGATACCTTGTCCTGCCCTTAGCATGTTTCCGCCTCCTTGGGGTGAATTTCTGCTGTGCCTCCCAACCCCCAAAAATTCCTGCCATTGCTATTCCACTGTCTTCCCTGCTAGGCTCCTTTTCCAATCAACTCTGGCAAGCTCCTCCCTCATGTCTTTGTAGTTAGCCAAATTTAAATGTAATACCGTTACACCTGATTGCAACTTCTCCCTCTAAAATTGCAAGGTAAATTCTATCATATTGTGGTCACTGCTCCCGAAGGGTTCCTTCACCTTAAGCTCCCTAATCAAGTCTGCCTCATTACACATCACCAAATCCTGAATTGCCTGTTCCCTAGTAAGCTCTGTCTCAAGCTGCTCCAAAAAAAATCTTGGACATTCCACAAATTATTTTTCTTGGGATCCACGACCAACCTGATTTTCCCAGTCCACCTGCATAGTGAAGTCCCCCATGATTATTGTAATATTGCCTTTTTTACATGCCTTTCGATTTCCTGATTTATTTTCTGCCCCACATCCTGACTACTGCTAGGGAGCCTGTACATAACTCCCATCAGGGTCTTTTTACCTTTGTGATTCCTCAACTCTACCCACAGAGATTCAATGTCTTCTGATCATTTCTCGCTCCTTGCTATCAATTTAACTAGATTCCTTACTAACAATGCAACCCCGCCCCCTTTGCTCATCTGCCTGTCCTTTTGATAGGACACATATCCTTGAATAGTTAGATCCCAGCCGTTATCCACTTGCAGCCACGTCTCTGTGACGTCCACAACATTGTACCGGCCAATTTCAATGTGCGCAACAAGCTCATTTACCTTGTTCCGTATACTGCGCGCATTTAGGTACAACACCCTCAATCCTGCATTGATCCTTCTCACACTTGTCACCTTTTTTGCTCTGCCTGAGAGTGATGTTGTTTTATTTTGGTTCTATATTTCTCCTTCAAGTTATTACACCTTCTGAGCGAACATTCTGGTTCCCACCCTCCTGCCATACTAGTTTAAATCCTCCCGAGTGACTAGCAAACCTCCAAGCCAGGATACCGGTGCCCCTCCAGTTTAGATGCAACCCGTCCTTCTTGTACAGGTCCCACTTGTCCCGGAAGAGATCCCAATGGTCCAAAAATCTGAAACCCTTCCTCCTACACCACCATTTAGCCACGTGTTTAGCTGCTCTATTCTCCTATTTCTAGCCTCACTGGCACATGGCACAGGGAGTAATCCTGAGATTAAAACCCTCGAGGCCCTGCTTTTTAGCTTACTGCCTAACTCCCTGAACTCCTTCTGCAGAAGGATCTCATGACTCTTCCTACCTATGTCGTTAGCACCTATGTGTACTACGACCTCTGGCTGTTCACCCTCCCCCTTCATAGAACATAGAACATTACAGCGCAGTATAGGCCGAAGGGCCCTCGATGTTGCGCCGACCTGTGAAACCACTCTAAAGCCCATCAACACTATTCCCTTATCGTCCATATGTCTATCCAATGACCATTTGAATACCCTTAGTGTTGGCGAGTCCACTACTGTTGCAGGCAGGGCATTCCACACCCTTACTACTCTCTCAGTAAAGAACCTACCTCTGACCTCTGTCTTATATCTATCTCCCCTCAATTTAAAGCTATTTCCCCTCGTGCTAGACATCACCATCCGAGGAAAAAGGCTCTCACTGTCCACCCTATCCAATCCTCTGATCATCTTGTACGCCTCAATTAAGTCACCTCTTAACCTTCTTCTCTCTAATGAAAACAGCCTCAAGTCCCTCAGCCTTTCCTCATAAGATCTTCCCTCCATACCAGGCAACATTCTGGTAAATCTCCTCTGCACCCTTTCCAATGCTTCCACATCCTTCCTATAATGCGGTGACCAGAATTGCACGCAATACTCCAAATGCGGCCGCACTAGAGTTTTGTACAGCTGCAACATGACCTCATGGCTCCGAAACTCAATCCCTCTACCAATAAAAGCTAACACACCGTACGCCTTCTTAACAACCCTCTCAACCTGAGTGGCAACTTTCAGGGATCTATGTACGTGGACACCGAGATCTCTCTGCTCATCCACATTGCCAAGAATCTTACCATTAGCCCAGTACTCTGTCTTCCTGTTATTCCTTCCAAAATGAATCACCTCACACTTTTCTGCATTCAACTCCATTTGCCACCTCTCAGCCCAGCACTGCAGCTTATCTCTGTCCCTCTGTAACTTGTAACATCCTTACGCACTGTCCACAACTCCACCGACTTTAGTGTCACCTGCAAATTTACTCACCCATCCTTCTACGCCCTCCTCCAGGTCATTTATAAAAATGACAAACAGCAGTGGCCCCAAAACAGATCCTTGTGGTACACCACTAGTAACTGGACTCCAGTCTGAACACTTCCCATCAATCACCACCCTTTGTCTTCTTCCAGCTAGCCAATTTCTGATCCAAACTGCTAAATCTCCCTGAATCCCATGCTTCCGTATTTTCTGCAGTAGCCTACCATGGGGAACCTTATCAAACGCTTTACTGAAATCCATATACACCACATCAACTGCTTTACCCTCATCCACCTGTTCGGTCACCTTCTCAAAGAACTCAATAAGGTTTGTGAGGCACGACCTACCCTTCACGAAACCGTGTTGACTATGTCTAATCAAATTATTCCTTTCCAGATGATTATACACCCTTTCTCTTATAAACCTTTCCAAGATTTTTCCCACAACAGAAGTAAGGCTCACTGGTCTATAGTTACCGGGGTTGTCTCTACTCCCCTTCTTGAACAAGGGGACAACATTTGCTATCCTCCAGTCTTCTGGCACTATTCCTGTTAACAAAGATGACTTAAAGATCAAAGCCAAAGGCTCAGCAATCTCCTCCCTAGCTTCCCAAAGAATCCTAGGATAAATCCCATCCGGCCCAGGGGACTTTTCTATTTTCACCCTTTCCAGAATTGTTAACACCTCCTCCTTATGAACCTCAAGCCCTTCTAGTCTAGTAGCGTGAATCTCAGTATTCTCCTCGACAACATTGTCTTTTTCCTGTGTGAATACTGACGAAAAATATTCATTTAGCACCTCTCCTATCTCCTCGGACTCCAAGCACAACTTCCCACTACTGTCCTTGACTGGCCCTACTCTTATCCGAGTCATTCTTTTATTCCTGACATATCTATAGAAAGCTTTCGGGTTATCCTTGATCCTACCTGCCAAAGACTTCTCATGTCCCCTCCTGGCTCTTCTTAGCTCTCTCTTAAGGTCCTTCCTAGCTAACTTGTAACTCTCGAGCGCCCTTACTGAACCTTCATGTCTCATCTTTACATACGCCTCCTTCTTCCTCTTGACAAGTGTTTCAACTGCCTTAGTAAACCACGGTTCCCTTGCTCGACCACTTCCTCCCTGCCTGACAGGCACATACTTATCAAGGACACGCAGTAGCTGTTCCTTGAACAAGCTCCACATTTCCATTGTGCCCATCCCCTGCAGTTTTCCTCTCCATCTGATGCATCCTAAGTCTTGCCTTATCGCATCATAATTGCCTTTCCACCAGATATAATTCTTGCCCTGCGGTATATACCTATCCCTTTCCATCACTAAAGTAAACGTAATCGAATTGTGGTCACTATCACCAAAGTGCTCACCTACCTCCAAATTTAACACCTGTCCTGGCTCATTACCCAGTACCAAATCCAATATGGCCTCGCCTCTTGCTGGCCTCGTTCAGAGACTTCCTTTTTATATAAATGTTTTTTATTGGGTTTTTGAACATATTTGCCATTATGTACACAGGATATGATATATATATATATATATTTAGAAGAAGAGAAGGGCACACCCACACAAATCACAAAGGGAAAGAAAGAAAAAGAAAAAAAGGAAACAACACGAGAGAAATACAAAATCAATTATTTACACACTTAAGTAGGCATCTGTTTGTGGAGGGAAGGGGTGCGGAGACTGGAGGGGGGGGGCCAGATATACATTTGGGTGCCGGAGAGACAATTACAGAGGGCAATACTCGAATGGGTCTGGTGCTGGTGTTGTCCCTTGCTTCTCCCGGACGGCTTTCGCTGCCGTTGTCGTCTCGTGCTCACTTCCGCTTATATTCTCCTTTTTCTCTGTTCCTGTGGATGCCAAGTTTGTTAACGTTTCCCTGCCTCTCGCCCCCCCCCACCTCCCTGGCTCTCCTCTAGTGTTCCCTCTCTCTTCCCTCCCCCCCCCCCCCCCTGGTCTATCTCTCCCTCTCAAGCTTTGGCTACTGTCCCCTGTTTCTTGGCTACCTGGCTATTCTTCTGCTTGTTTGTTGGCCACAAACAGGTCCCGGAACAATTGCGTGAACCCTCCCACGTTCTGTGGAAGCCATCGTCTGACCCTCGGATGGCGAATTTGATTTTCTCCATTTGTGAGATTCCGAGAGATCGGACAGCCAGTCTACAGCTTTGGTTGGTGCTACTGACCGCCAGCCAAACAGGATTATACAGCGGGCGATCAGGGAGGCAATGGCAAGGGCGTCTGCCCTCCTCCCAGGAATAGATCTGGCTGGTCCGAAACCCCAAAGACCGCCACCTTCGGGCATGACTCCACCCTCACCCCCACCACTTTGGACATTGCCTTGAAGAAGGCTGTCCAGCACTCCACAAGTCTGGGGCAAGACCAGAAAATGTGGGCGTGGTTGTCCGGGCTTCCTTGGCACTGTTCACATCTATCCTCCACCTCTGGGAAGAACCTACTCATATGGGTTCTTGTTAATTGGGCTCTATATACCACTTTCAGTTGCGTCAGGCTGAGCCTTGCACACGTGGAGGTGGAGTTGACTCTATGCAGTGCTTCGCTCCAGAGTCCCCACCCTATTTCGATCCCAAGGTCCTCCTCCCATTTCATTCTTGTTATGTCCCGTACGGTGTTGCCCCCTTCTACCAGTCGGTCATACATGTCGCTACAGTTTCCTTTCTCTAGAATGCTTGCGTCCAGTAACTCTTCCAGTAATGTCTGTCGTGGCGGTTGTGGGTATGTCCTTGTCTCCTTTCGTATGAAGTTTTTGAGTTGCAGGTACGTTAGCTCGTTCCCTCTGGCTAGCTGGAGTTTCTCTGTCAGTTCATCCATTGTTGCGATCCTGCCGTCCGTGTATAAGTCCCTGACTGTCAGTGTCCCTCCGTCCTGTCCCCATCTTTTGAAGGTGACGTCAGTCAGCGCTGGTGTAAACCTATGGTTGTTGCAGATGGGAGCTTTGTCCCACATTTTGGTCAGGCCAAATTGCTGCCGTAGTTGGTTCCAGGACTGGAGGGTGGCTATCACCACTGGGCGTGATTTTTGGGTGGGGATGTTAGTGCCACCGTGGTGAGGGCCCGAAAGGAGGTCCCCCTGCAGGAGGCCTCCTCCGCGCGCACCCATTCGGCGGGAACTGAAGAACATAGATTGGGGGCGGATGTTTGAGGGCAAATCAACATCTGACATGTGGGAGGCTTTCAAGTGTCAGTTGAAAGGAATACAGGACAGGCATGTTCCTGTGAGGAAGAAAGATAAATACGGCAATTTTCGGGAACCTTGGATGACGAGTGATATTGTAGGCCTCGTCAAAAAGAAAAAGGAGGCATTTGTCAGGGCTAAAAGGCTGGGAACAGACGAAGCCTGTGTGGCATATAAGGAAAGTAGGAAGGAACTTAAGCAAGGAGTCAGGAGGGCTAGAAGGGGTCATGAAAAGTCATTGGCAAATAGGGTTAAGGAAAATCCCAAGGCTTTTTACACGTACATAAAAAGCAAGAGGGTAGCCAGGGAAAGGGTTGGCCCACTGAAGGATAGGCAAGGGAATCTATGTGTGGAGCCAGAGGAAATGGGCGAGGTACTAAATGAATACTTTGCATCAGTATTCACCAAAGAGAAGGAATTGGTAGATGTTGAGTCTGGAGAAGGGGGTGTAGATAGCCTGGGTCACATTGTGATCCAAAAAGACGAGGTGTTGGGTGTCTTAAAAAATATTAAGGTAGATAAGTCCCCAGGGCCGGATGGGATCTACCCCAGAATACTGAAGGAGGCTGGAGAGGAAATTGCTGAGGCCTTGACAGAAATCTTTGGATCCTCGCTGTCTTCAGGGGATGTCCCGGAGGACTGGAGAATAGCCAATGTTGTTCCTCTGTTTAAGAAGGGTGGCAGGGATAATCCCGGGAACTACAGGCCGGTGAGCCTTACTTCAGTGGTAGGGAAATTACTGGAGAGAATTCTTCGAGACAGGATCTACTCCCATTTGGAAGCAAATGGACGTATTAGTGAGAGGCAGCACGGTTTTGTGAAGGGGAGGTCGTGTCTCACTAACTTGATAGAGTTTTTCGAGGAGGTCACTAAGATGATTGATGCAGGTAGGGCAGTAGATGTTGTCTATATGGACTTCAGTAAGGCCTTCGACAAGGTCCCTCATGGTAGACTAGTACAAAAGGTGAAGTCACACGGGATCAGGGGTGAACTGGCAAGGTGGATACAGAACTGGCTAGGCCATAGAAGGCAGAGGGTAGCAATGGAGGGATGCTTTTCTAATTGGAGGGCTGTGACCAGTGGTGTTCCACAGGGATCAGTGCTGGGACCTTTGCTCTTTGTAGTATATATAAATGATTTGGAGGAAAATGTAACTGGTCTGATTAGTAAGTTTGCAGACGACACAAAGGTTGGTGGAATTGCGGATAGCGATGAGGACTGTCTGAGGATACATAGGATTTAGATTGTCTGGAGACTTGGGCGGAGAGATGGCAGATGGAGTTTAACCTGGACAAATGTGAGGTAATGCATTTTGGAAGGGCTAATGCAGGTAGGGAATATACAGTGAATGGTAGAACCCTCAAGAGTATTGAAAGTCAAAGAGATCTCGGAGTACAGGTCCACAGATCACTGAAAGGGGCTACACAGGTGGAGAAGGTAGTCAAGAAGGCATACGGCATGCTTGCCTTCATTGGCCGGGGCATTGAGTATAAGAATTGGCAAGTCATGTTGCAGCTGTATAGAACCTTAGTTAGGCCACACTTGGAGTATAGTGTTCAATTCTGGTCGCCACACTACCAGAAGGATGTGGAGGCTTTAGAGAGGGTGCAGAAGAGATTTACCAGAATGTTGCCTGGTATGGAGGGCATAAGCTATGAGGAGCGATTGAATAAACTCGGTTTGTTCTCACTGGAACGAAGGAGGTTGAGGGGCGACCTGATAGAGGTATACAAAATTATGAGGGGCATAGACAGAGTGGATAGTCAGAGGCTTTTCCCCAGGGTAGAGGGGTCAATTACTAGGGGGCATAGGTTTAAGGTGAGAGGGGCAAAGTTTAGAGTAGATGTACGAGGCAAGTTTTTTACGCAGAGGGTAGTGGGTGCCTGGAACTCACTACCGGAGGAGGTAGTGGAAGCAGGGACGATAGGGACATTTAAGGGGCATCTTGACAAATATATGAATAGGATGGGAATAGAAGGATACGGACCCAGGAAGTGTAGAAGATTGTAGTTTAGTCGGGCAGTATGGTCGGCACGGGCTTGGAGGGCCGAAGGGCCTGTTCCTGTGCTGTACATTTCTTTGTTCTTTGTTCTGGCTCCTTGATCCATCCCCTTATTCGCTCGGCCGTCACCACCCAGTGATAGAGTTGTAGGTTTGGGAGGGCGAGCCCCCCCCCCCTGGATTTTGTTTTTTGTAAGACCTTCTTTGGGATCCTAGCATTCCTCCCCCCCCCCCCCCTTTTTTTTTTTTTACTTCCTCTGTCAGACTGGCGAGGTTCCATTTGTGAATCCCTTTCCAGTCATGGGCTAATTGGATCCCCAGATAGTGGAATTTGTGTTGGGCTTGTTTAAACGGCAGTCCCGTTAGTGCTGCCCCACCTACTTGTGGGTGTACCAGGTAGATCTCGCTTTTGCTCATGTTGAGTTTGTAGCTCGAGAAGGCGCCAAATTATTTCAGGAGCGCGATGATTCCGTCCATGTTGCTTTGTGGGTCTGAAATGTAGAGGAGCATATCTGCATAGAGTGAGACTTTGTGCTCTCTGCCGTCCCTTTGGATCCCCCTCCAGCTTTTTGCTGCTCTGAGCGCAATTGCTAGTGGCTCAATTGCGAGAGCGAACAGCAGTCGGGACAGTGAGCATGCTTGTCTGGTGCCCCTGTGCAGCTGGAAGTATCGGGAGTTGGTGTTGTTGGTCCGTACGCTCACCATGGGAGCATTGTATAGGAGTTTTACCCAGGAGGTGAACCCTGTTCCAAGCCCGAACCGCCAGTACCTCGATGAGGTATTTCCATTCGACTCTGTCGGCGGCCTTTTCTGCGTCTAGAGAGACGATCACCTCTGGTGTTCTCTCCCCGGATGGGGTCATTATCACATTCAGCAGGCGCCTAATGTTCAAAGTAAGCTATCTACCTTTGACAAAGCCCACCTGGTCCTCTGCGACCACCTCTGGTACACAGTCTTCTAGCCTTTTGGCTCGAATCTTGGCCAGATTTTGGCATCTGCGTTCAGCAGTGAGATGGGTCTGTATGACCCACATTCCGTTGGGTCTTTATCTTTCTTGGGTATCAGCGAGACTGAGGCCTGTGCTTACGTGGGTGGCAGTGTGCCCTTAGCCAGCGAGTCTGTGAACATCTCCCGCAGGTGCGGGGCCAGTGCTGCCACAAATTTTTTGTACAAGTCCGCCGGGAACCCATCTGGTCCCGACGCCTTTCCCGCCTGCAGTGAGCTAATGCTGCCCATGATCTCTCCCAGTGCTAGTGGTGCTTCCAGGCCCCGTTTTCTGCCCTCCCCCACGACTGGTATGTCCAGTCCATCAAGGAACCATTTCATCCTGGCCTCCCCCATTGGGGGCTGTGAGGTGTACAGCCCGTGGTAAAAGGCCCTAAAGGCTTTGTTGATCTTTTCTGGTTCTGTTTCTAATGTGCCTCTACTATCCCTGACTTGTGCAATTTCTTTGTGTGGTAAACCACGTTATTGTATTACATGCATTGTACTGTATCATACATGCCTGGGCTTGTCCAGGCTGGCTCCGCCTGTGGCTCCTCCCTCGGGCTTCTGTATAAAAGTGGCAAGTCTCCGCCTCCGGAACCAGTTCCGGTCCAGAGGCAGGAGGCTTGCTGTTTAGTGTATTCAAGCCTCAGTTACGTTTATCAACTCGTCGTGTAATATTGAGGGTGTACTAATTCAATACACTAAACTTCTAAAGATGGACTCTTCACTCAAGATGAACTCCTCACTCAAGCCTGATCGTTTGGAACTGGACCCACAAGCAGTCGACGCGACCGATACATTTGAACACTGGCTAAGCTGCTTCGAGGCAATGAAGACTTCACAGACCTCCAGAAGAAGCAGGTCCTACACGCACGGGTGAACTCAAGAGTCTTTGACCTCATCAGGGACGCCCCCTCGTATGTGGAGGCAATAACGCTGCTAAAAATCCGTCAACCAGGTATATGCG
Organism: Scyliorhinus torazame; assembly: GCF_047496885.1. Classification (NCBI taxonomy): domain Eukaryota; kingdom Metazoa; phylum Chordata; class Chondrichthyes; order Carcharhiniformes; family Scyliorhinidae; genus Scyliorhinus; species Scyliorhinus torazame. The sequence continues at coordinate 245,516,112 of NC_092712.1, forward strand.
AGGCAACTCCTCGCCACGAGACGGCAACGCCCGGGGGAATCGCTCGCAGATTTCCTGCATGCCTTGCGCATCGTCTGTCGGAACTGTGACTGCCGGGCGATATTGGCTACCCAGCACGCGGAGCTGCTGATCAGGGACGCCTATGTCGCGGGCATGCACTCTAACTATATCCGCCAGCGACTATTAGAAGGGGGGACACTCGGCCTCCCAGAGAAAGTACAACTCTCCAACTCACTGGAGGTGGCCTCCCAGAACATGGGGGCCTACACCTCCGACCGCGCGGCACCCTCGTGAGCCTCGTGGGCTCAGCCCTCAACCGACGTGGGTGTGACGCAAGCCTGTGCCGCGCAGTGGCCCGCCAACGCCGGAGGCCCGAAGTGCTACTTCTGTGGCCAGAATAATCACCCCCGACTGCATTGCCCGGCACGGAACTCAACCTGTAACGGCTGTGGGAAGAAGGGCCACTTCGCGAAAGCCTGCCAGGCTCGACCCCCCCCCCCCAAAAATCTTCTAGGCCCATCAGCGCTGCCTGCTGCCTGTTGGGGCCACCCCCAGCTGCCGCGCCACCCGCCACGTGCGACTCATGGGGGCCGCCACCTTGGGACCGCCCCGCTGCCTCCCGGGAGCCCTGCTCACCCGACCGCACGCTGGCCACCGCTACCTCTGACCAGCCCACCGACCGCCTTCCGACAATCGCCTCCGTCACACTCGACCTGTCCCGGCCTCAGCACCTCGCAAAGTCCACGATGACCGTCAATGGGCAAGAGACGGCGTGCCTTTTCGACTCCGGGAGCACAGACAGCTTCATACACCCAGACACGGTAAGGCGCTGCCCCCTCCCCATCCTACCCGCGACCCAGAAAATCTACCTGGCCTCCGGATCCCACACAGTAGAAATCCAGGGGTACTGTGTCGCGACCCTCACTGTGCAATCCGTAGAGTACACCAACTTTAGGCTCTACATCCTACCCCATCTCTGCGCTGCCCTATTACTGGGGCTTGACATCCAGTGCCATCTCCAGAGCCTTACCCTAAAGTTCAACGGACCCTACCCCGCCTCACCATCTGTAGCCTCGCGACCCTTAAGGTCGCCCCACCCTCCCAATTCGCAAACCTCACGCCCGTTGCTACCAGAAGCAGACGCTACAGTGCCCAGGACAGGGCCTTCATCAGGTCGGAGGTCCAGCGACTCCTGCGAGAGGGGATCATTGAGGCGTACCCCCCTCCCCCGCACATCTGACATAGTCAATCAGATTGCGCAGTATCGAGTCTTCTCTACAGTCGACTTGAAGTCTGTGTACCACCAGCTATCTATCTGCCCGGAGGACCGCCAATACACTGCCCTCGAGGCAGATGGCCGCCTCTACCCCTTCCTCAGGGTCCCCTTCGGCGTCACCAATGTGGTCTCGGTCTTCCAAAGGGAAATGATCCAAATGGTCGACCAGTACGGGCTGCGGGCCACTTTCCCGTACCTAGACAACGTCACCATCTGTGGCCGTGACCAGCAGGACCATGACGAAAACCTCCGGCGCTTCCTCCACACCGCAAAACTCTGAACCTAACTTATAATAGAGAGAAATGCTTCTTTCGCACAACCCGCCTGGCCATCCGTGGAACACGGTGTCCTTGGGCCCGACCCCGACCGTATGCGCCCACTCTTGGAACACCCCCTCCCGCACTGCCCCAAGACCCTGAAGAGGTGCATGGGGTTCTTCTCTTACTATGCCCAGTGGGTCCCCAACTATGCGGACATGGCCCATCCACTAATCAATTCCGCCACCTTTCCTCTGACGGCTCAGGCCCGACTGGCTTTCAATTGCATCAAAGCAGACATTGCCAAAGCCGCGATGCACGCTGTGGACTAATCCATCCCATTCCAAGTGGAGAGCGATGCATCGGACTTTGCTCTGGCCGCTACACTCAACCAGGCAGGCAGGCCTGTGGCTTTCTTCTCCCGTACCCTCCATGCCTCCGAAATTCGACACTCCTCCATCGAAAAGGAGGCCCAGGCCATCGTGGAAGCTGTGAGACATTGGAGGCATTACCTGGCTGGCAGGCGCTTCACTCTCCTCACTGACCAATGGTCGGTTGCCTTCATGTTCAATAACACACAGCGGGACAAGATTAAGAACAACAAGATCGCGCTCTCCACCTCCAACTACGATATCTTGTATCATCCTGGGAAACTCAATGAGCCCCCACATGCCCTCTCCCACGGTACATGTGCTAGCGCACGAGTAGACTGACTCCGGACCCTCCACAATGACCTCTGTCACCCGGGGGTCACCCGCATTTTCCACTTTATCAAGGCTCGCGACCTGCCCTACTCCATCGAGGAGGTCAGGTCCGTGACCAGGGACTGCCAGGTCTGCGCGGAGTGCAAACCGCACTTCTATGAGCCAGACAGAGCACACCTGGTAAAGGCCTCCTGCCCTTTCGAGCGCCTCAGCATGGCCTTCAAAGGGCCCCTCCGCTCCACTGACCATAACGTGTACTTCCTCAACATCGTTGATGAGTACTTCAGATTCCTCTTCACCATCCCCTGCTGTGACATGACCTCTGCCACCATCATCAAGGCCCTACACGGCCTTTTCACCCTGTTCGGGTTCCCTGCCTACATCCACAGTGATCGGGGCTCCTCCTTTACGAGCGACGAGTTGCGTCAGTTCCTGCTCAGCAAAGGCATCGCCTCCAACAGGACGACCAGCTATAACCCCCGGGGAAACTAACAGGTGGAGCGGGAGAACGCAATGCTCTGGAAGGCCGTCCTTCTGGCCCTGCAGTCGAAAAGCCTCCCAGTCTCCCGCTGGCAGGAGGTCCTCCCCGATGCGCTTCACTCCATCCTGTCGCTCCATTGTACAGCTACTAACGAGACTCATGAACATATGTTTGCCTTCCCCACGAAGTCCACCTCCAGGGTCTCGCTTCCGTCCTGACTTCCATCCTGGCTGACAGTCCCATGGCCCGTCCTTCTCCGGCAGCATGCGAGCAGCCATAAAACCGACTCCCTCGTCGAGAAGGTCCTGCTGCTCCATGCAAACCACCAATATGCCTACGTGGCTGTGGTGAATGTATTACTGCTACCATTCACCATTGTATTACATTACATTACATTGTATTATGTTGGTGCCCTTGTGGGCTCCGCCTATGGCTCTACCCCCTCGGGGGAGGTATATAGATCTGCATCCTGTAGGCGGCACTCGGTATAGAGCAGTCGCAGGTAGGCACAGTTCTAGCTGATTAAATCCACTGTTCACTTCAACTCTCCGTCTCGTGTGAATTGATGGTCGCATCAATTTAATCAGCTACAATATCGCGATGGAAGCAGCCCTCAAACCTGATCGACTGGAACTCGACTCTCAGGCAGCAGAAGCCAAAGGAATTTTTTCACACTGGCTCCGCTGTTTTGAGGCCTACCTCGCCGCCTCATCCTCGCCCGCCGTCACCAAGGGACAGAAACTGAGTCTCCTCCACGCCCGGGTGAGCCACAGAATCTCAATGCAGATCGAGGAAGTGACCACGTACGCAGATGTGGTCGCGATCCTGAAAAGACAGTACGTGAGGCCGGTGAATGAAGTGTTCGCGCGCCATCTCCTCACCACTCGTCAACACCCTGGGGAATTGCTGGAGGAATACCAACGCGACCTGAAGGTACTCGCTCGAAACTTCAATTATAAGGACGTCACGGCCTCGGAGCATATGGAACTTGCCATCCGGGACACCTTTGTGGCTGGAGTCCGGTCCAACTATGTCAGACAGCGCTTGCTTGAAAAGGGCGCCCTCGACCTAGAAGAGATGGTAAAACTATCCACCTCCTTAGAAGTAGCGTTTCAGAGCCTCAATGCTTTCCCCTCCGACCACGCGATCCCCTCGTGGACACCCGACCAGAGGGTGCCTCAGGCCTGCGCCGCGCCCAACCCGGGGGGCTGCCCTGCTATTTCTGCGGCCAGAACCAGCACATCAAGCAGGTTGCACGGCTCGGAAGGCGACCTGTAGCGACTGCGGCACGAAAGGACACTTTGCCAAAGTCTGCCTGGCCTGTTCCAAATCTTCTAAATCACAGGCCCGACTTTCAGACTCACAGGCCCGCAGATCCCGCAGCGTGGCGGCGTGCCTGCTGGTACCGCCCCCTTCGGACGCGTCATCAGCCTCGTGCTGTCTGTGGGGGCAGCCATCTTTAACCCTACCCAACACGTACGACTCATGGGGGCCGCCATCTTCAACGCCGCCCAACACGTGCGACCGACATCTTGGCCGCCATCTCCAAAGCTGCCCGACACGTGTGACCGACGGGGGTAGCTATCTTGGGACCACCCCATCACCTCCGACCACGCCAGCTACCCGCAGCTCAGCGCTGTCACCCTCGACCAGTCACGACTCAAGCATCTCAGGAACGCGATGATGACCGTCTGGGTCAATGGGCATGAAACGCCCTGCCTGTTTGACTCTGAGAGGACCGAGAGATTTGTCCATCCAGACAAGGTAAGGCGCTGTTCTCTCCAAATTTCCACCCCATTCCAAACAATCTCCCTCAATTCTGGTTCACACTTGGTGCAGATTCGGGGGTACTGTGTCGCGAACCTCGCGATACAGGGCGCCAAGCACACCAATTTCAAACTATATGCCCTCCCCGACCTCTGGCTCCTCTCCTGTTAGGACTGGACTTCCAGTGCAACCTCAGGAGGCTGACCCTGAAGTTCGGTGGGCCCCACCTCCTCTCACCATATGTAGCCTCGCGACTCTTAAGGTCGCTCCTACCCCGCTCTTCGCGAACATCACCGCCGACTGTAAACCCGTTGCCACCAGGAGCAGGCGGTACAGTGCCCAGGACAGGACTTTTATCAAGTCAGAGGTCCAACGGCTCTTGAGGGAGGGGGTTATCGAAGCCAGTAATAGCCCCTGGAGAGCCCAAGTGGTGGTCGTCAGGACCGGGGAAAAGAACCGGATGGTTGTAGACTACAGCCAAACCATGAACCGGTACACCAAATTCGATGCATACCCCTTTCCCCGGATAGCGGACATGATGAATCAGATTGCACACTACCGGGTGTTCTCCACAGTAGATCTGAAGTCCGCATACCACCAGCTCCCAATCCGCCCGGAAGATCGCCACTACATGGCCTTTGAGGCAGACGGCCGCCTCTTCCACTTCCTCCGGGTCCCCTTCGGCGTCACCAACGGGGTCTCGGTCTTCCAAAGAATGGTGGACTGAATGGTGGACCAGTATGGGCTGCGGGCAACATTTCCGTACTTGGACAACGTCACCATCTGCAGCCATGATCAGCAGGACCACGACGCCAACCTTCAGAAGTTTCTCCAAACCGCCCAAGCCCTCAATCTCACCTATAACAAGGAGAAATACATTACATTGTATTATGTTGGTGCCCTTGTGGCCTCCGCATATGGCTCCGCCCCCTCGGGGGAGGTATATAGATCTGCAGCCTGTAGGTGGCACTCAGTACAGAACAGTCGCAGGCAGGCACAGTTCTAGCTGAATAAATCCACTGTTCACTTCAACTATCCGTCTCGTGTGAATTGATGGTCGCATCAGTGGCACGCCAGAACGGGTGGCAAGACACGGTCTCCCTTCGGGATTTGGCTCCTGCAGGGTCCCCGGAGACCACCACCACTACCCCCCATCCTACACCGTCTTCCCCCACCCCTGCCCACCTCCCTCATGAACTGACACCCGCAGGCCCGCCGGCGACAAGCACCACCACCTCCGCCCGTACACCGCCCCCCCCCTTTGCCGACTCAACATCTGGGTGAAGAGGCAGATGACAACACGCTCCCGGACGCGCAGGTCTCGTCGCCGGCGCCCACATCACAGCCGGGACTGAGGCAATCACAGCGGAAGGTCAAGGCACCTGACAGACTTTACCTTTAAGACCACTTCACCCCCCCCACCGGACTCTTTTTTTAAACAGGGGGTGAATGTGGTAACCCACGTTATTGTGTTATATGCATTGTACTGTAACATACATGCCTGGGCTTGTCCAGGCTGGCTAAGTCTGCTTTCTCAGCTGGTGTGCCAGCAGGCAGCTGGCTTTGTCTCCGTGTTCGTATAGGGTACCATGTGTCTGGCGGAGTTGATGGAGAGCAGATCAAAGTTCCTTTGTAACTCTTTCCCCTCCGCCAGGAGCTCTACGGTCGGGGCCTCAGAGTATTTACGGTCTACCTCCAATATGGAGTCGACCAGCTGCTGCCTAGCCACCCTTTCCTCCCTATCTCTTTGCGCTTTGAAAGCGATGATTTCCCCTCTTAGCACGGCTTTTAGCGCTTCCCAGAACGTGGAGGGTGAGACCTCCCCGTCCTGGTTGTTCTCCTTGTACTCTGCTATGGCCCGCAATATCTTTTCGTTGAAGGCCTTGTCAGCTAGTATGGTAACGTCCAACCTCCATGTGGGGCATTGGGCCCTGCCCGTCTCCAGCCTCATGTCCATGTAGTGTGGAGCGTGGTCTGATATCACAATTGCGGAGTATTCCACTTTGTCTATCCCCGGAAGCACCGTTTTCCCCACCACAAAGAAGTCAATTCAGGTGTATATGTTGTGTACTGGGGAGAAGAAGGAAAACACCTTCTTCCCTGGGTGGGTGAGCCTCCAGGGGTCCACCGCTCCCATCTGTTCCATAAAGTGACCGAGTTCTCTTGCCATGCTTGAGGTTTTCCCCGTTTTGGGGTTTGATCTGTCTGTCGTTGGATCCTGTACACAGTTGAAGTCTCCCCCCCCACCCCATGATTAGCTGGTGCGTCACTATGTCAGGGATTTCTGCCATGGTCTTCTTGATGAAGCTCGTTTCGTCCTAGATGGGCGCGTACACGTTAACTAGTACTACCGGTGCCCCATCCAGGGAGGGCCCCGCTGACCATGACGTACTGCCCCCCTGGGTCCGTAACCGTCTTTGTCGCCCTAAACATCATCCTCTTGCTGATCAATATCGCCACCCCCCTGGCCCTCGTCCACTAACAGGAATGGTAGGTCTGTCCCACCCAGCCCTTTCTTACCCGCACAGTCGATCCTGCTCTCTCAGGTGCGTCTCTTGGAGGAAGATTATGTCTATCTTCATGTTTCTTAGGTGGGTAAGGACTCCTTCTGCACTGTAAACTCTATGATAATCCCTCCTTTGTCCCTCTTTCCCCTGTTCCTATCCCCGTTTGCTCTCCCGCCTCTGTTAAGTGGTTTCCCCCCCCCCCGCTGCCTGGCACCTTCCCCCCTGTTGGGGGTGCGCTGCGGCCCTGCTTTGTTGCATGACCCCGGTGCTAGCATTCTTGCTGGTGCAGTGACCCCCCTCTCGGGAGTTACTGTCTCGCTTCTCCCTTGCCCAGCCTCTGCGTTTTTCTGCCCGCTCTTCCCCCATCCTATCCTGCGCTCCCCTCACTTGCTCTCCCTTCTCCGGTGCACTAGTTCCCTCGTGCTGGGGCCTGGTCTCCCACCTGTGGCAGTCCCTCGGGTAGTGGTTTACTTTTTGTTCAGGGTGCACGCGCCATGGTGGGGGTGGGGGCGGGGGGGCCTGTCGTTGCCTCACCCCTCCCCACTCCTCCGTCGGCGTGTTGTTGCCCCTCGCCAGGGGCCCCGTATTTCTACCCTCGCTGTTGGTTTTCCAGCCCGTGTTCCTCTATAAACTTGTTTGTTTTGGCGGGGACTGTGAAGAAATACTCTCTTCCTTGGTATGTGACCCAGAGTTTCGCTGGGTGCAGCATACCAAAACACACATTGTTCTTGTGAAGAGCTGCTTTCGCTCTATTGAATTTGGCCGGTCTCCTGGCGAGGTCTGCCCCAATGTCCTCGTAAACTCTAATGAGGTGTCCTTCCCATTTGCAAGTTCTGTTTTGCCTGGCCCAGTGCAGGATTGTCTCCTTGTCTTGGTACCGGTACAGTTTAGCTATAACTGCCCTCGGGTGGTCCCCTGCCCTGGGCTTCGGGCGCAGCGACCGGCATGCTCTGTCCATTTCTGGTGGGTTGGGGAAAGTTTCCCTCCCCATTAAGTTGCCCAGCATCTCGGCCATGTAGGCCATGGGGTTTCAACCCTCGATCCCCTCTGGTAGGTCCACTATCCTGACATTTTGTCTTCTTGAGTGATTTTCCTGATCGTCCACCCTGCCATTCAGTCTCCCCTGCGTTGTGCTCAGTCTCGCCACCTCTTTCTCTAGGGCCGTGATCCTGTCGCTCATGTCAGTCGCGGCTTTTTACAGCTCCTTAATGGTCGCCCCTTGGGTTTCCAGTTTCTCCTCTTGGGCTTCCAGTTTCTTCTCTGCTCTGTCCAAGGCGAGCTGCACCTCCGCCAGGGCCTTGGCCATTGCTGCCTGTACTGCGGCCTCTATGTCTGCTCTGGTCCCTGCCTTGTTTTCCTGCTGATGTTCCCTCAGCACCTCGGCAAAGGCTGCCTTGCAGTTCCAGTTCCACTCTGGCCTGGGGGGGAAATACTCCTGTCTGACCAGTTCTTTTTATTGCGGCAAGGCTCCTGTTCCCCAGCTTCGTGTGCCGATTAGCTCGTCTGAACGGGCTCGCGTATTGCCCAGTTTGCTTTTGGTGCCCTTTCTCCCTCTGCTTTGGCTCCCTTCTGGCAATTTTCCCCCCCCTTTTCTTTTCGTCCCCCCCCCTTCTAAAAAGACCCTTTACAGGTAAGTGTTTTTTTTTTTCAAAAAGTGGAAAAAAACAACGAAATTTTCTCTCCCTTTAAAAGTTTTCTTTTCAAAGTTTTTTTTTTTTGGAAACAGGGGAAGTTCTTCTTTTCTTTTTCTCCTCCTCACTCACCCAGGGTCCAGAGAGGGAGAGAGAGAGGCTTCTGGTCGGGCCGGGAGTCCCCCTTTGTTCCGCCGCCTGTCTCGTGGTGGTTTCCGCCGGGGGGAGGAGGGTGTGTGTTTGCAGGTCGTTCCTGCTGGCTCGGTCCCCGCTTCTCCTTGGCCGCCCACGTTCTGCTGTGTGGGAGAGGGGGGGTGGCTCGGTCGGGCCGGCTCAGTGGCTCGGTCGGGCCGGCTCGCAGTGGCTCAGTCCCCGCTTCGTGCCGCCTCTCCCCAGCCGTCCATGTTCTGCTGTGCGGGGGTGGGGGGTGGCTCAGTCGGGTCGGCTCGTGGGCCCGCGCTCTGATGCGCTTGCTCCGTGCTCTGATGCGCTTGCTCCGTGCTCTGATGCGCTAGCTCCGTGCTCCGATGCGCTAGCTCCGCGCTCCGATGCGCTAGCTCCGTGCTCCAATGCACTAGCTCCGCACTCCGATGCGCTAGCTCCGCACTCCGATGCGCTCGCTCCGATGCGCTAGCTCCATGCTCCGATGCGCGAGCTCCGTTCGGGGGGGGGGGGGGCGCGGCTCTCCCCGGCCGCTTCCAAGTCTCCGGCTCCTTTCGCACACCTTTCCCTCCTTTCCTCCCACGGGGCACAGCTTACCGGTCCGGTCCCTCGCGGCCTCTTCTCTTTTTTTCCCCCTCTGCTCGTACCTCCGGGTGAGCGTTGCATGGGTCCTTTCTTTTCTTGTCTCCTCTCTGTTTTTAAAAAAAAAACAGGATTAAGAAGAGGGAAAAAACCCCGGACAAAACAAGCAAAAAGGACAGAAAGAAGAAAAGCAAGAGAAAAAAAACCCTGAGAACCTAGTTCTTTAGCGGGAGCTGCCCCGTGCACGTCTTCCCCCTACAGAGCCCTCTGAATGCTGTTCCGGGCCATTTTTCGACTGGCGGTGATTTCATTCAGAGACATCCTTGACCGTGGCACCAGGGAGACCATCCTAGAGTCTTTCACGTCTACAGAAGAGCCTATCTATGCCCCTTACTATAGCCTCCCCTATAACTATTGCTCTCCTGTACTTTGCCCACCCCTGCTGAGCAACAGAGCCAGTTGTGATGCTGTTGTGACTGGCTGCTGTTTTTTTCGCCTGATGGGCTATCCCCCTCAACAGTATCCAAAACGGTATACCTGTTAGAGAGGGGACAGCCACAGGGGATTCCTGCACTGACTGCCTGCCATTTCTCGCGGTTACCCATCTTATCTGCCTGCACCTTGGGTGTGACCACATCTCTAAAAAATTCCTATCTATGACGCTTTCCCCCACTGCATCCAACTAAGTGCATCCAAATGCTGCTCCAACTGAACCACACGGTCTGTAAGGAACTGCCATTGGTTACACTTGCTGCAGACGTAGTTGACCCAAACGCTAGAAGCGCCATGGATCTGCCACATCTCACGGCACAGACACGATGGGCCAATCATTAATTTTTTTACCAATTCACTAAACATTTACCATATGTAGCACGGGAGCACAGTGGTTACAGCACCAGGATCCCAGGTTTGATTCCCAGCTTGGGTCACTGTCTATGCGGAGTCTGTGCATTCTCCCTGTGTATGCATGGGTTTCCTCTGGGTGCTCCGGTTTCCTCCCACAGTGCAAAGATGTGCAGGTTAGGTGGATTGGCCATGCTAAATTGCCCTTTGTGTCCAAAAAGGTTAGATTGGGTTATGGGGATAGGGTGGAGGTGTGGGGCTTAAGTGGGGTGCTCTTTCCAGGGGCTGATGCAGACTCAATGGGCTGAATGGCCTCCTTCTGCACTGTAAATTCTAATGTTCTAACTTTGTACCGATGGTTTCATCCGAGTGGTCTCTCATCATGCCATATTATCGGTTGGTAGTTCTGCTGAATAGTTATTCTAATTATTATAAGACCATGAGACATAGGAGCAGAAGTGGGCCATTCAGCCCATAACACCTGCTCCACTGTTCAATGAAATCATGGCTGATCTGATATAATCCTCAACTCCACTTTCCCATCTTATTCTCATTGTGATGAATGTAGGAATTTCAGATATGTTGTAGTAAATGTATTTGGTGCAGTAAGGGTTAAAACTCTGAGTTAATGTGTGTATGACTGTAAGACAGCTGGACTTTTTGGGAGCCGAAGGTGCAATTAAAGCATTGTAAAAGCTTGGGCTAAAAATCCTGGCTTGCAAGACAGATGGACTTTTTGGGAGCCAAAGGTGCAATTAAATCATTGTGAAAGCTTGGGATAATGGATTTTTGTTTGGACTAAGAGGGTTGCCTGGGGAGTAGATAGTTGGAGACATTGTTTCAGCTTGGTAAGATGATGTAACTGATGGGAGGAGCTAGACTACCAGGCATTTTGCAGAAAAACAGGCAGTGCAGTTGATTCCTGGAAGTCAAACCATGAAGACAGTTTCTGAAGACTTCAGTTAGAGATCCTTAATTTTTCTGACAGGATTCAGATCTATCTCTTAAAACAGTGTCAAAGAACATCTCTTAAACAAGTATTCCTCGATCTGCTAGTCGTATTTAAAAGTGGATGTTGACCTGAGATGGGTTGGTTTAAGTGGAAATAGAGATAGCAATTAAGGATTATTGTGTCACTGCATTGAGTAGAGTTGTTTAAAGGGTATGTGTAAGCTATTTCCTTGTGTGATGTTAAAGATATTTTAACACTGTGTTAGTAATAAAGTTTGTTTTAATATATCATGTCCATATTTTGCGTGAAATCACTCCTGTATTCCTTTCTCACAGTCTTAGAATATTAAAGATAAAGTATTGGATCCTGTCCAGTATCCTAGCCACTGTTGGGGTCTGGTCTGGGATCATAATACCATAACCCTTGATTCCCTTACTGATTAAAAATCTGTCTATCTCAGCCTTGAACATACTTACGACCCAGCCTTTACAGCTTTCTGTGGTAAAGGGAGTCCGTATACCACCCTATTCATGTATGTGCCTAGATGCCCCTTAAATGCTGCTATCGTATCTGCTCCCACCACTTCCCCAGGCAGCACGTTCCATATATTTACCACCCTCAGTGTAAAACAAATTTGCCTCACACATCTGTTCTAAACTTTTCCCCATGCACTTTAAACCTATGTTCCCTAGTACTTCACTCTACTACCCTAAGAAAGAACATCTGACTATCTGCTCTGTCCATGCAACTCAACCTTGTAGACCTTTATCAGGTTGCCTCTGAACCTCCGTCGTTCCAGTGAGAACAGACCGAGTTTACCTAACCTCTCCTCATCGCTAATGTCCTCCATACCAGGCAACATCCTAGTAAACCGTTTCTGTACCCTCTCCAAAGCATTCACATTCTTCTGGTAGCGTGGCGACCAGAATTGTACACAATATTCCAAATGAGGCCTAACTAAGGTCCTGTACAGCTGCAACATGACTTGACCAGCAAGATGAGGGAGGTGGGGCTGGTGAAGATGACGGACGTGTGCTGGTCAAGGTGAGGGATTTGTATTTGGAGAGAGGGTTGGCCAGTCTGGAGGAGCTAAGGGAGCGGGTAGAGCTGCCGAGCGGGAGTGAGTTCAGGTATCTGCAGGTTAGGGACTTTGCGCAAAAGGTCTGGAGGGGGTTCCCTAGGATGCCGGGATACACCCTGCTGGAGTGACTGCTGCTTCCGGATGTGGAAGGGGAGAGAAGAATTGGGGATATATACAAATGGCTGGGGGAGCAGAGAGGTGAGAGGGTGATGAAGATCAAGGAGAAATAGGAAGTGGAGTTTGGAGGGGAGATCAATTGGGGAGCATGGAGTGAGGCACTGCGTAGGGTAAACAGGACCTCCTCTTGTGCAAGGATGAGCTTGATACAGTTTAAAGTGGTGCACAGGGTGCATGTGACTCAGGCGAGAATGAGTGGGTTCTTTCAGGGGGTAGCAGATAAGTGTGAGGTGTGGGCAGGGACCAGCGAATCACACACACATGGTTTGGTGTTGCAAAAAATTGGAAAAATTCTGGGCGGGAGTGTTCGTGGTCTTAGCTAGGATAGTGGAGGAGGAGGTGGACCAGGACCCTTTGGTTGTGATATTTGGGGTTTCAGAGAAGCCGGAGATCATGGAGAGCACGAAGTCCAATGTCTTGGTCTACGCCTGTCTGATTGCACGTCGGCGCATTTTGCTGGAGTGGCGGTCGGCATCGCCACCGAGGGTAGCTTCTTGGTTGGGTGACCTGTACGACTTCCTGCGATTAGAGAAGATAAAGTATGAGTTAAGGGGCTGTTCAGGGGAGTTTTGGCAAAGGTGGGGGATGTTTGTGACCGTGTTTGAGGGGCTGTTCATCGCAGGGGGGGGGGGGGGGGGGGGGTGAAAAAGGGGGAAAATCTGTACAGACTGTTTGGTTGATTGTAGGGAAGGATGTTTCCCGGGGTGTTTATTCGATGCAACCAGTTTTGATACATGTTTGTAATAAAATGCATTTTTTTAAAAATGACTTGACAATTTTTATATTCAGCGCCCCAACTGATGAAGGCCAGCATGCTCCTTGACCACCTTATGTGTTGCCACTTTCAGTGATCGGTGGATATGCACACCCAGATCTCCCTGCCAGTCAGTACTCTCAAGAGTTCTACCATTTATTGTGTCATTCCTACATGCATTTAAAAGTGCATTACCTTGCATTTGTTCGGATGAACTCCATCTGCCATTTCTCCGCCCAAGACTCCAATTAGTTTATATCTTGCTGTATCCTCTGACAATCCTCTTCACTATCCGCAACTCCACCATTTTTGTATCATCTGCGAACTTACTAATCAGGCCAGCTACATTTTCTTCAAATCATTTATACACACCGCAAACAACAAAGGCCCTGGAACTTATCCCTGTGGATCGCCGCTAGCCACAGCCTTCCATTCAGAAAAGCACCCTTCTTCTGCCACCCTCTGTCTTCTGTGCCGGAACCAGTTCTGTATCCAATTGCCAGCTCTCCTCTGATCCCATGTGACTTCACCTTTTGTACCAGTCTATCATGAGCTACCTTGTCAAAGGCTTTACTGAAGTCCATGTATACAACATCTACTGCCTTTCTCTCCTCGATCATCTTTGTCACTTCCTCGAAAAACTCGATAAAATTAGTGAGGCATGACCTCCCCGTTAATAAACCATGCTGTCCATCACTCATAAGTCCATTTCTTTTTAAATGTGAGTAAATCCTATCTCTAAGAATCTTTTCCAATAATTTCCCTACCACTGACGTAAGGCTCACCGGCCTATAATTTCCTGGATTATCCCTGCTGCCCTTCTTAAACAATGGAACAACATTATCCCTGTAACCCAGGAAACTCACCCAACCTTTTTTATTGGACACAAAGGGCAATTTGGCATGAGCACTCCACCTGACCTGCGCATCTTTGGACTGTGTGAGGAAACCCTCGCAGACACAGAGGAACATGCAGACTCTGCACAGACAGTGACCCAAGCCGGGAATCGAACCCGGGTCCCTGGAGCTGTGAAGCAACAGTGCTAACCACTGTGCTAACGTGTGGGCAAGCATGTGAAAAGGCTCCAGGAATACACAAACACCTTGCGTTTATGTGGGGCCTTGAGTGAGGAGAGAGAGAGAGGTAGCAAGGCTTAAGAGGTTTAAAAAGGAAATTGAAAATCTTAGAGCCTAGGCAACTGAAAGCATGGCCACTGACCTTGCTGGGCAATGGAAATCAAGGGTGCATTCGAGACCAGAATTGGAGAACAGTGGGAATTTAGAAAAGATGTTGGGATGAAGCGATAGGAAAGAGGATGACCATGGGAGAATTTTAACACAAGAATGCGAATTAGCTTGCTAGATTCTTTGTACAGAATTCAGTAAGTTTCCTTTCAGACTTTATAATATTCTCCAAATTGTAAACCCTAGGATCTGAAATGTTACTATGTTCATGGTAGAGATTTTCAATGTGTCATAGAATTTGGTTACATAATTTCTATATACTGTTTAACACAAGTGTTTTATTTTAATTTCTAGAGTGCATCATGAATAAAGTGGAGGGCAAGCTTGAGCAGATGATACCATGAAGAAAAGCTCACAGGTCCTCTATCACCAACTATCGAGTAAGAATTATGTACATTATTGACTTTGCATGAAGCACAGGAATTGTTTGCAATGTAGATGACTTATATACCAAATCAAAATTTTGGTTATTAGATGTAGAAACAAGTTAACAGGATAAAAAGAAATTGAAAAAGAATTTGCTTTTAAAAAAAAGCAAGAAGGTAAGAGCCCATGGGATTCAGGACAATTTGGCAAATTAAATCCAAAAGTGGCTCAATAACGGGAGGCAGAGGGTGATGGTTGAAGGTTGGTTTTGTGACTAGAAGCTTGTGCCCAATAATGTCTTGCATGGAATGGTGCTGGGTCCCTTTCTGTTTGTGGTGTACATTAATGATCTAGACTTGAATGTAGGGGCTATGATCAATAGGTTTGCAGATAACATGAAAATTGGTGATGTAGTAAATAGTGAGGAGGAAAGCCTTAGATTACAGGGCAATATAGTCGAGCTGGTCAGAGAGGCAAAACAGTGGTAAATGGAAGTTAGTGTGAGGTATTGCATTTTGGGATGACTAACCAAAGCAGGGGGGTTATGATGGGGTTGTATAAAGCACTTGTTAGGCCATAGTTCAAGTACTGTGCAGTTCTGGTCGTCGCACTACAGAAAGAATGTAATTGCAGTTGAGAGGATGCAGAGGAGATATCGTCTGGGTTGGAGCGTTTCGGCTATGAAGAGAGTCTGGTTCGGCTGAGGTTGTTTTCCTTCGAGCGGACTTGAGTGAGGTGTACAAAATTGAGGGACATAGATAGGGTAGATGGGAAGAAACCTTTCCCTTTAGTAGAGGTGTCAACAACCAGACAGCATAGATTTAAGGTAAGGGGCAAGAGACTTGGACGGGAAAAAAAACTTTTTGACCCAGAGGGTGGTGGGAATCTGGAACTCTCTACCTTAAAGGGTGGTAGAGGTGGAACACTCACAACGTTTAAGAAGCATTTAGATAAGCATTTGAAATGCCATAGCATGCAAGCCTATGGACCACGTGCTGGAAAATGCAATTAGAATAGATAGGTGCTTGATGACTTGCTTGATAACCGTAAGACATAGGGGCAGAATTAGGCCACTCGGCCCATGTATGATGTCATTGCTATTACTGAGACTTGGTTGAGGGAAAGGCATGATTGGCAACTAAATATCCCAGGAGATCGATGCTTCAGGCAGGTTAGAGAGGGAGGTAAAAGCGGTGGAGGAGTTGCATTACTGGTCAGAGAGGATATCACAGCTGTGCCGAAGGAGGGCACTATGGAGGAATGGAGCAGTGAGGCGATATGGGCAGAGCTCAGAAATAGGAAGGGTGCGGTAACAATGTTGAGGCTGTACTACAGACCGCCCAACAGCGAGCGTGAGATAGAGGTACAAATATGAAAACAGATTATGGAAAGATGTAGGAGCAACAGGGTAGTGGTGATAGGAGATTTTAATTTTCCCAACATTGACTTGGATACACTTAGTGTCAGAGGTCTAGATGGAGCAGAATTTGTAAGGAGCATCCAGGAGGGTTTTCTAGAGCAGTATGTAAATAGTCCAACTCGGGAAGGGGCCATACTGGACCTGCTGTTGGGGAATGAGCCCGGCCAGGTGGTTGAAGTTTCAGTTGGGGATTACTTCGGGAATAGTGATCACAATTCTGTAAGTTTTAGAATACTCAGACTTCCGGTTAGCACATTTCGGCAGCTCCCGCTATAACGGACTTTTGGGCTCTCCGGAGGAGCCCCAATGGAAATTTTTTGATTGAATCCCGTGTGGGAAGGTTACGTCGCATGGCGGGGATTAGCGGTGGAGCGACGGAGAAAGAGGCTTTGGAGCAGCGGCAAAAACGAGGGGGAAAAATCAAGATGGCGGAGGACGGAGATCAAGCAGCATGGGGGCCGCACCAGCAGGAGTTCCTCAGGCGCTGCGTGGAGGAGCTTAAAAAGGAGGTGCTGGCACCAATGCTGTTGGCGATCGAGGGGCTGAAGGAGACCCAGAAGGCCCAGGCGGTGGAGCTCCGTGAGGTGAGGGATAAAACTAATGAGAACGAGGACGAGATCCTGGGCCTGGCGGTAAAGATGGAAGCGCACGAGGCGGTGCACAAGAGGTGGGCCGAGAGACTCGAGGTCCTGGAGAACAGGTCGAGGAGGAAGAATCTCCGGATTCTGGGTCTCCCCGAAGGAGTGGAGGGGGCTGATGCCGGGGCATATGTGAGCACGATGCTCCATTCGCTGATGGGTGCGGAGGTTTCCCCGAGCCCCCTGGAGCTAGAAGGGGCTCACCGGGTCCTGGCGAGGAGACCCAAGGCTGTTGAGTCGCCAAGGACGATAATGGTGAGGTTCCATCGCTTCGCGGACAAAGAGAGTGTCCTGAGATGGGCCAAGAAGGTGCGGAGCAGTAGATGGGAGACTGGAGTGCGGAGGTGGCAAAGAGGAGAGCGGGCTTCAACCGGGCCAAGGCGGTGCTGCATAAAAAAAGATTGAGATTCGGAATGCTGCAACCTTCGCGACTGTGGGCCACTTATCAGGACCGACACCACTATTTCGAAACGCCAGAAGAGGCTTGGACCTTTATCCAAACCGAAAAATTGGACTTGAACTGAGGGGCTGTGGTTGTGGGGGAGATGTTGACTGTATACAGGGTTGTAAATATGGGTAAAGAATGTTTCACGGGTGGGATGATGGATGGGGATGGGGGAAGAGTTCTTTTTTCTTTTGATGAGATAGTGGGGAATGTGGGCGTCGGTGCTGGAGGGAGGTGAGACTCGGGGATGGGGGAACTGGGATAAGGCCGCAACAGGAGCTGCGCCACAGGGGGCGGGGCTGGCTTTTTCCCACGCTAGGGAGGGGGGGGATGGAGGAACGTAAGGAGGAGGAGAGATTCCCACACGGGGGAGATCAACTGGAAGGCGGGGGAAGCCGGGGTCAGCAGAAGTCAACTGACTCACGGAAGTAGTATGGGGGGAGCAAAAGAGCTAGATGCGGATCTAGCGGGGAGGGAAGGGGAGAGAGGGGGGGACAATAGGGTTGCTGCTGCACTGGCCGAGGGGGAACTGAAAATGGAAGAGGTGGTCGGGGCGGGGGTTCCCCGTCTGGGGGACTGGAGGGTGCGGGAGACGCGGGCACGGGACTGGCCTAAGATAGGAGATGGCTAGTCGGCGGGGGTGGGGGGGGGGGGGGGGGGGGGGTGTTGTGGAGGGGGGGAGGGGGGTGGGGTGGGTGGGGTGGGGGGGAGGGTGGGGGGTAGCCCCCCAATCCGGCTGATCACGTGGAATGCGAGAGGCCTAAATGGGCCGGTTAAGAGGGCCCGAGTGTTCGTGCACTTAAAGGGACTGAAGGCAGACGTGGTCATGCTTCAGGACACACATCTGAAGGTGGCAGATCAGGTCAGGTTAAGGAAGGGATGGGAGGACAGGTGTTCCATTCGGGGCTGGATGCGAAGAATAGAGGGGTGGCAATACTGGTGGGGAAGCGGGTGTCGTTTGAGGCCAAGAACATAGTAGCGGACAATGGAGGCCGATGCGTGATGGTGAGCGGTAGGTTGCAGGGGACGGAGGTAGTATTGGTAAATGTATACGCCCCGAACTGGGACGATGCTGGATTCATGAAACGGATGTTGGGGCGCATTCCGGACTTGGAGGTAGGGAGCTTGAGAATGGGTGGGGATTTCAACACTGTGTTGGACCCAGCATTAGATCGTTCCAGATCTAGGACGTGGAAGAGGCCGGCTGCGGCCAAGGTGCTCAGGGGGTTTATGGATCAGGTGGGGGGAGTAGATCCATGGAGATTTGCCAGGCCCTTGGCCAGAGAATTTTCTTTTTTCTCCCATGTACATGAGGCCTATTCCCGGATAGATTTTTTTGTTCTGGGCAGGGCATTGATCCTGAAAGTGGAGGGAACGGAGTATTCGGCCATAGCTATTTCAGACAACGCCCCGCATTGGGTGGAGCTAGAGCTGGAGGAGGAGAGGGACCAACGCCCGTTGTGGCGGTTGGATGTGGGACTGCTGGCAGACGAGGAAGTGTGTGGGAGGGTGCGGGGGTGCATCGAAAGGTATATGGAGGCCAATGACAACGGGGAGGTGCAGGTGGGAGTAGTATGGGAGGCGCTGAAGGCGGTGGTCAGGGGAGAGTTAATCTCCATCAGGGCTCATAGGGAGAAGAGAGAGGGCAGGGAAAGGGAGAGGTTAGTGGGGGAGATTTTAAGGATGGACAGGAGATATGCAGAGGCCCCTGATGAGGGACTACTCGGGGAGAGACGAAGTCTCCAGACGGAGTTCGACCTGTTGACCACGGGGAAGGCAGAGGCACAGTGGAGAAAGGCACAGGGGGCGATGTATGAATATGATGCTGGCACATCAGCTCCGTAAGAGGATGGCAGCGAGGGAAATAGGTAGAGTCAAGGATGGCAGGGGAACTACGGTGCGGAGTGCGGTGAAAGTGAATGATACATTCAAGGCCTTTTACGAGGAGCTGTATAGGTCCCAGCCCCCAGGGGGAAAAGAGGGGATGCGACGATTCTTGGACCAACTGAGGTTCCCAAGGGTGGAGGAGCGGGAGGTGGCTGGTTTGGGGGCACCAATTGGGGTGGAGGAGCTGGTTAAAGGACTGGGGAGCATGCAGGCAGGGAAGGCCCCGGGGCCGGATGGGTTCCCGGTGGAGTTCTATAGGAAATATGTAGACCTGTTAGCCCCGCTGCTGGTAAGGACCTTCAATGAAGCAAGGGAGGGGGGGGACCCTGCCCCCGACAGTGTCGGAGGCGACGATCTCTTTGATCCTGAAGCGGGATAAGGACCCACTGCAATGCGGGTCGTATAGACCGATCTCGCTCCTCAACGTAGATGCTAAGTTGCTGGCAAAAATGTTGGCTACGAGGATTGAGGACTGTGTCCCGGGGGTGATTCACGAGGACCAGACGGGATTCGTAAAGGGTAGGCAGCTAAATACCAATGTGCGAAGGCTCCTAAATGTGATAATGATGCCATCGGTGGATGGAGAGGCGGAGATAGTGGCAGCTATGGACGCGGAGAAGGCCTTTGACCGAGTAGAGTGGAAATATCTATGGGAAGTGTTGCGGAGGTTTGGGTTTGGAGAGGGGTTTATCAGTTGGGTTAAACTCCAATATAGAGCCCCGGTGGCGAGTGTGGTCACGAATCGGCGGAGGTCCGACTATTTTCGGCTGTATCGAGGGACGAGGCAGGGGTGTCCCCTGTCCCCCTTGTTGTTTGCACTAGCAATTGAACCTTTGGCCATGGCATTAGGGGAGTCTGCAAAATGGAGGGGGGTGGTCCGAGGGGGAGAGGAGCATCGAGTGTCGCTGTATGCAGATGACCTGTTGCTGTATGTGGCGGACCCAGTGGAGGGGATGGTGGAGGTCATGCAGATCCTAAGGGAGTTTGGGGACTTCTCGGGCTATAAGCTCAATGTAGGGAAGAGCGAGCTCTTTGTGGTGCATCCGGGGGATCAGGGAAGAGGGATAGACGACCTACCGCTGAGGAGGGCGGATAGGAGCTTTCGATACTTGGGGATCCAGGTAGCTCGGAGCTGGGGGGCCCTGCACAAACTTAACTTGACGAGGCTGGTGGAGCAGATGGAGGAGGACTTTAAACGATGGGACATGTTGCTGCTCTCGCTGGCGGGCAGAGTATAGTCGATTAAAATGGTGGTCCTTCCGAGGTTTCTTTTTGTATTTCAATGCCTTCCAATTGTGATCACCAAGGGCTTTTTTAAGAGGGTAGGCATGAGCATTATGGGCTTTGTGTGAGCGAGTAAGACCCCGAGGGTAAGGAGGGGGTTCCTGGAGCAAAATAGGGGTAGAGGAGGGCTGGCGTTGCCGAATCTGGGTGGCTACTATTGGGCAGCCAACGTGGCGATGATCCGTAAGTGGGTGATGGAGGGAGAGGGGGCGGCTTGGAAGAGGTTGGAGATGGCGTCCTGCAAAGGAACGAACCTGGGGGCGCTGGTGACGGCACCACTGCCACTCTCGCCGACAAGGTACACCACGAGCCCGGTGGTGGCGGCAGCGCTAAAGATCTGGGGGCAGTGGAGACGGCACAGGGGTGCGATGGGAGCCTCGGTGTGGTCCCCAATCAGAGACAGCCATCGGTTTGTCCCGGGAAGGATGGACGGGGGGTTTCAGAGCTGGCATAGGGCAGGGATTAAAAGAATGGGGGACCTGTTCATTGATGGGACGTTTGCGAGCTTAGGGGCGCTGGAGGAGAAGTTTGGGCTACCCCCGGGAAACGCTTTCAGGTACATGCAAGTAAGGGCGTTTGTGAGGCGGCAGGTGAGGGAATTCCCGCTGCTCCCGGCACAGGGGATTCAAGACAGGGTGATTTTGGGCGTATGGGTCGGAGAGGGCAAGGTGTTGGCGATATATCAGGAGATGAAAGAAGAGGGGGAGGCTTTCGTAGAGGAGCTGAAGGGTAAATGGGAAGAGGAGCTGGGGGAGGAGATTGAGGAGGGGCTGTGGACTGATGCCCTAAGTAGGGTTAATTCCTCTTCCTCGTGTGCCAGGTTCAGCCTGATACAGTTTAAGGTAGTTCACAGAGCGCACATGACGGGGGCGAGGCTGAGTAGGTTCTTTGGGGTGGAGGACAGATGTGGGAAGTGCTCAGGAAGCCCGGCGAACCATGTCCATATGTTTTGGTCATGCACGGCACTGGACGGGTTCTGGAGGGGAGTTGCGAGAATAGTATCTAAGGTGGTGAACGTCCGGGTCAAGCCAAGCTGGGGGCTAGCACTATTTGGAGTAGCGGACGAGCCAGGAGTGCAGGAGGCGAAAGAGGCCGGTATTCTGGCCTTTGCGTCCCTAGTAGCCCGGCGAAGGATCATGTTAATGTGGAAAGGCAAAAGCCCCCCAGCGTGGAAGCCTGGATAAATGATATGGCTGGGCTTATCAAATTGGAGAGGATAAAGTTTGCCTTGAGAGGGTCTGCGCAGGGGTTCTACAGGCGGTGGCAACCGTTCCTAGACTATCTCGGATGAAGGTCGGACAGCAGCAGCAGCAACCCAGGGGGGGAGGAGGGGGGATATCTTTCCTGCCGGGGGGGTGGGGGGGGAGGAGGGAGGGAGGGGGAAGTTTTTTTTTTCTGGGGGACATTTGAGCAAGAAAATACATGAATGATCCGGAAAACTGAAATGTACGGGAGGAATCCAATGTACAAAGTTCTGCGTCATATTGACTTGCCATGTTCATGTCTTGCTATGCGAGCTTTCTTTCTTTTGTGTTACGGGAAGGGGGGGGGGGCTTGTTTGTAAGGTTGAAAATTTTGTTTAAAAATTCTTAAGAAACATATTTTTTAAAAAAGTTTTAGAATACTCATGGACAAAGACGAGAGTGGTCCTAAAGGAAGAGTGCTAAATTGCGGGAAGGCCAACTCTACCAAAATTCGAAAAAGGAGCTGGGAAATGTGGATTGGGAACAGCTGTTTGAAGGTAAATCCACATTTGATATGTGGGAGGCTTTTAAAGAGAGGTTGATTAGAGTGCAGGACAGACATGTCACTGTGAAAATGAGGGATAGAAATGGCAAGATTAGGGAACCATTGATGACAGGTGAAATTGTGAGACTAGCTAAGAGGAAAAAGGAAGCAGACATAAGGTTTGGCGACTGAAGACAGACGAAGCTTTGGAAGAATATCGGGAATGTAGGACCAATCGGGAATGTAGGACCAATCTGAAATGAGGAATCGAGGGCTAAAAGGGGTCATGAAATAGCTTTAGCAAACAGGGTTAAGGAAATCCCAAAGCCTTTTATTCATATATAAGGAGCAAGAGGGTAACTAGAGAAAGGGTTGGCCCACTCAAGGACAAAGGAGGAAAGGTATGCGTGGAGTCAGAGAAAATGGGTGAGTACTTTGCATCGGTATTCACCGAGGAGAGGGACATGACGGATGTTGAGGTTAGGGATAGATGTTTAATTACTCTAGGTCAAGTCGGCATAAGGAGGGAGGATGTGTAGGGTATTCTAAAAGGCATTAAGGTAGACAAGTCCCCGGGTCTGGATGGGATCTATCCCAGGTTACTGAGGGAAGTGAGAGAGGAGATAGCTGGGGCCTTAACAGATATCTTTGCAGCATCCCTGAACACGGATGAGGTACCGGAGGACTGTTGAATTGCTAATGTTGTCCCCTTGTTTAAGAAGGGTAGCAGGGATAATCCAGGTAATTATAGACCGGTGAGCCTGACGTCAGTGGTAGGGAAGCTGCTGGAGAAGATACTGAAGGATAGGATCTATTCCCATTTGGAAGAAAATGGGCTTATCAGTGATAGGCAACACGGTTTTGTGCAGGGGAGGTCATGTCTTACCAACTTAATAGAATTCTTTGAGGAAGTGACAATGTTGATTAATGAGGGAAGAGCTGTGGATGTCAGATACATGGACTTCAGTGAGGCATTTGATAACGTTGCCCATGGTAGGCTGATGGAGAAAGTGAAGTCTCATGGGGTCCAGGGTGTACTAGCTAGATGGATAAAGAACTGGCTGGGCAACAGGAGACAGGGAGTAGTAGTGGAAGGGAGTTTCTCAAAAGGGAGAACTGTGACCAGTGGTGTTCCACAGGGATCCGTGCTGGGACCACTGTTGTTTGTGATATACATAAATCATCTGGAGGAAGGTATTAGCAAGTTTGCAGATTCCACTAAGATTGGTGGAGTAGCAGACAGTGAAGGGGACTGTCAATGAATACAGCAGAATATAGATAGATTGGAGAGTTGGGCGAAGAAATGGCAGATGGTGTTCAATCCAGGCAAATGCGAGGTGATGCATTTTGGAAGATCCAATTCAAGAGCGAACTATGTGGTAAATGAAAAAGCCCTGGGGAAAATTGATGTACAGAGAGATCTGGGTGTTCAGGTCCATTGTACCCTGAAGGTGGCTGCGCAGGTCGATAGAGTGGTAAAGAAGGCATATGGCATGCTTTCCTTCATCGGAAGGGGTATTGAGTACAAGAGTTGGCAGGTCATGTTACAGTTGTGTAAGACTTTGGTTTGGCCACATGTGGAATACTGCGTACAGTTCTGGTCGCCGCATTACCAAAAGGATGTGGATGCTTTGGAGAAGGTGCAGAGGAGGTACACCAGGATGTTTCCTGGTATGAAGGGTGCTAGCTATGAAGAGAGGTTGAGTAGATTAGGATTATTTTCATTAGAAAGACAGAGGTTGAGGGGGGACCTCATTGAGATCTACAAAATCATGAGAGGTAGAGACAGAGTGGATAGCAAGAAGCTTTTTCCCAGAGTGGGGGACTCAATTACTAGGGGTCACGAGTTCAAGGTGAGGGGAAAAGTTTCAACGGAAATACGCGTGGAAAGTTCTTTACGCAGAGGGTGGTGGGTGCCTGGAACGCATTGCCGGCGGAGGTGGTAGAGGCAGGCACGATAGCGTCATTTACGATGTATCTAGACAGATACATGAATGGCCAGGGAGCAGAGGGATACAGATCCTTAGAAAATAGGCAACAGTTTTAGATAGAGGATCTGGATTGGCGCAGGCTTAGAGGGCCGAAGGGCCTGTTCCTGTGCTGTAATTTTTCTTTGTTCTTTGGTCTGGGACCTGATCCACCATTCCCACAGAGCTTGTCTGTCGAGTGCCTTCTGTCCCTTGATCAGGAGAGAAGGTGTTTTGACAGGGTGGATCCCGAATATTTATTCCGGACTCTTCAAGAATTCGGGACGCATTTAATCGCTCAGATCCGACTTCTGTACACTGCCGCAGAGTGTCTCGTTAAGGTTAACGGGTCCCTGACGGCGCCCCTTCGCTTTGGGAGAGGAGTGTGTCAGGTCTGTCCCTTGTCTGGCCAACTCTACTCCATTTAATAATAATAATATTTATTGTCAAAAATAGGCTTACATTAACACTGCAATGAAGTTACTGTGAAAAGCCGCTAGTCGCCACCCTCCGGCGCCTGTTCGGGTACACGGAGGGAGATTTAGAATGTCAATTCACCTAACAAGAACGTGTTTCAGGACATGTGGGAGGAAACCGGACTATCCGGAGGAAACCCGTGCAGTCAAGGGGAGAACGTGCAGACT
The DNA here is from genome assembly GCF_047496885.1 of Scyliorhinus torazame. Taxonomy (NCBI): domain Eukaryota; kingdom Metazoa; phylum Chordata; class Chondrichthyes; order Carcharhiniformes; family Scyliorhinidae; genus Scyliorhinus; species Scyliorhinus torazame. The sequence goes on from NC_092712.1 coordinate 245,540,909, forward strand.
CTGCATGACAGTGACCCAAGCGGGAATCGAACCAAGGACCCTGGTACTGTGAAGCAACAGTGCGAGCCACCATGCTACAGTGCTACCACTGTGCATGGAGCCTTTCCTGCGCCTCCTGTGGAGGAGGTTGCCAGGACTGATTCTGCATGGGCCGGGCATTGGGGTGGTCCTCTCGGCTTATGCTGATACATAGAAGATAGGAGCAGGAAGAGGCGTTTTGGCCCTTCGAACCTGCTCCGCCATTCATCACGATCATCGCTGATCATCCAACTCAATAGCCTAAACCTGCTTTCTCCCCATAGCCTTTGATCCGCTTCTCCCCAAGTGCTATCTCTAGCCGCCTCTTGAATATATTCAAAGTTTTAGCATCAACTACTTCCTGTGGTAATAAACCCCACAGGCTCACTCTTTCTGTGAACAAATGCCTTTTCTCTGTCTGAAATGGTTTCCCTTGCATCCTCAGACTGTGACCCCTGGTTCTGTACACACCCATCATTGGTAACATCTTCCCTGCATCTACCTTGTCTAGTCCCGTTAACATTTTATAAGTCTCAATGAGATCCCCCCTTATTCTTCTGAACTCCAGCAAGAACAATCCCAATCTAGTCAATCTCTCCTCATATGACAGTCCCGCCATAAGACCATAGACCATAAGACCATAAGACATAGGAGTGGAAGTAAGGCCATTCGGCCCATCGAGTCCACTCCACCATTCAATCATGGCTGATTTCAACTCCATTTACCCGCTCTCTCTCCATAGCCCTTAATTCCTCGAGAAATCAAGAATTTATCAACTTCTGTCTTAAAGACACTCAACGTCCCGGCCTCCACCGCCCTCTGTGGCAATGAATCCCACCACTCTCTGGTATTCCTTGGAATCAGTCTGGTAAATCTTCGCTGCACTCCCTCGAGAGCAAGAACATCCTTCCTCAGAGAAGGAGACCAAAACTGCAGACAATAATCCAGGTGTGGCCTCACCAAGGCCTGTATAATTGCAGCAACACATCCCTGCTGCTATACTCTAAGCCTGTCGCAATGAAGGCCAACATGCCATTAGCCTTCTTTACCGCCTGCTGCACCTGCATGCTTACCTTCAACGACTGGTGCACAAGGACACCCAGGCTGCACACTCCCCTCTCCCAATTTATAACCATTCAGGTAGTAATCTGCCTTCCTGTTTTTGCTTCCAAAGTGAATAGCCACACACTTATCCAAATTATACTGCATCTGCCATTGATTTGCTTACTCGCCCAACCTGTCCAGATCATGCTGTAGGATCCCTGCATCCTCGTCACAATTCACTCTCCCACCTAACTTGGTATCATCTGCAAACTTTGATTTGTTACATTTTGTTCCCTCATCCAAATCATTAATATATATAGCTGGGGTCCCAGCACTGACCCCTGTGATACCCCACTAGTTACTGCCTGCCAATTTGAAAAGGACCCATTAATCCCTACTCTTTATTTCCTCTCTGCCACCTCAATACATTTCTCCCAATCCCATGCGCTTTAATTTTGCACAATAATCTCTGATGCGGGACTTTGTCAAAAGCCTTCTGAAGTCAAAATATACCACATCGACTGGCTCATCCTTGTCAACTGCACTGGTTACATCTTCAAAGAATTCCAACAGATTTGTAAAGCATGATTTTCCCTTCATAAATCCTTGCTGACTCTGATTGGTCCTGCTACTGCTTTCTAAATGTTCCCCACTACCGATGTTAGGCACACTGGTCTATAATTCCCTGCTTTCACTCTCCCTCCCTTTTTGAATATTGGAGAGACGTGAGCCACCCTCCAATCTGCAGGGACAGTTCCACAGTCCATAGAATCCCGGAAGATGACCAGCAATGCATCCACTATTTCCAGAGGCACCTCCTTAAGCACTCTGGGATGCAGATTCTCAGGCCCTGGGGATTTATCCGCCTTCAAACAAAGAACAAAGAAATGTACAGCACAGGAACAGGCCCTTCGGCCCTCCAAGCCCGTGCCGACCATGCTGCCCGACTAAACTACAATCTTCTACACTTCCTGGGTCCGTATCCCTCTATTCCCATCCTACTCATGTATTTGTCAAGATGCCCCTTAAATGTCACTATCGTCCCTGCTTCCACCACCTCCTCCGGTAGTGAGTTCCAGGCACCCACTACCCTCTGCGTAAAAAACTTGCCTCGTACATCTACTCTAAACCTTGCCCCTCTCACCTTAAACCTATGCCCCCTAGTAATTGACCCCTCTACCCCGGGGAAAAGCCTCTGACTATCCACTCTGTCTATGCCCCTCATAATTTTGTAGACCTCTATCAGGTCGCCCCTCAACCTCCTTCGTTCCAGTGAGAACAAACCAAGTTTATTCAACTGCTCCTCATAGCTAATGCCCTCCATACCAGGCAACATTCTGGTAAATCTCTTCTGCACCCTCTCTCAAGCCTCCACATCCTTCTGGTAGTGTGGCGACCAGAATTGAACACTACACTCCAAGTGTGGCCTCACCAAGGTTCTATACAGCTGCAACATGACTTGCCAATTCTTATACTCAATGCCCCGGCCAATGAAGGCAAGCATGCCGTATGCCTTCTTGACTACCTTCTCCACCTGTGTTGCCCCTTTCAGTGACCTGTGGACCTGTACTCCTAGATCTCTTGACTTTCAATACTCTTGAGGGTTCTACCATTCACTGTATATTCCCTACCTGCATTAGACCTTCCAAAATGCATTACCTCACATCAATCCCATCAATTTTCCCAGCACCATTTCTCTACTAATGTTGATCTCCCTCAGTTCTTCCCTTTCACTAAACCTTTCATTTCCCAGCATTTCTGGTATCTTCTTTGTGTCCTCTTTTGTGAAGTAAAACCAAAGTATGTATTCAATTGCTCAGCCAATTCTTTGTCCCTTGTTATGCATTCCCCTGTTTCTGTCTGTCGGGGGCCTACGTTTCTCTTTACCAATCTCTCTCTTTGCATTTCTATAGAAACTCTTGGTGTCAGTCTTGGATTGTCCGCACCTCACATCGAAATCGTGGCCGGTGTGGGGGCGGAGAATCCATGTTCCCCAAGGGCAGCATGGTAGCACAGAAGGGCAGCTCGGTAGCACAGTGGTTAGCACTGTTGCTTCACAGCTCCACGGTGCCAGGTTCAATATCCGGCTTGGGTCACTGTCTGTGCGGAGTCTGCACGTTCTCCCCGTGTCAGCGTGAGTTTCCTCCCACAGTCGAAAGATGTGCAGGTTAGGTGGATTGGACATGCTAAATTGCCCTTCGTGTCCAAAAAGTTTAGGTGTGGTTCCTGGGTTATGGGGATAGGTTGGAAGTGTGCGCTTAAATGGGGTGCTCTTTCCAAGGCCCGGTGCGGACTCGATGGGCCGAATGGCCTCCTGCACTGTAAATTCTTTGATTCTATCAAATCAGGACTGGCGGTTCCCCGCTTCTGCGGGCTTCGAAAAGTGGCGTACTCTGGGATTTGCGCTACCTGGGGCAATTGCGCTACCTGGGGCAATTGCCAGAGGCTCGCTCCGCCCTAGACCGGCCGAAGTCCCCGCGGCGTGGAACTAATGTGCTGCAGCCGGTCGGGATACTCGTGTGGGGGTTGCGGACTCAGCCCGCGGCCACCCTCGTCGGGGGTGGGCCAATCGGAGGGCGGGGGGGCCCTATAGGTTGCCGGTAAATGCGGGAGTTAAGGGTCGAGCGCCAGGCCGATCGGGGGATTCTGTTTTGGGTCCAGCTCCGCTGTCCGAGTCCGCCATGGAGCACGGCGCAGCCGCTGGATGTGCGGAGGCCCATATCTGCAGCAAAAGCTGCGAGATCTACTCCTGGTTCCTGCTAGTCCCCTGCAGGGCTAGGAATTTGTGCCCCTTTGTTGCCAGTTTTTCTGGCGTAAAGCTCTACCGTTTTGACGCTGACATAATGGAGAATCCAGACATGGAAAGAACATTGAAAACATCTGAGGGAGTTATTCAATCGACTTCAGGAGGCGGGTTTGGTGATAAACCTCGCCAAAAGTGAATTTGGAATAGCCCAAGTCACTTTCCTTGGCCATCCAATCGGACAGGGTCGACTGGTCCCACGGGATGTGAAAACGAAAGTTATTGGGGAGTTTCCGATACTCTCGACACGACGGGAAATAATGCGATTTCTTGGTTTGAGTGGATTTTACCGGAAATTTGGACCACATTTTAGCAGTGTGGTCGCTCCACTGACGGACTTGCTGAAGAAGCGTAACAAATTCCAGTGGACAGCGGAGTGTCAACAGGCATTTGACGGCCTGAAGGCTGTGTTAGTGCTCCTGTTAGTCATCCCAAATTATACCAAACCCTTCAAAGTGGCTGTTGATGCGAGCGATGTGGGCGTAGGTGCGGTGCTTCTACAAGACAACGACGAAGGGCTAGAGCGGCCTGTTGGTTATTTTTCAAAGAAATTGAATTCTCACCAGAAAAAGTATTCGACGATTGAGAAGACTTTGAGTTTGGTGCTGGCTTTGCAACATTTTCACATTTATGTGACCAGCAATCCATCTGACACCATTATATATACTGATCATAATCCTTTGACGTTTTTGGAGCGATTCCGGAATAACAATGCGCGGCTGTTTTGCTGGAGTTTATTGTTCCAGCCGTTTCATTTTAAAATAGTACATGTAGCAGGACGGGAAAATGTGATAGCCGGTGCTTTGTCACGAATGTGATCAATTGAGAAGGCTTTCAGTTGGAGGAAGTAGAATGAAGAAAAATGGACTATATTATTATACCTGTTTGAGTGTGTTGTTTTCTTTAAATGAAAATGTATATTTACTGTGTACATTTCTTAGTGGATGGTGCAAAAGTGAAAAATGAAACCATGTTGAAGTTGATGGTTTATTTTTTTTTCTTGGGGGGTGCTGTCATGTGAGAGTACCTTTAAGACATGGATGTTTACGCATTGTACCTTTAAGAAAATGCAGTGATGTCAGAGTGTGGGTGGAGCTGGGCTTTAGAACAGCCATTTTGCAGTTTTTAGTTGCAGTTTGGAGGAAAAGAGCTTGGGGAGTGTCTGTGTTTTGCAGTGAGCTGGATTTGCTGTGATCTCTGCCATGAAAGACTATCTCCGGATCATTTGGGTGATTTAAACTCATAATAGTAAAGCCTTTAACCTGATGTGATTCTGTTTAAAGGTGTTAAATCTCTTGGAAGTTTGAAGGAACATTTTGAGGAATTATTTACTGTTGTAATATTTTTGGAGTTATCTTTGAAGTAAGGGGTGTTAAGAGATCCAATGTTTATTGAAGACGTTAAGTTGAGTTCATGGAATAAACATTGTTTTGTGTTTAAAAACCCACGTATCCATAATTGTAATCCCACGCCCAGGGAACAAGACGTGTGCTTGGAAAAGCAACAAATACATTAAAGGGGGAGGTTGGTTGAACTCCATGATACATTTTGGGGTTCAGAAAACGCCTCGCCCATAACAGCCTTTTTGCACTGCGCGGAGGGGTCTCCTATATGGGCTGCTGCTGCACACGCCTTCACTTTTTTAAATATAAATTTAGAATACCCAATTCATTTTTTTTTCCAATTAAGGGGCAATTATGCATGGCCAATCCACCTACCCTGTGCATCGTTTTCGGTTGTGGGGGTGAGACCCACGCAGACATGGGAGAATGTATAAACTCCACATGGACAGTGACCAAGGGCCAGGATCGAAACTGAGTCCTCAGTGCCGTGAGGCAGCAGTACTAACGACTGCGCCACAGTTTTGCCCATCCTTCACCTCCTTAACGTCACCCGGACACCCCAAGACTTTTTGACCTCTGGCGGCAGAGGTCCACCGTGGAGGTCACTCTATGGAGGAGTCCTCCCCCCCTCAATATTGGGGACCTGTGTGGAGGGTGTCACATGCAACAGTGTTGTACAACCACCGATTCACGGACTCCCAAGAAGCCTGCCATGTTTGTGGCCTTGTGGGGTTCGTGGACCACATCTGTGTTATGTGTTAAAGGCTGCACTCCCTAGTTTTCTGACAAATCTTTTGTTGACGTTTTGTTTGCACTTCTTTTTTTTTTTATAAATATTTTATTGAACATTTTTGGTCAACCAACACAGTACATTGTGCATCCTTTACACAATATTATAACAACACAAATAACAATGACCTATTTTATAAACAAAAAATGAATAAATAATAAACAACAAAAATGAAAACTAACCCTAATTGGCAACTGCCTTATCACAAGTAACACTCTCCAAAAATATAATTTAACAGTCCAATATATAATTATCTGTCGCAACGACCTATACATATTATACAGTATATATTAACAACCCTGAGAGTCCTTCTGGTTCCTCCTCCCTCCCCCCCCCCCCCCCCCTCCCCCCACCCCCGATCCTGGGCTGCTGCTGCTGCCTTCTTTTTTCCATTCCATCTATCTTTCTGCGAGGTATTCGACGAACGGTTGCCACCGCCTGGTGAACCCTTGAGCCGACCCCCTTAGAACGAACTTAATCCGCTCTAGCTTTATAAACCCTGCCATGTCATTTATCCAGGTCTCCACCCCCGGGGGCTTGGCTTCTTTCCACATTAACAATATCCTGCGCCGGGCTACTAGGGACGCAAAGGCCAAAACATCGGCCTCTCTCGCCTCCTGCACTCCCGGCTCTTGTGCAACCCCAAATATAGCCAACCGCCAGCTTGGTTCGACCCGGACCCCCACTACTTTTGAAAGCACCTTTGTCACCCCCATCCAAAACCCCTGTAGTGCCGGGCATGACCAAAACATATGGGTATGATTCGCTGGGCTTCTCGAGCACCTCGCACACCTATCCTCCACCCCAAAAAATTTACTGAGCCGTGCTCCAGTCATATGCGCCCTGTGTAATACCTTAAACTGAATCAGGCTTAGCCTGGCACACGAGGACGACGGGTTTACCCTGCTCAGGGCATCTGCCCACAGCCCCTCCTCGATCTCCTCCCCCAGCTCTTCTTCCCATTTCCCTTTTAGTTCATCTACCATAGTCTCCCCTTCGTCCCTCATTTCCCTATATATATCTGACACCTTACCATCCCCCACCCATGTCTTTGAGATCACTCTGTCCTGCACCTCTTGTGTCGGGAGCTGCGGGAATTCCCTCACCTGTTGCCTCGCAAAAGCCCTCAGTTGCATATACCTGAATGCATTCCCTTGGGGCAACCCATATTTCTCGGTCAGTGCTCCCAGACTCGCGAACTTCCCATTCACAAACAGATCTTTCAGTTGCGTTATTCCTGCTCTTTGCCACATTCCATATCCCCCATCCATTCCCCCCGGGGCAAACCTATGGTTGTTTCTTATCGGGGACCCCCCAAGGCTCCAGTCTTTCCCCTATGCCGTCTCCACTGTCCCCAAATCTTCAGTGTAGCCACCACCACCGGGCTTGTGGTGTAGTTCCTCGGTGAGAACGGCAATGGGGCTGTCACCATAGCCTGTAGGCTAGTCCCCCTACAGGACGCCCTCTCTAATCTATTCCACTCTATCAAATGCTTTCTCGGCATCCATCGCCACTACTATCTCCGTTTCCCCCTCTGGTGGGGCCATCATCATTACCCCTAACAGCCTCCGTATATTCGTGTTCAGCTGTCTCCCCTTCACAAACCCAGTTTGGTCCTCGTGGACCACCCCCGGGACACATTCCTCTATTCTCATTGCCATTACCTTGGCCAGGATCTTGGCATCTACATTTAGGAGGGATATAGGTCTATAGGACCCGCATTGTAGCGGGTCCTTTTCCTTCTTTAAGAGAAGCGATATCGTTGCTTCAGACATAGTCGGGGGCAGTTGTCCCCTTTCCTTTGCCTCATTAAAGGTCCTCGTCAATACTGGGGCGAGCAAGTCCATATATTTTCTATAGAATTCGACTGGGAATCCATCCGGTCCCGGGGCCTTTCCCGCCTGCATGCTCCTAATTCCTTTCACCACTTCTTCTACCTCGATCTGTGCTCCCAGTCCCACCCTTTCCTGCTCTTCCACCTTGGGAAATTCCAGCCGATCCAAGAAGCCCATCATTCTCTCCCTCCCATCCGGGGGTTGAGCTTCATATAATTTTTTATAAAATGTCTTGAACACTCCATTCACTCTCTCTGCTCCCTGCTCCATCTCTCCTTCCTCATCCCTCACTCCCCCTATTTCCCTCGCAGCTCCCCTTTTCCTCAATTGGTGTGCCAGCAACCTGCTCGCCTTCTCCCCATATTCGTACTGTACACCCTGTGCCTTCCTCCATTGTGCCTCTGCAGTGCCCGTAGTCAGCAAGTCAAATTCTACATGCAGCCTTTGCCTTTCCCTGTACAGTCCCTCCTCCGGTGCTTCCGCATATTGTCTGTCCACCCTCAAAAGTTCTTGCAGCAACTGCTCCCGTTCCTTACTCTCCTGCTTCCCTTTATGTGCCCTTATTGATATCAGCTCCCCTCTAACCACCGCCTTCAATGCCTCCCAGACCACTCCCACCTAGACCTCCCCATTATCATTGAGTTCCAAGTACTTTTCAATGCACCCCCTCACCCTTAGACACCCCCCCTCATCTGCCATTAGTCCCATGTCCATTCTCCAGGGTGGGCGCCCTCCTGTTTCCTCCCCTATCTCCAAGTCTACCAAGTGTGGAGCGTGATCCGAAATGGCTATAGCCGTATACTCCGTTCCCCTCACCTTCGGGATCAACGCCCTTCCCAGCACAAAAAAGTCTATTCGCGAGTAGACTTTATGGACATCGGAGAAAAACGAGAACTCCTTACTCCTAGGTCTGCTAAATCTCCACGGGTCTACACCTCCCATCTGCTCCATAAAATCTTTAAGTACCTTGGCTGCTGCCGGCCTCCTTCTAGTCCTGGACTTCGACCTATCCAGCCCTGGTTCCAACACCGTATTAAAATCTCCCCCCATTATCAGCTTTCCCATCTCTTGGTCCGGAATGCGTCCTAGCATCCGCCTCATAAAATTGGCATCATCCCAGTTCGGGGCATATACGTTTACCAAAACCACCGTCTCCCCCTGTAGTTTGCCACTCACCATCACGTATCTGCCCCCGTTATCCGCCACTATTGTCTTTGCCTCGAACATTACCCGCTTCCCCACTAATATAGCCACCCCCCTGTTTTTCGCATCTAGCCCCGAATGGAACACCTGCCCCACCCATCCTTTGCGTAGCCTAACCTGGTCTATCAGTTTCAGGTGCGTTTCCTGTAACATAACCACATCTGCCTTAAGTTTCTTAAGGTGTGCGAGTACCCGTGCCCTCTTTATCGGCCCGTTCAGCCCTCTCACGTTCCACGTGATCAGCCGGGTTGGGGGGCTTCCTACCCCCCCCCCCCCCCCCCTGTCGATTAGCCATCCCCTTTTTCCAGCTCCTCACCCGGTTCCCACGCAGCTGTATCTCCCCCAGGCGGTGCCCCCCCGCCCATCCCCTCCCATACCAGCTCCTCCCTCTCCCCAGCAGCAGCAACCCAGTAATTCCCCCCTCCCACCCCCCCCCCCCGCTAGATCCCCCGCTAGCGTAATTACTCCCCCCATGTTGCTCCCAGAAGTCAGCAAACTCTGGCCGACCTCGGCTTCCCCCCGTGACCTCGGCTCGCACCGTGCGACGCCCCCTCCTTCCTGCTTCTCTATTCCCGCCATGATTATCATAGCGCGGGAACCAAGCCCGCGCTTCTCCCTTGGCCCCGCCCCCAATGGCCAACGCCCCATCTCCTCCACCTCCCCTCCTCCCCCCATCACCACCTGTGGAAGAGAGATAAGTTACCACATCGCAGGATTAGTACATAAAACTCCTCTTTCCCCCTTTTTAATCCCCCTCTTCGCCCCCCCCACATTCGCCCCACCACTTTGTTCAAACGTTCTTTTTAATAACCCGCTCATTCCAGTTTTTCTTCCACAATAAAAGTCCACGCTTCATCCGCCGTCTCAAAGTAGTGGTGCCTCCCTCGATATGTGACCCACAGTCTTGCCGGTTGCAGCATTCCAAATTTTATCTTCTTTTTATGAAGCACCGCCTTGGCCCGATTAAAGCTCGCCCTCCTTCTCGCCACTTCCGCACTCCAGTCTTGATAAACGCGGATCACCGCGTTCTCCCATTTACTGCTCCGAGTTTTCTTTGCCCATCTAAGGACCATTTCTCTATCCTTAAAACGGAGGAATCTCACCACTATGGCTCTGGGAATTTCTCCTGCTCTCGGTCCTCGCGCCATCACTCGGTATGTTCCCTCCACCTCCAACGGACCCGCCGGTGCCTCCGCTCCCATTAACGAGTGCAGCATTGTGCTCACATATGCCCCGACGTCCGCTCCCTCCGCACCTTCAGGAAGACCAAGAATCCTCAGGTTGTTCCTCCTTGCGTTGTTCTCCAGTGCCTCCAACCTTTCCACACATCGTTTCTGATGTGCCTCATGCGTCTCCGTCTTCACCACCAGGCCCTGTATGTCGTCCTCATTCTTGGCTGCCTTTGCCTTCACGACCCGAAGCTCCCGCTCCTGGGTCTTTTGTTCCTCCTTTAGCCCTTCGATCGCCTGTTGTATCGGGGCCAACAGCTCTTTCTTCATTTCCTTTTTGAGCTCTTCCACACAGCATTTCAAGAACTCTTGTTGTTCAGGGCCCCATGTTAAACTGCCACCTTCCGACGCCATCTTGGTTTTTGCTTGCCTTCCTTGCCGCTGTTCTACAGGATCCACTGCAATCCGGCCACTTTCCCCTTTTTTCATCCGTATCCAGGGGGGATTCCCTTCTGGTTTACCGCACAGTGTTTTTAGCCGTCAAAATTGCCGTTGGGGCTCCTATCAAGAGCCCAAAAGTCCGTTTCACCGGGAGCTGCCGAAACGTGCGACTCAGCTGGTCATCGCCGCACCCGGAAGTCTTGTTTGCACTTATAATAATAATCTTTATTATTGTCACAAATAGGCTTACATTAACACTGCAATTAAGTTACTGTGAAAATCTCCTCGTCACCACACTCTGGCGCCTGTTCGGAGACACAGAGGGAGAATTCAGAATGTCCAATTCACCGAACAAGCGCGTCTTTCGGAACTTGTGGGAGGAAACTGGAGCACCCGGAGGAAACCCACACAGACATAGAGTCATAGAATTTACAGTGCAGAAGGAGGCCATTCGGCCCATCGAGTCTGCACAAGCTCTTGGAAAGAGCACCCTACCCAAGGTCAACACCTCCACCCTATCCCCATAACCCAGTATCCCCACCCAACACTAAGGGCAATTTTGGACACTATGGGCAATTTAGCATGGCCAATCCACCTAACCTGCACATCTTTGGGCTGTGGGAGGAAACCGGAGCACCCGGAGGAAACCCACGCACACACTGGGAGGATGTGCAGACTCCGCACAGACAGTGACCCAAGCCGGAATCGAACCTGGGACCCTGGAGCTGTGAAGCATTTGTGCTATCCACAATGTTACCGTGCTGCCCATCTTGCACATAACCTGCACATCTTTCAACTGTGGGAGGAAACCGTGGCACCTGAAGGAAATCCACGCAGACACGGGGAGAAAGTGCAAGCTCCACAAGACAGTCACCCAAGGCCGGTATTGAACCCTGGACCTCGGTGCTGTGAGGGAGCAGTGCTAACCACTGTGCCATCGTGCTGACATGTATTTAATCCTATCCATGGAGTCATTGTTAGTGCAAATTCCTGATTTCAATTTTGTGACCCCCAGACATAGGAGGGCCATTAATGCTTACACTCATTGATGTTGCCTCTCACTGCTATGCTGTTTTCCTCAACTATTCTCTGTGGTAGCGTGTTCAACATTCTAGCTTCTCTGGCTAAAGAGATTTCTGAATTTCATTGTTGACTCCTTGGTGACTAAATTTTTGGGCTTTATTTTTGTTCTTATTTCTTACTCACAGTGGAAACACTCCATCATGGCCATTAATGCAGCAGTTGAGTATAGTTGCGGAGTGATTGATTTTAGTGGAAAAACAGCAGGCTGACTGCCATGCCTAGTTTCTGCTGCCATCACATGAAGCTTTTATTCATTCTCAGCCTCTCTTAAATTAGGATCTGATTTATGAAATGAAGTACTGTGGTGATCTCCCACCATTATGGAGTGAAAATGAACAGGTACACCAGGGCAGCAAAGGAGGAAATGAGGAGAAAAACTGATTCTGTGGATTTCTTAGAAGAATGCAAATATTCTATTTGTAGCAGAGCAGGATAGTAGTGGTTTATGTAAAATAGTTGGAGTGTATTTTGCCTGCGGAACTGTATTGGGTTCTTAGATAGATGGTATTCGCGGATTTTAAAATGTCATCGGAAGGTGTCAAATACGTCAGTGAGAAATGTTTGGTTTGGTGCAAGTTTGATTACAGGTGTAATAAAATTTGAGAATATTAAAGCAAAGAAATGTCATTTTTAACTTGGATTTACATTTATGCTGATTTCTACATGGACCATCTAGTTGGTTCTCATTTTCCTCCTCTCTCCTTAATGGACTTCAAGAATTGTTTTCAGAGGAAAATTCTACTTTTTTGTGTGCTTTGCTGACTGGGCCACCATTTATTGCCCATCCCTAATTGGTCTTGCGAAAGTGGTGGTGAGCTATCTTCTTGAACCGCTGCAGTATCTTTGGTGTAAATACACTCTGCTGTTAAGGAGGGAGTTCCAGGATTTTGACCCAGCATCAGTGAAGCATCAGCGCTATATATTATCAGGTCAGGATGGTGAGTGGCTTGGAGGGAATTTCCAGATGATGCTATTCCCATGCACCTGCTGCTCTCTACCATCTACCATCTAGATGGTAGTGGCTGTGGGTTTGGAAGGTGCTGTCTCAGGAAACTTGGTGAGTTTCTGCAGTGCGTCTTGTAGATGGTACACATGGCTGTCGCTATTCGGCGGTAGAGGATGCGAATGTTGGTTGAATGGGTTGCCAATGAAATAAGTTGCTTTGTCCTGGATCATGTCAAGCTTTTCGAGTGTTGGAGCTGCACTCATCCAGGCAAGGGGAGTGTATACCATCACCATTGTAGATAGTGGACAGACATTGGGGTGTCAGGAGGTGAGATACTTGCTGCAGGATTGCTAGCCTGTGACCTGCTCTTGTATCCACAGTATTTATATGGCTAGTCCAATTCAGTTTCTAGTTAATGGTATCCCCCAGGATACTGATAGTGGGGGATTCAGCGATGGTAATGCTATTGAATGTCAAGTGCAATGGCTAGATTCTCTTGTTGGAAATGGTCATTTCCTGGCACTTGTATGGTGCGATTGTTACGTGCCACTTGTCAGCCCAAAACTGCATACTGTCCAAATCCTGCTGCATTTGGACATGGGCTGCTTCAATATCTGAGGAGTTGCAAATGGTGCTGAGCATTGTGCAGTCATCAGCGAATATCCCCACTTCTGACCCTATAATAGAGGGAAGACCATTGTGAGCAGTTGAAGATGGTTGAGCCTAAGACCCTACCCTGAGGAACTCCTGCAGTGATGTCTTGGAGTATGATTCCAACTAGCGGAGAGTTTCCCCCACCCTGATTAACATTGACTCAGTTTTGCTCGAGCTCCTGTCATGTGAGAGTACATTTAAGAAATGGATGTTAAAGCAATGTACCTTTACGAAATGGAGCTGATCATATTACTGAAGTGATGTCAGAGGGTGGGGGGAGCTGAGCTCACTTCTGGGGCAAAACTCTCCGTTATCGGCGCAAAGTCCGCCGATCGGCGCAAAAAACGGCGCAAATCTGACTTGCGTCACGCCGGAAAAATGGTTCAAAAGTCTCCGGCCCGAAATGGGCTAGCAGCGACATGACGGGATCCGCGCTTGCGCACGTGGTTCACGCCGTGCAGCGTCATACACGCCGCACGGCGTGATGGCTCATAAGGCCGCGCTGCTCCCCCCCCACCCGACCGGAACACCCGACCGGAACACCCGACTGGATGGCTGGCCGCCGCTCAGCCACGAGGTTCCAGTCACGGGATGTGGAGGCACTCCTGGACGCAGAGGAGGGACGCCCTGTATCCCGGGCACGGCCACAGAGCTGCCCCACGCCACAGCCGGCGTCTGTGGAGGGAGGTGGCAGAGGCCATCACCGCTGCGGCCCTGACACCACGGACAGGCACCCAGTGCCACAAGAAGGTGAACAACCTCGTCAGAGCAGGCAGGGTGAGCCTACCCCATATCCCCCCTCCCCCATATCCCCCCTCCCCCATATCCCCCCTCCCCCATAATCCCACCCTCCCCCATATCCCCCTCCCCATATCCCCCCCTCCCCCATATCCCCCCTCCCCCATATCCCCCCTCCCCCATATCCCCCCTCCCCCATACCCCCCTCCCCCATATCCCCCCTCCCCCATATCCCCCCTCCCCCATATCCCCCCTCCCCATATCCCCCCTCCCCATATCCCCCCTCCCCCATATCCCCCCTCCCCCATATCCCCCATATCTCCAAGTGAATCCAGCCCTAACCTTAACCTCTGCAATGCACGCGCAACCGATGGCGTGCATTCATATACCTGCCTAACACTGTTGCCTTTTACCCCTGCCACCACCCCCACCCACCCCCCCGCCACAGGAGAAGTGCGCACACAACAATAGGGAGCATGTGAGGACTGGATGAGGCCCCGCTGATGAGAGGCCACTGACCGAATACGAGGAAAGGGCCCTGGAACTGGCTGGCGGACCTGACGACCGGGAGGTTGCTGATGCAGAGGTCGGGGGCATACTAGCAAGTGAGCCACCGACAGCCCGTCCCCATATCCCCCCTCCCCCATATCCCCCCTCCCCCATATCCCCCCTCCCCCATATCACCTGATCACTGCCTGCGTGTCTAACCATGCATGCTTCATTGTGTATCGCAGGAGCAAACGTCGAGGCACCCATCCCCGCAGGTGCAGACCGCCTGCAGGATGCCCCTCGGAGGCCACGGGAGACGGAGAGACCCGGACCCTCCAGCATGCGACGCCCGCAGGATGCTCCTCTCACACCACGGGAGACGGAGAGACCCGGACCCTCCGGCATGCGACGCCCGCAGGATGCCCCTCGCACACCACGGGAGACGGAGAGACCTGGAGCAACAGGGTGACGACACCCCCGTCACGTGCGGGAGCGACGACGCAGGCGTGTGCCACCCAGCGACGAGGGCGGCAGCCACAGGCCCCCGTCACATCCGAGCCAGGACACCACTACTCAGGTCACCACTACTCAGGTCACCACTACCCAGGACACCACTACCCAGGACACCACTACCCAGGACACCACTACCCAGGACACCACTACCCAGGACACCACTACCCAGGACACCACTACCCAGGACACCACTACCCAGGACACCCCTACCCGGGACAGCACTACCCAGGACACCCCTACCCGGGACAGCACTACCCAGGAAGACGAAATACCGGACAGTGACACAGAGTGGATGGGTGGAGACGAACCCCCACCCCAAAGTGCCACGGACTCAGAGTGGGACGAAGAGCACGACACAACGCCACTGCTGTCACCAACACCCTCCACCATCGCAGAAACACTCACCTCGGTTGGGCACTTTAGTGATGAGGCATCTGGTACACTCACTGGTGCGCACAACACAGCCGGTGGAGGTAGGAGCAGCAGAGGGGCCGGGCGGGCGGAGGGCAGCCCAGCCCAAGCGAACATCTGCCGCCCAGATGGATCCCGGGTTCCTGGAGTTTCCACACCCACATATAGATCCGATGCAACCACCGACCCGGAGACGAGCGAAGAGGGTGACGGCCGGCTTGTGGCGGCTGCAGTCGCAGGTGGAGGAGTCCACCTGCGTCCAGGAGCTGGAAGTGGTGCCGGTCATGCGTGTCACCCAGGCCGACACCACACGGGTGGCGTCCGCGGTGGAGGCAATGGGTGCGACGGTGTCAGACATGGGGAACGGCTTGCGAGGCCTGGGGCTTTGCGTGCAGGCGGCGTCTGTGGCCCAGGACATGGTTGCCCTCTCACAGGAAGCCATGAGCCAGTGCCAGCGCCAGATGGCAGAGACGCTCAACATCATAGCCCAGTCTCAGCAGGCCATGGCCCAGTTTCAGCAGGCCATAGCCCAGTCTCAGCAGGCCATAGCCCAGTCTCAGCAGGCCATGGCCCAGTCTCTGCAGGCCATCGCTGAGGGCATCGGCGCCAGTGGCCATGTGCGAGCCGGCGTCGCACTGTCACAGACAGGGTTTGCCAACCCCCTGGGCTCCATGGCTGCAAACCTGCAGACCCCTGTCGATACCAGCACGGGCCTCCAGGACTGGCAGCGCCAGATGCTGGGGGGGCGTCGGATGGCCAGTCCGTTCGCATCCCCCACCCATGTAGAGGCCTGGGGGCCATCGGGCACCCCGAGGGAGGAGGAGGTGGTGTGGTCCGTCCCGGGTCCCCCTGTAGGGGAGGTCCGGGAACACCGCGACACCTCGGACTTCTCCCCCCCCTCCCCCTTCCGTCCCAGGTGCATCGGGTGGGCAACGGGCAGGACAGGCTGGCAGCTCGCCATCCCAGTCGCCCGGGCCGCAGCCTGGCCCATCTAGGCCAGGACGCCCAGGAAAGGGATCCAGTGTCAGAGGGCAGGAATCACAGGAGTCCACCTCCAGTTCTGCTGTACCGTCTGGGGAACCACGTAGACGTAGTCAAAGGGCCAGTAAGGCCAAACAATTAGACACTGAGTAAGTTGGCACGGGTGCAGGGCACAGATGAGTTTTAGGGGCTAGGGCACGTGCATGAACTCGTTTGGTTATTAAAGTCAATGTTACACCTACAGAAGCTGCCTTTGTGCTCTGTCCAAAGCGTGCGGGGGTGTCATGTACGTTGAGCGCAAGTGTGTGTGTGAGGGGTGGTCTTCCCTCAGCCCCAAGTGAGTCTGCCCCCTTCCCCCTGGGCCGCCATCAACATCCCCCCGGGCAGAGGACGGGACCGTGCGCTGCAGTGTCACAGCCGCATGCAGGGATGGTCCGGGTGGATGGTGGTACTGTGGTCATGGGTCAGACATAGTCCAACGATGTGGAGCCAGAAGCTCACCGCAGGGCGGGTTGTCATCATCCTCCATGGCCTGCAATAGACACGCGTCCACCCGCAACTGTGTGAGCCCGGCCGTTGTGCCGCAGGTGGATCGGCAATGGGGGGGGTGGTGTGCATGCGGGTGGGTGGGGTTGGGGAGGGGGGTGAGGGTGCTGGGTGGTTGGATGGGTGGGGGGTGTGGGTGGTCGGCTGTTGCCATGGTGTGCGGCCTGTGGCCATACTACCCGATTCCCACGCCCATCTAGTCAGTGAAGCGGGCGGCTATCAGTCTGTCCTGTGCCCGCTGGGCCAGCCGGTAACGGTGGGCAGCCACCCGCCTGTGTCTAGCCCGTCTGCCCTGACCATTGCCCCCATCCCCCTCATCTGGGGAGGACTGCGCCTCTTCCTGCTGCTCCTCCACTCCGCCCTCCTCTGCCTGCGGCACATCGCCCCTCTGTTGGGCTATGTTGTGCAGGACGCAGCACACAATGATGCGGCCGACCCTATCTGACCGATACTGGAGGGCGCCCCCAGAGAGGTCCAGGCACCTGAAACGCATCTTCAGCACGCCAAAGCACCTCTCTATCACTCCCCTTGTCGCTACATGGGCATCATTGTAGCGGTTCTCCGCCTCATTGCGTGGCCTCCGTACAGGCGTCATCAGCCACGATCGCAATGTGTAGCCCCTGTCGCCCAGCAACCAGCCCCTCAGCCGGGGATGGCGTCCCTCGTGCATGCCGGGGATGGATGACCGCGACAACACTCATGAGTCGTGTACACTGCCTGGGTAACGGGCGCAGACGTGCAGGATCATCATGCGGTCGCAGATGGTCGCAGACCACCTGTATGTTCATCGAATAGGTCCCCTTCCTATTGGTGAACACGACCCTGTTATCTGCAGGTGGCCGCACGGCGACATGCATCCCATCGATCGCGCCCTGGACCATGGGGAACCCGGCCACGGCAGAGAAGCCCACGGCCCGGGTATCTTGGCTGGCCCGGTCCACAGGGAAGCGGATGTCGCGGTGCGCCATGGCATATAGGGCATCTGTCACTGCCCGGATGCACCGATGCACGCGATATGCCGGACAGGTCCCCACTAGGTGCCTGGAATGACCCCGTTGCATAAAGGTTCAGGGCCACCGTAACCTTGATGGACACGGGGAGAGGGTGTCCCCCGCCAGTGCCACGCGGTGACAGGTGTGCCAGCAGGTGGCAGATGTGTGCCACGGTTTCCCACCTCATCCGGAGTCTCCTCCTGCATTCCCGGTCTGTGAGGTCCTGGTATGACTGCCGGGGCCGGTACACACGGGGCGCCCTCGGGTGCCTCCGTTGCCGTGGGGCCGCGACGTCCTCCTCCCCCTCCTCGTCCTGTCGGTCAGGTGTCCCTCCAGCCTGGGCGGCTGCCGCCTGCCCCTCTGCGGCAGCCTGCGCCGCCTCTCTGGCACGCTCCTCCTCCTCATCCAGGGCAACATGGACATTAGCGGCTGCCGCACGGCGGCCAACATCGCTGGATGATCGGAAAACATGATGGCCTGGTGGGGGGGTGGGGGGGGGGGGGGAAACGACGACATGTCATCATTGACCATATCCCCTCCTTCCCCCCCAGCCAGGTGGCATGGACCGCATGGGTCCAACTGTTGGCGGCTGGCACCTGGCCAGGTGGACCAACTCACTTGCCCTCCCATCCCCCTCCCCGGCACGGACCCCCTATCCCCCTCCCCGGCACGGACCCCCCCATCCCCCTCCCCGGCACGGACCCCCCCCCCCATCCCCCTCCCCGGCACGGGCCCCCCCCCCCCATCATCCTCCCCGGCACGGACCCCCCCCATCCTCCCCGGCACCGACCTCCCCATCTTCCTCCCCGGCACGGACCCCAACCTCATCCCCGGCACGGACCCCCCATCCCCCTCCCCGGCACGGACCCCCCCATCCTCCTCCCCGGCACGGACCCCAACCTCCTCCCTGGCACGGACCCCCACCCCCCCATCCCCCTCCCCGGCACGGACCCCCCCCCATCCTCCTCCCCGGCACGGACCCCCCATCCCCCTCCCTGGCACGGACCCGCCATCCCCCTCCCTGGCACGGACCCCAACCTCCTCCCCGGCACGGACCCATCACCCTCCCCGGCACGGACCCCCTATCCCCCTCCCCGGCACGGACCCCCCATCCTCCTCCCCGGCACGGACCCCCCCATCCCCCTCCCCGGCACGGACTCCAACCTCCTCCCCGGCACGGACCCCACCCCCCATCCCCCTCCCTGGCACGGATCCCCCTCCCCGGCACGGACCCCAACCTCCTCCCCGGCATGGACCCATCCCCTTCCCCGGCACGGACCCCATCCCCCTCCCCGGCACGGACCCCCCCCCATCCCCCTCCCTGGCACGGACCCCCCCCATCCCCCTCCCTGGCACGGGCCCCCCCCCCCATCCTCCACCCCGGCACGGACCCCAACCTCCTCCCCGGCACGGACCCCCCATACCCCTCCCCGGCACGGACCCCAACCTCCTCCCCGGCACGGACCCCCCCCCCCATCCCCCTCCCCGGCACGGACGCCCCATCCCCCTCCCCGGCACGGACCCCCCCCATCCCCCTCCCCGGCACGGACCCCATTCCCCCATCCTCCTCCCCGGCACGGACCCCCCCATCCTCCTCCCCAGCACGGACCCCAACCTCTTCCCCGGTACGGACCCCCCCCCCCCATCCCCCTCCCCGGCACGGACCCCCCCCCCATCCCCCTCCCCGGCACGGACCACAACCTCCTCCCCGGCACGGACCCCCCATCCTCCTCCCCGGCACGGACCCCCCTCCCGGCACTCCCCCGGAGCCCAGCCCACTCTAACCACCCCCCCCCCCCCCGCCGCACACACACACACAACCCGAGACACACCTCTCCCCACACATTCAGACTGCGGCCACGCCATCGCCTGCCCAGCGGCCAACCCCCCAGGTCGTCACTCACCTCCACGCTGGTCGGCGTGAACCTGGAGCACAGGTTCACGCCGATGAAAAGGAGGTTTGATTTACGTCGACGTGAACGGTCATCACGTCGACGGGACTTCGGCCCATCCGGAAGGGAGAATATCGGCAGGGTCAAAATCGGCTGCCTTGCGCAGACCCGTGCCATTCTCCGATGTCAGCGGCGCCATTAACGCCCTGCCGACTTTTCTCCCTTCGGAGACTTCGGCAACCGGCGGGGACGGGATTCACGGCGGCCAACGGGCATTCTCCGACCCTCTGGGGGGTCGGAGAATGACGCCCCTGCTTTTTGAGTTTCAGTTTGAGAAGGCAGCTGGGAGTGTCTGTGTGTTTTGCTGTGAGCCGCATGAAGAAACACAGAGATGGTCTGCTGATTTCTGCAATCCAAAGACTATAAATATATTGAATGTAACCTTATGTGCTCCTACGTTTGAAGGTTTGAAGTCTTTTGGATGTTTTTTAAAAATATATATTTTATTAAAGTTTTTCGATCAAACAAAAATTTCCCATTTTACAACTTTGTAATAATATATACATTCATCATTTTTTAAATAAATAATATGCTGACTAACGGCAACTGCCAATAACAAAATAAGAAACAACAGAAATAATAACTAAAATAGCAACTTTGTGAAATCAAATATAAATAACTAATATATAAACACACACACAGAACCCCTGAAGACCCAAATGAGCCCTCCCTCCCCCCTGGGCTGCTGCTGCTGCCTGTCCTATTTTCCCTTATCGCTCTGCGAGATAGTCGAGGAACGGTTGCCACCGCCCGGTGAACCCCTGAGCCGAACCTCTTAATGCATATTTTATCCGCTCCAGTTTTATAAACCCTGCCGTGTCGTTGATCCAGGCCTCCACACCCGGGGGCTTAGCTTCTTTCCACATAAGTAGAATCCTTCGCCGGGCTACTAGGGACGCAAAGGCCAACACATCGGCCTCTCTCGCCTCCTGCACTCCCGGCTCATCTGCAACCCCAAATATAGCCAACCCCCAGCTTGGTTTGACCCGGACCCCCACCACCTTCGAGATCACTTTTGCCACACCCACCCAGAACCCATGCAATACCGACATGACCAAAACATGTGGGTGTGGTTCGCCGGGCTTCCCGCGCATCTTCCGCACCTATCTTCCACTCCAAAAAACCTACTCAGCCTTGCTCCCGTCATATGCGCCCTGTGTAGAACCTTGAATTGGATCAGGCTGAGCCTGGCACACGAGGACGAAGAGTTTACCCTATTTAGGGCATCTGCCCACAGCCCCTCCTCAATCTCTTCCCCCAGCTCCTCCTCCCATTTTCCTGCAATTTCGCAATTCCTGCTCGCTGCCAAGATTTAAATCCCCCATCTATCCTTCCTGGGACGAACCTATGGTTGTTCCTTATCGGGGGCCACACTGAGGCACCCGTCACTCCCTTATGTCGTCTCCGCTGCCCCCAGATTTTCAGAGTTGCCACCACCACTGGGTTTGTGGTGTATTTTTTCTGGGAGAACGGCAACGGCGCCGTCGCCAGTGCTTTTAAGCTAGTTCCCCTACAGGATGCCATCTCCAATCTTTTCCACGCCGCTCCCTCCCCTTCCCTCATCCACTTACATATCAGTGGCACGTTGGCGGCCCAATAATAATCACTTAGACTCGGCAGTGCCAGTCCCCCCCTGTCCCTACTGCGCTGCAGGAACCCCCTCTTTACTCTTGGGGTCTTTCCAGCCCACACAAAGCTCATGATACTCTTGTCCACCTTCTTAAAAAAGGCCTTTGTAATCAGTACAGGGAGGCACTGGAACACAAAAAGAAACCTCGGAAGGACCACCATTTTAACCGCCTGCACCCTGCCCGCCAATGACAGGGGCGCCATGTCCCACCTCCTAAAGTCCTCTTCCATCTGCTCTACCAGTCGTGCCAAGTTAAGCTTATGCAAGGTTCCCCAGTTCCTGGCCACCTGGATCCCTAAATACTGGAAATCTCTTCTTACCCTCCTCAACGGTAAATCGTCTATTCCCCTGCACTGTTCCCCCGGGTGCATCACAAACAGTTCACTCTTCCCCATATTCAATTTATATCCTGAAAATTCTCCAAACTCCCTGAGTGTCTGCATTATCTCAGGCATCCCCTCCACTGGGTCCGCGACATATAACAACAAATCATCCGCGTATAATGACATCCGATGCTCTTCTCCTCCTCTAAGTACCCCCTCCACTTCCTAGAGCCCCTCAGCGCTATGGCCAATGGCTCAATTGGCAACGCAAACAGTAACGGGGACAGGGGACATCCCTGTCTTGTACCCCTATATAGTCAGAAGTGGTCAGATCGTTGCCTATTTGTAATCACACTTGCCACCGGGGTCCTGTACAGGAGCTGAACCCATCTAATGAACCCCCCTCCAAATCCAAATCTCCTCAGTACTTCCCACAGGTAGTCCCACTCCACTCTATCAAATGCTTTCTCTGCATCCATCGCCACCACTATCTCCGCCCCCCCCTCCGGTGGGGGCATCATCATCGCCCCCAACAGCCTTCGTATGTTAGCATTCAATTGCCTCCCTTTAACAAACCCCGTTTGATCATCATGCACCACCCCAGGGACACAGTCCTCTATCCTCGTCGCCATCACCTTGGCCAAAAGCTTGGCATCTACGTTCAAGAGGGAAATAGGCCTGTATGACCCGCACTGCAGCGGGTCTTTGTCTCTTTTCAGGATCAGCGATATCGTCGCCTCCGACATCGTCGGGGGTAGTGTCCCCCTTTCCCTTGCCTCATTAAAGGTTCTCGTCAGAAGTGGGGCCAGCAGGTCCACGTATTTCCTATAGAACTCCACCGGGAACCCATCCGGTCCTGGGGCCTTCCCTGCCTGCATGTTTCCAATTCCTTTTACCACCTCCTCCACCTCAATCTGCGCTCCCAGTCCAGTCATCTCCTGTTCCTCAACCTTCGGGAACTCCAGCTGGTCTAGGAAACGCATCATTCCCTCTTTCCCTTCCGGGGGTTGAGCCTTATATAGCCTCTCGTAAAATGCCGAAAACACCCCATTCACCCTGTCCGCTCCCCGTTCCATCTTTCCCTCCTCGTCTCTAACCCCTCCGATCTCTCTCGCCGCCCCCCTCTTCCTAAGTTGTTGGGCCAGCAGCCGGCTCGCCTTCTCTCCATATTCATACTGCACTCCCTGTGCCTTCCTCCATTGTGCCTCCGCTTTACCCGTGGTCAACATGTCAAAGTCCGTGTGCAATCTCCGTCTTTCCCTGTATAGCCCTTCATCTGGAGCCTCCGCATATTGCCTATCCACCCTCAAAATCTCCCCTAACAATCTCTCCCTTTCTTTACCCTCTTGTTTCTCCTTATGTGCCCTGATGGAGATCAGCTCCCCTCTAACCACCGCCTTCAGCGCCTCCCAGACCACTCCCACCTGGACCTCTCCGTCATCATTGATCTCTAGGTACCTTTCAATACAACCCCTCACCCTTACACATACCCCCTCGTCCGCCAACAGTCCCATATCTAATCTCCAGAGTGGGCGCTGCTCCTTTTCCTCTCCTACTTCCAGATCTACCCAATGTGGGGCATGATCTGAAATGGCTATAGCCGAATACTCCGTTCCAGCCACCTTTGGGATCAGCGCCCTTCCCAGGACAAAGAAGTCTATCCGGGAGTACACTTTGTGGACATGGGAGAAGAAGGAAAACTCTTTACTCCTTGGTCTAGTAAATCTCCAGGGATCCACTCCTCCCAACTGCTCCATAAAGCCCTTAAGCACCTTGGCCGCTGCCGGCCTCCTCCCGGTCCTAGATCTGGACCGGTCCAGCCCTGGCTCCAGCAGCGTGCTGAAGTTCCCCCCCATTACCAACTTTCCCATCTCCAGGTCCGGGATGCGCCCCAACATACGCTTCATAAAGTTCGCATTACCCCAGTTCGCGGCATATACGTTCACCAGCACCACCGCCTCACCTTGCAATCTGCCACTCACCATCACGTATCTACCCCCACTGTTGTCTTCGCCTCAAACAATACCCGTTTCCCCACCAGTATTGCCACCCCTCTATTTTTCGCATCCAAGCCCGAGTGGAATACCTGTCCCACCCATCCTTTTCTTAATCTGACCTGATCCGCCAGTTTCAGGTACGTCTCCTGAAGCATGACCACATCTGCCTTTAGGTGTGCAAATACCCTTGCCCTCTTAATCGGCCCATTCAACCCTCTCACGTTCCACGTGATCAACCGGGTTGGGGGGCTCTTTACCCCCCCCCCCCCCCTCGTCGACTAGCCATCCCCTTTTTTAGACCAGCTCCTGACCCGGTTCCCACGCACCCGCTTATTCCCCGGACGGTGCCCTCCCATCCTGACCATCCCATCCCGTAACAGCTCCCCCTTCCCCTTAGCAGCAGCAACCCAGTTACCCCCCCCCCCCCCCGCTAGATCCCTCTCTAGCTTAGTTGCTCCCCCCATATTGCTCCCGGAAGTCAGCAAACCCCGGCTGACCTCGGCTTCCCCCGTTTATCCTTAGCCTCCCATTATGTGAGGCCCCCTCCTTCCTGCGCCCTCTTTTCCCGCCACAATTTCCATAGCGCGGGAACAAAGCCCGCGCTTCCCTCTCGGCCCCGCCCCTGATGGCGCAGCTCCCTCTCTCCTTCCCCCTCCCCTTCCCCACCGGCGCCCACATTTCTTCGTGTCCCCCCCCCCCTTCGAGGGGAAAGGAAATTTTCCCCCATCTGATTCACAGTCCCTTGCCACCACCTCGCTACTTCATTTCAAACACTCTTTCTCAAATCTAGTCCAACTTCTCCTCTTCAATAAATGTCCACGCCTCCTCTGCCGTCTCGAAGTAATGGTGTTTACCCTGGTGTGTAACCCACAGTCTTGCCGGCTGTAACATTCCGAATTTCACTTTTCTCTTGTGGAGCACCGCCTTGGCCCGATTGAAACTCGCCTTCCTCTCGCCACCTCCGCACTCCAATCCTGATACACGCGGATCACCGCGTTCTCCCACCTGCTGCTCCGTGTCTTTTTCGCCCATCTCAGGACCATCTCCCTGTCCTTGTAGCGGTGGAACCTCACTACTATTGCTCGAGGTATTTCTCCTGCCTTTGCTCTTCTCACGAGGACTCAGTACACTCCCTCCACTTCCAGGGGTCCCGTCGGGGCCTCAGCTCCCATTAAGGTATGGAGCATCGTGCTCACATACGCCCCAACGTCCGCTCCCTCTGCCCCTTCGGGAAGACCCACGATTTGTAAGTTCTTCCTCCTCGTGCTATTTTCCAGGGCTTCCAGTCTCTCCATACACCTCTTATGCAGTGCCTCGTGCGTCTCCGTCTTCGCCACCAAGCCCTGTATCTCGTCCTCATTTTTGGCAGCTTTTGCCTTCACTCCACGGAGCTCCATCTCTTGGGTCTTCTGCGCCTCCTTTAACCCCTCAATCGCCTGCAGCATCGGCGCCAGCACCTCCTTCTTGAGCTCCTCCACACATCGCCGGAGGAACTCCTGTTGTTCCAGGCCCCATACCAACTGGCCTCCCTCCGCCGCCATCTTGCTTCTCACTTCCCTTCTTTGCCGCTGCTCCAGAGGATCCTCCACAATCTGGCCACTATTATCTCTTCTATCCATTCACATCCGGGGGGACTCCCTTCTATGTCGTCTCACAGTGGGTTTAGCCTTCGAAAATTGCCGTTGGGGCTCCCCATAAGAGCCCAAAAGTCCGTTAAAACGGGAGGTGCCGAAACGTGCGACTTAGCTGGCCATCGCCGCACCCGGAAGTCCGTCTTTTGGATGTTTAAAGGATTATTTAGTGTTGTAGTCTTTTGGGGTTTCTTTGAAGTAATGGGTGTTAAGATATTCAATGTTTGTTTTAAAAGGGTTAACTTGAGTTCATAGAATAAACATTGTTTTGTTTTAAAAAACACTTGTCCATTTCTGCAGTATCACACCTGGAGAGTACGCCGTGAGCTTCCCACACCACAATCTATTAAAAGTTGTGGGTCGGTTGAACTCCATGAAACATTTTGAGGTTCTGTAAACCCGGACCTATAACACTCCTTAAAGCTGCACTGGGTCAAATGTGGCCTTGCTGTCAAGGGCAGCACTCTCACCTCACCTCCGAAGTTCAACTCCTTTTTTTTCCATGTTTAAACCAAGGCTGTAATGAGGTCAGGAGCTGAGTGACCCTGATGGAACGAAAACTGAACATTAGTGAACCGATTATTGATAATCAAATGCCGCTTGATCACATTGTTGATGAACCATTCCATCACTTAACTGATGATAGAGATTTAATTGATGGGGCAATAATTGAGTTGGATTTGTCCTGCTTTTTGTGTAAAGGACATTGCTGGGTAAATGCCAGTGTTATAGCTGTACTTGAAAAGCTTGGCTAGGGACATACTAAGTTCTGGAGCACGAGTCTTCAGTACTATTGCCAGAATATTATCCAGGCCCAGAGTCTTTGCAGTATCCAATGCCTTCAGCCATTTTTGATATCACATGAGCGAATCAAATTGGCTGCACCATCTGTGATGTTGAGGACCTCTGGAGGAGGCCGAGATGGATAATCCACTCAACACCTCTAGCTGAAGATTGTTGCAAATGCCTCAACCTTGCTTTTGAGATGATGTGCTGGGCTCCCCCATCATCTAGGATGGGCCCCAACACCAAGTCCACAAAGTGTAGAGCATGATCGGAAATAGCTATTGCCTCATCCCAGAAAGGAGAGACCTACCCACCACAAAGAAAGTCAATTTGAGAGTAGACCTGATGGACGTGAGAGATAAAAGAAACGTCCTTCTCACTCAGATGTAAAAATCTCCACGGTTTTGGGCCTTAAGTTTTTATCTTGTTTGCTAGTAAGGAATTTTCCCAGGAATCCTGGAGAGTTATTGGACAGTAAAACTGATAAGATTTTTCTGTAATGTTTCTTGAATATTTCTTTATCGGATATGAAACAATTAAAAATAGAAGAAAAATGGTTGTGTGGATGACAGTTGAGCATTATCCAATTGTAATAAGTTTTTTTGCTTTCCAATTGACATAGGAAGCAGTATTGTTGTGTTGACTGATGAATCTCTGCAGGGTCATGAATTATAGAATTTACAGTGCAGAAGGATGCCATTCAGCCCATCGAGTCTGCACCGGCCCTTGGAAAGAGCACCCTGCCCAAGCCTACACCTCCATTCTATCCCTGTAACCCAGGAAACTCACCCAACCTTTTTTATTGGACACAAAGGGCAATTTGGCATGAGCACTCCACCTGACCTGCGCATCTTTGGACTGTGTGAGGAAACCCTCGCAGACACAGAGGAACATGCAGACTCTGCACAGACAGTGACCCAAGCCGGGAATCGAACCCGGGTCCCTGGAGCTGTGAAGCAACAGTGCTAACCACTGTGCTAACGTGTGGGCAAGCATGTGAAAAGGCTCCAGGAATACACAAACACCTTGCGTTTATGTGGGGCCTTGAGTGAGGAGAGAGAGAGAGGTAGCAAGGCTTAAGAGGTTTAAAAAGGAAATTGAAAATCTTAGAGCCTAGGCAACTGAAAGCATGGCCACTGACCTTGCTGGGGCAATGGAAATCAAGGGTGCATTCGAGACCAGAATTGGAGAACAGTGGGAATTTAGAAAAGATGTTGGGATGAAGCGATAGGAAAGAGGATGACCATGGGAGAATTTTAACACAAGAATGCGAATTAGCTTGCTAGATTCTTTGTACAGAATTCAGTAAGTTTCCTTTCAGACTTTATAATATTCTCCAAATTGTAAACCCTAGGATCTGAAATGTTACTATGTTCATGGTAGAGATTTTCAATGTGTCATAGAATTTGGTTACATAATTTCTATATACTGTTTAACACAAGTGTTTTATTTTAATTTCTAGAGTGCATCATGAATAAAGTGGAGGGCAAGCTTGAGCAGATGATACCATGAAGAAAAGCTCACAGGTCCTCTATCACCAACTATCGAGTAAGAATTATGTACATTATTGACTTTGCATGAAGCACAGGAATTGTTTGCAATGTAGATGACTTATATACCAAATCAAAATTTTGGTTATTAGATGTAGAAACAAGTTAACAGGATAAAAAGAAATTGAAAAAGAATTTGCTTTTTAAAAAAAGCAAGAAGGTAAGAGCCCATGGGATTCAGGACAATTTGGCAAATTAAATCCAAAAGTGGCTCAATAACGGGAGGCAGAGGGTGATGGTTGAAGGTTGGTTTTGTGACTAGAAGCTTGTGCCCAATAATGTCTTGCATGGAATGGTGCTGGGTCCCTTTCTGTTTGTGGTGTACATTAATGATCTAGACTTGAATGTAGGGGCTATGATCAATAGGTTTGCAGATAACATGAAAATTGGTGATGTAGTAAATAGTGAGGAGGAAAGCCTTAGATTACAGGGCAATATAGTCGAGCTGGTCAGAGAGGCAAAACAGTGGTAAATGGAAGTTAGTGTGAGGTATTGCATTTTGGGATGACTAACCAAAGCAGGGGGGTTATGATGGGGTTGTATAAAGCACTTGTTAGGCCATAGTTCAAGTACTGTGCAGTTCTGGTCGTCGCACTACAGAAAGAATGTAATTGCAGTTGAGAGGATGCAGAGGAGATATCGTCTGGGTTGGAGCGTTTCGGCTATGAAGAGAGTCTGGTTCGGCTGAGGTTGTTTTCCTTCGAGCGGACTTGAGTGAGGTGTACAAAATTGAGGGACATAGATAGGGTAGATGGGAAGAAACCTTTCCCTTTAGTAGAGGTGTCAACAACCAGACAGCATAGATTTAAGGTAAGGGGCAAGAGACTTGGACGGGAAAAAAAACTTTTTGACCCAGAGGGTGGTGGGAATCTGGAACTCTCTACCTTAAAGGGTGGTAGAGGTGGAACACTCACAACGTTTAAGAAGCATTTAGATAAGCATTTGAAATGCCATAGCATGCAAGCCTATGGACCACGTGCTGGAAAATGCAATTAGAATAGATAGGTGCTTGATGACTTGCTTGATAACCGTAAGACATAGGGGCAGAATTAGGCCACTCGGCCCATCGAGTCTGCTCCACCATTCAATCCTGGCTGATATTTATCTCATTCCATTCTCATGCCTTCTCCCCATAACCCCTGATCCTCTTAATAATCAAGAACCTATCTACCTCTGTCCGAAAGACTCTCAGTGATTTGGCCTCCACAGACCTCTGCGGCAAAGTGTTTCACAGATTCACCACCTCTGGCTGAAGAAATTCCTCCTCAACTCTGTTTTAAAGGATTGTCCCTTTAGTCTGAAATTGTGTCCTCTGCTTCTAGTTTTTCCTACAAGTGGAAACATTCTCTCCACGTCCACTCTATCCAGGCTCGCAGTATCTTCCAAATCATTAATGTATATTGTGAAAAGTTGTGGTCCCAGCACCGACCCTTGAGGCACACTACTAGTCACTTGCTGCCATCCTGAAAAAGACCCCTTTATCCCCACTCTCTGTCCTCTGCCAGCCAGCCAATCCTCTATCCATGCTGGGATCTTACCCTTAACACCATGGGCTCTTAACTTATTTAACAGTCTTCTATGCGGCACCTTGTCAAAAGCCTTCTGGAAATCTAAATAAATCACGTCCACTGGTTCTCCTGTCTAACGTCCTTGTTACTTCCTCAAAGAACTATAACAGATTTGTCAGACATGACCTCCCTTTGACAAAGCCGTGCTGACTCAGTCCTATTTTAACATGCACTTCCAAGTACTCTGCGATTTCATCTTTAATAATGGACTCTAAAATCTTACCAATGACTGAAGTCAGGCTAACTGGCCTATAATTTCCCTTCTTCTGCCTTGCTCCCTTCTTAACTCGCAGTGTTACATTTGCCACTTTCCAGTCCTCTGGGCCCTTCCTACCTCCACTGATTCCTGAAAGATCACCACCAATGCCTCCACAATCTCCTCAACGTATCTCTTTTAGAACCCTGCGGTGTAGTTCATCCGGTCCAGATGATCTATCTACCTGCAGGCCTTTCAGTTTCCCCAGAACCTTCTCCTTAGTGATGGTCACTGCACTCACCTCTGCCCCCCTGATTCTCCTGGTGCTCTGGCATCCCACTGGTGTCTTCCACCGTGACGATTGACGTAAAGTAACTATTCCAGTTCCTCTGCTATTTCTTTGTTACCTATTGTTACTTCTCCAATCACATTGTCCAGTGGTCCAATGTCTATTTTTGCCTCTCTCTTCCTTTTATACATTGAAAAAAATGCTTCCTATCTTCCTTTATATTATTAGCTAGCTTGTACTCCTATTTCATTTTCTCCCCCTTGTTGCTTTTTTAGTTGTCCTCTGATCGCTTTAAAAGACTTCCCAATTCTCTGGCTTCCCAATAATTCTCGCCACTTTGTATGCTTTTTCTTTTGCTTTTATGCTGTCCTTGATTTCCTTCATCAGCCATAGATACCTTGTCCTGCCCTTAGCATGTTTCCGCCTCCTTGGGGTGAATTTCTGCTGTGCCTCCCAACCCCCAAAAATTCCTGCCATTGCTATTCCACTGTCTTCCCTGCTAGGCTCCTTTTCCAATCAACTCTGGCAAGCTCCTCCCTCATGTCTTTGTAGTTAGCCAAATTTAAATGTAATACCGTTACACCTGATTGCAACTTCTCCCTCTAAAATTGCAAGGTAAATTCTATCATATTGTGGTCACTGCTCCCGAAGGGTTCCTTCACCTTAAGCTCCCTAATCAAGTCTGCCTCATTACACATCACCAAATCCTGAATTGCCTGTTCCCTAGTAAGCTCTGTCTCAAGCTGCTCCAAAAAAAATCTTGGACATTCCACAAATTATTTTTCTTGGGATCCACGACCAACCTGATTTTCCCAGTCCACCTGCATAGTGAAGTCCCCCATGATTATTGTAATATTGCCTTTTTTACATGCCTTTCGATCTCCTGATTTATTTTCTGCCCCACATCCTGACTACTGCTAGGGAGCCTGTACATAACTCCCATCAGGGTCTTTTTACCTTTGTGATTCCTCAACTCTACCCACAGAGATTCAATGTCTTCTGATCATTTCTCGCTCCTTGCTATCAATTTAACTAGATTCCTTACTAACAATGCAACCCCGCCCCCTTTGCTCATCTGCCTGTCCTTTTGATAGGACACATATCCTTGAATAGTTAGATCCCAGCCGTTATCCACTTGCAGCCACGTCTCTGTGACGTCCACAACATTGTACCGGCCAATTTCAATGTGCGCAACAAGCTCATTTACCTTGTTCCGTATACTGCGCGCATTTAGGTACAACACCCTCAATCCTGCATTGATCCTTCTCACACTTGTCACCTTTTTTGCTCTGCCTGAGAGTGATGTTGTTTTATTTTGGTTCTATATTTCTCCTTCAAGTTATTACACCTTCTGAGCGAACATTCTGGTTCCCACCCTCCTGCCATACTAGTTTAAATCCTCCCGAGTGACTAGCAAACCTCCAAGCCAGGATACCGGTGCCCCTCCAGTTTAGATGCAACCCGTCCTTCTTGTACAGGTCCCACTTGTCCCGGAAGAGATCCCAATGGTCCAAAAATCTGAAACCCTTCCTCCTACACCACCATTTAGCCACGTGTTTAGCTGCTCTATTCTCCTATTTCTAGCCTCACTGGCACATGGCACAGGGAGTAATCCTGAGATTAAAACCCTCGAGGCCCTGCTTTTTAGCTTACTGCCTAACTCCCTGAACTCCTTCTGCAGAAGGATCTCATGACTCTTCCTACCTATGTCGTTAGCACCTATGTGTACTACGACCTCTGGCTGTTCACCCTCCCCCTTCATAGAACATAGAACATTACAGCGCAGTATAGGCCGAAGGGCCCTCGATGTTGCGCCGACCTGTGAAACCACTCTAAAGCCCATCAACACTATTCCCTTATCGTCCATATGTCTATCCAATGACCATTTGAATACCCTTAGTGTTGGCGAGTCCACTACTGTTGCAGGCAGGGCATTCCACACCCTTACTACTCTCTCAGTAAAGAACCTACCTCTGACCTCTGTCTTATATCTATCTCCCCTCAATTTAAAGCTATTTCCCCTCGTGCTAGACATCACCATCCGAGGAAAAAGGCTCTCACTGTCCACCCTATCCAATCCTCTGATCATCTTGTACGCCTCAATTAAGTCACCTCTTAACCTTCTTCTCTCTAATGAAAACAGCCTCAAGTCCCTCAGCCTTTCCTCATAAGATCTTCCCTCCATACCAGGCAACATTCTGGTAAATCTCCTCTGCACCCTTTCCAATGCTTCCACATCCTTCCTATAATGCGGTGACCAGAATTGCACGCAATACTCCAAATGCGGCCGCACTAGAGTTTTGTACAGCTGCAACATGACCTCATGGCTCCGAAACTCAATCCCTCTACCAATAAAAGCTAACACACCGTACGCCTTCTTAACAACCCTCTCAACCTGAGTGGCAACTTTCAGGGATCTATGTACGTGGACACCGAGATCTCTCTGCTCATCCACATTGCCAAGAATCTTACCATTAGCCCAGTACTCTGTCTTCCTGTTATTCCTTCCAAAATGAATCACCTCACACTTTTCTGCATTCAACTCCATTTGCCACCTCTCAGCCCAGCACTGCAGCTTATCTCTGTCCCTCTGTAACTTGTAACATCCTTACGCACTGTCCACAACTCCACCGACTTTAGTGTCATCTGCAAATTTACTCACCCATCCTTCTACGCCCTCCTCCAGGTCATTTATAAAAATGACAAACAGCAGTGGCCCCAAAACAGATCCTTGTGGTACACCACTAGTAACTGGACTCCAGTCTGAACACTTCCCATCAATCACCACCCTTTGTCTTCTTCCAGCTAGCCAATTTCTGATCCAAACTGCTAAATCTCCCTGAATCCCATGCTTCCGTATTTTCTGCAGTAGCCTACCATGGGGAACCTTATCAAACGCTTTACTGAAATCCATATACACCACATCAACTGCTTTACCCTCATCCACCTGTTCGGTCACCTTCTCAAAGAACTCAATAAGGTTTGTGAGGCACGACCTACCCTTCACGAAACCGTGTTGACTATGTCTAATCAAATTATTCCTTTCCAGATGATTATACACCCTTTCTCTTATAAACCTTTCCAAGATTTTTCCCACAACAGAAGTAAGGCTCACTGGTCTATAGTTACCGGGGTTGTCTCTACTCCCCTTCTTGAACAAGGGGACAACATTTGCTATCCTCCAGTCTTCTGGCACTATTCCTGTTAACAAAGATGACTTAAAGATCAAAGCCAAAGGCTCAGCAATCTCCTCCCTAGCTTCCCAAAGAATCCTAGGATAAATCCCATCCGGCCCAGGGGACTTTTCTATTTTCACCCTTTCCAGAATTGTTAACACCTCCTCCTTATGAACCTCAAGCCCTTCTAGTCTAGTAGCGTGAATCTCAGTATTCTCCTCGACAACATTGTCTTTTTCCTGTGTGAATACTGACGAAAAATATTCATTTAGCACCTCTCCTATCTCCTCGGACTCCAAGCACAACTTCCCACTACTGTCCTTGACTGGCCCTACTCTTATCCGAGTCATTCTTTTATTCCTGACATATCTATAGAAAGCTTTCGGGTTATCCTTGATCCTACCTGCCAAAGACTTCTCATGTCCCCTCCTGGCTCTTCTTAGCTCTCTCTTAAGGTCCTTCCTAGCTAACTTGTAACTCTCGAGCGCCCTTACTGAACCTTCATGTCTCATCTTTACATACGCCTCCTTCTTCCTCTTGACAAGTGTTTCAACTGCCTTAGTAAACCACGGTTCCCTTGCTCGACCACTTCCTCCCTGCCTGACAGGCACATACTTATCAAGGACACGCAGTAGCTGTTCCTTGAACAAGCTCCACATTTCCATTGTGCCCATCTCCTGCAGTTTTCCTCTCCATCTGATGCATCCTAAGTCTTGCCTTATCGCATCATAATTGCCTTTCCACCAGATATAATTCTTGCCCTGCGGTATTTACCTATCCCTTTCCATCACTAAAGTAAACGTAATCGAATTGTGGTCACTATCACCAAAGTGCTCACCTACCTCCAAATTTAACACCTGTCCTGGCTCATTACCCAGTACCAAATCCAATATGGCCTCGCCTCTTGCTGGCCTCGTTCAGAGACTTCCTTTTTATATAAATGTTTTTTATTGGGTTTTTGAACATATTTGCCATTATGTACACAGGATATGATATATATATATATATATTTAGAAGAAGAGAAGGGCACACCCACACAAATCACAAAGGGAAAGAAAGAAAAAGAAAAAAAGGAAACAACACGAGAGAAATACAAAATCAATTATTTACACACTTAAGTAGGCATCTGTTTGTGGAGGGAAGGGGTGCGGAGACTGGAGGGGGGGGGCCAGATATACATTTGGGTGCCGGAGAGACAATTACAGAGGGCAATACTCGAATGGGTCTGGTGCTGGTGTTGTCCCTTGCTTCTCCCGGACGGCTTTCGCTGCCGTTGTCGTCTCGTGCTCACTTCCGCTTATATTCTCCTTTTTCTCTGTTCCTGTGGATGCCAAGTTTGTTAACGTTTCCCTGCCTCTCGCCCCCCCCCCACCTCCCTGGCTCTCCTCTAGTGTTCCCTCTCTCTTCCCTCCCCCCCCCCCCCGGTCTATCTCTCCCTCTCAAGCTTTGGCTACTGTCCCCTGTTTCTTGGCTACCTGGCTATTCTTCTGCTTGTTTGTTGGCCACAAACAGGTCCCGGAACAATTGCGTGAACCCTCCCACGTTCTGTGGAAGCCATCGTCTGACCCTCGGATGGCGAATTTGATTTTCTCCATTTGTGAGATTCCGAGAGATCGGACAGCCAGTCTGCAGCTTTGGTTGGTGCTACTGACCGCCAGCCAAACAGGATTATACAGCGGGCGATCAGGGAGGCAATGGCAAGGGCGTCTGCCCTCCTCCCAGGAATAGATCTGGCTGGTCCGAAACCCCAAAGACCGCCACCTTCGGGCATGACTCCACCCTCACCCCCACCACTTTGGACATTGCCTTGAAGAAGGCTGTCCAGCACTCCACAAGTCTGGGGCAAGACCAGAAAATGTGGGCGTGGTTGTCCGGGCTTCCTTGGCACTGTTCACATCTATCCTCCACCTCTGGGAAGAACCTACTCATATGGGTTCTTGTTAATTGGGCTCTATATACCACTTTCAGTTGCGTCAGGCTGAGCCTTGCACACGTGGAGGTGGAGTTGACTCTATGCAGTGCTTCGCTCCAGAGTCCCCACCCTATTTCGATCCCAAGGTCCTCCTCCCATTTCATTCTTGTTATGTCCCGTACGGTGTTGCCCCCTTCTACCAGTCGGTCATACATGTCGCTACAGTTTCCTTTCTCTAGAATGCTTGCGTCCAGTAACTCTTCCAGTAATGTCTGTCGTGGCGGTTGTGGGTATGTCCTTGTCTCCTTTCGTATGAAGTTTTTGAGTTGCAGGTACGTTAGCTCGTTCCCTCTGGCTAGCTGGAGTTTCTCTGTCAGTTCATCCATTGTTGCGATCCTGCCGTCCGTGTATAAGTCCCTGACTGTCAGTGTCCCTCCGTCCTGTCCCCATCTTTTGAAGGTGACGTCAGTCAGCGCTGGTGTAAACCTATGGTTGTTGCAGATGGGAGCTTTGTCCCACATTTTGGTCAGGCCAAATTGCTGCCGTAGTTGGTTCCAGGACTGGAGGGTGGCTATCACCACTGGGCGTGATTTTTGGGTGGGGATGTTAGTGCCACCGTGGTGAGGGCCCGAAAGGAGGTCCCCCTGCAGGAGGCCTCCTCCGCGCGCACCCATTCGGCGGGAACTGAAGAACATAGATTGGGGGCGGATGTTTGAGGGCAAATCAACATCTGACATGTGGGAGGCTTTCAAGTGTCAGTTGAAAGGAATACAGGACAGGCATGTTCCTGTGAGGAAGAAAGATAAATACGGCAATTTTCGGGAACCTTGGATGACGAGTGATATTGTAGGCCTCGTCAAAAAGAAAAAGGAGGCATTTGTCAGGGCTAAAAGGCTGGGAACAGACGAAGCCTGTGTGGCATATAAGGAAAGTAGGAAGGAACTTAAGCAAGGAGTCAGGAGGGCTAGAAGGGGTCATGAAAAGTCATTGGCAAATAGGGTTAAGGAAAATCCCAAGGCTTTTTACACGTACATAAAAAGCAAGAGGGTAGCCAGGGAAAGGGTTGGCCCACTGAAGGATAGGCAAGGGAATCTATGTGTGGAGCCAGAGGAAATGGGCGAGGTACTAAATGAATACTTTGCATCAGTATTCACCAAAGAGAAGGAATTGGTAGATGTTGAGTCTGGAGAAGGGGGTGTAGATAGCCTGGGTCACATTGTGATCCAAAAAGACGAGGTGTTGGGTGTCTTAAAAAATATTAAGGTAGATAAGTCCCCAGGGCCGGATGGGATCTACCCCAGAATACTGAAGGAGGCTGGAGAGGAAATTGCTGAGGCCTTGACAGAAATCTTTGGATCCTCGCTGTCTTCAGGGGATGTCCCGGAGGACTGGAGAATAGCCAATGTTGTTCCTCTGTTTAAGAAGGGTGGCAGGGATAATCCCGGGAACTACAGGCCGGTGAGCCTTACTTCAGTGGTAGGGAAATTACTGGAGAGAATTCTTCGAGACAGGATCTACTCCCATTTGGAAGCAAATGGACGTATTAGTGAGAGGCAGCACGGTTTTGTGAAGGGGAGGTCGTGTCTCACTAACTTGATAGAGTTTTTCGAGGAGGTCACTAAGATGATTGATGCAGGTAGGGCAGTAGATGTTGTCTATATGGACTTCAGTAAGGCCTTCGACAAGGTCCCTCATGGTAGACTAGTACAAAAGGTGAAGTCACACGGGATCAGGGGTGAACTGGCAAGGTGGATACAGAACTGGCTAGGCCATAGAAGGCAGAGGGTAGCAATGGAGGGATGCTTTTCTAATTGGAGGGCTGTGACCAGTGGTGTTCCACAGGGATCAGTGCTGGGACCTTTGCTCTTTGTAGTATATATAAATGATTTGGAGGAAAATGTAACTGGTCTGATTAGTAAGTTTGCAGACGACACAAAGGTTGGTGGAATTGCGGATAGCGATGAGGACTGTCTGAGGATACATAGGATTTAGATTGTCTGGAGACTTGGGCGGAGAGATGGCAGATGGAGTTTAACCTGGACAAATGTGAGGTAATGCATTTTGGAAGGGCTAATGCAGGTAGGGAATATACAGTGAATGGTAGAACCCTCAAGAGTATTGAAAGTCAAAGAGATCTCGGAGTACAGGTCCACAGATCACTGAAAGGGGCTACACAGGTGGAGAAGGTAGTCAAGAAGGCATACGGCATGCTTGCCTTCATTGGCCGGGGCATTGAGTATAAGAATTGGCAAGTCATGTTGCAGCTGTATAGAACCTTAGTTAGGCCACACTTGGAGTATAGTGTTCAATTCTGGTCGCCACACTACCAGAAGGATGTGGAGGCTTTAGAGAGGGTGCAGAAGAGATTTACCAGAATGTTGCCTGGTATGGAGGGCATAAGCTATGAGGAGCGATTGAATAAACTCGGTTTGTTCTCACTGGAACGAAGGAGGTTGAGGGGCGACCTGATAGAGGTATACAAAATTATGAGGGGCATAGACAGAGTGGATAGTCAGAGGCTTTTCCCCAGGGTAGAGGGGTCAATTACTAGGGGGCATAGGTTTAAGGTGAGAGGGGCAAAGTTTAGAGTAGATGTACGAGGCAAGTTTTTTACGCAGAGGGTAGTGGGTGCCTGGAACTCACTACCGGAGGAGGTAGTGGAAGCAGGGACGATAGGGACATTTAAGGGGCATCTTGACAAATATATGAATAGGATGGGAATAGAAGGATACGGACCCAGGAAGTGTAGAAGATTGTAGTTTAGTCGGGCAGTATGGTCGGCACGGGCTTGGAGGGCCGAAGGGCCTGTTCCTGTGCTGTACATTTCTTTGTTCTTTGTTCTGGCTCCTTGATCCATCCCCTTATTCGCTCGGCCGTCACCACCCAGTGATAGAGTTGTAGGTTTGGGAGGGCGAGCCCCCCCCCCCTGGATTTTGTTTTTTGTAAGACCTTCTTTGGGATCCTAGCATTCCTCCCCCCCCCCCCCCCTTTTTTTTTTTTTTACTTCCTCTGTCAGACTGGCGAGGTTCCATTTGTGAATCCCTTTCCAGTCATGGGCTAATTGGATCCCCAGATAGTGGAATTTGTGTTGGGCTTGTTTAAACGGCAGTCCCGTTAGTGCTGCCCCACCTACTTGTGGGTGTACCAGGTAGATCTCGCTTTTGCTCATGTTGAGTTTGTAGCTCGAGAAGGCGCCAAATTATTTCAGGAGCGCGATGATTCCGTCCATGTTGCTTTGTGGGTCTGAAATGTAGAGGAGCATATCTGCATAGAGTGAGACTTTGTGCTCTCTGCCGTCCCTTTGGATCCCCCTCCAGCTTTTTGCTGCTCTGAGCGCAATTGCTAGTGGCTCAATTGCGAGAGCGAACAGCAGTCGGGACAGTGAGCATGCTTGTCTGGTGCCCCTGTGCAGCTGGAAGTATCGGGAGTTGGTGTTGTTGGTCCGTACGCTCACCATGGGAGCATTGTATAGGAGTTTTACCCAGGAGGTGAACCCTGTTCCAAGCCCGAACCGCCAGTACCTCGATGAGGTATTTCCATTCGACTCTGTCGGCGGCCTTTTCTGCGTCTAGAGAGACGATCACCTCTGGTGTTCTCTCCCCGGATGGGGTCATTATCACATTCAGCAGGCGCCTAATGTTCAAAGTAAGCTATCTACCTTTGACAAAGCCCACCTGGTCCTCTGCGACCACCTCTGGTACACAGTCTTCTAGCCTTTTGGCTCGAATCTTGGCCAGATTTTGGCATCTGCGTTCAGCAGTGAGATGGGTCTGTATGACCCACATTCCGTTGGGTCTTTATCTTTCTTGGGTATCAGCGAGACTGAGGCCTGTGCTTACGTGGGTGGCAGTGTGCCCTTAGCCAGCGAGTCTGTGAACATCTCCCGCAGGTGCGGGGCCAGTGCTGCCACAAATTTTTTGTACAAGTCCGCCGGGAACCCATCTGGTCCCGACGCCTTTCCCGCCTGCAGTGAGCTAATGCTGTCCATGATCTCTCCCAGTGCTAGTGGTGCT
Organism: Scyliorhinus torazame; assembly: GCF_047496885.1. NCBI lineage: Eukaryota > Metazoa > Chordata > Chondrichthyes > Carcharhiniformes > Scyliorhinidae > Scyliorhinus > Scyliorhinus torazame. The sequence continues at coordinate 245,579,931 of NC_092712.1, forward strand.
TCCAGGCCCCGTTTTCTGCCCTCCCCCACGACTGGTATGTCCAGTCCATCAAGGAACCATTTCATCCTGGCCTCCCCCATTGGGGGCTGTGAGGTGTACAGCCCGTGGTAAAAGGCCCTAAAGGCTTTGTTGATCTTTTCTGGTTCTGTTTCTAATGTGCCTCTACTATCCCTGACTTGTGCAATTTCTTTGTGTGGTAAACCACGTTATTGTATTACATGCATTGTACTGTATCATACATGCCTGGGCTTGTCCAGGCTGGCTCCGCCTGTGGCTCCTCCCTCGGGCTTCTGTATAAAAGTGGCAAGTCTCCGCCTCCGGAACCAGTTCCGGTCCAGAGGCAGGAGGCTTGCTGTTTAGTGTATTCAAGCCTCAGTTACGTTTATCAACTCGTCGTGTAATATTGAGGGTGTACTAATTCAATACCCTAAACTTCTAAAGATGGACTCTTCACTCAAGATGAACTCCTCACTCAAGCCTGATCGTTTGGAACTGGACCCACAAGCAGTCGACGCGACCGATACATTTGAACACTGGCTAAGCTGCTTCGAGGCAATGAAGACTTCACAGACCTCCAGAAGAAGCAGGTCCTACACGCACGGGTGAACTCAAGAGTCTTTGACCTCATCAGGGACGCCCCCTCGTATGTGGAGGCAATAACGCTGCTAAAAATCCGTCAACCAGGTATATGCGAGGCAACTCCTCGCCACGAGACGGCAACGCCCGGGGGAATCGCTCGCAGATTTCCTGCATGCCTTGCGCATCGTCTGTCGGAACTGTGACTGCCGGGCGATATTGGCTACCCAGCACGCGGAGCTGCTGATCAGGGACGCCTATGTCGCGGGCATGCACTCTAACTATATCCGCCAGCGACTATTAGAAGGGGGGACACTCGGCCTCCCAGAGAAAGTACAACTCTCCAACTCACTGGAGGTGGCCTCCCAGAACATGGGGGCCTACACCTCCGACCGCGCGGCACCCTCGTGAGCCTCGTGGGCTCAGCCCTCAACCGACGCGGGTGTGACGCAAGCCTGTGCCGCGCAGTGGCCCGCCAACGCCGGAGGCCCGAAGTGCTACTTCTGTGGCCAGAATAATCACCCCCGACTGCATTGCCCGGCACGGAACTCAACCTGTAACGGCTGTGGGAAGAAGGGCCACTTCGCGAAAGCCTGCCAGGCTCGACCCCCCCCCAAAAAATCTTCTAGGCCCATCAGCGCTGCCTGCTGCCTGTTGGGGCCACCCCCAGCTGCCGCGCCACCCGCCACGTGCGACTCATGGGGGCCGCCACCTTGGGACCGCCCCGCTGCCTCCCGGGAGCCCTGCTCACCCGACCGCACGCTGGCCGCCGCTACCTCTGACCAGCCCACCGACCGCCTTCCGACAATCGCCTCCGTCACACTCGACCTGTCCCGGCCTCAGCACCTCGCAAAGTCCACGATGACCGTCAATGGGCAAGAGACGGCGTGCCTTTTCGACTCCGGGAGCACAGACAGCTTCATACACCCAGACACGGTAAGGCGCTGCCCCCTCCCCATCCTACCCGCGACCCAGAAAATCTACCTGGCCTCCGGATCCCACACAGTAGAAATCCAGGGGTACTGTGTCGCGACCCTCACTGTGCAATCCGTAGAGTACACCAACTTTAGGCTCTACATCCTACCCCATCTCTGCGCTGCCCTATTACTGGGGCTTGACATCCAGTGCCATCTCCAGAGCCTTACCCTAAAGTTCAACGGACCCTACCCCGCCTCACCATCTGTAGCCTCGCGACCCTTAAGGTCGCCCCACCCTCCCAATTCGCAAACCTCACGCCCGTTGCTACCAGAAGCAGACGCTACAGTGCCCAGGACAGGGCCTTCATCAGGTCGGAGGTCCAGCGACTCCTGCGAGAGGGGATCATTGAGGCGTACCCCCCTCCCCCGCACATCTGACATAGTCAATCAGATTGCGCAGTATCGAGTCTTCTCTACAGTCGACTTGAAGTCTGTGTACCACCAGCTATCTATCTGCCCGGAGGACCGCCAATACACTGCCCTCGAGGCAGATGGCCGCCTCTACCCCTTCCTCAGGGTCCCCTTCGGCGTCACCAATGTGGTCTCGGTCTTCCAAAGGGAAATGATCCAAATGGTCGACCAGTACGGGCTGCGGGCCACTTTCCCGTACCTAGACAACGTCACCATCTGTGGCCGTGACCAGCAGGACCATGACGAAAACCTCCGGCGCTTCCTCCACACCGCAAAACTCTGAACCTAACTTATAATAGAGAGAAATGCTTCTTTCGCACAACCCGCCTGGCCATCCGTGGAACACGGTGTCCTTGGGCCCGACCCCGACCGTATGCGCCCACTCTTGGAACACCCCCTCCCGCACTGCCCCAAGACCCTGAAGAGGTGCATGGGGTTCTTCTCTTACTATGCCCAGTGGGTCCCCAACTATGCGGACATGGCCCATCCACTAATCAATTCCGCCACCTTTCCTCTGACGGCTCAGGCCCGACTGGCTTTCAATTGCATCAAAGCAGACATTGCCAAAGCCGCGATGCACGCTGTGGACTAATCCATCCCATTCCAAGTGGAGAGCGATGCATCGGACTTTGCTCTGGCCGCTACACTCAACCAGGCAGGCAGGCCTGTGGCTTTCTTCTCCCGTACCCTCCATGCCTCCGAAATTCGACACTCCTCCATCGAAAAGGAGGCCCAGGCCATCGTGGAAGCTGTGAGACATTGGAGGCATTACCTGGCTGGCAGGCGCTTCACTCTCCTCACTGACCAATGGTCGGTTGCCTTCATGTTCAATAACACACAGCGGGACAAGATTAAGAACAACAAGATCGCGCTCTCCACCTCCAACTACGATATCTTGTATCATCCTGGGAAACTCAATGAGCCCCCACATGCCCTCTCCCACGGTACATGTGCTAGCGCACGAGTAGACTGACTCCGGACCCTCCACAATGACCTCTGTCACCCGGGGGTCACCCGCATTTTCCACTTTATCAAGGCTCGCGACCTGCCCTACTCCATCGAGGAGGTCAGGTCCGTGACCAGGGACTGCCAGGTCTGCGCGGAGTGCAAACCGCACTTCTATGAGCCAGACAGAGCACACCTGGTAAAGGCCTCCTGCCCTTTCGAGCGCCTCAGCATGGCCTTCAAAGGGCCCCTCCGCTCCACTGACCATAACGTGTACTTCCTCAACATCGTTGATGAGTACTTCAGATTCCTCTTCACCATCCCCTGCTGTGACATGACCTCTGCCACCATCATCAAGGCCCTACACGGCCTTTTCACCCTGTTCGGGTTCCCTGCCTACATCCACAGTGATCGGGGCTCCTCCTTTACGAGCGACGAGTTGCGTCAGTTCCTGCTCAGCAAAGGCATCGCCTCCAACAGGACGACCAGCTATAACCCCCGGGGAAACTAACAGGTGGAGCGGGAGAACGCAATGCTCTGGAAGGCCGTCCTTCTGGCCCTGCAGTCGAAAAGCCTCCCAGTCTCCCGCTGGCAGGAGGTCCTCCCCGATGCGCTTCACTCCATCCTGTCGCTCCATTGTACAGCTACTAACGAGACTCATGAACATATGTTTGCCTTCCCCACGAAGTCCACCTCCAGGGTCTCGCTTCCGTCCTGACTTCCATCCTGGCTGACAGTCCCATGGCCCGTCCTTCTCCGGCAGCATGCGAGCAGCCATAAAACCGACTCCCTCGTCGAGAAGGTCCTGCTGCTCCATGCAAACCACCAATATGCCTACGTGGCTGTGGTGAATGTATTACTGCTACCATTCACCATTGTATTACATTACATTACATTGTATTATGTTGGTGCCCTTGTGGGCTCCGCCTATGGCTCTACCCCCTCGGGGGAGGTATATAGATCTGCATCCTGTAGGCGGCACTCGGTATAGAGCAGTCGCAGGTAGGCACAGTTCTAGCTGATTAAATCCACTGTTCACTTCAACTCTCCGTCTCGTGTGAATTGATGGTCGCATCAATTTAATCAGCTACAATATCGCGATGGAAGCAGCCCTCAAACCTGATCGACTGGAACTCGACTCTCAGGCAGCAGAAGCCAAAGGAATTTTTTCACACTGGCTCCGCTGTTTTGAGGCCTACCTCGCCGCCTCATCCTCGCCCGCCGTCACCAAGGGACAGAAACTGAGTCTCCTCCACGCCCGGGTGAGCCACAGAATCTCAATGCAGATCGAGGAAGTGACCACGTACGCAGATGTGGTCGCGATCCTGAAAAGACAGTACGTGAGGCCGGTGAATGAAGTGTTCGCGCGCCATCTCCTCACCACTCGTCAACACCCTGGGGAATTGCTGGAGGAATACCAACGCGACCTGAAGGTACTCGCTCGAAACTTCAATTATAAGGACGTCACGGCCTCGGAGCATATGGAACTTGCCATCCGGGACACCTTTGTGGCTGGAGTCCGGTCCAACTATGTCAGACAGCGCTTGCTTGAAAAGGGCGCCCTCGACCTAGAAGAGATGGTAAAACTATCCACCTCCTTAGAAGTAGCGTTTCAGAGCCTCAATGCTTTCCCCTCCGACCACGCGATCCCCTCGTGGACACCCGACCAGAGGGTGCCTCAGGCCTGCGCCGCGCCCAACCCGGGGGGCTGCCCTGCTATTTCTGCGGCCAGAACCAGCACATCAAGCAGGTTGCACGGCTCGGAAGGCGACCTGTAGCGACTGCGGCACGAAAGGACACTTTGCCAAAGTCTGCCTGGCCTGTTCCAAATCTTCTAAATCACAGGCCCGACTTTCAGACTCACAGGCCCGCAGATCCCGCAGCGTGGCGGCGTGCCTGCTGGTACCGCCCCCTTCGGACGCGTCATCAGCCTCGTGCTGTCTGTGGGGGGCAGCCATCTTTAACCCTACCCAACACGTACGACTCATGGGGGCCGCCATCTTCAACGCCGCCCAACACGTGCGACCGACATCTTGGCCGCCATCTCCAAAGCTGCCCGACACGTGTGACCGACGGGGGTAGCTATCTTGGGACCACCCCATCACCTCCGACCACGCCAGCTACCCGCAGCTCAGCGCTGTCACCCTCGACCAGTCACGACTCAAGCATCTCAGGAACGCGATGATGACCGTCTGGGTCAATGGGCATGAAACGCCCTGCCTGTTTGACTCTGAGAGGACCGAGAGATTTGTCCATCCAGACAAGGTAAGGCGCTGTTCTCTCCAAATTTCCACCCCATTCCAAACAATCTCCCTCAATTCTGGTTCACACTTGGTGCAGATTCGGGGGTACTGTGTCGCGAACCTCGCGATACAGGGCGCCAAGCACACCAATTTCAAACTATATGCCCTCCCCGACCTCTGGCTCCTCTCCTGTTAGGACTGGACTTCCAGTGCAACCTCAGGAGGCTGACCCTGAAGTTCGGTGGGCCCCACCTCCTCTCACCATATGTAGCCTCGCGACTCTTAAGGTCGCTCCTACCCCGCTCTTCGCGAACATCACCGCCGACTGTAAACCCGTTGCCACCAGGAGCAGGCGGTACAGTGCCCAGGACAGGACTTTTATCAAGTCAGAGGTCCAACGGCTCTTGAGGGAGGGGGTTATCGAAGCCAGTAATAGCCCCTGGAGAGCCCAAGTGGTGGTCGTCAGGACCGGGGAAAAGAACCGGATGGTTGTAGACTACAGCCAAACCATGAACCGGTACACCAAATTCGATGCATACCCCTTTCCCCGGATAGCGGACATGATGAATCAGATTGCACACTACCGGGTGTTCTCCACAGTAGATCTGAAGTCCGCATACCACCAGCTCCCAATCCGCCCGGAAGATCGCCACTACATGGCCTTTGAGGCAGACGGCCGCCTCTTCCACTTCCTCCGGGTCCCCTTCGGCGTCACCAACGGGGTCTCGGTCTTCCAAAGAATGGTGGACTGAATGGTGGACCAGTATGGGCTGCGGGCAACATTTCCGTACTTGGACAACGTCACCATCTGCAGCCATGATCAGCAGGACCACGACGCCAACCTTCAGAAGTTTCTCCAAACCGCCCAAGCCCTCAATCTCACCTATAACAAGGAGAAATACATTACATTGTATTATGTTGGTGCCCTTGTGGCCTCCGCATATGGCTCCGCCCCCTCGGGGGAGGTATATAGATCTGCAGCCTGTAGGTGGCACTCAGTACAGAACAGTCGCAGGCAGGCACAGTTCTAGCTGAATAAATCCACTGTTCACTTCAACTATCCGTCTCGTGTGAATTGATGGTCGCATCAGTGGCACGCCAGAACGGGTGGCAAGACACGGTCTCCCTTCGGGATTTGGCTCCTGCAGGGTCCCCGGAGACCACCACCACTACCCCCCATCCTACACCGTCTTCCCCCACCCCTGCCCACCTCCCTCATGAACTGACACCCGCAGGCCCGCCGGCGACAAGCACCACCACCTCCGCCCGTACACCGCCCCCCCCCTTTGCCGACTCAACATCTGGGTGAAGAGGCAGATGACAACACGCTCCCGGACGCGCAGGTCTCGTCGCCGGCGCCCACATCACAGCCGGGACTGAGGCAATCACAGCGGAAGGTCAAGGCACCTGACAGACTTTACCTTTAAGACCACTTCACCCCCCCCACCGGACTCTTTTTTTAAACAGGGGGTGAATGTGGTAACCCACGTTATTGTGTTATATGCATTGTACTGTAACATACATGCCTGGGCTTGTCCAGGCTGGCTAAGTCTGCTTTCTCAGCTGGTGTGCCAGCAGGCAGCTGGCTTTGTCTCCGTGTTCGTATAGGGTACCATGTGTCTGGCGGAGTTGATGGAGAGCAGATCAAAGTTCCTTTGTAACTCTTTCCCCTCCGCCAGGAGCTCTACGGTCGGGGCCTCAGAGTATTTACGGTCTACCTCCAATATGGAGTCGACCAGCTGCTGCCTAGCCACCCTTTCCTCCCTATCTCTTTGCGCTTTGAAAGCGATGATTTCCCCTCTTAGCACGGCTTTTAGCGCTTCCCAGAACGTGGAGGGTGAGACCTCCCCGTCCTGGTTGTTCTCCTTGTACTCTGCTATGGCCCGCAATATCTTTTCGTTGAAGGCCTTGTCAGCTAGTATGGTAACGTCCAACCTCCATGTGGGGCATTGGGCCCTGCCCGTCTCCAGCCTCATGTCCATGTAGTGTGGAGCGTGGTCTGATATCACAATTGCGGAGTATTCCACTTTGTCTATCCCCGGAAGCACCGTTTTCCCCACCACAAAGAAGTCAATTCAGGTGTATATGTTGTGTACTGGGGAGAAGAAGGAAAACACCTTCTTCCCTGGGTGGGTGAGCCTCCAGGGGTCCACCGCTCCCATCTGTTCCATAAAGTGACCGAGTTCTCTTGCCATGCTTGAGGTTTTCCCCGTTTTGGGGTTTGATCTGTCTGTCGTTGGATCCTGTACACAGTTGAAGTCTCCCCCCCCACCCCATGATTAGCTGGTGCGTCACTATGTCAGGGATTTCTGCCATGGTCTTCTTGATGAAGCTCGTTTCGTCCTAGATGGGCGCGTACACGTTAACTAGTACTACCGGTGCCCCATCCAGGGAGGGCCCCGCTGACCATGACGTACTGCCCCCCTGGGTCCGTAACCGTCTTTGTCGCCCTAAACATCATCCTCTTGCTGATCAATATCGCCACCCCCCTGGCCCTCGTCCACTAACAGGAATGGTAGGTCTGTCCCACCCAGCCCTTTCTTACCCGCACAGTCGATCCTGCTCTCTCAGGTGCGTCTCTTGGAGGAAGATTATGTCTATCTTCATGTTTCTTAGGTGGGTAAGGACTCCTTCTGCACTGTAAACTCTATGATAATCCCTCCTTTGTCCCTCTTTCCCCTGTTCCTATCCCCGTTTGCTCTCCCGCCTCTGTTAAGTGGTTTCCCCCCCCCCCGCTGCCTGGCACCTTCCCCCCTGTTGGGGGTGCGCTGCGGCCCTGCTTTGTTGCATGACCCCGGTGCTAGCATTCTTGCTGGTGCAGTGACCCCCCTCTCGGGAGTTACTGTCTCGCTTCTCCCTTGCCCAGCCTCTGCGTTTTTCTGCCCGCTCTTCCCCCATCCTATCCTGCGCTCCCCTCACTTGCTCTCCCTTCTCCGGTGCACTAGTTCCCTCGTGCTGGGGCCTGGTCTCCCACCTGTGGCAGTCCCTCGGGTAGTGGTTTACTTTTTGTTCAGGGTGCACGCGCCATGGTGGGGGTGGGGGCGGGGGGGCCTGTCGTTGCCTCACCCCTCCCCACTCCTCCGTCGGCGTGTTGTTGCCCCTCGCCAGGGGCCCCGTATTTCTACCCTCGCTGTTGGTTTTCCAGCCCGTGTTCCTCTATAAACTTGTTTGTTTTGGCGGGGACTGTGAAGAAATACTCTCTTCCTTGGTATGTGACCCAGAGTTTCGCTGGGTGCAGCATACCAAAACACACATTGTTCTTGTGAAGAGCTGCTTTCGCTCTATTGAATTTGGCCGGTCTCCTGGCGAGGTCTGCCCCAATGTCCTCGTAAACTCTAATGAGGTGTCCTTCCCATTTGCAAGTTCTGTTTTGCCTGGCCCAGTGCAGGATTGTCTCCTTGTCTTGGTACCGGTACAGTTTAGCTATAACTGCCCTCGGGTGGTCCCCTGCCCTGGGCTTCGGGCGCAGCGACCGGCATGCTCTGTCCATTTCTGGTGGGTTGGGGAAAGTTTCCCTCCCCATTAAGTTGCCCAGCATCTCGGCCATGTAGGCCATGGGGTTTCAACCCTCGATCCCCTCTGGTAGGTCCACTATCCTGACATTTTGTCTTCTTGAGTGATTTTCCTGATCGTCCACCCTGCCATTCAGTCTCCCCTGCGTTGTGCTCAGTCTCGCCACCTCTTTCTCTAGGGCCGTGATCCTGTCGCTCATGTCAGTCGCGGCTTTTTACAGCTCCTTAATGGTCGCCCCTTGGGTTTCCAGTTTCTCCTCTTGGGCTTCCAGTTTCTTCTCTGCTCTGTCCAAGGCGAGCTGCACCTCCGCCAGGGCCTTGGCCATTGCTGCCTGTACTGCGGCCTCTATGTCTGCTCTGGTCCCTGCCTTGTTTTCCTGCTGATGTTCCCTCAGCACCTCGGCAAAGGCTGCCTTGCAGTTCCAGTTCCACTCTGGCCTGGGGGGGAAATACTCCTGTCTGACCAGTTCTTTTTATTGCGGCAAGGCTCCTGTTCCCCAGCTTCGTGTGCCGATTAGCTCGTCTGAACGGGCTCGCGTATTGCCCAGTTTGCTTTTGGTGCCCTTTCTCCCTCTGCTTTGGCTCCCTTCTGGCAATTTTCCCCCCCCTTTTCTTTTCGTCCCCCCCCCCTTCTAAAAAGACCCTTTACAGGTAAGTGTTTTTTTTTTTCAAAAAGTGGAAAAAAACAACGAAATTTTCTCTCCCTTTAAAAGTTTTCTTTTCAAAGTTTTTTTTTTTTGGAAACAGGGGAAGTTCTTCTTTTCTTTTTCTCCTCCTCACTCACCCAGGGTCCAGAGAGGGAGAGAGAGAGGCTTCTGGTCGGGCCGGGAGTCCCCCTTTGTTCCGCCGCCTGTCTCGTGGTGGTTTCCGCCAGGGGGAGGAGGGTGTGTGTTTGCAGGTCGTTCCTGCTGGCTCGGTCCCCGCTTCTCCTTGGCCGCCCACGTTCTGCTGTGTGGGAGAGGGGGGGTGGCTCGGTCGGGCCGGCTCAGTGGCTCGGTCGGGCCGGCTCGCAGTGGCTCAGTCCCCGCTTCGTGCCGCCTCTCCCCAGCCGTCCATGTTCTGCTGTGCGGGGGTGGGGGGTGGCTCAGTCGGGTCGGCTCGTGGGCCCGCGCTCTGATGCGCTTGCTCCGTGCTCTGATGCGCTTGCTCCGTGCTCTGATGCGCTAGCTCCGTGCTCCGATGCGCTAGCTCCGCGCTCCGATGCGCTAGCTCCGTGCTCCAATGCACTAGCTCCGCACTCCGATGCGCTAGCTCCGCACTCCGATGCGCTCGCTCCGATGCGCTAGCTCCATGCTCCGATGCGCGAGCTCCGTTCGGGGGGGGGGGGCGCGGCTCTCCCCGGCCGCTTCCAAGTCTCCGGCTCCTTTCGCACACCTTTCCCTCCTTTCCTCCCACGGGGCACAGCTTACCGGTCCGGTCCCTCGCGGCCTCTTCTCTTTTTTTCCCCCTCTGCTCGTACCTCCGGGTGAGCGTTGCATGGGTCCTTTCTTTTCTTGTCTCCTCTCTGTTTTTAAAAAAAAAACAGGATTAAGAAGAGGGAAAAAACCCCGGACAAAACAAGCAAAAAGGACAGAAAGAAGAAAAGCAAGAGAAAAAAAACCCTGAGAACCTAGTTCTTTAGCGGGAGCTGCCCCGTGCACGTCTTCCCCCTACAGAGCCCTCTGAATGCTGTTCCGGGCCATTTTTCGACTGGCGGTGATTTCATTCAGAGACATCCTTGACCGTGGCACCAGGGAGACCATCCTAGAGTGTTTCACGTCTACAGAAGAGCCTATCTATGCCCCTTACTATAGCCTCCCCTATAACTATTGCTCTCCTGTACTTTGCCCACCCCTGCTGAGCAACAGAGCCAGTTGTGATGCTGTTGTGACTGGCTGCTGTTTTTTTCGCCTGATGGGCTATCCCCCTCAACAGTATCCAAAATGGTATACCTGTTAGAGAGGGGACAGCCACAGGGGATTCCTGCACTGACTGCCTGCCATTTCTCGCGGTTACCCATCTTATCTGCCTGCACCTTGGGTGTGACCACATCTCTAAAAAATTCCTATCTATGACGCTTTCCCCCACTGCATCCAACTAAGTGCATCCAAATGCTGCTCCAACTGAACCACACGGTCTGTAAGGAACTGCCATTGGTTACACTTGCTGCAGACGTAGTTGACCCAAACGCTAGAAGCGCCATGGATCTGCCACATCTCACGGCACAGACACGATGGGCCAATCATTAATTTTTTTACCAATTCACTAAACATTTACCATATGTAGCACGGGAGCACAGTGGTTACAGCACCAGGATCCCAGGTTTGATTCCCAGCTTGGGTCACTGTCTATGCGGAGTCTGTGCATTCTCCCTGTGTATGCATGGGTTTCCTCTGGGTGCTCCGGTTTCCTCCCACAGTGCAAAGATGTGCAGGTTAGGTGGATTGGCCATGCTAAATTGCCCTTTGTGTCCAAAAAGGTTAGATTGGGTTATGGGGATAGGGTGGAGGTGTGGGGCTTAAGTGGGGTGCTCTTTCCAGGGGCTGATGCAGACTCAATGGGCTGAATGGCCTCCTTCTGCACTGTAAATTCTAATGTTCTAACTTTGTACCGATGGTTTCATCCGAGTGGTCTCTCATCATGCCATATTATCGGTTGGTAGTTCTGCTGAATAGTTATTCTAATTATTATAAGACCATGAGACATAGGAGCAGAAGTGGGCCATTCAGCCCATAACACCTGCTCCACTGTTCAATGAAATCATGGCTGATCTGATATAATCCTCAACTCCACTTTCCCATCTTATTCTCATTGTGATGAATGTAGGAATTTCAGATATGTTGTAGTAAATGTATTTGGTGCAGTAAGGGTTAAAACTCTGAGTTAATGTGTGTATGACTGTAAGACAGCTGGACTTTTTGGGAGCCGAAGGTGCAATTAAAGCATTGTAAAAGCTTGGGCTAAAAATCCTGGCTTGCAAGACAGATGGACTTTTTGGGAGCCAAAGGTGCAATTAAATCATTGTGAAAGCTTGGGATAATGGATTTTTGTTTGGACGAAGAGGGTTGCCTGGGGAGTAGATAGTTGGAGACATTGTTTCAGCTTGGTAAGATGATGTAACTGATGGGAGGAGCTAGACTACCAGGCATTTTGCAGAAAAACAGGCAGTGCAGTTGATTCCTGGAAGTCAAACCATGAAGACAGTTTCTGAAGACTTCAGTTAGAGATCCTTAATTTTTCTGACAGGATTCAGATCTATCTCTTAAAACAGTGTCAAAGAACATCTCTTAAACAAGTATTCCTCGATCTGCTAGTCGTATTTAAAAGTGGATGTTGACCTGAGATGGGTTGGTTTAAGTGGAAATAGAGATAGCAATTAAGGATTATTGTGTCACTGCATTGAGTAGAGTTGTTTAAAGGGTATGTGTAAGCTATTTCCTTGTGTGATGTTAAAGATATTTTAACACTGTGTTAGTAATAAAGTTTGTTTTAATATATCATGTCCATATTTTGCGTGAAATCACTCCTGTATTCCTTTCTCACAGTCTTAGAATATTAAAGATAAAGTATTGGATCCTGTCCAGTATCCTAGCCACTGTTGGGGTCTGGTCTGGGATCATAATACCATAACCCTTGATTCCCTTACTGATTAAAAATCTGTCTATCTCAGCCTTGAACATACTTACGACCCAGCCTTTACAGCTTTCTGTGGTAAAGGGAGTCCGTATACCACCCTATTCATGTATGTGCCTAGATGCCCCTTAAATGCTGCTATCGTATCTGCTCCCACCACTTCCCCAGGCAGCACGTTCCATATATTTACCACCCTCAGTGTAAAACAAATTTGCCTCACACATCTGTTCTAAACTTTTCCCCATGCACTTTAAACCTATGTTCCCTAGTACTTCACTCTACTACCCTAAGAAAGAACATCTGACTATCTGCTCTGTCCATGCAACTCAACCTTGTAGACCTTTATCAGGTTGCCTCTGAACCTCCGTCGTTCCAGTGAGAACAGACCGAGTTTACCTAACCTCTCCTCATCGCTAATGTCCTCCATACCAGGCAACATCCTAGTAAACCGTTTCTGTACCCTCTCCAAAGCATTCACATTCTTCTGGTAGCGTGGCGACCAGAATTGTACACAATATTCCAAATGAGGCCTAACTAAGGTCCTGTACAGCTGCAACATGACTTGACCAGCAAGATGAGGGAGGTGGGGCTGGTGAAGATGACGGACGTGTGCTGGTCAAGGTGAGGGATTTGTATTTGGAGAGAGGGTTGGCCAGTCTGGAGGAGCTAAGGGAGCGGGTAGAGCTGCCGAGCGGGAGTGAGTTCAGGTATCTGCAGGTTAGGGACTTTGCGCAAAAGGTCTGGAGGGGGTTCCCTAGGATGCCGGGATACACCCTGCTGGAGTGACTGCTGCTTCCGGATGTGGAAGGGGAGAGAAGAATTGGGGATATATACAAATGGCTGGGGGAGCAGAGAGGTGAGAGGGTGATGAAGATCAAGGAGAAATAGGAAGTGGAGTTTGGAGGGGAGATCAATTGGGGAGCATGGAGTGAGGCACTGCGTAGGGTAAACAGGACCTCCTCTTGTGCAAGGATGAGCTTGATACAGTTTAAAGTGGTGCACAGGGTGCATGTGACTCAGGCGAGAATGAGTGGGTTCTTTCAGGGGGTAGCAGATAAGTGTGAGGTGTGGGCAGGGACCAGCGAATCACACACACATGGTTTGGTGTTGCAAAAAATTGGAAAAATTCTGGGCGGGAGTGTTCGTGGTCTTAGCTAGGATAGTGGAGGAGGAGGTGGACCAGGACCCTTTGGTTGTGATATTTGGGGTTTCAGAGAAGCCGGAGATCATGGAGAGCACGAAGTCCAATGTCTTGGTCTACGCCTGTCTGATTGCACGTCGGCGCATTTTGCTGGAGTGGCGGTCGGCATCGCCACCGAGGGTAGCTTCTTGGTTGGGTGACCTGTACGACTTCCTGCGATTAGAGAAGATAAAGTATGAGTTAAGGGGCTGTTCAGGGGAGTTTTGGCAAAGGTGGGGGATGTTTGTGACCGTGTTTGAGGGGCTGTTCATCGCAGGGGGGGGGGGGGGTGAAAAAGGGTGAAAATCTGTACAGACTGTTTGGTTGATTGTAGGGAAGGATGTTTCCCGGGGTGTTTATTCGATGCAACCAGTTTTGATACATGTTTGTAATAAAATGCATTTTTTTAAAAATGACTTGACAATTTTTATATTCAGCGCCCCAACTGATGAAGGCCAGCATGCTCCTTGACCACCTTATGTGTTGCCACTTTCAGTGATCGGTGGATATGCACACCCAGATCTCTCTGCCAGTCAGTACTCTCAAGAGTTCTACCATTTATTGTGTCATTCCTACATGCATTTAAAAGTGCATTACCTTGCATTTGTTCGGATGAACTCCATCTGCCATTTCTCCGCCCAAGACTCCAATTAGTTTATATCTTGCTGTATCCTCTGACAATCCTCTTCACTATCCGCAACTCCACCATTTTTGTATCATCTGCGAACTTACTAATCAGGCCAGCTACATTTTCTTCAAATCATTTATACACACCGCAAACAACAAAGGCCCTGGAACTTATCCCTGTGGATCGCCGCTAGCCACAGCCTTCCATTCAGAAAAGCACCCTTCTTCTGCCACCCTCTGTCTTCTGTGCCGGAACCAGTTCTGTATCCAATTGCCAGCTCTCCTCTGATCCCATGTGACTTCACCTTTTGTACCAGTCTATCATGAGCTACCTTGTCAAAGGCTTTACTGAAGTCCATGTATACAACATCTACTGCCTTTCTCTCCTCGATCATCTTTGTCACTTCCTCGAAAAACTCGATAAAATTAGTGAGGCATGACCTCCCCGTTAATAAACCATGCTGTCCATCACTCATAAGTCCATTTCTTTTTAAATGTGAGTAAATCCTATCTCTAAGAATCTTTTCCAATAATTTCCCTACCACTGACGTAAGGCTCACCGGCCTATAATTTCCTGGATTATCCCTGCTGCCCTTCTTAAACAATGGAACAACATTATCCCTGTAACCCAGGAAACTCACCCAACCTTTTTTATTGGACACAAAGGGCAATTTGGCATGAGCACTCCACCTGACCTGCGCATCTTTGGACTGTGTGAGGAAACCCTCGCAGACACAGAGGAACATGCAGACTCTGCACAGACAGTGACCCAAGCCGGGAATCGAACCCGGGTCCCTGGAGCTGTGAAGCAACAGTGCTAACCACTGTGCTAACGTGTGGGCAAGCATGTGAAAAGGCTCCAGGAATACACAAACACCTTGCGTTTATGTGGGGCCTTGAGTGAGGAGAGAGAGAGAGGTAGCAAGGCTTAAGAGGTTTAAAAAGGAAATTGAAAATCTTAGAGCCTAGGCAACTGAAAGCATGGCCACTGACCTTGCTGGGCAATGGAAATCAAGGGTGCATTCGAGACCAGAATTGGAGAACAGTGGGAATTTAGAAAAGATGTTGGGATGAAGCGATAGGAAAGAGGATGACCATGGGAGAATTTTAACACAAGAATGCGAATTAGCTTGCTAGATTCTTTGTACAGAATTCAGTAAGTTTCCTTTCAGACTTTATAATATTCTCCAAATTGTAAACCCTAGGATCTGAAATGTTACTATGTTCATGGTAGAGATTTTCAATGTGTCATAGAATTTGGTTACATAATTTCTATATACTGTTTAACACAAGTGTTTTATTTTAATTTCTAGAGTGCATCATGAATAAAGTGGAGGGCAAGCTTGAGCAGATGATACCATGAAGAAAAGCTCACAGGTCCTCTATCACCAACTATCGAGTAAGAATTATGTACATTATTGACTTTGCATGAAGCACAGGAATTGTTTGCAATGTAGATGACTTATATACCAAATCAAAATTTTGGTTATTAGATGTAGAAACAAGTTAACAGGATAAAAAGAAATTGAAAAAGAATTTGCTTTTAAAAAAAAGCAAGAAGGTAAGAGCCCATGGGATTCAGGACAATTTGGCAAATTAAATCCAAAAGTGGCTCAATAACGGGAGGCAGAGGGTGATGGTTGAAGGTTGGTTTTGTGACTAGAAGCTTGTGCCCAATAATGTCTTGCATGGAATGGTGCTGGGTCCCTTTCTGTTTGTGGTGTACATTAATGATCTAGACTTGAATGTAGGGGCTATGATCAATAGGTTTGCAGATAACATGAAAATTGGTGATGTAGTAAATAGTGAGGAGGAAAGCCTTAGATTACAGGGCAATATAGTCGAGCTGGTCAGAGAGGCAAAACAGTGGTAAATGGAAGTTAGTGTGAGGTATTGCATTTTGGGATGACTAACCAAAGCAGGGGGGTTATGATGGGGTTGTATAAAGCACTTGTTAGGCCATAGTTCAAGTACTGTGCAGTTCTGGTCGTCGCACTACAGAAAGAATGTAATTGCAGTTGAGAGGATGCAGAGGAGATATCGTCTGGGTTGGAGCGTTTCGGCTATGAAGAGAGTCTGGTTCGGCTGAGGTTGTTTTCCTTCGAGCGGACTTGAGTGAGGTGTACAAAATTGAGGGACATAGATAGGGTAGATGGGAAGAAACCTTTCCCTTTAGTAGAGGTGTCAACAACCAGACAGCATAGATTTAAGGTAAGGGGCAAGAGACTTGGACGGGAAAAAAAACTTTTTGACCCAGAGGGTGGTGGGAATCTGGAACTCTCTACCTTAAAGGGTGGTAGAGGTGGAACACTCACAACGTTTAAGAAGCATTTAGATAAGCATTTGAAATGCCATAGCATGCAAGCCTATGGACCACGTGCTGGAAAATGCAATTAGAATAGATAGGTGCTTGATGACTTGCTTGATAACCGTAAGACATAGGGGCAGAATTAGGCCACTCGGCCCATGTATGATGTCATTGCTATTACTGAGACTTGGTTGAGGGAAAGGCATGATTGGCAACTAAATATCCCAGGAGATCGATGCTTCAGGCAGGTTAGAGAGGGAGGTAAAAGCGGTGGAGGAGTTGCATTACTGGTCAGAGAGGATATCACAGCTGTGCCGAAGGAGGGCACTATGGAGGAATGGAGCAGTGAGGCGATATGGGCAGAGCTCAGAAATAGGAAGGGTGCGGTAACAATGTTGAGGCTGTACTACAGACCGCCCAACAGCGAGCGTGAGATAGAGGTACAAATATGAAAACAGATTATGGAAAGATGTAGGAGCAACAGGGTAGTGGTGATAGGAGATTTTAATTTTCCCAACATTGACTTGGATACACTTAGTGTCAGAGGTCTAGATGGAGCAGAATTTGTAAGGAGCATCCAGGAGGGTTTTCTAGAGCAGTATGTAAATAGTCCAACTCGGGAAGGGGCCATACTGGACCTGCTGTTGGGGAATGAGCCCGGCCAGGTGGTTGAAGTTTCAGTTGGGGATTACTTCGGGAATAGTGATCACAATTCTGTAAGTTTTAGAATACTCAGACTTCCGGTTAGCACATTTCGGCAGCTCCCGCTATAACGGACTTTTGGGCTCTCCGGAGGAGCCCCAATGGAAATTTTTTGATTGAATCCCGTGTGGGAAGGTTACGTCGCATGGCGGGGATTAGCGGTGGAGCGACGGAGAAAGAGGCTTTGGAGCAGCGGCAAAAACGAGGGGGAAAAATCAAGATGGCGGAGGACGGAGATCAAGCAGCATGGGGGCCGCACCAGCAGGAGTTCCTCAGGCGCTGCGTGGAGGAGCTTAAAAAGGAGGTGCTGGCACCAATGCTGTTGGCGATCGAGGGGCTGAAGGAGACCCAGAAGGCCCAGGCGGTGGAGCTCCGTGAGGTGAGGGATAAAACTAATGAGAACGAGGACGAGATCCTGGGCCTGGCGGTAAAGATGGAAGCGCACGAGGCGGTGCACAAGAGGTGGGCCGAGAGACTCGAGGTCCTGGAGAACAGGTCGAGGAGGAAGAATCTCCGGATTCTGGGTCTCCCCGAAGGAGTGGAGGGGGCTGATGCCGGGGCATATGTGAGCACGATGCTCCATTCGCTGATGGGTGCGGAGGTTTCCCCGAGCCCCCTGGAGCTAGAAGGGGCTCACCGGGTCCTGGCGAGGAGACCCAAGGCTGTTGAGTCGCCAAGGACGATAATGGTGAGGTTCCATCGCTTCGCGGACAAAGAGAGTGTCCTGAGATGGGCCAAGAAGGTGCGGAGCAGTAGATGGGAGACTGGAGTGCGGAGGTGGCAAAGAGGAGAGCGGGCTTCAACCGGGCCAAGGCGGTGCTGCATAAAAAAAGATTGAGATTCGGAATGCTGCAACCTTCGCGACTGTGGGCCACTTATCAGGACCGACACCACTATTTCGAAACGCCAGAAGAGGCTTGGACCTTTATCCAAACCGAAAAATTGGACTTGAACTGAGGGGCTGTGGTTGTGGGGGAGATGTTGACTGTATACAGGGTTGTAAATATGGGTAAAGAATGTTTCACGGGTGGGATGATGGATGGGGATGGGGGAAGAGTTCTTTTTTCTTTTGATGAGATAGTGGGGAATGTGGGCGTCGGTGCTGGAGGGAGGTGAGACTCGGGGATGGGGGAACTGGGATAAGGCCGCAACAGGAGCTGCGCCACAGGGGGCGGGGCTGGCTTTTTCCCACGCTAGGGAGGGGGGGGATGGAGGAACGTAAGGAGGAGGAGAGATTCCCACACGGGGGAGATCAACTGGAAGGCGGGGGAAGCCGGGGTCAGCAGAAGTCAACTGACTCACGGAAGTAGTATGGGGGGAGCAAAAGAGCTAGATGCGGATCTAGCGGGGAGGGAAGGGGAGAGAGGGGGGGACAATAGGGTTGCTGCTGCACTGGCCGAGGGGGAACTGAAAATGGAAGAGGTGGTCGGGGCGGGGGTTCCCCGTCTGGGGGACTGGAGGGTGCGGGAGACGCGGGCACGGGACTGGCCTAAGATAGGAGATGGCTAGTCGGCGGGGGTGGGGGGGGGGGGGGGGGGGGGGTGTTGTGGAGGGGGGGAGGGGGGTGGGGTGGGTGGGGTGGGGGGGAGGGTGGGGGGTAGCCCCCCAATCCGGCTGATCACGTGGAATGCGAGAGGCCTAAATGGGCCGGTTAAGAGGGCCCGAGTGTTCGTGCACTTAAAGGGACTGAAGGCAGACGTGGTCATGCTTCAGGACACACATCTGAAGGTGGCAGATCAGGTCAGGTTAAGGAAGGGATGGGAGGACAGGTGTTCCATTCGGGGCTGGATGCGAAGAATAGAGGGGTGGCAATACTGGTGGGGAAGCGGGTGTCGTTTGAGGCCAAGAACATAGTAGCGGACAATGGAGGCCGATGCGTGATGGTGAGCGGTAGGTTGCAGGGGACGGAGGTAGTATTGGTAAATGTATACGCCCCGAACTGGGACGATGCTGGATTCATGAAACGGATGTTGGGGCGCATTCCGGACTTGGAGGTAGGGAGCTTGAGAATGGGTGGGGATTTCAACACTGTGTTGGACCCAGCATTAGATCGTTCCAGATCTAGGACGTGGAAGAGGCCGGCTGCGGCCAAGGTGCTCAGGGGGTTTATGGATCAGGTGGGGGGAGTAGATCCATGGAGATTTGCCAGGCCCTTGGCCAGAGAATTTTCTTTTTTCTCCCATGTACATGAGGCCTATTCCCGGATAGATTTTTTTGTTCTGGGCAGGGCATTGATCCTGAAAGTGGAGGGAACGGAGTATTCGGCCATAGCTATTTCAGACAACGCCCCGCATTGGGTGGAGCTAGAGCTGGAGGAGGAGAGGGACCAACGCCCGTTGTGGCGGTTGGATGTGGGACTGCTGGCAGACGAGGAAGTGTGTGGGAGGGTGCGGGGGTGCATCGAAAGGTATATGGAGGCCAATGACAACGGGGAGGTGCAGGTGGGAGTAGTATGGGAGGCGCTGAAGGCGGTGGTCAGGGGAGAGTTAATCTCCATCAGGGCTCATAGGGAGAAGAGAGAGGGCAGGGAAAGGGAGAGGTTAGTGGGGGAGATTTTAAGGATGGACAGGAGATATGCAGAGGCCCCTGATGAGGGACTACTCGGGGAGAGACGAAGTCTCCAGACGGAGTTCGACCTGTTGACCACGGGGAAGGCAGAGGCACAGTGGAGAAAGGCACAGGGGGCGATGTATGAATATGATGCTGGCACATCAGCTCCGTAAGAGGATGGCAGCGAGGGAAATAGGTAGAGTCAAGGATGGCAGGGGAACTACGGTGCGGAGTGCGGTGAAAGTGAATGATACATTCAAGGCCTTTTACGAGGAGCTGTATAGGTCCCAGCCCCCAGGGGGAAAAGAGGGGATGCGACGATTCTTGGACCAACTGAGGTTCCCAAGGGTGGAGGAGCGGGAGGTGGCTGGTTTGGGGGCACCAATTGGGGTGGAGGAGCTGGTTAAAGGACTGGGGAGCATGCAGGCAGGGAAGGCCCCGGGGCCGGATGGGTTCCCGGTGGAGTTCTATAGGAAATATGTAGACCTGTTAGCCCCGCTGCTGGTAAGGACCTTCAATGAAGCAAGGGAGGGGGGGGACCCTGCCCCCGACAGTGTCGGAGGCGACGATCTCTTTGATCCTGAAGCGGGATAAGGACCCACTGCAATGCGGGTCGTATAGACCGATCTCGCTCCTCAACGTAGATGCTAAGTTGCTGGCAAAAATGTTGGCTACGAGGATTGAGGACTGTGTCCCGGGGGTGATTCACGAGGACCAGACGGGATTCGTAAAGGGTAGGCAGCTAAATACCAATGTGCGAAGGCTCCTAAATGTGATAATGATGCCATCGGTGGATGGAGAGGCGGAGATAGTGGCAGCTATGGACGCGGAGAAGGCCTTTGACCGAGTAGAGTGGAAATATCTATGGGAAGTGTTGCGGAGGTTTGGGTTTGGAGAGGGGTTTATCAGTTGGGTTAAACTCCAATATAGAGCCCCGGTGGCGAGTGTGGTCACGAATCGGCGGAGGTCCGACTATTTTCGGCTGTATCGAGGGACGAGGCAGGGGTGTCCCCTGTCCCCCTTGTTGTTTGCACTAGCAATTGAACCTTTGGCCATGGCATTAGGGGAGTCTGCAAAATGGAGGGGGGTGGTCCGAGGGGGAGAGGAGCATCGAGTGTCGCTGTATGCAGATGACCTGTTGCTGTATGTGGCGGACCCAGTGGAGGGGATGGTGGAGGTCATGCAGATCCTAAGGGAGTTTGGGGACTTCTCGGGCTATAAGCTCAATGTAGGGAAGAGCGAGCTCTTTGTGGTGCATCCGGGGGATCAGGGAAGAGGGATAGACGACCTACCGCTGAGGAGGGCGGATAGGAGCTTTCGATACTTGGGGATCCAGGTAGCTAGGAGCTGGGGGGCCCTGCACAAACTTAACTTGACGAGGCTGGTGGAGCAGATGGAGGAGGACTTTAAACGATGGGACATGTTGCTGCTCTCGCTGGCGGGCAGAGTATAGTCGATTAAAATGGTGGTCCTTCCGAGGTTTCTTTTTGTATTTCAATGCCTTCCAATTGTGATCACCAAGGGCTTTTTTAAGAGGGTAGGCATGAGCATTATGGGCTTTGTGTGAGCGAGTAAGACCCCGAGGGTAAGGAGGGGGTTCCTGGAGCAAAATAGGGGTAGAGGAGGGCTGGCGTTGCCGAATCTGGGTGGCTACTATTGGGCAGCCAACGTGGCGATGATCCGTAAGTGGGTGATGGAGGGAGAGGGGGCGGCTTGGAAGAGGTTGGAGATGGCGTCCTGCAAAGGAACGAACCTGGGGGCGCTGGTGACGGCACCACTGCCACTCTCGCCGACAAGGTACACCACGAGCCCGGTGGTGGCGGCAGCGCTAAAGATCTGGGGGCAGTGGAGACGGCACAGGGGTGCGATGGGAGCCTCGGTGTGGTCCCCAATCAGAGACAGCCATCGGTTTGTCCCGGGAAGGATGGACGGGGGGTTTCAGAGCTGGCATAGGGCAGGGATTAAAAGAATGGGGGACCTGTTCATTGATGGGACGTTTGCGAGCTTAGGGGCGCTGGAGGAGAAGTTTGGGCTACCCCCGGGAAACGCTTTCAGGTACATGCAAGTAAGGGCGTTTGTGAGGCGGCAGGTGAGGGAATTCCCGCTGCTCCCGGCACAGGGGATTCAAGACAGGGTGATTTTGGGCGTATGGGTCGGAGAGGGCAAGGTGTTGGCGATATATCAGGAGATGAAAGAAGAGGGGGAGGCTTTCGTAGAGGAGCTGAAGGGTAAATGGGAAGAGGAGCTGGGGGAGGAGATTGAGGAGGGGCTGTGGACTGATGCCCTAAGTAGGGTTAATTCCTCTTCCTCGTGTGCCAGGTTCAGCCTGATACAGTTTAAGGTAGTTCACAGAGCGCACATGACGGGGGCGAGGCTGAGTAGGTTCTTTGGGGTGGAGGACAGATGTGGGAAGTGCTCAGGAAGCCCGGCGAACCATGTCCATATGTTTTGGTCATGCACGGCACTGGACGGGTTCTGGAGGGGAGTTGCGAGAATAGTATCTAAGGTGGTGAACGTCCGGGTCAAGCCAAGCTGGGGGCTAGCACTATTTGGAGTAGCGGACGAGCCAGGAGTGCAGGAGGCGAAAGAGGCCGGTATTCTGGCCTTTGCGTCCCTAGTAGCCCGGCGAAGGATCATGTTAATGTGGAAAGGCAAAAGCCCCCCAGCGTGGAAGCCTGGATAAATGATATGGCTGGGCTTATCAAATTGGAGAGGATAAAGTTTGCCTTGAGAGGGTCTGCGCAGGGGTTCTACAGGCGGTGGCAACCGTTCCTAGACTATCTCGGATGAAGGTCGGACAGCAGCAGCAGCAACCCAGGGGGGGAGGAGGGGGGATATCTTTCCTGCCGGGGGGGTGGGGGGGGAGGAGGGAGGGAGGGGGAAGTTTTTTTTTTCTGGGGGACATTTGAGCAAGAAAATACATGAATGATCCGGAAAACTGAAATGTACGGGAGGAATCCAATGTACAAAGTTCTGCGTCATATTGACTTGCCATGTTCATGTCTTGCTATGCGAGCTTTCTTTCTTTTGTGTTACGGGAAGGGGGGGGGGGGCTTGTTTGTAAGGTTGAAAATTTTGTTTAAAAATTCTTAAGAAACATATTTTTAAAAAAAGTTTTAGAATACTCATGGACAAAGACGAGAGTGGTCCTAAAGGAAGAGTGCTAAATTGCGGGAAGGCCAACTCTACCAAAATTCGAAAAAGGAGCTGGGAAATGTGGATTGGGAACAGCTGTTTGAAGGTAAATCCACATTTGATATGTGGGAGGCTTTTAAAGAGAGGTTGATTAGAGTGCAGGACAGACATGTCACTGTGAAAATGAGGGATAGAAATGGCAAGATTAGGGAACCATTGATGACAGGTGAAATTGTGAGACTAGCTAAGAGGAAAAAGGAAGCAGACATAAGGTTTGGCGACTGAAGACAGACGAAGCTTTGGAAGAATATCGGGAATGTAGGACCAATCGGGAATGTAGGACCAATCTGAAATGAGGAATCGAGGGCTAAAAGGGGTCATGAAATAGCTTTAGCAAACAGGGTTAAGGAAATCCCAAAGCCTTTTATTCATATATAAGGAGCAAGAGGGTAACTAGAGAAAGGGTTGGCCCACTCAAGGACAAAGGAGGAAAGGTATGCGTGGAGTCAGAGAAAATGGGTGAGTACTTTGCATCGGTATTCACCGAGGAGAGGGACATGACGGATGTTGAGGTTAGGGATAGATGTTTAATTACTCTAGGTCAAGTCGGCATAAGGAGGGAGGATGTGTAGGGTATTCTAAAAGGCATTAAGGTAGACAAGTCCCCGGGTCTGGATGGGATCTATCCCAGGTTACTGAGGGAAGTGAGAGAGGAGATAGCTGGGGCCTTAACAGATATCTTTGCAGCATCCCTGAACACGGATGAGGTACCGGAGGACTGTTGAATTGCTAATGTTGTCCCCTTGTTTAAGAAGGGTAGCAGGGATAATCCAGGTAATTATAGACCGGTGAGCCTGACGTCAGTGGTAGGGAAGCTGCTGGAGAAGATACTGAAGGATAGGATCTATTCCCATTTGGAAGAAAATGGGCTTATCAGTGATAGGCAACACGGTTTTGTGCAGGGGAGGTCATGTCTTACCAACTTAATAGAATTCTTTGAGGAAGTGACAATGTTGATTAATGAGGGAAGAGCTGTGGATGTCAGATACATGGACTTCAGTGAGGCATTTGATAACGTTGCCCATGGTAGGCTGATGGAGAAAGTGAAGTCTCATGGGGTCCAGGGTGTACTAGCTAGATGGATAAAGAACTGGCTGGGCAACAGGAGACAGGGAGTAGTAGTGGAAGGGAGTTTCTCAAAAGGGAGAACTGTGACCAGTGGTGTTCCACAGGGATCCGTGCTGGGACCACTGTTGTTTGTGATATACATAAATCATCTGGAGGAAGGTATTAGCAAGTTTGCAGATTCCACTAAGATTGGTGGAGTAGCAGACAGTGAAGGGGACTGTCAATGAATACAGCAGAATATAGATAGATTGGAGAGTTGGGCGAAGAAATGGCAGATGGTGTTCAATCCAGGCAAATGCGAGGTGATGCATTTTGGAAGATCCAATTCAAGAGCGAACTATGTGGTAAATGAAAAAGCCCTGGGGAAAATTGATGTACAGAGAGATCTGGGTGTTCAGGTCCATTGTACCCTGAAGGTGGCTGCGCAGGTCGATAGAGTGGTAAAGAAGGCATATGGCATGCTTTCCTTCATCGGAAGGGGTATTGAGTACAAGAGTTGGCAGGTCATGTTACAGTTGTGTAAGACTTTGGTTTGGCCACATGTGGAATACTGCGTACAGTTCTGGTCGCCGCATTACCAAAAGGATGTGGATGCTTTGGAGAAGGTGCAGAGGAGGTACACCAGGATGTTTCCTGGTATGAAGGGTGCTAGCTATGAAGAGAGGTTGAGTAGATTAGGATTATTTTCATTAGAAAGACAGAGGTTGAGGGGGGACCTCATTGAGATCTACAAAATCATGAGAGGTAGAGACAGAGTGGATAGCAAGAAGCTTTTTCCCAGAGTGGGGGACTCAATTACTAGGGGTCACGAGTTCAAGGTGAGGGGAAAAGTTTCAACGGAAATACGCGTGGAAAGTTCTTTACGCAGAGGGTGGTGGGTGCCTGGAACGCATTGCCGGCGGAGGTGGTAGAGGCAGGCACGATAGCGTCATTTACGATGTATCTAGACAGATACATGAATGGCCAGGGAGCAGAGGGATACAGATCCTTAGAAAATAGGCAACAGTTTTAGATAGAGGATCTGGATTGGCGCAGGCTTAGAGGGCCGAAGGGCCTGTTCCTGTGCTGTAATTTTTCTTTGTTCTTTGGTCTGGGACCTGATCCACCATTCCCACAGAGCTTGTCTGTCGAGTGCCTTCTGTCCCTTGATCAGGAGAGAAGGTGTTTTGACAGGGTGGATCCCGAATATTTATTCCGGACTCTTCAAGAATTCGGGACGCATTTAATCGCTCAGATCCGACTTCTGTACACTGCCGCAGAGTGTCTCGTTAAGGTTAACGGGTCCCTGACGGCGCCCCTTCGCTTTGGGAGAGGAGTGTGTCAGGTCTGTCCCTTGTCTGGCCAACTCTACTCCATTTAATAATAATAATATTTATTGTCAAAAATAGGCTTACATTAACACTGCAATGAAGTTACTGTGAAAAGCCGCTAGTCGCCACCCTCCGGCGCCTGTTCGGGTACACGGAGGGAGATTTAGAATGTCAATTCACCTAACAAGAACGTGTTTCAGGACATGTGGGAGGAAACCGGACTATCCGGAGGAAACCCGTGCAGTCAAGAGGAGAACGTGCAGACTCTGCATGACAGTGACCCAAGCGGGAATCGAACCAAGGACCCTGGTACTGTGAAGCAACAGTGCGAGCCACCATGCTACAGTGCTACCACTGTGCATGGAGCCTTTCCTGCGCCTCCTGTGGAGGAGGTTGCCAGGACTGATTCTGCATGGGCCGGGCATTGGGGTGGTCCTCTCGGCTTATGCTGATACATAGAAGATAGGAGCAGGAAGAGGCGTTTTGGCCCTTCGAACCTGCTCCGCCATTCATCACGATCATCGCTGATCATCCAACTCAATAGCCTAAACCTGCTTTCTCCCCATAGCCTTTGATCCGCTTCTCCCCAAGTGCTATCTCTAGCCGCCTCTTGAATATATTCAAAGTTTTAGCATCAACTACTTCCTGTGGTAATAAACCCCACAGGCTCACTCTTTCTGTGAACAAATGCCTTTTCTCTGTCTGAAATGGTTTCCCTTGCATCCTCAGACTGTGACCCCTGGTTCTGTACACACCCATCATTGGTAACATCTTCCCTGCATCTACCTTGTCTAGTCCCGTTAACATTTTATAAGTCTCAATGAGATCCCCCCTTATTCTTCTGAACTCCAGCAAGAACAATCCCAATCTAGTCAATCTCTCCTCATATGACAGTCCCGCCATAAGACCATAGACCATAAGACCATAAGACATAGGAGTGGAAGTAAGGCCATTCGGCCCATCGAGTCCACTCCACCATTCAATCATGGCTGATTTCAACTCCATTTACCCGCTCTCTCTCCATAGCCCTTAATTCCTCGAGAAATCAAGAATTTATCAACTTCTGTCTTAAAGACACTCAACGTCCCGGCCTCCACCGCCCTCTGTGGCAATGAATCCCACCACTCTCTGGTATTCCTTGGAATCAGTCTGGTAAATCTTCGCTGCACTCCCTCGAGAGCAAGAACATCCTTCCTCAGAGAAGGAGACCAAAACTGCAGACAATAATCCAGGTGTGGCCTCACCAAGGCCTGTATAATTGCAGCAACACATCCCTGCTGCTATACTCTAAGCCTGTCGCAATGAAGGCCAACATGCCATTAGCCTTCTTTACCGCCTGCTGCACCTGCATGCTTACCTTCAACGACTGGTGCACAAGGACACCCAGGCTGCACACTCCCCTCTCCCAATTTATAACCATTCAGGTAGTAATCTGCCTTCCTGTTTTTGCTTCCAAAGTGAATAGCCACACACTTATCCAAATTATACTGCATCTGCCATTGATTTGCTTACTCGCCCAACCTGTCCAGATCATGCTGTAGGATCCCTGCATCCTCGTCACAATTCACTCTCCCACCTAACTTGGTATCATCTGCAAACTTTGATTTGTTACATTTTGTTCCCTCATCCAAATCATTAATATATATAGCTGGGGTCCCAGCACTGACCCCTGTGATACCCCACTAGTTACTGCCTGCCAATTTGAAAAGGACCCATTAATCCCTACTCTTTATTTCCTCTCTGCCACCTCAATACATTTCTCCCAATCCCATGCGCTTTAATTTTGCACAATAATCTCTGATGCGGGACTTTGTCAAAAGCCTTCTGAAGTCAAAATATACCACATCGACTGGCTCATCCTTGTCAACTGCACTGGTTACATCTTCAAAGAATTCCAACAGATTTGTAAAGCATGATTTTCCCTTCATAAATCCTTGCTGACTCTGATTGGTCCTGCTACTGCTTTCTAAATGTTCCCCACTACCGATGTTAGGCACACTGGTCTATAATTCCCTGCTTTCACTCTCCCTCCCTTTTTGAATATCGGAGAGACGTGAGCCACCCTCCAATCTGCAGGGACAGTTCCACAGTCCATAGAATCCCGGAAGATGACCAGCAATGCATCCACTATTTCCAGAGGCACCTCCTTAAGCACTCTGGGATGCAGATTCTCAGGCCCTGGGGATTTATCCGCCTTCAAACAAAGAACAAAGAAATGTACAGCACAGGAACAGGCCCTTCGGCCCTCCAAGCCCGTGCCGACCATGCTGCCCGACTAAACTACAATCTTCTACACTTCCTGGGTCCGTATCCCTCTATTCCCATCCTACTCATGTATTTGTCAAGATGCCCCTTAAATGTCACTATCGTCCCTGCTTCCACCACCTCCTCCGGTAGTGAGTTCCAGGCACCCACTACCCTCTGCGTAAAAAACTTGCCTCGTACATCTACTCTAAACCTTGCCCCTCTCACCTTAAACCTATGCCCCCTAGTAATTGACCCCTCTACCCCGGGGAAAAGCCTCTGACTATCCACTCTGTCTATGCCCCTCATAATTTTGTAGACCTCTATCAGGTCGCCCCTCAACCTCCTTCGTTCCAGTGAGAACAAACCAAGTTTATTCAACTGCTCCTCATAGCTAATGCCCTCCATACCAGGCAACATTCTGGTAAATCTCTTCTGCACCCTCTCTCAAGCCTCCACATCCTTCTGGTAGTGTGGCGACCAGAATTGAACACTACACTCCAAGTGTGGCCTCACCAAGGTTCTATACAGCTGCAACATGACTTGCCAATTCTTATACTCAATGCCCCGGCCAATGAAGGCAAGCATGCCGTATGCCTTCTTGACTACCTTCTCCACCTGTGTTGCCCCTTTCAGTGACCTGTGGACCTGTACTCCTAGATCTCTTGACTTTCAATACTCTTGAGGGTTCTACCATTCACTGTATATTCCCTACCTGCATTAGACCTTCCAAAATGCATTACCTCACATCAATCCCATCAATTTTCCCAGCACCATTTCTCTACTAATGTTGATCTCCCTCAGTTCTTCCCTTTCACTAAACCTTTCATTTCCCAGCATTTCTGGTATCTTCTTTGTGTCCTCTTTTGTGAAGTAAAACCAAAGTATGTATTCAATTGCTCAGCCAATTCTTTGTCCCTTGTTATGCATTCCCCTGTTTCTGTCTGTCGGGGGCCTACGTTTCTCTTTACCAATCTCTCTCTTTGCATTTCTATAGAAACTCTTGGTGTCAGTCTTGGATTGTCCGCACCTCACATCGAAATCGTGGCCGGTGTGGGGGCGGAGAATCCATGTTCCCCAAGGGCAGCATGGTAGCACAGAAGGGCAGCTCGGTAGCACAGTGGTTAGCACTGTTGCTTCACAGCTCCACGGTGCCAGGTTCAATATCCGGCTTGGGTCACTGTCTGTGCGGAGTCTGCACGTTCTCCCCGTGTCAGCGTGAGTTTCCTCCCACAGTCGAAAGATGTGCAGGTTAGGTGGATTGGACATGCTAAATTGCCCTTCGTGTCCAAAAAGTTTAGGTGTGGTTCCTGGGTTATGGGGATAGGTTGGAAGTGTGCGCTTAAATGGGGTGCTCTTTCCAAGGCCCGGTGCGGACTCGATGGGCCGAATGGCCTCCTGCACTGTAAATTCTTTGATTCTATCAAATCAGGACTGGCGGTTCCCCGCTTCTGCGGGCTTCGAAAAGTGGCGTACTCTGGGATTTGCGCTACCTGGGGCAATTGCGCTACCTGGGACAATTGCCAGAGGCTCGCTCCGCCCTAGACCGGCCGAAGTCCCCGCGGCGTGGAACTAATGTGCTGCAGCCGGTCGGGATACTCGTGTGGGGGTTGCGGACTCAGCCCGCGGCCACCCTCGTCGGGGGTGGGCCAATCGGAGGGCGGGGGGGCCCTATAGGTTGCCGGTAAATGCGGGAGTTAAGGGTCGAGCGCCAGGCCGATCGGGGGATTCTGTTTTGGGTCCAGCTCCGCTGTCCGAGTCCGCCATGGAGCACGGCGCAGCCGCTGGATGTGCGGAGGCCCATATCTGCAGCAAAAGCTGCGAGATCTACTCCTGGTTCCTGCTAGTCCCCTGCAGGGCTAGGAATTTGTGCCCCTTTGTTGCCAGTTTTTCTGGCGTAAAGCTCTACCGTTTTGACGCTGACATAATGGAGAATCCAGACATGGAAAGAACATTGAAAACATCTGAGGGAGTTATTCAATCGACTTCAGGAGGCGGGTTTGGTGATAAACCTCGCCAAAAGTGAATTTGGAATAGCCCAAGTCACTTTCCTTGGCCATCCAATCGGACAGGGTCGACTGGTCCCACGGGATGTGAAAACGAAAGTTATTGGGGAGTTTCCGATACTCTCGACACGACGGGAAATAATGCGATTTCTTGGTTTGAGTGGATTTTACCGGAAATTTGGACCACATTTTAGCAGTGTGGTCGCTCCACTGACGGACTTGCTGAAGAAGCGTAACAAATTCCAGTGGACAGCGGAGTGTCAACAGGCATTTGACGGCCTGAAGGCTGTGTTAGTGCTCCTGTTAGTCATCCCAAATTATACCAAACCCTTCAAAGTGGCTGTTGATGCGAGCGATGTGGGCGTAGGTGCGGTGCTTCTACAAGACAACGACGAAGGGCTAGAGCGGCCTGTTGGTTATTTTTCAAAGAAATTGAATTCTCACCAGAAAAAGTATTCGACGATTGAGAAGACTTTGAGTTTGGTGCTGGCTTTGCAACATTTTCACATTTATGTGACCAGCAATCCATCTGACACCATTATATATACTGATCATAATCCTTTGACGTTTTTGGAGCGATTCCGGAATAACAATGCGCGGCTGTTTTGCTGGAGTTTATTGTTCCAGCCGTTTCATTTTAAAATAGTACATGTAGCAGGACGGGAAAATGTGATAGCCGGTGCTTTGTCACGAATGTGATCAATTGAGAAGGCTTTCAGTTGGAGGAAGTAGAATGAAGAAAAATGGACTATATTATTATACCTGTTTGAGTGTGTTGTTTTCTTTAAATGAAAATGTATATTTACTGTGTACATTTCTTAGTGGATGGTGCAAAAGTGAAAAATGAAACCATGTTGAAGTTGATGGTTTATTTTTTTTTCTTGGGGGGTGCTGTCATGTGAGAGTACCTTTAAGACATGGATGTTTACGCATTGTACCTTTAAGAAAATGCAGTGATGTCAGAGTGTGGGTGGAGCTGGGCTTTAGAACAGCCATTTTGCAGTTTTTAGTTGCAGTTTGGAGGAAAAGAGCTTGGGGAGTGTCTGTGTTTTGCAGTGAGCTGGATTTGCTGTGATCTCTGCCATGAAAGACTATCTCCGGATCATTTGGGTGATTTAAACTCATAATAGTAAAGCCTTTAACCTGATGTGATTCTGTTTAAAGGTGTTAAATCTCTTGGAAGTTTGAAGGAACATTTTGAGGAATTATTTACTGTTGTAATATTTTTGGAGTTATCTTTGAAGTAAGGGGTGTTAAGAGATCCAATGTTTATTGAAGACGTTAAGTTGAGTTCATGGAATAAACATTGTTTTGTGTTTAAAAACCCACGTATCCATAATTGTAATCCCACGCCCAGGGAACAAGACGTGTGCTTGGAAAAGCAACAAATACATTAAAGGGGGAGGTTGGTTGAACTCCATGATACATTTTGGGGTTCAGAAAACGCCTCGCCCATAACAGCCTTTTTGCACTGCGCGGAGGGGTCTCCTATACGGGCTGCTGCTGCACACGCCTTCACTTTTTTAAATATAAATTTAGAATACCCAATTCATTTTTTTTTCCAATTAAGGGGCAATTATGCATGGCCAATCCACCTACCCTGTGCATCGTTTTCGGTTGTGGGGGTGAGACCCACGCAGACATGGGAGAATGTATAAACTCCACATGGACAGTGACCAAGGGCCAGGATCGAAACTGAGTCCTCAGTGCCGTGAGGCAGCAGTACTAACGACTGCGCCACAGTTTTGCCCATCCTTCACCTCCTTAACGTCACCCGGACACCCCAAGACTTTTTGACCTCTGGCGGCAGAGGTCCACCGTGGAGGTCACTCTATGGAGGAGTCCTCCCCCCCTCAATATTGGGGACCTGTGTGGAGGGTGTCACATGCAACAGTGTTGTACAACCACCGATTCACGGACTCCCAAGAAGCCTGCCATGTTTGTGGCCTTGTGGGGTTCGTGGACCACATCTGTGTTATGTGTTAAAGGCTGCACTCCCTAGTTTTCTGACAAATCTTTTGTTGACGTTTTGTTTGCACTTCTTTTTTTTTTATAAATATTTTATTGAACATTTTTGGTCAACCAACACAGTACATTGTGCATCCTTTACACAATATTATAACAACACAAATAACAATGACCTATTTTATAAACAAAAAATGAATAAATAATAAACAACAAAAATGAAAACTAACCCTAATTGGCAACTGCCTTATCACAAGTAACACTCTCCAAAAATATAATTTAACAGTCCAATATATAATTATCTGTCGCAACGACCTATACATATTATACAGTATATATTAACAACCCTGAGAGTCCTTCTGGTTCCTCCTCCCTCCCCCCCCCCCCCCCCTCCCCCCACCCCCGATCCTGGGCTGCTGCTGCTGCCTTCTTTTTTCCATTCCATCTATCTTTCTGCGAGGTATTCGACGAACGGTTGCCACCGCCTGGTGAACCCTTGAGCCGACCCCCTTAGAACGAACTTAATCCGCTCTAGCTTTATAAACCCTGCCATGTCATTTATCCAGGTCTCCACCCCCGGGGGCTTGGCTTCTTTCCACATTAACAATATCCTGCGCCGGGCTACTAGGGACGCAAAGGCCAAAACATCGGCCTCTCTCGCCTCCTGCACTCCCGGCTCTTGTGCAACCCCAAATATAGCCAACCGCCAGCTTGGTTCGACCCGGACCCCCACTACTTTTGAAAGCACCTTTGTCACCCCCATCCAAAACCCCTGTAGTGCCGGGCATGACCAAAACATATGGGTATGATTCGCTGGGCTTCTCGAGCACCTCGCACACCTATCCTCCACCCCAAAAAATTTACTGAGCCGTGCTCCAGTCATATGCGCCCTGTGTAATACCTTAAACTGAATCAGGCTTAGCCTGGCACACGAGGACGACGGGTTTACCCTGCTCAGGGCATCTGCCCACAGCCCCTCCTCGATCTCCTCCCCCAGCTCTTCTTCCCATTTCCCTTTTAGTTCATCTACCATAGTCTCCCCTTCGTCCCTCATTTCCCTATATATATCTGACACCTTACCATCCCCCACCCATGTCTTTGAGATCACTCTGTCCTGCACCTCTTGTGTCGGGAGCTGCGGGAATTCCCTCACCTGTTGCCTCGCAAAAGCCCTCAGTTGCATATACCTGAATGCATTCCCTTGGGGCAACCCATATTTCTCGGTCAGTGCTCCCAGACTCGCGAACTTCCCATTCACAAACAGATCTTTCAGTTGCGTTATTCCTGCTCTTTGCCACATTCCATATCCCCCATCCATTCCCCCCGGGGCAAACCTATGGTTGTTTCTTATCGGGGACCCCCCAAGGCTCCAGTCTTTCCCCTATGCCGTCTCCACTGTCCCCAAATCTTCAGTGTAGCCACCACCACCGGGCTTGTGGTGTAGTTCCTCGGTGAGAACGGCAATGGGGCTGTCACCATAGCCTGTAGGCTAGTCCCCCTACAGGACGCCCTCTCTAATCTATTCCACTCTATCAAATGCTTTCTCGGCATCCATCGCCACTACTATCTCCGTTTCCCCCTCTGGTGGGGCCATCATCATTACCCCTAACAGCCTCCGTATATTCGTGTTCAGCTGTCTCCCCTTCACAAACCCAGTTTGGTCCTCGTGGACCACCCCCGGGACACATTCCTCTATTCTCATTGCCATTACCTTGGCCAGGATCTTGGCATCTACATTTAGGAGGGATATAGGTCTATAGGACCCGCATTGTAGCGGGTCCTTTTCCTTCTTTAAGAGAAGCGATATCGTTGCTTCAGACATAGTCGGGGGCAGTTGTCCCCTTTCCTTTGCCTCATTAAAGGTCCTCGTCAATACTGGGGCGAGCAAGTCCATATATTTTCTATAGAATTCGACTGGGAATCCATCCGGTCCCGGGGCCTTTCCCGCCTGCATGCTCCTAATTCCTTTCACCACTTCTTCTACCTCAATCTGTGCTCCCAGTCCCACCCTTTCCTGCTCTTCCACCTTGGGAAATTCCAGCCGATCCAAGAAGCCCATCATTCTCTCCCTCCCATCCGGGGGTTGAGCTTCATATAATTTTTTATAAAATGTCTTGAACACTCCATTCACTCTCTCTGCTCCTTGCTCCATCTCTCCTTCCTCATCCCTCACTCCCCCTATTTCCCTCGCAGCTCCCCTTTTCCTCAATTGGTGTGCCAGCAACCTGCTCGCCTTCTCCCCATATTCGTACTGTACACCCTGTGCCTTCCTCCATTGTGCCTCTGCAGTGCCCGTAGTCAGCAAGTCAAATTCTACATGCAGCCTTTGCCTTTCCCTGTACAGTCCCTCCTCCGGTGCTCCAGACTGTCCATACACCCTACCCAAGAATCAACTTCCACAAAGTTGATGATGTCTCATCTGATTATCACCTCAAGTCTACTTTCCTGTCTCCCCCCAGATCCTATGACTCACTTGTCGATCAAGAATTGATGTAACTCTGCCTGAAAAATATCCAATGATCCCCCCTCCAGTGCTCTCTGGAGAGGAACATTCCACAGGTTAACAACCCTCATTAAAAAATATTTTAATCTCTGTCTAAAAACCCCTACTTTTAAACTGTGTCCCCTAGTTCTGGTCTTCCATTAAGATAAACTTCCTGTCAAGTCCCGTCAGGATCTCGTATGTTTCTTATATCTTGTATTATGCCAAATGCATAATTAGCCTTTTCTTGACTTACCTTCAACATTTCAAATCGTTCAGCATGGCATCCTCCTTTAATGTCTTTATTTTTGTCGAGCTGGGAGCACTGCACTCTCCTGGTTCCATTCAGCCAACTACTTGCGTTTCACACATTAAAACATTCCAGAGAACATCAGAGGAATGGTATGAAGCAACATTTGACACCAACCAACATAAGGTTTGGCCAAAGGATATCCTCAAGGAGGAAAGTGAGGTGAAGACGACTCCATCCTTGGTAGTGTCAGACTAATACCAAAATACTTAGGCTGCAG
The DNA here is from genome assembly GCF_047496885.1 of Scyliorhinus torazame. Classification (NCBI taxonomy): domain Eukaryota; kingdom Metazoa; phylum Chordata; class Chondrichthyes; order Carcharhiniformes; family Scyliorhinidae; genus Scyliorhinus; species Scyliorhinus torazame. The sequence continues at coordinate 245,614,374 of NC_092712.1, forward strand.
AGAAAAATTAAACAGGAGCTTTATTGGAAAACATCTGCAGTGGCTTACACCTTTCATGATGGGGTATGAGAGATCCAAACCATGCAATCTTGTATGACTTGAATGATGTACACAGTACATGATTAGCATATTCAACAATTAACATAGATTAACATAGAATTTACAGTGCAGAATTAACATCACATTAACAACCCAATATATAATACAACATACTAAACAGAGTCACAGGGAAGGGATTTATAGAGCCTGGACATGTGAAGACATTGCCACAAGTTAAAATCAGGAACTGTTGAGAGACCACAATTAGTGAAACACAAATATCTCAGAGGATTGAGGGGCTGGAGAGAACTGTCAGGCCACAATCAGTAAAGATAGGCAACAACACCTCCTCCATGATCATCCTCAACACCGGTGCACCACAAGGCTGTGTCCTCAGCCCCCCTATATTCCTTATACACCTATGAATGTGTGGCCAAATTCTCCTCCAACTTGATTTTCAAATTTGCTGATGACACCACCGTAGTGGGTCGTATTTCAAACAATGACGAGACAGAGTACAGGAATGAGATAGAGAATCTGGTGAACTGGTGCGACGACAATAATCTCTCCCTCAATGTCAACAAAATGAAGGAGATTGTCATCGACTTAAGGAAGCGTAGTGGAGAACATGCCCCTGTCTACATCAATGGGAACGAAGTAGAAAGGGTCGAGAGCTTCAAGTTTTTAGATGTACAGATCACCAACAGCCTGTCCTGGTCCCCCCATGCCGGCACTATAGTTAAGAAAGCCCACCAACGACTCTACTTTCTCAGAAGACTAAGGAAATTTGGCATGTCAGCTACGACCCTCACCAACTTCTACAGCTGCACCGTAGAAAGCATTCTTTCTGGTTGTATCACAGCTTGGTATGGAGCCTGCTCTTTCCAAGACCGCAGGAAACTACAAAAGGTCGTGAATGTAGCACAGTCCATCACTCAAACCAGCCTCCCATCCATTGACTCTGTCTATAATTCCCGCTGTCTCAGAAAGGCAGCCAGCATAATTAAGGACCCCACGCACCCCGGACATACACTCTTCCACTTTCTTCCATCAGGAAAAAATACCGAAGTTTGAGGTCACGTACCAACTCAAGACCAGCTTCTTCCCTACTGCCATCAAACTTTTGAATGGACCCACCTCGTATTAAGTTGATCTTTTCTCTACACCTTGCTATAACTGTAACATATCTTGCAGTCTCTCCTTCCTTCCCTATGTACGGTATGCATTGTTTGTATAGCATGCAAGAAACAATACTTTTTACTGTATACTAATACATGTGACAATAATAAATCAAATCAAATCAAAATGTAGAGATGGGGATGATGAGGCCATGAAAGGACTGGAGAACAAGGATGAGAATTTTAAAATCAAGGTACTGCTTGACAGGGAGCCAGCTCAGGTCAGCCAATATGGACCTTGAACTGATTAAGGACATGGGCAGCAGAATATTGGATGACTTCAGTTTTGCAAAGGGGAGAATTAGGCTGGCGGGGTGCATTGAAATAGTCAAGTCTTTAAGAGACTTTGGTGTCGAGGTACAAGGAACACACAAAGTAAGCATGCTGGAACAACAAGCAGGAAGGCAAATGGCATATTGGCTTTTATTGCAAGGGGCTTGAATACAAGAGTGAAGAAGTTTTGTTACAATCGTGGACTGCTTTGATCATCATATATCAGGAAAGATATTCTTGTCCTGGGGATGGTACAGCGAAGGTTCAACCCAGAAATCATTGGCCTGAATTGTAAGGTTGAGTAGAATGGGCCTATATTCATTGAAGTTTCAAGGTGATCTCATTGAAACTTAAAATAATCTAAGGGGTTGTTTCCCCTAGCTAGAGAGTCCAAATAGTTGAAAGAAAGAGGAGTAAAGGTGCAGGAAAATTACAGAGATGTTCAAGAACTATATTGGAGGCTTTTAATTTCTCAAATATTGATTGGGATATCATTAGATTAAAGAGTAAGGGGGGAGAAATTTCTTTTTTGATAAACAATTTTATTGAGGCATTTTGGCTTGGTAAACAACAACAATACAAAACAGTGTGCAAAGAACAATCAACAGTGCAAAAACCAGCTCCCCTCCTACAAGGACCCGCCTAACTAACCCCATAATCTACGTTGCCCTACCCCCCCTCCCCCAGCTGACAATTAATTTTCCGCGAAGAAGTCGATAAATGGTTGCCAGCTCAGGGCGAACACTGACAGAGCGGATTTAATTTTCTCCAGACCGAGAAAGCTCGCCATATCCGATAGCCAGGCCTACGTCTTCGGGGGCTTTGAGTCGTTCCATGCCAGCAGAATTCGTCGCCGGGCTACCAGGGAAGCAAAGGCCAAAATGCCAGCCTCTCTCTCCTCCTGGACTCCCGGGTCCTACGAAACCCCAAAAATTGCCACCTCTGGACTCATCACCATCCTTGTTTTCAGTACCCGGGACATAACGTCCGCAAATCCCTGCCAGTACCCCCTGAGTTTTGAACATGCCCAGAACATGTGAACATGGTTCGCTGGTCCACCCGCACATCTGGCGCACCTGTCCTCCAATCCAAAAAATTTACTCATCCGGGCCACTGTCATGTGGACGAGATTGAATTGAATCAGGCTGGGCCTAGCGCATGTTGTGGTCGCGTTTACCTGACTCAATGCCTCCACCCATAAGCTCTCTTCTATCTCGCCTCCGAGCTCCTCTTCCCACTTAAGCTTCAGCTCCTTGGTCTGCGTCTCCTCTTGAGTTCTTTGTATATATCTGAGACCCTCCTCTCCCCCACCCATCCACTGGACACTACCCTGTCCTGGATCCCCCTAAGTGGCAGGCGTGGGAAGGATGGAAACTGCGTAGGTACCTGCAAGTACCTGAAATCATTCCCTCTCGCCAGCCCAAATTTCTCCTCTAACGCCCTCATGCTCGGGAAGCTCCCCCATCCTCTCAATCCCAGCCCTCTGTCATGTTCGGAACCCCCGTCCATATTCCCCGGGGCAAATCTATGATTGTTGCAAATTGGGGACCAAACTGATGCTCTCACATCCCCGACATGCCTTCTCCATTGGCCCCAAATCCGCAAGGTCGCCACCACTATAGGGCTGGTGGAGTACCATGCCAGCGGGAGCGGCAGGTTAACCAGGGTCGCCAGACTAGTGCCCCTGCACGAAGCGGCCTCCAACCGCCCCCAAACCGACTCCATCCATTTCCTTATCATAGCTATGTTGGCCGCCCAGTAGTAGTTACCAAAGTTTGGCAGCGCCAGTCCCCCTTCCCCTCAGTTCCTCTCAAGCATCAATCTCCTCACCCTTTCCGCCCACACAAATCCCATAATCATTTTATTGACCTTCTTAAAAAAGGACCGCAGAATGAAAATGGGGAGACACTGGAATACGAACAGGAATCTCGGGAGGATCGTCATTTTAACCATCACTCTCCCCGCTAGTGTCAGTGGGAGCACATCCCACCTCCGGAACTCGATCCTCATTTGCTCCACCAACTGAGATAAGTTCAACTTGTGCAACCGGCCCCAGTCCCGTGCCACCTGTATCTCGAAGTATCTAAAATTGTCCCCTACTAACCTAAACGGCAGCCCCCTCAGCCGACCCTCCTGGCCCCTCGTCTGGACTGCAAGCAACTCACTTTTTGCCATGTTCAGTTTATACCCTAGAACCAGCCGAATTCCCTCAGGATTCCCATGATTTCATCCATCCCAGTCCGTGATGTATAAGAGCAGGTCGTCGGCATACAAGAAAACTGTGTTTCACCCTCCTCCCCCCCCCCGTACCAGCCCCTTCCAACCCCTACAAGCTCTCAGGGCAATTGGCAGCAGGTCTATTGCTAGCGCAAACAGCAGTGGGGAGAGGGGGCGCCCCTGCCTTGTCCCTTGGTACAGTTTAAAATAGTCAGACGTCGTCCTATTCGTCCTTACACTAGCCTCCGGAGCCTGGTACAACAGCCTGACCCAGTCGATAAAGCCCTCCCCGAACCCAAATCGTCCCAGCACCTCCCATCGACAGTCCCACTCAACCCGGTCGAAAGCCTTCCATGCATACATTGCCACAACTACCTCTATCTCCCTACTCTCCAGGGACATCATGATCACATTCAGCAGCCTTCTTACGTTGGCCACCAACTGCGTGCCCTTGACGGACCCGGTTTTGTTCTTCCATAATAACGTCCGGCACACAGTCCTCAGTCCTAGCAGCCAAGAGCTTGGCCAGTATTTTTGCATCGACATTGAGCAGAGAGATCGGCCTATAGGACTCACATGCCTGTGACATCGTCGGGGGTAGAACCCCTCTGTCTCTTGCCTCATTAAAAACCCTAACCAGCCCCGGCCCCACTATCTCAGAGAACTTTCTATAGAACTCCACCGGATACCCATCCAGCCCTGGGGCTTTACCCAATTGCATGACCCTCAAGCCCACCAATATTTCTTTGGTCCTAATCGGGGCCCCCAGCCCGTCTACCAACCCCCTACCCACTTTTGGGAAGGTCAGTCCATCCAGAAAGCGCCTCATCCCCTCGGGCCCCGGAGGGGGTTCCGAGGTGTAAAGCTTACTATCGAACTCCCTGAGCACCTTGTTCAGCCCTGCCAGTTCTCCTACCAAGTTTTCCCTCCCGTCGATTACCTTCCCTATTTTCCTGATCACCTCCCTCTTCCTCAGTTGCTGTGCCAGCATTCTACTGTCCTTCTCCCCATGCTCATAAATTGCGCCCCTCGCCTTCCTAAGCTGCTCCACAGCCTTACCTGTGGACAACACCTCGAACTCAGTCTGTCGCCTTCATCATTCCCTTAAAAGCTCTACCCTCGAGGTCTCCGCATATTTCCTATCTGTCTGTATAATCTCCTTCACCAGTCGGTCTGTTTCTGCCCTGTCTGTCCTGTACCTATGCGCTCTAATCGAGATCAGCTCCCCTCTCACCACTGCCTTCAGCACCTCCCAGAGCACCGCACTGAGACTTCCCCTGTGTCATTGATCTGCAGGTAGTTTTGCATACATTTCCTCACCCTCTCACACACCGCCTCATCCGCCAACAGACAGACATCTAGCCTCCATTGAGGGCGCTGAAAGCTTTCCTTACAGACCTGCAGATCAACCCAATGTGGAGCATGGTCCGAAATAGCAATCGCCGAATATTTTATGTCTGTCACCCCCACCAGCAAATCCCTGCTCATGATGAAAAAATCAACTTGGGAATACATCTTATGAACATGTGAATAGAACGAAAACTCCTTCCCCGTCGGCCGACTAGCCCTCCATGGGGCAGCCCCCCCCCCCCTCATTTGCCCCATGAACCCCCTCAGTTCCTTTGCCATTGCCTGCACCTTACCCGTTTTTGAACACCACATGTCCAGGCCGGAGTCAAGGACTGTGTTAAAATCACCTCCCATAATCAGCCTGTGCGAGTCCAGGTCATGTATCTTCCCCAGCAGCCTCTTAACAAAATCCACATCACCCAATTTGGGGCATATACATTGACCAAAACTACCCTCATCCCCTCGAGCTTGCCACTCACCATGACAAATCTGCCTCCCCCATCTGAAATTGTGCAACCCACCTCGAATTGCACCCGTTTATTAACCAAAATCGCGACCCCCCTGGTTTTAGTGTCCAGCCCCGAGTGCAAGACCTGGCTAATCCAGCCCTTCCTTAATCTGACCTGGTCAGCTACTTTCAGATGAGTCTCCTGAAGCATTATTATGTCCGCGTTCAGCGCCCTTAGATGCGCGAACACACGTGCCCTCTCTACCGGCCCGTTTAACCCTCTTAACGTTCCAGGTGATCAGCCTGGTTGGGGGGCACCATGCCCCCCCCTCGTCGATCAGCCATCTCCTTTCTTGGGGTCGCCCCTAGCCCCTGTGTCGCCTCCTGGCAGCCCCCACCTCCGACCTCCTCCATGTTACTAAACCTAAGTCCCTCCCTCGTCAGCAGATCAACTACACCCCTCCCCCCTCCCCCTCGCAACACCACCCTGTAACCTAACCCCTGCCATAAAGTGGCTATGTACACACCCCCCCACCTGGCTTCCGTAGACCAGCTCACCCAGCTAGCCTGGTGACTCTTGACTCCGGCGCCAACAAGTCTCCCACCTATTGTTCCCTTGACCCATCCCCCCCACCCATCGACACCACTTCCCCAAACCAGCCATCCTCGAGCAATTGCTCTGAAAAAAAAACCAAGGAACAAAGAAAACCCCGACATGAGTGCAAATCAAGTAATACAAAATACGTAATAGGCACATCCAACCACCCCGATCAGAACACAAAAAGCCCCCAGCACCATATACCTTAACTGCCCTCTTTTCCAATGAAAACTCGAATACAGAAGGAAAAAAACAAGACACAAGAAAAACATGTAAACATCGCTTAGTAACTTTTTAACTTCAGTCCAAAGGTCCTCAGTTCGGCACCAGCCCTTCTCTCTTGGCGAAGTCCATCGCGTCCTCGGGCTCCTCAAAGTAATGGTGCCATCCCTCATGCATGACCCAGAGGCATGCCGGGTATAGCAGCCCAAACTTCACCTGCTTCTTAAACAAAATATCTTTGACTTGCCTGTAGCCTGCCCTTCTTCTGGCCACCTCCACGCTCAGGTCCTGGTAGATGCACAAGACACGATAGTTCCAATTACAACTCTGCGTGCGCTTGGCCCACTGTAGCACCCGCTCCTTGCCCAGGAACCTGTGGAACCTGACCACCATCGCTCGCAGGGGGGAGGGGGGGGGGCACTCGCGGGTGCCTCGCCAGCGCTCTGTGCGCCCTGTCCACCTCCAACGGGCGAGGGAAGACATCATTCCCCTAACAGCTTCTGGAACATGTCTGCCACATACGCCACGGCATCCTCTCCCTCAGCCGTCTCCGGGAGACCAACGATTCTCAAATTCTGCTGATGGGACCTATTTTCGAGGTCCTCCACCTTTTTCAGAGGCCTTTTTTGTTGGTCTTTCAGCCTCCCCATCTCAACCTCCACCACCATTTGGTGATCCTCCTACTCCTCCAGTGCCTTCTCCAGCTTCTGGATCGTCCGATCCTGGGCATCCAGCCTGTGCTCCAGGCGTTCGATTGATTTCTTGATCGGGTCTAAACTATCCCGTTTCAACGCGGTGAAGCCCTCTAGGATGACCTTCAGCAGATGCTCCGTTGTTGGCTGGGCTGTCATCACCGGGGTCCGGGCATCGGCCATATTGTCCTCAGCAGCAGCTTCTAAACTGCCCTTGTTTGCCCACTTCTTCAACTGTTTACGATTCTTTCTGCTTCTTAATTCCATACACCTATATCTGGAGTCAGTGCCTGAGTGCCTATGCCTTCAGGTCCAGCGCTCAAAAGAACCAAAAAGTCGGGGGAAAAGGTCCAAAAGTCCGACTGGAGCGAGAGCCACCAAATGTGTGACTTACTCCATAGCCAGCACCGGAAGCCGGGGAGAAATTTCTTTAACGTGTTCAAGAAAACGTCCTTGACCAGTGTGTTCTCAGACCAACTAGGAAGGAGGAGTAGCTGGATTTAGGAATGGGGTGGTGGGGCAATCTGGTAAGAATAGTCATTATATTATAAGGTTTAAAATAGTAACAGAGGAGAGCAAGACGCAATTCAAAGTAGAACTTCTAAATTGAATAATAGACTAATGTCAGTGGGATGAGTCAAGATCTGGCCAGGATAAAATGGAATCTAAGACTGGATAACTGTAACAGAACAAGAGATGATCCTTGAGGAAGGGATGCTTCCAGTACAAGCTAGGTAGATTCCAACAAGGGCGAAAGGTAGGGTAATCAAAACCACAACTCCTTGCATGACAATGGAGGTAGAATATATGATGAAACAAAATGAGTATGGTTCATGTCAAATGTCTTCTCAAGCAAGAACTGGGCAACATAAAATAAGTTGAGAGGTGCAGTGAAGAGGGAAAGTAAGATTCAAAAAGAGAGAATATGTTGAACAGTTATGTGTTAACATAAAATGGAACCCAAACATTTTCTACATGAATGAATAATAAATGTATAGCAAGGGGCAGGTAGGACACATTAGGGACAAAAAGGGTGATATACTTCTGTATACATTGTATCAGTATTTACTTAGCAAGAGGAGGCTGACAAAGTATGACAGAGCTCATGGATTAAATATAAATTGATAGGCAGGATGTACTAGAAAGGCTGGCTATGTTGAGAGCAGATAGATCACCTGGACGGATGGCTTGCATCCCAAGTTGCTAAAGGAATTGGGAGTGGAGATAGTGAATGGAGGCTTGCAATATTCTTGCAATCTTCCGTAAAAGGGGGACAGTTCCAGAGATTTGGAGAGTAACAAATGTGACACCTTGGTTCAAGAAAGGGTGTAAGGTCGGTGAATTTTAAGTTGATGAGTATTATGTTTGTTGGTAATCTTCAAGTTTTTGCTCTGTCTCTGAACTTCCAAGGTTTTGACACAGCGACAGTGAAGGAACGGCGATATATTTCCAAGTCAGGATGGTGAGTGACTTGAAGGGGAACTTCTTCCAGGTGGCGGTGTTCCCATGTATCTGCTACCCTTGTCCTTCGAGATGTTAATGGTCATAGGTTTGGAAGATTTGCACTTTAGAGCTGAATTTGTGTGCATTAGAGTGTTAAAGTGAGAGTTTGGTGACTGAGGGAGTTAGGTGAGTAGGGAGCAAGCTGCTCCTTTCATTTCATTTCCTACATTTCCTCAAAGAGTGTGAAGGGAGCCGGGAGTTTACAGAGAGTGCAACTGACTGGGAGTAGAGTCGGAGGGCGGAGTTCCAGTTGGTTCACAGGGCAGCTACTTTCTGGAAGGCAAGAGTTGTTTTTTTTTGTTGTTTTTTAAAAATTATTTTAGTATTTGCTTTGTTTTTTGGGGGCAGCAAGCTATCTTTGTATCATTTAGCAGAATCACCAATTTTAGAAGGTTCACTTGGGAGAGTAGTAGCAGTATATATATTTTTAACGGCCGAACGAGTGTTTCTTTTTTTTACCCTTTTAAATCTCTTCGGGAGTTCTGATCAGAGGGGATGGAGGCTAGGGCAGTTGCATGATCCTCCTGTAGGATGTGGGTGGTGAGGGACACCACCGGTGTCCCCGCTGACTACACCTGCGGGAAGTGCACCCAACTCCAGCTCCTCGGAGACTGCGTTGGGGAACTGGAGCTGGAGCTGGATGAACTTCGGATCATCCGGGAGGCAGAGGGGTTGATAGAGAAGAGTTACAGGGAGGTAGCCACACCCAAGGTGCAGGACAAGAGTAGCTGGGTTACAGTCAGGGGAAGGAAAAGGAATGGGCAGACAGTGCAGGGATCCCTTGTGGCTGTTCCCCTTCAAAACAAGTATACCGCTTTGGATGCTGTTGGGAGGGATGACCCACCGGGAGAAGGCCCTAGCGGCCAGGTCTCTGGCACTGAGCCTGGCTCTGTGGCTCAGAAGGGAAGGGGGAGAATAGAAAAGCAATAGTGATAGGAGACTCAATGGTTACGGGAACAGATCGGAGATTCTGTGGTCGCGAACGAGACTCCCGGAAGGTATGTTGCCTCCCGGGTGCCAGGACCAGGGATGTCTCGCATCGGGTCTACAGGATTCTTAAGGGGGAGGGAGAGCAACCAGAAGCTGTGGTGCACATAGGCACCAACGACATAGCTAAGAAAAGGGATGAGGATCTATAAAGTGATTTTAGGGAATTAGGTTGGAAGCTAAAGAGGACAAGCAGAGTAGTGATCTCAGGATTGCTACCGGTGCCACGTGCAAGTGAGGCAAGGAACAGAGAGCGAGTGCAGCTGAACATGTGGCTACAGGGCTGGTGCAGGAGGGAAGGCTTCAGATATGTAGATCACTGGGATATCTTCTGGGGACCTGTACATGAAGGACGGATTTCACCTAAACTGGAGGGGCACCATTATCCTGGGTGGGAGGCTTGCTAGAGCTCTTTGGGAGGGTTTAAACAAGTTTGGCAGGGGGATGGGAACCAGAGCTATGGAGCAGAGGACAGAGCAGCTGTTGAACAGGTAGAAATAGATTGCAGCGAGTCTGTGAGGGAGGATAGACAGTTGATAGGGCAAAGTTGCACTCAGTGGAATGGGTTAAACTGTCTGTTTCAATGCAAGGAGTGTCAAGAATGAGGGAGATGAACTTAGAGCATGGATCAGTACTTGGAACTACGATGTTGTGGCCATTACGGAGACATGGATTTCACAGGGGCTGGAATGGTTGTTAGATGTTCCAGGGTTTAGATGTTGTCAGAAGAATAAGGAGGGAGGGAAAAGAGGAGGGGGGAATGGCACTGTTAATTAGGGAGTGCATCACAGCTACAGAAAAGGAGGTAGTTGAGGAGGGTTTGTCTACTCAGTCATGTAGCCATGTAAAATGGCTGACTCCCGATTAGAATGGTCAAACCCCGATTTAAAATGGCGAACGGAAGTGGCTGATGGGAAAAATCAGCCAACAGGACTCAAACGGACAGCTGCAGGTAAAACAGTGTTCGCCTCTGGGGAAGTCAGTCCAGACCGATACCTGCAGCCATCAACATCACAACAACCCAGCCATCTGCATATTAAGCAGCCATCCCCGGGAACAATTGCTACAAATTAGCAACTCAAAGCCGACCCAGACCTTTCGGCGCCAGCAGGGGCTGACACAAAGAAAGGTAAACGACCACCCCTCGATCAAGGAATCGCTCCAGTATTGGAGCATATCGAACCAAGTGATTGGGACCAAGTCCAATCACTTGGAACCAGGTACAAGGTCCGCCCCAAGAGGCGGGAAGCCCCGGGGACTATAAGAATAGGGGCCAAGTTCAAATCGACCCTTCTCTTCCTGCTCGCAACCTTCAAGACCCTTCTACAAGAAACTGTAAGATTTACTCCAGCGATCGCTACCAGATAGGCGCTCCTGACTATCGACTTGTACCAGCTTTTGAATACCGCAGGCTCAGAACCAATTTGAAAGACCATTTGTTTCCCTGACCTGGTGGGCCATTTCCAAAGTTAAGTATTGGCCTTTAGTGGTAGGTCGTAGACTAGAAGTAGAATTATTGTATAAGTATTAATTGCTGTATATAATAAATGAGCGTTGATTTAACTCTTACTAAGCGGTGTGTTGCATTATTAATCATTACTTGGACTTGAACCACGTGGCGGTATCAGAAAGATACCTGGCGACTCATGAGCAAAGATGACAGAATAAGAATAAAGTAAACTAAGGCTAAAACGCGCAACAGTCAGTATGGGTGGAAGTCAGAAACAAGAAAGGAGCAGTCACTTTATTGGGGGGTTTCTATAGACCTCCCAATAGCAGCAGAGAGATGAAGGAACAGATTGGGCGGCAGATCTTGGAAAGGTGCAGAAAACAGAGTTGTTGTCATGGGTGACTTCAACTTCCCTAATATTGACTGTAACCTCCTAACTGCAAATGGTTTGAATGGTGCAGGTTTTGTCAGGTGTGTACAGGAAGGATTCCTGACTCAAGATGTAGATAGGCCGACTAGGGGGAGGCCATATTGGACTTGATGCTCGGCAGCGAACCAGGCCAGGTGTCAGATGTCGAGGTGGGAGAGCATTTTGGTGACAGTGACCACATTCCTTGCCCTTTACCATAGACATGGAGGCGGATAGGAACAGACTGTATGGAAAGGTATTTAATTGGGGGAGGGGAAATTATGCTGCTATTAGACAGGAGCTGAGGAGCATAAAGTGGGAACAATTGTTCTTGGGGAAATGCACAACAGTAATGTGGGGGTTGTTTAAGGAGCACTTGCTGCGAGTGCTGGATAGTTTTGTCCCACTGAGACGAGGAAGGAATGGTAATGTGAAGGAGTCTTGGATGATAAGAGAAGTGGAGCTTCTAGTCAAGAGGAAGAAGGAAGCTTGCGTAAGGTTGAGGAAGCAAGGATCTGGCACGATTCCAGACGGTTAACAGGTAGACAGGAAGGAACTCAAAAATGGACTCAGGAGAGCTAGAAGGGGACATGAAAAGCCCTGGCGGGAAGTATTAGGGAAAACCCCAAGCCATTCTACACTTATGTGAGAAATAAGAGGATGATCAGAGTGAGAGTAGGGCTGATCAGGGACAGTGGAGGGAACTTGTGCCCAGAGTCTGAAGAGATGGGTGAGGCCCTAAATGAATATTTTGCTTCAGTATTCACTAGAGAGAGGGACCTTGTTGCTCATGAGAATAGTGTGAACCAGGTTAATAGACTCAAACAGGTTGATATTAAGAAGGAGGATGTGCTGGAAATTTTGAAAAGCCCCCTGGGCCTGATGGGATATACCCAAGGTTACTACGGGAAGCGAGAGAGGAGATTGCTGCACCGTTGGCGATGATCTTTGTGTCCTCACTCTCCACTGGAGTAGTACCAGATGATTGGAGGGAGGCGAGTGTTGTTCCCCTGTTCAAGAAAGGGAATAGGGAAATCCCTGGGAATTACAGACTCATCAGTCTAACGTCTGTGGTAAGAAAAATATTGGAAACAATTCTGAGAGATACGATTTATGATTATTTAGAAAAACATAGTTTGATTAAAGATCGTCAGCATGGCTTTGTGAGGGCAGGTCATGCTTCACAAGCCTCATTAAATTCTTTGAGGATGCGACGAGACACATTTATGAAGGTTGGGCAGTGGAAGTGGTGTATATGGATTTCAGTAAGGCATTTGATAAGGTTCCCCATGGTAGGCTCATTCAGAAAGTTAGGGGGCATGGGATACAGGGAAATTTGGCTGTCTGGATACAGAATTGGCTGGCCAAAAGAAGACAGCGAGTAGTAGTGGATGGAAAGTATTCCGCCTGGAGGTCGATGACCAGTGGTGTCCCACAGGGATCTGTTCTGGGACCTCTGCTCTGTGTGGTTTTATAAATGACTTGGATGAGGAAGTGGAAGGATGGTTTAGTAAGTTTGCCGATGAAACAATGGTTGGGGGAGTTGTAGATAGTGTTGAGTGCTGTTGCAGGTTACAACAGGACATTGACAGGATGCAGAGCTGGGCTGAGAAGTGGCAGATGGAGTTCAACCAAGATAAATGTGAAGTGATTCATTTTGGAAGGTCGAAAATGAATGCTGAATACAGGGTTAACGGCAGGATTCTTGGAAGTGTGGAGGAACAGAGGGATCTTGGGGTCCATGTACATAGATCCCTCAAAGTTGCCACACAGGTAGATTGGGTTGTTAAGAAGGCGGATGGTGTGTTGGCTTTCATTAACAGGGGGATTGAGTTTAAGAGCCAATAGGTTTTGCTGCAGCTTTATAAAACCCTAGTTAGACCACACTTGGAATATTGTGTCCAGTTCTGGTTGCCTCATTATAGAAAGGATGTGGATGCTTTGGAGAGGGTACAGAGGCGATTTACCAGGATGCTGCCCAGAATGGAGGGCATGTCTTATGAAGAATGATTGGGTGAGCTAGGGCTTTTCTCACTGGAGCAAAGAAGGAAGGGAGGTCACTTGATAGAGGTGTACAAGGTGATGAGAGGCATGGATAGAGTGGATAGCCAGAGACTTTTCCCCAGGGTGGAAATGGCTGTCATGAGGGGGACATCATTTTATGGTGATTGGAGGAAGGTATAGGGGAGATGTCAGAGGTAGGTTCTTTACACAGAGTGGTGGGTGCGTGGAATGCACTGCCAGCGGATGTGTTGGAATCTGAGTCATTAGGGACATTTAAGCGACTCTTGGACAGGCACATGGGCAGCAGTAAATCGAAGGGGTGTAGATTAGGTTGACCTTAGATTAGGCTAAATGGTCGGCATAACATCATGGGCCGAAGGGCCTGTACTGTGCTGTACTGTTCTATGTTCTATGTTCTGCCGAAAGAGACTTGGTGAGTTCCTGCAGTACATCACACACTGCTGCTACTGTGTATCAGTGGTGAATGTTTGTGGGAGGGGTGCCGATAAAGCAGTGTGCTTTGTTCTGGATGGTATTGAGCTTCTTGAGTGTGTTGGAGCTGCACTCATCCAGGCGAGTGGGGAGTATTACATCACACCCCTGACTTGTGTTTTGTAAGTGGTGGACAGGCTTTGGGGAGCGAGTAACTCGCCCCAGAAATCCTAATCTCTGACCTGCTCTTGTGCCTACAGTCTTTATATGGCTCGTCCAATTCAGTTTCTGGTCAATGGCAACCTCCAGGATGTAGACAGTGGGGGATTCAGTGATGGTAATGCCATTGAATGTCAAGGGACCATGGTTTGATTCTCTCTTATTGCCTGCCACTTGCGTGGCGTAAATGTTACTAAATCTGCAGAGCCTATCAGCAAGCAGTGCAGAACAACATCAGGCTCTGATTGGTGGACTCCCCTTTAGAGTGGGAAAAGAGTTGAGAGGTGGTGGAGACTTAGAGAAGTTCAGACACGGATCTCCTGAATTGGTGGAAAGTTTCTGAACTTCCATTGAGTAAAGTTGCAAAGTAGCAGCCAGATTTCTGGCATTCGGTCTGGTGGACAGCTTGAGGCAAAAGTAAAGTCACCGAACTAACATCGGGTTGCAAGCCTGTGAAACCTTCAGCGAGGTGAGGAGTGGCTGACCAACAGCTGTCAAGGGGGGTAGCGGGTCAACTCTCGACCTCCAGACTAGGGCTGAGGATGGCGGATGGGCAATCAACCAAAAATAACAGAGGCCACCAAGCTAGAGAGTCAGCAGCAACAGCTAGCCAGAAGTACACACGGTTCTCGGGGCTTGCAGCTCGAGACCCGGCCACCTGAACGAGAGCTGAGAGGTGAGCAGAGCAGCAAATGGGAGGTGTGAAGAAGGCCAAGCAAGCGCCGGCGTCGTGTCTTGGGGAATTGGGGAACAACGGCCAGCGGCAGCAGAGCGACTCGACCAGAGCCAGAGGCCAGCCAGGTAGGGTTGAGTGTGAAAGGGCTGGGCAGCAACTCATATCTTCTTCTTGTCGTTTTTGCATGTTCAATTTCCTGTAATTTCTCTAACTGATCGATTGCGGTGTCTTTTATGATACCTGGTTTGCCTTGCCTTGTGGATGGAGCTCAATGCCTTGGGGGGGTGGCTTGTCGTCATTGGGACCAGGGCTCAACGCGGTTGGGAGAGGCCACCATGTCACAAAGGGGAGGGGTGTGACGTGGAGCCCCTGCAAAGAGGGAGAGTGTGGGGCCCACAAAAGTGTAAGTCCACCGTTGCCCGGCAGGATATTATAATGATGCCTAAGTAAATGACCCATCGCGTTCACTGGTGGGAGACACGCTGTGACAGGGCCGTAAAATCCTGGTCAATAGTTTAAACCGGTATTGTGGAGAATTCCATGGATTAGCAACCCTCGGAGAGAGATAAAATTATCTTAATCTCCGTCTAAAAACCCTTATTTTTAAACTGTGTTCACCAATTCTAGTCTAAGAATTGTAATAAATATAGAGCATAATTTGTTAATAGTATGGATAATCATTGATATTTTTAAACTAGGAAGTTAAGCAATTAAATCAACCACAAACAGAGATGGCAGGGTAGGTGATGAATTGCAGCCATAGTATGTGGGAGTTGCTGGAAATCTGTGATCCACGGCAACCTCATCTGCATCAAGTGTCTGCAGCTTGAGGAACTTCGACTCAGAGTTGGTGAGCTGGAATCCGAGCTTTGGATATTGCGATGCATCAATGAGGGGAAATGTTATCTGGACACTCGTTTGAGGGTGAAAAATGTGGTTCTGGAAATTAAACTTAAACTTAAACTTAAACGAAGGCAATAACAAGGGTATGATGACAGAGTTGGCTAAATTGAACTCAAAAATAAGTTAAAAGGTAAGACAGTAGAGAATGTAGCCACCTGGGTTGGCCACTTCCAGACTTAAAATGGAGATCCGCAAAGACTACAGGGAAATTCAGCCAACACAGGCAAAAACTAGCAAGTGCAAAAATCCTGTGTATTAGAACTTGCAAAAGCCCAGACAGCACTGAAACTCACAGCCATCTGCATACTAATAAGCGATCCCCGGGAACAATCAAAACATTTAAGGTGAATAAGGCCAAGCCAGACTCCTTGGCGCCAGCAGGAGCCAAGACAAAGAAAGACCAACGGACACCTAGGGACTGCCCAGCGATCAGGGAACGGCTCCAGCATTGGAGAAATCGATCCAAGTGATCGGAATGCAGTCCAACCACTTGGAACCAGATACGGGGTCTGCCCAAAAGGGCGTGAAGCCCCTGGGGACTATAAAGTAGAGTCCCCAAGTTCAAATCGTCCTTCTTGGCAGGGTCACTCAGCAGCGAACCAACCCTTGACAGTGAACTGCCTAAGCTGCCACATCAACCAAGTAAGTCTCCAGTCAATGCATGCTGAGTTAGACGCTCCTAGCTACCAGTCCATACCAGCTTTTGAATCCTGCAGGCTCAGAATCGAATGAAAGGCCATTTGTTCCCCTGACCTGGTGGGCCAGTTCCAAGCTAAGTATAGGCCTTTTAGTGATAGAGATAGCCTAGTAAGTAGAGTTTTATGCATGAGTAGTGATTGACTGTGTATAATAAATTAGTTTGGATTTGAATGTTACTAATTGGTGTGTCGAGTTATTGATCAATACTTGAACTTGAACCTCGTGGCGGTATCATAAAGATACCTGGCGACTCTCGAGCAAAGGTTATAGAAACAGAGCAAATTAAGTAAAGATACAACGGGCAACATTTAAGAGCCAACCAAAAGTTAGCAACAAGAAGCAGTGACAGATATTTAAAGAGATATTCATAACTCTCAACAAAAATATATTCCATTGTGAAAGAAGACTCTACAAGAAAGATTCACTATCTGTGGCTACTAAGGAGATTAAGGATGATATCAAATTGAAAGAAAAGACGAACAATGCTGCAAAGATTAGTGGAAGCCCATCAGATTGGAAAAACTTTGCAAACCAACAGAGGATAACTTAATTGAGTCTGAGAGAAAATTAGCAAGAAATACAGAAACGGAGTAAAAGCTTGACAACACGGGCAGCACGGTAGCACAAGTGTGGGCAGCACGGTAGCACAGGTGATTAGCACTGTGGCTTCACAGCGCCAGGGTCCCAGGTTCGATTCCCTGCTGGGTCACTGTCTGTGCGGAGTCTGCACGTTCTCCCCGTGTCTGCGTGAGTTTCCTCCGGGTGCTCCGGTTTCCTCCCACAGTCCAAAGACGTGCAGGCTAGGTGAATTGGCCATGATAAATTGCCCTTAGTGACCAAAAAAGGTTAGGAGGGGTTATTGGGTTACGGGGATAGGGCTTAAGTGGGTCAGTGCGGACTCGAAGGGCCGAATGGCCTCCTTCTGCACTGTATGTTCTATGTTCTTAAAAAAAAAGTCTATAAAAATGAAAAGGTTAGCTAAAGTGAACATTGGTTCCTTTAGAGGGTGAGACTGGAGAATTAACAAAGGGAAACCAAGAAATGGCAGAGACTTTGAGCAAGTATATAACATCTATCTTCAAAGTGGAGGACATAAGCATTCCAAGAATAATAGAAAATCAAGAGGCAAAAAGAAGGGAGGAGCTTAACAATCTCAATTACTGGAGAAAAAGGACTTGAGGAAAACTAGTGGGGCTAAAGGCTGAAGGGTCCCCTGGACCTGTTAGCCTGCATCCACAGGTCCTAAAAGAGGTGGTTACAGAGATAGCTGATGTGTTGGTTGTAATCTTCCAAAATTCCCTAGAATTTGCAAAGGTACGATTGGGAAATGGTAAATATAACATCATTAATCAAAAAAGAGGAGAGACAGAAAAGAGGGCATTTTGACCTGTTAGGGAAAATGCTGGAATCTATTATTAAGGATGTATTTGGAAAATCAAAATATAATTCGGTGTAGTAAACATGATTTTGTGAAAGGGAAACCTTGTTGGACAAGGGCAGCAGACAATGGAACACCAACACCTGGGAGTTTCCCTCCCAAGTCACTCACCATCCTGACTTGGAAACGTATCTTTGTTCCTTCAGTGTCACTGAATCAAGATCCTGGAACTCCCTCCCTCCCTAGTAGTCCTGTGGGCGTGTCAGTTCACTGCGGAAGCTGACCACCCATTACTCGAGGACGATTGTTGATGGGTAATAAATGCTGGCCTAGCCAGCAACACACACATGTCATGAATGAATAAAAGGAAAGCCAACCAGAAAGTGGTGTGACATAAACCAGGATAATTGTGATGCAGAAAAAGACTCGGAGTGATATGAAGCAAGTCTAGAGAAGATTGTGCTGTGATCTGTGAGTCTGAACTGAGAGGAGTAAAAAGAAAAGTAATCATAAGTGACATCACATGATGAGTCATTTGGGGAGAGTACACTGGGTAGGCGTTTCATTTATTATAAATTAACTGTAATGTAAAAGATTTGATCAGTATAAAAACTAAGCCAATTTCGAGAAGGGGTGGTCAGGAATCTGGGGAAGAGGGCTCGTCAGGAGTCAGGGGTGCGAGGTGTCATGGGGGGATGGGGATAAGTAACAGTATTGATCAATGATGGTATTACGGTAGAGAGAGGATGTTCACGAGCACTCAAGGACAGCATCTCCTGGTTAGAGATAAGTAATGAAAGCGGTGCAATAACACTGATCATTGTAGTATATAGATCAGCAGCTAGTGGAAGAGATGTCGAGGATCAAATTTGCGAAGAAATTACAGACGGGTCCAAGAATTATAGGGTGAGAGTTCCTGGAGTGTTTAGCAGTATGCTTCCGGCCCAACAAGAGAGACCTGGTTCTGGGAGATGAGTTGGCCCAAGTGGATCAAACATCAGTGGAAGAGCATTTAGCGGACAGTAATCAGTGTATCGTAAGGTTTATGTTGGTCATGGAAAAGGACAAGGAACAATCAAGAGCAGGCATAAGTAATTGGGGGAAAGACAACTTTGATATGATGAGAATGCATCCGAGTCGAGTGAGTTGGAATAAAAAGTTGCCAGAAAAGGTGGTGGCTGAAAAATGTGGTACCTTCAAAGGGATAGTATTGAAGGCAATGTCGATTCTCGGCTTGGGTCACTATCTGTGCGGAATCTGCACATTCTCCCCATATCTACATGGGTTTCCTCCTTGTGCATTTCCTCCCACAGTCCAAAGATGTGCAGGTTAGGTGGATTGGCCATGCTAAATTGCCCTTAGTGTCCAAGACGGTTAGGTAGGGTTACTGGATTGCGGGGATAGGGTGGAGGTGTGGGTTTAAGTAGGGTGCTCTTTCCAAGGGCCAGCGCAGACTCGATGGGCCGAATGGCCTCCTTCTGCACTGTAAGTTCTATGATTCTATGATTCTATGAAAAGAGAGTAGGACCGATTAGGAATTCAAAAAAGGAGACTTGCATCTGGAGCCAGGAGAAATAGCAGAGGTATTATATGCGTACTTTGCATGTGTCCTTACAAAGGCCGAGTGAGAGAGGAGGTAACTTGCACACTCAAGGAATTTACAATTGAGAAGGTGTTGGTAAATCTATCTTTTCTTAAAATTGACAATATGCCAAGACTGGATGGGATGCATTCAAGGGTACTGAGGAAGGGGAGTGGAAATTGCACAGATACTGGTGATAGGGCGGCACAGTAGCACAGTGAGTAGTGTTGCTAACTTTTGGTTGGCTCTTAATTTGGCTCTATTTAATCACGTTTGCTCAAGGGTTGCCAGGTATCTTTCGACACCGCCACAAGGCTCAGAACCGAATACTGATCAATGACTCGATACACCAGTTAGTAAGTTCAAAAGCAATGCTCATTTATTTTCACACAGTCAAATCTACTCATGCATAAACTCTACAAACTAATCTACCACTATTACTGAGACCTATACTTAGCTTCGGGCGCCCACTCAGTCAGAGGAACAATGGCTGTTGCTCGGTTCTGAGGCTGCTGTGTTGAGCTGTTTACAGGGTAGCAAATAGGAGCGTCTATCTCGTAGCGTGCGTTGACTTGGAACTTACTTGGTCTGCTGTAGCTGTTAGGCTGGTCTCTCTCTTCGCTGAGAGCCAAAGCCAAAGGAGAATGATTCTCCCATGGGTGATACCTCTTATACTGCAAAGGGCTTCGCGCTCTTTTGGGCGGGCCTTGAACTTGGCCTCAACTAATTGGGTCTTTCCCAATCATCGGTATCGGTTTACCTCCAATTGAGGGGTGGTTCCCTGATCGCTGGGCGAGTCCTGGTGACTATCAGTCAGCTTTGTCTTAGCTTCTTCTGGCGCCGGGGAGTCTGTCCTAACATTGTGTATCTAAATGTTTCCCTTTTGTCCCCGGAGAAGGCTCATTAGTATGTAAATCGTTTGGTAGTTTCTGTCCAGTCTGAGCGTTTAAGGTTCTAATAAACAGACAGCGTTTGCACCTGCTTGTTTCTTAGCATTGTCCAATTTTCCCTGCAGTCTTTGCAAGTGTCCATTTTGTAATCGGGACGTGGCCATCCCAGATGGCTACACTACCTCCTTGTGATCCTCAACACGAAGCATGAAGGATAACATTACCATGGCATCTTCATCCTCTGATCCCCGGGGCACCCATGCTTAGGCTCTACACTGTCCTATCCTATGCAACACAATTTTACATAAACCATTTTAAATACATTCGTTATCATAAAATTCTACGGGGCGCTATGACATTAATACATGCATTACAGAAAAATAAAAAAACTGGAACCTCTAACTATTCTCAATAAGCTATCCTCATTCAAACAATCCAAAAATAGAAACAATCCAAAAATAATCTATACATCTTAAACTGTACAAAATAGCAGCACACAAATTTCTCTGGCCTGCCATTCAGACACAGAGGTTTACATCTCTTTATTCCATAGAATACATTAAACAAAATGGATGCTCTTTAATCCGTCCCAATGGGTTCGGGGGTCTGGTGAAATCCGAAAATGGGGGACCTAAATCTGTATACCCGGGTGCGAGAGCGATATGTTCTGTTTCGCCATTTCCTGACTCTAAACGTTTGCACGACACTGCAAAGTATCACCAGCACTAAGAGTGCTTCGACTACATATAAGAGCGAGTACCAGGTGATAAACTTATCACACCAGGTCGGGGTATTGCTAGCTATCGCTGGGCTAGTTAGCTCGGGGTTCCGTGTATTACAGGGGTGGGAGTCATTTACGGTTCGTGTGGTAGGGGTCAGGGGGGTAAGCATCCACGCGCAACTGAAGGCATCCCGCTAAGATCCATGTGAACACGAAGGCTGTCTTCATCTTTGTCGGACTTCTTCTTTGTCTTCCTCTGGGGTTCCTGGGTTTCTGGAGTTCTGTGAACACAAGCATAATTTCTGTTCTTATCTTGCTTAAGATCTCATATGTCTGTCTGTCCTTTACTGCCAATTTCCCTTTATAATTGGTCACCATCTGTGACTCCCTCATTTTTAAAAATTTAACCGAATATTTGGACAAGACATCTAAGAAAATACTGCCGTGCTGCGAGCCGTCTTGCATGCTGTGTGATTTACCATCCCAATGTTTGAGGATGTAAATAGCATAGGGAAGCAGCCTAAGGGTTGCCTAAACCAAACAAAAGAATTTTGAACGTAACGAGCCAAAATGGGCCGCGGCGGGTAAGAAATGGGTGGAATCCCCGGGTAGGACGGTGATCAATGCCGTATGTGGTACCCGAGCGTAGCTGATCTGAGGGGGGTCCTCAGGCAGGGCGGGGACCAATGCCGTTTCTCCACTGCCTGAGCAAACGGCAAGAACGGGTAATAATGTGGTCATCGTGGGGGGCTCCATCTCGAATTAGGAGAGCAACTATGAGCCGGATTCTGTCGACAGACTAGTTCCTCTGAACTATTGTCTGGGACAAACTTGTACCTGTAACAAGATTCTGTGGACAAACTAGATCCTCTAACAGCCATTGGCCATCAAAGGGGGTGGTGACGTGGGGCCGTGAAAAAACTTTCCGAGTTTACACACAATACTTAACAATAACACTAACGAACAAACATTCAACAAACATGGTGCAGGTTCCATCAGAAAGGACACCGTATCTCTCCGTCGGTTCCTTTTTTCTCCATCATCTGGACACCTCACTGCTCAATATTGAACAGGGTCGCAAAGGGATTGGTTTGGTGGGAGTCAGACTCTAAGTCATCATCTTCTCCCGGCTGCCAAACTCTTGTCTGTAGTAACCATGCTAAAGCTGCTTGGGTGAATTGGGGTCCATCTCATCATTCCAGATGAGCCTGAACAAGTTGTCTCGGTGCCAGAATCGTGTGTCGAGGTTGGAGCTACTATGCTTCAATCCATAATCGTCGGGCGGTGGGTCTGGGTCAGGGGCTTTGATATAAGTGATCTCAAATGGGTCGGTAGAATCATGCTCAGATTCGCTGGGAGTGGGGCCTGGTGCAAGGGTGTAGTCGTATCGTGGTGTGCTGTGGCTGTCGTCATTGTGATCGCTATCACTGTCGCTGCTGGTTGAGGGAAGGGATAGGCGAAGTCATACCTCTGGGAGCGGAGTTGAAGTCGTGTCTGAGGGCGGGCTGGAGTGGTTGGGGGAGGGTAGGAATATGTCATCAGTGGGCGGGGCGTAGTCGTCTGCTGCTGCGAGCAGGATGTGGTGTGTGTGGTTATTCTGTGAGCCATAAGCCTTGAGCTGGTTTATATGAAACCACGCAGACTTACCATTGGGATAGGTTATTTTGTATAATGAGGGGCTGACTTTGTCCGAAATGGAGTACGGTCGGGAAAATTTTGGGGAGAGGAATGAACTGGGGTTGTAAAGGGAAAGCATAACTTGTTGCCCTACTGTAAACTCAGTGGTGTGTACTGTTTTGTCGAAACGGGCTTACTTCCTGGTTCCGAGTCTCACTGCTGCGGCGAGTTGGGCTGCCTTTATGTTCTGTACTAGTTGTGTAACCTCATTTTCATGTGTGAGGGCTGTAACTGCGGGGCTGGCCAAATCCAGTCCTAGTAAATACTCAGTGCCTTTCATGGGGCGTCCGGTCCCCCGCGTGTGGGGGCTGCAACCTGTGGATATAGCTACTGTGTTTCTTAAAAACATGAAAACAAATGGGAGAACTGAATCCCAGATGCTATTATTTTGCTGTACCATTTTCCTGAGGGTGGCTTTCAATGTCCTATTCATTCGTTCTACAATACCACTTGACTGGGGGTGGTATGCATATGGAACTTTTGTATAATTCCAAAAATCGTGAGGACGTTTTTCATTACACGTCTGGTGAAATGGGAGCCTTGATCGGACTCTATACTGCGTGGGAGGCCCCACTTGTAAAGATGTGGTGTGTCAATATTTTAGCCGTTGCCTTGACCATATTAGTTCTTGACGGAAATGCTTCCACCCATTTCGTGAAGGTGTCTATGACCACCAACACATACTTGTAACCATTTCTGCACGGGGGTAGAGGTCCTATATAATCTATCTGGAGATTTGTCCAGGGTCCATAAACAGGGCGGGTATGGCTAAGTTAAGCCTTTTTAGCATATCTGTCCGGATTGTTCTGGGCGCAGATTAAACAATTCTCTGACATCGGTTTTTAAATCAGGCCACCAGCAAAGCGGTCTGAGGTGGGCGAGGGTGGCTTCAATTCCTTGGTGTCCATGTTTGTCATGGAACTGACAAATGATCTGGTTCCTGTCCTGGCTGGGAAGTATATAAAGGCCATCCTTTAAGATCACACCGACGTGTGTGGTGATTGCGTTTTTAAACTTATCGTACGTGTTTCGGAAGGTTCCCTTTAAAACTTCCCTGAGTTTCTCGTCCTCTTTCTGGGCCTTCGCTAAATCCTGAATGTTGGTCTGTGAGACCTGAACTGCGTGTACTGGGGTGCTTTCGGGTGGGTTCCAAAAATAACCATGCCTGGAGCCTGCCTTCGCTAGGGCGTCTGCTTTAACGTTTCCAGGAGGGGGAAGAACGGTGATGACTGCGAACTTAATTATGCCGTATTTCCTATCCTTTGCTGTCTCTAAGATATGGCAGAGTAATGGCGCTGAGGGTAGGGGTTTACCGTCCGCGGAACCAAATCCTCTTGTTTCCCAGAGTGGTAGGAACTCTGTCAAACTATTGCAGACATACAAGCTGTCTGAGTAGATGTCTGCTGGGGTTAAGAACGAATCTGGGTGGTCTACAATATACCCAATCGCTGCCAGCTCAGCTGCCTGCGAGCCTAAGTGTCCTGGCAAATTCAAGGAAATTTCATCTAGGGCGTGTCCCTGCGTGTCCTCTACATATATACCGCACCGGTAATTCTCTTTCCGTTTAACACTGTGGATGAGCCATCCACATAAATCCTTAGGGGTGCGCACATGTCTGTGGGCTGGGGTCTCTGGGGTGTACTACCTGATTTCCTGGGGGGTGTGTTGTGTTTAGTGGTGATGATCGCACATTCGTGAGGGGTGCCTGCATACTGCAGATTATCGGCAAGGAATGTGTGGGTTTTGGTTCTCTTTACCGTGATGTCCCGTCCCTGCAAAAGAAGGGTCCAACGGGCTGCACGGATTTGGCTGACTGTGCCATCTTTAAGTCGGCCGTCTCACAATAGCTGTGTCGGTATGTGTTCTGTGAGGATGGTGATGGGGTTGAGTCCTATAATGTATGCAAAGTATTGCACTGCCCAAAAAGCTGTGAGCAGATGCCTTTCCAGGCAGAAAATCCTTGTTCTACGGGGTCTAACATTCCTGAGGCGTATGCTACTGGTCGTGGCGTTCCTGGAGGAGCACGGCCGAAAGGGTTCGGTCGGTGCTTGCTACCTCTATAGCGTATGGGGAATGTGGATCTGGGACCTGTAGTGCGGGGGCTGTGCTGAGTGCTCTTTTTAAAGCGTCCACGGCATCTGTATGCTGTGGAAGCCATTCCCAAGGTGCCTGCTTCTTGAGAAGTTCGGAAAGGGGCGCTGCTTTAGTGGCGAAACCGTCAATATGGTTTCGGCAGTAACCAACTAGTCCTAAAAATGACCGGAGGGCTGAAACAGTGGGGAAGGGGTAATTTGACGATCGAGTCAATTCTCTTGTGCTCGATCTTGCGTTTACCATGAGTGAACACTGCTCCCAACACTTTTTCTTTCAGAATCTGGGCCTTCTTGGGGTTGACTTTACAACCAATTCCTTTTAAGAGTGCTAGGAGTTCGGCGAGAAGCAAAATGTGCTCTCCCTTTGCGTCTGTCTGTAGTAACAAGTCGTCTACATACTGGACCAGACAATCGGGCGGGAAAATTTTGCTAAACCATTTGCCAGCTGTCGGTTGAAAATGGAGGGGGAGTTGTGGAAGCCTTGTGGAAGGCACGCCCACGTGTATTGTTGCCCTTGGAATGTAAAGGCGAATTTGTACTGGCACGCTTTAGCCAATGGAATGGACCAGAAGCCATTACTAATGTCCAAAACCAAATTTTGTTTTGACTGCAGTCCCTGTTTGAGCATGGTCTCGGGACTCGTGGCTACGGTGGGGGCTGCTGCTGGGGTTACTTTGTTCAGTTCCCGGTACAAAGAACAAAGAACAAAGAAATGTACAGCACAGGAACAGGCCCTTCGGCACTCCAAGCCCGTGCTGACCATGCTGCCCGACTAAACTACAAGCTTCTACACTTCCTGGGTCCGTTTCCCTCTATTCCCATCCTATTCATGTATTTGTCAAGATGCCCCTTAAATGTCACTATCGTTCTTGCTTCCACCACCTCCTCCGGTAACGAGTTCCAGGCATCCACTACCCTCTGTGTAAAAAACTTGCCTCATACATCTACTCTGAACCTTTCTCCTCTCACCTTAAACCTATGCCCCCTAGTAATTGACCCCTCTATCCTGGGGAAAAGCCTCTGACTATCCACTCTGTCTATGCCCCTCATAATTTTGTAGACCTCTATCAGGTCGCCCCTCAACCTCCGTCGTTCCAGTGAGAACAAACCAAGTTTATTCAACCGCTCCTCATAGCTAATGCCCTCCATACCAGGCAAAATTCTGGTAAATCTCTTCTGCACCGTCTCTAAAGCCTCCACATCCTTCTGGTAGTGTGGCAACCAGAATTGAACACTAACTCCACGTGTGGCCTAACTAAGGTTCTATACAGCTGCAACAGGACTTGCCAATTCTTATACTCAATGCCCCGGCCAATGAAGGCAAGCATGCCGTATGCCTTCTTGACTACCTTCTCCACCTGTGTTGCCCCTTTCAGTAACCTGTGGACCTGTACCCCTAGATCTCTCTGACTTTCAATACTCTTGAGGGTTCTACCATTCACTGTATATTCCCTACCTGCATTAGACCTTCCAAAATGCATTACCTCACATTTGTCTGATTAAACGCCATCTGCCATCTCTCCGCCCAAGTCTCCAAACAATCTAAATCCTGCTGTATCCTCTGACAGTCCTCATCGCTATCCGCAATTCCACCAACCTTTGTGTCGTCTGCAAACTTACTAATCAGACCAGTTACATTTTCCTCCAAATCATTTATATATACTACAAAGAGCAAAGGTCCCAGCACTGATCCCTGCGGAACACCACTGGTCACAGCCCTCCAATTAGAAAAGCATCCTTCCATTGCTACTCTCTGCCTTCTCTGACCTAGCCAGTTCTGTATCCACCTTGCCAGCTCACCCCTGATCCCGTGTGACCTCACCTTTTGTACTAGTCTACCATGAGGGACCTTGTCAAAGGCCTTACTGAAGTCCATATAGACAACATCCACTGCCCTACCTGCATCAATCATCTTTGTGACCTCCTCGAAAAACTCTATCAAGTTAGTGAGACACGACCTCCCCTTCACAAAACCGTGCTGCCTCTCACTAATACGTCCATTTGCTTCCAAATGGGAGTAGGTCCTGTCTCGAAGAATTCTCTCCAGTAATTTCCCTACCACTGAAGTAAGGCTCACCGGCCTGTAGTTCCCGGGATTATCCTTGCTACCCTTCTGAAACAGAGGAACAACATTGGCTCTTCTCCAGTCCTCCGGGACATCACCTGAAGACAGGATCCAAAGATTTCTGTCAAGGCCTCAGCAATTTCCTCTCCAGCCTCCTTCAGTGTTCTGGGGTAGATCCCATCAGGCCCTGGGGACTTGTCTACCTTAATATTTTTCAAGACGCCCAACACCTCGGCTTTTTGGATCTCAATGTGACCCAGGCTATCTACACACCCTTCTCCAGACTCAACATCTACCAATTCCTTCTCTTTGGTGAATACTGATGCAAAGTATTCATTTAGTACCTCGCCCATTTCCTCTGGCTCCACACATTGCCTATCCTTCAGTGGGCCAACCCTTTCCCTGCCTACCCTCTTGCTTTTTATGTACGTGTAAAAAGCCTTGGGGTTTTCCTTAACCCTATTTGCCAATGACCTTTTGTGACCCCTTCTAGCCCTCCTGTCTCCTTGCTCAAGTTCCTTCCTACTTTCCTTATATTCCACACAAGCTTTGTCTGTTCCCAGCCTTTTAGCCCTTACAAATGCCTCCTTTTTCTTTTTGACGAGGCCTACAATATCTCTCGTTATCCAAGGTTCCCCAAAATTGCCGTATTTATCCTTCTTCCTCACAGGAACATGCCAGTCCTGAATTTCTTTCAACTGACACTTGACAGCCTCCCACATGTCAGATGTTGATTTGCCCTCAAACATCCGCCCCCAATCTACCTTCTTCAGTTCCCGCCTAATATTATTATAATTAGCCTTCCCCCAATTTAGCACATTCACCCTAGGACCCCTCTTATCCTTGTCCACCAGCACTTTAAAACTTACTGAATTGTGGTCACTGTTCCCGAAATGCTCCCCTACTTAAACTTCTACCACCTGGCCGGGCTCATTCCCCAATACCAGGTCCAGTACCGTCCCTTCCCTAGTTGGACTGTCTGCATATTGTTTTACGAAGCCCTCCTGGATGCTCCTTACAAACTCTGCCCCATCTAAGCCCCTGGCACTAAGTGAGTCCCAGTCAATATTGGGGAAGCTGAAGTCTCCCATCACCACAACCCTGTTGTTTTTACTCTTTTCCAAAATCTGTCTACCTATCTGCTCCTCTATCTCCCGCTGGCTGTTGGGAGGCCTGTAGTAAACCCCCAACATTGTGACTGCACCCTTCTTATTCCTGATCTCTACCCATATAGCCTCACTGCCCTCTGAGGTGTCCTCCCGTAGTACAGCTGTGATATCCTCCCTAACCAGTAGCGCAACTCCGCCACCCCTTTTACATCTCCCTCTATGGTCAGTCGCCATGATCCACCCGGTTTTCTGACGGGCCAAATCGGTGCGTAGTTTGTGGAGGCTACTGATCTGAGTACGCCTTGATCCAACAAACTCTCTATTACTTTGGAGATTTCTCCCTCTGCTTCCTGGGGAAATCCGTACTGCTTCTGGGGTTTAGGGTCGGGTCCTGTAATGTTCACAAAGCCAGCCAAACTGCCAAAGTCGTGCTTGTGCTGTGCAAATGCTGCTTTCTGTTCCTACAGGACTGCCCTAACCTGTTTGTCTGCACTAGTGGCTCGAGGGTCGAACCAGAAGTCTCCTACTGAGCTAATCCTATTTACGTATTCTCCTACTGTGAGCATGGCGGGGGCTCATGCTGCCTTTGCCATTTTCCAAACACACTTGTTCACTGGGTCGAAAGAAAGGTTATGGGAGCTCATGAAATTGATCCCAAGGATATGTTCTGCTGTCCGGGGAAGATCAACTAAAACTACGGGGTGCTTGGTCGTGATGTTACCTATCTGTATTGCTATAGGGGCTGTGATGTGTCCCTGTTGTAAATGGTCTGTAAAGCCACTAAGTGTGATGATGTCTGTTGTGGGCCACGTGTCTCGCTGAAACATCGTGGAGGAAAGAGTTTTCCTTCTTCTCCCATGTCCACAAAGTGTACTCCCGGATAGACTTCTTTGTCCTGGGAAGGGCGCTGATCCCGAAGGTGGCAGGAACGGAGTATTCGGCTATAGCCATTTCAGATCATGCCCCACATTGGGTAGATCTGGAAGTAGGAGAGGAAAAGGAACAGCGCCCACTTTGGAGATTAGATATGGGACTGTTGGCGGACGAGGGGGTATGTGTAAGGGTGAGGGGATGTATTGAAAGGTACCTAGAGATTAATGAAGACGGAGAGGTCCAGGTGGGAGTGGTCTGGGAGGCACTGAAGGCGGTGGTTAGAGGGGAGCTGATCTCCATAAGGGCCCATAAGGGGAAAGAGGGTAAAGAAAGGGAGAGATTGTTGAGGGAGATTTTGAGGGTGGATAGGCAATATGCGGAGGCTCCAGATGAAGGGCTATACAGGGAAAGACGGATATTGCACACGGACTTTGACTTGTTGACCACGGGTAAGGCGGAGGCACAATGGAGGAAGGCACAGGGAGTGCAGTATGAATATGGAGAGAAGGCGAGCCGGCTGCTGGCCCAACAACTTAGGAAGAGGGGGGCGGCGAGAGAGATCGGAGGGGTTAGAGACGAGGAGGGTAAGATGGAACGGGGAGCGGAGAGGGTGAACGGGGTGTTTAAGGTATTTTACGAGAGGCTATATAAGGCTCAACCCCCGGAACGGAAAGAGGGAATGATGCGTTTCCTTGACCAGCTGGAGTTCCCGAAGGTTGAGGAACAGGAGCTGACAGGACTGGGAGCGCTGATTGAGGTGGAGGAGGTGGTAAAAGGAATTGGGAACATGCAGGCAGGGAAGGCCCCGGGACCGGATGGGTTCCCGGTGGAGTTCTATAGGAAATACCTGGACCTGCTGGCCCCACTTCTGACGAGAACCTTTCAAAAGGCTAGGGAAAGGGGGACATTACCCCCGACGATATCGCTGATCCTGAAAAGAGACAAAGACCCGCTGCAGTGCGGGTCATACAGGCCTATTTCCCTCTTGAACGTAGATGCCAAGCTTTTGGCCAAGGTGATGGCGACGAGGATAGAGGACTGTGTCCCTGGGGTGGTGCATGATGATCAAACGGGGTTTGTTAAAGGGAGGCAATTGAATGCTAATATACGGAGGCTGCTGGGGGTGATGATGATGCCCCCACCGGAGGGGGGGCGGAGATAGTGGTGGCGATGGATGCAGAGAAAGCATTTGATAGAGTGGATTGGGACTACCTGTGGGAAGTACTGAGGAGATTTGGATTTGGAGAGGGGTTCATTAGATGGGTTCAGCTCCTGTACAGGGCCCCGGTGGCAAGTGTGATTACAAATAGGCAACGATCTGACCACTTCTGACTATATAGGGGTACAAGACAGGGATGTCCCCTGTCCCCGTTACTGTTTGCGTTGGCAATTGAGCCACTGGCCATAGCGCTGAGGGGCTCTCGGAAGTGGAGGGGGTACTTAGAGGAGGAGAAGAGCATCGGGTGCCATTATACGCGGATGATTTGTTGTTGTATGTCGCGGACCCAGTGGAGGGGATGCCTGAGATAATGCAGACACTCAGGGAGTTTGGAGAATTTTCAGGATATAAATTGAATATGGGGAAGAGTGAACTGTTTGTGATGCACCCGGGGGAACAGGGCAGGGGAATAGACGATTTACCGTTGAGGAGGGTAACAAGGGATTTCCGGTATTTAGGGATCCAGGTGGCCGGGAACTGGGGAACCTTGCATAAGCTTAACTTGGCACGACTGGTAGAGCAGATGGAAGAGGACTTTAGGAGGTGGGACATGGCGCCCCTGTCATTGGCGGGCAGGGTGCAGGCGGTTAAAATGGTGGTCCTTCCGAGGTTTCTTTTTGTGTTCCAGTGCCTCCCTGTACTGATTACAAAGGCCTTTTTTAAGAAGGTGGACAAGAGTATTATGAGCTTTGTGTGGGCTGGAAAGACCCCAAGAGTAAAGAGGGGGTTCCTGCAGCGCAGTAGGGACAGAGGGGGACTGGCACTGCCAAGTCTAAGTGATTATTATTGGGCCGCCAACGTGTCAATGATATGTAAGTGGATGAGGGAAGGGGAAGGAGCGGCGTAGAAAAGACTGGAGATGGCGCCCTGTAGGGGAACTAGCCTAAAAGCACTGGCGACGGCGCCGTTACTGTTCTCCCCGAAAAAATACACCACAAACCCAGTAGTGGTGGCAACTCTGAAAATTTGGGTTCAGTGGAGATGACATAAGGGAGTGACGGGTGCCTCAGTGTGGTCCCCGATAAGGAACAACCATAGGTTCGTCCCGGGAAGGATAGATGGGGGATTTAAATCTTGGCAGCGAGCAGGAATTGCGAAATTGAAGGACTTGTTCTTAGACGGGACGTTCGCGAGTCTGGGAGCACTGACAGAAAAATATGGGTTGCCACCTGGGAATGCATTTCGCTACATGCAAGTGAGGGCATTTGTGAGGCAACAGGTGAGGGAATTTCCGCAGCTCCCGGCGCAAGAGATCCAGGACAGAGTGATTTCGGGGGCATGGGTGGGTGATGGCAGGGTGTCAGATATATATAGGGAAATGAGAGACGAGGGGGAGACGATGGTAGAGGAGCTGAAGGGAAAATGGGAGGAGGAGCTGGGGGAAGAGATTGAGGAGGGGCTGTGGGCAGATGCCCTAAGTAGGATAAACTCTTCGTCCTCGTGTGCCAGACTCAGCCTGATACAATTCAAGGTTCTACACAGGGCGCATATGACTGGAGCAAGGCTGAGTAGATTTTTTGGAGTGGAGGATAGGTGCGGGAGATGCACGGGAAGCCCGGCGAACCACACCCACATGTTTTGGTCATGTCCGGTATTGCATGGGTTCTGGGTGGGTGTGGCAAAAGTGATTTCAAAGGTGGTGGGGGTCCGGGTCGAACCAGGCTGGGGGTTGGCTATATTTGGGGTTGCAGATGAGCCGGGAGTGCAGGAGGCGAGAGAGGCTGATGTTTTGGCCTTTGCGTCCCTAGTAGCCCGGCGAAGGATTCTACTTATGTGGAAAGAAGCTAAACCCCCGGGCGTGGAGGCCTGGATAAACGACATGGCAGGGTTCATAAAACTGGAGCGGATAAAGTACGCACTAAGAGGTTCGGCTCAAGGGTTCACCAGGCGGTGGCAACCGTTCCTCGACTATCTCGCAGAGCGATAAGGGAAAACAGGAAAGGTAGCAGCAGCAACCCAGGGGGGAGGGGGGGGGAGGGGGGACGACGACTCATTTGGGTCCTCAGGGGTTTTTATGTGTGTGTTTATATATTAGTTATTTATATTAGATTTTACGAAGTTACTTTTTTAGTTACTATTTCTGTTGTTCCTTATTTTGTTGTTGGCAGTTGCCGTTAGTTAGCATATTATTTATTTCAAAAACGATCAATGTGTATATTATTAC
The DNA here is from genome assembly GCF_047496885.1 of Scyliorhinus torazame. NCBI lineage: Eukaryota > Metazoa > Chordata > Chondrichthyes > Carcharhiniformes > Scyliorhinidae > Scyliorhinus > Scyliorhinus torazame. The sequence goes on from NC_092712.1 coordinate 245,646,444, forward strand.
AAAGTTGTAAAATGGGAAATTTTTGTTTTTTGTTTGATCGAAAAAACTTTAATAAAATATATTTTTTAAAAAAACTTTGCCCCCCACCTCTTTTACCACCCTCCCTTATCTTATTGAAACATCTATAACTAGGAACCTCCAACAACCATTTCTGCCCCTCTTCTATCCAAGTTTCCGTGATGGCCACTACATCGTAGTCCCAAGTACCGATCCATGCCTTAAGTTCACCCACCTTATTCCTGATGCTTCTTGCGTTGAAGTATACACACTTCAACCCATCTCCGTGCCTGCAAGTACTCTCCTTTGTCAGTGTTACCTTCCCCACTGCCTCACTACACGCTTTGACATCCTGAACATCGGCTACCTTAGTTGCTGGACTACAAATCCTGTTCTCATCTCCCTACCAAATTAGTTTAAACCCTCCTGAAGAGTACTAGAAAACCTCCCTCCCAGGATATTGGTGCCCCTCTGGTTCAGATGCAACCCGTCCTGCTTGTACAGGTCGCACCTTCCCCAGAATGCGCTCCAATTATCCAAATACCTGAAGCCCTTCCTCCTACACCATTCCTGCAGCCAGGTGTTCAACTGCATTCTCTCCCTATTCCTTGCCTCGCTATCACGTGGCACCAGCAACAAACCAGAGATGACAACTCTGTCTGTCCTGGCTTTTAACTTCCATCCTAACTCCCTAAACTCATCCACACCCCTTTTCCTACCAATGTGCACCATGACTTCTGGCTGCTCATCCTCCCCCTTAAGATTCCTGAAGACACGATCCGAGACGTCATGGACCCTGGCACCCGGGAGGCAACAAACCACCCGAGAGTCTCGGCCGTGCCCACAGAACCACCTGTCTGTAGTTCTAACTATTGAGTCCCCTGTAACTCATGCTCTCCTAATCTCCCCCCTTCCCTTCTGAGCCCCAGAGCTGGACCTCGTGCCAGAGACCCGGTCACTGCAGCCTACCCCTGCTAGGTAATCCCTCCCAATAGTATCTAAAGCGGTATACCAGTATACTTATTGTTGAGAGGAACGACCACAGGGGATCCCTGCACTGACTGCTTCCTCCTTGATGCATGATCAATGACCACTAAAGCGAGGTTGTAGTCCAACTGAAGACTTTAATAAGCTAGATGTTTCCCCCAGCAGCTCAGGTACAGAATGAAGGCTGCTGGGGCGGCACGGGCTCTTATACCTCGCCTTGCAGGGCAGAGCTACCATACAGCTTGACCAATAGGAAACATACAATATCTACCAATGGTGTTCCAGCATTACCAGGTACCGTAATACCTCTACATAGACTACCACATTCACCCCCTGTTAAAAAAAGAGTCCGGCGGGGGTGGTGGCTTGATATTACAACATGGTAACGTGGTAGAAATTATAGTTATGGAGGTACCGTAATACCACCGTACAGCATTTTGTAACTATTTACAGATTCATAATTCACTATACACTTTAAAATGAAGCAATCAGTCGATCGGGGGCCCTGGTTGTCCTCTGTGATCGTCAAAGCTTCGGTGGTGACTCCAGTGGAGGCTCGGGCGTCTGTGACTCCGGGAGCGTGGCCTCGATCTCTGTGGCAGCTTCAACACCTCTAGATGGCGCTGGTGGGGAAAACGGTTGACCTGGTAAGGGAGCGTCTGCGGGGTGCGTCGGTGGGTGGGGGGGCCTAGGCGGGGCCGGCGGAAGGACCGATCCTCCTGTAAGGTGCACTGGTGGGAGGGAGGGTGGGACTGGTGGCTGGGGTGTGCGTGGGGATCCGGTGGGCGGCAGGTCTCGTAGGGAGACCGTATCTTGACGGCCGTCGGGGTACGTAGGCGTACTGGGGGTTAGCATGAAGAAGATGGACCCTCTCTACCAGCGGGTCCGACTTGTGCACCCGCACGTGTTTACGGAGCAGGATGGGTCCGGGAGCTGCCAGCCAGGTTGGGAGCGAGGTCCCAGAGGAGGACTTCCTGGGGAAGACAAGGAGACGTTCGTGAGGCGTTTGGTTGGTCGTGGTACAAAGCAGTGACCGGATGGAGTGGAGGGCATCCCGGAGGACTTCCTGCCAGCGGGAGACTGGGAGATTCCTGGACCGTAGGGCCAGTAGGACGGTCTTCCAGACCGTTCCGTTCTCCCTCTCTACCCGTCCATTACTCCTGGGGTTGTAACTGGTCGTCCTGCTCGAGGCGATGCCCTTGCTGTGCAGGAATTGACGCAGATCGCCGCTCATAAAGGAGGACCCCCTATGACTATGTATGTAAGCGGGGAACCCGAACAGTGCAAAGATGCTATGGAGGGCCTTGATGACGGTGGTCGCGATCATGTCGGGGCAGGGGATGGCGAATGGGAACCGGGAGTACTCGTCAATCACGTTCAGGAAGTACGTGTTGCGGTCGGTGGAGGGGAGGGGGCCTTTGAAGTCCATGCTGAGGCCTTCAAAGGGATGGGACACCTTTATCAGGTGCGCCTTCTCTGGCCGGTAGAAGTGCGGTTTGCACTCCGCGCAGATTTGGCAGTCCCTGGTGGCTGTCTTGACCTCCTCGATGGAGTAGGGCAGGTTGCAGGTCTTGATAAAGTGGAAAAAGCGAGTGACCCCCGGGTAGCAGAGGTCCTCGTGGAGGGCTTGGAGGCGGTCCACTTGTGCGTTGGCACATGTGCCATGGGACAGGGCATCAGGAGGCTCGTTTAGCTTCCCGGGACGATACAAGATCTTGTAGTTGTAGGTGGAGAGTTTGATCCTCCACCGCAAAATCTCATTGTTTTTTATCTTGCCTCACTGTGCATTATCGAACATGAAAGCAACCGACCATTGGTCAGTGAGGAGAGTGAATCTCCTGCCGGTCAGGTAATGCCTCCAATGTCGCACAGCTTCTACTATGGCCTGGGCCTCCTTTTCGACTGAGGAGTGGCGGATTTCAGAAGCATGGAGGGTACGTGAGAACAAGGCCACGGGTCTGCCCACTTGGTTGAGGGTGGCCGTCAGAGCTACGTCAGACGCGTCGCTCTCGACCTGGAAAGGGAGGGACTCATCGATGGCATGCATCGTGGCCTTTGCAACGTCTGCTTTGATGCGGCTGAAGGCCTGGCGGGCCTCTATCGACAGGGAAAAACTATGGATTGGATCATGGGACGGGCCTTGTCCGCATAGTTGGGGAATCACTGGGCATAGTAAGAGAAAAATCCTAGCCAGCGCTTCAGGGCCTTGGAGCAGTGAGGGAGAGGGAACTCCATAAGGGGGCGCATGCGTTCAGGGTCGGGGCCTATAACTCCATTTCGCACTACGTCGCCGATGATGGCTAGGCGGTCGGCGCTAAACACGCATTTATCCTTGTTATATGCAAGGTTAAGGATCTTTGCGGTCTAGAGGAATTTTTGGAGGTTTAAGTCGTGGTCTTGTTGGTCGTGGCCGCAGATGGTGACATTATCGAGATACGGGAATGTTGCCCGTAAACTGTACCGGTCAACCATTCGGTCCATCTCGCGCTGGAAGACCGAGATCCCATTGGTGACACCGAAGGAAACCCTTAAGAAGTGATAGAGCCGCCCATCTGCCTCGAAGGCAGTGTATTTACGGTCACTAGTGCGGATGGGGACCTGGTGGTAGGCAGACTTAAGCTCCATCGTGGAGAAGACCTAGTAATGCGCAATCCTGTTTACCAGGTCGGATATGCGGGGGAGAGGGTACGTGTCGAGCTGCGTAAACCTGTTGATGGTCTGACTGTAGTCGATGACCATCCCAGTGAGTTCTTCCAGTGAGCCAGCGAGAAGACAGAGCCAGGAGTGAGACACAGCTAAGAGTGAGTTTGGGAATTTGAATCGAGGTGGGAATTCAAAGCTGGGTGGGGAGGAAGTGCGTTTTATCCCTGGTAAGTGACTGGTAAGTAGTGTTTCTGTTTTTCTGTTTCTTTTCATTGGTATATTTATTTATTTTTTTGTTCGTTGTTTATTTATTTATTTAAATTTTGGGGGGGGAAATTGAAATTGTTGAAGTTAACCGAAGGTTTAAGACATGGCAGGAGATCTCAGACCCGTGTCATGCTGCTCGTGTGCGATGTGGGAGCTCAGGGACACGTCCACTGTCCCTGGCTCCTTCACGTGCAAGAAGTGTGTCCATTTGCAGCTCCTGTTAGACCGCTTGACGGCTCTGGAGCTGCGGATGGACTCACTTTGGAGCGTCCGCGACGCTGAGGACGTCGTGGATAGCACGTTTAGCGAGTTGGTCACACCGCAGGTGAAAGGTACTGAGGGAGATAGTAAATGGGTGACCAAAAGACAGAGCAAGAGTAGGAAGGCAGTGCAGGTGTCCTCTGCGGTCACCTTCCTGCAAAACAGATATACCGCTTTGGATACTGTTGAGGGAGATGGCTCACCAGGGGAAGGCAGCAGCAGCCAGGTTCATGGCACCATGGCTGGCTCTGCTGCGCAGCTGGGCAGGAAGAAGAATGGCAGGGCTATAGTGATAGGGGACTCAATTGTAAGGGGAATAGACAGGCGGTTCTGCGGACGCAATCGAGACTCCAGGATGGTATGTTGCCTCCCTGGTGCAAGGGTCAAGGATGTCTCGGAGCGGCTGCAGGACATTCTGGGTGGGGGGAGGGTGAACAGCCAGCTGTCGTGGTGCACATAGGCACCAACGATATAGGTAAAAAATGGGATGAGGTCCTACAAGCTGAATTTAGGGAGCTAGGAGTTAAACTAAAAAGTAGGACCTCAAAAGGTAGTAATCTCAGGATTGCTACCAGTGCCACGAGCAAATCAGAGTAGGAATGTCAGGATAGAGAGGATGAATACGTGGGTCGAGAGATGGAGCAAGAGGTAGGGATTCAAATTCCTGGGACATTGGAACCGGTTTTGGGGGAGGTGGGACCAGTACAAACCGGACGGTCTGCACCTGGGCAGGACTGGAACCGATGTCCTAGGGGGGGTGTTTGCTAGGGCTGTTGGGGAGAGTTTAAACTAATGTGGCAGGGGGATGGGAACCGATGCAGGAAGTTGGAAGGTAGTAAAACAGGGACAGAAATAAAAGGCAGTAAGGGGGAAAGTGTAAGGCAGAGAAGCCATAGTCAAAAATCAAAAAGGGCGACAGTACAAGGTACAGTGACTGAGGGGAGCTCAGTGAATAGGACCAGGAATACTAAAAGAAATAAAACGGGAAGTGAAAACATTAATGGTAAGTGACGCGGCAGGTTGTTACAGGAATATATGGGTTCGGGAACAAGGAAAATTAGGAGAAAGGTTAAGAGGAAATATAACTCAGGAGAGGTTACTGATCGAGGTGTTAAGATTCAGAACAGAGGTAAAAAAGCCAACATAAGTGTACTTTACCTGAATGCTCGTAGTATTCGGAATAAGGTAAATGAGTTGATGGCGCAAATCATCGTGAATGACTATGATTTAGTGGCCATTACTGAAACATGGTTAAAGGATGGTCACGACTGGGAGTTAAATATCCGAGGGTATCAAACCTTTCGGAAGGACAGAGTGGATGGTAAGGGAGGTGGTGTAGCTCTGTTATTTAAGGATGACATCCGGGCAACAGTAAGGGATGACATTGGTGCTATGGAGGATAAGGTTGAATCCATTTGGGTGGAAATCAGGAATAGTAAGGCGAAAAAGTCACTGATAGGAGTAATCTATAGGCCACCAAATAGTAACATTATGGTGGGGCAGGCAATAAACAAAGAAATAACAGATACATGTAGAAATGGTACAGCAGTTATCATGGGGGATTTTAATCTACATGTCGATTGGTTTAACCAGGTCGGTCAAGGCAGCCTTGAGGAGGAGTTTATAGAATGTATCCGCGATAGTTTCCTAGAACAGTATGTAATGGAACCTACGAGGGAACAAGCGGTCCTAGATCTGGTCCTGTGTAATGAGACAGGATTGATTCAGGATCTCATAGTTAGGGATCCTCTCGGAAGGAGCGATCACAATATGGTGGAATTTAAAATACAGATGGAGGGTGAGAAGGTAAAATCAAGCACTAGAGTTTTTTGCTTAAACAAAGGAGATTACAATGGGCTGAGAGAAGAACTAGCTAAGGTAGACTGGGAGCAAAGACTTTATAGTGAAACAGTTGAGAAACAGTGGAGAACCTTCCAAGTGATTTTTCACAGTGCTCAGCAAAGGTTTATACCAACAAAAAAGAAGGCCGGTAAAAAGAGGGAAAATCGACCGTGGATATCTAAGGAATTAAGGGAGAGTATAAAATTGAAGGAAAAAACATACAAAGTAGCAAAGATCAGTGGGAGACTAGAGGACTGGGAAATCTTTAGGGGGCAACAGAAAGCTACTAAAAAAGCTATAAAGAAGAGTAAGATAGATTATGAGAGTAAACTTGCTCGCTCAGAATATAAAAACAGATAGTAAAAGTTTCTACAAATACATAAAACAAAAAAGAGTGGCTAAGAGTGGTAAATATTGGTCCTTCAGAGGATGAGAAGGGAGATTTAGTAATGGGAGATGAGGAAATGGCTGAGGAACTGAACAGGTTTTTTGGGTCGGTCTTCACAGTGGAAGACACAAATAACATGCCAGTGACTGATGGAAATGAGGCTATGACAGGTGAGGACCTTGAGAGGATTGTTATCACCAAGGAGGTAGTGATGGGCAAGCTAATGGGGCTAAAGATAGACAAGTCTCCTGGACCCGATGGAATGCATCCCAGAGTGCTAAAAGAGATGGCTCGGGAAATTGCAAATGCACTAGTGATAATTTACCAAAATTCACTAGACTCTGGTCCCGGCGGATTGGAAATTAGCAAACGTGACACCACTGTTTAAAAAAGGAGGTAGGCAGAAAGCGGGTAATTATAGGCCAGTGAGCTTAACTTCGGTAGTAGGGAAGATGCTGGAATCTATCATCAAGGAAGAAATAGCGAGGCATCTGGATGGAAATTGTCCCATTGGACAGACGCAGCATGGGTTCATAAAGGGCAGGTTGTGCCTAACTAATTTAGTGGAATTTTTTGAGGACATTAACAGTGCGATAGATAACGGGGAGCCAATGGATGTGGTATATCTGGAATTCCAGAAAGCCTTTGACAAGGTGCCACACAAAAGGTTGTTGCATAAGATAAAGATGCATGGCATTAAGGGGAAAGTAGTAGCATGGATAGAGAATTGGTTAATTAATAGAAAGCAAAGAGTGGGGATTAACGGGTATTTCTCTGGTTGGCAATCAGTAGCTAGTGGTGTCCCTCAGGGATCAGTGTTGGGCCCACAACAGTTCACAATTTACATAGATGATTTGGAGTTGGGGACCAAGGGCAATGTGTCCAAGTTTGCAGACGACACTAAGATAAGTGGTAAAGCAAAAAGTGCAGAGGATACTGGAAGTCTGCAGAGGGATTTGGATAGGCTAAGTGAATGGGCTAGGGTCTGGCAGATGGAATACAATGTTGACAAATGTGAGGTTATCCATTTTGGGAGGAATAACAGCAAAAGGGATTATTTAAATGGTAAAATATTAAAACATGCTGCTGTGCAGAGAGACCTGGGTGTGCTAGTGCATGAGTCGCAAAAAGTTGGTTTACAGGTGCAACAGGCAAATGGAATTTTGTCCTTCATTGCTAGAGGGATGGAGTTTAAGAGTAGGGAGGTTCTGCTGCAATTGTATAAGGTGTTAGTGAGGCCACACCTGGAGTATTTGTGTTCAGTTTTGGTCTCCTTACTTGAGAAAGGACGTACTGGCACTGGAGGGTGTGCAGAGGAGATTCACTAGGTTAATCCCAGAGCTGAAGGGGTTGGATTAAGAGGAGAGGTTGAGTAGACTGGGACTGTACTCATTGGAATTTAGAAGGATGAGGGGGGGGGGGGAGATCTTATAGAAACATAAGATTATGAAGGGAATAGACAGGATAGATGCGGGCAGGTTGTTTCAACTGGCGGGTGAAAGCAGAACTAGGGGGCATAGCCTCAAAATAAGGGGAAGTAGATTTAGGACTGAGTTTTGGAGAAACTTCTTCACCCAAAAGGGTTGTGAATCTGGAATTCCTTGCCCAGTGAAGCAGTAGAGGCTCCTTCATTAAATGTTTTTAAGATAAAGATAGATAGTTTTTTGAAGAATAAAGGGATTAAGGGTTATGGTGTTCGGGCCGGAAAGTGGAGCTGAGTCCACAAAAGATCAGCCATGATCTCATCGAATGGTGGAGCAGGCTCGAGGGGCCAGATGGCCTACTCCTGCTCCTAGTTCTTATGTTCTTATGCTTCTCCCCGGTCTTTACCACCACTATGTGAGCTCTCCAGGGAGCTAGCTTCAATGACTCCTTCCCTCAGTGCCTTTGGACCTCTGACCTAATAAAGATCCGATCCTGGGCACTGTACCATCTGCTCTTGGTGGCGACGGGTTTGCAATCTGGGGTGAGGTTCCCAAACAGGGAAGGCAGATCGACCTTGAGGGTTGCGAGGCCGCAGACAGTGAGGGGGGGTATAGGGCCGCCGAATTTGAAAGTTAGACTTTGGAGATTACACTGGAAGTCTAAACCTAGGAGTGTGGCCGCGCAGAGGTGGGGAAGGACGTAGAGACGGTAATTTTTAAACTCCCTTCCTTGGACTGTGAGGTTTGCTACACAAAACCCCTTTATCTCTACTGAGTGGGAACCGGAGGCCAGGGAGATTTTTTGATTAACGGGGTGGAGGAGGGGAAAACAGCGCCTTACCGTGTCAGGGTGTCTGTAACTCTCCATGCTCCCAGAGTCAATTAGGCCCGTTGATTAGTAATGTTGTTATAGCAGTTGAGAGTGTTCGAGGCCGGGACTGATCCAGGGTCACCGAGGCTAATCGCAGCAGTTGAGTGTTCTCTTCGGGCAGTGTGCGGTCAGCCAAGCTGGGGTCCTGGGATTCCATCCAAGATGGCGGCTCCCATTGGTCGCACATGGCTGGGGGTGCACAAAATGGCAGTGCCCATCCTTCGAACATGGCCTCTGCAGGACAAGATGGCGGCGCCCGCTGGCCTCATGGGGACCGTGGAGAGGTTTGTGGTGGCGAATTCGCCGCCGGAGACCACAGCGACCACACGGGCCTGGCATACCACCACAAAGTGGCCCTTTTTACCGCATCTCATGCAGGTGGATGTGCGGGCCGGGCAGCACTGCCGGGGGTGCTTGGGCTGCCTGCAAAAGTAGCAGCGGGGCTCCCCGGGGTTGCCAGGCCACCTTGCAGCATAAGCTTGTGGGGGGGAAATCTCGGGGTTGGCTGCGGAGAGATTCCACGCTGCCCAGGGGGCTGCCGCGCGGTCGGGAAAGTAAGCGCGGGCGTTTCTGGAGGCCACATCCAGGGAGCTGGCAAGGGCCCGTGCCTCCTTGAGGCCTGGGGTGTCTTTTTCCAGCAATTGCTGGCGGATTTGGGAGGACAGCATACTTGCCATGAAAGCATCCCGGATCAAGAGTTCTGTGTGGGTGCTCGCCGAAACTTGCAGGCAGCTGCAGTTTCTCCCCAACACCAGGAGCGCACGGTAGAATTCTTCCAGCGATTCCCCAGGGATTTGTCACCTCGTTGCTAGCAGATGTCGGGCGTAGACCTGGTTTACTGGACGAATATAATGTCCTTTTAGCAGCTCTATTGCTGCATCGAAGTCTTCCGCGTCCTCAATGAGGGTGTAAATTTCCGGGCTCACCCTCAAGTGCAGGACTTGAAATTTCTGTTCTCCCGTGGGTGTATTTTCGGCCGTTCCGAGATATCCTTTAAAACACGCCAGCCAGTGCTTGAAGATTGCCGCTGAGTTTGCCGTGTGGGGGCTGAGTTGCAGACACTCCGGCTTGATTCGGAGCTCCATCCTTTTAAATCTAGCTTATTAAATTGATGCACGATCAATGACCACTAAAGCGAGGTTGTAGTCCAACTGAAGGCTTTAATAAGCTAGATGTTTCCCCCAGCAGCTCAGGTACAGAATGAAGGCTGCTGAGGCAGCACGGGCTCTTATACCCCGCCTTGCAGGGCGGAGCTACCATACAGCTTGACCAATAGGGAACATACAATATCTACCAATGGTGTTCCAGCATTACCAGGTACCGTAATACCTCTACACAGACTACCACACTCCTCTTCTCAACTCTCACTGTTACGCAGCTACCTTTGTTCTCAGGTGTAACTATGTCCCTGTAGCTTCTATCTATCACCCTCTCAGCTTCCCGAATGATCCTCAGTTCATCCAGCTCCAGTTCCCTAACACGATCTGTGAGGAGCTGGACATGGCTGCACTTCCCGTAGGTGAAGTCAGCAAGGACAACGGTGGTCTCCCTTACCTCAAACATTCTGCAGGAGCATTCCACTGCCCTAGCTGCCATCACCTCTACTTAGTCTCCCAGTGAAAAAGAAAGAAAGAAAAAAAAAAGTAAATAGCTTACTGCTCACAGCACTGAGTCTTTCTTTTTAGGTTAGAGGAGGAGGGAGGGTGGGAGACACTACACGTGTAGTGTCTCGGGTTTCCTTACCGTTCAAATTTATTGGGCAATACAAACCTTCCCAGGTCTCACCACGGCTGACTTCCGGTTTCCTGCTTCCAGCTCTCCCCTCCAAACATCGCTCCCCTCTCTGCTCGCTCCGTTGGAAGAATGACAGCGTTCAAAAGGCATCTTGACAAACACATAGATAGGATGGGTATAGAGGGATACGGCACAACGAAGTGCTGAGGGTTTTGGCAAAGGTTGGTATCATGACCAGTACAGTCTTGGAGGGCCGAAGGGCCTGTTCCTGTGCTGTATTGTTCTTTGTTTTTTGTACAGACCAGTCACTTTGACTTTAGTTGACAAGGGCCGGATAATTAAGGAAAGCCACCATGATTCATCAAGGAAAAATGTGTTTAACTAACTTACTGGAGTTTTTTTGAGGAGTTAACGGAGAAGGTTGAACTGGGAAACGCTGGTGTATATGGAGTTTTAAAGGGTTTTTAACACAGTGTCACACAACAGGGCAGCACGGTAGCAGTGTGGATAGCACAATTGCTTCACAGCTCCAGGGTCCCAGGTTCGATTCCGGCTTGGGTCACTGTCTGTGCGGAGTCTGCACGTTCTCCCCGTGTGTGCGTGGGTTTCCTCCGAGTGCTCCGGTTTCCTCCCACAATCCAAAGATGTGCAGGTTAGGTGGATTGGACATGATAAATTGCCCTTAGTGTCCAAAATTGCCCTTAGTGTTGGGTGGGCTTACTGGGTTATGGGGATAGGGTGGAGGTGTTGACCTTGGGTAGGGTGCTCTTTCTAAGAGCCGGTGCAGACTCGATGGGCCGAATGGCCTCCTTCTGCACTGTAAATTCTATGATAATCTATGAAACAGACTTGTGAGCAAAATTCCAGCTCATGGAAGAAAAGGGAAACTAGGCTTTTGGATAAGAAATTGGCAGAATGATAGGAAATAGAGCAGTGATAAATAGGTGTTTTTTCAGATTGGAGGGAAATTTGGCGTGTAGTTCCTCAGGGGGCAGTGTTGGATCCTTGCTCATCCTGAAATATATTAATGTATGGTGTTTGGGCATGATTTCAAAATGTGCAGATGATATGAAGATTGGAAGCGTTGTCAACTGTGATGAGGATAGACTTAAACTTCAAAAGGACATAGACATATTGGTGGAATGCAGAGAAGTGTGAGGTGATTCATTTTGTCAAGAATAACATAAAGGGAGAAACTCTAAGCAGGAACAAAGAATACCCAGTGTGAGTTTACATAACTTATCGAAGGTTGAAGGGCATGTTCAGAGAGCAGTTAATAAAGTATAGAGTACCCAAGGTTTTATTAATAGGGGCATTGAGTACAGGAGTAAGGAGGTCACATAGAAATTGTAGAAGACACTAGTCAGGCCTCACCTGGAAGACTCTGTCCAGTTCTGGCTGCCCTACTTGAGGAAGGGTGTGAAGACATTGGAGAGAGTGCAGGGGAGATTCACAAGAATGATTCCAGGGTTAAAGAACTGTCGCTGTGGGGATAGACTGGAGAGGTTGGGACAGTTTTCCTTAGTGAAAATAAGACTGAGAGGAAACGTGATAGAGGTGTTCAAGGTTCTGAGGATTATAGACTGGGTAAATAGTGAGAAATTGTACCCTCTCAAAAGGTACAACAAGAACTGGAGGGCACAAATTCAACATAATTCGTAAAAGGTGTAGAAGTGACGTGAGGAAAAGTATTTTCACCAAGATTGTATGGAGGCACAAAGAACTTCCTGAGCTGATGGTGGAGGAAGGTTTGCTCGTGTTATTCAAAAGGGAATTGGATTGCTATCTGAAAAGAAACAATGTGCAAGGTTACTGGGATATGGGGAGGAAGTGGGACAGAATATAATGTTCTTTCAGAGAGCCAGTGCATACACGATGGGCCGAATGGCCCCCTGCACTGTAAAGACTCTCTGATTCTAACTTTTAATTTTTTTAAAAATATGTTTTATTGAAAATTTTTTCCCAAACAACAATTTTTCCCCTCTTACAAAGCAAACGCAACAATAACAATACAGAAATTTTTAACAATACACAAGTAACAAAACCCCTTTATCTTTGACCTAAACTAAACTAACCCCCCCCCCCCCTCCCCCCTCCCCCCCCCCCTTCCCCCTGGGTTGCTGCTGCTGGTCATCTGTCTTCCCTCTAACGTTCCCCTAGGTAGTCGAGAAATGGCTGCCACCGCCTGGTGAACCCTTGAGCCGATCCTCTCAGGGCAAACTTTATCTGCTCCAGTTTAATGAACCCCGCCATATCATTTACCCAGGCCTCCAGTCCGGGGGGTTTCGCCTCCTTCCACATGAGTAGGATCCTGCGCCGGGCTACTAGGGACGCAAAGGCCACAACGTCGGCCTCTTCCGCAACTCCAAATAGAGCTAACCCCCAGCCTGGTTTGACCCGGGCCTTCACCACCCGCGAAATCACTCCCGTCACTCCCTTCCAATACCCCTCCAGTGCCGGGCACGCCCAAAACATATGTGCGTGGTTTGCCGGACTCCCACCACACCTCCCACATTTGTCCTCCACTCCAAAGAACCTGCTCAATCTTGCTCCCGTTATGTGTGCTCTATGTAGCACCTTAAATTGAATCAGGCTAAGCCTGGCGCATGAGGAAGAGGAATTTACCCTGCTTAGGGCATCAGCCCACATACCCTCCTCTATCTCCTCCCCTAGTTCTTCTTCCCACTTTCCTTTTAGTTCGCCCACCGACTCCTCCCCCTCTTCCCTCATCTCTCGGTAAATCTCTGACACCTTGCCCTCTCCGACCCACACTCCTGAAAGCACCCTGTCCTGTATCCCCTGTGTCGGGAGCAACGGAAATTCCCTCACCTGTTGTCTAGTAAACGCCCTCACCTGCATATATCTCAAGAAATTTCCCCGGGGCAACTTATACTTTTCCTCCAATGCTCCCAAGCTCGCAAAAGTCCCATCTATAACTACATCTCCCACCCTCCTAATTCCCAACTGGTACCAGCTCGGAAATCCTCCATCCATTCTTCCTGGGGCGAACCTATGGTTGTTCCTGATTGGGGACCCCACCAGGGCTCCCCGCACCCCTCTCTGTCGCCTCCACTGTCCCCAGATATTCAATGTTGCCGCCACCACCGGGTTCGTGGTAAACTTTTTAGGTGAGATCGGTAGCGGCGCCGTCACCAGCGCCTCTAAACCCGTCCCTTTACAGGACTTTCTCTCCAGTCTTTTCCACGCCGCTCCCTCACCCTCCATCATCCATTTTCCTATCATTGCCACATTGGCGGCCCAATAGTAATCGCCCAAGTTCGGTAGTGCCAATCCTCCTCTGTCCCTACTACGCTGAAGGAACCCCCTCCTTACTCTCGGAACTTTCCCTGCCCACACGAAGCTCGTGATGCTCCGGTCTATTTTATTAAAAAAGGTCTTGGTGGTTAGTATAGGGAGACATTGAAATACAAATAAGAACCTCGGAAGGACCATCATCTTAATTGCTTGCACCCTGCCCGCCAGCGATAGAGGCTGCATGTCCCACCTCTTGAAGTCCTCCTCCATTTGTTCTACCAACCGTGTCAGATTAAGTCTGTGCAAGGTTCCCCAGCTCCTAGCGATCTGAATCCCCAGGTATCGGACGTTTCTTTCCACTTTCCTTAGAGGCAAGCCTTCTATCTCTCTACTCTGGTCCCCAGGATGTATCACAAATAATTCACTCTTCCCCATGTTTAGCCTATACCCAGAGAAATCCCCGAACCCCCTCAAAATTCGCATAACCTCTATCATCCCCCCCGCTGGGTCCGACACGTATAACAATAGGTCATCCGCGTATAACGAGACTCGGTGTTCTTCTCCCCCTCTAATCACCCCACTCCATTTCCTGGAGTCTCTCAACGCCATGGCCAGAGGTTCAATTGCCAACGCGAACAACAATGGAGACAGCGGGCATCCCTGTCTTGTTCCCCTATATAGTCGGAAATACTCCGATCTATGTCGACCTGTAACTACGCTTGCCGTTGGAGCCCCATAAAGAAGTCTAACCCAGCTAATAAACTCGTTCCCAAACCCAAACCTCCTTAACATTCCCATAAATACTCCCACTCCACCCTATCAAATGCCTTCTCTGCGTCCATTGCCGCCACTATCTCTGCCTCCCCCTCCACTGGGGGCATCATTATCACCCCTAATAGTCGTCGCACGTTAACATTCAGTTGTCTCCCTTTTACGAACCCTGTCTGGTCTTCGTGCACCACCCCCGGGACACAGTCCTCTATCCTCGATGCCAGTACCTTTGCCAACAATTTGGCGTCCACATTCAATAATGAAATGGGTCTATAGGACCCGCACTGCAACGGATCTTTATCCCTCTTCAAAATTAACGATATCGTCGCCTCCGACATCGTCGGGGGTAGAGTCCCCCCTTTCCTGGCCTCATTGAACGCCCTCACCATCAACGGGGCCAACAAGTCCACATATATTCTGTAATACTCCACCGGGAACCCGTCTGGTCCTGGGGCCTTCCCTGCTTGCATGCTTCCCAGTCCCTTGATAACCTCGTCCACCCCAATCGGTGCCCCCAGGCCTACCACCCCCCGCTCCTCCACTTTCGGGAACCTCAATTGGTCCAGGAACTGCCGCATCCCCTCCTCTCCCTCTGGGGGTTGAGACCTATACAGTTCCTCATAGAAGGTCTTGAACACCTCATTTATCTTTCCTGCCCTTCGCACCGTGTCTCCCCTTTCGTCTTTAATTCCTCCTATCTCCCTCGCTGCTGCCCTCTTTCGCAATTGATGAGCCAACAGGCGACTAGCCTTTTCCCCATATTCATACCTCCTCCCCTGTGCCTTCCTCCACAGTACCTCCGCCTTTCTGGTGGTCAGAAGGTCAAATTCCGTCTGGAGTCGTCTCCTCTCCCTGTACAATTCCTCCTCCGGAGTCTCTGCAAATTCCCTATCCACCCTTAAAATCTCCCCCAGTAATCTTTCCCTTTCCTTGGCCTCTGTTTTCCTTTTGTGGGCCCCAATGGAGATCAGCTCTCCTCTGACCACCGCTTTTAGTGCTTCCCATACCACTCCCACAGGGACCTCGCCGTCGTCATTGACCTCCAGGTATCTCTCAATACACCCCCGCACTCTTGCACACACTCCCTCATCCGCCATCAGTCCCACATCTAATCGCCAGAGTGTTCTCTGCTCTCTTTCCTCTCCTAATTCCAGGTCCACCCAATGTGGGGCATGATCCGAAACCGCTATGGCTGAGTACTCAGCTTCTTCCACCCAACGATCTTCCCAAAACAAAAAAATCTATCCGGGAGTACACTTTATGGACATGGGAGAAGAAGGAAAACTCCCTAGCCCTAGGTCTAAGAAATCGCCATGGATCCACTCCCCCCATTTGGTCCATAAACCCCTTAAGTACCTTGGCCGCTGCCGGCCTTCTTCCGGTCCTTGAGCTGGATCTATCTAGCCCCAGGTCCAGCACCGTATTAAAGTCCCCTCCTAAAATAAAGTTTCCTACCTCCAGGTCCGGTATACGCCCCAGCATCCGTCTCATAAATCCCGCATCGTCCCAGTTTGGGGCATACACATTAACCAACACGACGTCCATTCCCTCCAGCCTGCCACTCACCATTACATATCTACCTCCGCTATCTGCTACGATGTTCTTTGCTTCAAATGCTACCCGTTTCCCCACCAAAATGGCCACCCCTCTATTCTTTGCGTCCAGTCCTGAGTGGAACACCTGTCCCACCCATCCTTTCCTTAGCCTAACTTGGTCCGCCACCTTTAGGTGCGTCTTTTGGAGCATAACCACGTCTGCCCTTAGTCCTTTCAAATGCGCGAGCACTCGGACCCTTTTTATCGGTCCGTTCAGGCCTCTCACGTTCCACGTGATCAGCCTCACTAGGGGGCTACCTGCCCCCCTCCAGTGTCGACTAGCCATTACCTTCTCTAGGCCAGTCCCATATCCCGCCTCCGCGCTCCCGCTCGCTCCCCCAGCGTCGCACACCATCCCCGCCCACCCACTCTTTAGCCATTTCCTTTTGGATTTCCGCAGCAGGCAACCCAGTTGTCCCCCCCCTCCCCCTCCCTGCCCCCCAGATCTCTTTCTAGCATGATTGCTCCCCCCATATGATTCTAACTTTTTATGAGTACGCTGGAATACCAGTGCAGGACAATTTCCTATTGGACCTTTAAACATCCGGGGGAAATGTTGTGTATTCCTTACCTGGGAATCTCTGTGTGGGTGGGGGTGGGGTCTTGGAAGTTACACCTCATGATGTTGTAAGGATAACGCAGACCTGGCTCAAAGATATTTCACATTTTTACAGCAAAGTATTTTGCTTTGAGCAAAGAAGGGCAGGATTGGATATTAAATATTCCTGGCTATAAAATGTTCAGGAAATATAGAAAATAAAAGATGAGGGGTAGCAGTGTTGATTAAGGAGAATATTAGTGTTGGAGTGAAAAGATGTCCTAGAGGTGTCAAGGACAGAATCTACTTGGTTGGAGCTGATAAAAAAAATAGGGGTACCATTACATTGCTGGGACTATTCTTTAGGCTACCAAGAAGTGAAAAGATTTGTCCCGAACACTGGGAGAGAGCACATCCTGAGTGAGACAGGGCGAAAGAGAGTATTCTTGGGAATTTGGAGCAAAGTGGGAATTTGGTGCAGAGGGGAAGAGGTGCTCTTTTGCTTCGTAGCTTTCTAACTTCTTAATCTTCCGGAAGTGGTCTTTCCCTGCTGCAGGAGTAGAAGGTACAAGGGAGAGAGATGATTGGTAATTAATGGGTAAGTTGTTTTCCTCCAATTTAAAGCCACATTTAGGAAAAGTAAGTTCTAGCTTTTAAAAATAATTCTCTACTTGGAATAAATTTAACACAAGAGTTTTTTCAACTAAGTGTGCGACTGGGGAGCTCAGTCCCATGTTTTGCACGACCTACAGCATGTGGGAATTCCTTGACACTCCTTGCAGTTTGGATGACCACATTCACAGGAAATGCCACTGGTTGACCAGCTTGAGCTTCGGGTTTCAGAGTTTGAGCTTCAGCTGGAGGGACTGAGGCGCATCCACAAGGCTGAGAGGTTCGTGGATTGCACATTTTTAGATGTGGTCACCTCAGAACTTAAGAAAGTGCAGTCACAGAGGGAATGGGTGACCACCAGTCAGAAGGCGGCGAGCAGGCAGTTATACAGGAAAGCCCGAGAGTGCGGTGTTGGAAAACGGTGAGAGTGATGGTTCCTCTGGGGAATGCAGCCCGAGCCAACTTCATGGCACTGTGAGCGTCTCAGCTGCACAAGGGGGAGGAGTAAGAGTGGAATAGCACTAGTGGTAGGAGACTGAATGGTGAGGGGTGCACACCAGGCATTTCTGCAACCACAGATGTGATTCCAGGATGGCGTGTTGCCCCCCTGGTGCCAGGGTCAGGGATGCCACTTAACAATTACAGGACATTCTGAAGGGGGAGGGTGAACAGTCAGAGATTGTTGTTCACATTGGTACCAAGACAGAGGTTGAAAGAGGAATGAGGTCCTGCAGCAAGAATTTAGGGAGATGGGTAACATACTGAAGAGCATGACCTCAAAAGGTTATAATCTCTGGATTATTCCCAGTCCAATGTACTTGTGGGTGTAGGAATAGGAGGATCGAGCGGATGAATGTGTGGCCAAAGAGATGGTGCAGGAGGGAGGGCTTTAGTTTCCTGCTTTACTGGGTCCATTTCTGGGGAAAGTGGGACCTGTACAAGGGTTCCATCTGAACCGGAATGGGACAAACATCCTTGCGGGAAGGTTTGTTAGTGCTGTTATGGGGGTGGAAACTAATTTGGCAGGGGGATGGGTTGCAATGGGGAGGTACAATGGGGGTGATGCACAGCTAAATATTGAAGAAAAACCAAGTCAGTCTGGAAGGCAGAAAAAAGATTGACATGGTAAGGCACAAGAGAACATGGGTGGCAATTATTTTAATCATCATAGAATTTACAGTGCAGAAGGAGGCCACTCGGCCCATCGAGTTTGCACCGGCCCTTACAAAGAGCACTCAAGCCCACATATCCACCCTATCCCAGTAACCCAGTGACTCCCACTTAACCTTTATTGGACATTAAGGGCAATTTAGCATAGCCAATCCACCTAACCCGCACATCTTTGGACTGTGGGAGGAAACCGGAGCACCCGGAGGAAACCCACGCAGACATGGGAGAACGTGCAGACTCCGCACAGACAGTGACCCAAGCCGGGAATCGAACCTGGGATGCTGGAACTGTGAAGCAACTATGCTACCGTGCTGCCCAATAATGCAGGAAGTCTTCTGGGTAAGACAGATTAATTGAGGGCATTGATTAATGCATGGGAGTATGATTTTTAAAAAATATTTTTATTCAAACCAGGCATACATAACTGTCGTGTTGGGTGTTCTGATATACAAACGAACCAACACGGTTGCAGGTGGTACAACTCTGTTTTATTGTTCTGAATAATAACAACCGTTAACTTCTGGCTGTGGTTCGTACTTCACCAGCTAACCTGTGGACCCAGCCCTAACACTATCTTAGAGAGGCACTCAGCACATGGTGTATGTCTGAGTGGCACGCTGTGAGCTCTGTGCTCTGAGCTATCTCCTGCTGGAATGAGCGGGAACTGTGGTGTTCCCTGTTTTATAGTGCGTGTGCTCTTACTGGTGATTGGCTGTGATGTTGCATGTGTGTTGATTGGTCGGTCGACCTGACCATCAGTGTGCGCGTGTGATTGCACCATGATATGTAAATATGGATATCATGACAATAACCATAAACAAATAATTACTCAAAAACATAACTATCCCCATAGTTCAACAGTTTCTTCCCATTTCATCCCTTTAAGGTTGAGGGGCGATCTTATTGAAACTTACAGGATACTGCGAGGCCTGGATAGAGTGGATGTGGAGAGAATGGTTCCACTTGTCGTAAAAACTAGAACCAGAGAACACAATCTCAGGCTAACGGATGGTGAATCTGTGGAACTCTTTGCCAAATCACTGAGTGTCTTTAAGACAGAGATAGATAGGTTAAAGTGATCAGGGGTTATAGGGAGAAGGCATGAGAATGGAGATGAGAAACATATCAGCCATGATTGAATGGAGGAGCAGACTCAATGGGCCTAGTGGCCTAATTCTGCTCCTATGTCTGCTCCTATGCTCCTTCCACCCCTACCCTACAACCACTTGCTGGCAATGAACAGGGACACAAACAGCTTCCATCGCATCCAGAACCGCCCTGAAGGATTAACTTAATCTTCTCCAGTTTAAGGAATTCTACCACATCTCCCAACCATCCCGTCACTCTCAGCGGTTCAACTGACCTCCACTCCAGTAAATGATCGCCCAGCGTGGTAAAAGCCACTACATCCGCCTCCCACTGCCCCCCTCTTACAGCCCCCCCCCTCCAACAGCCCCGGCAGTTCCAGCATCCCAAATATCACCACCAGGGGGCCCAGCGACATCTCCACCCCCACAATTATTGATAACATTTCAAATATCGAGCCCAGAACCCCACCAATCGCGGACATGACCAAAACATGTGGACATGATTTGCTGGCCTGCCACATCTCTCTGAGCTATCTTCTACTCTGCAAAGTGCCCTCTCATCAGGGGCCACATCATAAGGGCCCTATACATCACCTTGAACTGTACCAAGCTCATCTTAGTGCAGGACGACATTGCATTGACTCGGTGCATAATCTCGCTCCACACCCATCATCCAACTCCACGCTCAACTCCTTCTCCCACTTCCACTTTATCTCCTCGATTGCCGCTTTCCTTGTGCCCACCAGTCACCCGTAGTTGTCCGCGATCCTCCCGTCCTCCAACTCATACAGCAATAACAACCTGTCCAACAGCCTGTGCTCCGGTAATTGAGGGAACGAGGCCATCTCCTTCTGCACAAAATCTCGTAACTGCATATGTCTGAACTCTTCCCCCCCTCCCCCCGCCCAGCAACTTGTATATCTCCTGTAACTCTCCCAAGCTCGCAAACCTTCTTTCCACAAACCAGTCCCTCACCTGTTCTGCCCCCTCTCTATGCCACCGCCTATATGTTTGCATCCATCCCTGCCGGGGCAAACTGGTGATTCCCACAATTGGGGCCAGCGCTGACACCCCCCGCCTCCTCCTTCCCCCCACCCCGCCAAAATACCTCCTCAGCTGGTTCCAAACCTTTAAGGACGAAGCTACCACCAGATCACTGTATACCTCCCCAGGGTAAACAGAATTGAGGCCGCAGCCAAGGTCCTTAGACTTACTCACACACATGACACCTCCTCCACCTGCAGCCACCACTGCCAGACCCTCTCTGCATTCGCTACCCAGTAATAATACAGCAAGTTCGGAAGCGCTAGCCCCCCCATCCACCACTTCCTTTGTAAAAGCACCCGCAGCGTCTTGCTAGACCATACAAAAGCCGGGATTAATATGTCCGCCTTACCAAAGAACGCCTTTGGCAGGCATATCGGGAAAACTAAAAAAGAATACCAGAAATCTTGGCAGGACGTTCACCTTGACCATCTGTACCCACCCAGCTAATGAAAGTGGGAGAGTATCCCACTTCTTCAGATCCCCTGCCAGCCAGATTATGTTTATACATTGTGGCCCAACCATAAGCCACCTGAATACCCAAATACCTGAGCCTACGCCTGGCCAGCTTAAATGGTAGGGCTCTCGCCCCTCTCCCCCAGGGCATTCACCGGAAACACTTACAGCCTGAAAAAACGCCAAACTCCTCCAATAGACCCACAATCCTATCCATGCAGACCAACGGATTCAAAATAAAAACAAGTTATCCACATACAACGGGACTCTATGCTCCCTGCCTCCCTCACAGTACCTGATGCCCAGAGTGCAATAGCCAAAGGCTCGATAGCTAACATGAACAGAAGTGGGGATAATGGGCACCCCTGCCTCGTACCCCTATACAACTGAAAATCTCCTGAGCTGATTGAGTTTGTCCTAACACTAGCAGTGGGGGCTACACATAACAGACTCACCCGTGATATAAATGTGGGCCTAAACCCAAACCTCCCAACACCTCAAACAAATACCTCCACTCTACCCTATTGAATGCTTTCTCTGCATCCACAGCCACCACATCCTCCAGCACCCTGCCCACAGACGGCGGCAAAACCACATTCAATAGATTTCTAATGTGACTCGACAGCTGCCTCCCCTTCATAAAACCCGTCTCATCCGACACACCTCCGGCACACACCCCTCTAACCGCCTCGCCAATACACTCGCCAGCCTCTTAATGTCCGTGTTTAATAGGGACTATATTACCCAAACTCCACCGGGTCCTTATCCTTCTTGAGGATTAATGAAATTGACATCTGAGCGAGCGAGACAGGCAGCTCCACTCACGCCAAACATAGAACATACAGTGACGAAGGAGGCCATTCAGCCCATTGAGTCTGCACCGACCCACTTAAGCCCTCACTTCCACCATATCCTTGTAATCCAATAACCCATCCTAACCTTTTTAGTCACTAAGGGCAATTTATCACGGCCAATCCACCTAACCTGCAATTCTTTGGACTGTGGGAGGAAACCGGAAGACCCGGAGGAAACCCACGCAGACACGGGGAGAACATGCTGACTCTGCACAGACAGTGACCCAGCGGGGAATCGAACCTGGGACCCTGGCGCTATGAAGCCACAGTGCTATCCACTTGTGCTACCATGCTGCAAAGAATCGGAAAACATCTCCAGGAAATGTGCAGCCAATTCTGTCGCAAACCGCTTGTTAAAATCAACCAGTAATAGAACCTTAGTTAGGCCACGCTTGGAATGCAGTGTTCAAATCTGGTTGCTGCACTGCCAGAAGGATTGGGAGGCTTTGGAGAGGGTACAGAAGAGGTTGATCAGGATGTTGCCTGGTATGGAGGGCATTCACTATGAGGAGAGGTTGGATAAACTCTGTTTATTCTTACTGGAATGACAGAGGTTGAGGGGTGATAGAAGTGTACAAACTTATGAGTGGCATGGACAGATTGGATTTTCAGAAGCTTTTTCCCGAGTGGAAGAGTCCATTACTAGGGAACGTATGATTAAGTTGCGAGGGGCACTGTTTGGAGGCGATATGTGAGGGAAGACCTTTACACAGAGGTTAATAGGTGCCTGGAACTTGCTGCTGGAGGAGGTGGTGGAAGCAGGTACGATGGTGATGTTTAAGGGGCGCCTTTAAAAATACATGAATAGAGGGATACGGACCCCAGAAATGTAGAAGGTTTTAGATGAGATGGGCATCATGGTTGGTTCAGGCTTAGAGGGCCAAAGAGTCTGTTCCGATGCTGTACTTTTCTTTGTTCTTTGCTTCTGGTAATGAGGTGGGTAAAGTGACTCAGTTGTTAATGTAAGATCATATGGGAGACAGTAACAAAGTTTAAATTGACTACGGAAAAGAACAAGGAGCAATAATGTTAAAAATTATGAATTTTGATAGGGCCAACTTGAATGAAACCAAAGATCAGCATGCAAAACTGTAACAGAATAATAGACTGCCTTTAAAGAGGAAATAGTTTGGGTACAATCAAAGTGCTTTCCCATGAGGTGAAAAGGTAGGGCAAACAAATCCAGAGCTCCCTGAGACAAAAGAGATAATGAGTAAGATGAAACAGAAAAAGGGTGCATATGATCCCAGAATACGACAGTGCAGAAGAGGCCCTTTGGCCCATTGAGTCTGCACTCGATTGGAACTCAGGGGTTAGTGTTAGACTGGTGGAATGGGTAGAAAAGTGGCAGATGAAATTTAGTGCAGAAAAGTGTGAAGTGATTCATTTTAGTAGGAAGAATGAGGAAAGGCAATACAAAACAAAGGGCACAATTCTGGAGAGTATGCAGAAGCAGAGGGACCTGAGGTATATGTGCACAAATCATTGAAGGTGGTACGCAGGTTGATATCAGGTTCAAAAAGCATACAGCATCCTGGGCTTTATAAATGAGGTATAGAGATTGTTATAGAGTTATAATTATGCATCTTCTTACTTAAATCCATTGCTGATGCCATCAGTAAGTGCTGCAATGTCATTAGTTATTGTTACCGATGTATATTCGTATTTAACTGTCATTAGTTCTAATCCTATTCTATTCCTGTTATTTCGATGTTCAACTAGCTGCAGAGCTGGGCTGAGAGGTGGCAAATGGAGTTTAATGTAGAGAAGTGTGAGGTGATTCACTTTGGAAGGAATAACAGGAATGCGGAATATTTGGCTAGTGTGGATGAGCATAGGGATCTAGGTGTCCATGTACATAGATCCCTGAAAGTTGCCACCCAGGTTGATAGGGTTGTGAAGAAGGCCTATGGAGTGTTGGCCTTTATTGGTAGAGGGATTGAGTTCCGGAGTCAGGAGGTCATGTTGCAGCTGTACAAAACTCTGGTACGGCCGCATTTGGAGTATTGCGTACAGTTCTGGTCACCGCATTATAGGAAGGACGTGGAGGCTTTGGAGCGGGTGCAGAGGAGATTTACCAGGATGTTGCCTGGTATGGGGGGAAAATCTTATGAGGAAAGGCTGATGGACTTGAGGTTGTTTTCGTTGGAGAGAAGAAGGTTAAGAGGAGACTTAATAGAGGCATCCAAAATGATCAGGGGGTTAGATAGGGTGGACAGTGAGAGCCTTCTCCCGCGGATGGAAATGGCTGGTACGAGGGGACATAGCTTTAAACTGAGGGGTAATAGATATAGGACAGAGGTCAGAGGTAGGTTCTTTACGCAAAGAGTGGTGAGGCCGTGGAATGCCCTACCTGCAACAGTAGTGAACAACATTGAGGGCATTAAAAAATTTATTGGATAAGCATATGGATGATAATGGCATAGTGTAGGTGAGATGGCTTTTGTTTCGGTGCAACATAGTGGGCCGAAGGGCCTGTACTGCGCTGTATTGTTCTATGTACCCGTTTTTATTCCATACTGTATTTTAAACCTTTGTTGTTTAAAAATAAAATGTATTTTATTGTAAACATGTATCAAAACAGGTTACAGCGAACACACACCCAGGGAAACATGCTTCCCTACAATCAACTATACAGTCTGTACAGATTTTTACTCTTTTTCACCCCCCCCCCCCCCCCCCCGCGCGACGAACAGCCCCTCAAACACGGTCACAAACACACCCCACCTTTCCTCAAACCTCCCTGAAGAGCCCCTGAACTCATACTTTATCTTCTCTAATCACAGGAAGAAGTCGTACAGGTCACCCAATGAAGCTGCTACCCCCGGTGGCGATGCCGACCACCACTCCAGCAAAATTTGCTGCCGTGCAATCAGAGGCGAAGGTCAAAACATCGGCCTTCCTCCTCTCCATGAGCTCCGGCTTCCCTGAGACACCAAATATCGCCACCAAAGGGTCCGGATCTACCTCCTCCTCCACTATCCTGGCTAAGACTGTGAACACTCCCGCTCAGAATCTTCCCAACAACCTTTGTTATTTTTATATATTAAAGCAGATTTCACAAGGCGTTTTGACTACCTTTTGGTGTCAAGTTATCACATCTTTTTGTGATGAAAATTAAACACATTCAGAGCTTCAGCATGTTCAACGTGAAGCTTTGCTAAGTTTTCTGACAGAAGACAAGTTAGCTTCACCATGTCTATGTTCATGTCTATCAATGAGTTTGTGGAAGAGAGCGAGAACTCGACTGAATATGTGGAAAGATTGAAACACTTTTTCTAAAGGGAGGAGTTGGAGCGGCTGGAAAGGCCAAGAATCATTGAGCCCATTCAGTTTTCATGTTGGGCAACTCCAATTGTTCTTGTTCTTAAGACTGATGGTACTGCATGCATTTGTGGAAATTACAAACTTACTATTAACCAAGTTTCCAAGCTGTACATTTATTCGTTGCTAAGGGTAGAAGATCTGTTTTCAACCCTTGCAGGAGAAAAGACGTTTTCTAAATTGAACACGAGCCAGGCATATCAACAAATCTTGCTAAAGGAAGATTTGAAGCAGTACATGACATCAACAAGGGTTGATCCAAGTATTATCGTTTTTTTTTTGCCGTATCCTCCAGTCCAGCTATCTTCCAAAGGATGATGGACAACCTGTTACAAGGCATTACTTATATTGCATTCTACTTAGATAATTTTTAAATTATGGGGAAGACTGAGGAGCAACACCTCAGCAACCTGGATCGAGTTTTAAAAAGCTTTTCAGAGGTGGCCGCCTCAAGTTCATTTTTCAGGCACCGAGCGTGGAATATCTGGCCCACAGAATCACTCCTATGGAAGAGAAGTTTGAGCGATTGAAGAAGGTCCAGAGCCCAGGAATGTGGCTGATCTCAGGTCATTGATAGATTTTGTTAGACGTTTAGCTGCTTTAATTTACTTCAACAGACTTTGCACAAAACTCTTAACATCACATCACCAGGGCAGCACGGTAGCATTGTGGATAGCACAATTGCTTCACAGCTCCAGGGTCCCAGGTTCGATTCCGGCTTGGGTCACTGTCTGTGCGGAGTCTGCACATCCTCCCCGTGTGTGCGTGGGTTTCCTCCGGGTGCTCCGGTTTCCTCCCACAGTCCAACGATGTGCAGGTTAGCTGGATTGGCAATGATAAATTGCCCTTAGTGTTGGGTGGGGCTTTTAGGGTTATGGGAATAGGTTGGAGGTGTTGACCTTGGGTAGGGTGCTCTTTCCAAGAGTCGGCGCAGACTCGATGGGCCGAATGGCCTCCTTCTGCACTGTAAATTCTATGATAAGCTATGACACAAAGGCCACCTGAAGCCCCTTTACATATCAGTGTCAATTATTGGATACTTAACATGAAGGAGACAACTAATTGGAATGTCACTGAACCCATTACTTAACAGTCTCCCTTTCCTTGGAGAAAAAAAATAATTAGGTGAAAACAAAATTACAAGAAACTCAAAAACACAAGCAATTTCCCCCCTTTTTTTTCATTTTTGGAAGAAATAAAAGTCACAGAAACAGGCGCCCTTCATTAACAATATCCAAAAGTTTCTGTGAGCTAGCCCCTCTTTTTGTAAAACAGTATGACAATTGATAGCTACTGTCAACTCATTTAATTTTTGTTACCTCCCCTCTGTCCAACATCTGCTTCAAACTTGCGATGTCTATCCTTAACCTTTTTTCATTGACACTTTTTGTAGAGTGCACATTTGCCCACAGGGATTTATTGTCGACTTCCGGGTGCGGCTATGCAGAGCTAGGTTGCATATTTGGTAGCTCCCGCTTGGAACGGACTTTTGGGCTCTTTTACAGGGCCCCACGGCATTTGTTTGACATTTCCCGGTGTGGCAAGAAGACTGCAGCATTCCCCTGACAGTGTCCCCCAGGAATGTTATGTCTTTTGGCTGCCAGACCCGGCAGAAACAGTAAAGGATTTGGCTTTGGCTGCAGGTTTAGACAAGGGCCTCTTCCAGCATGCAGGCGGGGGAAGGGCAAGCTTAAAGCTGCAATCTGACTTGACTCTATCAAAGGTGAATTCTAGCAGCAGAGGGAACAACTGTGAAAGGATCGAACAGGGCCATTGAAGAAGCAGGGACGGTGGCGGCCATGGAGGAGTAGGTCGCGCATTCGGCAGCTCCCGTCTGGAACTGACTCTCAGACCTTTTTCAGGAGTTTCCATAGACTTTTTAAACGGACCAGAAGTGTAACGGCCAAAGGAGCGGCACTGGAGCAACGGGAGAAGCGAGGGAATGAAAACAAAATGGCGGCGGCCAGGGACAAAGGGGAGCTGCAGGAGTTCATCAAGCGCTGCTTCGAGGAGCAGTGCGAGGAGATGCGCAAGGAGATGTTGGTGCCTATGCTTTCGGCAATTGAAGGACTCGGGATCACCCAGAAGGTCCACGAAGCTAAGACCCAGGAGGTACAGAAAAGAGTCAGTCAGAACGAGGACGAGCTCGTGGGCCTGGCGGTGAGAGTGGAGCAGAACGAGGCGCTGCACAAGAGGTGGGCGGGAAGACTCGAAGACCTGGAGAACAGGTCGAGGAGAAAGAATCTGCGAATCCTGGGTCTCCCTGAGGGAGTGGAGGGGGCTGTTGCCGGGGCATACTTGAGCACAATGCTCGAGACGATGATGGGCACGAAGGCCCCTTCGAGGCCACTGGAGTTGGACAGGGCACATCGGGTGCTTGCGAAGAAGCTCCAGGAAAATGAGCCGCCAAGGGCGATGGTGGTGAGGTTCCACCGATTCACGGACAGAGTGTGGGTCCTGAGATGGGCCAAGAAGGAACGGAGCAGTAAGTGGGACAATGCAGAGATCCGAATATACCCCGACTGGAGCACGGAGGTTGCAAAGCGGAGAGCGGGTTTCAACCGGGCCAAAGCGGCGCTGTACCGGAAAGAAGTGAAATTCGGAATGCTGCAGCCAGCGCGACTGTGGGTCACATACAAGGGCCAACACTATTACTTTGAAACGCCTGAAGAGGCGTGGACCTTTGTACAAGCCGAAAAGTTGGATTCTAACTGAGGGTTTGTGAGGGTAAGGGGGATGTTTGAGGTTTGATGTGTGATGGTTGTTGTATATAGGGGGTCAATCACGCGCAGGAAATGTTACATGGGCTGGGGGAGAGCGACAGGAGCTGCGCCAGAGTGGGCGGATCGGGCTTTGGAAAGCGCGGGGTGTTTTCCCGCACGCTGGAAGAAAGGCGGGAAGGGGAACGAAGGAATGCATATGGATTGGGAGACTCCCACGCGGGGAGGTCAATGGGACAGCGGGGGAAGCCGGTGTCAGCAGGCGTGAGCTGACTTACGGGAGTGACATGGGGGGAGCAAAAAAGCTAGACAGGGGTCTGGCGGGGGGAGGGGAGGGGGGGGAAAAAAGGGTTGCTGCTGCACTGGCCGAAAGGGAATGGGACACAGAAGAGGAGGTCGGGACGGGGATCCCCCCTCTGGGGGACTGGAGGGTGAGGGAGGCGTGGACACGGGACTGGCCCAGAAAAGGAGATGGCTAGTCGGCGGGGCGTGGGGGTGGTGAGAGCCCCTCCAATCCAAGTACTAATCCAAGCTCTAAGTTCATCTGCCTTACCCGTAATGCTCCTTGCATTAAAACATATGCACTTCAGGCCACCAGACCCGCTGTGTTCAGCAACTTCTCCCTGTCTGCTCTGCCTCAGAGCCACACTGTCCCTATTCCCTAGTTCTCCCTCAATGCTCTCACCTTCTGACCTATTGCTCCCGTGCCCACCCCCCTGCCATACTAGTTTAAACCCTCCCGTGTGACACTAGCAAACCTCGCGGCCAGGATATTTATGCCTCTCCGGTTTAGATGCAACCCGTCCTTCTTATACAGGTCACACCTGCCCCGGAAGAGCTCCCAGTGGTCCAGATAATGGAAACCCTCCCTCCTACACCAGCTGTTTAGCCACGTGTTTAGCTGCTCTATCTTCCTATTTCTAGCCTCACTGGCACGTGGCACAGGGAGTAATCCCGAGATTACAACCCTAGAGGTCCTGTCTTTTAACTTTCTGCCTAGCTCCCTGAACTCCTGCTGCAGGACCTCATGCCCCTTCCTGCCTATGTCGTTAGTACCAATATGTACAACGACCTCTGCCTGTTTGCCCTCCCCCTTCAGGATGCCCTCTACCCGTTCGGAGACATCCTGGACCCTGGCACCAGGGAGGCAACATACCATCCTGGAGTCTCTTTCACGTCCACAGAAGCGCCTATCTGTGCCCCTGACTATCGAGTCCCCTATTACTATTACTCTTCTGCGCTTTGACCCTCCCTTCTGAACATCAGAGCCAGCCGTGGTGCCACTGCTCTGGCTGCTGCTGTTTTCCCCTGATAGGCTATCCCCCCCGACAGTATCCAAAGGGGTATATCTGTTCGAGAGGGGGACAACCACAGGGGATTCCTGCACTGACTGCCTGCCCTTTCTGGTGGTCACCCATTTCTCTGCCTGCACCTTGGGTGTGACCACATTTACATAACTGCGATCTATGACACTTTCCGCCACCTGCATGCTCCTAAGTGCATCCAATTGCTGCTCCAACCGAACCATGCGGTCCGTGAGGAGCTCCAGTTGGGTGCACTTTCTGCAGATGAAGCCATCCGGGATGCTGGAAGCCTCCCGGACCTGCCACATCTCACAGTCAGAGCACAGCACCCCTCTAACTGACATTGCGTCAATTAATTAAAATTAAAATTTGTCTCTTTTTAAAATATTTTTTTTTAAATTTCAAAGTTACTGTCAACTATCTGTTTCCTAGCACTAGATTTCTAATAGAAATGAGATAGCTAACTATAGTACTCTCCGATCTCTGGCTTAGATATCCCTCTAAATTATAATTAAGTTATTATGTTTAATTAGTTACCAAATGCTACCCACTCTGGCCACAGCTTTTCTGTGATGTCACTTCAGTTTCCCCCCGACACACACAATTTGAAAAAAGGTATAAAAGTAAAAATAAGTAAAAATCACTTACTTACCTTCTTACCTTCTGAGTGTCTTAGATGTTCTCAGGTTCTCTCGCTGACAGAGACTGCTCCTCCACCTCCGAACCTTGACCTGCACAATGCTAATAATATAATAATATAATATGGCACTTACCTCACACCAATGGGTCTTATTATTAGGTTAGAGGAGGAGGGCGGGTGGGAGACACTACACGTGTAGTGTCTCGGGTTTCCTCTCCACCAGAATTTATTGGTTGGGGGGGGGCAGGGGGACTTCCCAGAGGTCCGCGGGTCGAACATCCGGTTCCCGCCTTATATAAAAACAAATAAAACAGAAAAGAAGAACAGACACGGGACCAGGTAAGGGTTTTTAAATCCACTACTCATCTCCCAGAAGGCCCCTGCGCACCGCTGCCGCCGAAATCCAAAGGGCTGCTCCTGTAAAGGTAAGGATTTTAAAGTAAGTACTCACCTCCCAGAAGGCCCCTGCGCACCGCTGCCGCCGAAATCCAAAGGGCTGCTCCTGTAAAGGTAAGGCTTTTAAAGTAAGTACTCACCTCCCAGAACCCCTGTGCACCGCTGCCGCCGAAATCCAAAGGGCTGCTCCTGTAAAGGTAAGGTTTTTAAAGTAAGTACTCACCTCCCAGAAGGCCCCAGAAGTCGTCCAGTACTTTCCCGGAGCGGAGAAACTACAACATCTTCTTCACAGCCTTCAACACATCATCGATGAAGATGAACAACTTGCCAAGGTCATCCCCACACCCCCACTACTTGCCTTCAAACAACCGCGTAACCTCAAACAAACCATTGTTTGCAGCAAACTACCCAGCCTTCAGAACAGTGGCCACGACACCACACAGCCCTGCCATCTCTGCAAGACGTGCCAGATCATCGACATGGATACCACCATTAAATGCGAGAACACCACCCACTAGGTACGCAGTACATACTCTTGCGACTCAGCCAACGTTGTCTACCTCAAACGATGCAGGATAGGATGTCCCGAAGTGCGGTCTCAACCGGGACCTGGGATTCATGTCGCATTACATTCATCCCCCACCGTCTGGCCTGGGCTTGCAAAATCTTACTAACTGTCCTGGCTTGAGACAATTTACACCTCTTTAACCTGGAGTTACCCCATCTCTGGATCTGTAAAGATTTAATCACCTGCTAATGCTCGCATTCTAAGCATTGTCTTACATATTTTAATTTGTCTATATGTATGTTCTGGAACATACCACTTCATTCACCTGAGGAAGGAGCAGTGCTCCAAAAGCTAGTGTTTGAAACAAACCTGTTGGACTTTAACCTGGTGTTGTAAGACTTCTTACTGTGCTCACCCCAGTCCAACGCCGGCATCTCCACATCATCCCCTCCAGTAAACTTGTCAGATTTTACTTAGCCCAGTCCCGTGCCATCTGAATCCCCAGATAACGAAAGCTTTGTCACCAAGCGGAATGGGAGCCCACTCAACCACCCCTCCTGTTCTCCGGAACCATGTTGCCAAGCAGAATGGGAGCCCACTCAAACACTCCTCCTGTTCTCCGGAACCATGTTGCCAAGCGGAATGGGAGTCCACTCAAACACCCTTCCTGTTCTCCAGAACCAATCAGGAACATCTTGCACTGTGCTTGGATCCAGAGAAGGAGACAAACTCACTCAGAATCCCCAGAATCTTGTCAACTGACTCCATGGGAATAGAAATGTACAGCAGGAAGTCATCCGTGTACAAAGAGAGCCGGTGCTCCACTTCCCCTGCTCAATACCTCTCCACTACCCAGAAGCCTGAAGAGCCATTGCCAATGGCTCAATCACAAGGGTGAAGAGGAGAGAGTGGGCACCCCTGTCTCATCCCGGGTTGCAAGGTTAAATAATCAAGAGTTAACCCCATTAGTGGAGATGTTTGCTTTTGGGGCTTTGTACAACAGTCTAACCCAATCCACGAATCCCTGTCTGAACCCAAACCACTCCAAAATGTCAAACACGTACACCCATTCCACTCAGTCGAAAACCCTCTTGGCATCCATTGCCACCACAACCTCCATCTCGCTTCCTCCTGCAGGCATCATGATTACGTCTAATAGTCTCCGTATATTTATGGACCACCTTTCGTAAGCAACAGTATTTTTTTAGACACCTCGGAGGAGGCGGGCAAGTTTCTTTGGGATCAGGGGATTGGCAATCTATAAATATGTTGATGTGGTTGTTCTGTGCAGTTGAAGATATTGGTGTTAGTTTGATTGCTGTGCCATTTCTGTATCTTTGTTATGTTCTTCTATCGTTCTCCTTCCTTTCATTTTGTTGAGGTGTTTGATGTTCGGGGTTTGAGATGTGGAGGGTGGAAGAGGGGTCATTTATCTATTTATTTTTGATCGGGTTTGCGTGATGTGGCAGGTTCATGGTAGTCGCAGGCCTCGTGCGAGGGTCACAATACTGGTGAGAACCAGTAAACGGAAGGGATGTGGTGAACGAGGTGGTTTGAGGGCAGTTTTTTTTTCTTTTTAGTTCAGTTGGGGGGGGGGTGGTGAGGCAGGGCTGAGCATCGGATGGGTGGATACGGGGAAGCTGACCTTATGAGAAACCTAGTGCATTGAGATATAGAAGTCGGTGGCAGTGGATGCCTCACTGGGATCGCCATTGACGAGGTGATGACTTCTTTTCCTCTGCCATTCCAATTATTTTTGTTTACACTCAAGCCGTGAGGCTTTTCAGCCGGGCCGGTATATCTATCCTGTACACCTCCGAGATCCAGACTTCCGTGAGGGACTTGAGACGCTTATCATATCGGAGAAGTTAGAGGTCATGTACCGAGTTTGAGCAGCGGCAGGGTCATTTTATAATAAAGAAGTGTCCTTACCTCCAGGGCCCGATATCCAGCTCTCTGGTTCCTTTTCCTCTAGTTATATGTGGAACGGTTGAGAACTCTGGGTCGGTACTAGTCGGGTCTGTACTCGTTGAAGTTTAGAAGGATGAGGGGGTTCTTATTGAAACTTACAGGATACTGCGAGGCCTGGATAGAGTGGACGTGGAGAGGATGTTTCCACTTGTAGGAAAAACTAGAAGCAGAGGACACAATCTCAGATTCAAGGGACGATCCTTTAAAACAGAGATGAGGAGGAATTTCTTCAGAGGGTGGTGAATCAGTGGAACGCTTTGCCGCAGAAGGCTGTAGAGGCCAAATCACTGAGTGTCTTCAAGACAGAGATAGATAGGTTTTTGATCAATCAGGGGTTATGGGGAGAAGGCAGGAGAGTGGGGATGAGAAAAATATCGGCCATGATTGAATGGCGGAGCAGACTCGATGGGCTGAGTGGCCTAATTCTGCTTCTATGTCTTATGGTAACCCTGTTTGTCGCACGGAATTGTAGGATTACTGGTGTAGGCACAATGGTTAGCACTGCTGCCTTACAGCTGCAGGGACCCGAGTTCAATTCCAACCTTGGGTGACTGTCTGTGTGGAGTTTGCACTTTCTCCCTGTGACTGCGTGGGTTTCTTCTCAGTCCAAAGATATGCAGGTTAGGTGGATTGGCTATGCTAAATTGCCCTTATTGTCCATTAAGGTTAGGTGGGGTTACTGGATTACGGAGATAGAGAGGAGGTGTGGGCTTAAGTAGGGTGCTCTTTCCAAGGGCCAGTGCAGATTCGATGGGCCAAATGGCCTTCTTCTGCACTATGAAGGATCTCTTATTTCAAATAAGAGATGGGGTCCGGTGATAGTCTGAGATGGAGTTCATTGCAAAAACTTGATTATACTCGTTCAAATATAAACAAAAGAAAAAGCTCAGCGGGGCATAAGGAAGAAAACAATGGAAAGAGAACAAAGAAGAGAGTGGGAAACACGTGCACCAATAACTTTATTTATTTTAAAAATTAATTTAGAATATCCAATTCTCTTTGTTTCCGATTTAAAGGGACAATTTGGTGTGGCCAATTCACCTACCCTGCACACCTTTTTGGTTTGCGGGGGTGAGACTCACACAGACTGGGCAGCACAAGTGATTAGCACGGTGGCTTCACAGCGCCAGGGACCCAGGTTCAATTCCCTGCTGGGTCACAGTCTGTGTGGAGTCTGCACGTTCTCCCAGTGTCTGCGTAGATTTTCTCCGGGTGCTCCGGTTTCCTCCCACAGTTCAAAGGCGTGCCGGTTAGGTGGATTGGGCGTGATAAAATTGCCCGTAGTGACCAAAAAAGGTCAGGAGGGGTTATTGGGTTACGGGGATAGGGTGGAAGTGAGGGCTTAAGTGGGTCGGTGCAGACTCGATGGGCCGAATGGCCTCCTTCTGCACTGTATGTTCTATGTTCAGACACGGGGAGATTGTGCGAACTCCACACGGACCCAGGGCCGGAGATCGAGCCCAGGTCCTCGGTGCCGTGAGGCAGCACTGCTAACCACCGCGCCACCGACCAATAACTTTATACCTGCACGTTCTGGTACCGCCCCCCCTCTCTGCCCCTAATTGGCTTACAAGTGGTGCTCCATACCATTACTCACATTGATATCTAACTTACTGGCTGTGCTTACTTTGTTACATTGTCACATTTGTAGTCTGGATTTTGAAAATCTGATGTGTTCCCACCCCACAGCTACAATATTTTCAAAACTTGTGTCGTGTTGGGTGTTCCGCTATACAGACGAACCAACACGGTTGTAGATCGTACAACTCTGTTTTATTACTCTTGATAACAACATCTGTAAACTTATGACTGTGGTTCGTAATTTACCCGTTAACTTGTGGACCTAGCCCTATCTTAGAGAGGCACTCAGCACATGGTGCATGTCTGTGCCCTGAGCGGTCTCCTGCTGGAATGAGCGGGAACTGTGGTGTTCCCCGTTTTATAGTGCGTGTGCTCACTGGTGATTGGCTGTGATGTTGCGTGTGTGTTGATTGGTCCGTTGATCTGTCCATCAGTGTGTATGTGTGTTTGCACCATGATATGTTTATCTGAATATCATGACATCCCCCCTTTTTTTACAAGAATATGTGCCTATGTGGTGATAAATATTGGTGTGTACTGAGTGCAGCTGAATATGTGTGTGCAATATCTACAACATGTACACGAGGCTAAACTATATACATAGGAAGGTGTCAGGTGCAACATAGCAACGAGGTTGTACCATAAACAAAACAAGTGCAATCATCAAACATCGAAAACAAACTCTTGTAACGACAAAGAGAAACACATTAACATTGTGGCATAACACTTTAGTGAGTCCAATGTGCAAACAGACTTAGAAGTCTAGCCTAATAGTCCAGCCAGGCGACGAATGCGGGTTGACCGCCTCAAGGGTGGGTTAGGATCCACCGGCTGAGGAATGGGCCTGGCCACAGGCGATAGAAGAATAGGCATGGTGGCAGGAAGCTCCAAGAAGTCGACATCAGGGACAACAGGAGGGCGTGGCACCGGTGCATGATCACGTAGCGAGCGCGGAAGCAGCCGAAGAGCCCGACGATTACACCGGCGAATGGTGCCATCAGGCATGCGAACCAGGAACGAGCGGGGAGCCACGCGGCGGAGAACTTCGGCAGTTGCCGACCAGCCAACCTCTGGTAGGTGGATGCGGACGTTGTCTCCAGACGCCAAGGCAGGAAGATCAGTTGCCCGAGTGTCATGTGCCACCTTCTGCTGAGCATGCTGCTGTCGCCTCCTCTGCAGTACTGGAGCATGGCCGGGTTTAGGAACATGAATGGGTGGTACAGTGGTCCTGAGGGCACGACCCATCAACAGCTGGGCTGGTGAGAGGCCAGTGGACAGTGGGGCCGAGCGATAGGCCAGCAGGGCTAAACAGAAATCCGATCCGGCATCAGCAGCCTTGCAGAGGAGCCGCTTGACGATATGGACGCCCTTTTCCGCCTTGCCATTGGACTGGGGATGCAGAGGGCTGGACGTCACATAAGAACTAGGAGCAGGAGTAGGCCATCTGGCCCCTCGAGCCCAGAGTCTAGTGAATTTTGGTAAATTATCACTAGTGCATTTGCAATTTCCCATGCCATCTCTTTTAGCACTCTGGGATGCATTCCATCAGGTCCAGGAGACTTGTCTACCTTTAGCCCCATTCGCTTGCCCATCACTACCTCCTTGGTGATAACAATCCTCTCAAGGTCCTCACCTGTCATAGCCTCATTTCCATCAGTCACTGGCATGTTATTTGTGTCTTCCACTGTGAAGACCGACCCAAAAAACCTGTTCAGTTCCTCAGCCATTTCCTCATCTCCCATTACTAAATCTCCCTTCTCATCCTCTGAAGGACCAATATTTACCTTAGCCACTCTTTTTTGTTTTATGTATTTGTAGAAACTTTTACTATCTGTTTTTATATTCTGAGCGAGCAAGTTTACTCTCATAATCTATCTTACTCTTCTTTATAGCTTTTTTAGTAGCTTTCTGTTGCCCCCTAAAGGTTTCCCAGTCCTCTAGTCTCCCACTGATCTTTGCTACTTTGTATGTTTTTTCCTTCAATTTTATACTCTCCCTTAATTCCTTAGATATCCACGGTCGATTTTCCCTCTTTTTACCGGCCTTCCTTTTTGTTGGTATAAACCTTTGCTGAGCACTGTGAAAAATCACTTGGAAGGTTCTCCACTGTTCCTCAACTGTTTCACCATAAAGTCTTTGCTCCCAGTCTACCTTAGCTAGTTCTTCTCTCATCCCATTGTAATCTCCTTTGTTTAAGCACAAAACACTAGTGCTTGATTTTACCTTCTCACCCTCCATCTGTATTTTAAATTCCACCATATTGTGATCGCTTCTTCCGAGAGGATCCCTAACTATGAGATCCTGAATCAATCCTGTCTCATTACACAGGACCAGATCGAGGACCGCTTGTTCCCTTGTAGGTTCCATTACATACTGTTCTAGGAAACTATCGCGGATACATTCTATAAACTGCTCCTCAAGGCTGCCTTGACCGATCTGGTTAAACCAATCGACAAGTCTCCTGGACTTGATGGAATGCATCCCAAAGTGCTAAAAGAGATGGCTAGGGAAATTGCAAATGCACTAGTGATAATTTACCAAAATTCACTAGACTCTGGGGTGGTCCCGGCGGATTTAAAATTAGCAAACGTGACACCACTGTTTAAAAAAGGAGGTAGGCAGAAAGCGGGTAATTATAGGCCAGTGAGCTTAACTTCGGTAGTAGGGAAGATGCTGGAATCTATCATCAAGGAAGAAATAGCGAGGCATCTGGATGGAAATTGTCCCATTGGGCAGACGCAGCATGGGTTCATAAAGGGCAGGTTATGCCTAACTAATTTAGTGGAATTTTATGAGGACATTAACAGTGCGGTAGATAATGGGGAGCCAATGGATGTGGTATATCTGGATTTCCAGAAAGCCTTTGACAAGGTGCCACACAAAAGGTTGCTGCATAAGATAAAGATGCATGGCATTAAGGGGAAAGTAGTAGCATGGATAGAGGATTGGTTAATTAATAGAAAGCAAAGAGTGGGGATTAATGGGTGTTTCTCTGGTTGGCAATCAGTAGCTAGTGGTGTCCCTCAGGGATCAGTGTTGGGCCCACAACTGTTCACAATTTACAGAGATGATTTGGAGTTGGGGACCAAGGGCAATGTGTCCAGGTTTGCAGACGACACCAAGATAAGTGGTAAAGAAAAAAGTGCAGAGGATACTGGAAGTCTGCAGAGGGATTTGGATAGGCTAAGTGAATGGGCTAGGGTCTGGCAGGTGGAATACAATGTTGACAAATGTGAGGTTATCCATTTTGGTAGGAATAACAGCAAAAGGGATTATTTAAATGGTAAAATATTAAAACATGCTGCTGTGCAGAGAGACCTGGGTGTGCTAGTGCATGAGTCGCAAAAAGTTGGTTTACAGGTGCAACAGGCAAATGGAATTTTGTCCTTCATTGCTAGAGGGATGGAGTTTAAGAGTAGGGAGGTTCTGCTGCAATTGTATAAGGTGTTAGTGAGGCCACACCTGGAGTATGTGTGTTCAGATTTGGTCTCCTTACTTGAGAAAGGACGTACTGGCACTGGAGGGTGTGCAGAGGAGATTCACTAGGTTAATCCCAGAGCTGAAGGGGTTGGATTAAGAGGAGAGGTTGAGTAGACTGGGACTGTACTCATTGGAATTTAGAAGGATGAGGGGGGGGGGGGGAGATCTTATAGAAACATAAGATTATGAAGGGAATAGACAGGATAGATGCGGGCAGGTTGTTTCCACTGGCGGGTGAAAGCAGAACTAGGGGGCATAGCCTCAAAATAAGGGGAAGTAGATTTAGGACTGAGTTTTGGAGAAACTTCTTCACCCAAAAGGGTTGTGAATCTGGAATTCCTTGCCCAGTGAAGCAGTAGAGGCTCCTTCATTAAATGTTTTTAAGATAAAGATAGATAGTTTTTTGAAGAATAAAGGGATTAAGGGTTATGGTGTTCGGGCCGGAAAGTGGAGCTGAGTCCACAAAAGATCAGCCATGATCTCATCGAATGGTGGAGCAGGCTCGAGGGGCCAGATGGCCTACTCCTGCTCCTAGTTCTTATGTTCTTATTCTAATATTCACTGAGCTCCCCTCAGTACCTTGTACTGTCGCCCTTTTTGATTTTT
Organism: Scyliorhinus torazame; assembly: GCF_047496885.1. NCBI lineage: Eukaryota > Metazoa > Chordata > Chondrichthyes > Carcharhiniformes > Scyliorhinidae > Scyliorhinus > Scyliorhinus torazame. The sequence goes on from NC_092712.1 coordinate 245,684,771, forward strand.
GACTATAGCTTCTCTGCCTTACACTTTCCCCCTTACTGCCTTTTATTTCTGTCCCGGTTTTACTACCTTCCAACTTCCTGCATCGGTTCCCATCCCCCTGCCACATTAGTTTAAACTCTCCCCAACAGCTCTAGCAAACCCCCCCCAGGACATCGGTTCCAGTCCTGCCCAGGTGCAGACCGTCCGGTTTGTCCCCAGAACCGGTTCCAATGTCCCAGGAATTTGAATCCCTCCCTCTTGCACCATCTCTCGAACCACGCATTCACCTTCTCTATCCTGACATTCCTACTCTGACTAGCTCGTGGTACTGGTAGCAATCCTGAGATTACTACCTTTCAGGTCCTACTTTTTAGTTTAACTCCTAGCTCCCTAAATTCAGCTTGTAGGACCTCGTCCCGTTTTTTACCTATATTGTTGGTGCCTATGTGCACCACGACAGCTGGCTGTTCACCCTCCCCCCCCCAGAATGTCCTGCAGCCGCTCTGAGACATCCTTGACCCTTGCACCAGGGAGGCAACATACCATCCTGGAGTCTCGATTGCGTCCGCAGAACCGCCTGTCTATTCCCCATACAATTGAGTCCCCTATCACTATAGCCCTGCCATTCTTCTTCCTACCCAGCTGTGCAGCAGAGCCAGCCACGATGCCATGAACCTGGCTGCTGCTGCCTTCCCCTTGTGAACCATCTCCCTCAACAGTATCCAAAGCGGTAGATCTGTTTTGCAGGGAGATGACCACAGAGGACACCTGCACTGCCTTCCTACTCTTGCTCTGTCTTTTGGTCACCCATATTCTATCTCCCTCAGTACCTTTCACCTGCGGTGTGACCAACTCGCTAAACGTGCTATCCACGACGTCCTCAGCATCGCGGACGCTCCAAAGTGAGTCCATCCGCAGCTCCAGAGCCGTCAAGCGGTCTAACAGGAGCTGCAAATGGACACACTTCTTGCATGTGAAGGAGCCAGGGACAGTGGATGTGTCCCTGAGTTCCCACATCGCACACGAGGAGCATGACACGGGTCTGAGATCTCCTGCCATGTCTTAAACCTTTGGTTAACTTCAACAACTACAGTTTCAACAAAAAAAAAACAAAGAAAAAATAAATATACCAATGAAAAGAAACAGAAAAACAGAAACACTACTGACCAGTCACTTACCAGGGATAAAAAGCACTTCCTCCCCACCCAGCTTTGAATTCCCACCTAGATTCAAATTCCCAAACTCACTCTTAGCTGTGTCTCACTCCTGGCTCTGTCTTCTCTCTGGGTTACTGGGAGAACTCACTGGGAGGGAGTTTACAAGTTGCTCTTTTTAAACTGTCCTGAATTGACTCCCCTCCCCCACCTGCTTTTAGATCAAGGTAGATTTAAGTGACTGACACTTAACTGCCAACCAGTTATGTGAGTGGGTGGGGCAGCCCTTGTTAACCCACACTGCACAATACTAGCTTAATTTAAATTAATTTAAACTCCTGAAATTTAAAAGGAGCTGCCTTACTGATTTAATTCAATTCCCAGCTAGATTCAAATTCCCAAACTCACTCTTAGAGCCAGGAGTGAGACACAGCTGTCTTCTCTGTCTCACTGGGAGAACTCACGTGGAACTTCTCGTGTGTGAAGCCATACGAAGCGGCAAAAGAAGACCATTCTTGGTTCGCAAAACAGGGCCCATTGTCCGACATGACGGTAAGCTGAATGCCATGGCGAGCGAAGGTTTTCTTGCATGCCCTGATGACAGCTGACTATGTCAAATCGTGCAGGCGTACGACCTCTGGGTAATTTGAAAAATAATCAATGATGATGACGTAGTCCCTGCCGAGCGCATGAAAAAGGTCCACACCCACCTTCGCCCAGGGGGACATTACCAACTCAATGGGGCTGAAGCGTCTCAGGGGGTTGTGCCGGCTGAAACCTTTGGCAGGTGGGGAGTTGAGCACCATGTTGGCGATGTCGTCGCTGATGCCCAGCCTGTATACAGCTTCTCGGGCCCTCCGCCTGCACTTCTCAACCCCGAGATGGCCTTCGTGTAATTGTTCGAGGACCAACCTGTGCATGCTGTGTGGAATCACAATCCGGTCCAGCTTTAGGAGGACACCGTCAATGACGGCCAAGTCGTCCCGGACATTGTAGAATTGTGGGCACTGTCCTTTGAGCCACCCTTCCGTCATGTGGCGCATCACACATTGTAGAAGGGGGTCAGCCGCAGTCTCCCGGCGAATACGGGCCAGACTTGCATCATTAGCTGGCAGGTTGGCCGATGTGAAGGCCACATGTGCTTCGACCTGACATACGAACCCCCCGATTCGGGCGGTGTGCTCACTGTTCTGGACAGGGCATCCGCGATGATGAGGTCCTTTCCCGGGGTGTGGACCAGTTGGAAGTCGTACCTCCGGAGCTTGAGCAGAATGCGCTGGAGGCGAGGGGTCATCTCATTCAGGTCCTTTTCTATGATGCTGACCAGGGGGCGATGGTCGGTTTCCACGGTGAACTGAGGGAGACCATACACGTAGTCGTGGAACTTATCTATGCCGGTTAACAAACCCAGGCACTCCTTCTCAATCTGTGCATAGCGCTGTTCTGTAGGGGTCATGGCCCGCGAGGCATAGGCAACCGGGGCCCATGATGCAATGTCGTCCCGTTGCAGGAATACCACCCCAATGCCGGACTGACTGGCATCAGTCGAGATCTTCGTATCTCGAGAGGTGTCGAAGAACGCCAAGGCCGGGGCTGTGGTGAGCTTAATCTTGAGCTCCTCCCATTCCTTCTGGTGTGCGGGCAGCCACTGGAACTCCGTAGACTTCTTCACTAGGTGGCGAAGAGCCGTTGTGTGGGAGGCAAGGTTGGGAATGAACGTCCCCAGGAAGTTGACCATCCCGAGAAAGCGTAGCACTGCCTTCTTGTCTGCCGGCTGCGGCATGGCTGTAATAGCTGTCACTTTGTCTGCATCCGGACGCACTCCTGACCCCAGAAACTTTAGCTCAGTTTGGCCAAAAAAACACTTGGCTCGGTTGAGGCGCAGGCCGTGCTCTCGTATCCGAGCAAAGACGCGCTGGAGACGACTGATGTGCTCCTGTGGTGTGGTGGATCAGATGATGATGTCGTCAACATAGACATGCAACCCTTTGATGCCCTCACATCATCTGTTCCATGATTCTGTGAAACACCTCGGATGCCGTGATGATGCCAAACGGCATCCTATTGTAGCAGTATCTGCCAAAGGGAGTGTTGAAGGTACACAGCTGCCTGCTGGACTGATGAAGTTGAATCTGCCAAAAACTCGGAGGCATCAAGCTTCGTAAAAATTTGAGCCCGGGTCATTTCACTCGTGATCTCTTCCCGTTTGGGTATGGGGTAGTGTTCCCTCATGATGTTATTGTTCAGGTCTTTCAGGTCGATGCAGATCCGGAGTTCGCCAGAGGGCTTTTTTTACGCACACCATGGAGCTGACCCATGGGGTGGGCTCCGTGACCCGGGAAAGCACTCCTTGGTTCTGGAGATCCTGCAGCTGCTGCTTGAGGCAGTCTTTGAGTGGTGCTGGGACTCTACGAGGTGTGTGAATGACCGGGGTGGTGTCCGGTTTGAGCCGTATTTTGTAAGTGTAGGGCAGTGTGCCCATGCCCTCGAAAGCCTCCTGGTTGTGGTCGAGGAGCGAGTGGAGCTGTGCCCTAAAGTCTGCATCCGGAAAATCGGACGTGACTTCAAGAGACAGTGTGTACCCGCTGAATGAGGTGGGAACCTTGCACGCCCGTGCGCCTAGCAGGGAGTCCTTCGATGATCTAACTATCTCAAAGGACAGTGTGGCTGTGAATGCATTGTGTGTAACCTCGAGCTGGCAGGATCCCATGGCCGGGATAACATTCCCGTTGTAATCGACCATCTGGCAGCGGGTTGGCCGAATTGGTGGTTTGACCTTCAAGGCGTAGAAGGCTGGCCATGCAATAAGGTTGGCGGAGGCACCAGTGTCTAGACGGAATGTGATTGGTGATCGATTGACCGTTAGGGTGGCACACCATTCATCACCCAGATTAACGCTGTACAATGGCATCGGCTGGTGGGTCCTACTTGGGGACATCCGATTCCTGTCAATGACCGCAACGAGGAAGGCTTCCCGGAACGAGGAAGGCTTCCCGGTTGTCGGTATCACCGGTCTGTACATTCTCAGGGTATGACTCGGTGTATAGAGGCTGAATAGCCCGCACGTCCCTGCGAGGCTGGCGGAATTGGGGAGCGTTGGCAGGTTGAGCTGCTCGACAGCAGGCAGCGTAGTGTCCCATCTTGCCACAGCGGAGGCAGTGTCGATTCTTTGCTGGACATTGCCGCTTTAAATGTGCGGATCCACAGTTGCCGCACGTCGTGACGTCATGGCGTTCGTTGCACCACCGCACATGCGCAGTTCGGTCCTGCGTAGAGCGCGCCACGTCCCTCTGCGTCGACGTCACTTTTGGCGCGTACAAGCATGAAAGCGCGCGAAATGGCTGCCCTCATTCGGGCTGTGGGCCGGGAGGAACTCGATCGACTGGACCCGCTCAGCCTCGTAGGACCCCTGCCGTGCAGATTCGGCCGCCTGGAATTGGGAGTACCGGCTGGTCGCGTTGTCATGGAGGACGCAGGCTTCGATGGCGGTGGCTAGGGGGAGGCTCTTAATTTTGAGGAGCTGCTGACGTAGGGTGCCCGAGGTGACCCCAAAAACTATCTGGTCCCGAATCATGGAATCGGAGGTGGCCTCATAGCCACAGGACTGTGCGAGGGTACGGAGGTGTGTCAGGAAAGATTGAAAAGGCTCATCCTTACCCTGCAGGCGTTGCTGGAAGAGGTACCGCTTGAAGCTCTTGTTCACCTCGACGCTGAAGTGTTGCTCTAGTTTTAGAAGGACCGTCTTGTACTTCGTCTTGTCCTCATCTTCCGCGAACACCAGGGAGTTGTAGATGTGGGTGGCGTGTTGCCCTGCCGTGGAGAGGAGGAGGGCGATTTTCCTGGTGTCCGATGCATTCTCTCTTTCTGTGCCTTCTAGGAAGAACTGGAAGCGCTGTTTAAACAGCTTCCAGTTGACGCCGAGGTTTCCAGCGATTTGGAGTGGCTGCGGCAGGCTGATGGTGTCCATGGCGCAGGATGGCGGATCCCTGAAGATGTGCAGGTAGGTCTCACAGTTGCTGGGTTCCAATCCTGGTACTGTGTCGTGTTGGGTGTTCCGCTATACAGACGAACCAACACGGTGGTAGATCGTACAACTCTGTTTTATTACTCTGGATAACAACATCTGTAAACTTATGACTGTGGTTCATAATTTACCGTTAACCTGTGGACCTAGTCCCAACACTATCTTAGAGAGGCACTCAGCACATGGTGTATGTCTGAGTGGCACGCTGTGAGCTCTGTGCCCGGAGCTGTCTCCTGCTGGAATGAGCGGGAACTGTGGTGTTCCCCGTTTTATAGTGAGTGTGCTCTCACTGGTGATTGGCTGTGATGTTGCGTGTGTGTTGATTGGTCCGTTGATCTGTCCAGTGTGTATGTGTGTTTGCACCATGATATGTTTCTGAATATCATGACAACTTGGTTTTAATATTTCCCCACAATCCTCTTGACAACTTACTTAATTTTGTTGTGAAACACTGTTTGCTTTTCACAAAACCATATTGACTCTGCCTTAAGTACCAATTGTTAACCTCCTTAATCATGGATTCTAGAATTTTCCCTGTGTCAGATGTTAGGCGAACTGACTTATAATTTGCTGTTTGGTCTCCTCCTTTTGTCAAATAGAGAGGTCAAATTTGTGATTTCCAACCCACTGAGACCATTCCAAAATCTAGTGAATTTTGGAAGATCACAACCAATGCAGCAAATACTTTAAGATGATGATAAAGGCACCATATCTGAATACCATGTGTGTCGCATTTGTATCAGATGAATTGACAGCTGAAATAGAAATAAATGTGTCTGATCTAATAGCATTACAGAAACCAGGCTGCATTACAGAAACAAGGCTGCAAGGTAAATGAGTTGATGGCGCAAATCATCGTGAATGACTGTGATTTAGTGGCCATTATTGAAACATGGTTAAAGGATGGTCACGACTGGGAGTTAAATATCCAAGGGTATCAAACTACTCGGAAAGACAGAGTGGATGGTAAGGGAGGTGGTGTAGCTCTGTTATTTAAGGATGATATCCGGGCAATAGTAAGGGATAACATCGGTGCTATGGAGGATAAGGTTGAATCCATTTGGGTGGAAATCAGGAATAAGGCAAAAAAGTCACTGATAGGAGTAGTCTAATAGGCCACCAAATAGTAACATTATGGTGGGGCAGGCAATAAACAAAGAAATAACGATGCATGTAGAAATGGTACAGCAGTTATCATGGGGGATTTTAATCTACATGTCGATTGGTTTAACCAGATCGGTCAAGGCAGCCTTGAGGAGCAGTTTATAGAATGTATCCGCGATAGTTTCCTAGAACAGTATGTAATGGAACCTACAAGGGAACAAGCGGTCCTAGATCTGGTCCTGTGTAATGAGACAGGATTGATTCAGGATCTCATAGTTAGGGATCCTCTCGGAAGGAGCGATCACAATATGGTGGAATTTGAAATACAGATGGAGGGTGAGAAGGTAAAATTATAATGGGATGAGAGAAGAGCTAGCTCAGGTAGATTGGGAGCAAAGACTTTATGGTGAAGCAGTTGAGGAACAGTGGAGAATCTTCAAGCGATTTTTCAGTCCTCAGCAAAGGTTTATACCAACAAAAAGGAAGGACGGTAGAAAGAGGGAAAATCGACCGTGGATATCTAAGGAATTAAGGGAGAGTATCAAATTGAAGGAAAAAGCATACAAAGTGGTAAAGATTAGTGGGAGACGAGAGGACTGGGAAATCTTTAGGGGCCAATAGAAAGCTACTAAAAAAGCTATGAAGAAGAGCAAGATAGATTACCTGATGAAGGAGCTGTGCTCCAAAGGCTAGTGATTCCAAACAAAACTGTTGAACTTAACCTGGCATTGTAAGACTTTTTACAAAGATTAGTGGCAAGTTAGAAGATGGACAAGCAACACATTTAAAAAGAACGGAGGGAGGAAGCCAACCAGAAATTTTAAAAAAGCATGAACAGTGTGAATGTTCCTCCAGAGGGCAAGTCTGGAGAATTAATAGCAGATGAATTGAGCAGATATTTTATTAGTCTTCACTGGGTGTTAAGAAATAGCATAGATTCAGCACAAGATTTGGCGCTGCCTTACAGCAGACAGTGAGATTGTGTTCAACATTTTCCCTTATCACACATCGCAATTTGACTATTCAAATGTCAGGAGACTATGAGCTCACACAAATTAACTGTTAGGATGTCCATATATGAAATTTTTAACACTGGACCTTTTTGGCTATGCCTGCCTGTGATCCTTGGAACAAAAGGCAAGTTAACATGGCAGTTCTGTAAACTCACACATCATTGTCTCTTGGGAGAGAAACCAATGACCCCCTATGGGCAGTACAGATCAAATTAAAAAACTATACAAATGCCATCTGCATTTTGTAAGTCAGGTCTGGCCAGCCAACCATGGCCTATTCTTCTGCTCGAACACCCTTAAGTCTTGATGGTTGAAACATTTAACCATCTTGGGAACCCAGGCAGGGGTACACACCTTGTCAAAATAAATCATGCGACATGAACCATTGGTTGGTGGAACCAGTTATTTTGCCTTGATATACTGAAACTCGGCCATTTACAAGCAGTAGCAGAAAATAGGCTATGCCAGATTGATTACCTGCTCCATCTGTACTGGCTGCTGATCTCAGTGAAGCTATAACTCAGTGGGTTTTGACCCTGTATTCATGTGAAACAATAATTCTTTTTATTGTGGTCTTTGCCTTGGTATCCGCTTTTACTGTACCAGTGCAGAGGAAACCCACAAACTCTTTGTTCATTTGGGGTTGGGAAATGTGCTAATGCTTGTACAGGGGGAAGTGAATCGAAACACCCTGGGCTGAATTCTCCAATAATGGGGCTAAGTGTTGACGCTGTCGTAAAGACCGCAGAGTTTTACGATAGCGCCAACAGGCCACCAGGTCCATCGATTCAATGGCCCAACACGGGCGCCGCGGGAAGCGCGCGACACCGCGTTAAAAGAGATCTCCCACAACCCTTACGTCACAGGAAAGATGGCCGGCGGCCATGCAGCGGCAAGATTTCAGGAGCGAGAACTGGACACCGTGGAGCAGAGGGGGGTCCTGTACCCCGCACCCGGTGACAGGACAGCAGGCACCACCGTCCTGCGTTCGTGGGTGGAGGTGGGTGAGGCCATCAGCACCGTCGGGCCTGTTGTCAGGGCAGGCGACCAGTGCCGCAAGAAGCTACGCGACCTACTCAGGGCAGCCAGAGCAAGTACCCAGCACTGTGCCCCTGGCACCAACTCCTCTACCTGCCACACGTGATCCCGCCTCTCCTCCCCCCCCCCCACTCCAGTGGGGCGGTCCCACCCCCGACCTGACTCACATGGCAGCACCCACCCATGGCAGCCCCAGTGGCCTTGTGCCCTGTGCACCAGTGTCATCACAGACCCAGCCGCTGGGCTGCATGCATGCGTCGGACCGTCTAACAATGGTGATGTTTGTTCCTCCCCCCCAGGAGAAGTCTGCCCATAACCGCGGAAGCGGGAGAAGACCAGGGGTGGGGATGTAAAAGGGCGCCTGAACTGCGTCCCCCTCACCGTGACAGAGCAGAGGCCGCTTGACCATGCTGGTGGACCTGAGGAGCGGGAGGTTGCCGATGCAGAAGTCGAAGGCGTGCCACCAAGTGAGATGTGCCCTTTCCTAGCCGTGGCCCCTCACAACACATTTGTGCCAACCCCCCCCCCCCCTCTGTGCCTTCGCACCCGTCAGCCGTTCCCCCACCATTCCATGGCACAGCCCTCACTGGGTGCTGCCGTAAGTGTGGCCCTGCGTCTCCATCCCTGGTGGGTGCCACCGGCTTGGTGGGTGATCTGCGAGGGGCCCGGCCAACACCAATACGGCCATGAAGCCTGCTATGAGCCAGAGCCCGGTGTGGATGCCCATCAACATGGCCGCCGTATTGGCATCCGTTGCGTGGGAATGGCCATGTCATGAAGGTGGGGCTCCCAACCGCCCAGCCTGTCTCCCCCACCTTCCCTGAATCTGGAGGGCTTCATCCCCCCCCTCCCTGCATCAGCTATGGCCCAGTGTGGGTACTCATCAAACATGGCCGCCTTAATGGCATCCGCTGCGTGGGCATCGCCCTGTCATGGCAGAGGGGGGGGGGGGGCTCCCGGCCTGTCTCCCCCACCTATCTCGAGACTCCCCCGAGCCTGGAAGATTCTCTCTTTCCCTCTCCTCCTCCTCCTCCCCCCCCCCCCCCCCCCCCCCAGGCCCGCCCTCCCCGAATCAGCCACAACCGTCTCAGATTTGGGAGCTTGCGGCCCCCTCCACCTTGTCAGCCAGCACGACTGGTTGACGATTTTTTTTAAAGGTGGTTAGAACCACGCTGTCGGGACTTCGGCCCATCCGGGGCGAAGAATCGTTGGGGCCCGGAGAATCGGTCGTCGGGCCAACTCCTGTGATTCTCCATGCCATGCGGCGCCCACTGTGATTGCTTGGGGTGTGGAGAATCAAAAATTGGCGCCGAACTGGCGTTGCTTCGATGTAAAAGCCTATTCTCCGGACGATTGCGGACTCTGAGAATCACTTTGTTTACAGACAGGCAATGAGGAGAAAATCACCTGTTTAAATTAACCACACTATGTCCACAAAAGCCTCAATAGGTTCAGCTCCTCAACCCTGCTACTTTTGTTGTATGAACAAAAAAAAAATATTAATACATATACATGGAAGATAACTTTATTTAGCATAGCAGAGTAGACTCAAGATCCAAACCAAACTAATTTACAAAATATATTGAAAATTAGTTGCAGTAAGAAATCAGATCTTAAGTCTGAAATATCAAATTACAGATGTCAGTTCGCTTGACATACAATGGAAATCAAAATAGCCCTATGGGATACTTTCAAGAATTGGCATTTACAAAAATATATTTCACATTGTTTTATACGGCAGTGGGAATCTCTGATGTAATTGTATCCAGGGGTTGCCAGTGACAATTCATTAGCGAGTCATACAGCTCTTCACTTTGTTCCATGAATTCTTTATTAACTTCATCAATATCCAACTTTGGATCTGGATCTTAAAGGAATGAGAAGATTGTCATTTCACAGATTTGAAATAAAAAATGTTTTGGACAACCACTGAATGAATTTTACCATGAATTCCACAAGAAACATAAACATGAAAAATCAAGATCCCTAAATTATGTACACATCCATCTGGAAGGGATGCCAAAATGGATCGCAACTCATTTAAGGGAATGTCAAAACAAAATCTTGTCTAATCGTGAATTTGTCATGCAACAGTATAAAAATAGGACTAGTCTTTAGCTATTGATAAGAATTTCAGAATAATGTATAATATATTCTACTGAAATCAGAATCACAATAATACAGCACAGAAGAGGCCCTTTGGTCCATGGAGTTTGCACCGACGCATGAAAAACAACTGACCTACCTATCTAACCCCATTTGCCATTTCTGGCAATAGTACTAAAGATTTGTGCTTCAGAACTTGATGCATTCCAAGTCAACTGTTCCAGTACAGCGACATCACTGCATCTACCGGTAATGTAGAAAATTTCCTAAGTGTAGCTGTTACACAAAAATTAGGATAAATCCAACCCAGCTAATTACCACCCCATCAGTCAGCTCTCAATAATCCTTTTCAGTGCTACCAATCTGCACTTTCTTAGCAATAACTTGCTCACTTTATGTTAAGCCAGGATCACTCTGCTCCTGACCTCATTACAGCCTTGGTTCAAACATGGACAAAAGAGCAGAATTTCAGAAGAGAGGGTGACCACCCTTGGCATCAAGGCAGCATTTCCAATTGTGGCGTCAAGGAGCCATAGCAAAGCTGGAGTCAGTGGGAATCAGGGAAAATCCTTCACTCATTGAAATCGTACCTGGAACAAGGGAAGATGGTTGTAGGTCAATTATCTCAGTTCCAGGACGTCATTGCAGGAGTTCCTCCGGGTAGTGTCACAGGCACAATCTTCTTTGGCTGCTTCAATTACTTTTCTTTCATCAGGAAGTCAGAAATGGGGATGTTCGCTGACGACTGCACAAGGTTCTGCACCATTTTCAACTCCTCAGATACTGAAGCTGTCCACGTTTAAATGCAGCAAGAGCTGGACAATATCCAGGCTTGGGCAGACAACTGCGAAATAACATTCATACTACACAAGGGCCAAGCAAATGACCATCTCCAACAAGAGAAAATCAAACTATGACACCCTGATAGTCAAATGGCATTACCATCAATGAATCCCCCACTATGAACATCCTGGGGACTTACCATTGATCAGGAACTGAATTACCATATAAATATTGTGGCTACAAGACCTGATCAGAGGTTAGGAACTCCCCAAAGCCTATACACCATCTACATGTCACAAGGCAGTGTGCTAGAACACTCTCCCCTTGCATGGATGAGTGCAGCTCAACAAAACAAAGCAACCTGCTGGATTGGCATTGCTTCCACAAACATTCACTCCCTCTATCACCGGCAGTGGCAGCAGTGTGAACCATCTACAAGATGCACTGCGGGAACTCACCAAGACTCCTTTGGCAGTACCTTTCAAGCCCATGACCACTACGATCTAGAAGGACAATGGCTGCAGACATATGGAAATACCACCACCTGGAAATACAGAAAATAAGAGTAGGCCATCCCTTGGAGCCTGTTCCGCCATTCATTATGATCATGGCTCATCATCCAACTTGGGAACCTGTTCCCACTTTTCCCCAACTTGGGAACCTGTTCCCACTTTTCCCTCCCATATTCATTGGATTCCTATTGAAAACATGCATTGTTCTGGCCTCAACTCTGGCCTTCTGTGGTAGCGAAATTAACACATTTCTCCTTCGGAGTCCTAAATGGCTTACTCCATTTCCTTAGATTGTGACTTTGGTTCTAGACACCCCCCGCGATTGGGAACATCGTTCCTGCATCTACCGTCTTGTCCTGAGAGACATCCCACCCCCTACATTCTCAACTCGTGAATATAATCCTAACCGATTAAATCTTGCCTCATACGTTAGTCCCACCATCCCAGGAATCCCAGGATCCCAGTAAATCTTCGCTATACTCGCTCTATAGAAAGAACATCCTTCCCTCGGGGTCAGGATACCAAATCTGATCGCGATATTCCAGGTGTAGTCTCACCAAGGCTCTGTATAATTGCAGTAAAACAACCCTGCTCCTGTTTTCAAATCCTCTCGCTATGAAGGTCAACATACCATGCCTTCTTCACCACCTGCTGCAGCTGCATGCTTCCTTTCAGTGACTGGTGTACAAGGACACCCAGGTTTTGTTGCACGTTCCCCCTCTCCAATCTATAGCTATTCAGATAACCTGCCTTCTTGCATTTGTTGCCAAAAGTAGATAACTTAACATTTATTCACATGATACTGCATCTGCCATGCATTTGTCCACTCGCTCAACTTGTCCAAATCACACAACTTCTCTGCATCCTCCTCACAGTTCATCCGCTCACCTAGCCATACATTTCCCTCATCTAAATTTAAAAAAATTTTTTTTAAATTTAAATATATTTTATTAAAGTTTATCGATCAAACAAAAATTTCCCATTTTACAACTTTGTAATAATATATACATTGATCGTTTTTAAATAAATAATATGCTGACTATCGGCAACTGCCAATAACAAAATAAGAAACAACAGAAATAATAACTAAGATAGTAACTTTGTGAAATCAAATATAAATAACTAATATATAAACACACATAAAACCCCTGAAGACCCAGATGAGCCCTCCCCCCACCCCCCCTGGGCTGCTGCTGCTGCCTTTCCTATTTTCCCTTATCGCTCTGCGAGATAGTCGAGGAACGGTTGCCACCGCCCGGTGAATCCCGGAGCTGAACCTCTTAATGCATATTTTATCCGCTCCAGTTTTATAAACCCTGACATGTCATTGATCCAGGCCTCCACACCCGGGGGCTTAGCTTCTTTCCACATAAGTAGAATCCTTCGCCGGGCTACTAGGGACGCAAAGGCCAAAACATCAGCCTCTCTCGCCTCCTGCACTCCCGGCTCATCTGCAACCCCAAATATAGCCAACCCCCAGCCTGGTTCGACCCGGACCCCCACCACCTTTGAAATCACTTTTGCCACACCCACCCAGAACCCATGCAATACCGGACATGACCAAAACATGTGGGTGTGGTTCGCCGGGCTTCCCGTGCATCTCCCGCACCTATCTTCCACTCCAACAAACCTACTCAGCCTTGCTCCCGTCATATGCGTCCTATGTAGAACCTTGAATTGTATCAGGCTGAGCCTGGCACACGAGGACAAAGAGTTTACCCTACTTAGGGCATCTGCCCACAGCCCCTCCTCAATATCTTCCCCCAGCTCCTCCTCCTATATATCTGACACTCTACCATCGCCCACCCATGCCCCCGATATCACTCTGTCCTGGATCTCTTGCGCCGGGAGCTGCGGAAATTCCCTCACCGGTTGCCTCACAAATGCCCTCACTTGCATATAGCGAAATGCATTCTCAGGTGGCAACCCATATTTTTCTGTCAGTGCTCCCAGACTCGCGAACGTCCCGTCTAAGAACAAGTCCTGCAATTTCGCAATTCCTGCTCGCTGCCAAGATTTAAATCCCCCATCTATCCTTCCCGGGACGAACCTATGGTTATTCCTTATCGGGGACCACACTGAGGCAGCCGTCATTCCCTTATGTCGTCTCCACTGCCCCCAAATTTTCAGAGTTGCCACCACCACTGGGTTTGTGGTGTATTTTCTCGGGGAGAACGGCAACGGCGCCGTTGCCAGTGCTTTTAGGCTAGTTCCCCTACAGGATGCCATCTCCAGTCTTTTCAACGCCGCTCCTTCCCCTTCCCTCATCTTGGGGTCTTTCCAGCCCACACACAGCTCATGATACTCTTGTCCACCTTCTTAAAAAAGGCCTTTGTAATCAGTACAGGGAGGCACTGGAACACAAAAAGAAACCTCGGAAGGACCACCATTTTAACCGCCTGCACCCTGTCCGCCAATGACAGGGGCGCCATGTCCCACCTCCTAAAGTCCTCTTCCATCTGCTCTACCAGTCGTGCCAAGTTAAGCTTATGCAAGGTTCCCCAGTTCCTGGCCACCTGGATCCCTAAATACTGGAAATCTCTTCTTACCCTCCTCAACGGTAAATCGTCTATTCCCCTGCCCTGTTCCCCCGGGTGCATCACAAACAGTTCACTCTTCCCCATATTCAATTTATATCCTGAAAATTCTCCAAACTCCCTGAGTGTCTGCATTATCTCAGGCATCCCCTCCACTGAGTCCGCGTATAATGACACCCGATGCTCTTCTCCTCCTCTAGGTACCCCCCTCCACTTCCTAGAGCCCCTCAGCGCTATGGCCAATGGCTCAATTACCAACGCAAACAGTAACGGGGACAGGGGACATCCCTGTCTTGTACCCCTATATAGTCAGAAGTGGTCAGATCGTTGCCTATTTGGAATCACACTTGCCACCGGGGCCCTGTACAGGAGCTGAACCCATCTAATGAACCCCTCTCCAAATCCAAATCTCCTCAGTACTTCCCACAGGTAGTCCCACTCCACTATCAAATGCTTTCTCTGCATCCATCGCCACCACTATCTCCGCCTCCCCCTCCGGTGGGGGCATCATCATCACCCCCAACAGCCTTCGTATGTTAGCATTCAATTGCCTCCCTTTAACAAACCCCGTTTGATCATCATGCACCACCCCAGGAACACAGTCCTCTATCCTCGTCGCCATCACCTTGGCCAAAAGCTTGGCATCTACGTTCAAGAGGGAAATAGGCCTGTATGACCCGCACTGCAGCGGGTCTTTGTCTCTTTTCAGGATCAGCGATATCGTCGCCTCCGACATCGTCGGGGGTAGTGTCCCCCTTTCCCTTGCCTCATTAAAGGTTCTCGTCAGAAGTGGGGCCAGCAGGTTCACGTATTTCCTCTCGAACTCCACCGGGAACCCATCCGGTCCTGGGGCCTTCCCTGCCTGCATGTTCCCAATTCCTTTTACCACCTCCTCCACCTCAATCTGCGCTCCCAGTCCAGTCATCTCCTGTTCCTCAACCTTCGGGAACTCCAGCTGGTCTAGGAAACGCATCATTCCCTCTTTCCCTTCCGGGGGTTGAGCCTTATATTGCCTCTCGTAAAAATACCCCGTTCACCCTCCACGCTCCCCGTTCCATCTTTCCCTCCTCGTATCCAACCCCTCCGATCTCTCGCCGCCCCCCTCTTCCTAAGTTGTTGGGCCAGCAGCCGGCTCGCCTTCTCTCCATATTCATACTGCACTCCCTGTGCCTTCCTCCATTGTGCCTCCGCCTTACCCGTGGTCAACAAGTCAAAGTCAGTGTGCAATCTCCGTCTTTCCCTGTACAGCCCTTCATCTGGAGCCTCCGCAGATTGCCTATCCACCCTCAAAATCTCCCCCAACAATCTCTCCCTTTCTTTACCCTCTTGTTTCCCCTTATGGGCCCTTATGGAGATCAGCTCCCCTCTAACCACCGCCTTCAGCGCCTCCCAGACCACTCCCACCTGGACCTCTCCGTCATCAATGATCTCAAGGTACCTTTCAATACATCCCCTCACCCTTACACATACCTCCTCGTCCGCCAACAGTCCCATATCTAATCTCCAGAGTTAGCGCTGCTCCTTTTCCTCTCCTACTTCCAGATCTACCCAATGTGGGGCATGATCTGAAATGGTGATAGCCGAATACTCCGTTCCTGCCACCTTCGGGATCAGCGCCCTTCCCAGGACAAAGAAGTCTATCCGGGAGTACAGTTTGTGGACATGGAAGAAGAAGGAAAACTCTTTACTCCTTGGTCTAGTAAATCTCCAGGGATCGACTCCTCCCATCTGCTCCATAAAGCCCTTAAGCACCGCTGCCTGCCTCCTCCCGGTCCTAGATCTGGACCGGTCCAGCCCTGGGTCCAGCACCGTGTTACCAACCTCGCTACTTCATTTCAAACACTCTCTCAAATCTAGTCCAACTTCTCCTCTTCAATAAATGTCCACGCCTCCTCTGCCGTCTCGAAGTAGTGGTGTTTACCCTGGTGTGTAACCCACAGTCTTGCCGGCTGCAACATTCCGAATTTCACTTTCCTCTTGTGGAGCACCACCTTGGCCCGGTTGAAACTCGCCTTCCTTCTCGCCACCTCCGCACTCCAATCCTGATACACTGATACACGCGGATCACCGCGTTCTCCCACCTGCTGCTCAGTGTCTTTTTCGCCCACCTCAGGACCATCTCCCTGTCCTTGTAGCGGTGGAACCTCACCACTATTGCTCGAGGTATTTCTCCTGCCTTTGGTTTTCTCACGAGGACTCGGTACGCTCCCTCCACTTCCAGGGGGCCCGTCGGGGCCTCAGCTCCCATTAAGGTATGGAGCATTGTGCTCACATACGCCCCAACGTTCGCTCCCTCTGCCCTTCGGGAAGACCCAAGATTCTTACGTTCTTCCTCCTCGAGCTATTTTCCAGGGCTTCCAGTCTCTCCATACACCTCTTATGCAGTGCCTCGTGCGTCTCCGTCTTCACCACCAAGCCCTGTATCTCGTCCTCATTTTTGGCAGCTTTTGCCTTCACTCCACGGAGCTCCATCTCTTGGGTCTTCTGCGCCTCCTTTAACCCCCAAATCGCCTGCAGCATCGGCGCCAGCACCTCCTTCTTGAGCTCCTCCACACATCGCCAGAGCAAACTCCTGCTGTTCCAGGCCCCATACCAACTGGCCGCCCTCCGCCGCCATCTTGCTTCTCACTTCCCTTCTTTGCCGCTGCTCCAGAGGATCCTCCACAATCTGGTCACTATTATCTCTTCTATCCATTCACATCCGGGGGGGGGGGGGGGGGGGGGGACTCCCTTCTATGTTGCCTCAGTGGGTTTAGCCTTCGAAAATTGCCGTTGGGGCTCCCGATAAGAGCCCAAAAGTCCGTTATAACGGGAGGTGCCGAAACGTGCGACTTAGCTGGTCATCGCCGCACCCGGAAGTCCTCCCTCATCTAAATTAATATACATTGTAAATAGCTGGGGATCCTAGCACTGATCGCTGCGGTACACTGCCTGCCACTTGGAAAAAGATCAGTTTATTCCTTCTTTGATCTGATTTGCCAGCCAGTTTTCGACCCATCTCAATACACTAATCCCAGTCCCATGCAGTTAAAAGTTTACACGCTAATCTTGTGAGAATGTCATAAAGTCCTCTGAAAGTCCAAATACGCCACATCCAGTGGCTCCGCATAATCAATTACTAGTTACATCCTCAAGAATTCCAGTAGATTTTGTCAAGCACTATTTCCCTTTTGTAAATCCATGCTATCTGATCCTGCCACTGTCTCTTTCTGCCCCCCCCCAACAAAAGTACTCCGCTATTAAATTTTTCATAATGGACTCAAGCATTCTTCCCACGACCGACGTTAGGCTGACTGGTCCATAATTCCCAGTTTTGACTGTACCTTCCCTTTTTAAATAATGGGGTTACATGAACTACCCTCCAATCCGTAGGAACTGTTCCAGAGTCTAAAGAACTTTGGAAGATGACCGCCAATGCATCCACTATTTCTAGGGCTACTTCCTCAAGTACACTCAGATATTGATGATTTGCTCCTGGGGATTTATCAGCCTTCAATCCCATCAATTTCCCCAACACCATTTCCCTACTAATACTCCCTCTCTAAAACACTGTTCCCCAATATTTCTATTAAGTTATTAGAGTCCCCCTTTGTGATGCCAGAACCAAAGTTTGTATTAAGTTGGCCAATCATTTCTTTGTTCCCCATTATAAATTCTCCTGTTTTTGACTGTAAGGGACCGACATTTTTCTTAACATTGGCAGATTTTTTTTGTTCCCTGCAAGCTTACTCTCGTACTGTTTTTCTCTTCTTATTCCCCTAGTTCTCTCCTTTGCTGAATTCTAAACTGCTCCCAATCCTCAGACATACAAATTGGCCAGATAAAACTGCAGACCCATGCCTCTTCCTTGGATCTAATACTATATTTAATTTCCCTTGTATGCCATGGTTTGACCACGTTTATTTTTGCACCAGACAGGAATGAACAATTGTTGCAATTCCTCAATGGGCTCTTTAAATGTTTAGCCTTTACTCACCCACTGTCGTCCCCTAACTATCCTCAATCCATCATAGTTTCTTTTAGATTCAGGACCCTAGTCTCAAGAGTCAACAAAGTCACTCTCCACCTTGATGAAGAACTCTCATCATATTATGGTTGCTCATCACCCAGGGGTCTTGCACAACTATATTGCAAATATTCCTTTCTCATTACACAATACCCAGTCTAGGATGTCCTATTCTCTAGTAGGTGTCATAAAGAAACAAAGTCAGCATGGATTAACAAAAGGAAAATCATGCTTGACAAATCTACGAGAATTCTTTGAAGATGTAACTAGTAGAGTTGACCAGGAATAACCGGTGAATGTGATTTTTGGGTTTCAACAAGGTCTCACATGGCAGATTACTATGTAAAGTTGAAGTGCATGGAATTTCAGGTAGTGCCTGGAATGGATAGAAAGCTGGTGAGCAGACAAGCTGCAAAATTGGAATAAACAGGTCTTTAATAGTGGGGTACTGCAGGGATCGGTGCTCGGACCCCAACTGTTCACATTATATATTAATGATCTGGATGAGGGAACTAAATGTATTCTTTCCAAATTTGCAGGTGGCACAAAGTTGGGTGGGAGGGTGGGCTGTGAGGAGGATGCAGAGATGCTTCAGCAAAATTTGGACAGGATGAGTGAGTGGGCATATGCAGTATAATGTGAATAAATGTGAGGTAGCAAAAATAGGAAGGCAAATTATTTGGATGGACTAAATTGAGAGAAATAGGTACATAGCGAGACCTTGGTGCCCTCATGAAATGAAATGAAATGAAAATCGCTTATTGTCACAAGTAGGCTTCAAATGAAGTTACTGTGAAAAGCCCCTAGTCGCCACATTCCGGTGCCTGTTCGGGGAGGCGGTTACGGGAATTGAACCGTGCTGCTGGCCTGCCTTCAAAGCCAGCAATTTAGCCCTGTGCTAAACAATCCCTCCATACATCACCTCCATACTCCCAGAACACCTTCACCCACTGCAATTCACATACCGCCACAATCAGTCCGCAACAGACTCCATCCCCCTGGCCCTACACTCATCCGGAGATCATCTCGACAACAAGAACTCCTACGTCAGACTCCTTAGACATAGGAATGCATCAGTCGCTGAATGTTAGCGCAGAGTACAGCAGGCAGTAAAGGTGGCAAATAGCCTTGATTTGAGTATAGGAATAGGGATTTTTTCCCCCCAAAATTGTGGGGCAATTTAGCATGGCCAATCCACCTACCCTACATATATAGAACATAGAACGATACAGCGCAGTACAGGCCCTTCGGCCCACGATGTTGCACCGAAACAAAAGCCATTTAACCTACACTATGCCATTATCATCCATATGTTTATCCAATAAACTTTTAAATGCCCTCAATGTTGGCGAGTTCACTACTGTTGCAGGTAGGGCATTCCACGGCCTCACTACTCTTTGCGTAAAGAACCTACCTCTGACCTCTGTCCTATATCTATTACCCCTCAGTTTAAAGCTATGTCCCCTCGTGCCAGCCATTTCCATCCGCGGGAGAAGGCTCTCACTGTCCACCCAATCTAACCCCCTGATCATTTTGTATGCCTCTATTAAGTCTCCTCTTAACCTTCTTCTCTCCAACGAAAACAACCTCAAGTCCATCAGCCTTTCCTCATAAGATTTTCCCTCCATACCAGGCAACATCCTGGTAAATCTCCTCTGCACCCGCTCCAAAGCCTCCACATCCTTCCTATAATGCGGTGACCAGAACTGTACGCAATACTCCAAATGCGGTCGTACCAGAGTTTTGTACAGCTGCAACATGACCTCCTGACTCCGGAACTCAATCCCTCTACCAATAAAGGCCAACACTCCATAGGCCTTCTTCACAACCCTATCAACCTGGGTGGCAACTTTCAGGGATCTATGTACATGGACACCTAGATCCCTCTGCTCATCCACACTTCCAAGAACTTTACCATTAGCCAAATATTCCGCATTCCTGTTATTCCTTCCAAAGTGAATCACCTCACACTTCTCTACATTAAACTCCATTTGCCACCTCTCAGCCCAGCTCTGCAGCTTATCTATATCCCTCTGTAACCTGCTACATCCTTCCACACTGTCGACAACACCACCGACTTTAGTATCGCCTGCAAATTTACTCACCCACCCTTCTGCGCCCTCCTCTAGGTCATTGATAAAAATGACAAACAGCAACGGCCCCAGAACAGATCCTGGTGGTACGCCACTTGTAACAACTCCATTCTGAACATTTCCCATCAACCACTACCCTCTGTCTTCTTTCAGCTAGCCAATTTCTGATCCACATCTGTAAATCTCCCTCAGTCCCCAGCCTCCGTATTTTCTGCAATAGCCTACCGTGGGGAACCTTATTTTGCTTTACTGAAATCCATATACACCACATCAACTGCTCTACCCTCGTCTACCTGTTCAGTCACCTTCTCAAAAGAACTCGATAAGGTTTGTGAGGCATGACCTACCCTTCACAAAGCCATGCTGACTATCCCTGATCATATTATTCCTATCTAGATGATTATAAATCTTGTCTCTTATAATCCCCTCCAAGACTTTACCCACTACAGATGTGAGGCTCACCGGTCTATAGTTGCCGGGGTTGTCTCTGCTCCCCTTTTTGAACAAAGGGACCACATTTGCTATCCTCCAGTCCTCTGGCACTATTACTGTAGCCAATGATGACATAAAAATCAAAGCCAAAGGTCCAGCAATCTCTTCCCTGGCCTCCCAGAGAATCCTAGGATAAATCCCATCAGGCCCCGGGGACTTATCTATTTTCAGCCTGTCCAGAATTGCCAACACCTCTTCCCTACGTACCTCAATGACATCTATTCTAATAGCCTGGGTCTCAGCATTCTCCTCCACAACATTATCTTTTTCCTGAGTGAATACTGACAAAAAATATTCATTTAGTATCTCTCCTATCTCTTCAGACTCCACACACAACTTCCCATCTCTGTCCTTGACTGGTCCTACTCTTTCCCTAGTCATTCGCTTATTCCTGACATACCTATAGAAAGCTTTTGGGTTTTCCTTGATCCTACCTGCCAAAGACTTCTCATGTCCCCTCCTTGCTCGTCTTAGCTCTCTCTTTAGATCCTTCCTCGCTACCTTGTAACTATCCATCGCCCCAACTGAAACTTCACACCTCATCTTCACATAGGCCTCCTTCTTCCTCTTAACAAGAGATTCCACTTCTTTGGTAAACCACGGTTCCCTCGCTCTATGCCTTCCTCCCTGCCTGACCGGTACATACTTATCAAGAACACGCAGTAGCTGATCCTTGAACAAGCTCCACTTATCCAGTGTGCCCAACACTTGCAGCCTACTTCTCCACCTTATTCCCCCCCCCCCCCCCAAAGTCACGTCTAATGGCATCATAATTGCCCTTCCCCCAGCTCTAACTCTTGCCCTGCGGTGTATACTTATCCCTTTCCATCATGGACGTAAACGTTACCGAATTGTGGTCACTGTCCCCAAAGTGCTCTCCTACCTCCAAATCCAACACCTGGCCTGGTTCATTACCCAAAACCAAATCCAACGTGGCCTCGCCTCTTGTTGGCCTGTCAACATATTGTGTCAGGAAACCCTCCTGCACACACTGTACAAAAAACGACCCATCTAATGTACTCGAACTATATCTTTTCCAGTCAATATTTGGAAAGTTAAAGTCTCCCATAATAACTACCCTGTTACTTTCGCTCTTATCCAGGATCATCCTCGCCATCCTTTCCTCTACATCCCTAGAACTATTTGGAGGCCTATAGAAAACTCCCAACAGGGTGACCTCTCCTTTCCTGTTTCTAACCTCAGCCCATACTACGTCGGAAGATGAGTCCCCATCTAGCATCCTCTCCGCCAACGTAATACTGCTCGACTAACAGCGCCACACCTCCCCCTCTTTTGCCTCCTTCTCTGAGCTTACTAAAACACCTAAACCCCGGAACCTGCAACATCCATTCCTGTCCCTGCTCTATCCATGTCTCCAAAATGGCCACAACATCGAAGTCCCAGGTACCAACCCATGCTGCCAGTTCCCCTACCTTATTTTGTATACTCCTGGCATTGAAATAGACACACTTCAAACCACCTACCTGAACACTGGCCCCCTCGTGCGACGTCAAATCTGTGCTCCTGACCTCTATACTCTCATTCTCCCTTACCCTAAAACTACAATCCAGGTTCCCATGCCCCTGCTGCATTAGTTTAAACCCCCCCAAAGAGCACTAACAAATCTCCCCCCCAGGATATTTGTGCCCCTCAGGTTCAGATGTAGACCATCCAGTCTGTAGAGGTCCCACCTTCCCCAGAAAGAGCCCCAGTTATCCAGAAATCTGAATCCCTCCCGCCTGCACCATCCCTGTAGCCACGTGTTTAATTGCTCTCTCTCCCTATTCCTCATCTCACTATCACATGGCACGGGCAACAACCTAGAGATAACAACTCTGTTTGTTCTAGTTCTGAGCTTCCATCCTAGCTCCCTGAAAGCCTGCCTGACATCCTTGTCCCCTTTCCTACCTATGTCGTTAGTGCCAATGTGGACCACGACTTGGGGCTGCTCCCCCTCCCCCTTAAGGACCCGGAAAACACGATCCGAGACATCACGTACCCTTGCACCTGGGAGGCAACATTACCAAACGTGAGTCTCTCACGCTCCTACAAAATCTCCTATCTGTGCCCCCGACTATCGAGTCCCCAATTACTAATGCTCTGCTCCTCTCTCCCTTCCCTTCTGAGCAACAGGGACAGACTCCGTGCCAGAGGCCCGTACCCCATGGCATATATCTTTGGGATGTGGGGGGTGAGACCCACGCAGACACAGAGAATGTGTAAACTCCACAAGGACAGTGACCGGGGGTCGGGATCGAATCCGGGTCCTCAATGCTGTGTGACAGCAGTGCTAACCACTGTGCCGTGCTGGATTAGGGATTTTTACTGCAATTGTATAGGGTATTCTGAGGCCACACCTGGGGTAGTGCGCACTGTTTTGGTATCCTTATCTGAGGAAGGATGTTCTTGCTATGGAGGGAATGCAGTAAAGATTTACCAGGCTGATTCCTGGGATGGCAGGACTGTCACACGAAGAGAGACTAAGTTGGTTAGGACTGTAATCATTGGACTTTAAAAGAGCGAGAGGGGATCTCATTGAAACTTATAACATTCTTTTTTTTTTTGGAAAATATTTTATTGAGGCATTTATAACAACAATTTTAAAGAGAAAAAACAACAGAGTAAATAACACCCACCCAACCAACAACCACACCCAGCAAGCGTGCCTTACATAAACAGATCCCCAGTAAAACTGGTTATAAAATTCTAACATGATTAGATCGGGTAGATTCAGAAAGAATGTTCCTGATGGTGGGGGAGTCCAGAACTAGGGGGTCATAGTTTAAGGATAAGGGGTAAACTTTTTAGGACTATGGTGAGGAAAAGTTTCTTCACCCAGGGAGTGGTGAATCTGTGGAATTTGCTACCACAGAAAGTAGTTCCGGACTAAACATTGTGTAATTTCAAGGAGTTAGATATAACTCTTGGGGCTTAAGGGACCTGGGGAAGACTGGATCATGGTATTGAACTTGATGATCAGCCATGATCATAATGAATGGCGGAGTAGGCTCGCAGGGCAGAATGACCTTCTTCTGCTTCTATTTTCTATGAAGGTTTCTCAACTCACTTGATCCAGAAAACCATCCTGTACACACTCCAGGAATTCCTCCTCTACAGTATAGTGACTAATTTAGTTTGCCGAATCTATTTGCAAAGGAAAGTCACCCAGAATTACAGAAGTTTCTTTATCGCATGCATCTCTAATTTCCGGTTTCAGACCATCCCCAACATCACGTTTGGGGTCAATGTACAACCTCCACTAACGTTTTTTGTTTCTCCGCACTACCCATACCGATTCTACATAGTTGGAGCTCATTATTGCATTAATTTCCTCTTTAACCAGCAATGCAACCCCACCACCTTTTCCTTTTTATCTGCCCTTCCCAAATATGGAATATCTCTATGTTCAGTTCCCATCCCTGGTGACTCGACAACAATGACTCTATAATCCTGACTTCATCATACCCGTTTACATGATTAATTAATCTACTTTATTAAGGTACAAAGCGTTAAGGATAGTCTTTTTCACATTCCGGGTCCCGAATGTTAAAAATGTTTTCACCTCGGCCCTGTTGGAATCTGGCCCTTGGGTTCTCTGCCCACTGTCTTTGGTTCTTATCCTTGATTTCCCTCCTCGAACTACTTGCATCGGTTCCCATCCTCCTGCCATTTTAGTTTAAACCCTCCCCAACCATTTTAGCAAATCGGACATCAATCCCAGTCCTACCCAGGTGCAACCCATCCAGTTTGTACCGGTCCCAATATCCCAGCAAAGCGAAACCCTCCCTGTTGCACCATCTCTTCAACTACACATTCATCTGATATAGCCTGCTATTTCTGCTCGGATTAGCATGTGGCACTTTGAGGTGTTTCTTTTCAACTTATTTCCTTACTCCCTATATTCTGCTTTTGTAACCTCATCCTTTTTTAAAACCTATCTAGTTTATATTAATGTGTACCATGACCACTGGCTGGTCCCCTCTCTCTCCCCCTCGAGATATCCTTGACCCTAGCACCAGGGAGGCAACATACCATCCTGGAGTCTAATTTGCAATCTATTCATCTTACAATTGAATCGCTCATCACTATTGCATACCCACACTCTGCTGTGGAGGGGTGGTGCAACAAATTGTGTCTGTTGCTGCTTCCTCCCCCCTTCGAGAGCAGTATCCGATGTGTTACATCTGTTTTGCAGGGGAATAGGCACAGGAGATTCTTGCACTATCTGCCGAGCGGTCATCCATTTCCTTCCTGTGGAATCTTAGCTAAGTGTGACTACCTCTCTATACGCGCTATACTCTCCACCTCACGAATGCCCACAGGTGTCCCCAGTCGCCACTCCAGCTCAGAAACCCAGACGTCCAGGAGCTGCAGCTGGAGACGCTTCCTGCATACGTGATGTTCCCGGCTTCCCACAGAGCAAGAGCACACCAGAGCTTTGAGCTCTCCTGCCATGACAGACCTCTGAATTGAACCTTTTGGAAAAAACTTAAAATCAAATATCAATTACTCCAGGGTCCTCTCAAACAAAGTGATAAAGTAGTTAAATACTTACCCAACTGTACTCACCCCATCTACGGCTTCCACTTACTCTGCGTGCCTTTTGAATTCTGACATCAGCTCAGGAGTTTCAAACTAGAACTCAATCACTGCACTCTTTATGGTGTTCTCAAGCTCTTGCACTCTCCCGTAATGGTTTCCCTCAAGTGACTCATCCTGAACTGGAACTATTTTCCCATTCCTTCACTGTCACTGGGTCAAAGCCCTGAAACATTCTCTCTCTAACAGCACTGCAACAGTTCAAGGCGGCTGTTCACCACTACCTTCAAGGGAAATTAATGATGGGCAATAAATACTGGCCTAGTTAGTGATTCTCTAATTGATAATAAAATGGTTTGAACAAGTTGTTTATCTGATTGTAACCAAAGATGCGAACAGTAGTCAACATAGGGATCCAAAATTGGCCCCAAAGTCAAGATGTTATCTCCTTTCCTGAAGCTAATAAGCTTCTGTTTCACAAGTATTAATAAGAGACCCAGGCCTACTGAATAATGTGACTTAAATCAGGCAAGACCGAGAATAAACAGAGGAACATAGAGCGAAGGAGAAGCTATAGGTAAAGCCTGCTCCGCCACTAGATCCAGACTGACCTGGTTTTGGTCTCAATTCCAGCAGTAAACATAGAACATAAACCTCCCATGAAACCTCGGGCAGGATTCTCCGACCCCCCGCCGGGCCGGAGAATCGCCCCGGGGGAGGGGGGGGGGGGTGCGTGATGAGGGCAATCTTGCCCTCCGCATCAGCCGCTGTAAAAGGTCCGCCATGGCCGGCGCGGAGCAGAACCCCCCTGCGCACGCGCTGGGATCACGCTGGATACTCCTGGCGCTCCCGCGCCGACTCGCGTCGTCCGGCTGAGGCCTTTCAGCACCGGTTGGCGCGGCGCCAACCCCGCCGGCCTAGCCCCAGAATGTGCGGAGGATTCCGCACCTTCCGGGCGGCCTGCCCGCCGGTTACCGGAGAATCCCGGCCCTCGACCCACTTGTCTATCAAAAACCGGTCTTATTTAGTCTCAATCTTTACACAACAGGAAGTAATTCAGGCAGCATGGTGGCACAGTCGTTAGCACCTGTGCTTCAATCCATGGCGCTGTGGTTTCAAATCCAGCCTTGGTGACTTGTGTGGAGTTTGCACTTTCTCCCAGTGTTTGTATGGCTTTGTGCCAGTTTTCTCCCACAGTCCAAAGATGTGCAGCTTAGGTGGATTAGGGATTAGTCATGCTAAATATTGCCCCTTGGTGTCCAAAGATGTGCAAATTAGGAGGGGTTACAGGGATTAGGCAGGGCAGTGGGCCTTGTCAGGGTACTCTTTCAGAGGGACAGTGCAGACACAATGGGCTGAATGTCTTCTGCACTGTAGGGAAGTTATGATTCTAGAATCTGCACTGGCAATCTGAAAGAGCATCCCATCTCGTCCCACTCCTCTGTCTTGTCTCCTCTTTTCCAATGTCAATCTAACTAAGCTACAGCATGACTCATCACAGCTCTACATAAGAAAAGGATTTAAACACGCATCGTCAGTGAGAGGAAACTTCGCCTGACTGAGACCGATGCCTAGTTCACATAAACCCGCTTCCCATCCACTGACTCTGTCTACACCTCCCGCAGCCTTGGGAAAGTAGACATAATCAAAGGCCCCTCCCACACAGGTTATTCACTCTTGCAACTTCTTCCATCAGGCAGGAGATACAAAAGTCTGAGAACATGCACCAACAGGTTCAAAAACAGCTTCTTCCCCACTGTTATCAGGCTCCTGAATGTCCCTCTGCTGGACTGAACTGATCTCTTTCGACATCTTCTCAGAGTTGTAATAGCTGTGCCCATGTATTTACTGTGCATTTGTGTGTGTCCTATGTTTTTCCATGGAATGATCTGTCTGGACTGTATGCAGAATACTTTTCACTGTACCTCGATGGCAATGTGGAAAATTGCCGAGATGTTTCCTGTGCAAAAAAAACCAGGACAAATTCAAAACCAACCAATTGCCGTCCTATCAGTCTACTCTCCATCATCTGCAAAGTGATGAAAGGAGTCAAACAAGTGGCTCTTAATCACAGATGCTCAGTTTGGGTTCTGCCAGGGTCACTCAGCTTCTGACATCATTACAGCCTTGGTTGGAATGTGGCCAAAAGAGCTGAATGCCAGAGGTAAGGGGAGAGTGACTTCCCTTGACATCAAGGCAGCATTTGACTGAGTATGGCCTAAAGGCGCCCTTGCTAAACTGGAGTCAAGGTGAATCAGGGAGAAAACCCGAAACACTTCTTCAGTGTTTCCCTCCCTACCCCCTCGTCTAACCAAAAAAAAACCCA
The DNA here is from genome assembly GCF_047496885.1 of Scyliorhinus torazame. Classification (NCBI taxonomy): domain Eukaryota; kingdom Metazoa; phylum Chordata; class Chondrichthyes; order Carcharhiniformes; family Scyliorhinidae; genus Scyliorhinus; species Scyliorhinus torazame. The sequence goes on from NC_092712.1 coordinate 245,712,477, forward strand.
ACCGCTGTAAAGATCAAGAGGAAGGCTCGAGGGCAGGTAGAAGTAAAAAGAAGTTGAACCGTGACGCCACAGCCTGCAGGTAAGGGATTGGCTGGTGACTGGTAAGTAGTTTTTCTTTTCTTTTCCCTCAGGTATTATCGTGCGGGGCGCAGAAGTTGGTGAGTGTGTGCTTGCTGAGAAGGGGGGTGAGTAACAGATAAGCTTTTTCTTTCTTTCTTTTTTAATCTAGAGGGGATGGCAGGGAAGGTAGTGTAATGTTCCTCCTACAGAATGTTTGAGGTGAGGGACGCAGTCAGTGTCCCTGCTGATTTCATCTGTGGGAAGTGCACCCATCCCCAGCTCCTCAGAAACCGCGTTAGGGAACTGGAGCTGGATTTACTTCGGATCATTCGGAAGGCAGAGGTGGTCATAGATAAAAGCGTCAGGGATGTAGTTACTCCGAAGAATAAAGATAGATGGGTGACGGTGAGAGGAGCTGGGAGGAAGCAGTCAGTACAGGGATCCCCTGTGGTCGTTCCCCTTAGTAACAAGTATACCGCTTTGGATACTGTTGGGGGGGGGGGGGGGGGGGGGGATGACTTACCAGGGTTAAGCCATGGGGTACAGGTCTCTGGCACAGAGTTTGTCCCTGTTGCTCAGAAGGGAAAGGGGGGGGGGGAAGAGGAGTAGAGCATAGTCATTGGAGACTCCATAGTTAGGGGGATAGATAGGAGATTCTGTGGGAATGAGAGAGACTCGTTGGTGTTTTGCCTCCTAGGTGCCAGGGTGCGTGATGTCTCGGATCGTGATTTCGGGATCCTTAAGGGGGAGGGAGAGCAGCCCCAAGTCGTGGTCCACATAGGTACCAACGACATAGGTAGGAAAAGGGATAGGGATGTAAGGCAGGAATTCAGGGAGCTAGGGTGGAAACTTAGATCTAGGACAAACAGAGTTATTATCTCTGGGCTGTTACCCGTGCCACGTGATAGAGAGACGAGGAATCGGGAGAGAGAGGAGTTGAACACGTGGCTACAGGGATGGTGCAGGAGGGAGGGTTTCAGATTTCTGGATAATTGGGGCTCATTCTGGGGTCGGTGGGACCTCTACAAACGGGATGGTCTACACCTGGACCAGAGGGGTACCAATATCCTGGGGGGGAAATTTGCTAATGCTCTTCGGGAGGGTTTAAACTAGTTCAGCAGGGGCTTGGAACCTGAATTGTAGCTCCAGTACACAGGAGGTTGAGGGTAGTGAGGTCATGAGTAAGGTTTCAAAGTTGCAGGAGTGTACTGGCAAGCAGGAAGGTGGTTTAAAGTGTGTCTTCGTCAATGCCAGGAGCATCCGGAATAAGGTGGGTGAACTTGCGGCATGGGTTGGTACCTGGGACTTCGATGTTGTGGCCATTTCGGAGCATTGGATACAGCAGGGACTTACCTTTGCAGGAGCAGGCCTTTGGATTTCGGCGGGAGCGGTGCGCAAGGGCCTTCTGGAAGGTACGTTTTTACTTTAAAAACACTTACCTGGTCCCGTTTCTGTTCTTCTTTTCTGTTTTAGTTATTTTTTAATATAAGGCGGGAACCGGAAGTTCGACCCGCGGACTTCTGGGAAGGCCCCCCCCCAACCAATAAATTCTGGAGGAGAGGAAACCCGAGACACTAAACGTGTAGTGTCTCCCACCCACCCTCCTCCTCTAACCTAATAATAAGACCCATTGGTGTGAGGTAAGTGCCATATTATTATTATTATTATTATATATTTTTTTTTAAATTTAAAAAATTTATTAACCAGATCTTGGTTGGAGGTTAGAGGGATGGCAGGGAAGGTAGTGCAATGTTCCTCCTGCAGGATGTTTGAGGTGAAGGATGCCGTTAGTGTCCCTGCTGATTTTACCTGCAGGAAGTGCTGCCATCTCCAGCTCCTCCAAGGCCGAGTTAGGGAACTGGAGCTGGAGTTGGATGAACTTCGGATCATTCGGGAGGCAGAGGGGGCCATAGATAGCAGCTTCAGGGAATTAGTTACACCAAAGATTGGAGATAGAGGGGAGATAACTGTAAGAGGGACTGGGAAGAAGCAGTCAGTGCAGGGATCACCTGTGGTCGTTCCCCTGAGTAACAAGTATACCGCTTTGGATACTTGTGGGGGGGGGGGGGGGGGGGGGGGGAAAAAAAAAAAAAAAAAAAAAAAAAAAAAAAAAAAAAAAAAACTTACCACGGGTAAGCCATGGGGTAAGGGCCTCTGGCACGGAGTCTGTCCCTGTTGGTCAGAAGGGAAGGGGGGGGGGAAAGAGGAGCAGAGCATTAGTAATTGGGGACTCGATAGTCAGGGGCACAGATTGGAGATTTTGTGGGAGCGAGAGAGACTCACGTTTGGTATGTTGCCTCCCAGGTGCAAGGGTACGTGAGGTCTCGGATCGTGTTTTCCGGGTCCTTAAGGGGGAGGGGGAGCAGCCCCAAGTTGTGGTCCACATTGGCACTAACGACATAGGTAGGAAAGGGGACAAGGATGTCAGGCAGGCTTTCAGGGAGCTAGGATGGAAGCTCAGAACGAGAACAAACAGAGTTGTTATCTCTGGGTTGTTGCCCGTGCCACGTGATGAGATGAGGAATAGGGAGAGAGAGCAATTAAACACATGGCTACAGGGATGGTGCAGGCAGGAGGGATTCAGATTTCTGGATAACTGGGGCTCTTTCTGGGGAAGGTGGGACCTCTACAGACAGGATGGTCTACATCTAAACCTGAGGGGCACAAATATCCTGGGGTGGGGGGGGGGGGGGGGGGGAGGAGATTTGCTAGTGCTCTTTGGGGGGGTTTAAACTAATGCAGCAGGGGCATGGGAACCTGGATTGTAGTGTTAGGGTACGAGAGATTGAGTGTATAGAGGTCAGGAGCACAGATTTGACTTTGCAGGAGGGGGCCAGGGTTCAGGTAGGTGGTTTGAAGTGTGTCTACTTCAATGCCAGGAGTATACAAAATAAGGTAGGGGAACTGGCAGCATGGGTTGTTACCTGGGACTTCGATGTTGTGGTCATTTCTGAGACATGGATAGAGCAGGGACAGGAATGGATGTTGCAGGTTCCGGGGTTTAGGTGTTTTAGTAAGCTCAGAGAAGGAGGCAAAAGAGGGGGAGGTGTGGCGCTGCTAGTCAAAAACAGTATTACGGTGGCAGAGAGGATGCTAGATGGGGACTCTTCTTCCGAGGTAGTATGGGCTGAGGTTAGAAACAGGAAAGGAGAGGTCACCCTGTTGGGAGTTTTCTATAGGCCTCCAAATAGTTCTAGGGATGTAGAGGAAAGGATGGCGAAGATGATTCTGGATAAGAGCGAAAGTAACAGGGTAGTTATTATGGGAGACTTTAACTTTCCAAATATTGACTGGAAAAGCTATAGTTTGAGTACATTAGATGGGTCGATTTTTGTACAATGTGTGCAGGAGGGTTTCCTGACACAATATGTTGACAGGCCAACAAGAGGAGAGGCCACATTGGATTTGGTTTTGGGTAATGAACCAGGCGTTAGATTTTGAGGTAGGTGAGCACTTTGGGGACAGTGACCACAATTCGATGACGTTTACGTTAGTGATGGAAAGGGATAAGTATACCCCGCAGGGCAAGAGTTATAGCTGGGGGAAGGGCAATTATGATGCCATTAATCATGACTTGTGGGGGGGGGGGGGGGGGGGGGGGAAATAGGTTGGAGAAGTAGGCTGCAAGTGTTGGGCACACTGGATATGTGGAGGTTGTTTAGGGAGCAGCTACTGAGTGTTGTTGATAAGTACGTACCGGTCAGGCAGGGAGGAAGACGTCGAGCGAGGGAACCGTGGTTTGCCAAAGAAGTGGAATCTCTTGTTAAGAGGAGGAAGGAGGAGGCCTGTGTGAAGATGAGGAGTGAAGTTTCAGTTGGGGCGCTTGACAGTTACAAGGTAGCGAGGAAGGATCTAAAGACGAGCAAGGAGGGGACATGAGAAGTATTTGGCAGGTAGGATCAAGGTAAACCCAAAAGCTTTCTATAGGTATGTCAGGAATAAAAGAATGACTAGGGTAAGAGTAGGGCCAGTCAAGGACAGGGATGGGAAGTTGTGTGTGGAGTCTGAAGAGATAGGCGAGATACTAAATGAATATTTTGTCAGTATTCACTCAGGAAAAAGATAATGTTGTGGAGGAGAATGGTGAGACCCAGGCTATTAGAATAGATGGCATTGAGGTACGTAGGGAAGAGGTGTTGGCAATTCTGGACAGGCTGAAAATAGATAAGTCCCCAGGGCCTGATGGGATTTATCCTAGGATTCTCTGGGAAGCCAGGGAAGAGATTGCTGGACCTTTGGCTTTGATTTTTATGTCATCATTGGCTACAGGAATAGTGCCAGAGGACTGGAGGATAGCAAATGTGGTCCCTTTGTTCAAGAAGGGGAGTAGAGACAACCCCGGCAACTATAGACCGGTGAGCCTCACGTCTGTTGTGGGTAAAGTCTTGGAGGGGATTATAAGAGACAAGATTTATAATCATCTAGATAGGAATAATATGATCAGGGATAGTCAGCATGGCTTTGTGAAGGGTAGGTCATGCCTCACAAACCTTATCGAGTTCTTTGAGAAGGTGACTGAACAGGTAGACGAGGGTAGAGCAGTTGATGTGTATATGGATTTCAGTAAAGCGTTTGATAAGGTTCCCCATGGTAGGCTATTGCAGAAAATACGGAGGCTGGGGATTGAGGGTGATTTAGAGATGTGGATCAGAAATTGGCTAGCTGAAGGAAGACAGAGGGTGGTGGTTGATGGGAAATGTTCAGAATGGAGTTCAGTTACAAGTGGCGTACCACAAGGATCTGTTCTGGGGCCGTTGCGGTTTGTCATTTTTATCAATGACCTAGAGGAAGGCACAGAAGGGTGGGTGAGTAAATTTGCAGACGACACTAAAGTCGGTGGTGTTGTCGATAGTGTGGAAGGATGTAGCAGGTTACAGAGGGATATAGATAATCTGCAGAGTTGGGCTGAGAGGTGGCAAATGGAGTTTAATGTAGCGAAGTGTGAGGTGATTCACTTTGGAAGGAATAACAGGAATGCGGAATATTTGGCTAATGGTAAAGTTCTTGGAAGTGTGGATGAGCAGAGGGATCTAGGTGCCCATGTACATAGATCCCTGAAAGTTGCCACCCAGGTTGATAGGGTTGTGAAGAAGGCCTATGGAGTGTTGGCCTTTATTGGTCGAGGGATTGAGTTCCGGAGTCATGAGGTCATGTTGCAGCTGTACAAAACTTTGGTACGGCCACATTTGGAGTACTGTGTACAGTTCTGGTCGCCTCATTTTAGGAAGGCTGTGGAAGCTTTGGAAAAGGTGATTTACCAGGATGTTGCCTGGAATGGAGTGTAGGTCTTACGAGGAAAGGTTGAGGGTGCTAGGCCTTTTCTCATTAGAACGGAGAAGGATGAGGGCCGACTTGATAGAGGTTTATAAGATGACAGGGGAATAGATAGAGTAGACAGTCAGAGACATTTTCCCTAGGTGGAACAAACCATTACAAGGGGACATAAATTTAAGGTGAATGGTGGAAGATAATGGGGGGGGGGGGGGGGGGATAAATGTCAGAGGTTGGTTCTTTACCCAGAGAGTAGTGGGGGCATGGAATGTACTGCCTGTGGAAGTAGTTGAGTCGGAAACATTAGGGACCTTCAAGCAGCTATTGGATAGGTACATGGATTACGGTAAAATGATATAGTGTCGATTTATTTGTTCTTAAGGGCAGCATGGTAGCATTGTGGATAGCACAATTGCTTCACAGCTCCAGGGTCCCAGGTTCGATTCCGGCTTGGGTCACTGTCTGTGCGGAGTCTGCACATCCTCCCAGTGTCTGCGTGGGTTTCTTCCGGGTGCTCCGGTTTCCTCCCACAGTCCAAAGATGTGCAGGTTGACTTTGGGTAGGGTGCTCTTTCCAAGAGCCGGTGCAGACTCAATGGGCCGAATGGCCTCCTTCTGCACTGTAAATTCAATGATAATCTATGATTAATCTAGGACAAAGGTTCGGCACAACATCGTGTATTTTCCTATGTTCTTATGTTCTATGGAGTGGGGAAGAAGCTGCTTTTGAGTCTGTTCGTGCATGTTCTCAGACTTTTGTATCTCTTGCCCGATGGAAGAAGTTGGAAAAGGGAGTAAGCCGGGTGGGAGGGGTCTTTGGTTATGCTGCCCGCTTTCCCCAGGGAGGTGTAGATGGAGTCAATGGATGGGAGGCAGATCCGTGTGATGTACTGGGCGGTGTTCATGACTCTTTCTTGCGGTCTTGGATCGAGCAATTGCCATACCAGGCTGTGATGCAGCCAGATAGGATGCTTTCTATGGGTGCATCTGTAAAAGCTGGTAAGAGTTAATGTGGACATGCCAAATTTCCTTAGTTTCCAGAGGAAATATAGGTGCTGTTGTGCTTTCTTGGTGGTGGCGTCGATGCAGGTGGACCAGGATAGATTTTTCGAAGTGTACCCCATGGAATTTGAAACTGCTAACCATCTCCACCTCAGCCCCGTCGATGCTGACAGGTTAAACAATTTGAATGCTTTGTTTTCTGAAGTCAATGACCAGCTCTTTAGTTTTGCTGGCATTAAGGGATAGATTGTTGTCGTGCACCAGTCCACTAGGTTCTCTATCTCCCTCCTGTATTCTGATTCGTCGTTATTAGAGATCCAGCCCGCTGTGGTCATATCGTCAGCAAACTTGTAGATGGAGTTGGAACCAAATTTTGCCACGCAGTCGTGTGTATACAGAGAGTATAGGAGGGGGCTAAGTATGCAGCCTTGTGGGGTCCTGGTATTGAGGACTATTGTGGAGGAGGTGTTGTTTATTTTTACTGATTGTGGTCTGTGGGTTAGAAAGTCGAGGATCCAGTTGCAGAGTGAGGAGCCAAGTCCTAGGTTTGGAGTTTTGATACGAGCTTGGCTAGGATTATGGTGTTGAAGGCAGAGCTGTAGTCAATAAATAGGAGTCTGACGTAGGAGTTCTTGTTGTCGAGATGATCTCAGGATGAGTGTAGGGCCAGGGGGGTGGAGTCTGTTGTGGACTGATTGTGGCGGTATGCGAATTGCAGTGGGTCAAGGCGTTCTGGGAGTATGGAGGTGATGTATGGAGCAGCTGTTTAGCACAGGGCTAAATCGCTGGCTTTGAAAGCAGACCAAGGCAGGCCAGCAGCACGGTTCAATTCCCGTACCAGCCTCCCCGAACAGACGCCAGAATGTGGCGACTAAGGGCCTTTTCACAGTAACTTCATTTGAAGCCTACATAGGGACAGGTTAAAGATGTCTGCAAACACATCTGCCAGCTGGTCCGCGCAGGCTCTGAATGCACGACCAGGGATCCCGTCTGGACCCGTCACCTTCCGAGTGTTCACCTTCAGGAAGGCCGATCCAAAGATGTGCGGGCTAGTTGAAGTGCAAAGATGCGCGGGTTAGTTGAATTGGCTATGTCCAGGGATGTGCAGGTTAGGTTATGGGAGTATAGGGCGAGGTGGACACACACACACACGCACGCTATTCCTATTCTGATGCTCGATAGCACATGATACTGAAAGGAATCACGAGGTTACTGCTTTTCAATTCCCTTCCTAACTCCGTAAAAATCGGCTTTCAGATCCTCATCCTGGGCAGCACTGCTACTTCACCATGCCAGTGATCCGGGTTAAAGATTCCTGCCTTGGGTGACTCTCCTCCCAGTGTCTGAACAACAAAGTACAGCACGGGAACAGGCCCTTCAGCACTCCAAGCCTGTGTTGGCTATGCTGCCCGTCTAACCTAAAACCTTCTACGCTTGTGGGGTCCGTTCATGTATTTGCCAAGACGCCCCTGAAAAAGGCACTATTGTACCCGCTTTCACCACCTCCTCTGGCAGCTAGTTCCAGGCATCCACTACCCTCTTGTGTAAAAAACAAAAACTTTCCTCCCACGCCTCCTCTAAACTTTGCTCCTTGCACCTTAAACCTATGTCCCCATGTAATCAACTCTTCCATCTGGGAAAAAGCTTCTGACTACCCACTCTGTCCATGCCCCTTAATTTTGTAGACTTCTATCAGATCGTCCCTCAAACTCCATTGTTCCAGTGCGAGCAAACAGTTTATCCAACCTCTCCTCATACCCGATGCACTCCATACCAGACAGCATCCTGGTAAACCTCTTATGTATCCTCTCCAAAGCCTCCACATTCTTGTAGTGTGGTGACCAAAATTGAACACCGTATTCCAAGTCTGGGCTAACTAAGTTCTATACATGCAGTATAACTTGCCAGTTTTTATACTCAATGCCCTGGCATTCTGCCATTTACTGTATATTTCCAACTTGTATTAGACCTCCAAAATACATTACCTCACATTTGTACGGATTATACTCCATCTGCCATCTCTCCGCCCAAGTCTCCAACTGATCTATGTCCTGCTGTATCCCCTGACAGTTCTCATCACTCTCGCAATTCCACCAACCTTGGGCTGGATTCTCCGCACCCAGACGTTGAAATAGCATTCGGCGACAGGACGGAGAATCCAGTTTCCCCGCATGAGCGCCGGTTCCGCGATTAACTGCCCCCCGAAAATACACCGCACCGAGTATCCACCACCTGAGGCCACTGCCCGAGGCCGACTCAGGTTATTCTGTCCCCGACCAGCTGAATTCCCGACGGCATGGATCTAATCTGGTCCTGCCATTCAGGAAACTCGAAGCGGCTGCAGACTCAGTCTGCGGCCGCCACAATCGGGGGGAGGGTCAGGTCGGGCGAGAGGAGATCGGGGGCACTATTTCCACGGTCCAGATCCGTGGGCGGAGTCTGCCATGGAGCACAGCGCGGCCACTGGAGGCCGCTGCAGTGCGCATGCGCGGCCTCTGACCCGAACGTGTGAGGGCCGTATCGGCATCTGGAGCTGCGAGCTCCACAACAACTGCCTGCTGGCCTCTTACAAGGCTGTGAATCTGTGGCCTTTTGATGCCAGTTTTCCTGGCGTAAAAGACCAGTTTTCATGATGGCGTGGGGACACTAGTCCCAAAAACGGACAATCCAGCACCTTGTGTCATCTGCAAACTTACTAATCAGACCAGTTACATTTTCCTTCAAACAGCAAAGGTTCCAGCACTGCTCCCTACGGAACACCATTAGTCACAGCCCTCCATTCAGAAAAGCACCTTTTCACTAGTACATCGAAGGTCTTCTAATCAGTTCTCACCATCTTGCCAGCTCACCTCTAATACCATGCGACTACACCTTCTTTGTTTTTCTTCATAAATTTAGAATACCAAATTATTATTTTTCCAATTAAGGGGCAATTTAGAGTATCCAATCCACCTACCCTGCACATCTTTGGGTTGTGGGGTGAAACCCCCGTAGACACGGGGAGAATGTGCAAACTCCACTATATTTTAGTATTTAAGGCGGGAACAGGAAGTTCGACCCGCGGACTTCTGGGAAGACCCTCACCAATAAATTCTGGTGGAGGAAACCCGAGACACCCACCCGCCCTCCTCCTCTAACCTAATAATAAAACCCATTGGTGAGAGGTAAGTACCATATTTTATTATTAACCCTAAGAAGGTAAGTAAGTGATTTTTACTGTTGTACCTTTTTCAAATTGTGTGTCGGGGGGGAAACTGAAGTGACATCACAGAAAAGCTGTGGCCTGAGTGGCTAGTTGGGATTCTACACTAAATATAAAGAATTAAGCATTGGTAACTAATTAAACATAATTACTGAATTATAATTTAGAGGGATATCTAAGCCAGAGATCAGAGAGTACTATATTTAGCTTTCGCATTTCTATTAGAAATCTAGTGCTAGGAAACAGATAGTTAACAGTAACTTTGAAATTAAAAAAAAAAAAAATTCAAAAAAATGTTTTAATTTTAATTTTAATGAATTGACGCAATGTCAGTTAGAGGGATTCTGTGCTCTGACTGTGAGATGTGGCAGGTCCGGGAGGCTTCCAGCCTCCCGGATGGCTTCATCTGCAGAAAGTGCACCCAACTGGAGCTCCTCACAGACCGCATGGTTCGGTTGGAGCAGCAATTGGATGCACTTAGGAGCATGCAGGTGGCGGAAAGCGTCATAGATCGCAGTTATGTAAATGTGGTCACACCCAAGGTGCAGGCAGAGAAATGGGTGACCACCAGAAAGGGCAATCAGTCAGTGCAGGAATCCCCTGTGGTTGTCCCCCTCTCGAACAGGTATACCCCTTTGGATACTGTCGGGGGGGATAGCCTATCAGGGGAAAACAGCAGTAGCCAGAGCAGTGGCACCACGGCTGGCTCTGATGTTCAGAAGGGAGGGTCAAAGCGCAGAAGAGTAATAGTAATCGGGGACTCTATAGTCAGGGGCACAGATAGGAGCTTCTGTGGACGTGAAAGAGACTCCAGGATGGTATGTTGCCTCCCTGGTGCCAGGGTCCAGGATGTCTCCGAACGGGTAGAGGGCATCCTGAAGGGGGAGGGCAAACAGGCAGAGGTCGTTGTACATATTGGTACTAACGACATAGGCAGGAAGGGGCATGAGGTCCTGCAGCAGGAGTTCAGGGAGCTAGGCAGAAAGTTAAAAGACAGGACCTCTAGGGTTGTAATCTCGGGATTACTCCCTGTGCCACGTGCCAGTGAGGCTAGAAATAGGAAGATAGAGCAGCTAAACACGTGGCTAAACAGCTGGTGTAGGAGGGAGGGTTTCCATTATCTGGACCACTGGGAGCTCTTCCGGGGCAGGTGTGACCTGTATAAGAAGGACGGGTTGCATCTAAACCGGAGAGGCATAAATATCCTGGCCGCGAGGTTTGCTAGTGTCACACGGGAGGGTTTAAACTAGTATGGCAGGGGGGTGGGCACGAGAGCAATAGGTCAGAAGGTGAGAGCATTGAGGGAGAACTAGGTAATAGGGACAGTGTGGCTCTGAGGCAGAGCAGACAGGGAGAAGTTGCTGAACACAGCGAGTCTGGTGGCCTGAAGTGCATATGTTTTAATGCAAGAAGTATTACGGGTAAGGCAGATGAACTTAGAGCTTAGATTAGTACTTGGAACTATGATGTTGTTGCCATTACAGAGACCTGGTTGAGGGAAGGGCAGGATTGGCAGATAAACGTTCCAGGATTTAGATGTTTCAGGCGGGATAGAGGGGGATGTACAAGGGGAGGCGGAATTGCGCTACTGGTTCGGGAGAATATCACAGCTGTACTGCGGGAGGACACCTCAGAGGGCAGTGAGGCTATATGGGTAGAGATCAGGAATAAGAAGGGTGCAGTCATAATGTTGGGGGTTTACTACAGGCCTCCCAACAGCCAGCGGGAGATAGAGGAGCAGATAGGTAGACAGATTTTGGAAAAGAGTAATAACAACAGGGTTGTGGTGATGGGAGACTTCAACTTCCCCAATATTGACTGGGACTCACTTAGTGCCAGGGGCTTAGACGGGGTGGAGTTTGTAAGGAGCATCCAGGAGGGCTTCTTAAAACAATATGTAGACAGTCCAACTAGGGAAGGGGCGGTACTAGGGAATGAGCCCGGCCAGGTGGTAGATGTTTCAGTAGGGGAGCATTTCGGTAACAGTGACCACAATTCAGTAAGTTTTAAAGTACTGGTGGACAAGGATAAGAGTGGTCCTAGGATGAATGTGCTAAATTGGGGGAAGGCTAATTATAACAATATTAGGCGGGAACTGAAGAACATAGATTGGGGGCGGATGTTTGAGGGCAAATCAACATCTGACATGTGGGAGGCTTTCAAGTGTCAGTTGAAAGGAATTCAGGACCGGCATGTTCCTGTGAGGAAGAAGGATAAATACGGCAATTTTCGGGAACCTTGGATGACGAGAGATATTGTAGGCCTTGTCAAAAAGAAAAAGGAGGCATTTGTCAGGGCTAAAAGGCTGGGAACAGACGAAGCCTGCGTGGAATATAAGGAAAGTAGGAAGGAACTTAAGCAAGGAGTCAGGAGGGCTAGAAGGGGTCACGAAAAGTCATTGGCAAATAGGGTTAAGGAAAATCCCAAGGCTTTTTACACGTACATAAAAAGCAAGAGGGTAGCCAGGGAAAGGGTTGGCCCACTGAAGGATAGGCAAGGGAATCTATGTGTGGAGCCAGAGGAAATGGGCGAGGTACTAAATGAATACTTTGCATCAGTATTCACCAAAGAGAAGAAATTGGTAGATGTTGTGTCTGGAGAAGGGGGTGTAGATAGCCTGGGTCACAGAGATCCAAAAAGACGAGGTGTTGGGCGTCTTAAAAAATATTAAGGTAGATAAGTCCCCGGGGCCTGATGGGATCTACCCCAGAATACTGAAGGAGGCTGGAGAGGAAATTGCTGAGGCCTTGACAGGAATCTTTGGATCCTCGCTGTCTTCAGGGGATGTCCCGGAGGACTGGAGAATAGCCAATGTTGTTCCTCTGTTTAAGAAGGGTAGCAAGGATAATCCCGGGAACTACAGGCCGGTGAGCCTTACTTCAGTGGTAGGGAAATTACTGGAGAGAATTCTTCGAGACAGGACCTACTCCCATTTGGAAGCAAATGGACGTATTAGTGAGAGGCAGCACGGTTTTGTGAAGGGGAGGTCGTGTCTCACTAACTTGATAGAGTTTTTCGAGGAGGTCACTAAGATGATTGATGCAGGTAGGGCAGTGGATGTTGTCTATATGGACTTCAGTAAGGCCTTTGACAAGGTCCCTCATGGTAGACTAGTACAAAAGGTGAAGTCACATGGGATCAGGAGTGAGCTGGCAAGGTGGATACAGAACTGGCTAGGCCATAGAAGGCAGAGAGTAGCAATGGAAGGATGCTTTTCTCATTGGAGGGCTGTGACCAGTGGTGTTCCACAGGGATCAGTGCTGGGACCTTTGCTCTTTCTAGTATATATAAATGATTGAGGAAAATGTAACTGGTCTGATTAGTGCGTTTGCAGACGACACAAAGGTTGGTGGAATTGTGGATAGCGATGAGGAGTGTCGGAGGATACAGCAGGATTTAGATTGTTTGGAGACTTGGGCAGAGAGATGGCAGATGGAGTTTAATCCGGACAAATGTGAGGTAATGCATTTTGGAAGGTCTAATGCAGGTAGGGAATATACAGTGAATGGTAGAACCCTCAAGAGTATTGAAAGTCAAAGAGATCTAGGAGTACAGGTCCACACGTCATTGAAAGGGGCAACACAGGTGGAGAAGGTAGTGAAGAACGCATACGGCATGCTTGCCTTCATTGGCCAGGGCATTGAGTATAAGAATTGGCAAGTCATGTTGCAGCTGTATAGAACCCTAGTTAGGCCACACTTGGAGTATAGTGTTCAATTCTGGTCGCCACACTACCAGAAGGATGTGGAGGCTTTAGAGAGGGTGCAGAAGAGATTTACCAGAATTTTGCCTGGTATGGAGGGCATTAGCTATGAGGAGCGGTTGAATAAACTTGGTTTGTTCTCACTGGAACGACGGAGGTTGAGGGGCGACCTGATAGAGGTCTACAAAATTATGAGGGGCATAGACAGAGTGGATAGTCAGAGGCTTTTCCCCAGGGTAGAGGGGTCAATTACTAGGGCATAGGTTTAAGGTGAGAGGGGCAAGGTTTAGAGTAGATGTACGAGGCAAGTTTTTTTACGCAGAGGGTAGTGGGTGCCTGGAACTCGCTACCGGAGGAGGTGGTGGAAGCAGGGACGATAGTGACATTTAAGGGGCATCTTGACAAATACATGAATAGGATGGGAATAGAGGGATACGGACCCAGGAAGTGTAGAAGATTGTAGTTTAGTCGGGTAGCATGGTCAGCACGGGCTTGGAAGGCCGAAGGGCCTGTTCCTGTGCTGTACATTTCTTTGATCTTTGTGACCGTGACCCAGGGCTGGGATTTGAACCCAGGTCCTCAGCGGCGCAGTCCCAGTGCCAACCTCGGTGCCACCATGCTGCCCTGACTTCACCTTCTGTACAAGTCTGCCATGGGCTTTGCTTCCTGATTTGCATTGGCATAATTAACAAAACCACACCTCAAAATACTGCTTTGTTTGCGATTTCAGCTTTGGCCTGTTTGCCAGGAAGCCCTGGAGCTCACCAGCACTGCTCTGTCCTGCTGTGGATTTTCCTGAGCAGCTCTCTCTCCAGTAGATGTAGTTGCGAGGATCCTGGCCTGTTCATATCTCTGGTCTCTCTTCCATATTACGAAACATTCCACTTTAATTCTTCAGTACTGTAGTTTGCCTGCTGCGAACAAAATGGAGGAATATCTCCATCCCAGGGCACGTGACCGTCAGTGTATGGAACGCGTGACTTGCTCTTTGCTGTCGCTTCAGGCAGGAAGACGCCATCCTTTGAAAAAATAAATGTCAGCACAGGCCCCGCTGAGCTCCGGGCCTGTGCACTGTTAAGGGGGCAGGCATGCACGGGACGGTCGGCATTCTGAAAGCCGGTTGCAGCCAGCATTTTAAAAAAGCCGGTCACGGCCATTGGCCACTGCTTCCTGCGATCGGCAACGCCAAGACGCATGGCCCACGACACTGGGTTTGAAGAAGGACGAGCAGCAGATACCTGGGAACCCCACCACCTGGAGCTCCCCTCAAGTCATTCACCACCCGGACTTGAGAAATCGTCACTCCTTCACTGTCACAGGATCAAAATGAACTCCTTCCCCAACAGCGCTGAGAGTGTATTCACCACCACTCTCTGAAGGGCAATAAATTCTGGCCCAGTCATCAACGCCCAAAAATATTGTCAGGGCCCATAGCCTTTGCAGTGGAGTGAATTGAATTGGTTGAAAACTGGCATTTGTGATGATGGGGACCTCAGGAGGATGTGGAGAGAGATCCTCCACTTGGTATTTCTGGCTGAAGATGTTGCAAATGTTTCAGCCTCATCTTCTATACGGTGTGTTCAATTTTCCACAGCCATTCACACCTCGATATGGAAGCACTGAAAAGTTTAGATCTGCTCCTTTGGTTGTTGGATCGCTTAGTTTTCTCGATCATATACTGCTTGGCACACTCCTCAGCTGTTGCTTTACCAGGCCTACACCTCATTTTAGATATGCCCGATGCTTCTCATGGCATGTCCTCCTTCACTCTTCATTGAACCTGGGATGATTGCCTGGCTTTGCTGTAATGGTAGTGGGTGGGGGTGGGGGGAGATGTCAGGCTTTGAGGTTACAATTATGTTGCACACAATTCTGCTGCAGCTGATGGCCCACAGTGTCTCATGAATGCCCAATCTTGATCTCTATCACGATGGACAAAAAGAAGTGCCTTAAGTCTCCACAAGGACGGTGTGATGGTCACTCCTACTAATTTGGTCACGGACAGGTGCATCTGCGGGTCACTCCTACGGATATGGTCATGGACAGATGCATTTGTGGTGGATGAGTTAAAGTATATTGTCTCCTCAGACTCAATCTAACAGCTATCCTTTAGGACTCAGGCTGCTCAGTCAGTAGTGGTGCCACCAAGCCACTCTTGATGATGGATTTTGAAGTACCATACCCAGAGTACATTCTGTGCCCTTACAACCCTCTGTTTCCTCCAATTGATGTCCAACATGAAAGAGTGCGGATTATCAGCTGAGGATTGCTACCTGTATCCTTACCCATGTTTGAACTGATGTCACAAAACATCATGGGGTCCAGAGTTGATATGGAGGGCAACTATCCCCTGACTGTATACCACTGTACCACCAACTCTGTTGGGTCTGGCCTGTTGGTAGAACAGTACTCCGGGATGTTGATGGTGGTGTGACAACATTGTCTGAAAGATAGGATTCACCGGGCTTTGGCAGGGGGTGGAGGGAAAGAGCTGGAGGAAATCATTTTGGGGATTAAGAGTTACCCCACTGTAAAAGGAAACAAGCCATTGGGAGCAGACTCTAGCTCTGGATTGAGTCCTGCAAAATGAAGAAGTTTTATAAATATGAGTGAAGGTGGACTTTCAATCATTTAAAAAAGAGGGGGCAACTTTTCTGCAATCTAGAATACAAGTCATCCACTGAAATAGAATGTAGTCAATCTTGCTTTGAATTTCCACAACAATAATAACTGGTGAAGGGACGCCCCAGGGTCAAGAACCCGCCGGGCAGAAGTGCCAATTGCTGAGAGCCCTTTGCTCAGCAACAACTCAGGGAAGCAGTGGTTGCTGTTGATAATGCACCCACTTGATTCCCAGGATCGCCAGAGGATCCAGACCACAGGATTGTGGACAGCTGCCTACCTCCTGCCCAATTAAATACTCCCTGCCAAAAATTGGATGGGCTTAATTTTTCAGTTATCAATTGGTGTAAAGTAACAGTGAAGGGTAAAGAGCGGCAGCAGTTTGAAATATTTAGGAGTACTTCCTTCTCTCAGACCAGCTAGAAACAAGGAATTACCGTAGACCCCGAGGGACAGGATCTATAGGCATTTAGACAGGCAAGGGCTAATTAGGGAAAGTCAGCATGGCTTTGTAAGGGGAAAGTCATGTCTCACATATTTGATTGAGTTTTTTGAAGGGGTAACCATGAAGGTAGATGGGGGAAGTGCAGTCGACGTTGTCTACGTGGACTTTAGCAAGGCGCTTGACAAGGTACCACAGGTAGGTTAAGATTGCAAAAGGTTAAATCTCACGGAATCTAGGGGGAGGTAGCCAATTGGATACAAAATTGGCTTGGCGACTGAAACCAAAGGGTGGTTGTGGAGGGTTGTTTTTCAAACTGGAGGTTTCTGACCAGTGGTGTGCCTCAGGGATCGGTGCTGGGTCCACTGTTATATATATTAATGAATTGGATGAGAATGTAGGAGGCATGATTAGTAAGTTTGCAGATGACACCAAGATTGGTGGCACAGTGGATAGTGAAGAAGGTTATATAAGATTGCAACAGGATCTTGACCAATTGGGCCAGTGGGCCGATGAATGGCAGATGGAGTTTAATTTAGATAAATGTGAGGTGATGCATTTTGCTAGATCAAATCAGGCAGGGCCTACTCAGTTAGTGGTAGGGAGTTGGGGCGAGTTACAAAATAAATAGATCTAGGGGTACAGTTCATAGCTCCTTTAAGGTGGACAGGGTGGTGAAGAAGGCATTCAGCATGCTAGGTTTTATTGGTCAGGAGTTGGGATATCTTGTACAAGACATTGATGAGACCACACATGGAATACTGTATTCAGTTCCGGTCACCCTATTACAGGAAGGATATTGTTAAACTAGAAAGAAAGAGTGTGGAAGAGATTTACAAGAATGCTACCAGGACTTGATGGCCTGAGTTATAAGTAGAGGCTGGATAGGCTGAGACTTTCTCTGCAGCGTAGGATTAGGGGTGATCTTATAGAGGTCTATAAAATAACGAGGAGACCATAAGACATAGGAGCAGAATTAGGCCACTCGGCTCATCGGGTCTGCTCCGCCATTCAATCATGGCTGATATTTTCTCATCCCCATTCTCCTGCCATCTCCCCATAGCCCCCGATCCCCTTAATCAAGAACCTACCTATCTCTGTCTTAAAGACACTGTGATTTGGCCTCCACAACCTTCTGCGGCAAAGTGTTCCACAGATTCACCACCCTCGGGCTGAAGACATTCCTCCTCAGCTCGGTTTTAAAGGATCGTCCCTTTAGTCTGAGATGGTGTCCTCTGGTTCTAGTTTTTCCTACAAGTGGAAACATCCTCTCCATGTCCACTCTATTCAGGCCTCGCAGTATCCTGCAAGTTTCAATAAGATCCCCCCTCATCCTTCTAAACTCCAACGAGTACAGCCTCAGAGTCCTCAAATGTTCCTCATATGACAAATTCTTCATTCCAGGGATCATTCTTATGAACCTCCTCTGGACCCTTTCCAAGGCCAGCACATCCTTCCTTAGATACGGGGCCCAAAACTGCTCACAATACTCCAAATGGGGTGTGACCAGAGCCTTATACAGCCTCAGAAGTACATCCTTGGTCTTGTATTCTAGTCCTCTTGACATAAACGCTAACATTGCATTTGCCTTCTTGACTGCCGACTGAAGCTGCACGTTAACCTGAAGAGAATCGTGAACAAGGACTCCCAAGTCCCTCTATGCTTCTGATTTCAGAAGCATTTTCACATTCAGAAAATAGTCTATGCCTAAATTCCACCTTCCAAAAGTGCATAACCTCACACTTTTTCACATTGTATTTCATTTGCCACTTTACTGCCCACTCTCCTAGCTTGTCCAAATCCTTCTACAGCCCCCTTGCTTCCTCAATACTACCTGTACAGATCTTTGGATTATCTGCAATCTTAGCAACAGTGCCTTCAGTTCCTTCTTCCAGATCATTAATGTATATTGTGAAACGTTGTGGTCCCAGCACAGACCCCTGAGGCACACCACTAGTCACCGGCTGCCATCCTGAAAAAGACCCCTTCATCCCCACTCTCTGCCTTCTG
Organism: Scyliorhinus torazame; assembly: GCF_047496885.1. Classification (NCBI taxonomy): domain Eukaryota; kingdom Metazoa; phylum Chordata; class Chondrichthyes; order Carcharhiniformes; family Scyliorhinidae; genus Scyliorhinus; species Scyliorhinus torazame. The sequence continues at coordinate 245,730,788 of NC_092712.1, forward strand.
CCAGTCAGCCAATCCTCTATCCATGCCAGGATCTTACCCTGAACACCATGGGCTCTTAACTGACTGAACAGTCTCCTATGCGGCACCTTGCCAAAGGCCTTCTGGAAATCTAAATAAATCACGTCCACTGGTTCTCCTTTGTCTAACTTCCTTGTTACATCCTCAAAGAAATCTTAACAGATTTGTCAGACATGACCTCCCATTGACGAAGCCGTGCTGACTCAGTCCTATTTTATCAAGCACTTCCAAGTACTCCGCGATCTCATCTTTAATAATGGACTCTAAAATCTTACCAATGACCGAAGTCAGGCTAACCGGCCTATAATTTCCAGTCTTCTGCCGACCCCCCTTCTTAAACAGTGGTGTTACATCAGCCACTTTCCAGTCCTCTGGGACCCTTCCTGCCTCCAGTGATTCCTGAAAGATCACCACCAATGCCTCCACAGTTTCCTCAGCTCTCTCTTTTAGGACCCTGGGGTGTAGTCCATCCGGTCCAGGTGACTTATCCACCTTCAGACCTTTCACTTTCCACAGAACCTTCTCCTCAGTAATGGTCACTGCACTCACCTCTGCCCCCTGATTCTCCTGGAGCTCTGGCAACCCACTGGTGTCTTCCACCATGAAGATTGCTAAGTTACTAATGTCTTCCCTGTTCGTCTCCTTTTCCAATCAACTCTGGCCAGCTCCTCCCTCCTGTCTTTGTAGTGACCCTTATTTAATTGTAATACTGTTACATCGGACTCCAGCTTCTCACTCTCAAACTGCAGGGTAAATTTTATCATATTGTGGCCACTGCTCCCGAAGGGTTAGAACATAACAGCGCAGTACAGGCCCTTCGGCCCTCAATGTTGCGCCGACCTGTGAAATCACTCGAAAGCCCATCCCTTATCGTCCATATGTCTATCCAATGGCCATTTGAATGCCCTTACTGTTGGCGAGTCCACTACTGTTGCAGGCAGGGCATTCCACGCCCTTAAGTTCCCTAATCAAGTCTGCCTCAATACACATCACCAAATCCAGAATTGCCTGTTCCCTAGTGGGCTCCACCACAAGCTGCTCCAAAAAAAAAAAAAAACATCTCTTAAACATTCCACAAATTCGTCTTCTTGGGATCCACTACCAACCCGATTTTCCCAGTCCACGTGCATATGATTGTGATATTGCCTTTTTTACATGTTTTCTCTATCTCCGGATTTATTTTCTACCCCGCAACCTGACTACTGCTACGGGGCCTGTACACAACTCCCATCAGAGTCTTTTTAACTTGGCGATTCCTCAACTCTACCCACAGAGAGTCTATGCCTTCTGATTCTATAATCGCTCCAGGCTATCGATTTAACTTCATTCCTTACTAACAATGCAACCCCGCTCCCTTTGCCCATCTGCCTGTCCTTTCGACAGGACACATATCCTTGGATATTTAGATCCCAGTCCTGATACCCTTGCAGCCACAGCCACGTCTCTGATGCCCACAACATCGTGCCGGCGGCCAATTTCTATGTGCGCAACAAGCTCATTTACCTTGTTCCCTATACTGCATGCACTAAGGTACAATACCCTCAGTCCTGCATTGACCACCTCCCTTTTTTGCTCTGCCGGAGGGTGATGTTCTATTATCTTTGTTCTCTATTTCCCCTTCAGTTATGACACCTTCTAAGCTAACGGTCTGGTTCCCACCCCCCTGCCATATTAGTTTAAATCCTACCAAGTGACACTAGCAAACCTCCCAGCCAGGATATTGGTGCCTCTCGAGTTTAGATGCAAGCCGCAGCATAGGTAAGGTAGATGGGCGTATGTTTAAGGGGAGAGATACAAAAGAGGCCAGAGGGGAAATTGTTTCACAGAGGGTGATGAGCATCTGGAATGGGCTGCCAGAGGCAGTGGTAGAGGCGGGTACAATTTTTTCCTTTAAAAAAGTTAGACAGTTCCATGGGTAGGGTGGGGATATGGGGCGAATGCAGGCAAGTGGGACTAGCTTAGTGATAGAAACTGGGCGGCATGGACAAGCTTCGCCGAAGGGCCTGTTTCCATGCTGTAAATATCTATGTATCTCATGCTGGGAAATGAGGTGGACACTGTGGGGAACATGTAGATTACTAATCTAAAACTCAATGATCAGTTATGAAGAAGGGCAATATAATATAGCATCTCCAAATTGGAAGGGATAATTTCAGACTTCCTGGTAACATCATGCAAAGTCGGACGCACTCAGAATAGCTCCCAGCAGGAGGCCTTTTTTCTGATTTTTTTCTTTTAAAAATTAGAGTTCCCTATCAGGGAAACATCTCGCAACAAAAAAAAAAAAGAAAAAAATGAAGTCAGCATCAAGGAAATGAAACCCCAAAAAGGCTCGAGAAGAAAATCGAAGGAGGGTGAAGGAAAGGAAGTGACCCAACACACTAGCAACGTTGGTTGCTGTATTGGCACAGGAATTTGAAAAAAAGATTGATAAGCAGTTTGAGGGGTAGGGCCAAGAGTGTTAAACGATCTTCTGAAAATTTCATCAAAGAGGCTTTGGCCCCGATCCGCAAGAAGTTGGCACAAGGCAAAACGTTAAATGGAGTGAAGGAGGACTCGTCAGGGTACGAGGATTGGTTTGCCTCGATGGAAGCAGAAAAAAAAACCTGAAGCTTAAAAGTGGAAGACCTTGAAAATAGGTCACAGCAGCTAAACCTTAGGTTGGTGGGCCGGCCGTAAGGAATGCAAGTTTCAAACCCTACTCAAAATTTGGAGAGGTTTTAAGTTCATGAGAGGAGGTGTTCACGTCTCCAGAATTGGATAGAGCACTGAAGGTGCTCAGATTGAAAATCAAATGAGCCTCCACGGGCAGTTAGGATGCACTTCCATAATTATAAAAAGGATCTTGAAATGAAAAGAAAATCGCTTATCGTCACAAGTATAAGACCATAAGATATAGGAGCGGAAGTAAGGCCATTCGGCCGATCGAGTCCACTCCACCATTCAATCATGGCTGATTTCAACTCCATTTACCCGCTCTCTCTATAGCCCTTAATTCCTCGAGAAATCAAGAATTTATCAACTTCTGTCTTAAAGACACTCAACGTCCCGGCCTCCACCGCCCTCTGTGGCAACGAATTCCACAGACCCACCACTCTCTGGCTGAAGAAATTTCTCCTCATCTCAGTTCTAAAGTGACTCCCTTTTATTCTAAGGCTGTGCCCCCGGGTCCTAGTCTCCCCTGCTAATGGAAACAACTTCGCTACATCCACCCTGTCCAAGTAGGATTCAATGAAGTTACTGTGAAAAGCCCCTAGTCGTCACATTCCGGCGCCTGTTCAGGGAGGCTGGTGTGGGAATTGAACCGTGCTGCTGGCCTGCCTTGGTCTGCTTTAAAAGCCAGCTATTTAGCCCAGTGTGCTAAACCAGCCCAGTAAACTATTTAGCATGTGGGAGTCTCGTTCGTTATCGGAATTAACCAGACAAATCGCTCCACCAAATAAGAACGGTCATGCACCACCACCCACAGAATCGAGAAAGAGCTATCAATCTGTCAATCCTTTCCGTGTCCGGGCCGGGTGAGGTTTCCCCGTGTTGAGTCAAATTAAGCCGCAGGCTCCACTCCGGGTGGTGCCCTTCCGTCAATTCCTTTAAGTTTCAGCTTTGCAACTATCCTCCCCCCGGAACCCAAAGACTTTGGTTTTCCGGAAGCTGCTCGGCGGGTCATGGGAATAACACCGCCGTATCGCTAGTCGGCATAGTTTATGGTTGGAACTACGACGGTATCTGATAGTCTTCGAACCTCCGACTTTCGTTCTTGATTAATGAAAACATTCTTGGCAAATGCTTTTATTCGTCTTTCACCTCTAGCGGCACAACACGAATGCCCCCAGCCGTCCCTCTTAATCATGGCCTCAGTTCCGAAAACCAACAAAATAGAACCGGGGTCCTATTCCATTATCCCTGGCTGGAGTATTCAGGCGGCCGACCTGCTTTGAATACTCTAATTTTTTCAAAAATAGGAACTGGCATATAGACTGGGTCTGGGGTACCGTACGAATATATCAATATATCAGAGCTGAACTGGCGAAAAGAGCTGCCTTCAACAGGGCGAAAGCAGTGTTTTACAAGAAGGACATGAGGTTTGGAATGGTGTGCCCAAAACGTTTGCAGGTTACATTGAATCCAAGGGTGCACCGTTCCAAGACCAAGTCGCTGAACCTTTTGGGGACAGTGAGGGTGATCACAGCATTTATGGAAGACACAAAAGCGGTAGATCCGTGGCGGTTTAGGTACCAAGGGCTGGTAAGGAGTTTCCTTTTTCTCACCAATATGCAAGGTGTAGTCACGCATCAATTTTTCTGTTATGGATAGGACCTATGAAGCACTCGACTGTGGTGGTTTCCGACCACGCGCCACATCTGGCATAGGACGCAGGTTGGAGACTGGACACGGCTCGGTTGTCAGATCCCAGGTTCCGCGCAAAAAGGGAGAGGTCCATTAAAAACTACATCGAATTGAATGAAATGGGATGGTCTCACTGCATATGTCACGGGAGGCGTTAAAAGCAGTAATATTCCCCTGAGAAACAAGTATACCGCTTTGGATACTTGTGGGGGGGACGACTTACCAGGGGTAAGCCATGGGGTACGGGCCTCTGGCACGGAGTCTGTCCCTGTTGCTCAGAAGGGAAGGGGGGAGAGGAGCAGAGCATTAGTAATTGGGGACTCTATAGTCAGAGGCACAGATAGGAGATTTTGTGGGAGCGTGAGAGACTCACGTTTGGCATGTTGCCTCCCAGGTGCAAGGGTACGTGATGTCTCGGATCGTGTTTTCCGGGTCCTTAGGGGGGAGGGGGAGCAGCCCCAAGTCGTGGTCCACATTGGCACCAACGACATAGGTAGCAAAGGGGACAAGGATGTCAGGCAGGCTTTCAGGGAGCTAGGATGGAAGCTCAGAACTAGAACAAACAGAGTTGTTATCTCTAGGTTGTTGCCCGTGCCACGTGATAGTGAGATGAGGAATAGGGAGAGAGAGCATTTAAACACGTGGCTACAGGGATGGTGCAGGCGGGAGGGTTTCAGATTTTTGGATAACTGGGGCTCTTTCTGGGGAAGGTGGGACCTCTACAGACAGGATGGTCTACATCTGAACCTGAGGGGCACAAATATCCTGGGGGGGGGAGATTTGTTAGTGCTCTTTGGGGGGGTTTAAACTAATGCAGCAGGGGCATGGGAACCTGGATTGTAGATATAGATATAGAATTTACAGCGCAGAAGGAGGCCATTCGGCCCATCGAGTCTGCACCGGCTCCTGGAAAGAGCACCCCACCCAAGGTCCACACCTCCACCCTATCCCCATAACCCAGTAACCCCACCCTACACTAAGGGCAATTCTGGACACTATGGGCAATTTAGCATGGCCAATCCACCTAACCCGCACATCTTTGGACTGTGGGAGGAAACCGGAGCACCCGGAGGAAACCCACGCACACACGGGGAGGATGTGCAGACTCCGCACAGACAGTAACCCAAGCCGGAATCGAACCTGGGACCCTGGAGCTGTGAAGCATTTATGCTATCCACAATGCTACCGTGCTGCCCCATGTAGTTTTAGGGTAAGGGAGAATGAGAGTAGAGAGGTCAGGAGCACAGATTTGACGTCGCAGGAGGGGGCCAGCGTTCAGGTAGGTGGTTTGAAGTGTGTCTACTTCAATGCCAGGAGTATACGAAACAAGGTAGGGGAACTGGCAGCGTGGGTTGGTACCTGGGACTTCGATGTTGTGGCCATTTCGGAGACATGGATAGAGCAGGGACAGGAATGGATGTTGCAGGTTCTGGGGTTTAGGTGTTTTAGTAAGCTCAGAGAAGGAGGCAAAAGAGGGGGAGGTGTGGCGCTGCTAGTCAAGAGCAGTATTACGGTGGCGGAGAGGATGCTAGATGGGGACTCTTCTGCCGAGGTAGTATTGGCTGAAGTTAGAAACAGGAAAGGAGAGGTCACCCTGTTGGGAGTTTTTTTATAGGCCTCCTAATAGTTCTAGGGATGTAGAGGAAAGGATGGCGAAGATGATTCTGGATATGAGCGAAAGTAACAGGGTAGTTATTATGGGAGACTTTAACTTTCCAAATATTGACTGGAAAAGATATAGTTAGAGTACAATAGATGGGTCGTTTTTTGTACAGTGTGTGCAGGAGGGTTTCCTGAAACAATATGTTGACAGGCCAACAAGAGGCGAGGCCACGTTGGATTTGGTTTTGGGTAATGAACCAGGCCAGGTGTTGGATTTGGAGGTAGGAGAGCACTTTGGGGACAGTGACCACAATTCGGTGACGTTTACGTTAATGATGGAAAGGGATAAGTATACACCGCAGGGCAAGAGTTATAGCTGGGGGAAGGGCAATTATGATGCCATTAGACGTGACTTGGGGGGGATAAGGTGGAGAAGTAGGCTGCAAGTGTTGGGCACACTGGATAAGTGGGGCTTGTTCAAGGATCAGCTACTGCGTGTTCTTGATAAGTATGTACCGGTCAGACAGGGAGGAAGGCGTCGAGCGAGGGAACCGTGGTTTACCAGGGAAGTGGAATCTCTTGTTAAGAGGAAGAAGAAGGCCTATGTGAAGATGAAGTGTGAAGTTTCGGTTGGGGCGATGGATAGTTACAAGGTAGCGAGGAAGGATCTAAAGAGAGAGCTAAGACGAGCAAGGAGGGGACATGAGAAGTATTTGGCAGGAAGGATCAAGGAAAACCCAAAAGCTTTCTATAGGTATGTCAGGAATAAGCGAATGACTAGGGAAAGAGTAGGACCAGTCAAGGACAGGGATGGGAAATTGTGTGTGGAGTCTGAAGAGATAGGCAAGATACTAAATGAATATTTTTTGTCAGTATTCACTCAGGAAAAAGATAATGTTGTGGAGGAGAATGCTGAGCCCCAGGCTAATAGAATAGATGGCATTGAGGTACGTAGGGAAGAGGTGTTGGCAATTCTGGACAGGCTGAAAATAGATAAGTCCCCGGGACCTGATGGGATTTATCCTAGGATTCTATGGGAGGCCAGGGAAGAGATTGCTGGACCTTTGGCTTTGATTTTTATGTCATCATTGGCTACAGGAATAGTGCCAGAGGACTGGAGGACAGCAAATGTGGTCCCTTTGTTCAAAAAGGGGAGCAGAGACAACCCCGGCAACTATAGACCGGTGAGCCTCACGTCTGTAGTGGGTAAAGTCTTGGAGGGGATTATAAGGGACAAGATTTATAATCATCTAGATAGGAATAATATGATCAGGGATAGTCAGCATGGCTTTGTGAAGGGTAGGTCATGCCTCACAAACCTTATTGAGTTCTTTGAGAAGGTGACTGAACAGGTAGACGAGGGTAGAGCAGTTGATGTGGTGTATATGGATTTCAGCAAAGCGTTTGATAAGGTTCCCCACGGTAGGCTATTGCAAAAAATACGGAGGCTGGGGATTGAGGGTGATTTAGAGATGTGGATCAGAAATTGGCTAGCTGAAAGAAGACAGAGGGTGGTGGTTGATGGGAAATGTTCAGAATGGAGTACAGTCACAAGTGGAGTACCACAAGGATCTGTTCTGGGGCCGTTGCTGTTTGTCATTTTTATCAATGACCTAGAGGAAGGCGCAGAAGGGTGGGTGAGTAAATTTGCAGACGATACTAAAGTCGGTGGTGTTGTCGATAGTGTGGAAGGATGTAGCAGGTTACAGAGGGATATAGATAAGCTGCAGAGCTGGGCTGAGAGGTGGCAAATGGAGTTTAATGTAGAGAAGTGTGAGGTGATTCACTTTGGAAGGAATAACAGGAATGCGGAATATTTGGCTAATGGTAAAGTTCTTGAAAGTGTGGCTGAGCAGAGGGATCTAGGTGTCCATGTACATAGATCCCTGAAAGTTGCCACCCAGGTTGATAGGGTTGTGAAGAAGGCCTATGGAGTGTTGGCCTTTATTGGTAGAGGGATTGAGTTCCGGAGTTGGGAGGTCATGTTGCAGCTGTACAGAACTCTGGTCCGGCCGCATTTGGAGTATTGCGTACAGTTCTGGTCACCGCATTATAGGAAGGACGTGGAGGCTTTGGAGCGGGTGCAGAGGAGATTTACCAGGATGTTGCCTGGTATGGAGGGAAAATCTTATGAGGAAAGGCTGACGGACTTGAGGTTGTTTTCGTTGGAGAGAAGAAGGTTAAGGGGAGACTTAATAGAGGCATACAAAATGATCAGGGGGTTGGATAGGGTGGACAGTGAGAGCCTTCTCCCGCGGATGGATATGGCTGGCACGAGGGGACATAACTTTAAACTGAGGGGTAATAGATATAGGACAGAGGTCAGAGGTAGGTTCTTTACGCAAAGAGTAGTGAGGCCGTGGAATGCCCTACCTGCTACAGTAGTGAACTCGCCAACATTGAGGGCATTTAAAAGTTTATTGGATAAACATATGGATGATAATGGCATAGTGTAGGTTAGATGGCTTTTGTTTCGGTGCAACATCGTGGGCCGAAGGGCCTGTACTGCGCTGTATTGTTCTATGTTCTATGTTCTATAGGGAAAGATCATCTCATATAAAAATCACATTTGGATAGGGTAAACAGACGGGAGTAGCAAGAGGTAGTAGACAAGATTTTAGGGGTGATTAGAGAATGTGCGAGTGAGCCAACGCAATGACCATTAGCGTGTAGAATGATGCAAATGCAGTTTGACCTCCTTTCTACGCACCGGATGGGCGACAGCTGCAACGAATAAGGGGATGGTTTATGAGTACAGGGAGAAGGCCGGGCGATTGTTTGCTCATCTGCTAAGGCGGCATAAGGTGCCAGGGAGATTTTGCAGATATGGAATTCCCAGGTGGGTTCGTCTCTGTCCCAGAGAAAGTTAATGAGGTGTTTTGCTCCTTTTATGAGGGACTTCACAGATCAGAACCACCAGAAGATGGGCAGATGACCAAGTTGTCAGAGGACCTGGAGTTTCCTCAGGTGGGGATGAGTTCAGGAATAGATGCGCCACTGGAGTTGGGAGAAGAACGCAGCGCTTTTAGGCAAGATGCAAGCAGGGAAGACACTGGGGCCTGACGGGTTCCTGGTAGCATTTTACAAGAAGTTCTCAGACTAGCTAACCCCATTGGTTCTGAAGATATTAAAATGACTCATTGGCGCAGGGTTCCTTTCTGAAGACGTGAAGAACATCTATCTCCCTCCTTCTGAAGGACAAGGGACCCTGCAGAATGTAGGTTGTACCACTTAGTCTCTGAATGGAGATGCAAAACTGTTAGTTAAAATCCTAGCACGGAGGCTGGAACCCTGCCTCCCGGAGGTAGTAAGGAAAGATCAGATGGGGTTTGGAAAGGGCAGAAAGCTATCTTCCAATGTAAGACAGCTACTTAACGTAGTTCTTGCGCCGACTGAGTGATCACAGCCAAAGATGATTGCAGAAAAGGCGTTGGACAGGGTCGAATGGAGAAATTTGTTTGCAGTTCTGGAGAAGTTTGGCATTGGCCTTGTGTCATGGTCGGCTATTGTATGAAACCCCGACTGCTAGTGTTGGATGAACAATATGAATTTGGGGTAGTTTAGGCTGCACAGAGGATGCCTTATATCCCCGCTGTTGTTCGCGCTAGCGATTGAACCATTGGCGATAGCTTGGAGGGCCCTGGAAAAGTGGAAAGGAATTGTGAGGGGTAGAGTAGTGCACGAGTTATCCTTATATGCAGATGACTTATTACTGTAGGTCAGGAATCCAGCGATAGGTATGGGAGAGATAATGGGATTGCAGGTATTTTTTTTATTTTTTATAGTAGTTTTCAGGATATAAATCTAATGTTGGGAAGATCTCCCGGGGGGGGGGGGGGGGGGGGGGGGGGGGTTTGAGGGGAGTCCCAATTCATCTGGCGGAGACCGGTTTTCCTATACAAGGGTGCAGGTGGCCAGAGACTGGTGACTCCGTAATTTAAATTTCACTTAGCCTGGTGAGCAGAGTGAGAACAGACTTACAAAAGATGGGATATCCTTCCCAGTTGGAAAAGGATCAGTCAAGATTGTGGTGTGACTCACTGACACATGCTAGAAGTCAGATTCACACACATGGCCCTTTGCAGACAGAAAGAGGATGTTAACGCACAGTGCTGTTTTCAACGAAGCTTGGTTCATTCCCCATGGCAATGCCCTGATTAGCCTAGTCAGAAGTGTCACCAGTGAAATTGCCTTCTCCACGGCAGCGCTTCTACCAATTGAAGTCCACTTGCCAATCAATAAACACTCATCTCCTGCAGGATAAATTGTTATTTCCTACACCATCCAGCCCCATATGTAGTTTCCAGCATGCACAAGTGAGCCAGACTGATAATTTTGGTTGTCATTTGTTCTTAGTACAATTGGGATTGTTGAGCAAGTGCTTTCAATCACCGAATCACATCCAACATTGGACACTCGTTTGATTTTTGCAAGCATGGACTGGTTGGGTACAGTCAGCACTTTGCCTGTTGTGAACAGCTGAAGGGTCATGCTCTTTGATATGATACCATATTGCATGATTATTATTTTTAAAAATTTAGTTGTTAGCCAGATCTTGGTTGAATGTTAGAGGGATGGCAGGGAAGGGAGTGCAATGTTCCTCCTGCAGGATGTTGGAGGTGAGGGATGCCGTTAGTGTCCCTGCTGATTTTACCTGCAGGAAGTGCTGCCATCTCCAGCTCCTCCAAGACCAAGTTAGGGAACTGGAGCTGGAGTTGGAAGAACTTCGGATCATTCGGGAGGCAGAAGGGGTCATAGATAGCAGCTTCAGGGAATTAGTTACACCAACGATTGGAGATAGGTGGGTAACTGTAAGAGGGACTGGGAAAAAGCAGTCAGTGCAGGGATCCCTGTGGTCGTTCCCCTGAGTAACAAGTATACCGCTTTTGATACTTGTGGGGGGGGGGGGGGGGGGAAGACGACTTACCAGGGGTAAGCCATGGGGTACGGGCCTCTGGCAAGGAGTCTGTTCCTGTTGCTCAGAAGGGAAGGGGGGGAAGAGGAGCAGAGCATTAGTAATTGGGGACTCGATAGTCAGGGGCACAGATAGGAGATATGGATGATAATGGCATAGTGTAGGTTAGATGGCTTTTGTTTTTTGACTCATGTTGTGGGAGGCTAGGGAGGAAATTGCGGGTCCCCTAACAGAGATATTTGAATCATCGGCAGCCACAGGTGAGGTGCCTGAAGATTGGAGAGTGGCGAATGTTGTGCCCTTGTTTAAGAAGGGCAGCAGGGAAAAGCCTGGGAACTACAGACCGGTGAGCCTAACGTCTGTAGTAGGTAAGTTGCTAGAAGGTATTCGGAGAGACAGGATCTACAAGCATTTAGAGAGGCAAGGACTGATTCGGGGCAGTCAGCATGGCTTTGTGCGTGGAAAATCATGTCTCACAAATTTGATTGAGTTTTTTGAGGGGGTGACCAAGAAGGTAGATGAGGGCAGTGCAGTAGACGTTGTCTACATGGACTTTAGCAAAGTCTTTGACAAGGTACCGCATGGTAGGTTGTTGCAGAAGGTTAAAGCTCACGGGATCCAGGGGGAGGTTGCCAATTGGATTCAAAATTGGCTGGACGACAGAAGGCAGAGGGTGGTTGTAGAGGGTTGTTTTTCAAACTGGAGGCCTGTGACCAGTGGTGTGCCTCAGGGATCGGTGCTGGGTCTACTGTTATTTGTGATTTATATTAATGATTTGGATGAGAATTAAGGAGGCATGGTTAATAAGTTTGCAGATGACACCAAGATTGGTGGCACAGTGGATAGTGAAGAAGGTTATCTAGGATTGCAACGGGATCTTGATCAATTAGGCCAGTGGGCCGACGAATGGCAGATGGAGTTTAATTTAGATAAATGTGAGGTGATGCATTTTGGCAGATCGAATCAGGCCAGGACCTACTCAGTTAATGGTATGGCGTTGGGGAGAGTTATAGAACAAAGAGATCTAGGAGTACAGGTTCATAGCTCCTTGAAGGTGGAGTCGCAGGTGGACAGGGTGGTGAAGAAGGCATTCAGCATGCTTGGTTTCATTGGTCAGAACATTGAATACAGGAGTTGGGACGTCTTGTTGAAGTTGTACAAGACATTGGTACGGCCACACTTGGAATACTGTGTGCAGTTCTGGTCACCCTATTGTAGAAAGGATATTATTAAACTAGAAAGAGTGCAGAAAAGATTTACTAGGACATTACCGGGACTTGATGGTTCGAGTTATAAGGAGAGGCTGGATAGACTGGGACTTTTTTCCCTGGAGCGTAGGAGGCTTAGGGGTGATCTTATAGAGGTCTATAAAATAATGAGGGGCATAGATAAGGTAGATAGTCAACATCTTTTCCCAAAGGTAGGGGAGTCTAAAACTAGAGGGCATAGGTTTAAGGTGAGAGGGGAGAGATTCAGAAGGGCCCAGAGGGGGAATTTCTTCACTCAGAGGGTAGTGAGTGTCTGGAATGGGCTGCCAGAGGTAGTAGTAGAGGCAGGTACAATTGTGTCTTTTAAAAAGCATTTAGATAGTTACATGGGTAAGATGGGTATAGAGGGTTATGGGCCAAGTGCGGGCAACTGGGACTAGCTTAATGGTAAAAACTGGGCGGCATGGACTGGTTGGGCCGAAGGGCCTGTTTCCATGCTGTAAACTTCTATGATTCTATGATTTGGTCAAACATACATGGAGTTTGAAAGGCTCAAACAGAGTAATTTTGATAGGTGGATGAGGGCTTTGAAAATAGACCAAACGTATGAAGCTCTGAGAAATTTTACTTTTGGAGGAGTTTAAAAATTCAATTCCTGATGTAGTGAGAACTCTTGTGGAAGAACAGGGGGTTAAAACTGCGAGATTAGCAGCGGAAATGGCAGATGATTATGAATTAGTTCATAAATCAAAGATTGGTTTCCAACATCAGTTTCAGCCGGTGAGGGATAGAAACTGGGGACATGAGAAATACTCACGTGGAAAAAGTAAAGATGATCTGCTGGGGGATAATAAGGAGAGTGTACCTCAGATTAAAAAAGAAATCCAGGAGGGTGGAAAAGACATGAAAAGTTTCAAATGTTTTCACTGTAATAAACTAGGCAATGTAAAGTCACAGTGTTGGTGGTTGAAGAAAAGCACTGGGAAGGCTGGTGTGGTAAAACAGGATAAGACAGTGGGGTTTGTTCAAGTGGTAAAGGAAAGCCCAAGGGAAGCGAAGGAGGTGCAAACTATTGCACAGCCTGTTCAAGAAGTAATTGTTAAGAAGGTGCCAGATGTCTTTGAAGAATTTACTTGTGTGGGTAAAGTTTACCCATGTGTATCAGGAGGAGCAGGTAAAGAAGTCACAATTTTAAGAGATACAGGGGTAGTCAATCTTTAATGGCAAGAGATGAGGAATTATGTAGTTTGGGAAGAATGTTGCCAGAAAAGGTGGTGATATGTGGAATTCAGGGTGAGAGGTGTAGCGTTCCATTATATAAGGCAAGGTTGGAAAGTCCAGTGAAGAGGTAGTAGGAGTAATAGATAAACTATCTTGTCCAGGAATACAGTTTATCTTGGGTAATGATATAGCTGGATCGCAGGTGGGAGTGATGCCTACTGTGGCTGATAAGCCAGTGGAAAATCAGTCAACTGAAGTATTGAAGGACGAATATCCTGGGATTTGAGTAACAAGGTCGCAAAGTCATAGGTTAAGACAAGAGGAGAATTCAAAGAGTGAAGATGAAGTTGAAGTGCAATTATCAGAAACGATTTTTGATCAGATGGTTGAAAAAGAACAAGACAGGTGGAGGATGAGGCGGATATTTTTAGTTCAGGAAAATTGGCGGAGTTACAACAGATGCAGAAATAAAACGGATATATCAGAAAGCATATACGGAAGAGGAATCTGAGAGTATACCAGATTGTTATTACCGTAAAAGTGATGTCTTGATGAGAAAATGGAGACCTGTACATATGGGGGCGGATGAAAAGTGGGCAGATGTTCATGAAGTAGTATTGCCGGTAGGGTGGTGAAAGGAGGTGTTGCGAGTTGCACATGAGGTACCAGTGGGAGGTCATTTGGGAATAAGGAAAACAAGCTAAAATCAGAAACATTTATTGGCCTGGACTACATAAAGATGTAGCTAAATTTTGTCAATCATGTCACACATGTCAAGTGATAGGGAAACCTCAGGCAGTGATAAAACCAGCGCTCTTAATACCCATTCCAGCATGTGAGGTACCTTTTATTGATTGCGTAGGACCGCTTCCGAAAACAAAAAAAGTGGGAATCAATATCTTTTGACTGTAATGGATGTGTCTACTAGGTGTCCAGAGGCTATTCCAGTCCATAATATTACAGCCAAAAGGATTGTGGAGGAGGTACTTGAATTCTTTACTAGATATGGACTACCCACAGAAATTCAATCGGATCAAGGAACAAATTTTACTTCAAAGTTATTCAAAGAAATTATGGATAGCTTAGGAATAAAACAATTTAAATCAACTGCGTACCATCCAGAATCGCAGGGAGCATTAGAAAGGTAGCATCAGACATTAAAGACAATGTTGAGGGAGTATTGTCAAGATTATCCAGAGGATTGGGATAAAGGAATCCCATTCGTATTGTTTGCAATTAGGGATGCACCTAATGAGTCTACCAAATGTATTCCTTTTGAACACGAGGTAAGAGGACCACTTAAATTGATCAAGGAAAATTGGTGGGTGAGAAATCGGAAATTACACTATTGGATTAAGTGTCAAATTTTAGGGAATGATTAAATAGAGCAGGTGAATTGGCGAGACAACATTTGAAAGTTGCACAAAATGTGATGAAACGGGTAGCAGACAAGAAATACAAAGTTCGTAGTTTTGCCAGTGGGGATAAAGTTTTTGTGTTGTTACCAGTGGTAGGTGAACCTTTAAGAGCAAGGTTTTGTGGACCCGATCATATTGAAAAGCAAATTAAGTGAGGTGAATTAGTGGTAAAACACCAGATAGAAGGAAGACTCACCAAGTGTGTCATGTGAATATGCTTAAAAGGTACTTTGAAAGGGAAGGAGAGAAAAAGGAGGTTTTAATGATTCTAACTCAATGTGACGAACCAAATCCAGATGACTGTGAATTTGACACATCTCAAATGAAATTGGAAAATGAGGATGTTCTTAAATATTGGGATGAATTGTTAAGTTACCTTCCAGAGGAAAAACGAACTGACCTGAAAGAGTTATTGATATCACATGGGCAAATTTGTAGAGATAAATTGGGAAGTACTAAAATGGCTATACATGATGTAGATGTGGGAAATGCTGTTCCTATCAAACACTATCCATATAGACTTAATCCTTTAAAATTGGCACAGGTTAACAGAGATTGCAGCCAATGGAGCTCACCCATAGCGATGGTACCTAAACCAGACGGTAACCAACGGTTGTGTGTGGACTACAGAAAGGGGAATGCAGTTACAAGAACGGACTCTTATTCTATCCTACGTTTGAAGGATTGCATTGAGAAAATGGGACAATCTGCTTTTATTTCCAACTTCCAGACATGGAAAGAACATTTAAAACATCGTATGGAGTTCTTTGATCAACTTCAGGAGGCGGGTTTGGTGATGAACCTAGCCGTAAGTGAATTTGGAGAAGCACAAATCACTTTCCTTGCCGAGTTTCCGTTATCCTCAAGACAAAGGGAAATAAGGCGATTTCTTAGCATGAGTGGATTGGATCGAACAGCTGTGCAAAAGTTGTGGCGTGATTACTCCACTGATGGACTTTCTAAAGAAACCGACTTTCTAAAGAAACCTAAAAAATGTCAGTGGACAGCGGACTTTCAACAGGCATTTGGCTGCCTGAAAGCAGTGATCACCAATGTTCCTGTATTGGAGAATTGCAAGGGACTGTCAGATTGAACTAAAGTATCTGATTCTAAAGAGAAATGCCGAGGAGTAGAGGAATGGATGGATCGTGCAGAGACTTTGTTCAAAGAGACTGTCAATCGAGAAGGATTTAGGTTGGAGGAGGAAGAACGAAGAAAAATGGACTATATTATTATACCTGTTTGCAGGTGTTTTTTTTAAATAAAAAAAAAAAAAAAAGGTGTATTTACTGTGTACATTTCTTAGTGGATGGTGCAAATGTGAAAAATGAAACCATCTTGAATTTGAAGGTTTATTTTTTTTCTTTGGGGGGGGGGGGGGGGGAGGTGTCATGCGAGAGTGCCTTTAAGAACTGGATGTTGAAGCAATGTACCTTTAAGAAAACAGTGATGACATAGAGTGGGTGGAGCTCAGCTCAGGTCAGCCATTTTGTAGTTTGGTTTTGCAGTTAGTAAGTGCATGGCTGGTTTTGCTGAGAGCAGTTTAAAAGTAGAAAGCCAGTTTGAGACAGCAGCTTGAGAAGTTCTGGTTTGCTGTGAGTGCTTGAAGGGAGAAAGCCAGGTTTGAAAAAGCAGTTGGGTGTGTCTGTGTGTTTCCAGAGAGCTGCAAGAAGAAAGCTGGAGCTGAAATCAACCAAGCTAATATATCTCTGCCATTCTACAGAAATTATATATATCCTTTAACCTGATCTAATACGGTTTAAAGGTGTTAAGTCTCTTGGAAGTTTGAAGGAACATTTTAAGGAATTATTTACTGTTGCAATATTTTCGGAGTTATCTTTGAAGTAAGGGGTGTTAAGAGATCCAATGTTTATTTAAGATGTTAAGTTGAGTTAATGGAACAAAGTGTTTTGTGTTTAAAAACCCACGTGTCTATAATTGTAATCCCACACCTTGGGAAAAAGCCGCGTGCTCGGAAAAGAAACAAATCCATTAAAAAGGAGAGGTTGGTTAAACTCTATGATACATTTTGGGGTTCTGAAAACGCCTCCGCCAGAACTGGGCCTCAAAGGGATCGATTCCATGGCCAATACAAGCTATTTGGGCAGGCTTGGTGTCATTAAAACAGAAATCAACTGCACGAGTTGCTGAGTTCACAAGTTGAATAAATACAAATGTACATTGGCAGCACATCCAAATTGATACAGTGACATGATGCAAATGTCTATGGCTTCCTTGAGCGGTACATTGATCAACAAATAAACAAACACATGCTTACAGCATTGAAAGTCTTGACAAAGGAATCCTTCACCATGTGGGTGAAAAATAAACAAAAGTAATGTCCCTTTATACCCCATGACTGGTTCTGCACCACACATATTAGCCAAATAGTTGGAGTTCCTAGTTTTGAGCAAGGACAGAAAAAAACAAACCATGGAAAAATGGTAGAAAGCGGTGACTATTGCTTTTCTCAATACACAAATGACTTGGGAGTGTAAAATTCAACATTTGCCAATCTCCCAAACTTGAGTAGAGTAAAAGCAAACCACCAATTGACTGTAACCAGATCTAGATAGGCTATCAGAATGGGTAGATAAGTGGCAGATGCAAGATCGTGCACTTCAGCAGAAAGAATAAAGGGGAAGGCAACAGCATAGGTCTAAAAATTATACATGGTTAAAGAGACCTGGGAGTTCATGCTCACAAAAGGTGTCATGACTGCTGAGAGAGTAGTTAGCAAAATATATTGAATCGCGAGCTTCATAAATAGCAGTTATGCAGTACAAACGCAGGGAGGTTAGTGAGAACCTGTACAAACATTTGGTTAGGCCACAACTAGAATATTATGGTCAGTTTTGGTCTCCACATTTAGATGGAAGGAGTGGAGGCAATTCCAGAGATTGTTTAATAAATTTAGAGTACCCAATGTTTCCCAATTCAGGGGCAATTTAGCATGGCTAATCCACCTACCATCTTTGGAATGTGGGGGTGAAACCCACGCAAACACGGGGAGAACGGACACTGACCCAGAGCCGGGATCGAACCTGGGACCTCGGTGCTGTGAGACAGCAGTGCTAACCACTGTGCTGCCTTGATTATGAGTTTTAGCTCATAGGTTAGCTTGGAGAAACTGGAACAAATTGAGGGGAGATTCAATGCAAGTTTACAAGATTATGACAGGTTTAGATGAGGGTCAGAAAAGTTCCTATTAGCTGATGGTGCAACGAAGAGGGGCACAGGTTTCGGGCAAGAACTGCAGTTGGTGGTGGTGTGGAGGAACATTTTTACACAGGCAAATGGTAATAACCTGGAATTTGCTGCATAGGAGTGTGGCATCAGAAACTACAACGTCAAAAAGAAAATTGAACAGGCACCTGGGGGATTGCTGGGACCATGTTTATATAAAGCAGAGGAAATTGCCTGACTGGATTCCTTCATAGAGAGCCAGCATGGACATGGGCTTTAAAAAAAATTATGGGACATGGATATTGCTGGCTGCCCATGATTGTCCATCCCTAATTGACCTCTAGGGACAGTTAAGAGTCACAGTGGATCTGGAGTCACATGTGGGCCAGGCAAAAATATTCTGCTTTTTTATTTTTCCCCCCCAACAGGGCACATCACTTTATACTATCCCATCTTCCTCTTGCCCATTCATTCCCTTAAGGCTCCTTTGCATATAGCCACCCAATCTCCAACCTCACTTTGTATGATCAAAGTTGGATATTTTTGCTGATCCTAACAGTATACCACGAGTTACAGTTTGCCAGCATGAAAACATACCATTTATTTGGTAATCATCAGTCTAAATAATAGACCACTTAGCTCAACTTCGGCAGTAGGGAAGATGCTGGAATCTATCAAGGAAGAAATAGCGAGGCATCTGGATGGAAATTGTCCCATTGGACAGATGCAGCATGGGTTCATAAAGGTCAGGCTGTGCCAAACTAATTTAGTGGAATTTTTTGAGGACATTACCACTGCAGTAGATAACAGGGAGCCAATGGATGTGGTATATCTGGATTTCCAGAAAGCTTTTGACAAGGTGCCACACAAAAGGTTGCTGCATAAGATAATGATGCATGGCATTAAGGGTAAAGTAGTAGCATGGATAGAAGACTGATTAATTAGTAGAAAGCAAAGAATGGGGATTAATGGGCGTTTCTCTGGTTGGCAATCAGTAGCTAATGGTGTCCCTCAGGGATCAGTGTTGGGCTCACAATTGTAGCCATCCGAGATGGCCACCTGCAAAGGACCATGGGAATTATGGCCAACCCAGGACTCAGACAAATACAGAGCTTCTGTGTATTTGAAACGCAGGTAGCTGGACCGGATTGAAACCCCCGCTCGTTTGCATTTTAATGGCCCGTTCCCAGAATAGGACTCCAATCAAGAAACCGGTCCAGCCACAGACTGATCGGCGCCACTCCCTTTACTCAGAGAGCCCAACTGCCAAGGTCAATGACCACTAAGGCCCCGCCCAGCCACCAAGGCACCCGCCCCTTTACTGGCCAAAATCGAAGGCAGTGATCAGAGCCCTGTCGCACTATTGGGTCCAAGATCAAGGACCGCCCCATAGAGCGCAAAATCCCAGAGGGATAAAAGGGGACACAGCCATGTGTTCTGCCTCTTTTGGACCCGGCCTGTGCCAGCCTTTTTTGGATCTGGCCTGTGCCAGCGATCGAGGAATCGCCTCACCATTGGACACATCGACCCCAGAAATTGGGGACAGATCCAATCACTTGGGACTCAGGGTCAAGGGCCGCCCCGGGAGGCGGGAAGCCCCTGGGCCCTATAAAAGTGAGGGTCCAAGTTCAGATCTCGCTCTCTCTCCTCTTCGCCTGCTCGAGACCTTCGCAAGAACAGCAACCGGCAACAGTAAGTTTGAATCCAGCGATCGCTATCCGGTAGACACCTAGCCACCGACCTGTAGCAGCCTTTTGAATCCCGCGGGGCAGATCTGATTGGACAAGCCATTCGTTTCCATGACCTGGTGGGCTCTTCCTAAGTTAAGTATTGGCCAGTAGTGATAGGTTTATTATATAGAAAGTAGTATTAGTGTATTAATATTGCTTGTTGTATATAATAAATGACCGGTGTTTTAATCCTTACTAAGCGGTATGCTGTATTATTAATCATAACCTGAACTTGAACCACGTGGCGGTATCATAAAGATACCTGGCGACTCATGAGCAAAGGTGACGTAATCAGAGCAAATAGACTAAGGTTAAAAAGAGCAACAACCCCCAATGCTTTTTGAAATTAAGTACACTAGATGTACTTAATATACATTACACGGTGGAAAACTCACCATGTGGATTCATTAAGCAGCCATCATTAAACAATTCTATTTACACCTGGTCAACCGAGGGGCAGAGATGGCAATGTAACATTATAACTTCCCACTTAAAACAAATTGTAAAATAGTACATGTATGTTATAACTAAATTATGACCAAATCATCAATATCCAAAATTTAGCACGTTGGGTTGCATATTTTGTTAAAAAAATCAAAATGACAAGTAAAGCAGCAATCAACTTATTCCTTCATACATACTATGCATTAACCAAACTTGATTCTTTGTCTGGGCATCTCCTTCCATTGCCATTAGCTTGAATCTGCTCTCTCAACATAGTGAGAGACCTGAACTTGCAACTATCAATGGGGACTTTTGACATCAATTGCTTTGTTTCAAATCGGACATTTTCACTCACTTTCTACAGATGGAATCTGTAATGTCAGCACTGTAGGAAGAATTTACATGAAAGAAGGTTTCTTGTGCTCTCTCTCACAAGTCAGTTTTCTTTTTTCCAAGCAAGTGATCTAACTGACAGCGTCTTTCTCCACTGGATATGTGCCTCGTCACTTATAACAATTCCAATCACATACTTTTCTTTATTATCCCAGTACTTTTTCACCAGACCTTCTGACTATTGTATCATGACTCATAGTCACTTGGTCTTCCTTTTCTCATACCTTTGCTGTCGATTTAAGGTTTAAGCAAACTAAACTAGTCACCTAGAAAATACTTCTGCAAGAATCCCTTCACAATTTCTGCACTCATTTCTTCATAACCCCGCATGCTACGGTGTTTGATTCCATTCTTACTCAAATATTTTAATTCTTCTAACACAAATAATGGACTATTATCTAATACTAGCACCTCTAGTAAACCATAGATTGCAAACCAATGTCTCAAAACCTCAGTTTTAGCTAGTGTGGTATTGAGCATAATTAATAGTTATCAACCAAAACAAGGTACTCTTTCCCTTCCATTTCAAATAAATTGAAATGTACTCATTCCCATGGTTATAAAGCATCTGATCATGGAACGAAAGGAATCTTCTCCATTCGGAGACACACTTTACACCTCAAATCTTCAATTACTGCTCCGAACTCAAAAAAAAGTACTAGCCTAACTATTGGCTGCACTCAGCCCTTCATCTCGATTTCAGCCTTGTTATGGCCAATTATATAATTTGGCCCTCACGTTTTCAATATCAGATGTCAGGGGCAGCACAGCATTGCTGCCTCACAGCGCCAGGGACCAGGGTTCAATTCCGGCCTGGGGTGACATGGACTTTGCACGTTCTCCCAGTGAGCGTGGGTTTCCTCCGGGTGCTCTGGTTTCTTCCCACTGTCCAAAAATGTGCACGTTAGGTGGGTTGGCCATGTTCGATATGCAGGGTTATGGCTGAGGTAGAGTGCTCTTTCGGAGGGTCTGTGCAGACTCTTATAGGTTGAATGGTCTTCTTCTGCATTTTAAGGATTCAATGGTTCTATGTATTCTTCCTAATCCTTACTGAAAATAACTGGCTCAGGTTAAGCTCATAGAACATAGAACAATACAGCGCAGTACAGGCCCTTCGGCCCACGATGTTGCACCAAAACAAAAAGCCATCTAACCTACACTATACCATTATCATCCATATGTTTATCCAATAAACTTTTAAATGCCCTCAATGTTGGCGAGTTCACTACTGTAGCAGGTAGGGCATTCCACGGCCTCACTACTCTTTGCGTAAAGAACCTACCTCTGACCTCTGTCCTATATCTATTACCCCTCAGTTTAAAGTTATGTCCCCTCGTGCCAGCCATTTCCATCCGCGGGAGAAGGCTCTCACTGTCCACCCTATCCAACCCCCTGATCATTTTGTATGCCTCTATTAAGTCTCCTCTTAACCTTCTTCTCTCCAACGAAAACAACCTCAAGTCCATCAGCCTTTCCTCATAAGATTTCCCCTCCATACCAGGCAACATCCTGGTAAATCTCCTCTGCACCCGCTCCAGAGCCTCCACGTCCTTCATATAATGAGGTGACAGTTTAAACTAATTTCAGTTTCCTCCTACTGTTGACTTCTATATTTTGATGTGAACCACAATCTGTTCCTTATATTGACCGAATGACCACACAACTAGCGTATTAGTTCAAAGACAGTTTATTAATAACACAAGACTTGCTACTATATGCAATAATACGTGACTACACACTAAACTAGACCTAATAACTAAGATGACCGTTACTTAACTTCGGGGTGACCGTCTCTGCGAGATAAGGCCTTTATCTGTGTCCACGTGGGTCAGTTGGAAGTCTTCAGGTTCGTCTCGGCTGGGCTAGTCCTTCAGGTAGCAATCGCGGGTCTTTGAACTTAGTTAGCTGATATGCTACAGTTGGTCGCACACAGGCCGGCCCAAAAGAGGGCGTCCTTTCAGTTTGCAGTTCTTCTTACCCCCCTGGGCTTTCGCGCCCTTTGGGGCAGTCCTAACTCCAGATCCAATTAATCGATAGGGTTTCGATCACCCTCATTGATCCTGGCTAATTAGGGGCGGATACCTCGGTGGCTGGACGGGTCCTAGCTACCATTAGCATAGGCCTTTCCAAATAAGGGGAAGTGGCACCGGTTAGTCTGCTCCTGTTGTAGCTCCTTGATTCAAACTCTATTGTCCTGGGGGAAATGGTGATTGACTCTTAATGGATACAAGTTTCAGTCAGGTCTGGCTACTTTGCAAAATACACAGAGGCTGTGTACCTGCCTGTGTACAAGCTGACCACAATTCCCATGGTCCTTTGCAGGTGGCCATTTTAAATGGCTACACTACTATCATCAATGGTAAATAATAGTAGAATATTGATTATTTGGAATACAGTTATTGAAGTAATGTTCAGTTTTGAACAAGTGAATAGGACTTGGGATTTCTTTTACCTTCTGTGATAACAGAATCTCTGACACTGTGGGCACTTCCTCTTTCATGTGCTGTTTCTCTTGCTCACAACTCTTTCAGCTCAATAACATTAACTTCTGTTTCTATGTTTATCAATTGTGCATTTAAGGATGTCCAGATGCATAACTAGCTTTAAATCTACCATGATCCTAACCTGGGACCTGGCCACGAACTGGTAGTGCAACCTGGAGAATACGGTTTTCCCACAAGCCGAGCTGTTACTGGAAATGGGGGTATTTCCTCCTCCGCCCCGCCCCCCCCCCCCCCCTTCCACACACAGAGGCATAACTACAGCTTAAAATTGGGGCATTTAGGTGGTTGGTAGCTACTGTGGCAAAAATAACATCTAAACTTCTGATTCAGAGGCTGAACATGGCTGCCATAACCTGGATCCCACCGAAATCTGGTGGGCCTTCTCTGCCATCTTGGGAAAAGAACTTGCTTGCAACCATCTCTTTTTGCCAATCCAATGCCTGTGGCCTCGTCATAGACCCCTTTCCCATTAGCTCAAAAGCTCAACTGGATTTTATTGTTCTATACGTCTCAAGTTTGCAGTCTAATTTTGGACCATACCTACAATAGCGAGGGAGTTTCATGAATTCAAGAATGGTTTTACACTCCAATTGCTTTCTTTGCCAGGCCATAGGGCAATAATTTCAGCATGCTCGCTTGCAATGGGGGGGGGGTCTGGTGGGCAACATTGCTGATACAAAAGCATAAGCCCCATATGATGAGGAAAACAAATTTATTTTATTCTTGTATTCCATTTGCTTTCAATCAAATAGGCTCATAATTAGTCTTTTTTTGTGAGGGTTGACTTCCTCCATCGGCCACAAAAAGTTTTCCCGTGCCATTTATTTTCAATTACAATACTGTGCTCGGGGGAATGTGTATATGGGTTCAATTGAGTCAGCAATCTTTCAAATTGATTGTACTTCCTGAAAAGTTCTAAAAATGGGATGTTATTCAGTCTTCAATTTCTCAAAAATGAAAGGTTAAAGAAAAATCCATCCCATCTACATCACCATCTTTCTGTTGCGTGTAGATTCACCAAAAGTATTCAAATCACACACCAAGGGTACAGCTTAGAAATGATCAATTATCTTTTTTGAAAATCAAGCCACAGAAAACATATCTATATTTAAAAGTCACTGTCAATGAGATTAAATATTTCATTCCTTGTGATGGCCTTGTGATACAAATAAATACGAAAATGCAAAAAAGGTTTTTACCTTCCAGAGGCTCCTCTTCAGTTTCCTCAGTAATGGTGGAATTTTGCTGAAACTGAAAGAGATTTTCAGTAATATCAAGAAGCAGAGGATCAACGTGTCAAAACTGAGCAAAAGAGGTGAGAAGAAAAAGGGAGGCATGCAAGGGAAAGGGGAGAGATGGGTGGGAGCAGGAGAGGGAGGGGCAGAGGAGGAGAATGGGGTGGGGAGGAGCCAGAGTGATTGGGTGGGGGTGGGGGGGGTGGGGGTGGGGGCAGGGTGGCAGAGGAGAAGCAAGCAAAACAAGCGAAGAAAAAAAAAAAAACTGAGTGAGTGATTTTACCTCCGACAGTTGTGCCATATCTGTGATCAGGGAAGAGGTTATTGCTGGTGCCTCTGTTGAGCCATACTGCGGGTACCCATAGCTGTAGCTGGCGTAGGGATCATACCCCCACTGAGAGTAATACTGCTGATAGTATTGTGTATAATTGTATGTGGCGGTTGGTTGGTATTCTGGTTTGGTCTTTGCACTGAAATTACACCATGTTCAAATTGAATAGTCCAGCAAATAACCAAAAGGGAATCACCTCAAAATCAAATCATTGATTTTTGCAGCACATGACCACATGTTAGGATCTTTTACTTCAAAAAGGACGAAATGAGGAACTCTAGTTTGGAAGATAAACAACATGCCCTCAGCATTATTTAGAGACCACATACTAAATATTTAAACTAACCTCTGACAGTGGAAGCACACATTATAAGACGCTCCTCTCAACTCTGCCTCATTACTACAAAAAGCCATCTTTGACTCTCAAAGTAAATAATGAAACACAGGCTCACCAGTTAAATAGAAGGCAATAAGATCAGCTGTAATCCTAACCTTTTAATGAATCATTGACTGACAACCATTTTTAATCAGGTGCAGCTGTGAACTCTTTGAAATGCATTGATTATGAATCTAAGTTGGGAATTATAATAAACTAATTAAAATAGATAGATTTGTTTAAAAGCACTATTTATGCATACATAGTAGAAATTATCTTTGACAATTCAGAACTTTTCCTGCATCCTCCTTTCACATCATTGCCCAAAATGCATTACTAAACGGCTGCGGTCCTTTCTCGACACAAAAGTTCACCAAATACATCAACTTGTAAACGAGCTTGTGTTCAATTAAGCCAATGTACATGGAGACTTGCGTTTCAGTAGCCACAAACCTACTTCTGCAGTTTGATTCTTCAACAGATTGTTTTTACACCAGAAATGTCTGATCAGTAAGCTTTTACGGGGTCAGGATAAAGATGATGCTAATTATTATCTGGTTAGGAACTCAATAAAACTTCCAATTTATAAATATATCAGCCTGGAGTTTTCTGTGGTAATGACAGTGGAACTGTCAACATTTACAGTCATTACACCACAAATTCAGACTTGAACAGCATAGAAATGCACAGGTCTTTTATCAGAATACAGTTAAAACATGTATTTCCCTATCTGAAAAAGCGAGAGAACAAATGAAGGAATTTAAGTGTTTTTAGCTTCATGGTTTGCTGTGTGTGAATACTTCAATTTGATTGGTTGCTTACCTGCTACTCATGAAGATGACACCGTGGCGACTCTCTGTGAACTCTCTCACACAGATCCTCTTCCCACATTTCTTATAACATTTTAAAACTTAAGTTGTCCTATGTTTTTCTAAAAAAATCTAAATCTATTGACCATTGCTGCTGTGCACCAATACATTTGACAAAGGATTTACACTGTTGTGAGGAAGGGGAAATTCCCACCACAGAGAGCGCTCGATCTTTGAGTCAGTAGCAAGTGTACTTGATTTACTGCAAACAGCAGAATGAAGACCATTATACTGAATACAGAATTGCTCGAATTCCAAAGTAAGGAATTTATAAACTTATTCGAATTTGTTCTGAAAATTCTAAAGTGGCATGGGTGGTTGGGGGAGGGGTGGGGGGGGGGGGAGTGGTGTCGGAGAGATGGGCTAAATCCAGGAGGGGTGGGTCTTGGCCCGTTTGAGTTGGGCGCTAAGTCTGTGAGGATGGGGGGGGGGGGGGGTGCCCGTGTCTGGGAGGAGGTGCATGTGTTTGGGAGGAGGGGGGAGGGGTGGTGCTGCGTACGGGAGGAGGAGGAAGGGGACCTGCGTCTGCGAGGAGGGAGTGGGCTGAGTCATGAGGGTGGGGCAGAGTCCGGGGCCGTCGCGTGGGTGAGCTCACTCCGGGGCCATCGGGAGGGGGAGCTGAGTCCAGGACAGTCGGGTGGGGGAGCTAACTCCGAGGCAGTCGGGTGGGGGAGCTGTGTCCGGGGCGATTGGGTGGGGGAGCTAAGTCCGGGGCGCACGGGGGAGCTGAGCCCGGGGCGGACGAGCGAGCTGAGTCCGGGGCGGACGGGGGAGTTGAGTCCGGGGCGGACGGGGGAGTTGAGTCCGGGGCGGACGGGGGAACTGAGTCCGGGGCGGACGGCTGAGCTGAGTCCGGGCCGGACGGGCGGGCGGGGAAGCTGAGTCCGGGGCGCACGGGTGGGCGGGGAGCTGAGTCCGGGGCGGACGGGCGGGCGGCTGAGCTGAGTCCGGGGCGGACGGGCGGGGAAGGTGAGTCCGTGGCGGACGGGCAGGTGGGGGTGCTGAGTCCGGGGCGGGCGGGGGAGCTGGGTCCGGGGCGGACGGGCGGGCTGCTTCAGGGGCGGATGGGAGTCCGGGGGAGCTGAGTCCGGGGCGGACGGGCGAGCTGAGTCCGGGGCGGACGGTCGAGCTGAGTCCGGGGCGGACGGGCGAGCTGAGTCCGGGGCGGACGGGCGAGCTGAGTCCGGGGCGGATGGGTGGACAGGGGAGCTGAGTCCGGGGCGGACGGGGGAGCTGAGTCCGGGGCGGATGGGGGAGCTGAGTCTGGGGCGGACGGGCGGACGGGGTAACTGTGTCCGGGGCGGATGGGCTGACGGGGGAGCTCAGTTTGGGGCGGACAGGGGAGCTGAGTCTGGGGCGGACGGGGGAGCTGAGTCCGGGACGGGCGGGCGGGTGGGTGGGGGAGCTGAGTCCGGGGCGGACGGGCGGGCGGCTGAGCAGAGTCCGGGGCGCACGGTTGGGCGGGGAGCTGAGTCCGGGGCGGACGGCTGAGCTGAGTCCGGGGCGGACGGGCGGGGCAGCTGAGTCCGTGGCGGACGGGCGGGTGGGGGTGCTGAGTCCGGGGCGGGCGGGGGAGCTGAGTCCGGGGCGGATGGGGGAGCTGAGTCCGGGGCGGAGGGGGGAGATGAGTCCGGGGCGGTCGGGCGGTCTGAGTCCGGGGCGGACGGTGAGCTGAGTCCGGGGCGGACGGGCGAGCTAGGTCTGGGGTGGAGGGGCGAGCTAGGTCCGGGGCGGAGGGGCGAGCTGAGTCCGGGGTGAACGGGCGGGCGGGGGAGCTGAGTCCGGGGCGGACTGGCGGGCGGGGAGCTGAGTCCGGGGCGCACGGGCGGGCGGGGGAGCTGAGTCCGGGGCGGGGAGCTGAGTCCGGGGCGGAGGGGGGAGCTGAGTCCGGGGCGCACGGGCGGGCGGGGGAGCTGAGTCCGGGGCTCACGGGTGGGTGGGGGCGCACGGGTGGGCGGGGGAGCTGATTCGGGGCGGACGGGCGGGGGATCTGAGTCTGGGGCGGACGGGGGAGCTGAGTCCGGGGCGGACGGGCGAGCTGAGTCTGGGGCGGACGGGCGAGCTGAGTCAGGGGCGGATGGGAGTCCGGGGGAGCTGAGTCCGGGGCGGACGGGCGAGCTGAATCCGGGGTGGACGGGCGAGCTGAGTCCGGGGCGGACGGGCGAGCTGAGTCCGGGGCGGACGGGCGAGCTGAGTCCGGGGCGGACGGGCGAGCTGAGTCAGGGGCGGACGGGCGAGCTGAGTCCGGGGCGGACGGGCGAGCTGAGTCCGGGGCGGACGGGGGAGCTGAGTCCGGGGCGGACGGGGGAGCTGAATCTGGGGCGGACAAGCGGACGGGGGAGCTGTGTCCAGGGCGGATGGGCTGACGGGGGAGCTCAGTTTGGGGCGGACGGGGGAGCTGATTCCGGGGCGGACGGGGGAGCTGAGTCCGGAGTGGACGGGGGAGCTGAGTCCGGGACGGGTGGGCGGGTGGGGGAGCTGAGTCCGGGGCGGACGGGCGGGCGGCTGAGCTGAGTCCAGGGCGGGCGGCTGAGCTGAGTCTGGGGCGGACGGGGAAGCTGAGTCCGGGGCGCACGGGTGGGCGGGGAGCTGAGTCCGGGGCGGACGGGCGGGCGGCTGAGCTGAGTCCGGGGCGGACGGGCGGGGAAGCTGAGTCCGTGGCGGACGGGCGGGTGGGGGTGCTGAGTCCGGGGCGGGCGGGGGAGCTGGGTCCGGGGCGGACGGGCGGGCTGAGTCAGGGGCGGATGGGAGTCCGGGGGAGCTGAGTCCGGGGCGGACGGGCGAGCTGAGTCCGGGGCGGACGGTCGAGCTGAGTCCGGGGCGGACGGTCGAGCTGAGTCCGGGGCGGACGGGCGAGCTGAGTCTGGGGCGGATGGGTGGACGGGGGAGCTGAGTCCGGGGCGGACGGGGGAGCTGAGTCCGGGGCGGACGGGGGAGCTGAGTCCGGGGCGGACGGGGGAGCTGAGTCCGGGGCGGACGGGGGAGCTGAGTCCGGGGCGGACGGGGAGCTGAGTCCGGGGCGGACGGGGGAGCTGAGTCCGGGGCGGACGGGGGAGCTGAGTCCGGGGCAGACGGGCGAGCTGAGTCCGGGGCGGACGGGGGAGCTGAGTCTGGGGCGGACGGGCAGACGGGGGAGCTCAGTTTGGGGCGGACGGGGGAGCTCAGTTTGGGGCGGACGGGGGAGCTGAGTCCGGGGCGGACGGGGGAGCTGAGTCCGGGACGGGCGGGCGGGTGGGGGAGCTGAGTCCGGGGCGGACGGGCGGGCGGCTGAGCTGAGTCCGGGGCGCACGGTTGGGCGGGGAGCTGAGTCCGGTGCGGACGGGCGGCTGAGCTGAGTCCGGGGCGGACGGGCGGGGCAGCTGAGTCCGTGGCGGACGAACGGGTGGGGGTGCTGAGTCCGGGGCGGGCGGGGGAGCTGAGTCCGGGGCGGACGGGCGGGCGGGGGAGCTGAGTCTGGGGTGGACGGGCGGGTGGGGGAACTGAGTGCAGGGCAGATGGGCGGGCGAGCTGAGTCCGGGGTGGACGGGCGAGCTGAGTCCGGGGCGGACGGGCGAGCTGAGTCCGGGGCGGACGGGCGAGCTGAGTCAGGGGCGGACGGGCGAGCTGAGTCCGGGGCGGACGGGCGAGCTGAGTCCGGGGCGGACGGGGGAGCTGAGTCCGGGGCGGACGGGGGAGCTGAATCTGGGGCGGACAAGCGGACGGGGGAGCTGTGTCCAGGGCGGATGGGCTGACGGGGGAGCTCAGTTTGGGGCGGACGGGGGAGCTGATTCCGGGGCGGACGGGGGAGCTGAGTCCGGAGTGGACGGGGGAGCTGAGTCCAGGACGGGCGGGCGGGTGGGGGAGCTGAGTCCGGGGCGGACGGGCGGGCGGCTGAGCTGAGTCCAGGGCGGGCGGCTGAGCTGAGTCCAGGGCGGGCGGCTGAGCTGAGTCTGGGGCGGACGGGGAAGCTGAGTCCGGGGCGCACGGGTGGGCGGGGAGCTGAGTCCGGGGCGGACGGGCGGGCGGCTGAGCTGAGTCCGGGGCGGACGGGCGGGGAAGCTGAGTCCGTGGCGGACGGGCGGGTGGGGGTGCTGAGTCCGGGGCGGGCGGGGGAGCTGGGTCCGGGGCGGACGGGCGGGCTGAGTCAGGGGCGGATGGGAGTCCGGGGGAGCTGAGTCCGGGGCGGACGGTCGAGCTGAGTCCGGGGCGGACGGGCGGGTGGGGGAACTGAGTGCAGGGCAGATGGGCGGGGGAGCTGAGTCCGGGGCGTGCGTGCGGGCGGGTGGGGGAGCTGACTCCGGGGCGGACGGGCGGGCGACGAAGCTGAGTCCCGGAAGGACGGATGGGCGATGACGCTGAGTCCGGGGCGGACGGACGGGCGGGCGGGGGAGCTGAGTCCGGGGCGGACGGACGGGCGGGCGGGGGAGCTGAGTCCGGGGCGCACGGGCGGGCGGGTGAGCTGAGTCCGGGGCGGATGGGCGGGCTGAGTGCGGTGCGGACGGGCGGGCTGAGTCCGGGGCGGACGGATGAGCTGAGTCCGGGGCGGATGGGAGTCCGGGGGAGCTGAGTCCGGGGCGGACGGGCGAGCTGAGTCCGGGGCGGACGGTCGAGCTGAGTCCGGGGCGGACGGTCGAGCTGAGTCCGGGGCGGACGGTCGAGCTGAGTCCGGGGCGGACGGTCGAGCTGAGTCCGGGGCGGACGGGCGAGCTGAGTCTGGGGCGGATGGGTGGACGGGGGAGCTGAGTCCGGGGCGGACGGGGGAGCTGAGTCCGGGGCGGACGGGGGAGCTGAGTCCGGGGCGGACGGGGGAGCTGAGTCCGGGGCGGACGGGGAGCTGAGTCCGGGGCGGACGGGGGAGCTGAGTCCGGGGCGGACGGGGGAGCTGAGTCCGGGGCAGACGGGCGAGCTGAGTCCGGGGCGGACGGGGGAGCTGAGTCTGGGGCGGACGGGCAGACGGGGGAGCTCAGTTTGGGGCGGACGGGGGAGCTCAGTTTGGGGCGGACGGGGGAGCTGAGTCCGGGGCGGACGGGGGAGCTGAGTCCGGGACGGGCGGGCGGGTGGGGGAGCTGAGTCCGGGGCGGACGGGCGGGCGGCTGAGCTGAGTCCGGGGCGCACGGTTGGGCGGGGAGCTGAGTCCGGTGCGGACGGGCGGCTGAGCTGAGTCCGGGGCGGACGGGCGGGGCAGCTGAGTCCGTGGCGGACGAACGGGTGGGGGTGCTGAGTCCGGGGCGGGCGGGGGAGCTGAGTCCGGGGCGGACGGGCGGGCGGGGGAGCTGAGTCTGGGGTGGACGGGCGGGTGGGGGAACTGAGTGCAGGGCAGATGGGCGGGCGAGCTGAGTCCGGGGTGGACGGGCGAGCTGAGTCCGGGGCGGACGGGCGAGCTGAGTCCGGGGCGGACGGGCGAGCTGAGTCAGGGGCGGACGGGCGAGCTGAGTCCGGGGCGGACGGGCGAGCTGAGTCCGGGGCGGACGGGGGAGCTGAGTCCGGGGCGGACGGGGGAGCTGAATCTGGGGCGGACAAGCGGACGGGGGAGCTGTGTCCAGGGCGGATGGGCTGACGGGGGAGCTCAGTTTGGGGCGGACGGGGGAGCTGATTCCGGGGCGGACGGGGGAGCTGAGTCCGGAGTGGACGGGGGAGCTGAGTCCAGGACGGGCGGGCGGGTGGGGGAGCTGAGTCCGGGGCGGACGGGCGGGCGGCTGAGCTGAGTCCAGGGCGGGCGGCTGAGCTGAGTCTGGGGCGGACGGGGAAGCTGAGTCCGGGGCGCACGGGTGGGCGGGGAGCTGAGTCCGGGGCGGACGGGCGGGCGGCTGAGCTGAGTCCGGGGCGGACGGGCGGGGAAGCTGAGTCCGTGGCGGACGGGCGGGTGGGGGTGCTGAGTCCGGGGCGGGCGGGGGAGCTGGGTCCGGGGCGGACGGGCGGGCTGAGTCAGGGGCGGATGGGAGTCCGGGGGAGCTGAGTCCGGGGCGGACGGTCGAGCTGAGTCCGGGGCGGACGGGCGGGTGGGGGAACTGAGTGCAGGGCAGATGGGCGGGGGAGCTGAGTCCGGGGCGTGCGTGCGGGCGGGTGGGGGAGCTGACTCCGGGGCGGACGGGCGGGCGACGAAGCTGAGTCCCGGAAGGACGGATGGGCGATGACGCTGAGTCCGGGGCGGACGGACGGGCGGGCGGGGGAGCTGAGTCCGGGGCGGACGGACGGGCGGGCGGGGGAGCTGAGTCCGGGGCGCACGGGCGGGCGGGTGAGCTGAGTCCGGGGCGGATGGGCGGGCTGAGTGCGGTGCGGACGGGCGGGCTGAGTCCGGGGCGGACGGATGAGCTGAGTCCGGGGCGGACGCGCGAGCGAGGTCCTGGGAGGAGGGGCGAGCTGAGTCCGGGGCGAACGGGCGGGCGGGGGAGCTGAGTCCGGGGCGGACTGGCGGGCGCGGGAGCTGAATCCGGGCCTCACGGGCGAGCGGGGGAGCTGAGTCCGGGGCGGAGATGAGTCTAGGGCGGACGGGGGAGCTGAGTCCGGGACGGGCGGGCGGGTGGGGGAGCTGAGTCCGGGGCGGACGGGCGGGCGGCTGAGCTGAGTCCGGGGCGCACGGTTGGGCGGGGAGCTGAGTCCGGGGCGGACGGGCGGGCGGCTGAGCTGAGTCCGGGGCGGACGGGCGGGGCAGCTGAGTCCGTGGCGGACGGGCGGGTGGGGGTGCTGAGTCCGGGGCCGGCGGGGGAGCTGAGTCCGGGGCGGACGGGCGGGCGGGCGAGCTGAGTCTGGGGTGGACGGGCGGGTGGGGGAACTGAGTGCAGGGCAGATGGGCGGGGGAGCTGAGTCCGGGCTTGCGTGCGGGCGGGTGGGGGAGCTGACTCCGGGGCGGACGCGCGAGCGAGGTCCGGGGCGGAGGGGCGAGCTGAGTCCGGGGCGAACGGGCGGGCGGGGGAGCTGAGTCCGGGGCGGAGGGGGGAGATGAGTCTAGGGCAGACGGGCGGGCGGCTGAGCTGAGTCCGGGGCGGACGGGCGGATGGGGGTTCTGAGTCCGGGGCGGGCGGGGGAGCTGAGTCCGGGGCGGACGGGCGGGCGGGGGAGCTGAGTCTGGGGTGGACGGGCGGGTGGGGGAACTGAGTGCAGGGCAGATGGGCGGGGGAGCTGAGTCCGGGGCGTGCGTGCGGGCGGGTGGGGGAGCTGACTCCGGTGCGGACGGGCGGGCGACGAAGCTGAGTCCCGGAAGGACGGATGGGCGACGAAGCTGAGTCCGGGGCGGGCGGGCGGTGGAGCTGAGTCCGGGGCGCACGGGCGGGCGGGTGAGCTGAGTCCGGGGCGGATGGGCGGGCTGAGTCCGGTGCGGACGGGCGGGCTGAGTCCGGGGCGGACGGATGAGCTGAGTCCGGGGCGGACGCGCGAGCTAGGTCCGGGGCGGAGGGGCGAGCTGAGTCCGGGGCGAACGGGCGGGCGGGGGAGCTGAGTCCGGGGCGGACTGGCGGGCGCGGGAGCTGAGTCCGGGCCTCACGGGCGGGCGGGGGAGCTGAGTCCGGGGCGGAGGGGGGAGATGAGTCCGGGGCGGACGGGCGAGCTGAGTCCAGGGCGGACGGGCGAGCTGAGTCCGGGGCGGACGGGGGAGCTGAGTCCGGGGCGGACGGGGGAGCTGAGTCCGGGGCGGACGGGCGGGCGGCTGAGCTGAGTCCGGGCCGGGCGGCTGAGCTGAGTCTGGGGCGGACGGAGAAGCTGAGTCCGGGGCGCACGGGTGGGCGGGGAGCTGAGTCCGGGGCGGACGGGCGGGCGGCTGAGCTGAGTCCGGGGCGGACGGGCGGGGAAGCTGAGTCCGTGGCGGACGGGCGGGTGGGGGTGCTGAGTCCGGGGCGGGCGGGCTGAGTCAGGGACGGATGGGAGTCCGGGGGAGCTGAGTCCGGGGCGGACGGGCGAGCTGAGTCCGGGGCGGACGGGCGAGCTGAGTCCGGGGCGGACGGTCGAGCTGAGTCCGGGGCGGACGGGCGAGCTGAGTCTGGGGCGGATGGGTGGACGGGGGAGCTGAGTCCGGGGCGGACGGGGGAGCTGAGTCCGGGGCGGACGGGGGAGCTGAGTCCGGGGCGGACGGGGGAGCTGAGTCCGGGGCGGACGGGGAGCTGAGTCCGGGGCGGACGGGGGAGCTGAGTCCGGGGCGGACGGGGGAGCTGAGTCCGGGGCGGACGGGCGAGCTGAGTCCGGGGCGGACGGGGGAGCTGAGTCTGGGGCGGACGGGCAGACGGGGGAGCTGTGTCCGGGGCGGATGGGCTGACGGGGGAGCTCAGTTTGGGGCGGACGGGGGAGCTGAGTCCGGGGCGGACGGGGGAGCTGAGTCCGGGACGGGCGGGCGGACGGGGGAGCTGAGTCCGGGACGGGCGGGCGGGTGGGGGAGCTGAGTCCGGGGCGGACGGGCGGGCGGCTGAGCTGAGTCCGGGGCACACGGTTGGGCGGGGAGCTGAGTCCGGGGCGGATGGGCGGCTGAGCTGAGTCCGGGGCGGACGGGCGGGGTAGCTGAGTCCGTGGCGGACGGGCGGGTGGGGGTGCTGAGTCCGGGGCGGGCGGGGGAGCTGAGTCCGGGGCGGACGGGCGGGCGGGGGAGCTGAGTCTGGGGTGGACGGGCGGGTGGGGGAACTGAGTGCAGGGCAGATGGGCGGGGGAGCTGAGTCCGGGGCGTGCGTGCGGGCGGGTGGGGGAGCTGACTCCGGGGCGGACGGGCGGGCGACGAAGCTGAGTCCCGGAAGGACGGATGGGCGATGACGCTGAGTCCGGGGCGGACGGACGGGCGGGCGGGGGAGCTGAGTCCGGGGCGCACGGGCGGGCGGGTGAGCTGAGTCCGGGGCGGATGGGCGGGCTGAGTGCGGTGCGGACGGGCGGGCTGAGTCCGGGGCGGACGGATGAGCTGAGTCCGGGGCGGACGCGCGAGCGAGGTCCTGGGAGGAGGGGCGAGCTGCGTCCGGGGCGAACGGGCGGGCGGGGGAGCATAGTCCGGGGCGGACTGGCGGGCGCGGGAGCTGAATCCGGGCCTCACGGGCGAGCGGGGGAGCTGAGTCCGGGGCGGAGGGGGGAGCTGAGTCCGGGGCGGACGGGGGAGCTGAGTCCGGGACGGGCGGGCGGGTGGGGAGCTGAGTCCGGGGCGGACGGGCGGGCGGCTGAGCTGAGTCCGGGGCGCACGGTTGGGCGGGGAGCTGAGTCCGGGGCGGACGGGCGGGGCAGCTGAGTCCGTGGCGGACGGGCGGGTGGGGGTGCTGAGTCCGGGGCCGGCGGGGGAGCTGAGTCCGGGGCGGACGGGCGGGCGGGGGAGCTGAGTCTGGGGTGGACGGGCGGGTGGGGGAACTGAGTGCAGGGCAGATGGGCGGGGGAGCTGAGTCCGGGGCGTGCGTGCGGGCGGGTGGGGGAGCTGACTCCGGGGCGGACGCGCGAGCGAGGTCCGGGGCGGAGGGGTGAGCTGAGTCCGGGGCGAACGGGCGGGCGGGGGAGCTGAGTCCGGGGCGGAGGGGGGAGATGAGTCTAGGGCAGACGGGCGGGCGGCTGAGCTGAGTCCGGGGCGGACGGGCGGATGGGGGTGCTGAGTCCGGGGCGGGCGGGGGAGCTGAGTCCGGGGCGGACGGGCGGGCGGGGGAGCTGAGTCTGGGGTGGACGGGCGGGTGGGGGAACTGAGTGCAGGGCAGATGGGCGGGGGAGCTGAGTCCGGGGCGTGCGTGCGGGCGGGTGGGGGAGCTGACTCCGGTGCGGACGGGCGGGCGACGAAGCTGAGTCCCGGAAGGACGGATGGGCGACGAAGCTGAGTCCGGGGCGGGCAGGCGGTGGAGCTGAGTCCGGGGCGCACGGGCGGGCGGGTGAGCTGAGTCCGGGGCGGATGGGCGGGCTGAGTCCGGGGCGGACGGATGAACTGAGTCCGGGGCGGACGCGCGAGCTAGGTTCGGGGCGGAGGGGCGAGCTGAGTCCGGGGCGAACGGGCGGGCGGGGGAGCTGAGTCCGGGGCGGACGGGGGAGCTGAGTCCGGGACGGGCGGGCGGACGGGGGAGCTGAGTCCGGGACGGGCGGGCGGGTGGGGGAGCTGAGTCCGGGGCGGACGGGCGGGCGGCTGAGCTGAGTCCGGGGCGCACGGTTGGGCGGGGAGCTGAGTCCGGGGCGGACGGGCGGCTGAGCTGAGTCCGGGGCGGACGGGCGGGGTAGCTGAGTCCGTGGCGGACGGGCGGGTGGGGGTGCTGAGTCCGGGGCGGGCGGGGGAGCTGAGTCCGGGGCGGACGGGCGGGCGGGGGAGCTGAGTCTGGGGTGGACGGGCGGGTGGGGGAACTGAGTGCAGGGCAGATGGGCGGGGGAGCTGAGTCCGGGGCGTGCGTGCGGGCGGGTGGGGGAGCTGACTCCGGGGCGGACGGGCGGGCGACGAAGCTGAGTCCCGGAAGGACGGATGGGCGATGACGCTGAGTCCGGGGCGGACGGACGGGCGGGCGGGGGAGCTGAGTCCGGGGCGCACGGGCGGGCGGGTGAGCTGAGTCCGGGGCGGATGGGCGGGCTGAGTGCGGTGCGGACGGGCGGGCTGAGTCCGGGGCGGACGGATGAGCTGAGTCCGGGGCGGACGCGCGAGCGAGGTCCTGGGAGGAGGGGCGAGCTGCGTCCGGGGCGAACGGGCGGGCGGGGGAGCATAGTCCGGGGCGGACTGGCGGGCGCGGGAGCTGAATCCGGGCCTCACGGGCGAGCGGGGGAGCTGAGTCCGGGGCGGAGGGGGGAGCTGAGTCCGGGGCGGACGGGGGAGCTGAGTCCGGGACGGGCGGGCGGGTGGGGAGCTGAGTCCGGGGCGGACGGGCGGGCGGCTGAGCTGAGTCCGGGGCGCACGGTTGGGCGGGGAGCTGAGTCCGGGGCGGACGGGCGGGGCAGCTGAGTCCGTGGCGGACGGGCGGGTGGGGGTGCTGAGTCCGGGGCCGGCGGGGGAGCTGAGTCCGGGGCGGACGGGCGGGCGGGGGAGCTGAGTCTGGGGTGGACGGGCGGGTGGGGGAACTGAGTGCAGGGCAGATGGGCGGGGGAGCTGAGTCCGGGGCGTGCGTGCGGGCGGGTGGGGGAGCTGACTCCGGGGCGGACGCGCGAGCGAGGTCCGGGGCGGAGGGGTGAGCTGAGTCCGGGGCGAACGGGCGGGCGGGGGAGCTGAGTCCGGGGCGGAGGGGGCAGATGAGTCTAGGGCAGACGGGCGGGCGGCTGAGCTGAGTCCGGGGCGGACGGGCGGATGGGGGTGCTGAGTCCGGGGCGGGCGGGGGAGCTGAGTCCGGGGCGGACGGGCGGGCGGGGGAGCTGAGTCTGGGGTGGACGGGCGGGTGGGGGAACTGAGTGCAGGGCAGATGGGCGGGGGAGCTGAGTCCGGGGCGTGCGTGCGGGCGGGTGGGGGAGCTGACTCCGGTGCGGACGGGCGGGCGACGAAGCTGAGTCCCGGAAGGACGGATGGGCGACGAAGCTGAGTCCGGGGCGGGCAGGCGGTGGAGCTGAGTCCGGGGCGCACGGGCGGGCGGGTGAGCTGAGTCCGGGGCGGATGGGCGGGCTGAGTCCGGGGCGGACGGATGAACTGAGTCCGGGGCGGACGCGCGAGCTAGGTTCGGGGCGGAGGGGCGAGCTGAGTCCGGGGCGAACGGGCGGGCGGGGGAGCTGAGTCCGGGGCGGACTGGCGGGCGCGGGAGCTGAGTCCGGGCCTCACGGGCGGGCGGGGGAGCTGAGTCCGGGGCAGAGGGGGGAGATGAGTCCGGGGCGGACGGGCGAGCTGAGTCCAGGGCGGACGCGCGAGCGAGGTCCGGGGCGGAGGGGCGAGCTGAGTCCGGGGCGAACGGGCGGGCGGGGGAGCTGAGTCCGGGGTGGACTGGCGGGCGCGGGAGCTGAGTCCGGGCCTCACGGGCGGGCGTGGGAGCTGAGTCCGGGGCGGAGGGGGGAGATGAGTCCGGGGCGGACGGGCGAGCTGAGTCCAGGGCGGACGGGCGAGCTGAGTCCGGGGCGGACGGGGGAGCTGAGTCCGGGGCGGACGGGGGAGCTGAATCTGGGGCGGACAAGCGGACGGGGGAGCTGTGTCCGGGGCGGATGGGCTGTCGGGGGAGCTCAGTTTGGGGCGGACGGGGGAGCTGAGTCCGGGGCGGACGGGGGAGCTGAGTCCGGGGCGGACGGGGGAGCTGAGTCCGGGACGGGCGGGCGGGTGGGGGAGCTGAGTCCGGGGCGGACGGGCGGGCGGCTGAGCTGAGTCCGGGGCGGACGGGCGGGCGGGGAAGCTGAGTCCGGGGCGCACGGGTGGGCGGGGAGCTGAGTCCGGGGCGGGCGGTGGAGCTGAGTCCGGGGCGCACGGGTGGGCGGGGGAGCTGATTCGGGGCGGACTGGCGGGCGGGGAGCTGAGTCCGGGGCGCACGGGCGGGCGGGGGAGCTGAGTCCGGTGCGGGGGAGCTGAGTCCGGGGCGGAGGGGGGATCTGAGTCCGGGGCGGACGGGCGGGCGGGGGAGCTGAGTCCGGGGGAGCTGAGTCCGGGGCGGACGGGCGAGCTGACTCCGGGGCGGACGGGCGAGCTGAGTCAGGGGCGGATGGGAGTCCGGGCGAGCTGAGTCCGGGGCGGACGGGCGAGCTGAGTCCGGGGCGGACGGGCGAGCTGAGTCCGGGGCGGAAAGGCGAGCTGAGTCCGGGGCGGACGGGCGAGCTGAGTCCGGGGCGGACGGGCGAGCTGAGTCCGGGGCGGACGGGGGAGCTGAGTCCGGGGCGGGCGGGCGGGTGGGGAAGCTGAGTCCGGGGCGCACGGGTGGGCGGGGAAGCTGAGTCCGGGGCGGACAGGCGGGCGGCTGAGCTGAGTCCGGGGCGGACGGGCGGGCGGGGAAGCTGAGTCCGGGGCGCACGGGTGGGCGGGGAGCTGAGTCCGGGGCGGGCGGCTGAGCTGAGTCCGGGGCGGACGGGCGGGGAAGCTGAGTCCGTGGCGGACAGGCGGGTGGGGTGCTGAGTCCGGGGCGGGCGGGGGAGCTGGGTCCGGGGCGGACGGGCGGGCTGAGTCAGGGGCGGATGGGAGTCCGGGGGAGCTGAGTCCGGGGCGGACGGGCGAGCTGAGTCCGGGGCGGACGGGCGAGCTGAGTCCGTGGCGGACGGGCGAGCTGAGTCCGGGGCGGATGGGTGGACGGGGGAGCTGAGTCCGGGGCGGACGGGGGAGCTGAGTCCGGGTCGGACGGGGGAGCTGAGTCCGGGGCGGACGGGGGAGCTGAGTCTGGGGCGGACGGGGGAGCTGTGTCCGGGGAGGATGGGCTGACGGGGGAGCTCAGTTTGGGTCGGACGGGGGAGCTGAGTCCGGGGCGGACAGGGGAGCTGAGTCCGGGGCGGACGGGGGAGCTGAGTCCGGGACGGGCGGGCGGGTGGGGGAGCTGAGTCCGGGGTGGACGGGCGGGCGGCTGAGCTGAGTCCGGGGCGCACGGTTGGGCGGGGAGCTGAGTCCGGGGCGGACGGGCGGGCGGCTGAGCTGAGTCCGGGGCGGACGAGCGGGGCAGCTGAGTCCGTGGCGGACGGGCGGGTGGGGGTGCTGAGTCCGGGGCGGGCGGGGGAGCTGAGTCTGGGGCGGACGGGCGGGCGGGGGAGCTGAGACCGGGGCGGAGGGGGGAGATGAGTCCGGGGCGGTCGGGCGGTCTGCGTCCGGGGCGGACGGTGAGCTGAGTCCGGGGCGGACGGGCGAGCTAGGTCCGGGGTGGAGGGGCGAGCTGAGTCCGGTGTGAACGGGCGGGCGGGGGAGCTGAGTCCGGGGCGGACTGGCGGGCGGGGAGCTGAGTCCGGGGCGCACGGGCGGGCGGGGGAGCTGAGTCCGGGGCGGGGGAGCTGAGTCCGGGGCGGACGGGGGAGCTGAGTCCGGGGCGCACGGGCGGGCGGGGGAGCTGAGTCCGGGGCGCACGGGTGGGTGGGGGCGCACGGGTGGGCGGATCAGCTGATTCGGGGCGGACGGGCGGGCGGGGGATCTGAGTCCCGGGCGGTCGGGCGGGCGGGGGAGCTGAGTCCGGGCGAGCTGAGTCCGGGGCGGACGGGCGAGCTGAGTCCGGGGCGGACGGGCGAGCTGAGTCCGGGGCGGACGGGCGAGCTGAGTCCGGGGCGGACGGGGAGCTGAATCTGGGGCGGACAAGCGGACGGGGGAGCTGTGTCCGGGGCGGATGGGCTGACGGGGGAGCTCAGTTTGGGGCGGACGGGGGAGCTGAGTCCGGGGCGGACGGGGGAGCTGAGTCTAGGGCGGACGGGGTAGCTGAGTCCGGGACGGGCGGGCGGGTGGGGGAGCTGAGTCCGGGGCGGACGCCGGGCGGCTGAGCTGAGTCCGGGGCGTACGGGCGGGCGGGGAAGCTGAGTCCGGGGCGCACGGGTGGGCGGGGAGCTGAGTCCGGGGCGGACGGGCGGACGGCTGAGCTGAGTCCGGGGCGGACGGCCGGGGAAGCTGAGTCCGTGGCGGACGGGCGGGTGGGGGTGCTGAGTCCGGGGCGGGCGGGGGAGCTGGGTCCGGGGCGGACGGGCGGGCTGAGTCAGGGGCGGATGGGAGTCCGGGGGAGCTGAGTCCGGGGCGGACAGGCGGGTGGGGGAGCTGAGTCCGGGGCAGACTGGCGGGCGCGGGAGCTGAGCCCGGGCCTCACGGGCGGGCGGGGGAGCTGAGTCCGGGGCGGAGGGGGGAGATGAGTCCGGGGCGGACGGGCGAGCTGAGTCCGGGGCGGACAGGCGAGCTGAGTCCGGGGCGGACGGTCAAGCTGAGTCCGTGGCGGACGGGCGGGTGGGGGTGCTGAGTCCGGGGCGGGCGGGGGAGCTGGGTCCGGGGCGGACGGGCGGGCTGAGTCAGGGGCGGATGGGAGTCCGGGGGAGCTGAGTCCGGGGCGGACGGGCGGGTGGGGGAGCTGAGTCCGGGGCAGACTGGCGGGCGCGGGAGCTGAGCCCGGGCCTCACGGGCGGGCGGGGGAGCTGAGTCCGGGGCGGAGGGGGGAGATGAGTCCGGGGCGGACGGGCGAGCTGAGTCCGGGGCGGACGGGGGAGCTGAATCTGGGGCGGACAAGCGGACGGGGGAGCTGTGTCCGGGGCGGATGGGCTGACAGGGGAGCTCAGTTTGGGGCGGACGGGGGAGCTGAGTCCGGGTCGGACGGGGGAGCTGAGTCCGGGGCGGACGGGGGAGCTGAGTCCGGGACGGGCGGGCGGGTGGGCGAGCTGAGTCCGGGGCGGACGGGCGGGCGGCTGAGCTGAGTCCGGGGCGGACGGGCGGGCGGCTGAGCTGATACCGGGGCGGACGGGCGGGTGGAGCAGCTGAGTCCGGGGCGGACCGGCGGGCGGGGGAGCTGAGTCCGGGGCGGACGGGGGAGCTGAGTCCGGGACGGGCGGGCGGGTGGGGGAGCTGAGTCCAGGGCGGACGCGCGAGCGAGGTCCGGTGCGGAGGGGCGAGCTGAGTCCGGGGCGAACGGGCGGGCGGGGGAGCTGAGACCGGGGCGGACTGGCGGGCGCGGGAGCTGAGTCCGGGCCTCACGGGCGGGCGGGGGAGCTGAGTCCGGGGCGGAGGGGGGAGATGAGTCCGGGGCGGACGGGCGAGCTGAGTCCGGGGCGGACGGGCGAGCTGAGTCCGGGGCGGACGGGGGAGCTGAGTCCGGGGCGGACGGGGGAGCTGAGTCCGGGGCGGACGGGGGAGCTGAATCTGGGGCGGACAAGCGGACGGGGGAGCTGTGTCCGGGGCGGATGGGCTGTCGGGGGAGCTCAGTTTGGGGCGGACGGGGGAGCTGAGTCCGGGGCGGACGGGGGAGCTGAGTCCGGGGCGGACGGGCGGGCGGCTGAGCTGAGTCCGGGGCGGACGGGCGGGCGGGGAAGCTGAGTCCGGGGCGCACGGGTGGGCGGGGAGCTGAGTCCGGGGCGGGCGGTGGAGCTGAGTCCGGGGCGCACGGGTGGGTGGGGGCGCACGGGTGGGCGGGGGAGCTGATTCGGGGCGGACTGGCGGGCGGGGAGCTGAGTCCGGGGCGCACGGTCGGGCGGGGGAACTGAGTCCGGGGCGGGGGAGCTGAGTCCGGGGCGGAGGGGGGATCTGAGTCCGGGGCGGATGGGCGGGCGGGGGAGCTGAGTCCGGGGGAGCTGAGTCCGGGGCGGACGGGCGAGCTGAGTCCGGGGCGGACGGGCGAGCTGAGTCCGGGGCGGACGGGCGAGCTGAGTCAGGGGCGGATGGGAGTCCGGGCGAGCTGAG
Organism: Scyliorhinus torazame; assembly: GCF_047496885.1. Lineage (NCBI taxonomy): Eukaryota > Metazoa > Chordata > Chondrichthyes > Carcharhiniformes > Scyliorhinidae > Scyliorhinus > Scyliorhinus torazame. Next base: position 245,772,714 of record NC_092712.1, read on the forward strand.
TCCGGGGCGGACGGGCGAGCTGAGTCCGGGGCGGACGGGCGAGCTGAGTCCGGGGCGGACGGGCGAGCTGAGTCCGGGGCGGACGGGGGAGCTGAATCTGGGGCGGACAAGCGGACGGGGGAGCTGTGTCCGGGGCGGATGGGCTGACGGGGAGCTCAGTTTGGGGCGGACGGGGGAGCTGAGTCCGGGGCGGACGGGGGAGCTGAGTCCGGGGCGGACGGGGGAGCTGAGTCCGGGGCGGACGGGGGAGCTGAGTCCGGGACGGGCGGGCGGGTGGGGGAGCTGAGTCCGGGGCGGACGGGCGGGCGGCTGAGCTGAGTCCGGGGCCGACGGGCGGGCGGGGAAGCTGAGTCCGGGGCGCACTGGTGGGCGGGGAGCTGAGTCCGGGGCGGACGGGCGGGCGGCTGAGCTGAGTCCGGGGCGGACGGGCGGGGAAGCTGAGTCCGTGGCGGACGGGCGGGTGGGGGTGCTGAGTCCGGGGCGGACGGGCGGGCTGAGTCAGGGGCGGATGGGAGTCCGGGGAGCTGAGTCCGGGGCGGACGGGCGAGCTGAGTCCGGGCCGGATGGTGGACGGGGGAGCTGAGTCCGGGGCGGACGGGGGAGCTGAGCCCGGGGCGGACGGGGGAGCTGAGTCTGGGGCGGACTGGAGAGCTGTGTCCGGGGCGGTTGGGCTGACGGGGAGCTCAGTTTGGGGCGGACGGGGGAGCTGAGTCCGGGGCGGACAGGGGAGCTGAGTCCGGGGCGGACGGGGGAGCTGAGTCCGGGACGGGCGGGCGGGTGGGGGAGCTGAGTCCGGGGCGGACGGGCGGGCGGCTGAGCTGAGTCCGGGGCGCACGGGCGGGGCAGCTGAGTCCGTGGCGGACCGGCGGGTGGGGGTGCTGAGTCCGGGGCGGGCAGGGGAGCTGAGTCCGGGGCGGACGGGCGGGCGGGGGAGCTGAGTCTGGGGTGGACGGGCGGGTGGGGGAACTGAGTGCAGGGCAGATGGGCGGGGGAGCTGAGTCCGGGGCGTGCGTGCGGGCGGGTGGGGGAGCTGAGTCCCGGAAGGACGGATGGGCGACGAAGCTGAGTCCGGGGCGGACGGACGGGCGGGCGGGGGAGCTGAGTCCGGGGCGCACGGGCGGGCGGGTGAGCTGAGACCGGGGCGGATGGGCGGGCTGAGTCCGGTGCGGACGGGCGGGCTGAGTCCGGGGCGGACGGATGAGCTGAGTCCGGGGCGGACGCGCGAGCTAGCTCCGGGGCGGAGGGGCGAGCTGAGTCCGGGGCGAACGGGCGGGCGGGGGAGCTGAGTCCGGGGCGGACTGGCGGGCGCGGGAGCTGAGTCCGGGGCGCACGGGCGGGCGGGGGAGCTGAGTCCGGGCCTCACGGGCGGGCGGGGGAGCTGAGTCCGGGGCGGAGGGGGGAGATGAGTCTAGGGCAGACGGGCGTGCGGCTGAGCTGAGTCCGGGGCGGACGGGCGGGCGAGCTGAGTCCGGGGCGGACGGGCGGGCGGGGGAGCTGAGTCCAGGGCGGGCGGACGACGGGCGGGGAGCTGAGATTGGGGCGGACTGGCGGGCGGGGGAGCTGAGTCCGGGGCGGACGGGCAGGCAGGGGGAGCTGAGTCCGGGGCGGACGGGCTGGCGGGGTGCTGAGTCCGGGGCCGACGGGCGGGCGGGGGAGCGGAGTCCGGGGTGGACGGGCGGGCGGGGGAACTGAGTCCGGGGCGGACGGGCGGGCGGGGAAGCTGAGTCCGGGGCGCACTGGTGGGCGGGGAGCTGAGTCCGGGGCGGACGGGCGGGCGGCTGAGCTGAGTCCGGGGCGGACGGGCGGGGAAGCTGAGTCCGTGGCGGACGGGCGGGTGGGGGTGCTGAGTCCGGGGCGGACGGGCGGGCTGAGTCAGGGGCGGATGGGAGTCCGGGGAGCTGAGTCCGGGGCGGACGGGCGAGCTGAGTCCGGGGCGGATGGTGGACGGGGGAGCTGAGTCCGGGGCGGACGGGGGAGCTGAGCCCGGGGCGGACGGGGGAGCTGAGTCTGGGGCGGACTGGAGAGCTGTGTCCGGGGCGGTTGGGCTGACGGGGAGCTCAGTTTGGGGCGGACGGGGGAGCTGAGTCCGGGGCGGACAGGGGAGCTGAGTCCGGGGCGGACGGGGGAGCTGAGTCCGGGACGGGCGGGCGGGTGGGGGAGCTGAGTCCGGGGCGGACGGGCGGGCGGCTGAGCTGAGTCCGGGGCGCACGGGCGGGGCAGCTGAGTCCGTGGCGGACCGGCGGGTGGGGGTGCTGAGTCCGGGGCGGGCAGGGGAGCTGAGTCCGGGGCGGACGGGCGGGCGGGGGAGCTGAGTCTGGGGTGGACGGGCGGGTGGGGGAACTGAGTGCAGGGCAGATGGGCGGGGGAGCTGAGTCCGGGGCGTGCGTGCGGGCGGGTGGGGGAGCTGAGTCCCGGAAGGACGGATGGGCGACGAAGCTGAGTCCGGGGCGGACGGACGGGCGGGCGGGGGAGCTGAGTCCGGGGCGCACGGGCGGGCGGGTGAGCTGAGACCGGGGCGGATGGGCGGGCTGAGTCCGGTGCGGACGGGCGGGCTGAGTCCGGGGCGGACGGATGAGCTGAGTCCGGGGCGGACGCGCGAGCTAGCTCCGGGGCGGAGGGGCGAGCTGAGTCCGGGGCGAACGGGCGGGCGGGGGAGCTGAGTCCGGGGCGGACTGGCGGGCGCGGGAGCTGAGTCCGGGGCGCACGGGCGGGCGGGGGAGCTGAGTCCGGGCCTCACGGGCGGGCGGGGGAGCTGAGTCCGGGGCGGAGGGGGGAGATGAGTCTAGGGCAGACGGGCGTGCGGCTGAGCTGAGTCCGGGGCGGACGGGCGGGCGAGCTGAGTCCGGGGCGGACGGGCGGGCGGGGGAGCTGAGTCCAGGGCGGGCGGACGACGGGCGGGGAGCTGAGATTGGGGCGGACTGGCGGGCGGGGGAGCTGAGTCCGGGGCGGACGGGCAGGCAGGGGGAGCTGAGTCCGGGGCGGACGGGCTGGCGGGGTGCTGAGTCCGGGGCCGACGGGCGGGCGGGGGAGCGGAGTCCGGGGTGGACGGGCGGGCGGGGGAACTGAGTCCGGGGCGCACGGGTGGGCGGGGGAGCTGAGTCCGGCGCGGACGGGCGTGGCGGGGGAGCTGAGTCCGGGGCGGACGGGCGGGCGGCTGAGCTGATACCGGGGCGGACGGGCGGGCGGAGCAGCTGAGTCCGGGGCGGACCGGCGGGCGGGGCAGCTGAGTCCGGGGCGCACGGGCGGGCTGAGTCCGGGGCGGACAGTCGAGCTGAGTCCGGGGCGGACGGGCGAGCTGAGTCCGGGGCGGACAGGCGAGCTGAGTCCGGGTCGGATGGTGGACGGGGGAGCTGAGTCCGGGGCGGACGGGGGAGCTGAGCCCGGGGCGGACGGGGGAGCTGAGTCTGGGGCGGATGGGGGAGCTGTGTCCGGGGCGGATGGGCTGACGGGGAGCTCAGTTTGGGGCGGACATGGGAGCTGAGTCCGGGGCGGACAGGGGAGCAGAGTCCGGGGCGGACGGGGGAGCTGAGTCCGGGACGGGCGGGCGGGTGGGGGAGCTGTGTCCGGGGCGGACGGCTGAGCTGAGTCCGGGGCGCACGGTTGGGCGGGGAGCTGAGTCCGGGGCGGACGGGTGGGCGGCTGAGCTGAGTCCGTGGCGGACGGGCGGGTGGGGGTGCTGAGTCCGGGGCGGGCGGGGGAGCTGAGTCCGGGGCGGACGGGCGGGCGGGCTGAGTCCGGGGCGGACGGGCGGGCGGGGGAGCTGAGTCCAGGGCGGGCGGACGACGGGCGGGGAGCTGAGATTGGGGCGGACTGGCGGGCGGGGGAGCTGAGTCCGGGGCGGACGGGCAGGCAGGGGGAGCTGAGTCCGGGGCGGACGGGCTGGCGGGGTGCTGAGTCCGGGGCCGACGGGCGGGCGGGGGAGCGGAGTCCGGGGTGGACGGGCGGGCGGGGGAACTGAGTCCGGGGCGCACGGGTGGGCGGGGGAGCTGAGTCCGGCGCGGACGGGCGTGGCGGGGGAGCTGAGTCCGGGGCGGACGGGCGGGCGGCTGAGCTGATACCGGGGCGGACGGGCGGGCGGAGCAGCTGAGTCCGGGGCGGACCGGCGGGCGGGGCAGCTGAGTCCGGGGCGCACGGGCGGGCTGAGTCCGGGGCGGACGGGCGGGCTGAGTCCGGGGCGGACAGTCGAGCTGAGTCCGGGGCGGACGGGCGAGCTGAGTCCGGGGCGGACAGGCGAGCTGAGTCCGGGTCGGATGGTGGACGGGGGAGCTGAGTCCGGGGCGGACGGGGGAGCTGAGCCCGGGGCGGACGGGGGAGCTGAGTCTGGGGCGGACGGGGGAGCTGTGTCCGGGGCGGATGGGCTGACGGGGAGCTCAGTTTGGGGCGGACATGGGAGCTGAGTCCGGGGCGGACAGGGGAGCAGAGTCCGGGGCGGACGGGGGAGCTGAGTCCGGGACGGGCGGGCGGGTGGGGCAGCTGTGTCCGGGGCGGACGGCTGAGCTGAGTCCGGGGCGCACGGTTGGGCGGGGAGCTGAGTCCGGGGCGGACGGGTGGGCGGCTGAGCTGAGTCCGTGGCGGACGGGCGGGTGGGGGTGCTGAGTCCGGGGCGGGCGGGGGAGCTGAGTCCGGGGCGGACGGGCGGGCGGGGGAGCTGAGTCTGGGGTGGACGAGCGGGTGGGGGAACTGAGTGCAGGGCAGATGGGCGGGAGAGCTGAGTCCGGGGCGTGCGTGCGGGCGGGTGGGGGAGCTGACTCCGGGGCGGACGGGCGGGCGACGAAGCTGAGTCCCGGAAGGACGGATGGGCGACGAAGCTGAGTCCGGGGCGGACGGACGGGCGGGCGGGGGAGCTGAGTCCGGGGCGCACGGGCGGGTGACCTGAGTCCGGGGCGGATGGGCGGGCTGAGTCCGGGGCGGACGGATGAGCTGAGTCCGGGGCGGACGCGCGAGCTAGGTCCGGGGCGGAGGGGCGAGCTGAGTCCGGGGCGAACGGGCGGGCGGGGGAGCTGAGTCTGGGGCGGACTGGCGGGCGCGGGAGCTGAGTCCGGGCCTCACGGGCGGGCGGGGGAGCTGAGTCCGGGGCGGAGGGGGGAGATGAGTCTAGGGCAGACGGGCGGGCGGCTGAGCTGAGTCCAGGGCAGACGGGCGGGCGAGCTAAGTCCGGGGCGGACGGGCGGGCGGGGGAGCTGAGTCCGGGCCTCACGGGCGGGCGGGGGAGCTGAGTCCGTGGCGGAGGGGGGAGATGAGTCTAGGGCAGACGGACGGGCGGGCGAGCTGAGTCCGGGGCGGACGGGTGGGCGAGCTGAGTCCGGGGCGGACGGGCGGGCGGGGGAGCTGAGTCCGGGCCTCACGGGCGGGCGGGGGAGCTGAGTCCGGGGCAGAGGGGGGAGATGAGACTAGGGCAGACGGGCGGGCGGCTGAGCTGAGTCCGGGGCGGACGGGCGGACGAGCTGAGTCCGGGGCGGACGGGCGGGCGGGGGAGCTGAGTCCAGGGCGGGCGGACGACGGGCGGGGGAGCTGAGACTGGGGCGGAGTGGCGGGCGGGGGAGCTGAGTCCGGGGCGGACGGGCAGGCAGGGGGAGCTGAGTCCGGGGCGGACGGGCTGGCGGGGGAGCGGAGTCCGGGGTGGATGGGCGGGCGGGGGAACTGAGTCCGGGGCGCACGGGTGGGCGGGGGAGCTGAGTCCGGAGCGGACGGGCGTGGCGGGGGAGCTGAGTCCGGGGCGGACGGGCGGGCGGCTGAGCTGATACCGGGGCGGACGGGCTGGCGGAGCAGCTGAGTCCGGGGCGGACCGGCGGGCGGGGGAGCTGACTCCGGGACGGACGGGCGGGCGGGGAAGCTGAGTCCTGGGCGGACGGACGGGCGGGGGAGCTGAGTCCGGGGGGACAGGCGGGCGGGGGAGCTGAGTCCGGGGCGGACGGGCGGGCGGGGGAGCTGAGTCCGGGCGAACGGGCGGGCGGGGGAGCTGAGTCCGGGCGGACGGGGGAGCTGAGTCCCGGGCGCACGGGTGGGCAGGGCAGCTGAGCCCGGGGCGGACGGGGGAGCTGAGTCTGGGGCGGACGGGGGAGCTGTGTCCGGGGCGGATGGGCTGACGGGGGAGCTCAGTTTGGGGCGGACGGGGGAGCTGAGTCCGGGGCGGACAGGGGAGCTGAGTCCGGGGCGGACGGGGGAGCTGAGTCCGGGACGGGCGGGCGGGTGGGGGAGCTGTGTCCGGGGCGGACGGCTGAGCTGAGTCCGGGGCGCACAGTTGGGCGGGGAGCTGAGTCCGGGGCGGACGGGTGGGCGGCTGAGCTGAGTCCGTGGCGGACGGGCGGGTGGGGGTGCTGAGTCCGGGGCGGAGGAGCTGAGTCCGGGGCGGACGGGCGGGCGGTGGAGCTGAGTCTGGGGTGGACGAGCGGGTGGGGGAACTGAGTGCAGGGCAGATGGGCGGGAGAGCTGAGTCCGGGGCGTGCGTGCGGGCGGGTGGGGGAGCTGACTCCGGGGCGGACGGGCGGGCGACGAAGCTGAGTCCCGGAAGGACGGAATGGCGACGAAGCTGAGTCCGGTGCGGACGGACGGGCGGGCGGGGGAGCTGAGTCTGGGGCGCACGGGCGGGCGGGTGCGCTGAGTCCGGGGCGGATGGGCGGGCTGAGTCCGGGGCGGACGGATGAGCTGAGTCCGGGGCGGACGCGCGAGCTAGGTCCGGGGCGGAGGGGCGAGCTAGGTCCGGGGCGGAGGGGCGAGCTGAGTCCGGGGCGAACGGGCGGGCGGGGGAGCTGAGTCTGGGGCAGACTGGCGGGCGCGGGAGCTGAGTCCGGGCCTCACGGGCGGGCGGGGGAGCTGAGTCCGGGGCGGAGGGGGGAGATGAGTCTAGGGCAGACGGGCGGGCGGCTGAGCTGAGTCCAGGGCGGACGGGCGGGCGGGGGAGCTGAGTCCGGGCCTCACGGGCGGGCGGGGGAGCTGAGTCCGTGGCGGAGGGGGGAGATGAGTCTAGGGCAGACGGGCGGGCGGCTGAGCTGAGTCCGGAAGGGAAGGGGGGGCGAGCTGAGTCCGGGGCGGACGGGCGGGCGGGGGAGCTGAGTCCGGGCCTCACGGGCGGGCGGGGGAGCTGAGTCCGGGGCAGAGGGGGGAGATGAGACTAGGGCAGACGGGCGGGCAGCTGAGCTGAGTCCGGGGCGGACGGGCGGGCGAGCTGAGTCCGGGGCGGACGGGCGGGCGGGGGAGCTGAGTCCGGGACGAACGGGCGGGCGGCTGAGCTGAGTCCGGGACGGACGGGCGGGGAAGCTGAGTCCGTGGCGGACGGGCGGGTGGGGGTGCTGAGTCCGGGGCGGGCGGGGGAGCTGGGTCCGGGGCGGACGGGCGGGCTGAGTCAGGGGCGGATGGGAGTCCGGGGGAGCTGAGTCCGGGGCGGACGGGCGGGTGGGGGAGCTGAGTCCGGGGCAGACTGGCGGGCGCGGGAGCTGAGCCCGGGCCTCACGGGCGGGCGGGGGAGCTGAGTCCGGGCGGAGGGGGGAGATGAGTCCGGGGCGGACGGGCGAGCTGAGTCCGGGGCGGACAGGCGAGCTGAGTCCGGGGCGGACGGTCGAGCTGAGTCCGGGGCGGACGGTCAAGCTGAGTCCGGGGCGGACGGGGGAGCTGAGTCCGGGGCGGACGGGGGAGCTGAGTCCGGGGCGGACGGGGGAGCTGTGTCCGGGGCGGATGGGCTGACAGGGGAGCTCAGTTTGGGGCGGACGGGGGAGCTGAGTCCGGGTCGGACGGGGGAGCTGAGTCCGGGGCGGACGGGGGAGCTGAGTCCGGGACGGGCTGGCGGGTGGGGGAGCTGAGTCCGGGGCGGACGGGCGGGCGGCTGAGCTGAGTCCGGGGCGGACGGGCGGGCGGCTGAGCTGATACCGGGGCGGACGGGCGGGCGGAGCAGCTGAGTCCGGGGCGGACCGGCGGGCGGGGGAGCTGAGTCCGGGGCGGACGGGGGAGCTGAGTCCGGGACGGGCGGGCGGGTGGGGGAGCTGAGTCCAGGGCGGACGCGCGAGCGAGGTCCGGGGAGGAGGGGCGAGCTGAGTCCGGGGCGAACGGGCGGGCGGGGGAGCTGAGTCCGGGGCGGACTGGCGGGCGCGGGAGCTGAGTCCGGGCCTCACGGGCGGGCGGGGGAGCTGAGTCCGGGGCGGAGGGGGGAGATGAGTCCGGGGCGGACGGGCGAGCTGAGTCCGGGGCGGACGGGCGAGCTGAGTCCGGGGCGGACGGGGGAGCTGAGTCCGGGGCGGACGGGGGAGCTGAATCTGGGGCGGACAAGCGGACGGGGGAGCTGTTTCCGGGGCGGATGGGTGGGTGAGCTGAGTCCGGGTCGATCTGCTGGGGGAGTTGAGCCCGGGGCCGTCGGATGGGGGAGCTGAGTCCGGGTCGATCTGCTGGGGGAGTTGAGTCCGGGGAAGACGGGTGGGGGAGCTGATGCTGGGGCGATCGGGTGGGGGAGCTGAATCCGGGACAGTCGGGTGGGGGAGTTGAGTCCACGGCGATCGGTTGGGGGAGCTGAGTCCGGTGCTGTCGAGTGGGGGAGCTGTGTCCGAGGCCGTCGGGTGGGGGAGATGAGTCCGAGGCGTGCCGGGTGGGGGGGTGGCTGAGTCCGGTGCCGGCGGGTGGTGGAGCTGAGTCCGGGGCGGGCGGGTGGGGAAGCAGAGTCCGGGGCTGTCGGGTGGGAGAGCTGGGTCCAGGGCCGGCGGTTGGGGGAGCTGAGTCCGGGGCCGTCGGGTGGGAGAGCTGAGTCCGGGGCGATCGGATGGCGGAGCTGTTTCCGGGGCAGTCGGGTGGGGGAGCTGAGTCCGGGGCCGTCGGGTGGGGGAGCTGAGTCCGGGGCCGTCGGGTGGGGGAGTTGAGTCTGGGGCGATCGGGTGCGGGAGCTTAATCCTGGGCCGTCAGGTGGGGGAGCTGAGTCCGGGGCAGTCGGGTTGGGGAGCTGAGTCCGGGGCGATCAGTTGGGGGAGCTGAATCCGGACAGTCGGGTGGGGGAGTTCAGTCCACGGTGATCGGATGGGGGAGCTGGGTCCGGTGCCATCGGGTGGGGGAGCTGAGTCCGGGGCCGTCGGGTGGGGGAGCTGAATCCGGGACAGTCGGGTGGGGGACTTGAGTCCATGGCGATCGGATGGGGGAGCTGCGTCCGAGGCCGTCGTGTTGGGGAGCTGAGTCCGGGGCGGGCGGGTGGGGGAGCTGAGTCCGGGGCCGTCGTGTGGGAGAGCTGAGTCCGGGGCGAGCGGGTGGGAGAGCTGACTCCGGGGCCATCGGGTGGGGGAGCTGAGTCCGGGGCGATCGGATGGGGGAGCTGTGTCCGGAAGTTGGGTGTGGGAGTTGAGACCATGGCGATCGGTTGGGGGAGCTGTGTCCGGTGCAGTCGGGTGGGGGAGTTGAGTCCACGGCGATCGGATGGGGGAGCTGTGTCCGGGGCCTTCGGGTGGGTGAGCTGAGTGTGGGCGGTCGGGTGGGGGAGCATAGTCCGTGGCGGGCGGGTGAGGGAGCTGAGTCCGGGACGGGCGGGTGGGGGAGCTGAGTCCGGGCGGGCGGGTGGGTGAGCTGAGTCCGGGTCGATCTGCTGGGGGAGTTGAGCCCGGGGCCGTCGGATGGGGGAGCTGAGTCCGGGTCGATCTGCTGGGGGAGTTGAGTCCGGGGAAGACGGGTGGGGGAGCTGATGCTGGGGCGATCGGATGGGGGAGCTGCGTCCGAGGCCGTCGTGTGGGGGAGCTGAGTCCGGGGCGGCCGGGTGGGGGAGCTGAGTCCGGGGCCGTCGGGTGGGAGAGCTGAGTCCGGGGCGAGCGGGTGGGGGAGCTGAGGCCGGGGCTGTGGGGTGGGAGAGCTGAGTCCGGGGCCGTTGGGTGGGGGAGATGGGTCCGGGGCCGTCGGGTGGCGGAGCTGTGTCCAGGCGGGCGGGTGGGGGAGCTGAATACGGGGCAGTTGGGTGAGGGAGCTGAGTCCGGGGCGATCGGATGGGGGAGCTGTGTCCGGAAGTTGGGTGTGGGAGTTGAGTCCGGTGCCGTCAGGTGGGGGAGCTGAGTCCAAGCGGGCGGGTAAAGGAGCAGTGTCCGGGGCCGTCGGGTGGGGGAGCTGAGTCCGAGGCGGACGGGTGGGGGAGCGGAGTCCAGGGCCGTCGGGTGGGGCAGCTGAGTCCGGGGCGATCGGGTGGGGGAGCTGAATCCGCGACAGTCGGGTGGGGGAGTTGAGACCATGGCGATCGGTTGGGGGAGCTGTGTCCGGTGCAGTCGGGTGGGGGAGTTGAGTCCACGTCGATCGAATGGGGGAGCTGTGTCCGGGGCCTTCGGGTGGGTGAGCTGAGTGTGGGCGGTCGCGTGGGGGAGCATAGTCCGTGGCGGGCGGGTGAGGGAGCTGAGTCCGGGACGGGCGGGTGGGGGAGCTGAGTCCGGGCGGGCGGGTGGGTGAGCTGAGTCCGGGTCGATCTGCTGGGGGAGTTGAGCCCGGGGCCGTCGGATGGGGGAGCTGAGTCCGGGTCGATCTGCTGGGGGAGTTGAGTCCGGGGAAGACGGGTGGGGGAGCTGATGCTGGGGCGATCGGGTGGGGGAGCTGAATCCGGGACAGTCGGGTGGGGGAGTTGAGTCCACGGCGATCGGTTGGGGGAGCTGAGTCCGGTGCTGTCGAGTGGGGGAGCTGTGTCCGAGGCCGTCGGGTGGGGGAGATGAGTCCGAGGCGTGCCGGGTGGGGGGGTGGCTGAGTCCGGTGCCGGCGGGTGGTGGAGCTGAGTCCGGGGCGGGCGGGTGGGGAAGCAGAGTCCGGGGCTGTCGGGTGGGAGAGCTGGGTCCAGGGCCGGCGGTTGGGGGAGCTGAGTCCGGGGCCGTCGGGTGGGAGAGCTGAGTCCGGGGCGATCGGATGGCGGAGCTGTTTCCGGGGCAGTCGGGTGGGGGAGCTGAGTCCGGGGCCGTCGGGTGGGGGAGCTGAGTCCGGGGCCGTCGGGTGGGGGAGTTGAGTCCGGGGCGATCGGGTGCGGGAGCTTAATCCTGGGCCGTCAGGTGGGGGAGCTGAGTCCGGGGCAGTCGGGTTGGGGAGCTGAGTCCGGGGCGATCAGTTGGGGGAGCTGAATCCGGACAGTCGGGTGGGGGAGTTCAGTCCACGGTGATCGGATGGGGGAGCTGGGTCCGGTGCCATCGGGTGGGGGAGCTGAGTCCGGGGCCGTCGGGTGGGGGAGCTGAATCCGGGACAGTCGGGTGGGGGACTTGAGTCCATGGCGATCGGATGGGGGAGCTGCGTCCGAGGCCGTCGTGTTGGGGAGCTGAGTCCGGGGCGGGCGGGTGGGGGAGCTGAGTCCGGGGCCGTCGTGTGGGAGAGCTGAGTCCGGGGCGAGCGGGTGGGAGAGCTGACTCCGGGGCCATCGGGTGGGGGAGCTGAGTCCGGGGCGATCGGATGGGGGAGCTGTGTCCGGAAGTTGGGTGTGGGAGTTGAGACCATGGCGATCGGTTGGGGGAGCTGTGTCCGGTGCAGTCGGGTGGGGGAGTTGAGTCCACGGCGATCGGATGGGGGAGCTGTGTCCGGGGCCTTCGGGTGGGTGAGCTGAGTGTGGGCGGTCGGGTGGGGGAGCATAGTCCGTGGCGGGCGGGTGAGGGAGCTGAGTCCGGGACGGGCGGGTGGGGGAGCTGAGTCCGGGCGGGCGGGTGGGTGAGCTGAGTCCGGGTCGATCTGCTGGGGGAGTTGAGCCCGGGGCCGTCGGATGGGGGAGCTGAGTCCGGGTCGATCTGCTGGGGGAGTTGAGTCCGGGGAAGACGGGTGGGGGAGCTGATGCTGGGGCGATCGGGTGGGGGAGCTGAATCCGGGACAGTCGGGTGGGGGAGTTGAGTCCACGGCGATCGGATGGGGGAGCTGAGTCCGGTGCTGTCGAGTGGGGGAGCTGTGTCCGAGGCCGTCGGGTGGGGGAGATGAGTCCGAGGCGTGCCGGGTGGGGGGGTGGCTGAGTCCGGTGCCGGCGGGTGGGGGAGCTGAGTCCGGGGCGGGCGGGTGGGGAAGCAGAGTCCGGGGCTGTCGGGTGGGAGAGCTGAGTCCGGGGCGGGACGGGGTGGGGGAGCTGGGTCCAGGGCCGTCGGTTGGGGGAGCTGAGTCCGGGGCCGTCGGGTGGGGGAGCTGAATCCGGGACAGTCGGGTGGGGGACTTGAGTCCATGGCGATCGGATGGGGGAGCTGCGTCCGAGGCCGTCGTGTGGGGGAGCTGAGTCCGGGGCGATCGGGTGCGGGAGCTTAATCCTGGGCCGTCAGGTGGGGGAGCTGAGTCCGGGGCAGTCGGGTTGGGGAGCTGAGTCCGGGGCGATCAGTTGGGGGAGCTGAATCCGGACAGTCGGGTGGGGGAGTTCAGTCCACGGTGATCGGATGGGGGAGCTGGGTCCGGGGCCGTCGGGTGGGGGAGCTGAGCCCGGGGCCATCGGGTGGGGGAGCTGAATCCGGGACAGTCGGGTGGGGGACTTGAGTCCATGGCGATCGGATGGGGGAGCTGCGTCCGAGGCCGTCGTGTGGGGGAGCTGAGTCCGGGGCGGCCGGGTGGGGGAGCTGAGTCCGGGGCCGTCGGGTGGGAGAGCTGAGTCCGGGGCGAGCGGGTGGGGGAGCTGAGGCCGGGGCTGTGGGGTGGGAGAGCTGAGTCCGGGGCCGTTGGGTGGGGGAGATGGGTCCGGGGCCGTCGGGTGGCGGAGCTGTGTCCAGGCGGGCGGGTGGGGGAGCTGAATACGGGGCAGTTGGGTGAGGGAGCTGAGTCCGGGGCGATCGGATGGGGGAGCTGTGTCCGGAAGTTGGGTGTGGGAGTTGAGTCCGGTGCCGTCAGGTGGGGGAGCTGAGTCCAAGCGGGCGGGTAAAGGAGCAGTGTCCGGGGCCGTCGGGTGGGGGAGCTGAGTCCGAGGCGGACGGGTGGGGGAGCGGAGTCCAGGGCTGTCGGGTGGGGGAGCTGAGTCCGGGGCGATCGGGTGGGGGAGCTGAATCCGCGACAGTCGGGTGGGGGAGTTGAGACCATGGCGATCGGTTGGGGGAGCTGTGTCCGGTGCAGTCGGGTGGGGGAGTTGAGTCCACGGCGATCGAATGGGGGAGCTGTGTCCGGGGCCTTCGGGTGGGTGAGCTGAGTGTGGGCGGTCGGGTGGGGGAGCATAGTCCGTGGCGGGCGGGTGAGGGAGCTGAGTCCGGGACGGGCGGGTGGGGGAGCTGAGTCCGGGCGGGCGGGTGGGTGAGCTGAGTCCGGGTCGATCTGCTGGGGGAGTTGAGCCCGGGGCCGTCGGATGGGGGAGCTGAGTCCGGGTCGATCTGCTGGGGGAGTTGAGTCCGGGGAAGACGGGTGGGGGAGCTGATGCTGGGGCGATCGGGTGGGGGAGCTGAATCCGGGACAGTCGGGTGGGGGAGTTGAGTCCACGGCGATCGGATGGGGGAGCTGAGTCCAGTGCTGTCGAGTGGGGGAGCTGTGTCCGAGGCCGTCGGGTGGGGGAGATGAGTCCGAGGCGTGCCGGGTGGGGGGGTGGCTGAGTCCGGTGCCGGCGGGTGGGGGAGCTGAGTCCGGGGCGGGCGGGTGGGGAAGCAGAGTCCGGTGCCGGCGGGTGGGGGAGCTGGGTCCAGGGCCGGCGGTTGGGGGAGCTGAGTCCGGGGCCGTCGGGTGGGAGAGCTGAGTCCGGGGCGATCGGATGGCGGTGCTGTTTCCGGGGCAGTCGGGTGGGGGAGCTGAGTCCGGGGCCGTCGGGTGGGGGAGCTGAGTCCGGGGCCGTCGGGTGGGGGAGTTGAGTCCGGGGCGATCGGGTGCGGGAGCTTAATCCTGGGCCGTCAGGTGGGGGAGCTGAGTCCGGGGCAGTCGGGTTGGGGAGCTGAGTCCGGGGCGATCAGTTGGGGGAGCTGAATCCGGACAGTCGGGTGGGGGAGTTCAGTCCACGGTGATCGGATGGGGGAGCTGGGTCCGGTGCCATCGGGTGGGGGAGCTGAGTCCGGGGCCGTCGGGTGGGGGAGCTGAATCCGGGACAGTCGGGTGGGGGACTTGAGTCCATGGCGATCGGATGGGGGAGCTGCGTCCGAGGCCGTCGTGTGGGGGAGCTGAGTCCGGGGCGGGCGGGTGGGGGAGCTGAGTCCGGGGCCGTCGTGTGGGAGAGCTGAGTCCGGGGCGAGCGGGTGGGGGAGCTGAGGCCGGGGCCGTGGGGTGGGACAGCGGAGTCCGGAGCCGTCAAGTGGGGGAGATGGGTCCGGGGCCGTCGGGTGGCGGAGCTGAGTCTGGGGCCGTCGGCTGGGGGAGCTGAGTCCGGGGCAGTCGGGTGGGGGAGCGGAGTCCAGGGCCGTCGGGTGGGGGAGCTGAGTCCGGGGCGATTGGGTGGGGGAGCTGAATCCGCGACAGTCGGGTGGGGGAGTTGAGACCATGGCGATCGGTTGGGGGAGCTGTGTCCGGTGCAGTCGGGTGGGGGAGTTGAGTCCACGGCAATCAGATGGGGGAGCTGTGTCCGGGGCCTTCGGGTGGGTGAGCTGAGTGCGGGCAGTCGGGTGGGGGAGCATCGTCTGTGGCGGGCGGGTGAGGGAGCTGAGTCCGGGACGGGCGGGTGGGGGAGCTGAGTCCGGGCGGGCGGGTGGGTGAGCTGAGACCGGGTCGATCTGCTGGGGGAGTTGAGCCCGGGGCCGTCGGATGGGGGAGCTGAGTCCGGGTCGATCTGCTGGGGGAGTTGAGTCCGGGGAAGACGGGAGGGGGAGCTGATGCTGGGGCGATCGGGTGGGGGAGCTGAATCCGGGACAGTCGGGTGGGGGAGTTGAGTCCACGGCGATCGGATGGGGGAGCTGTGTCCGGTGCAGTCGGGTGGGGGTGTTGAGTCCACGGCGATCGGATGGGGGAGCTGAGTCCGGTGCTATCGGGTGGGAGACCTGAGTCCGGGGCGGGACGGGGTGGGGGAGCTGGGTCCAGGGCCGTCGGTTGGGGGAGCAGAGTCCGGGGCTGTCGGGTGGGGGAGCAGAGTCCGGGGCTGTCGGGTGGGAGACCTGAGTCCGGGGCGGGACGGGGTGGGGGAGCTGGGTCCAGGGCCGTCGGTTGGGGGAGCTGTGTCCGGGGCCGTCGGGTGGGAGAGCTGAGTCCGGGGCGATCGGATGGCGGAGCTGTTTCCGGGGCAGTCGGGTGGGGGAGCTGAGTCCGGGGCCGTCGGGTGGGGGAGCTGAATCCGGGGCCGTCGGGTGGGGGAGTTGAGTCCGGGGCGATCGGGTGCGGGAGCTTAATCCTGGGCCGTCAGGTGGGGGAGCTGAGTCCGGGGCAGTCGGGTTGGGGAGCTGAGTCCGGGGCGATCAGTTGGGGGAGCTGAATCCGGGACAGTCGGGTGGGGGAGTTCAGTCCACGGTGATCGGATGGGGGAGCTGGGTCCGGTGCCATCGGGTGGGGGAGCTGAGTCCGGGGCCGTCGGGTGGGGGAGCTGAATCCGGGACAGTCGGGTGGGGGACTTGAGTCCATGGCGATCGGATGGGGGAGCTGTGTCCGAGGCCGTCGTGTGGGGGAGCTGAGTCCGGGGCGGGCGGGTGGGGGAGCTGAGTCCGGGGCCGTCGGGTGGGAGAGCTGAGTCCGGGGCGAGCGGGTGGGGGAGCTGAGGCCGGGGCCGTGGGGTGGGAGAGCGGAGTCCGGGGCCGTCAAGTGGGGGAGATGGGTCCGGGGCCGTCGGGTGGCGGAGCTGAATCCGGGGCCATCGGGTGGGGGAGCTGAGTCTGGGGCCATCGGGTGGGGGAGCTGAGTCTGGGGCCATCGGGTGGGGGAGCTGAGTCTGGGGCCGTCGGCTGGGGGAGCTGTGTCCAGGCGGGCGGGTGGGGGAGCTGAATCCGGGGCAGTTGGGTGGGGGAGCTGAGTCCGGGGCGATCGGATGGGGGAGCTGTGTCCGGAAGTTGGGTGTGGGAGTTGAGTTCGGTGCCGTCAGGTGGGGGAGCTGAGTCCAAGCGGGCGGGTGAAGGAGCTGTGTGCGGGGCCGTCGGGTGGGGGATCTGAGTCCGAGGCGGACGGGTGGGTGAGCTGAGCCAGGGGTCGTCGGGTGGGGGAGCTGGGTCCAGGGCCGTCGGTTGGGGGAGCTGAGTCCGGGGCCGTCGGGTGGGAGAGCTGAGTCCGGGGCCGTCGGTTGGGGGAGCTGAGTCCGGGGCCGTCGGGTGGGAGAGCTGAGTCCGGGGCGATCGGATGGCGGAGCTGTTTCCGGGGCAGTCGGGTGGGGGAGCTGAGTCCGGAGCCGTCGGGTGGGGTAGCTGAGTCCGGGGCCGTCGGGTGGGGGAGTTGAGTCCGGGGCGGTCGGGTGGGGGAGCTTAATCCTGGGCCGTCGGGTGGGGGAGCTGAGTCCGGGACAGTCGGGTTGGGGAGCTGAGTCCGGGGCGATCAGTTGGGGGAGCTGAATCCGGGACAGTCGGGTGGGGGAGTTGAGTCCACGGCGATCGGATGGGGGAGCTGTGTCCGGTGCAGTCGGGTGGGGGTGTTGAGTCCACGGCGATCGGATGGGGGAGCTGAGTCCGGTGCTATCGGGTGGGAGACCTGAGTCCGGGGCGGGACGGGGTGGGGGAGCTGGGTCCAGGGCCGTCGGTTGGGGGAGCAGAGTCCGGGGCTGTCGGGTGGGAGACCTGAGTCCGGGGCGGGACGGGGTGGGGGAGCTGGGTCCAGGGCCGTCGGTTGGGGGAGCTGTGTCCGGGGCCGTCGGGTGGGAGAGCTGAGTCCGGGGCGATCGGATGGCGGAGCTGTTTCCGGGGCAGTCGGGTGGGGGAGCTGAGTCCGGGGCCGTCGGGTGGGGGAGCTGAGTCCGGGGCGATCGGATGGCGGAGCTGTTTCCGGGGCAGTCGGGTGGGGGAGCTGAGTCCGGGGCGATCGGATGGCGGAGCTGTTTCCGGGGCCGTCGGGTGGGGGAGATGGGTCCGGGGCCGTCGGGTGGCGGAGCTGAGTCTGGGGCCATCGGGTGGGGGAGCTGAGTCTGGGGCCGTCGGCTGGGGGAGCTGTGTCCAGGCGGGCGGGTGGGGGAGCTGAATCCGGGGCAGTTGGGTGGGGGAGCTGAGTCCGGGGCGATCGGATGGGGGAGCTGTGTCCGGAAGTTGGGTGTGGGAGTTGAGTTCGGTGCCGTCAGGTGGGGGAGCTGAGTCCAAGCGGGCGGGTGAAGGAGCTGTGTGCGGGGCCGTCGGGTGGGGGATCTGAGTCCGAGGCGGACGGGTGGGTGAGCTGAGCCAGGGGTCGTCGGGTGGGGGAGCTGGGTCCAGGGCCGTCGGTTGGGGGAGCTGAGTCCGGGGCCGTTGGGTGGGAGAGCTGAGTCCGGGGCGATCGGATGGCGGAGCTGTTTCCGGGGCAGTCGGGTGGGGGAGCTGAGTCCGGAGCCGTCGGGTGGGGTAGCTGAGTCCGGGGCCGTCGGGTGGGGGAGTTGAGTCCGGGGCGGTCGGGTGGGGGAGCTTAATCCTGGGCCGTCGGGTGGGGGAGCTGAGTCCGGGACAGTCGGGTTGGGGAGCTGAGTCCGGGGCGATCAGTTGGGGGAGCTGAATCCGGGACAGTCGGGTGGGAGAGTTCAGTCCACGGTGATCGGATGGGGGAGCTGGGTCCGGGGCCGTCTGGTGGGGGAGCTGAGTCCGGGGTCGTCGGGTGGGGGAGCTGAATCCGGGACAGTCGGGTGGGGGACTTGAGTCCATGGCGATCGGATGGGGGAGCTGCGTCCGAGGCTGTCGGGTGGGGGAGCTGAGTCCGGGGCGATTGGGTGGGGGAGCTGAATCCGCGACAGTCGGGTGGGGGAGTTGAGACCATGGCGATCGGTTGGGGGAGCTGTGTCCGGTGCAGTCGGGTGGGGGAGTTGAGTCCAAGGCGATCAGATGGGGGAGCTGTGTCCGGGGCCTTCGGGTGGGTGAGCTGAGTGCGGGCGGTCGGGTGGGGGAGCATCGTCTGTGGCGGGCCGGTGAGGGAGCTGAGTCCGGGACGGGCGGGTGGGGGAGCTGAGTCCGGGCGGGCGGGTGGGTGAGCTGAGACCGGGTCGATCTGCTGGGGGAGTTGAGCCCGGGGCCGTCGGATGGGGGAGCTGAGTCCGGGTCGATCTGCTGGGGGAGTTGAGTCCGGGGAAGACGGGAGGGGGAGCTGATGCTGGGGCGATCGGGTGGGGGAGCTGAATCCGGGACAGTCGGGTGGGGGAGTTGAGTCCACGGCGATCGGATGGGGGAGCTGTGTCCGGTGCAGTCGGGTGGGGGTGTTGAGTCCACGGCGATCGGATGGGGGAGCTGAGTCCGGTGCTATCGGGTGGGGGAGCTGAGTCCGAGGCCGTCGGGTGGGGGAGCAGAGTCCGGGGCTGTCGGGTGGGAGACCTGAGTCCGGGGCGGGACGGGGTGGGGGAGCTGGGTCCAGGGCCGTCGGTTGGGGGAGCTGTGTCCGGGGCCGTCGGGTGGGAGAGCTGAGTCCGGGGCCGTCGGGTGGGGGAGTTGAGTCCGGGGCGATCGGGTGCGGGAGCTTAATCCTGGGCCGTCAGGTGGGGGAGCTGAGTCCGGGGCAGTCGGGTTGGGGAGCTGAGTCCGGGGCGATCGGGTGGGATATCTGAGTCAGGGGCGAGCGGGTGGGGGAGCTGAGGCCTGGGCCGTGGGGTGGGAGAGCGGAGTCCGGGGCCGTCGGTTGGGGGAGCTGAGTCCGGGGCCGTTGGGTGGGAGAGCTGAGTCCGGGGCGATCGGATGGCGGAGCTGTTTCCGGGGCAGTCGGGTGGGGGAGCTGAGTCCGGAGCCGTCGGGTGGGGTAGCTGAGTCCGGGGCCGTCGGGTGGGGGAGTTGAGTCCGGGGCGGTCGGGTGGGGGAGCTTAATCCTGGGCCGTCGGGTGGGGGAGCTGAGTCCGGGACAGTCGGGTTGGGGAGCTGAGTCCGGGGCGATCAGTTGGGGGAGCTGAATCCGGGACAGTCGGGTGGGAGAGTTCAGTCCACGGTGATCGGATGGGGGAGCTGGGTCCGGGGCCGTCTGGTGGGGGAGCTGAGTCCGGGGTCGTCGGGTGGGGGAGCTGAATCCGGGACAGTCGGGTGGGGGACTTGAGTCCATGGCGATCGGATGGGGGAGCTGCGTCCGAGGCTGTCGGGTGGGGGAGCTGAGTCCGGGGCGATTGGGTGGGGGAGCTGAATCCGCGACAGTCGGGTGGGGGAGTTGAGACCATGGCGATCGGTTGGGGGAGCTGTGTCCGGTGCAGTCGGGTGGGGGAGTTGAGTCCAAGGCGATCAGATGGGGGAGCTGTGTCCGGGGCCTTCGGGTGGGTGAGCTGAGTGCGGGCGGTCGGGTGGGGGAGCATCGTCTGTGGCGGGCCGGTGAGGGAGCTGAGTCCGGGACGGGCGGGTGGGGGAGCTGAGTCCGGGCGGGCGGGTGGGTGAGCTGAGACCGGGTCGATCTGCTGGGGGAGTTGAGCCCGGGGCCGTCGGATGGGGGAGCTGAGTCCGGGTCGATCTGCTGGGGGAGTTGAGTCCGGGGAAGACGGGAGGGGGAGCTGATGCTGGGGCGATCGGGTGGGGGAGCTGAATCCGGGACAGTCGGGTGGGGGAGTTGAGTCCACGGCGATCGGATGGGGGAGCTGTGTCCGGTGCAGTCGGGTGGGGGTGTTGAGTCCACGGCGATCGGATGGGGGAGCTGAGTCCGGTGCTATCGGGTGGGGGAGCTGAGTCCGAGGCCGTCGGGTGGGGGAGCAGAGTCCGGGGCTGTCGGGTGGGAGACCTGAGTCCGGGGCGGGACGGGGTGGGGGAGCTGGGTCCAGGGCCGTCGGTTGGGGGAGCTGTGTCCGGGGCCGTCGGGTGGGAGAGCTGAGTCCGGGGCCGTCGGGTGGGGGAGTTGAGTCCGGGGCGATCGGGTGCGGGAGCTTAATCCTGGGCCGTCAGGTGGGGGAGCTGAGTCCGGGGCAGTCGGGTTGGGGAGCTGAGTCCGGGGCGATCGGGTGGGAGATCTGAGTCAGGGGCGAGCGGGTGGGGGAGCTGAGGCCTGGGCCGTGGGGTGGGAGAGCGGAGTCCGGGGCCGTCGGGTGGGGGAGATGGGTCCGGGGCCGTCGGGTGGCGGAGCTGACTCCGGGGCCATCGGGTGGGGGAGCTGAGTCTGGGGCCGTCGGCTGGGGGAGCTGTGTCCAGGCGGGCGGGTGGGGGAGCTGAATCCGGGGCAGTTGGGTGGGGGAGCTGAGTCCGGGGCGATCGGATGGGGGAGCTGTGTCCGGAAGTTGGGTGTGGGAGTTGAGTCCGGTGCCGTCAGGTGGGGGAGCTGAGTCCAAGCGGGCGGGTGAAGGAGCTGTGTCCGGGGCCGTCGGGTGGGGGATCTGAGTCCGAGGCAGACGGGTGGGTGAGCTGAGCCAGGGGTCGTCGGGTGGGGGAGCTGAGTCCGGGGCAGTCTGGTGGGGGAGCGGAGTCCAGGGCCGTCGGGTGGGGGAGCTGAGTCCAGGGCCGTCGGGTGGGGGAGCTGAGTCCGGGGCAGTCGGGTTGGGGAGCTGAGTCCGGGGCGATCAGGTGGGGGAGCTGAATCCGGGACAGTCGGGTGGGGGAGTTCAGTCCACGGTGATCGGATGGGGGAGCTGGGTCCGGGGCCGTCGGGTGGGGGAGCTGAGTCCGGGGCCGTCGGGTGGGGGAGCTGAATCCGGGACAGTCGGCTGGGGGACTTGAGTCCATGGCGATCGGATGGGGGAGCTGCGTCCGAGGCCGTCGTGTGGGGGAGCTTAGTCCGGGGCGGGCGGGTGGGGGAGCTGAGTCCAGGGCGGTCGGGTGGGAGAGCTGAGTCCGGGGCGAGCGGGTGGGGGAGCTGAGTCCGGGGCCGTCGGGTGGGAGAGCGGAGTCGGGGGCCGTCGGGTGGGGGAGCTGTGTCCGGGGCCATCGGGTGGCGGAGCTGACTCCGGGTCGATCTGGTGGGGGAGTTGAGTCCAGGGCCGTCGAGTGGGGAGCTGAGTCCGGGGCACGTGGGGGAGCTGAGTCCGGGGTAGTCGGGTGGGGGAGCTGAGTCCAGGGCAGTCGGGTGGGGGAGCTGTGATTGTAGCGATCGGGTGCGGGAGCTGAAATAGGGACAGTCGGTTTGGGGAGTTGAGTCCGGGGCGATCGGGTTGGGTAGCTGAGACCAGGCGGGCGGGTGCGGGAGTTGAGTGCAGGCGGGCGGGTGGGAGAGCTGAGTCCAGGGCGGGACGGGGTGGGGGAGCTGGGTCCAGGGCCGTCGTGTGGGGGAGCTAAGTCCGGGGCGGGCGGGTGGGGGAGCTGAGTCCGGGGCGAGCGGGTGGGGGAGCTGAGTCCGGGGCCGTCGGGTGGGAGAGCTGAGTCCGGGGCGAGCGGGTGGGGGAGCTGAGTCCGGGGCGAGCGGGTGGGGGAGCTGAGTCCGGGGCCGTCGGGTGGGAGAGCTGAGTCCGGGGCGAGCGGGTGGGGGAGCTGAGTCCGGGGCCGTCGGGTGGGAGAGCTGAGTCCGGGGCGAGCGGGTGGGGGAGCTGAGTCCGGGGCCGTCGGGTGGGAGAGCGGAGTCGGGGGCCGTCGGGTGGGGGAGCTGAGTCTGGGGCCGTCGGCTGGGGGAGCTGTGTCCGGGGCCATCGGGTGGCGGAGCTGACTCCGGGGCTGTCGGGTGGGGGAGCTGAGTCTGGGGCCGTCGGCTGGGGGAGCTGTTTCCAGGCGGGCGGGTGGGCGAGCTGAATCCGGGGCAGTTGGGTGGGGGAGCTGAGTCCGGGGCGATCGGATGGGGGAGCTGTGTCCGGGAGAGTCGGGTGTGGGAGTTGAGTCCGGAGCCGTCAGGTGGGGGAGGTGAGTCCAGGCGGGCGGGTGAAGGGGCTGAGTCCGGGTCGATCTGGTGGGGGAGTTGAGTTCTGGGCCGTCGAGTGGGGAGCTGAGTCCGGGGCACGTGGGGGAGCTGAGTCCGGGGTAGTCGGGTGGGGGAGCTGAGTCCGGGGCAGTCGGGTGGGGGAGCTGTGATTGTAGCGATCGGGTGGGGGAGCTGAAATAGGGACAGTCGGTTTGGGGAGTTGAGTCCGGGGCGATCGGGTGGGGTAGCTGAGACCAGGCGGGCGGGTGCGGGAGTTGAGTCCAGGCGGGCGGGTGGGAGAGCTGAGTCCGGGGCGGGACGGGGTGGGGGAGCTGGGTCCAGGGCCGTCGGTTGGGGGAGCTGAGTCCGGGGCCGTAGGGTGGGAGAGCTGAGTCCGGGGCGATCGGATGGCGGAGCTGTTTCCGGGGCAGTCGGGTGGGGGAGCTGAGTCCGGGGCAGTCGGGTGGGGGAGCTGAGTCCGGGGCCTTCGGGTGGGGGAGTTGAGTCCGGGACGGTCGGGTGCGGGAGCTGAATCCTGGGCCGTCGGGTGGGAGAGCTGAGTCCGGGGCAGTCGGGTTTGGGAGCTGAGTCCGGGGCGATCAGTTGGGGGAGCTGAATCCGGGACAGTCGGGTGGGGGAGTTCAGTCCACGGTGATCGGATGGGGGAGCTGGGTCCGGGGCCGTCGGGTGGGGGAGCTGAGTCCGGGGCCGTCGGGTGGGGGAGCTGAGTCCGGGGCCGTCGGGTGGGGGAGCTGAATCCGGGAGAGTCGGGTGGGGGAGTTCAGTCCATGGCGATCGGATGGGGGAGCTGCGTCCGAGGCCGTCGTGTGGGGGAGCTGAGTCCGGGGCGGGCGGGTGGGGGAGCTGAGTCCGGGGCCGTCGGGTGGGAGAGCTGAGTCCGGGGCGAGCGGGTGGGGGAGCTGAGACCGGGACCTTGGGGTGGGAGAGCGGAGTCCGGGGCCGTCGGGTGGCGGAGCTGACTCCGGGGCCATCGGGTGGGGGAGCTGAGTCTGGGGCCGTCGGCTGGGGGAGCTGTGTCCAGGCGGGCGGGTGGGGGAGCTGAATCCGGGGCAGTTGGGTGGGGGAGCTGAGTCCGGGGCGATCGGATGGGGGAGCTGTGTCCGGAAGTTGGGTGTGGGAGTTGAGTCCGGTGCCGTCAGGTGGGGGAGCTGAGTCCAAGCGGGCGGGTGAAGGAGCTGTGTCCGGGGCCGTCGGGTGGGGGATCTGAGTCCGAGGCGGACGGGTGGGTGAGCTGAGCCAGGGGTCGTCGGGTGGGGGAGCTGGGTCCGGGGTGATCGGATGGCGGAGCTGTTTCCGGGGCCATCGGGTGGGGGAGCTGAGTCTGGGGCCGTCGGCTGGGGGAGCTGTGTCCAGGCGGGCGGGTGGGGGAGCTGAATCCGGGGCAGTTGGGTGGGGGAGCTGAGTCCGGGGCGATCGGATGGGGGAGCTGTGTCCGGAAGTTGGGTGTGGGAGTTGAGTCCGGTGCCGTCAGGTGGGGGAGCTGAGTCCAAGCGGGCGGGTGAAGGAGCTGTGTCCGGGGCCGTCGGGTGGGGGATCTGAGTCCGAGGCAGACGGGTGGGTGAGCTGAGCCAGGGGTCGTCGGGTGGGGGAGCTGAGTCCGGGGCAGTCTGGTGGGGGAGCGGAGTCCAGGGCCGTCGGGTGGGGGAGCTGAGTCCGGGGCCGTCGGGTGGGGGAGCTGAGTCCGGGGCAGTCGGGTTGGGGAGCTGAGTCCGGGGCGATCAGGTGGGGGAGCTGAATCCGGGACAGTCGGGTGGGGGAGTTCAGTCCACGGTGATCGGATGGGGGAGCTGGGTCCGGGGCCGTCGGGTGGGGGAGCTGAGTCCGGGGCCGTCGGGTGGGGGAGCTGAATCCGGGACAGTCGGCTGGGGGACTTGAGTCCATGGCGATCGGATGGGGGAGCTGCGTCCGAGGCCGTCGTGTGGGGGAGCTTAGTCCGGGGCGGGCGGGTGGGGGAGCTGAGTCCGGGGCGGTCGGGTGGGAGAGCTGAGTCCGGGGCGAGCGGGTGGGGGAGCTGAGTCCGGGGCCGTCGGGTGGGAGAGCGGAGTCGGGGGCCGTCGGGTGGGGGAGCTGTGTCCGGGGCCATCGGGTGGCGGAGCTGACTCCGGGTCGATCTGGTGGGGGAGTTGAGTCCAGGGCCGTCGAGTGGGGAGCTGAGTCCGGGGCACGTGGGGGAGCTGAGTCCGGGGTAGTCGGGTGGGGGAGCTGAGTCCAGGGCAGTCGGGTGGGGGAGCTGTGATTGTAGCGATCGGGTGCGGGAGCTGAAATAGGGACAGTCGGTTTGGGGAGTTGAGTCCGGGGCGATCGGGTTGGGTAGCTGAGACCAGGCGGGCGGGTGCGGGAGTTGAGTGCAGGCGGGCGGGTGGGAGAGCTGAGTCCAGGGCGGGACGGGGTGGGGGAGCTGGGTCCAGGGCCGTCGTGTGGGGGAGCTAAGTCCGGGGCGGGCGGGTGGGGGAGCGGAGTCCGGGGCCGTCGGGTGGGAGAGCTGAGTCCGGGGCGAGCGGGTGGGGGAGCTGAGTCCGGGGCCGTCGGGTGGGAGAGCTGAGTCCGGGGCGAGCGGGTGGGGGAGCTGAGTCCGGGGCCGTCGGGTGGGAGAGCGGAGTCGGGGGCCGTCGGGTGGGGGAGCTGTGTCCGGGGCCATCGGGTGGCGGAGCTGACTCCGGGGCTGTCGAGTGGGGGAGCTGAGTCTGGGGCCGTCGGCTGGGGGAGCTGTGTCCAGGCGGGCGGGTGGGCGAGCTGAATCCGGGGCAGTTGGGTGGGGGAGCTGAGTCCGGGGCGATCGGATGGGGGAGCTGTGTCCGGGAGAGTCGGGTGTGGGAGTTGAGTCCGGAGCCGTCAGGTGGGGGAGCTGAGTCCAGGCGGGCGGGTGAAGGGGCTGAGTCCGGGTCGATCTGGTGGGGGAGTTGAGTCCAGGGCCGTCGAGTGGGGAGCTGAGTCCGGGGCACGTGGGGGAGCTGAGTCGGGTGGGGGAGCTGAGTCCGGGGCAGTCGGGTGGGGGAGCTGAGTCCGGGGCAGTCGGGTGGGGGAGCTGTGATTGTAGCAATCGGGTGGGGGAGCTGAAATAGGGACAGTCGGTTTGGGGAGTTGAGTCCGGGGCGATCGGGTGGGGTAGCTGAGACCAGGCGGGCGGGTGCGGGAGTTGAGTCCAGGCGGGCGGGTGGGAGAGCTGAGTCCGGGGCGGGACGGGGTGGGGGAGCTGGGTCCAGGGCCGTCGGTTGGGGGAGCTGAGTCCGGGACCGTCGGGTGGGAGAGCTGAGTCCGGGGCGATCGGATGGCGGAGCTGTTTCCGGGGCAGTCGGGTGGGGGAGCTGAGTCCGGGGCAGTCGGGTGGGGGAGCTGAGTCCGGGGCCTTCGGGTGGGGGAGTTGAGTCCGGGACGGTCGGGTGCGGGAGCTGAATCCTGGGCCGTCGGGTGGGAGAGCTGAGTCCGGGGCAGTCGGGTTGGGGAGCTGAGTCCGGGGCGATCAGTTGGGGGAGCTGAATCCGGGACAGTCGGGTGGGGGAGTTCAGTCCACGGTGATCGGATGGGGGAGCTGGGTCCGGGGCCGTCGGGTGGGGGAGCTGAGTCCGGGGCCGTCGGGTGGGGGAGCTGAGTCCGGGGCCGTCGGGTGGGGGAGCTGAATCCGGGACAGTCGGGTGGGGGACTTGAGTCCATGGCGATCGGGTGGGGGAGCTGCGTCCGAGGCCGTCGTGTGGGGGAGCTGAGTCCGGGGCGGGCGGGTGGGGGAGCTGAGTCCGGGGCCGTCGGGTGGGAGAGCTGAGTCCGGGGCGAGCGGGTGGGGGAGCTGAGGCCGGGACCGTGGGGTGGGAGAGCGGAGTCCGGGGCCGTCAAGTGGGGGAGATGGGTCCGGGGCCGTCGGGTGGCGGAGCTGAGGCCTGGGCCGTGGGGTGGGAGAGCGGAGTCCGGGGCCGTCAAGTGGGGGAGATGGGTCCGGGGCCGTCGGGTGGCGGAGCTGAGTCTGGGGCCGTCGGCTGGGGGAGCTGTGTCCAGGCGGGCGGGTGGGGGAGCTGAATCCGGGGCAGTTGGGTGGGGGAGCTGAGTCCGGGGCGATCGGATGGGGGAGCTGTGTCCGGAAGTTGGGTGTGGGAGTTGAGTCCGGTGCCGTCAGGTGGGGGAGCTGAGTCCAAGCGGGCGGGTGAAGGAGCTGTGTCCGGGGCCGTCGGGTGGGGGAGCTGAGCCAGGGGTCGTCGGGTGGGGGAGCTGAGTCCGGGGCAGTCTGGTGGGGGAGCGGAGTCCAGGGCCGTCGGGTGGGGGAGCTGAGTCCGGGGCCGTCGGGTGGGGGAGCTGAGTCCGGGGCAGTCGGGTTGGGGAGCTGGGTCCGGGGCGATCAGGTGGGGGAGCTGAATCCGGGACAGTCGGGTGGGGGAGTTCAGTCCACGGTGATCGGATGGGGGAGCTGGGTCCGGGGCCGTCTGGTGGGGGAGCTGAGTCCGGGGCCGTCGGGTGGGGGAGCTGAATCCGGGACAGTCGGGTGGGGGACTTGAGTCCATGGCGATCGGATGGGGGAGCTGAATCCGGGACAGTCGGGTGGGGGAGTTGAGTCCACGGCGATCGGATGGGGGAGCTGTGTCCGGTGCAGTCGGGTGGGGGTGTTGAGTCCACGGCGATCGGATGGGGGAGCTGAGTCCGGTGCTATCGGGTGGGGGAGCTGAGTCCGAGGCCGTCGGGTGGGGGAGCAGAGTCCGGGGCTGTCGGGTGGGAGACCTGAGTCCGGGGCGGGACGGGGTGGGGGAGCTGGGTCCAGGGCCGTCGGTTGGGGGAGCTGTGTCCGGGGCCGTCGGGTGGGAGAGCTGAGTCCGGGGCCGTCGGGTGGGGGAGTTGAGTCCGGGGCGATCGGGTGCGGGAGCTTAATCCTGGGCCGTCAGGTGGGGGAGCTGAGTCCGGGGCAGTCGGGTTGGGGAGCTGAGTCCGGGGCGATCGGGTGGGAGATCTGAGTCAGGGGCGAGCGGGTGGGGGAGCTGAGGCCTGGGCCGTGGGGTGGGAGAGCGGAGTCCGGGGCCGTCGGGTGGGGGAGATGGGTCCGGGGCCGTCGGGTGGCGGAGCTGACTCCGGGGCCATCGGGTGGGGGAGCTGAGTCTGGGGCCGTCGGCTGGGGGAGCTGTGTCCAGGCGGGCGGGTGGGGGAGCTGAATCCGGGGCAGTTGGGTGGGGGAGCTGAGTCCGGGGCGATCGGATGGGGGAGCTGTGTCCGGAAGTTGGGTGTGGGAGTTGAGTCCGGTGCCGTCAGGTGGGGGAGCTGAGTCCAAGCGGGCGGGTGAAGGAGCTGTGTCCGGGGCCGTCGGGTGGGGGATCTGAGTCCGAGGCAGACGGGTGGGTGAGCTGAGCCAGGGGTCGTCGGGTGGGGGAGCTGAGTCCGGGGCAGTCTGGTGGGGGAGCGGAGTCCAGGGCCGTCGGGTGGGGGAGCTGAGTCCAGGGCCGTCGGGTGGGGGAGCTGAGTCCGGGGCAGTCGGGTTGGGGAGCTGAGTCCGGGGCGATCAGGTGGGGGAGCTGAATCCGGGACAGTCGGGTGGGGGAGTTCAGTCCACGGTGATCGGATGGGGGAGCTGGGTCCGGGGCCGTCGGGTGGGGGAGCTGAGTCCGGGGCCGTCGGGTGGGGGAGCTGAATCCGGGACAGTCGGCTGGGGGACTTGAGTCCATGGCGATCGGATGGGGGAGCTGCGTCCGAGGCCGTCGTGTGGGGGAGCTTAGTCCGGGGCGGGCGGGTGGGGGAGCTGAGTCCGGGGCGGTCGGGTGGGAGAGCTGAGTCCGGGGCGAGCGGGTGGGGGAGCTGAGTCCGGGGCCGTCGGGTGGGAGAGCGGAGTCGGGGGCCGTCGGGTGGGGGAGCTGTGTCCGGGGCCATCGGGTGGCGGAGCTGACTCCGGGTCGATCTGGTGGGGGAGTTGAGTCCAGGGCCGTCGAGTGGGGAGCTGAGTCCGGGGCACGTGGGGGAGCTGAGTCCGGGGTAGTCGGGTGGGGGAGCTGAGTCCAGGGCAGTCGGGTGGGGGAGCTGTGATTGTAGCGATCGGGTGCGGGAGCTGAAATAGGGACAGTCGGTTTGGGGAGTTGAGTCCGGGGCGATCGGGTTGGGTAGCTGAGACCAGGCGGGCGGGTGCGGGAGTTGAGTGCAGGCGGGCGGGTGGGAGAGCTGAGTCCAGGGCGGGACGGGGTGGGGGAGCTGGGTCCAGGGCCGTCGTGTGGGGGAGCTAAGTCCGGGGCGGGCGGGTGGGGGAGCTGAGTCCGGGGCGAGCGGGTGGGGGAGCTGAGTCCGGGGCCGTCGGGTGGGAGAGCTGAGTCCGGGGCGAGCGGGTGGGGGAGCTGAGTCCGGGGCGAGCGGGTGGGGGAGCTGAGTCCGGGGCCGTCGGGTGGGAGAGCTGAGTCCGGGGCGAGCGGGTGGGGGAGCTGAGTCCGGGGCCGTCGGGTGGGAGAGCTGAGTCCGGGGCGAGCGGGTGGGGGAGCTGAGTCCGGGGCCGTCGGGTGGGAGAGCGGAGTCGGGGGCCGTCGGGTGGGGGAGCTGAGTCTGGGGCCGTCGGCTGGGGGAGCTGTGTCCGGGGCCATCGGGTGGCGGAGCTGACTCCGGGGCTGTCGGGTGGGGGAGCTGAGTCTGGGGCCGTCGGCTGGGGGAGCTGTTTCCAGGCGGGCGGGTGGGCGAGCTGAATCCGGGGCAGTTGGGTGGGGGAGCTGAGTCCGGGGCGATCGGATGGGGGAGCTGTGTCCGGGAGAGTCGGGTGTGGGAGTTGAGTCCGGAGCCGTCAGGTGGGGGAGGTGAGTCCAGGCGGGCGGGTGAAGGGGCTGAGTCCGGGTCGATCTGGTGGGGGAGTTGAGTTCTGGGCCGTCGAGTGGGGAGCTGAGTCCGGGGCACGTGGGGGAGCTGAGTCCGGGGTAGTCGGGTGGGGGAGCTGAGTCCGGGGCAGTCGGGTGGGGGAGCTGTGATTGTAGCGATCGGGTGGGGGAGCTGAAATAGGGACAGTCGGTTTGGGGAGTTGAGTCCGGGGCGATCGGGTGGGGTAGCTGAGACCAGGCGGGCGGGTGCGGGAGTTGAGTCCAGGCGGGCGGGTGGGAGAGCTGAGTCCGGGGCGGGACGGGGTGGGGGAGCTGGGTCCAGGGCCGTCGGTTGGGGGAGCTGAGTCCGGGGCCGTAGGGTGGGAGAGCTGAGTCCGGGGCGATCGGATGGCGGAGCTGTTTCCGGGGCAGTCGGGTGGGGGAGCTGAGTCCGGGGCAGTCGGGTGGGGGAGCTGAGTCCGGGGCCTTCGGGTGGGGGAGTTGAGTCCGGGACGGTCGGGTGCGGGAGCTGAATCCTGGGCCGTCGGGTGGGAGAGCTGAGTCCGGGGCAGTCGGGTTTGGGAGCTGAGTCCGGGGCGATCAGTTGGGGGAGCTGAATCCGGGACAGTCGGGTGGGGGAGTTCAGTCCACGGTGATCGGATGGGGGAGCTGGGTCCGGGGCCGTCGGGTGGGGGAGCTGAGTCCGGGGCCGTCGGGTGGGGGAGCTGAGTCCGGGGCCGTCGGGTGGGGGAGCTGAATCCGGGAGAGTCGGGTGGGGGAGTTCAGTCCATGGCGATCGGATGGGGGAGCTGCGTCCGAGGCCGTCGTGTGGGGGAGCTGAGTCCGGGGCGGGCGGGTGGGGGAGCTGAGTCCGGGGCCGTCGGGTGGGAGAGCTGAGTCCGGGGCGAGCGGGTGGGGGAGCTGAGACCGGGACCTTGGGGTGGGAGAGCGGAGTCCGGGGCCGTCAAGTGGGGGAGCTGACTCCGGGGCCATCGGGTGGGAGAGCGGAGTCCGGGGCCGTCGGGTGGCGGAGCTGACTCCGGGGCCATCGGGTGGGGGAGCTGAGTCTGGGGCCGTCGGCTGGGGGAGCTGTGTCCAGGCGGGCGGGTGGGGGAGCTGAATCCGGGGCAGTTGGGTGGGGGAGCTGAGTCCGGGGCGATCGGATGGGGGAGCTGTGTCCGGAAGTTGGGTGTGGGAGTTGAGTCCGGTGCCGTCAGGTGGGGGAGCTGAGTCCAAGCGGGCGGGTGAAGGAGCTGTGTCCGGGGCCGTCGGGTGGGGGATCTGAGTCCGAGGCGGACGGGTGGGTGAGCTGAGCCAGGGGTCGTCGGGTGGGGGAGCTGGGTCCGGGGTGATCGGATGGCGGAGCTGTTTCCGGGGCCATCGGGTGGGGGAGCTGAGTCTGGGGCCGTCGGCTGGGGGAGCTGTGTCCAGGCGGGCGGGTGGGGGAGCTGAATCCGGGGCAGTTGGGTGGGGGAGCTGAGTCCGGGGCGATCGGATGGGGGAGCTGTGTCCGGAAGTTGGGTGTGGGAGTTGAGTCCGGTGCCGTCAGGTGGGGGAGCTGAGTCCAAGCGGGCGGGTGAAGGAGCTGTGTCCGGGGCCGTCGGGTGGGGGATCTGAGTCCGAGGCAGACGGGTGGGTGAGCTGAGCCAGGGGTCGTCGGGTGGGGGAGCTGAGTCCGGGGCAGTCTGGTGGGGGAGCGGAGTCCAGGGCCGTCGGGTGGGGGAGCTGAGTCCGGGGCCGTCGGGTGGGGGAGCTGAGTCCGGGGCAGTCGGGTTGGGGAGCTGAGTCCGGGGCGATCAGGTGGGGGAGCTGAATCCGGGACAGTCGGGTGGGGGAGTTCAGTCCACGGTGATCGGATGGGGGAGCTGGGTCCGGGGCCGTCGGGTGGGGGAGCTGAGTCCGGGGCCGTCGTGTGGGGGAGCTGAATCCGGGACAGTCGGCTGGGGGACTTGAGTCCATGGCGATCGGATGGGGGAGCTGCGTCCGAGGCCGTCGTGTGGGGGAGCTTAGTCCGGGGCGGGCGGGTGGGGGAGCTGAGTCCGGGGCGGTCGGGTGGGAGAGCTGAGTCCGGGGCGAGCGGGTGGGGGAGCTGAGTCCGGGGCCGTCGGGTGGGAGAGCGGAGTCGGGGGCCGTCGGGTGGGGGAGCTGTGTCCGGGGCCATCGGGTGGCGGAGCTGACTCCGGGTCGATCTGGTGGGGGAGTTGAGTCCAGGGCCGTCGAGTGGGGAGCTGAGTCCGGGGCACGTGGGGGAGCTGAGTCCGGGGTAGTCGGGTGGGGGAGCTGAGTCCAGGGCAGTCGGGTGGGGGAGCTGTGATTGTAGCGATCGGGTGCGGGAGCTGAAATAGGGACAGTCGGTTTGGGGAGTTGAGTCCGGGGCGATCGGGTTGGGTAGCTGAGACCAGGCGGGCGGGTGCGGGAGTTGAGTGCAGGCGGGCGGGTGGGAGAGCTGAGTCCAGGGCGGGACGGGGTGGGGGAGCTGGGTCCAGGGCCGTCGTGTGGGGGAGCTAAGTCCGGGGCGGGCGGGTGGGGGAGCGGAGTCCGGGGCCGTCGGGTGGGAGAGCTGAGTCCGGGGCGAGCGGGTGGGGGAGCTGAGTCCGGGGCCGTCGGGTGGGAGAGCTGAGTCCGGGGCGAGCGGGTGGGGGAGCTGAGTCCGGGGCCGTCGGGTGGGAGAGCGGAGTCGGGGGCCGTCGGGTGGGGGAGCTGTGTCCGGGGCCATCGGGTGGCGGAGCTGACTCCGGGGCTGTCGAGTGGGGGAGCTGAGTCTGGGGCCGTCGGCTGGGGGAGCTGTGTCCAGGCGGGCGGGTGGGCGAGCTGAATCCGGGGCAGTTGGGTGGGGGAGCTGAGTCCGGGGCGATCGGATGGGGGAGCTGTGTCCGGGAGAGTCGGGTGTGGGAGTTGAGTCCGGAGCCGTCAGGTGGGGGAGCTGAGTCCAGGCGGGCGGGTGAAGGGGCTGAGTCCGGGTCGATCTGGTGGGGGAGTTGAGTCCAGGGCCGTCGAGTGGGGAGCTGAGTCCGGGGCACGTGGGGGAGCTGAGTCGGGTGGGGGAGCTGAGTCCGGGGCAGTCGGGTGGGGGAGCTGAGTCCGGGGCAGTCGGGTGGGGGAGCTGTGATTGTAGCAATCGGGTGGGGGAGCTGAAATAGGGACAGTCGGTTTGGGGAGTTGAGTCCGGGGCGATCGGGTGGGGTAGCTGAGACCAGGCGGGCGGGTGCGGGAGTTGAGTCCAGGCGGGCGGGTGGGAGAGCTGAGTCCGGGGCGGGACGGGGTGGGGGAGCTGGGTCCAGGGCCGTCGGTTGGGGGAGCTGAGTCCGGGACCGTCGGGTGGGAGAGCTGAGTCCGGGGCGATCGGATGGCGGAGCTGTTTCCGGGGCAGTCGGGTGGGGGAGCTGAGTCCGGGGCAGTCGGGTGGGGGAGCTGAGTCCGGGGCCTTCGGGTGGGGGAGTTGAGTCCGGGACGGTCGGGTGCGGGAGCTGAATCCTGGGCCGTCGGGTGGGAGAGCTGAGTCCGGGGCAGTCGGGTTGGGGAGCTGAGTCCGGGGCGATCAGTTGGGGGAGCTGAATCCGGGACAGTCGGGTGGGGGAGTTCAGTCCACGGTGATCGGATGGGGGAGCTGGGTCCGGGGCCGTCGGGTGGGGGAGCTGAGTCCGGGGCCGTCGGGTGGGGGAGCTGAGTCCGGGGCCGTCGGGTGGGGGAGCTGAATCCGGGACAGTCGGGTGGGGGACTTGAGTCCATGGCGATCGGGTGGGGGAGCTGCGTCCGAGGCCGTCGTGTGGGGGAGCTGAGTCCGGGGCGGGCGGGTGGGGGAGCTGAGTCCGGGGCCGTCGGGTGGGAGAGCTGAGTCCGGGGCGAGCGGGTGGGGGAGCTGAGGCCGGGACCGTGGGGTGGGAGAGCGGAGTCCGGGGCCGTCAAGTGGGGGAGATGGGTCCGGGGCCGTCGGGTGGCGGAGCTGAGGCCTGGGCCGTGGGGTGGGAGAGCGGAGTCCGGGGCCGTCAAGTGGGGGAGATGGGTCCGGGGCCGTCGGGTGGCGGAGCTGAGTCTGGGGCCGTCGGCTGGGGGAGCTGTGTCCAGGCGGGCGGGTGGGGGAGCTGAATCCGGGGCAGTTGGGTGGGGGAGCTGAGTCCGGGGCGATCGGATGGGGGAGCTGTGTCCGGAAGTTGGGTGTGGGAGTTGAGTCCGGTGCCGTCAGGTGGGGGAGCTGAGTCCAAGCGGGCGGGTGAAGGAGCTGTGTCCGGGGCCGTCGGGTGGGGGAGCTGAGCCAGGGGTCGTCGGGTGGGGGAGCTGAGTCCGGGGCAGTCTGGTGGGGGAGCGGAGTCCAGGGCCGTCGGGTGGGGGAGCTGAGTCCGGGGCCGTCGGGTGGGGGAGCTGAGTCCGGGGCAGTCGGGTTGGGGAGCTGAGTCCGGGGCGATCAGGTGGGGGAGCTGAATCCGGGACAGTCGGGTGGGGGAGTTCAGTCCACGGTGATCGGATGGGGGAGCTGGGTCCGGGGCCGTCTGGTGGGGGAGCTGAGTCCGGGGCCGTCGGGTGGGGGAGCTGAATCCGGGACAGTCGGGTGGGGGACTTGAGTCCATGGCGATCGGATGGGGGAGCTGCGTCCGAGGCCGTCGTGTGGGGGAGCTGAGTCCGGGGCGGGCGGGTGGGGGAGCTGAGTCCGGGGCCGTCGGGTGGGAGAGCTGAGTCCGGAGCGAGCGGGTGGGGGAGCTGAGTCCGGGGCCGTCGGGTGGGAGAGCGGAGTCCGGGGCCGTCGGGTGGGGGAGCTGTGTCCGGGGCCATCGGGTGGAGGGGCTGACTCCGGGGCTGTCGGGTGGGGGAGCTGAGCCTGGGGCCGTCGGCTAGGGGAGCTGTGTCCAGGCGGGCGGGTGGGCGAGCTGAATCCGGGGCAGTTGGGTGGGGGAGCTGAGTCCGGGGCGATCGGATGGGGGAGCTGTGTCCGGGAGAGTCGGGTGTGGGAGTTGAGTCCGGAGCCGTCAGGTGGGGGAGCTGAGTCCAGGCGGGCGGGTGAAGGGGCTGAGTCCGGGTCGATCTGGTGGGGGAGTTGAGTCCGGGGCCGTCGAGTGGGGAGCTAAGTCCGGGGCACGTGGGGGAGCTGAGTCCGGGGTAGTCGGGTGGGGGAGCTGAGTCCGGGGCAGTCGGGTGGGGGAGCTGTGATTGGAGCGATCGGGTGGGGGAGCTGAAATAGGGACAGTCGCTTTGGGGAGTTGAGTCCGGGGCGATCGGGTGGGGTAGCTGAGACCAGGCGGGCGGGTGCGGGAGTTGAGTCCAGGCGGGCGGGTGGGGGAGCTGAGTCCGAGGCAGTCGGCTGGGGGAGCTGAGTCTGGGGAAGTCGGGTGGGGGAGATGAGTCCGGGGCCGTCGGGTGGGGGTTTCTGAGTCTGGGGCAGTCGCATGGGGGAGCTGAGTCCGGGGCGATCGGGTGGGGGAGCTGAATCCGGGACAGTCGGGTGGGGGACTTGAGTCCTTGGCGATCGGATGGGGGAGCTGCGTCCGGGACTAGTCGGGTGCGGGAGTTGAATCCACGGCGATCGGATGGGGGAGCTGTGTCCGGGGCAGTCGGGTGGGGGAGTTGAGTCCACGGCGATCGGATGGGGGAGCTGCGTCCGGGACTAGTCGGGTGCGGGAGTTGAATCCACGGCGATCGGATGGGGGAGCTGTGTCCGGGGCAGTCGGGTGGGGGAGTTGAGTCCACGGCGATCGGATGGGGGAGCTGAGTCCGAGGCCGTCGGGTGGGGGAGCTGAGTCCGGGGCGGGCCGGGGTGGGGGGTGGTGGAGCTGGGTACGGGGCCGTCGGGTGTGGGAGCTGAGTCCGGGTCGATCGGTTGGGGGAGCTGAATCCGGGACAGTCGGGTGGGGGAGCTGAGTCCAGGGCGATCGGGTGGGGGAGCTGAATCCGCGACAGTCGGGTGGGGGAGTTGAGTCCACGGTGATCGGATGGGGGAGCTGTGTCCGGGGCCTTCGGGTGGGTGAGCTGAGTGCGGGCGGTCGGGTGGGGGTGCATAGTCCGTGGCGGGCGGGTGAGGGAGCTGGGTCCGGGGCCGTCGGGCGGGGGAGCTGAGTCCTGGACGGGCGGGTGGGGGAGCTGAGTCCGGGTCGATCTGCTGGGGGAGTTGAGTCCGGGGAAGTCGGGTGGGGGAGCTGAGTGTGGGGCAATCGGGTGGGGGAGCTAAGTCCGTTGTCGTCGGGTGGGGGAGCTCAGTCTGGGGCCGTCGGGTGGGGGAGCTGAGTCCGGGGCGGGCCAGGCTGAGTCCGGGGCCGTCGGGCGGGGGAGCTGATTCCGGGGCGGGCGGGTGGGGGAGCTGAGTCCGGGGCCGTCGGGTGGGAGAGCTGAGTCCGGGGCGGGCCGGGGTGGGGGTGCTGAGTCCAGGGCCGTCGGTTGGGGGAGCTGAGTCCGGGGCGGGCGGGTGGGGGAGCTACAATTGTATTGTGCCACATCAAGAGTGCACCTTGATTGATACATAAAACTTAAATGCCTTTGCACTATTTGTTTTTGTTAAGGACAGTAGCGGGAAGTTGTGCTTGGAGTCCGAGGATGTAGGAGAGGTGCTAAATTAATATTTTTCGTCAGTATTTACACAGGAAAAAGACAATGTTGTCGAGGAGAAAACTGTGATTCAGGCTACTAGACTAGAAGGGCTTGAGGTTCATAAGGAGGAGGTGTTAGCAATTCTGGAAAGTGTGAAAATAGATAAGTCACCTGGGCCGGATGGGATTTATCCTGGGATTCTCTGGGAAGCTAGGGAGGAGATTGCTGAGCCTTTGGCCTTGATCTTTCAGTCATCTTTGTCTACAGGAATAGTGCCAGGAGACTGGAGGATACCAAATGTTGTCCCCTTGTTCAAGAAGGGGAGTAGAGATTACCCCGGTAACTATAAAACAGTGAGCCTTACTTCTGTTGTGGGAAAAATCTTGGAAAGGTTTACAAGAGATAGGATGTACAATCATCTGGAAAGGAATAATTTGATTAGAGATAGTCAACACGGTTTTGTGAAGGGTAGGTCGTGCCTCACAAACCTTATTGAGTTCTTTGAGAAGGTGACCAAACAGGTGGATGAGCGTAAAGCAGTTGATGTGGTGTATATGGATTTCAGTAAAGCGTTTGATAAGGTTCCCCATGGTAGGCTACTGCAGAAAATACGGAGGCATGGGATTCAGGGTGATTTAGCAGTTTGGATCAGAAATTGGCTAGCTGGAAGAAGACAAAGGGTGGTGGTTGATGGGAAATGTTCAGACTGGAGTCCAGTTACTAGTGGTGCACCACAAGGATCTGTTTTGGGGCCACTGCTGTTTGTCAGTTTTATAAATGACCTGGAGGAGGGGGTAGAAGGATGGGTGAGTAAATTTGCAGATGACACTAAAGTCGGTGGAGTTGTGGACAGTGCGGAAGAATGTTACAAGTTACAGAGGGACATAGATAAGCTGCAGCACTGGGCTGAGAGGTGGCAAATGGAGTTCAATGCAGAAAAGTGTGAGGTGATTCATTTTGGAAGGAATAACAGGAAGACTAAGTACTGGGCTAATGGTAAGATTCTTGGCAATGTGGATGAGCAGAGAGATCTCGGTGTCCATGAACATAGATCCCTGAAAGTTGCCACCCAGGTTGAGAGGGTTGTTAAGAAGGCGTGTTAGCTTTTATTGGTAGAGGGATTGAGTTTCGGAGCCATGAGGTCAAGTTAGAACAAAGAACAAAGAAATGTACTGCACAGGAACAGGCCCTTCGGCCATTCAAGCCCGCGACGACCATGCTGCCCGACTAAACTACAATCTTCTACACTTCCTGGGTCCGTATCCCTCTATTCCCATCCTATTCATGTATTTGTCAAGATGCCCCTTAAATGTCACTATCGTCCCTGCTTCCACCACCTCCTCTGGTAGCGAGTTCCAGGCACCCACTCCTCTCTGCGTAAAAGACTTGCCTCGTACATCTACTCTAAACCTTGTCCCTCTCACCTCAAACCTATGCCCCCGAGTAATTGACCCCTCTACCCCGGGGAAAAGCCTCTGACTATCCACTCTGTCTATGCCCCTCATAATTTTGTAGACCTCTATCAGGTCGCCCCTCAACCTCCTACGTTCCAGTGAGAACTAACCGAGTTTATTCAACCGCTCCTCATAGCTAATGCCCTCCATATCAGGCAACATTCTGGTAAATCTCTTCTGCACCCTCTCTAAAGCCTCCACATCCTTCTGGTAGTGTGGCGACCAGAATTGAACACTATACTCCAAGTGTGTTCTATACAGCTGCAACATGACTTGCCAATTCTTATACTCAATGCCCCGGCCAATGAAGGCAAGCATGCCGTATGCCTTCTTGACAACCTTATCCACCTGTGTTGCCCCTTTCAGTGACCTGTGGACCTGTACTCCTAGATCTCTTTGACTTTCAATACTCTTGAGGGTTCTACCATTCACTGTATATTCCCTACCTGCATTAGGCCTTCCAAAATGCATTACCTCACATTTGTCCGGATTAAACTCCATCTGCCATCTCTCCGCCCAAGTCTCCAAACAATCTAAATCCTGCTGTATCCTCTGACAGTCCTCATCGCTATCCGCAATTCCACCAACCTTTGTGTCGTCTGCAAACTTACTAATCAGACCAGTTACATTTTCCTCCAAATCATTTATCTCTACTACAAACAGCAAAGGTCCCAGCACTGACCCCTGTGGAACGCCACTGGTCACAGCCATCCAATTGGAAAAGCATCCTTCCATTGCTACTCTCTGCCTTCTATGACCTAGCCAGTTCTGTATCCACCTTGCCAGTTCACCCCTGATCCCGTGTGACTTCACCTTTTGTGCTAGTCTACCATGAGGGACCTTGTCAAAGGCCTTACTGAAGTCCACATAGACAACATCCACTGCCCTACCTGCATCAATCATCTTAGTGACCTCCTCGAAAAACTCTATCAAGTTAGTGAGACACGACCTCCCCTTCACAAAACCATGCTGCCTCTCACTAATACGTCCATTTGCTTCCAAATGGGAGTAGATTGCCTCAGCAATTTCCTCTCCAGCCTCCTTCAGTATTCTGGGGTAGATCCCATCAGGCCCTGGGGACTTATCTACCTTAATATTTTTTAAGACACCCAACACCTCGTCTTTTTGGATCTCAATGTGACCCAGACTATCTACACACCCTTCTCCAGACTCAACATCTACCAATTTCTTCTCTTTAGAACATAGAACATAGAACGATACAGCGCAGTACAGGCCCTTCGGCCCACGATGTTGCACCGAAACAAAAGCCATCTAACCTACACTATGCCATTATCATCCATATGTTTATCCAATAAACTTTTAAATGCTCTCAATGTTGGCGAGTTCACTACTGTTGCCGGTCGGGCATTCCACGGCCTCACCACTCTTTGCGTAAAGACCCTACCTCTGACCTCTGTCCTATATCTATTACCCCTCAGTTTAAAGCTATGTCCCCTCGTGCCAGCCATTTCCATCCGCGGGAGAAGGCTCTCACTGTCCACCCTATCTAACCCCCTGATCATTTTGTATGCCTCTATTAAGTCTCCTCTTAACCTTCTTCTCTCCAACGAAAACAACCTCAAGTCCATCAGCCTTTCCTCATAAGATTTTCCCTCCATACCTGGCAACATCCTGGTAAATCTCCTCTGCACCCGCTCCAAAGCCTCCACGTCCTTCCTATAATGCGGTGACCAGAACTGTACGCAATACTCCAAATGCGGCCGTACCAGAGTTTTGTACAGCTGCAACATGACCTCCTGACTCCGGAACTCAATCCCTCTACCGATAAAGGCCAACACTCCATAGGCCTTCTTCACAACCCTATCAACCTGGGTGGCAACTTTCAGGGATCTATGTACATGGACACCTAGATCCCTCTGCTCATCCACACTTCCAAGAACTTTACCATTAGCCAAATATTCTGCATTCCTGTTATTCCTTCCAAAGTGAATCACCTCACACTTCTCTACATTAAACTCCATTTGCCACCTCTCAGCCCAGCTCTGCAGCTTATCTATGAGCCTCTGTAACCTGCTACATCCTTCCTCACTGTCGACAACACCACCGACTTTAGTGTTGTCTGCAAATTTACTCAACCACCCTTCTGCGCCTTCCTCTAGGTCATTGATAAAAATGACAAACAGCAACGGCCCCAGGACAGATCCTTGTGGTACGCCACTTGTAACTGAACTCCATTCTGAACATTTCCCATCAACCACCACCCTCTGTCTTCTTTCAGCTAGCCAATTTCTGATCCACATCTCTAAATCACCCTCAATCCCCAGCCTCCGTATTTTCTGCAATAGCCTACCGTGGGGAACCTTATCAAACGCTTTACTGAAATCCATATACACATCAACTGCTCTACCCTCGTCTACCTGTTCAGTCACCTTCTGAAAGAACTCGATAAGGTTTGTGAGGCATGACCTACCCTTCACAAAGCCATGCTGACTATCCCTGATCATATTATTCCTATCTAGATGATTATAAATCTTGTCTCTTATAATCCCCTCCAAGACTTTACCCACTACAGACGTGAGGCTCACCGGTCTATAGTTGCCGGGGTTGTCTCTGCTCCCCTTTTTGAACAAAGGGACCACATTTGCTATCCTCCAGTCCTCTGGCACTATTCCTGTAGCCAATGATGACATAAAAATCAAAGCCAAAGGTCCAGCAATCTCTTCCCCAGCCTCCCAGAGAATCCTAGGATAAATCCCATCAGGCCCCGGGGACTTATCTATTTTCAGCCTGTCCAGAATTGCCAACACCTCTTCCCTACGTACCTCAATGCCATCTATTCTAATAGCCTGGGTCTCAGCATTCTCCTCCACAACATTATCTTTTTCCTGAGTGAATACTGACGAAAAATATTCATTTAGTATCTCGCCTATCTCTTCAGGCTCCATACACAACTTCCCATCCCTGTCCTTGACTGGTCCTACTCTTACCCTAGTCATTCGCTTATTCCTGACATACCTATAGAAAGCTTTTGGGTTTTCCTTGATCCTACCTGCCAAATACTTCTCATGTCCCCTCCTTGCTCGTCTTAGCTCTCTCTTTAGATCCTTCCTCGCTACCTTGTAACTATCCATCGCCCCAACTGAAACTTCACACCTCATCTTCACATAGGCCTCCTTCTTCCTCTTAACAAGAGATTCCACTTCTTTGGTAAACCACGGTTCCCTCGCTCTAAGCCTTCCTCCCTGCCTGACCGGTACGTACTTATCAAGAACACGCAGTAGCTGATCCTTGAACATGCTCCACTTATCCAGTGTGCCCAACACTTGCAGTCTACTTCTCCAACCTATCCCCCCCCCAAGTCACGTCTAATGGCATCATAATTGCCCTTCCCCCAGCTATAACTCTTGCCCTGCGGTGTATACTTATCCCTTTCCATCACTAGCGTCACCGAATTGTGGTCACTGTCCCCAAAGTGCTCTCCTATCTTTGGTGAATACTGATGCAAAGTATTCATTTAATACCTCGCCCATTTCCTCTGGCTCCACACATAGATTCCCTTGCCTATCCTTCAGTGGGCCAACTCTTTCCCTGGCTACCCTCTTGCTTTTTATTTAAGTGTAAAAAGCCTTGGGATTTTCCTTAACCCTATTTGCCAATGACTTTTCGTGACCCCTTCTAGCCCTCCTGACTCCTTGCTTAAGTTCCTTCCTACTTTCCTTATATTCCACACAGGCTTTGTCTGTTCCCAGCCTTTTAGCCCTGACAAATGCCTCCTTTTTCTTTTTGACGAGGCCTACACTGTCTCTCGTTATCCAAGGTTCCCGAAAATTGCCGTATTTATCCTTCTTCCTCACAGGAACATGCTGGTCCTGAATTCCTTTCAACTGACACTTGAAAGCCTCCCACATGTCAGATGTTGATTTGCCCTCAAACATCCGCCCCCAATCTATGTTCTTCAGTTCCCACCTAATATTGTTATAATTAGCCTTCCCCCAATTTAGCACATTCATCCTAGGACCACTCTTATCCTTGTCCACCAGCACTTTAAAACTTACTGAATTGTGGTCACTGTTCCCAAAATGCTCCCCTACTGAAAGAAACATCTACCACCTGGCCAGGCTCATTCCCCAATACCAGGTCCAGTACCGCCCCTTCCCTAGTTGGACTGTCTATATATTGTTTTAAGAAGCCCTCCTGGATGCTCCTTACAAACTCCGCCCCTCTAAGCCCCTGGCACTAAGTGAGTCCCAGTCAATATTGGGGGAGTTGAAGTCTCCCATCACCACAACCCTGTTGTTTTTACTCTTTTCCAAAATCTGTCTACCTATCTGCTCCTCTATCTCCCGCTGGCTGTTGGGAGGCCTGTAGTGAACCCCCAACATTGTGACTGCACCCTTCTTATTCCTGATCTCTACCCATAAAGCCTCACTGCCCTCTGAGGTGCCCTCCCACAGTACAGCTGTGATATTCTCCCTAACCAGTAGCGCAACTCCGCCTCCCCTTTTACATCCCCCTCTATCCCGCCTGAAACATCTAAATCCTGGAACGTTTAGCTGCCAATCCTGCCCTTCCTTCAACCAGGTCTCTGTAATGGCAACAACATCATAGTTCCAAGTACTAATCCAAGCTCTAAGTTCATCTGCCTTACCCGTAATACTTCTTGCATTAAAACATATGCACTTCAGGCCACCAGACCCGCTGTGTTCAGCAACTTCTCCCTGTCTGCTCTGCCTCAGATCCACACTGTCCCTATTCCTTAGTTCTCCCTCAATGCTCTCACCTTCTGACCTATTGCTCCCGTGCCCACCCCCCTGCCATACTAGTTTAAACCCTCCCGTGTGACACTAGCAAACCTCGCGGCCAGGATATTTATGCCTCTCCGGTTTAGATGCAACCCGTCCTTCTTATATAGGTCACACCTGCCCCGGAAGAGCTCCCAGTGGTCCAGATAACGGAAACCCTCCCTCCTACATCAGCTGTTTAGCCACGTGTTTAGCTGCTCGATCATCCTATTTCTAGTCTCACTGGCACGTGGCACAGGGAGTAATCCCGAGATTACAACCCTAGAGGTCCTGTCTTTTAACGTTCTGCCTAGCTCCCTGAACTCCTGCTGCAAGACCTCATGCCCCTTCCTGCCTCTGTAGTTAGTACCAATATGTACAACGACCTCTGCCTGTTTGCCCTCCCACTTCAGGATGCCCTCTACCTGGTCGGAGACATCCTGGACCCTGGCACCAGGGAGGCAACATACCATCCTGGAGTCTCTTTCACGTCCACAGAAGCGCCGATCTGTGCCCCTGACTATAGAGTCCCCTATTACTATTGCTCTTCTGCGCTTTGACCCTCCCTTCTGAACATCAGAGCCAGCCGTGGTGCCACTGCTCTGGCTGCTGCTGTTTTCCCCTGATAGGCTATCCCCCTCCGACAGTATCCAAAGGGGTATACCTGTTCGAGAGGGGGGCTACCACAGGGGATTCCTGCACTGACTGCCTGCCCTTTCTGGTGGTCACCCATTTCTCTGCCTGCACCTTGGGTGTGACCACATTTATATAACTGCGATCTATGACGCTTTCCGCCACCTCCATGCTCCTAAGTGCATCCAATTGCTGCTCCAACCGAACCATGCGGTCTGTGAGGAGCTCCAGTTGGGTGCACTTTCTGCAGATGAAGCCATCCGGGATGCTGGAAGCCTCCCGGACCTGCCACATCTCACAGTCAGAGCACTGCACCCCTCTAACTGACATTGCGTCAATTAATTAAAATTAAAAGTTTTAAAAAATGTTTTATGTATTTTTTAATTTTTTTAAAGTTACTGTTAACTATCTGTTTCCTAGCACTAGATTTCTAATATAAATGCGAAAGCTAAATATAGTACTCTCCGATCTCTGGCTTAGATACCCCTCAAAATTATAATTCAGTAATTATGTTTAATTAGTTACCAATGCTTAATTTTTTTAATTTAGTGTAGATTCCCAACCAGCCACTCAGGTCACAGCTTTTCTGTGATGTCACTTCAGTTTCCCCCCGACACACACAATTTGAAAAAGGTATGAAAGTAAAAATGAGTACAAATCACTTACTTACCTTCTTACCTACTGAGTGTCTTAGATGTTCTCAGGTTCTCTCCCTGACAGAGACTGTTCCTCCTCCTCCGAACGGCTCCCGAAACTAGGCCGCGATCTTTTAAAATCTCCGCTCTGACTCAGCGCTTTTTAAATCTCCCGGGCTTTTTAAATCTCCCGGCTCTCTCTCCTCCCGCGCTTTTTAAATCTCCCGGCTTTCTCTCCTCTCGCGCTGTTTTCAATGTCCCGGCTTTCTCTCCTCCTGCGCTGTTTTCAATGTCCCGGCTTTCTCTCCTCTCGCGCTGTTTCGCTGTCCCGGCTTTCTCTCCTCCCCGCGCTGTTTTCAATGTCCCGGCTCACTCTCCACTCGTTTTCAATGTCCCGGCTTTCTCTCCTCTCGCGCTGTTTTCAATGTCCCGGCTTTCTCTCCTCTCGTGCTGTTTTCAATGTCCCGGCTTTCTCTCCTCCCGCGCTGTGTTCAATGTCCCGGCTTTCTCTCCTCTCGCGCTGTTTTCGCTGTCCCGGCTTTCTCTCCTCTCGCGCTGTTTTCAATGTCCCAGCTTTCTCTCCTCTCGCGCTGTTTTCGCTGTCCCGGCTTTCTCTCCTCCCGCGCTGTTTTCAATGTCCCGGCTTTCTCTCCTCTCGCGCTGTTTTCAATGTCCCAGCTCACTCTCCACTCGTTTTCAATGTCCCGGCTTTCTCTCCTCTCGCGCTGTTTTCAATGTCCCGGCTTTCTCTCCTCTCGCGCTGTTTTCGCTGTCCCGGAAATGTTGCAGCTATACAACACTCTGGTGCGGCCGCATTTGGAGTATTGCGTGCAATTCTGGTCGCCACATTATTGGAAGGATGTGGAAGCATTGGAAAGGGTGCAGAGGAGATTTACCAGAATGTTGCCTGGTATGGAGGGAAGATCTTATGAGGAAAGGCTGAGGGACTTGAGGCTGTTTTCGTTAGAGAGAAGAAGGTTAAGAGGTGACTTAATTGAGGCATACAAGATGATCAGAGGATTGGATAGGGTGGACAGTGAGAGCCTTTTTCCTCGGATGGTGATGTCTAGCATGAGGGGACGTACCTTTAAATTGAGGGGAGATAGATATAAGACAGATGTCAGAGGTAGGTTCTTTGCTCAGAGAGTAGTAAGGGCATGGAATGCCCTGCCTGCAACAGTAGTGAACTCGCCAACACTAAGGACATTCAAATGATCATTGGATAGACATATGGACAATACGGGAATAGTGTAGATGGGCTTTGGAGTGGTTTCACAGGTCGGCGCAACATCGAGGGCCGAAGGGCCTGGACTGCGCTGTAATGTTCTATGTTCTATGCTGCAAGTTCACCCACCTTATTCCAGATGCTCCTGGCGTTGAAGTAGACACACTTCAAACACCTTCCTGCCTGCCGGTACACTCCTGCGACCTTGAAACCTTACTCATAACCTCCCTACTCTCAACCTCCTGCACACGGAGCTACATTTCAGGTTCCCATCCACCTGCTGAATTAGTTTAAATCCTCCCAAGGAGCATTAGCAAATTTCCCCTCCAGGATATTGGTAGCCCTCTGGTTCAAGTGTAGACCATCCCGTTTGTCGAGGTCTCACCTACCCCAGAATAA
Organism: Scyliorhinus torazame; assembly: GCF_047496885.1. Lineage (NCBI taxonomy): Eukaryota > Metazoa > Chordata > Chondrichthyes > Carcharhiniformes > Scyliorhinidae > Scyliorhinus > Scyliorhinus torazame. Next base: position 245,816,706 of record NC_092712.1, read on the forward strand.
GCCCCAATTATTCAGGTAACTGAATCCCTCCCTCCTGCACCATCCCTGTAGCCACGTGTTCAACTCGCTCCCTATTCCTCGTCTCGCTAGCACGTGGCATGGGTAACAACCCAGAGATAATAACTCTGTTTGTTCAAGCTCTAAGATTCCACCCTAGCTCCCTGAATACCTGCCTTACATCCCCATCCCTTTTCCTACCTATGTCGTTGGTGCCTATGTGGACAACGACTTGGGGCTGCTCCCTGTAGCCAGTTAAAATGGCTAACTCCCGATTTAGAATGGCCAACCCCGATTTAAAATGGCGAACGGAAAAGGCTGATGGGAAAATCAGCCAACAGGACTAAAACATGCAGCTGCAGGTAAAACTGTGTATTCGCCTCTGGGAAGGCCAGACAAGATTGATACCTGCAGCCATCAGCACAACAAAACACCATCTGAATATTAACGAGCAATCCCCGGGAACAATGTGCAACATTTTAGACACAAAGCCAACCCAGACCTTTTGACGCCAACAGGAGCCTACACAAAGGGAGGTGAACGATCACCCCAAGACCGCCCATCGATCAAGGAATCGCTCCAGCATTGGAGAATATCGAACCAAGTGATTGGGACAAAGTCCAATCACTTGGAACCAGGTACAGGGTCCGCCCCGAAAGGCGGGAAGCCCCTGGGGACTAGAAGTATAGAGTCCAAGTTCAAATCGACCCTTCTTCACCCTGCTGCAACCCCTGCTGCCTTCTGCTGACCTTCTGCAACAACCGCTCAAATCGTAAGTCTTACTTCAATGCTCGCTACGAGACAGGTGCTCCTAGCTATCGAACTGTACCAGCTTCGAATCCCGCAGGCTCAGAACCCAAACGAAAGGCCATTCGTTTCCCTGACCTGGTGGGCCATTTACAAGTTAAGTATTGGCCTGTTAGTTGTAGGAAGTAGCTTAGAAGTAGAATTTATGCATGAGTATTGATTACTGTATATAATAAATGTGCGTTGATTTAACTCTTACTAAGCGGTGTGTTGGATTATTGATCATTACTCGGACTTGAACCACGTGGCGGTATCAGAATGATACCTGGCGACTCAAGAGCAAAGGTTATAAAACAGAGCAATTAAACTAAGGCTAAAGTTAGCAGCAACATCCCCCTCCCCTTAAGGATCCCGAAAACACGATCCGAGACAACACGGACCGTGGCACCTCTCTCTCGTTCCCACAGAATCTCCTATCTGTCCCCCTAACTATGGAGTCCCCAATTACTAATGCTCTACTCCTCTCTCCCCTTCCCTTCTGAGCAACAGGGACAGACGCTGTGCCAGAGACCTGTACCCCATGGCTTACCCCTGGTAAATCCCCCCCCACCAGTATCCAAAGCGGTATACTTGCTCCTAAGGGGAACGGCCACAGGGGATCTCTGTACTGACTGCTTCCTCCCAATGGGTGCACTTCCCACAAGTGAAATCAGCAGGGACACTGACAGTGTCCCTCACCTCAAACATTCTGCATGTGTGTCTTGTGTGTGTTAGGGTAGAGGGTGGGATGATAAAGGGCGGGGGGGGGGGGGGGGGATAATAGGTTAGTTGGCTGATATTTTATTACTTTCATTGCAAGTCTTAACTCTCTTGTTATAAATAAAGTTTTTTCTCTGTTTCACTTACAAATCTGGGGCAGGATTCTCCAATCCTGTGGCAGTGTCCACGCCATCGTAAACGCTGTCACGTTTTATGACGGCGGGAACGGGCCGCTGCCAGGACTAATTCTGGCCCCTACAATGGCCAGCACGGGCACGGCACTGGAGCGGTTCATGCCGCTCCAGCTGCCGATCCTGGCGTGAACTGTGCGCCAGCACCAACACGAGCATGCACAATGGCCTCCTTCAACGCGCTGGCCCCAACGCAACATGGCGCAGGGCTACAGGGGCCGGCGCGTAGGAAAGGAGGCCCGAGCCAGAGAGGCCGGCCCGCCGACCGGTGGGCCCCGATCGCGGGCCAGGCCACATTGGAGGTCCCCCCACCGGTGTCGGACCCCCCCTTCCCCCCCACAGGCCGCCCCCTGACCCTTCCACGCCGAATTCCCGCCGGCTGTGAGCAGGTTAGAACGGCGCCAGCGGGATTTCATTTTTTCTCACGGCCGCTCGGCCCATCTGGGCCGGAGAATCGGTGGGCCCGCCGCGCAGGGTGTCATCATGTAAATTGGGGGCTTATCCAGGATTTGAAACATTAGACGGCGAATTTGGATTGCACCGTAAAGTATAAAGTGTCACCGCATTTGTAGTGATATAATAGGATGGCTATGGAAGCTGCTAAGCATTTTCTTCAGGTGGGCGAGTTAACTCTGATTTACTTACTGGGGCTTCGCAAAGACAAACTTTGAGTTGGCAGGTGAATTACAAATGGAGGCACCAGCTAGATCTACGAAGGCAGAGATAGTAGATGCGCTTGCTAAACATTTAAATTTGATGGGAGCACAGAAGAGCCATTGAGATAATGTAGCATCAGGGACATCTTGTGGTGGAGAAATGAAGCTGGAGAGAGTTTGGTTGCAGTTAGAGCATGAAAGAGAATTTTACAAAATAGAGATGGAAACGAAGAGAGAGGACAAAGAAAATAAGAGGAAAGAGAAAGAGTGTGAGGAAAGAGACAGAAAGGGAGAGATAATTCCAACTGAGGGTACTGGAGATAGATGGGAAGCTGCCAAAACTTAAAGGGGAGCCTAGTCCTGGAACAGAACTCCATGGTGATATGTTTAATTTTATATAGAGTCTGCTATTGAAGAGAATTGGAAACTTTGTTTCGGGCGTTTGAGAAAATAGTAATCCAAATGGAGTGACCAAAAGCAAAGTGGACCTTACTCCCTGCAGGGTAAATTGATGGGGCGGGCACAGGAGGTTTATGCTGTCTTGACAGAGCTGGATTCCAAGGATTATGAAATAGTGAAAAAGGCGATTCTGGATGCATATGAATTGGTTCCTGAAGCATATAGGCAAAAATTTAGGAATTTGAGGAGACAGCCGGGACAGACTTATGCAGAATTTCAAAGGGTTCAGCAGATTTATTTTCATAGATGGGTACAGGCATTTGGAGTTGAGACTACCTATTAGGCTTTGCGAGAAGTCATACTTTTAGAGCAGTTTAAAAATTCCTTACCTTCTATAATAAGAACACATGCTGAGCATCAGAGGGTACAAACTGCTAGGCAGGCAGCGATTATGCCTGACGATTATGAGCTAATCCATAAATTTAAACCTTTGTTCCATCACCCCCATAATTTTGAAAAGGATAGGAAGTGGGAGAGTGAGAGGAAAGCAGGGAGCCAAGGTAGAGAATGGATAGCTGGGAAGGCCCCAAGATCTGCTCCTCAGCCCAGAAAGGAAGACACTGGGGGTGGAGGTGAAACTAGGAAGCCTCGGTGTCACCATTGTAACAAGGTGGGACACGTTCATTCAGCATGTTGGAAGTTGCAGTGGGCAAGCCCATGGGACTTGTGGGGGTTAATAGGGAGGATTCGGAAAAGGGAGTGAGTGGAGGATGCCGCGGCGCACACTGCAGCATTAACTGGACTTCGGGGGCCGGAGGTGAACACTATTGTGGGAGCAGGTGTGAGGAATGAAGTAGATAAGAGATATGACAGTTTTGCGTCTAAGCGGAAGATCACCCAATTTTCCTCAACTAATGTAGCCAAACCCATAACAATTGTAAGGGATACAGGGGCTACTCAAAATCTCGTATTGGAGAAGGATTTGGTCCCCCCCCCCGCCCAGAGAGCTCAGTGGAAGCTGAGGTATTTGTGAATGCGCTAGGTGGAAGCTGTATCCCAGTTCCATTGTATAAAGTGCAATTGGAGTATGATTTAGTGTCAGGTCCAGTAGTTGTGAGTGGTTAAGGCAAGATTTTTCAAACTCAGGGTCGCGAGCAGGTGGCAGGAGGATCGCGGAATGATCGGCTGCGGCATTCCTGATTGCGGGGGAGCGCCCAATGGCTGCGACCGGCTTTCTAAAATGCCAGCCGCAATCGGCTTTTAGGGAGAGAATGCTGGCCGCAACTGCCAGAAGCTGGAGCATTTTGCCTTGCTCCATCCAATTGGCACCTAGATTATTCAATGGGTGATTAGCTTTCCTAATGTCACATCCGGCACCCCATTGTTCCGCTGACCAATAGGAGAAGGCGGGTGCGGTACTTCCTGCAATAGGAATGTTGGAGCTCGGGGCCTGTGAAGGACATGGAGAGAGGCCAAGTGACGTTTGTGTGAGGGTTGAGAATGGTGGGTCATGATGCTGGTTCACTGGCTTGCACAAGTACTTCAATGCCTATACCATCACAGGGAGGAGGAACTATGTGATAGCTACATATACAGGGATTGCAGCAATTTGTTTGTTCTTCAAACTGAGATCCACGAAAAAGGCACCAGGTGCAATCACAAAAAATAAATGATTTGTGGGCTCTTCCCTGGGGCAAGGCAAGTGAAATTTAAGGACCAGCATGTGAAATCTGTGAATGTTTGAAACCTTTGCAATCGTGTCACTATAATTGTGTATTATAATTTATCAGTCTTCACAAAAATAATTCATGGGACTCCATGTACTGTCTAAAAAAAAAGAAAATGCCGTCCGCATGTATGCCCCCTCAGGCGGATCCGGCAGTGTGCAGGCGCTGTGCTCAGCGGGGCAGACTGCCACCACCTGACGTCAAGACCAAATTTCTTTTTTAAAACGGCAGTATCTTCCCACCAGAAGCGGCAGCAGAGTGCAGGGCATGTGCCCAGCACGTACATTGACGTCATGCGATCTGTACTTTGGCCACATAATCACGGAGGAGAGATTCCTCCATTTTCTAGCTGCCAGCAAACAAGCAACATGAGTGTATGAAGAACTGGAGCTGGAACAGTGGGCCAGAGACACAAACAAGCCAGGATCTTACAACTGAATCTGCTGGAGAGTTTCTCAGGAGAGTTCATGGCAGGGCAAAGCAGTGCTGGTGTGAGCTCCAGGGCCTCTCATGAACAACCCATTACGAAGCTGAAATTGGGAACAAAGCAGTATAAAATGATTTCTTAAGGTATGGCTTTATTAATTGTGCCAATGCAAATCAGAATGCACAGCCCATGTGTGCTAAATGCAGAGAGTAATTGCAAATTAAAGATTAAAAATTGGTTAATTCACTTGTGTTGGGACTCCAGGGCCAATGGGACTGGAATTGACCACGCACTCGCCCCCCGGGGTGTCGTAATAATTTGTGAAGACAGAAGCAAAGTGTGAATTTAGTTTCGCAGCCATTAATTTTTTCTCCGTTATGAATTCACCCGTTTCTGACTAAGGGGCTTACAAGCTTTTTATATCAATCTTTTTCTCTTTACATACCTACAGAAACGTCAGTTTTTATGTTCCTCGCTAACTTACTTTCGTACTGTATTTTCCCATTTTCAATCAATCCCTTGGTCTGTCTTTGTTGAATTTTAAACTGTTCCCAATCCTCAGGTCTATTGCTTTTTCTTGCTAATTTGTATGCCTCTTCTTTAAATCGAATACAATTTCTAATTGTAAGTCATGGTTTGACCACCGTTCCCTTTCTACGCTTGCACCAAATAGGAATAAACTTTTGGAGTTCGCCTATTCATTCCTTGAATGCCTGCCATTTGTAGCCACCTAAAATGGCTGATTCCCGATTAATTTGGCCAAAACCCGATATAAAATGGCTAACCGAAAAGGCTGATGGGAAAAGCAGCCAACAGGACACAAACGGACAGCTGCAGACAGAATAGCGTATTCGGCTCTGGGGAAGTCGGCCCAGATTGATACCTGCGACTATTAGCAGCACATCAACACAGACATCTGCAGTTTAATCGGCTATCCCCGGGAACAATTCCAACATATTAGCAATTGAATGCCGGGCCAGACCTCTCGGCGCCTATCGTGGTCGAAACAAAGACAGGTGAACAACCACCCCCCCGATCGAGGAATCGCCCCATTATTGGAGCATATCGAACCCAGTGATTGGGAACAGGTCCAATCACTTGGGACTCAGGGTCAAGGGCCGCCCCGAGAGGCGGGAAGCCCCTGGGCCCTATAAATTGAGGGGCCAAGTTCAGATCTCTCTCTCTCTCCCTTCTTCTCCTGCTCGCAACCTTCGCAAGAACATCGACCAGAAACTGTAAGTTTGACTCCAGCGATCGCTACCCGTTAGAGACTCCTAGCCATCGACCCGTATCAGTCTTTGAATCCCGCAGGCCAGACCCAATTCGATAAACCATTTGTTTCCCTGACCTGGTGGGCCATCCCCAAAAGTTAAGTATTGGCCAGTAGTGGTAGGTTTTGATATAGGCAGTAGGATTATTGTGTAAGTATTTATTGCTGTACATAATAAATGACCGTTGATTTCAATCTTACTAAGCGGTGTGCTGACTTATTAATCATAACTCGAGCTTGAACCACGTGGCGGTATCCGAAAGATACCTGGCGACTCGTGAGCAAAGGTGAGGGTTTAAACTAGTATGGCAGGGGGGTGGGCACGGGAGCAATAGGTCAGAAGGTGAGAGCATTGAGGGAGAACTAGGGAATAGGGACAGTGTGGCTCTGAGGCAGAGCAGACAGGGAGAAGTTGCTGAACACAGCGGGTCTGGTGGCCTGAAGTGCATATGTTTTAATGCAAGAAGTATTACGGGTAAGGCAGATGAACTTAGAGCTTGGATTAGTACTTGGAACTATGATGTTGTTGCCATTACAGAGACCTGGTTGAGGGAAGGGCAGGATTGGCAGCTAAACATTCCAGGATTTAGATGTTTCAGGCGGGATAGAGGGGGATGTAAAAGGGGAGGCGGAGTTGCGCTACTGGTTCGGGAGAATATCAAGCTGTACTGCGAGAGGACACCTCAGAGGGCAGTGAGGCTATATGGGTAGAGATCTGGAATAAGAAGGGTGCAGTCACAATGTTGGGGGTTTACTACAGGCCTCCCAACAGCCAGCGGGAGATAGAGGAGCAGATAGGTAGACAGATTTTGGAAAAGAGTAAAAACAACAGGGTTGTGGTGATGGGAGACTTCAACTTCCCCAATATTGACTGGGACTCACTTAGTGCCAGGGGCTTAGGCGGGGCGGAGTTTGTAAGGAGCATCCAGGAGGGCTTCTTAAAACAATATGTAGACAGTCCAACTAGGGAAGGGGCGGTACTGGACCTGGTATTGGGGAATGAGCCCGGCCAGGTGGTAGATGTTTCAGTAGGGGAGCATTTCGGTAACAATGACCACAATTCAGTAAGTTTTAAAGTACTGGTGGACAAGGATAAGAGTGGTCCTAGGATGAATGTGCTAAATTGGGGGAAGGCTAATTATAACAATATTAGGCGGGAACTGAAGAACATAGATTGGGGGCGGATGTTTGAGGGCAAATCAACATCTGACATGTGGGAGGCTTTCAAGTGGCAGTTGAAAGGAATTCAGGACCGGCATGTTCCTGTGAGGAAGAAGGATAAATACGGCAATTTTCGGGAACCTTGGATGACGAGAGATATTGTAGGCCTCGTCAAAAAGAAAAAGGAGGAATTTGTCAGGGCTAAAAGGCTGGGAACAGACGAAGCCTGCGTGGAATATAAGGAAAGTAGGAAGGGACTTAAGCAAGGAGTCAGAAGGGCTAGAAGGGGTCACGAAAAGTCATTGGCAAATAGGGTTAAGGAAAATCCCAAGGCTTTTTACACGTACATAAAAAGCAAGAGGGTAGCCAGGGAAAGGGTTGGCTCACTGAAGGATAGGCAAGGGAATCTATGTGTGGAGCCAGAGGAAATGGGCGAGGTACTAAATGAATACTTTGCATCAGTATTCACCAAAGAGAAGAAATTGGTAGATGTTGAGTCTGGAGAAGGGTGTGTAGATAGCCTAGGTCACATTGAGATCCAAAAAGACGAGGTGTTGGGTGTCTTAAAAAATATTAAGGTAGATAAGTCCCCGGGGCCTGATGGGATCTACCCCAGAATACTGAAGGAGGCTGGAGAGGAAATTGCTGAGGCCTTGACAGAAATCTTTGGATCCTCGCTGTCTTCAGGGGATGTCCCGGAGGACTGGAGAATAGCCAATGTTGTTCCTCTGTTTAAGAAGGGTAGCAAGGATAATCCCGGGAACTACAGGCCGGTGAGCCTTACTTCAGTGGTAGGGAAATTACTGCAGAGAATTCTTCGAGACAGGATCTACTCCCATTTGGAAGCAAATGGACGTATTAGTGAGAGGCAGCACGGTTTTGTGAAGGGGAGGTCGTGTCTCACTAACTTGATAGAGTTTTTCGAGGAGGTCACTAAGATGATTGATGCAGGTAGGGCAGTGGATGTTGTCTATATGGACTTCAGTAAGGCCTTTGACAAGGTCCCTCATGGTAGACTAGTACAAAAGGTGAAGTCACACGGGATTAGGGGTGAGCTGGCAAGGTGGATACAGAACTGGCTAGGCCATAGAAGGCAGAGAGTAGCAATGGAAGGATGCTTTTCTCATTGGAGGGCTGTGACCAGTGGTGTTCCACAGGGATCAGTGCTGGGACCTTTGCTCTTTCTAGTATATATAAATGATTTGGAGGAAAATGTAACTGGTCTGATTAGTAAGTTTGCAGACGACACAAAGGTTGGTGGAATTGCAGATAGCGATGAGGGCTGTCGGAGGATACAGCAGGATTTAGATTGTTTGGAGACTTGGGCGGAGAGATGGCAGATGGAGTTTAATCCGGACAAATGTGAGGTAATGCATTTTGGAAGGCCTAATGCAGGTAGGGAATATACAGTGAATGGTAGAACCCTCAAGAGTATTGAAAGTCAAAGAGATCTAGGAGTACAGGTCCACAGGTCACTGAAAGGGGCAACACAGGTGGATAAGGTAGTCAAGAAGGCATACGGCATGCTTGCCTTCATTGGCCGGGGCATTGAGTATAAGAATTGGCAAGTCATGTTGCAGCTGTATAGAACCTTAGTTAGGCCACACTTGGAGTATAGTGTTCAATTCTGGTCGCCACACTACCAGAAGGATGTGGAGGCTTTAGAGAGGGTGCAGAAGAGATTTACCAGAATGTTGCCTGGTATGGAGGGCATTAGCTATGAGGAGCGGTTGAATAAACTCGGTTTGTTCTCACTGGAACGAAGGAGGTTGAGGGGAGACCTGATAGAGGTATACAAAATTATGAGGGGCATAGACAGAGGGGTAGTCAGTGGCTTTTCCCCAGGGTAGAGGGGTCAATTACTAGGGGGCATAGGTTTAAGGTGAGAGGGGCAAGGTTTAGAGTAGATGTACGAGGCAAGTTTTTTACGCAGAGGGTAGTGGGTGCCTGGAACTCGCTACCGGAGGAGGTGGTGGAAGCAGGGACGATAGTGACATTTAAGGGGCATCTTGACAAATACATGAATAGGATGGGAATAGAGGGATACGGACCCAGGAAGTGTAGAAGATTGTAGTTTAGTCGGGCAGCATGGTCGGCACGGGCTTGGAGGGCCGAAGAGCCTGTTCCTGTGCTGTACATTTCTTTGTTCTTTGTTTGTTCTTTTGTGACATAATCAGAGATAATAAAACTAAGGCTAATAAGAGCAACATAATTGGCGACTCCGCCGGGACCCGATATAGAAGTGGAAAACCACTCCGGGAGAACCCCAGAAATTTGAATAGAATCCAATTGGAAACAAAAACAAAAAAAAAACCACAAGTGTTCAAGCGGTTCTGGTTAATAATTCACAATTCGGAAGTGTGTGTATGCATGCGTAACTAACAGGGTTATAAGGTAAAACTGATAGATTTTGTTGCGTCAAAACTGTCGGAAGTCGGTATTTTCGGAAATTAGCGCAAGCCGTACCCGCATCTACGACACCACCTTAGCCCCCTGTTCCAAATTTGAACTAAGCAAGCAGATAAGAGAGATGGCCATGCAGGCAATGCAACGCCTCATGAACCCCGAAGAATTTGCGGTTGCACCGATCAGCAGCATTAAAGTGGGACAGTGTCCCATTTGGGAAGTGGAAATTCGGAAATTTTTACAGGGCAAAGGATGGCCCGTGTGGAGCGGTTTCTGTAATAATGACGACTCAGGTCCCGGGAGTATAGGGCATACTTGGTGGGAGAACATGAGCGAAATTCATAAGAAGAGCTTAGCAAAAGCGCGCAAGCCGATGGCAATCGTGTCCTGTATAGCACAATTGCGAGGCACAGAGCAGGTCGTCAGGACACTTCGGAAAGAAATAGAAGGCATACATCGTATGAGTAAAATCGATGTATGCGAGATGGAGAAAGAGAACCTGGAATTGAAAAGGCAGTTAGAAGCCAAGGACGAAGAGATGGCTGACGCCAAACGGGGTCACCAGTCTTGTCTGGCGCATTTAAGCAGTTTTCAATCCCAATATGAGAAGGCTTATCAGGACATGCAGCGTGCAGTCCTCCTTAAGAAAGAGACAGAGAAGCAGGTGGAGACGCTACAGAAGCAATGTAGTGATCTCAAGGCAGCCTTGAGAGCGCTCCACGCTGCAACCACGGAACAAAGGCAGAGTACCATAGACCACGCGAAGTGCCGAAAGCAAATTGCAGACCTGCAATCAATGCTTTCTGTCCAAAAAGGATTCCAAGAAACCTTTGGGGAAAAATTAGACCAGGAAGACGGCCCTGATTGGGAAGAATTACAGGAAACAGCGCAGAGATATGTTCAGGGAACATGTGCGCAGGGAAAGCCCCAAAGGAGGAAAGCACTCCCACCCCCCACACAGCAGGTAGTTCAGGCTCCCATGAACCCTGTAACAACCCACCGCACAGCCACAGCAGACGAGGCGGAAGTCCTATATTCCACCCCCCTCACAGTGACCCAATTACGGGACGCGTGTGCTAAAATCACACCATTCCTCCCCGCTTCAGACCCACACCATTTCTTTGCCACCGTCAAACACCAGGCGACCTTGTACGGCCTGAATGTGAAAGAGCAGGGAAAGCTCACGATCCTCAGCTTAGACCCATCGGTCGCAGCAGCCCTTCCCGACCCACAGAATGTAGGAGGAGGCACCCTTGCAGAAATGCATACCGCGATCCTGGATGCAATCGGGTATAACCGGGGCGACCCGGTAGATGGCCTAAATAAGTGCAGACAGAAAAAGTCGGAACACCCCACAGCGTTCGCAGGTCGCTTGTGGATTCACTTTGAAGCCGTTTTTGGAAACGTAGACCGTGCCCATTTGTCCGCAGACAGTATGGCCAAATGGACCCGCACTCTTATCTCCCATGCCGCGGAAGCAGGACAGACTGCCTGTAGTAATTATGACCCCTCGGAGGAGGCTCATAATGAGAAGTGGGTGGTCAAAAGATTGTCCCGCATTTGGGAACAGTCGGCTCACAATAAACCCGCCGCTAGAACCCCCGCGGAAAAACAAGCCGCCGCAGACGTGCAGGCAGTAAGAACCACTCTTCACAACCCTGCCTGGGTAAACGAGGGAAAGAGCAGCCCCCCAGCAAAATCGCAAGAATGCTACAATTGCGGACAGTTGGGACATTTTGCCAAAGAATGCAATGCCCCTAAAAAGCCACAGAGAGCCCAACAGACATGAACTCTCAATAAGAAAAAGTCAGAGCCCATACATACCGTTAGCGCCCAGTCGGATCAGACAGACTTGACCGGAACGGACTGACGGTGTACAGGCTCCCCCAGTTGGGTCTACGATACCCTTTGGGATAGGTCAGGATGACCCGTAGTCACAGCGAAAATTAGGGGACAGCCGAACGAGCTTCTCTAGGACACAGGAGGGTCCCGCACCACCTTAAATTGCTTCACCCTGGACTTCCGGGTGCGGCGATGACCAGCTAAGTCGCACGTTTCGGCAGCTCCCGGTGGAACGGACTTTTGGGCTCTTGATAGGAGCCCCAACGGCAATTTTAACGGCTAAAAACACCGTGCGGTAAACCAGAAGGGTGTTCCCCCTGGACACGGATGGAAAAAGGAGAGGAAAGTGGCCGGATTGCAGCGGATCCTTTGGAACAACGGCAAGGAAGGCAAGCAGAAACCAAGATGGCGTCGGAAGGTGGCAGTTTCATATGGGGCCCTGAACAACAAGAGTTCTTGAAATGCTGCGTGGAGGAGATAAAAAAGGAAATGAAGAAAGAGTTGTTGGCCCCGATACTACAGGCGATCGAAGGGCTGAAAGAGGAACAAAAGACCCAGGAGCAGGAGCTTCGGGTCGTGAAGGCGAAAGCAGCCGAGAATGAGAACGATATACAGGGCCTGGTGGTGAAGTCGGAGATACAGGAGGCACACCAGAAACGATGTGTGGAGAGGTTGGAGGCACTGGAAAACAACGCAAGGAGGAACAACCTGAGGATTCTTGGCCTTCCTGAAGGTGTGGAGGGGGCGGACGTCGGGGCATATGTGAGCACGATGCTGCACTCGTTAATGGAAGCGGAGGCCCCGACGGGTCCGTTGGAGGTGGAGGGAGCGTACCGAGTTATGGTGCGACGATCGAGAGCAGGAGAAACTCCCAGAGCCATAGTGGTGAGATTCCTCCGTTTTAAGGATAGAGAAATGGTCCTTAGATGGGCGAAGAAAACTCGGTGCAGTAAATGGGAGAACGCGGTGATCCGCGTTTATCAAGACTGGAGTGCGGAGGTGGCGAGAAGGAGGGCGAGCTTTAATCGGGCCAAGGCGGTACTTCACAAAAGGAAGATAAAATTTGGAATGCTGCAACCGGCAAGACTGTGGGTCACATATCAAGGGAGGCACCACTACTTTGAGACGGCGGATGAAGCGTGGACTTTTATTGTAGAAGAAAAATTGGAATGAGTGGATTATGAAAAAGAACGTTTGGACAAAGTGGTGGGGCGAATGGGGGGGGCGAAGAGGGGTTTTATGTTCTAATCCTGCGGTATGGTAACTTTTCTTTCTCCCACAGGTGGTGATGGGGGGAGGTGGGGAGGGAGAGGAGATGGGGCGTTGGCCATGGGAGGCGGGGCCGAGAGAGAGGCGCGGGCTTGGTTCCCGCGCGATGATAATTATGGCGGGCATAGAGAAGCAGGAAGGAGGGGGCGTCGCACGGTGCGAGCCGTGGTCACGGGGGGAAGCCGAGGTCAGCCAGAGTTTGCTGACTTCTGGGAGCAACATGGGGGGAGTAATTACGCTAGCGGGGGGTCTAGCGGGGGGGGTGGGAGGGGGGAATTACTGGGTTGCTGCTGCTGGGGAAAGGGGGGAGTGGGTACGGGAGAGGATGGGCGGGGGGGGCACCGCCTGGGGGAGATACAGCTGCGTGGGAACTGGGTGAGAAGCTGGAAAAAGATGATGGCTAACCGGCATGGGGGGGGTGGGAAGCCCCCCAACTCGGCTGATCACGTGGAACGTGAGAGGGCTCAACGGGCCGATAAAGAGGGCACGAGTACTCGCACACCTTAAGAAACCTAAAGCAGATGTGGTTATGTTACAGGAAACGCACCTGAAACTGATAGACCAGGTTAGGCTGCGCAAAGGATGGGTGGGGCAGGTGTTCCATTCGGGGCTGGATGCGAAAAACAGGGGGGTGGCTAAATTAGTGGGGAAGCGGGTAATGTTCGAGGCAAAGACTATAGTGGCGGATAACGGGGGCAGATACGTGATGGTGAGTGGCAAATTACAGGGAGAGATGGTGGTTTTGGTAAACGTGTATGCCCCGAACTGGGATGATGCCAACTTTATGAGGCGAATGCTAGGACGCATCCCGGACCGAGAGACGGGAAAGCTGATAATGGGGGGAGACTTTAACACGGTGTTGGAACCAAGGCTGGATAGGTCGAAGTCCAGGACTGGTAGGAGGCTGGCAGCAGCCAAGGTGCTTAAGGATTTTATGGAGCAGATGGGAGGTGTGGACCCGTGGAGATTCAGTAGACCTAGTAGTAAGGAGTTCTCGTTTTTCTCCTATGTCCATAAAGTCTATTCGCGCATAGACTTTTTTGTGTTGGGTAGGGCATTGATCCCGAAGGTGAGGGGAACGGAATATACGGCTATAGCCATTTCGGATCATGCCCCACACTGGGTAGACTTGGAGATAGGGGAGGAAACAGGAGGGCGCCCACCCTGGAGAATGGACATGGGACTAATGGCGGATGAGGGGGTGTGCCTAAGGGTGAGGGGATGTATTGAAAAGTACTTGGAACTCAATGACAATGGGGAGGTTCAGGTGGGAGTGATCTGGGAGGCGTTGAAGGCGGTGGTTAGGGGGGAGCTGATATCAATAAGGGCACATAAAGGGAAGCAGGAGAGTAAGGAACGGGAGCGGTTGCTGCAAGAACTTTTGAGGGTGGACAGACAATATGCGGAAGCACCGGAGGAGGGACTGTACAGGGAAAGGCAAAGGCTGCATGTGGAATTTGACTTGCGGACTACAGGCACTGCAGAGGCACAATGGAGGAAGGCGCAGGGTGTACAGTATGAATATGGAGAGAAGGCGAGCAGATTGCTGGCACACCAATTGAGGAAAAGGGGAGCAGCGAGGGAAATAGGGGGAGTGAGGGATGAGGAAGGAGAGATGGAGCGGGGAGCGGAGAGAGTGAATGAAGTGTTCAAGACATTTTATAAAAAATTGGATGAAGCTCAACCCCCGGATGGGAGGGAGAGAATGATGGATTTTTTGGATCGGCTGGAAATTCCCAAGGTGGAAGAGCAGGAAAGGGTGGGACTGGGAGCACAGATCACGGTAGAAGAAGTGGTGAAAGGAATTAGGAACATGCAGACGGGAAAGGCCCCGGGACCGGACGGATTCCCAGTTGAATTTTACAGAAAATATTTGGACTTGCTCGCCCCGGTACTGACGAGGACCTTTAACGAGGCAAAGGAAAGGGGACAACTACCCCCGACTATGTCTGAAGCAACGATATCGCTTCTCTTAAAGAAGGAAAAGGATCCGCTACAATGCGGGTCCTACAGACCAATTTCCCTCCTAAATGTGGATGCCAAGGTCCTGGCCAAGGTAATGGCAATGAGAATAGAGGAATGTGTCCCGGGGGTGGTTCACGAGGACCAAACTGGGTTTGTGAAGGGGAGACAGCTGAATACGAATATACGGAGGCTGTTAGGGGTAATGATGATGGCCCCACCAGAGGGTGAAACGGAGATAGTAGTGGCGATGGATGCCGAGAAAGCATTTGATAGAGTGGAATGGGATTATCTGTGGGAGGTGTTGAGGAGATTTGGTTTTGGAGAGGGGTATGTTAGATGGGTGCAGCTGTTGTATAGGGCCCCAGTGGCGAGTGTGGTCACGAATGGACGGGGATCTGCATATTTTCGGCTCCATAGAGGGACAAGGCAGGGATGTCCTCTGTCCCCATTACTGTTTGCACTGGCGATTGAGCCCCTGGCGATAGCGCTGAGAGGTTCCAAGAGATGGAGGGGAATACTTAGGGGAGGAGAAGAACACCGGGTATCTTTATATGCGGATGATCTGCTACTATATGTGGCGGATCCGGCGGAGGGGATGCCAGAAATAATGCGGATACTTGGGGAGTTTGGGGATTTTTCAGGGTATAAATTGAACATGGGGAAGAGTGAGCTGTTTGTGGTGCATCCAGGGGAGCAGAGTAGAGAAATAGAAGACCTACCGTTGAGGAAGGTAACAAGAGACTTTCGTTACCTGGGGATCCAGATAGCTAAGAATTGGGACACATTGCACAGGCTAAATTTAACGCGGTTGGTGGAACAGATGGAGGAAGATTTCAAGAGATGGGATATGGTAGCACTGTCAATGGCAGGGAGGGTGCAGGCAGTTAAGATGGTGGTCCTCCCGAGATTCCTCTTTGTGTTTCAGTGCCTCCCGGTGGTGATCACGAAGGCTTTTTTTAAAAGGATAGAAAAGAGCATCATGGGTTTTGTTTGGGCCGGGAAGACTCCGAGAGTGAGGAAGGGATTCTTACAGCGTAGTAGGGATAGGGGGGGGCTGGCACTACCGAGCCTAAGTGAGTATTATTGGGCCGCTAATATTTCAATGGTGAGTAAGTGGATGGGAGAGGAGGAAGGAGCGGCGTGGAAGAGATTAGAGAGGGCGTCCTGTAGGGGGACCAGCCTGCAGGCTATGGTGACAGCCCCATTGCCGTTCTCACCGAGGAACTACACCACGAGCCCGGTGGTGGTAGCTACACTGAAGATTTGGGGACAGTGGAGACGACATAGGGGAAAGACCGGAGCATTGGGGGGGTCCCCGATAAGAAACAACCATAGGTTTGCCCCGGGGGGGATGGATGGGGGATATGGAATGTGGCAAAGAGCAGGAATAACGCAACTGAAAGATCTATTTGTGGATGGGAAGTTCGCAAGTCTGGGAGCGCTGACCGAGAAATATGGGTTGCCCCAAGGGAATGCATTCAGGTACATGCAATTGAGGGCTTTTGCGAGGCAACAGGTGAGGGAATTCCCGCAGCTCCCGACACAAGAGGTGCAGGACAGAGTCATCTCAAAGAAATGGGTGGGGGATGGTAAGGTGTCGGATATATATAGGGAAATGAGGGACGAAGGGGAGACTATGGTGGACGAACTAAAAGGGAAATGGGAAGAAGAGCTAGGGGAGGAGATCGAGGAGGGGCTGTGGGCAGATGCCCTAAACAGGGTAAACTCGTCGTCCTCGTGCGCCAGGCTAAGCCTGATTCAGTTTAAGGTATTACACAGGGCACATATGACTGGAACACGGCTCAGTAAATTTTTTGGGGTGGAGGATAGGTGTGCGAGGTGCTCGAGAAGCCCAGCGAATCATACCCATATGTTTTGGTCATGCCCGACACTACAGGGGTTTTGGGTGGGGGTGACAAAGGCGCTTTCAAAAGTAGTAGGAGTCCGGGTCGAACCAAGCTGGGGGTTGGCTATATTTGGGGTTGCACAAGAGCCGGGAGTGCAGGAGGCGAGAGAGGCCGATGTTTTGGCCTTTGCGTCCCTAGTAGCCCGGCGCAGGATATTGCTAATGTGGAAAGAAGCCAAGCCCCCGGGGGTGGAGACCTGGATAAATGATATGGTGGGGTTCATAAAGCTAGAGCGGATTAAGTTCGTCCTAAGGGGGTCGGCTCAAGGGTTCACCAGGCGGTGGCAACCGTTCGTCGAATATCTTGCGGAAAGATAGATGGGGGAAAAAAAGAAGGCAGCAGCAGCAGCCCAGGACTTGGGGGGGGGGGGGGGGGAGAGGATGGGGGGGGGGGGGAGGGGATGGGGGGGGGGGGGGGGGGGGATGGGGGGGGGGGGGGTGGGGGGGGGGGGGTGGCCTGAGACAAGGCAGTTGCCAATTAGGGCTAGTTTTTATTTTTGTTATTTAATATTTATTTATTTGTTGTTTTTTGTTTATATAAAAAAGGTCATTATTATCTGTATTGTTATAATGTTGTGTAAAGGATGCACAATGTACTGTGTTGGTTGACCAAAAATTTTCAATAAAATATTTATTTAAAAAAAAAAAATTGCTTCACCCTTGGTAAGGACACGTGGCCCACTACAGCCACTATCACCCTCAGCGGCTTCACAGGCCACTCACAGCAAGGACACATCACAACCCCTGTACCCATCCAAATCGGAACCATTAACACAAAACACCCCATCGTTTTAGTCGACCTGCCCCCAACAGCAGAGCACATTTTGGGGATCGACTTCATGAATTCCCACCACCTCTCTTTCGATCCAGTCAACCAGTGCGTCTGGAAGATGGCGAAATCAGCTAGAGCTCCCGCAACGCTCAATATAGGGGACTATGTGAACAAAATTAGCGCAGTAGGCGAGTTTTGGTTCAATCCCACCACACTCAGCACGGACCGACAGGTTAGGGCAGTCCTCCAAAAAAACAGGGCAGCATTCGCGACCCACAAACACGACTGTGGACGGATGACTGGCTCCGTACAAATAACAGGACCGGACCCTAGACCCCAAAAGCAGTACGGATTCCCCCTAGAAGCAGAGGGAGAAATCCTAAAGGTTATAGAAAGTTTACTAGAACAGGGCGTCCTAAGATCGGTAGCCTCAACTAATAATGCCCCGATTTGGCCAGTCAGGAAGCCCGACGGATCATGGCGCTTGACCATTGATTATCGGGAACTCAATAAAGTCACCCCCGTAGCAGCCCCCACCGTTGCAACAAGTCCCGAGACCATGCTCAAACAGGGACTCCATGCGCGATATTTCACGGTTTCGGACGTCAGTAATGGATTCTGGTCCATTCCATTGGCAAAGGCGCGCCAGTACAAATTTGCCTTCACTTTCAGAGCGCAGCAGTACACGTGGCTGCCACAAGGCTTCCACAACTCCCCCTCCATTTTCCACCGACAGCTGGCAAATGGACAAGCGAAATTTTCTCGCCCCGAATGTCTGGTACAGTATGTAGACGATCTACTACTGCAGACAGACACAAAGGAAGAGCACGTTGAGCTTCTGTCCGTACTCCTGGAATTACTACATTCCATTGGCTGTAAAGTCAACCCCAAAAAGGCCCAGGTATTGGAAGAAAAAATGGTATATTTGGGTACTATTATCACACACGGCAAACGCGAGATCGAGCACAAAAGAATTGACTCGATCGCTAAATTGCCCCTTCCCCAAAACGTTTCAGCCCTCCGGTCGTTTTTAGGACTGGTTGGCTACTGCCGAAACCACATTGACGGTTTCGCCAGCAAGGCAGCGCCCCTCTCAGACCTCCTAAAGAAAGGAGCCCCCTGGGAATGGCTTCCGCAGCATACGGATGCTGTGGAATCATTAAAACAGGCACTCATAGCCGCCCCCGCACTACAAGTTCCAGACCCGCTTTCCCCTTACGCAATAGAGGTGGCGACCACCCTTTCAGCCGTGCTCCTGCAGGAACGGCATGACCAGCTAAGACCCGTGGCTTATGCCTCCCGAATTTTAGATGCTGTGGAGCAGGGATTCTCAGCCTGTGAGAGGCACCTGCTCGCAGTTTTCTGGGCAGTCCAGTACTTTTCATACATTACCGGACTGAACCCCATCACCATTTTGACCGAGCACACCCCCACCCAACTTTTACTAGACGGACGACTTAAAGACGGTACCGTCAGCCAAATCCGCGCTGCTAGGTGGACCCTTCTCTTACAAGGACGGGACATCACAGTCAAACGGACCAAAACACACACATACTTAGCAGACAATCTACAGTACCCCAGAACCCTCCATGAGTGTGAAATCATCTCGCCCCACCATAATACAGGCCCCTTTATAGCTAAAACACCCCCCAGAAAATTAGCTACTCCATCTCAGAGCCCCCCTCACCCGGACACGTGTGACCCCATTAGGATCTATGTGGATGGATCTTCCACAGTCTTGGACGGGCAACGCATAACAGGTTGTGGGATTTATGTTGAGGACGCGCAGGGACGCGCCCTCGAGGAGATAGCATTAAAACTCCCCGGACACTTAGGCGCGCAGGCAGCAGAGCTTGCGGCCATCGCTTACATTATAGAGCACCCTGATTCCTTCCCCAGCCCAGCAGACATATATTCAGACAGTCTATACGTCTGCAACAGCCTCACCAAATTTCTGCCCCTCTGGGAAACAAGAGGATTTGTTTCCGCGGATGGGAAACCCCTCCCCTCAGCCCCATTACTCCGCCATATTCTGCAAAAAGCCAAGGACAGGACTTTTGGTATTATAAAAGTCCGCAGCCACCATCGTTCCTCCCCCCCCCCTGGAAATGTAAAAGCTGACGCACTGGCTAAGGCAGGATCCAGGCATGGGTATTTCTGGAAGCCCCCCGAAAGCACCCCAGTGAGCGCGCCAGTGAGTGCAGTTCAGGTCACGCAGACTAGGATCGAAGATCTAGTAGAGGCCCAGAAGCAGGAAAGCGCTCTCACTGAGATCGTGAAAGCGAAGTCTCCAGCCGCATACGAGAGTTTCAGAAATACGATAACCACACATGACGGTGTGGTGTTGAAAGACACCCTTTATGTAGTTCCGAAGCAGGATAGGAACCAATTAATCTGTTTATTCCATGACGGTCATGGACACCAGGGAATCGATCCCACCGCAGCCCACCTCAAACAGCTTTGTTGGTGGCCAAATCTGAAAGAGGATGTATCCCATTACATTGAGAATTGCCTCATCTGCGCACAGAACAACCCAGATAGATATGCCAAAAAGGCACAACTCAGCCACACCCGACCCGTTAACGGTCCCTGGACTAACCTCCAGATCGATTTTATAGGTCTATTGCCCCCTTGCAGGTATGGCTATGAATATGTTCTGGTGGTCATAGACACTTTTACAAAGTGGGTGGAAGCATTTCCAGCCCGCACCAACACCGCGAAAACCACAGCCAAAATCCTAACCCACCACATCTTCACAAGATGGGGACTACCCGCAGTATTGAATCGGACCAAGGTTCTCACTTTACGGGACGGGTCATGCAGAATGTCCTCACGATATTCGGCATAACCCAAAAATGTCACATTGCGTACCACCCACAGTCGAGTAGTATAGTGGAGCGCATGAATCGGACTCGAAAAAGCACCCTCCGATAAATGGTCCAGCAGAACAACACCACTTGGGATTCTGTCCTCCCCTTTGCGCTGATGTTTTTGCGTAACACTATTTCCACCTCCACAGGTTACATCCCACACACCCTCATGACCAGACGCCCCATGAAAGGGATAGAGTACTTGTTGGGTTTAGACCTGACCAGCCCTGAAGTTACGGCCCTCACCCACGAGAAAGCCGTTGAGCAATTACTTGCGAATGTAAAAACGGCTCAGTTAGCAGCCGCTGTTAAACTGGGCACTAAAAGAAAACAGAGCAAGGCCTGTTTTGATAAGGCAGTACATGCAACGGAGTATAATATAGGACAACAAGTGATGTTGTCTGTGTATAACCCCAGCACATTTCTGTCTCCGAAATACTCGGGTCCGTACTCCATTACGGATAAAGTCAGCCCATCGGTATATAAAGTCAAATACCCAAATGGTCAGACTGCGTGGTTTCACATAAACCAGTTAAAGGCTTATGGAGCACAGTCAAACCACGCCCACCACGTCATGCTTGACGCAGCAGACCACCCCCCGCCCACAGCCAACGTAACCACACCAACCCCCGCCACGTCCAGCCCAGACACGGACTCGCCCCCGACTCCACCCCCAAAATTTACACTCTGCCCCAGAATGCCCACAGACTGCAGCAGCGGAGACAGCGACTGTGACTCTGACGATAGCCACAGCACGCCTCCCTGCTATCCTGGACCCACACCCAGCAACTCTGAGTTCGACTCCAGTGATCCCTTCCTGATCACTTTCCTAAACAAACCACACCACCGACCACCGAACCATACGGACAATCCCCACACAGCTCGACAAAACCCATTGGCACCGCGACAACTCCTACAGACTCGTCCGCAAGGACGAAAGCAACCCCAACTCACACCACGCAGCCCTCTCAACATTAATTCACTCCAGAGTTTGGCACCCGGGAGAAGGGGATGACCTCGAGTCAGACCCCCAATCCGCCAACCCCTTTGCGACCCTGTTCGCAACAGAGAACTGAGGTGTCCACATGATGATTTAAAGGAGACACTTGGGGAAAAGTGTTGTCCTTCCTGATGGAACCTGCAGGATGTTTTATGTTGTTTGTATGTGTTGTTTAAGTGTTGTTCGTCCGACAGGAGAATGTTTCTCACCGTCACACACCCATTCACCTGAAACCTTTTAGCTCTTTCCAACGGACACCCACCGCGGCCAGACGCTTGTTCAGCGGTACCAACTTGTCCACAGATACCTGGTCAACAGACCAGATGCTTGTTCAGCGGAACTAGCTTATCTGCAGATACCTGGTGAGCAGACCACACGCTCGTTCAGAGGAACTAGCTTTTCAGCTGGTACTAGTTCGAGTGCCAGATGCCCGATCTGATTTGACGGGAGAATCACAGCAGCAACCCCACCATGATGACTACATTTTTGCCCGTTCTTGTCGGTTGCTCAGGCAGTGGAGAAACGGCGTGAGACCTGCCCTGCCTGGGGACCCCCCTGCTGGTCAAAAACGCACAGGTAGGGGACATACGGTATTGGTAGCCGTCCTACCCGGGGACTCCATCCAAATCTTACCCGTCGCGGCCCATACGCACCTCATTCGACCTTTTCCTTTCAAAACAGTTTCATTTATTTAGGCGACCCTTGGGTTGCTGCCTCATGCTATTTACATCCAGGAACATTTGGATGATAAACTTAGCACTGGTCCACCATTGGGAAGTGTGCCGTGTCCTAACATTTGTTTTGAAAAAAAAATGGGGGAGTCACAGATAGTGACCAATTATAAGGCCCCAAGAAGGACAGACACACTAACACACCGGATATTATACCAAGGTAGTTACAGATACTATGCTTGTTTTACAGAACTCCAGAAGCTCCAGGACCAGAGAAAAACAGAGAACACAAAGAAAGACAAAGAAAGAGGACAGTCATTAGGACTTCGTTCATCGTGCTCAACACTCTTTTGATGAACATTGGGTTGCGCGGAAACGCGGACTCCATCACTTCAAACCCCGCTGCCGTTAATGTTTCACTGCCCCGCAGTACCGAGGGCCCAGTCACCAGCCACGCTGCATTATCCTGGTGTGCCAAGTTCATAACCTGGTATTCCCTGTCTTACGTAATTGAAGCACTGTTAGCGTTGGCAATACTCTGCTGTGTAGTGCAGACTATGCGCCTCCGCAAATGGAGAAGGAGAGCGTACCGCGCTCGAACCCCGGTATATCGGATCCGATCCCCTATATTCGAATATGACCAGACCCCAGCGACCTATAAAACCATAATAATAAAACATGCACTTGCGTTTTTCTGTAAATAAAAAAGTGTACAAAACCCCAGTAACAGAAAATGTATGATCCTGCGCTTGACTGCCAAGCCAGGAAAGAGTATATTGAATGTTATAATTGGAACATGGAACATGGAAAAATACAGCACAGAAAATTTGTTGTTGTATGTTTTAGAAAGATAGGATGATGCAATGCTTGATGAGTGTATTTAGGTAAAATTAGAGGTTCCAAGTTTCTATTTTGTAGATACATGCTGCTGCCTGACATAGCGCCCTCAAGAATTGTTTAGGTAAATTTTTGTGCATAGCTAGGGTCAGAGTAGTGGCCATGTAGGAGGTGTCCCCCCGGTCAGGGAACGGAGAAGGACAAAATTTATGTGATCCTTCACGCTTCGCATTAGGATCACAAGGAGGGAATGTAGCCACCTAAAATGGCTGATTCCCGATTAATTTGGCCAAAACCAGATATAAAATGGCTAACCGAAAAGGCTGATGGGAAAAGCAGCCAACAGGACACAAACGGACAGCTGCAGACGGAATAGCGTATTCGGCTCTGGGGAAGTCGGCCCAGATCGATACCTGCGACTATTAGCAGCACATCAACACAGACATCTGCAGTTTAATCGGCTATCCCCGGGAACAATTGCAACATATTAGCAATTGAATGCCGGACCAGACCTCTCGGCGCCTGCAGTGGCCGAAACAAAGACAGGTGAACGACCACCCCCCGATCGAGGAATCGCCCCATTATTGGAGCATATCGAACCCAGTGATTGGGAACAAGTCCAATCACTTGGGACTCAGGGTCAAGGGCCTCCCCGAGAGGCGGGAAGCCCCTGGGCCCTATAAATTGAGGGGCCAAGTTCAGATCTCTCTCTCTCCCTTCTTCTCCTGCTCGCAACCTTCGCAACAACATCGACCAGAAACTGTAAGTTTGACTCCAGCGATCGCTACCCGATAGAGACTCCTAGCCATCGACCCGTATCAGCCTTTGAATCCCGCAGGCCAGACCCAATCCGATAAACCATTTGTTTCCCTGACCTGATGGGCCATCCCCAAAAGTTAAGTATTGGCCAGTAGTGGTAGGTTTTGATATCGACAGTAGGATTATTGTGTAAGTATTTATCGCTGTACATAATAAATGACCGTTGATTTCAATCTTACTAAGCGGTGCTTAGTAAGATTGAAATCGAGCTTGAACCACGTGGCGGTATCCGAAAGATACCTGGCGACTCGTGAGCAAAGGTGACATAATCAGAGCTAATAAAACTAAGGCTAAGAAGAGCAACACATTGTACCTCAGATTGCACCTTGATCGATGTAGACAACTCAAATACCATTGCACCATTTGCAATGATCATTTTGAAATGACTGTAATGTTTTTTTGACTGCATTGAAGCACCTCAGAATGCAACATGATCTATGTAAAAAACAAAAATTATTGCACTGTGTGTTTGGCCATTTTGAAATGTTTTTAATGTTCTTTCAGATATTTTACAAATAAAGTATATATTGAAACAAAAATTTGTTCAGCAGATTGACTACTCAGGAACGAGCTTCTGTACATGGGACTTACGAAGCAACTGATGTTATGAGTATAAAGAACAATACAGCATAGGAACAGGCCTTTCGATCCTCCAAGCCTGTACCAGTCATGATACCAACCTTTGCCAAAACCCTCAGCACTTACTTGTGCCGTATCCCTCTATACCCATCCTATCCATGTGTTTGTCGAGAGATGCCTTTTGGACGCCATTAATGTATCTGCTTCCACAACCTCTCGTGGCAACGCGTTCCAGGCACTCACCACCCTCTGCGTAAAAAACCTGCCTCGCACGTCTCCTCTAAACTTTTCCCCACGGACCTTAAACCTTTAGCCCCTGGTGACTGACCCCTCCACCCTGGGGAAGATTGCCTGCCCATCCACTCTATCCATGCCCCTCATAATCTTGTCGACCTCTATCAGGTCACCCCTCAACCTCCATCTTTCTTATGAAAGCAGACCGAGTCAAGTGGGAGGAAGAGTTGGGAGAGGGTATGGAGGAGGGGTTCTGGTGTGATGTGGAGGGTGAACGTCTCCACCTCGTACGCGAGGTTGGGCTGATACAACTGAAGGTGGTATATAGAGCACACCTCACAAGGGCGAGGATGAGCCAGCTCTTTGAGGGGATAGAAGATGTGTGTGAACGTAGCGGGGGTGGGGGGGCGCCAGCAAACCACGTTCATATGTTTTGGTCCTGTCCAAAGCTGGAGGAATACTGGAAGGAGGTTTTTCGGGCAATCACTAAAGTGGTGCACGTGAAACTGGACCCGGGTCCTCGGGAGGCCATATTCGGGGTGTCGGACCAGCCGGGGTTGGAATCGGGTGCAGAGGCAGATGTTGTAGCCGTCGCCTCGTGGATCGCCCAAAGGCGCATCCTGTTGGGATGGAGATCAACCTCTCCACGCTGTGCACTGGCGTGGTGGGGGGACCTGCTGGAATTCTTGCCTCTAGAGAAGGTCAAATTTGAACTGAGGGGGAGGATGGAGGGTTTCCTCCCGGCCAGGCAACATCCTGGTAAACCTCCTCTGCACCCTCTCCAAAAGCCTCCACATCCTTCTGCTAGTCTGCTGACCAGAATTGTGCGCAATATTCCAAGTGAGGTCCCGGGCTGGTCAGCGGTGGTGGAGGTAGTGGCAGGCGATGAACGGCCAGACGAGCAGGTGTCCTGAGGCGCCGTCCAAAATGGCGCCGAAGATGACAGCGCCCACGGCGGGCGGCATCAAAGATGCGGCGCCCATGGGCCGCATGTGGCTTGCGGAGAAGAAGGTGGCGGCGCCCCTGGGTCGCACGTGGGGTGTGCAGGAACGCCGGGCCTGGAAACAGCGGCGATCAACCAGGCCTGGCATACAGAAACAAAGTGTCCCTTATTTCCACATCCGTTGCAGGTCGCGCTCCGCGCCGGGAAGCGCTGCCGGGGGTGTTTGCTCTGCCTGCAAAATCGCACTTGGGCCCCCCAGGGTTGGCTGGCTGCCGCGCGGCGCAGGCTTGCGGTGAGCTGGAGTCGGCAGCTGGTGGGGCCCATGAGGGTGCCGCGCGGTGGGGGGGTGTACGACTGGACGTTACGGGAGCTCACTTCTAACAAATTCGCGAGCTGCCTAGTTCCCGCAAGATCATCCTTCCTGTAGGCGCTGGCAGACGTACGCAGACCTCAAGGCGTCTCGGATTAAAAGTTCTGTGTGCTGGACTGCCGAAACTGCCTGGCAGTCACAGTTCCTCCCCAGGATGTGCAGGCCACGCCAGAAATCGTCCAGAGACTCAACGGGGAGTTGCTGTCCCGTGGACAGGAGGTGCCTGGCGTATAGTTGGTTGACTGGCCGAACATAATGTCCATTCAGGAGCTCTATTGCTTCGGAGTAAGTGGGCGCATTCCGGATGAGAGGAAATATGTCAGGACTCACCCGTGAATAAAGGACTTGGAGCTTCTGCACGTCCGAGGATTCCTCAGCGGATGTTCGGAGGTAGCTTTCGAAGCAGGCTAGCCAGTGGTCAAAAGCGGACATAGTGTTGGCTGCTTGAGGGCTCAGCTGCAGGCAATCAGGCTTGATGCGAAGATCCATTGTTTTAAAAAGCTTTGCTCAATAAATTGATGCACTATCAATTACCACAAAGACGAGAGTAGTGGAATAATCAAGGCTTTATTGAGCAAAGATGTTGTGCCTCCTGTAGCTGCCACCAGAATGGCTGCAGCACAGGTGAGCACACACATTTATACGTCTCCTACTGGGCGGAGCCAGCAGACAGGGATTTACCCATGTACCTATCAGAGGATTGGATAGGGTGGACTGTGAGAGCCTTTTTCCTCGGATGGTGATGTCTAGCACAAGGGGACATAGTTTTAAATTGAGGGTAGACAGATATAGGACAGATGTCAGAGGTAGGTTCTTTACTGAGAGAGTAGTAAGGGCGTGGAATGCCCTGCCTGCAACAGCAGTGGACTCGCCAACACTAAGGACATTCAAATGGTCATTGGATAGACATATGGACAATAAGGGAATAGTGAATAGTGTAGATGGGCTTTAGAGTGGTTTCACAGGTCGGCGCAACATCGAGGGCCGAAGGGCCTGTACTGCGCTGTAATGTTTTATGTTCTATGTACCTCTATTATACGTAATACATATAATACTGCTAGTGGTGACTACCACAATTGCCTCCTCCCATGTGCTTTTATTTCGCTAATCAATCTCCTGTGAGTGACTTTTCCTTCTCAATGACCCAGGATTGGTCATCTGGCTTTATGATAATGGTAGAATGAGGGATATACCATGGGATTAAAGTTTGTGATGGAATAAAATCTTGCTGTTGCTGAGACCACAGTTGCCCCTCGACTTTGTTCCCTCTTTCATGGAGATTATGGATGACCTACAACTTAACTTGTGGGTCTTTACCCATATTTTGAATAACAAACATGTATCAATCTCAGATTTAAACCTTACATGGCTGAGCATCAACTGCCATTTTCAAAAGAGTTTTCCAAAGTTCTACCACTTTTTGGTCAGTTGCCTTCTCCGTGGCGAGTTTGAAGGCAGGGAGGGAATTTAATTGGATGGTATGCTGGCAGGTAGGCCACTATCCCACTTCCACTAGTTAAGTCAGTGGCAGGAAGGCCAACCTATGCAGAGTTCAGGGCCTCACTTGTCAGTGCAGGTTTACACCAGTGGCAGATGGGTCTGTCACCAAATGGGGAATATGGCAAGCAAACTGTGCAGAATCGTTTGTGTTCTCCTCATTCAAAGACACTCAGTGCCTGATCGAGGGACTTGGTATCAGGAAGGGGAGGGCTTTCCAAGAGCTACCTTTGCTGCCAGGCCCCCTCTTGCACACTCCACCCTCACATAGAAAATCCTCTCTTTTCATCACCTCATAAGAATCCCTATAGTGCAGAAGTAGGCCATTTGGCCCACTGAGTCTGCGCTGACCCTCTGAAAGAATACTTGGCCAACTCCACCGCCCTCTCCCAAAGGTAATAATCTCTGGATTATTACCTGAGCCACATGCAAATTAGCACTTAACTCCGATCTGGGACACTCCATGAATCTGGGCCTCCAGTGAGTGTATTTCCTGCAGTAGTTATCATCCCCTTGATGAAGAGGTGCCAGCCTTTGATTGGTTGACAGGTGGGACTTACTGCCCTGGGGTCCTGATCCCATGATAGGCCTGACAATGACCTGTTAATTGGCTTGTAATTCGATACGCCTTCCCCAAAAGAGGCAACACAGGTTTCTCACTGGTAGGAACTGAGACACCCATTGCCTTCATAACATTCTCCCTTTTGTGTGTGGAAGTGTTTCCTAATTTTAATCTTGAAAGGTCTGGCTACAATTTTGAAACCATGCATTTAGTATGAGACTCCCAACCTGCAGGAATACTTTTCCCCTATCAAGCCTATTTATTTCCCCTTTAATATCTTGAAATATTCCATTGAACCATAACCCTCCTAACTGCCAGAGAATAGAATCTTAGTTTATGTAACCTCTCCTCTTACTTTAACCTTTTGAAGTTCTGGGTTCGATTCCACCTCGACCCGGCCTGTTTTCAGCTGGGGCAGGCACCAAAATGTGTAGCTCATCCACCACTTTCCCACCCACAACCAATCTGTTCCCTATAAAACAGTATGAGAAATCAGCAGTCCTTCTGCCATTTAAAAAAATAATAATTGAGGGACAATCGAGTTTGTTAGCAAGCCAGTTGACCCAAATAATACGCTGCCAATGACATTATACAGCTGGCCTGAGCATGCAAATGAGAGTGGGTTGGCCAATCTTTTAACCAAACTGGTTAAAAGGTGTGAAGGAAGAGGTGGTATGTCCTTCGGAGGGGGTGCCTATGCGTATTGGGAAAAACCTCGCCCAAGATGTTTCTCCCCTCCCCCCACCCTGACTTTTCTACTTCCTGCCTAACTGTCAAATACCAGCCCGCTCCATCCTGTTAGGTTCCCTTATCCTTCCCTGTCTGATACACCCAATTTACCTCTCTCCGGGTCCATTTCCTCTTCATCCAGGGTCCATTTGCTGTCCCAGCAGCACCCATACTGAGCTCTGGCATTGCTGGGACTGCTAGAGCTGAAGTCATTTAGATTGGCCAGAGGGAAGGACATCCTCTCACTGGGGCAGAAGCCTCACGTTCAGGAACTTAATGCAGCCTGGAGAATGTAGTGGTCTTATTTAACATCTGTTCAGGTCCAAAATTTATTTTGGAGTTGTGTGTGAGTGTGTGTGTGTGTGGTGGTGGTGGTGGTGGTGGTGGTGGTGGTGGGGGGGGGGGGGGGGGGCTCCACCTTTCCCAACTCAAAATATTCAGGCCCTGGTGAACCTCAACAGAATCCTACCAAGGTCAATATATCCTTCCTAATTTGTAGTGACAATAACTTCTCACATTGCTCCAAGTGTGGTCTAACAACGGCTTTTTATTTTTGAAGTGTGACTTATAATCTAGTCCTTGAGAGACCAACATTCCATTAACCGTTCTGATTATTTTCTGTACCTGTGCACATTTTAATAATCTATGGACCTGGACCCCAAGTCTCTATTGACATCCAATATTCCTTGTTTTTCAATGTTTGGAAAGTATTCTGTTCTATCCTGCTTAGATCCAAAGTGGATTATCTCCTGTGACTTCACCCTTTCTACCAGTCTGCCATGAGGCACCTTGTCAAAGGCTTTACTGAAGTCCATGTAAACAACATCCACTTCCCTCCCCATATTAATTATCTTTGTCACCTCCTCAAAAAACTTAAACAGGTTGGTGATGCATGACGTCCCCTTCACAAAACCAGGCTGTCTATCGCTAATGAGTCCATTTGTTTCCAAATGGGTATAAATCGTGTCCCTGAGAACTCTCTCCAATAGTTTACCTACTACCGACGTGAGGCTCACTGGCCTATAGTTTCCTGGTTATCCCCGATACTTTTCTTAAACAGCAGTACATTAGCTATTCTCCAATGCTCTGGGATCTCACCTGTAGCCAATGAGGAAACAAAGATGTCAGTCAAGGCCCAAGTAATTTCCTCCCTTGCCTCCCTCAGTATTCTGGGGTTCATCCCATCTGGCCCAGGAGACTTATCTACCTTAATGTCTTTTAAAACACCCAATACTCTTTGATGTCAACATGACCCAGACTATCCACACACCCTACCTAATAATAATATTCCTCTTTTTCTTTGGTGAACACTGATGCAAAGCACTCATTTAGTATCTCACCCAATACCTCCAGCTCAACACATGGATTCCCCCCACTGTCCTTAAGTGGTCCAATCCTTTCCCTGGCCACCCTCTTGCTTTTTTACATATGAATAAAAAGTTTTGGGATTGACCTTATTCCTACTTGCCAAGGACTTTTCATAACCCCTCCTAGCCTCCTAATTTCCCGCTTCAGTACCTTCCTACTTTCTTTATACTCTTCAAAGTTTTCAACTGTCCTCACCCTTCTAGACCGCTCAAAAGCCTTTTTCTTTTTGACAAGGTTCACAATATCCCTCATTATCCATGGCTCCTTAAACTTCTCAAACTTATCCTTTGTTCTATCAGGAACATGACTTTCCTGAATCCTAATCAACTGTCGCTTGAAAGACTCTCACATGTTTACCCTCCAACAACCACACCCAATCCAAATTCTTCAATTCCTGTCTAATGTTATCGTAATTTGCCTTTCCCCAGTTTAGCATCTTGACCCGAGGGTTACCCTCATCTCTATCCAAAAGTATCCTAAAACCTACGGAATTCTGGTCACTACTTCCAAAATGTTCCCCTACTTGAAACCTCAACCACCTGTCCAGGCTCATTCCCCAATACCAGGTCCAGTACTACTCCTTTCCTAGTTGAAATATCTATATACTGCATCAAAAAGCCTTCCTAGATACTCCTTACAAACTCTGCCCCATCCAAGCCCCTAGCACTACGTGAGTCCCAGTCAATATAGGGAAATTAAAATCCCCTACCACAACAACCCTGTTACTTTTGCATCTATCCAAAATCTCTCTACCTATCTGCTCCTCTATCTCTCGCTGGCAGTTGGGGGGCCTGTAATAAACCCCAAACAGTGTGATTTGCCCCCTGCCTGTTCCTGAGCCCGACCCAGATTACCTCATTGCATGAGCCCTCCGAAGTGTCCTCCCGCAATATGGCTATATTTACCTTCGCCAGTAATGCTACTACCCCACCCCTTTTACACTCCCCTCTATCTCTCCTGAAGCATCTATATCCTCCAAGGTTCTGCTACAAATCCTGTGCTTCCTTTAGCCACATTCTACTTAAGCCACCATTTTAAAAATATGTTGAGTAACTCAATTCCTAGTACAGACTCTAGTACTTTCCCAACAACAAATGTATTTACTTAATAGTAAATATAATTCCCTGTTTTCCTCTCATCTTTCTTAAATCACATGGGTGACATGCACAATCTCCTAATGTAAAAGGAACAGTTCCTGAATAGAGAGAACTTTGAAAGATTATAGTTGGGGCACCTGCAATGTTCTCATTTCCACTAAAAGGTTGGGTGGAAAACATCTGGTCCTGGGAACATGTCACTCTTTAGTGTTATTTTTTCTTCGTTACTGTTATTTTATTTTGTAAAGGTCCTCCCTGTTTATTCCCTTATTTCCCCTTTTATTTTTGCTGTTACATTTTTGATCCATGGATGGTTAATAGACCTGTGACTTTAAGGTAAAGCAGCTTGTCAGTGGACCTGTCCCTTTAATTTGAGCAGGAGCTTGAGCTAGTTTAAACAGGAGATTGACGAATGACAGAGATGGGCTGTGACTCAGTTTGACTGACTTGGCTGGTGGATAATGAATTGGCCCAAAAGGCTGGTGCTCTGCCCGGTAACAGGTGGTGATTGGATATGATCACACTGATAAGCTTTTCAACGTCACAACGTTGTTTCTGTTTCACCTTTGATCCTGCAGGATAAATGGAGGAATCTAACCAACTCACTCCAGAAATATCCAGTCAATTTTCACCAAAAGGCCACTGTGAGAATCTGATAATTCTCTCCAGAAAAGGTTGACGTGAAGCAGAGACCAGAATCTGATAACTCTCTCTAAGAACAGGCTGATGTGAAGCCAGAGGCCTCGCCTGGAAAAGCTGTAAATAAGATATACTGCTGAACTACAAAGAAGATCAATCCAAGCTGTATCCCAAGACTTTACAATCCACACTCATACTGTGAAGTGAGTGCATTAAATAACTCATCATCTGAAGTAGGGACTCTTACTCAAACCTTAATATTTGTCATCCTTTTCCATCCCCCCTGTGTCTGTCTGTCTTATGTGAACCGGTAGGGCAGTTAAGGGGGGGGGGGAAGGGTCAGCTGGCTCTTCAGAGGACATTTCATCAACTGTATTCATTACATATTTCATATCTGTTCTAGTTATAAATTAACAGTAATGGTGTTTAAACTTACAAATCCGGTGACCGTAATTACTAGGCAGCCAAGGGCCAAAGATTTGGGGAATTTTTCTCAGAATTATTGGTTAATTCACTCTCATGTTGTGACTCCAGGGCATGTGGAGCTTGAATTGATCGCACACTTTCCTATGGTGGTGTAACAACCTCTATTAATTTTGTGAATTTAATATAAATTTTCTTGGGATTTCTGGCTTGCTGACCTCTGTTGCAAATACTGATGCAAAATAAAATTATTAACTCTTTTTCTTTCCACAGATGCTGCCTGACATGCAAGTATTTCCTACAAATTTTGTTTATATTTTTTATAAGAATTTTAAATGTGGACTGAAGGCGCGTGCAGGTCAGAAAGCATGGGGCTGATGAATAAATGGAACATGCTGCAAATCATCATCTGCCAGCAAAGATTCAGAGGAGTTGATCGTTATGGAAGCTGAAAGGTGGGAGGCAAGTGAGGAGAACATTGGAATAGTCAAGACGGTAGGTGGAAAAGCAGGAATATAAGTTTTAACTGAAGATGGATTGAACCAGGGATGATATTATGGTGGTTCCAACTAGCAGTTCTGTGAAGGAGACATGGGGCGGGATTCTCCACTCCCGCGCTGAAGTGCCCACGCCGTTGTGAACGCCGTCGTGAAACGGCCCCTATCCCGACCGATTCAGGGCCCGATAATGGGCTAGGAGCGGGGCCGCGTCATCTACACGCGCCAGGCCTTGTCACCGCGTAAAGACGGCGCCGCATACATGACGTGGACGGCGCCGCATAACTGGCGTCACCCGCGCATGCGCGGGGTGGCCGGCGCCAACCCGCGCATGCTTGGTTGCCGTCCTCTCCGCGTCCGCCCCGCAAGAAGATGGCAGACGGATCTTGCGGGGCTGCGGAAGGAAGGAGGTCCTCCTTCAGAGAGGACGGCCCGACGATCGGTGGGCACATTTGATCCCACATTTGAGGTACCCCCCGGGGCAGGATCCCCCCCCAGCATTCCTGCACTGTTCCCGACGGCAGCGACCAGGTGTGGACGGCGCCGGGGGGAATCCGCCGTTTTGGGCTGGCCGCTCGGCCCATTCGGGGCTGAGAATAGCAGGGGTGCCGGAGAATCGCCATTTTGGGTGTCTCGGGCGATTCTCCGGCGTTCCCGCCGCTTGGGAGAATCGCGGGAGGGCGTCGGACCGGCGTCGCGGGAAATTCTGGCGGCCCAGGCGATTCTCCCAACCGGCGAGGGAGTGGAGAATCGCGCCCATGGAGTCAGAAGCTCAGCACACAGTTAAAAAGGACAGCAAGTTTGCAAACAATCTGGTTCAGCCTGAACAAGTGGCCAGAGAGTGGAATGGAATTGAGAACAATAGAACGTAGCTTCTAATGGGGCTAAAGATAATGGTAGTCTCAATATGTAATTGGAGAAAATAGCTGTTCATCCAATTTTGAAAAATCAAAATGCAGTGAATGTTATGAGAGGTGCTGGTCGGATGAAATTAAATTAAATTAAATTAAAATCGCTTATTGTCACAAATAGGCTTCAGATGAAGTTACTGTGAAAAGCCCCTAGTCGCCACATTCCGGCGCCTGTTCGGGGAGGCTGGTACGGGAATTGAACCGTGCTGCTGGCCTGTCTTGGTCTATTTTAAAAGCTCTGTGCTAAACCAGCCCCAGTAGCCATTTCATCTGATGTTGCGCTTTTCAATGAATTGAAAAGGGGCACCATTTATATGAAAAATAAAAAGTCACGGGTAGACTATTGGGGACCTCTGGAGTTAACATTGCCGGAAGAATTCGAAATAGAGCACCAGCAACAATGCAAAGCTGCACTGACTGTATGCTCATAAGATGTGAAGTTGCTTTAATCCAACATTCTGAATTAGAGTTGAATTTCTTTTTAGTTTATCTTCACACACACAAATTTTAACATATCGGGAAAAGTGGAGAAGTGGTGGAAGGATTCCAAGCTGGTTATCAGCCCTATGAACCACATTATGGACACTCCTTCTGTGGCCAACAAGCCCTGGTATTAGACTTGAACCTGGAATTTCTGATCCAGAGGTAGGTCTTGTATCACAAGACCTCAGAGTTGAATGTTATATTACGACCATAAATCCATTAATAAATATTGTGCCCCCTAAATTTGGTATTCCGTATTTACTAGTTATACTATTCATTAAAAATGTTACCTGTTTCACAACCCTCCATAAACCAAAATGGTTTGGGAATTAGACCCTTACTTACACTAATTAATCAGCAGTTGATTAGTTTGTAACATTTTCCTGTATTTCTTCCACCCAAGGGGTTAATTCTCAATCATACACTTTGGTACAGACTCATCCTCTGGGAGTACATATCTGTAAAATATAATCTTAATTCTAAACTTCTTTTTCCCAAAATCTTGGTTCACCTGTACCCTCAAACAGTGGAATTAAGTAGTGATTTCTCTTTTCGCCTGTACAACTCGTGACCAGAGATCAGTTATATTTTTACTCTGTTTTATTTGTCAACTTATTTCACTTATCTGTTCCTTTCACCTCTCGTGTCCCACTGCCTACTTTTAAGGAGAGAAAATAAAAGATTTCTGATTGGCAAAAGCCAACTCTAAATAAATCTTTCAATCAACTGGGCAGCAACTGAGGCAGCACGGTAGCACAGTGGTTAGCACAGTTGCTTCACAGCTCCAGGGTCCCAGGTTTGATTCCCGGCTTGGGTTACTGGGTTATGAGGGTGGGATGGGCTTAAGTGGGTGCTCTTTCCAAGGGCCGGTGCAGACTTGATGGGCCGAATGGTCTCCTTCTAAATTCTACGATTCTATGAATTGAGGCTGAGAGCTGTTGTAGGTAGATTTAGAGAGAAGGTTTTAGACAAAGGTACCCTGGCTTAGATGCCTGCATAAGAGGCAATTTGTAGGAATAGTGTAGAAACTATAAGTGGAATTTTATAATCTGAGAATTACTAATATCAGAAAGGACATACAGCTAACGGAAGTTCAGAATGCTAAAAGACACAAAATGGCCGCTAGCTGAGTTGGCAATACAAAAGACACAAAATGGCTGTTAGCTGAGTTGGCAATACAAAAGACACAAAATGGCTGTTAGCTAAACTAGCCACATTCCTGAAAACAATTAGCTGAGTGAGTCGCAAACTGGTATAAAGAATATTAATAATTATAGACAGAAGGCATGTTCAGGGAGATAATGATGGCCGATATTAGCAGATGATCTAAGGTCTTGAATGGAAAACAGACATGTGGGATTAAGGGAGGAATTCACAAACAAATGATAACAGGGTCCACAGAACAAGGGGCATTGTCGACCCTGTAGACTTCCTTGTTAGTCAAAAATAAATCTGCCTTAAAAATATTTAAGGTTCCTGCCTCCACCGTTCTCTGGGGAAGGGAATTCCACAGGCTAAAGAATCATGAGAAAAGAAATGTATCTTCATTTACTGTCTTAAATGGGAGACCCCTTATTTTTAGACTGTGTCCCTTAGTTCTAGTCTCACAAGGTGTAACATCTATTCAGCATCCACCCTGTCAAGTCCCTCAGAATCCTGTTTCAATAAGATCATCTTATTATTTTCAACTCCAAAGGATGCAGTCCCAATCTATCCAACCTCATAACAAAATCACTTCATCCTATAAATCAGTCGAGTGAACCTTCTCTGAACTGCTTCTCATGCAATTATGACCAAAATTGTACACAATGTTCTAGAATGTGGTCTCATCTGACAACTGCGGCAAACTTTTATATTCCATTCCCCCTGCAATAAACCATTCCATTCACCTTCCTAATCACTTGCGACACTTGCAAACTAACTTTGTGATTCATGTACAGTGCCAGGACACCCAGATCCCTCTGTACTGGGAGTTCTGCAATCACTCTCTATTTAAATAATATGTTGCTCTTCCAATCTTCTTGCCAAAGTGGAAAAGTTTACATTTTGCCACAGTATACATTTCTGCCAAATGTTTTCCTCCTCACTTAACCTATCTATATTTGTTTTCAGATTTATGTCCTCTTCTCAGCTACATCAGCAACCACATATTCAGTCCCTTCATCCAAGTCATTGATAGGAAGTAAATAGTTAAAGCCCCAGTGCTGATCCCTCAACTATTTACAATGAGGTTTGTTCAAACACCAGGATGATACAACTTACCTTTTTGGCACTGCTATACTTATTCGGATGGGTTTTCCTCCTAATCCTTTGCTGTTCTGACATTCTTCCAAAGCTTTTTTCTGTTCTGCTTCATCAGAAAACCTGACAAACCCAAAACCTCTAGTAAAAGAATAAGAACAAAGAACTGTTTACATTGCAGCACGTTTGATGGAATGAACTGGCTTGAATCAACAGATTGTAAATAGTTTGATCCACATAATATTAGAGTTATTACTTTACATCAGAGGTATCATCAGTCCAAGTATTTGATGTCCTTGTTAATCCTAGCTGGGACAGAAAGAACGTTCTTATTCAATATATGGCATGATTTTCATTCGCCATTGTGGTTTATAAAAAAAAGGGCTGTTTCATAGCACATGACAAAATGGCCATTTAATAATCATTAAGTTATGACTAAATTTCAGTGCTTAATACCAAAATATACAAATTACATTGGTGATTGCAGTTTGTTGAGATGTCTTTCCTGCTAAGGTCTCTGTAAACATTGATATCACAAAGCAATTACAGTACCTTGAGTTCCCAGATGTGTCTGTCACCACTTTTCCACCTCTACAAGATGGATATTTTTTCACAAAGTAATCATACAGATGAAAATCATCAACTTCAGAAGAGAGATCGCCCACAAAAATGGAATATTCCTGGCTGTTGAATAAGACATATTTGCAGTGAAAATGCAGCTGTAGTCAAGGTTGGTAGAAGCAATAAATTCTGCATTCCAACAACTGACTTTAGAAAGACGAGTATAAAAGTGATTCAGGCGTGACATCAGAATGTCTTCAGTATCATTTCAGTTGTACCTCCACTGCAAGTCAACCTAACAGGTTATGCCCAACACCTCCCACCTCCAGATGGAGTTTTAAAAATTACATTTCTGGGGCAGCATGAATAGTCAGGAAGTCATCTGGCAGATATTTTTGGACAGTCGTCAAAAAGATCCTGCAACCAGTGGCTTGCAGCAATCTAAAGTCCTCTTTTGGATAGGTGCACAGTCACTTTCAGTAGTATCCTTGCACTGGAGGAAATAATTCCTGAAATACAAGCCGATTCACGTTCAGATGAAGCTACTTCCGCTGCACATTACTCCATGCGTATTTGGTAGATTGGTGGAAAATAAGCACATTTGTTTTTAGAATTTTCATTGAATTATACTTTCCAGTGGCATTGCACCTCAAATTGTGTCCTTATGACATATCCATTTGGGGAAAAATGCTGAACTGGGTCATATCACATGCACAAAAGGAGGACAAATTGAAATTCAGTCAATTATCACCCCATCAGCTCTCGCTCATCAGAAAAGTGATGCAATGTGTTGTCTACACTTATATGGCAATCACCAGGTTGCGAACACTCAGGTTGGGTTCCGCCAGGACCACTCAGCTCCTGATCTCATTAGAACATTGGTCCAAACATGGGCAAAGAGCTGAACTTAAAAGGCGAGAGTTACAGCCTTTACATCATGGCAGCATTTGACTGAGTCTGGCATCAAGGAGCCCTGGCAAAGCTGAAATCAGTGGGAATCAGGGGGAAAACCCTCCACGAGTTGGAGTGATAGGAAGATGTGCAGGTTAGGTGGATTGGCCATGCTAAATTGCACCATAAGTGTCCAAAGGTTAGGCGGGGTTACTGGGTTACAGGGATAGGGTGGAATTGTGGGCTTAAGTAGGGTGCTCTTTCAAGGGCCGGTGTAGACACAATGGGCTGAATGGCCTCCTTCTGCACTGTAAATTCTATGATTCTATAAGATGGTTGTGGTTGCTGGAGGTTAATCATCTCAGATCCAGGACATCACTGCAAGAATTCCTCAGAATAATGTCCTAGGCTCAATCATCTTTGGTTGCTTCATCAATGACCTTCCTTTCATCACAAGGTCAGGTGTGGGATGTTGTTGATTGCACAATGTTCAGAAGCATTCACAAATCCTCAGATACTGAAGCAGTCCATTTCCATATTCAGCAAGACTTGGATATCATTCAGCTTTGGACTGAAAACATTCATGGCATGCAAGTGCCAGTCAATGATGTCGCCAATAAAAGATAATCTAACCATCCACTTTTGACCTTCAATGCATTATCATTACCAAACTAAACTCAACCAGCCAGATAAATATCGTGACTACATTGGCAGGTCGGAGGTCAGGAATCTTGTGGTGAGTAACTCATTGCCTCTCCAAAGCTTGTCCACAATCTACAAGTAAGGGAGGAATTCATAAACAAGTGATAACAGGGTCCCCTTGAGATGCCACGGAACTGCATTCTTTTTTAGGTATCATATCTTATTATGGACGTTTCATTGCACACCTGGCTACCATCCTGGCCCCACTTCATTCGCTGCTGAAGAAGCATCACCCTTGCGTTTGGGGTGCAGCCCAGGTGACGGCCTTTGAGATAAAGCACTGCTTATCCTCTTCGAAACTGCTTACTCATTTTGACTCATCCAAACCGCTGTATGTGACATGTCACCTGATCTATGATCTATACCTCACCATGTGGTATAGGAGCGGTCCTATCCCATCGCATGGGTGGTGGCCGTGACTGTCCAATCGCGTTTGCCTCCCAGACACTGATGGCTGAGGAGAGGAACTATCCACATATTGAGGAGGGAGGCCTGGCTGTGGTCTTTGGCGTCAAACATTTTCAGCGATACGTTTACGGTCATCATTTTGTCATTACAACTGCCCATAAGCCACTACTCAGTTTTTGCATGAGGACAAGGCGGTCCTCAATTGGCGGTCCCCCAATAGCTCCTGCACGGATCCAGTTCTAAGCTTTGCTGTTTCCTGCACATGAATCCATGCATCCCTGGGAGTGGCCGGGTCACCCTTGGGCTCACGTTCATGCAGATTTTGCCGGACCCTTTTTGAACTCGGATGTTTCTGATCATGGTGGCTAGAGGTCCACCGGATGACGTCCATCACGACCCGAGCGACAATAGAGTGCCGACGCACTTCTTTTTCGGTCCATGGCATACCAGAGGTGTTCGTCACGGATAATGGAGCCTCATTTATGAGCGAAGAAAGAATTTGCCGCTTTTGCAAAGCGCAACGGGATCCTGGTGAGGGGGTGTGAGGAATGTAATAACCTGCACGGGACATACGATGTGGGGGGTCATTGTTTTCCCCGTGCTCCTTGAGGAGTACAAGCTTCACCGCTAGGGGCGGGATAGCTTACCAATACTTGTATTAAAGGTCAGCCAGTCTGGAACCAACTGATAATTATAATTGTTGTAAAATAAATGCCGTATACTTTTGCTTACTTTGGACTCGCCGAGCCTTATTTTAAACCTTCAACAGCACCTTCCAAAACCATAACCTCGACAAACTGGAAGGACATGACTCCCGAGCTCTATGAATATAAAATAGCTAAATCTCAAAACCAGACACAGAGGTGAGCTGGACAGACACTAAGAGATTAACTGAAACACACAGAGGGGTGAGCTACCTGATACACTAGCTCATCAAGAGATGGAGCCATTATCATCGATGATGGCACAGGACAATTGTTATTACAGACCACAGTTAGTTCCTGCCAGGAATGAAAAGAACATTCACACCTCAGTCATCCTTGGAGCGAGGCATTCTTCCCCATGGGGAGGGAATCACAGTATTCTGTTGTGTAAACAGCAGAAGTATAAACTATGTCTGTACAGTTTTGTCTCTACCAGAGCATGGAATAAACCAATAAAGAGGTGCTCAGTGGTATGGTATCAAGAGTTGAGCCTGTGGTCATGTGATATGAATCATCATAAAAGAGGACAACATTGGAGCGTGTACACTGCAGTCAGGAGGAGGATGGAGACCGGTCATAGAGTCAGAGTTTTACAGCATGTAGAAGCCCTTCGGCCCATCGCAATGCATGCCAACCATCAAGCACCTAACTATTTTAATCCCATTTTCCAGCACTTGGTCCACAGCCTTGCATGCAATGGCATTTCAAGTGTTGACCTAAATACTTATTAAAAGTTGTGAGGATCCCCGCCTCTACCATCCTTTCAGGCAGTGAGTTCCAAATTCTAATCACCCTCTGGATTAAAATATTTTTCCTCACATCTCCTCTGAACCTCCTGTCTTAAATCACCATAAATCTATGTTCCCTGGTTATTGACCCCTCCACTAAGGGGAAAAGTACCTTCCTGTCCACCCTATCTATGTCCCTCATAATTTTATACACCTCAATCAGGTCCCCTCTCAGCCTACTCCAAGGAAAACAATCCCAGTCTATCCAGTCTCTCTTCATAGCTGAAAGATCTAGCCCAGGCAACATCCTGGTGCATCTCCTCTGCATCCTCTCTCGTGCAATCACTTACGTTCTATAGTGTGGCGACCAGAACTGTACACAGTACTCCAGCTGGAGCCTAACCCTGTTCCAGTATAATATCCCTGCTCTTATGTTCAATGGATCAGTTAATAAAGGCAAGAATCCCATAGGCCTTCTTAACCACCTTATCTACTTAGAATCATAGAATTTACAGTGCAGAAGGAGGCCACTGAGCCTATCGAGTCTGCACTGGCTCTTGGAAAGAGCACCCCACCCAATCCCACACCTCAACCCTATCCCCATAACCCAGTAACCCCACCCAACACTAAGGACAATTTTGGACACTAAGGGCAATTTAGCATGGCCAATCCACCTAAGCTGCACATCTTTGGACTGTGGGAGGAAACCGGAGCACCCGGCGGAAACCCACGCAGGCTCCGCACAGACAGTGACCCAAGCTGGAATCGAATCTGGGACCCTGGAGCTGTGAGGCAATTGTGCTAACCACTTTGCTACCATGCTGCCGTACTTGTCATGCTGTCGTACTTGTCATGCTGTCTTCAGAGATCGGTGAACATACACACCAAGGTCCCTTTGTTCCTCTACTTCCACGGGTCCGGCCATTCATCGTATATTCCCTTGCTTTGTTCGTCCTCCCAAAATGCATTATCTCACACTTTTTATGGTTAAATTCCATTTGCATTTCCAGATCCGGCCCTACAATCAACATCAGTAAAGGCCAGCTGTGCGGATGATCATAAATTTCAATCAAGTCATAGAGGGGTTTGTGAATGAGGTATTTTCTAAATTTCTGTCATCGGAGTTTGCACTGTGAGCTATTAATTTTAATTCCAGTCAAATCACAGAGAGGTTTGTACTCGGGGAATTGAGACTTTAATAAACACACAATCCAAGGTTGTGCCAAAACTTGTGGTGCATTTTATCTTCACAATTCCTGCTGTCCAAGAACAACTGTAAAGAACAGAACCTCTTACAAAGGACAGCAGACACAAAGGAACACAACATCTGCAAGTTCCTGTTTAAGTCATGCACCATCCTGGCGTGAAACTATATCTCACAATCCTGCGAATCGCTTCCTAACAGTACTGCGGTTGTGTGTATTCCAGATGGACTAAAGTGGGACAAGAATGTGGCTCACCACCACCTTCTCAAGGGCAATTAGGGCTGGGTAACAAGGGCTGGCCTCGCAAGCAACATTACATTTAATAATTTTTTAAAACACTTACCTTTTAAGATTGCAGTTCAAGTGAATACAAACAGATCAAAAATAGCACAAAGTACCAAGGAAGAATGAGTAAAAAGGAGAAGATCAAGCAATCAAATCCAGCATGCATTATGGAATCATCCAATTTAATTTAGCAAATTATTTTATGGTGCTTTTAGTCAACATTTTCCTCTCAGTATATAGAGTAAAAGAATCCACTAAAACAATAAAATTACAAATAAAAACAAAATGCTGGATAAACTCAGCAGGTCTGGTAGCATCTGTGGACAGAAACAGAGTTAACGTTTCAGATAAAATCATAGAATTCCTACAGCGCAGAAGGAGGTCAATTGGATCATCGAGTCTGTACCAACCTTCTGAAAGAGCACCCTACTCAAGGCCACTCCCCTGCCCTATCCCTCTAACCTGCCCTTGGAAACTAAGGGGGGAATTTAGCATGGCCAATCCACCTAACCTGAACATCTTTGGAACAGAACAGATCTGTAGAAGGATCATTTTGATCCAAACGTTAGCTCTGTTATTCTCCACAGATGCTGCCAGACCTGCTGAATTTATCCAGCATTTTCTATTTTTATTTCAGATTTCCGGCATCCGCAGTATTTTGCCTTTGAGTAAAACTGCAAAACACTGGATACATTTTGAAAATTACAAGAGCAAAATATGGTTGACGCTGGAAATCAGACATAAATAGAGAAGATGCTGGAAACACTCAGCAGGTCTGGCAGCATCTAGGAGGGAGAAACAAAGTCAGCCTGAATTTTTCAAAATTTTTCAGAGTGCAGAGTCAGACAGCTCAGCAAACCCCATAAGTGATAAAATGCCCTTGAACTAGATTTTCATCCAGGGAAGGCCAGGTTTTATGGAAGCCATAGCAGATGACTGCAGAACAAATCAGAAGCTGCTGGGGTGCTGAGGTAGGCTGGACAGAAGCTCTGCCTCAATGCATTGGTATCTCGTCAAAGTAATAGAAAAAAACAATCAAGCAATAAACAGCCGTCCAGTTCTCACCTCTCGCACTCTTCCCCTGCACAGTCCCCATGCCTCCCCCACCAAACTGCCCTTCAAACGCTCTATTCCAACCTTTGCCCCTCGACGCACACCCACATGACCCCTCAATACCTTCCAAGTCACTCTGCACATCACATTTTGCCTATATGCCTACCATGCTAACTCACTTAGTATTCACCACAGGCAGACCTCAGGACCCATGCTAAGATCATAGAATTTACAGTGCAGGAGGCCATTCGACCCATCGAGTCCGCACCAGCTCTTGGAAAGAGCACCCCACTTAAGCCCACACCTCCACCCCATCTCCGTAACCTTGCAACACCATCCAACCTAAGGGCAATTTAGCATGGCCAATCCACCTAACCAGCACATCTTTGGACTGTGGGGGGAAACTGGAGCACCCGGAGGAAACCCACACTGACACGGGAAGAACGTACAGACTCCGCACAGACAGTGACCCAAGCGGGAATCGAACCTGGGACCCTAGCGCTGTGAAGCCATAGCGCTAACCACTATGCTACCGTGCTGCCCTAAATTGATTAAATTGAGTTTGTAAGTTTTTATTCATGAAATCATAATTCAAAACCATAATTGATAAAAACCCATTCACCACATTTTGTTTTAGTCCCTTATAAAAATAAGCATTGGAATTCATATTCCCATTTCAATAAAATAGTGAACGGAAAAGCATCCCACAATGATAATGGAAGGTCATGTAGCTCTAATCCTACGCAGGGGCGGCACGTGGCACAGTGGTTAGAAGTGTTGCCTACGGCGCTTAGGACCCGGGTTCAAATTCTGCCCTAGGTCACTGCCAGTGTGGAATTTGCACATTCTCCCGGTGTTTGCATGGGTTTCGCCCCCACAACCCAAAGATGTGTAGGGTCGGTGGATTGGCCACGCTAAATTGCCCCTTAATTGGAAAAAATGAATTGGGTACTCTAAATTTATTTTAAAAGAGCTCTAATCCTATGCTGATAGCCCTCAGGCCTATGTCAAAAGGCAGAGTGAAATAGCAAGCACTGAATGTTTTTGCACAACAGTTGTTTTTCACAGAGAACAGAAGTAGTTTTAAATGCCTCGCCAGTTCCCTCTGACAGCATCTTTTAAAAGTTCTGTTGACTGCTCCCTGGGCTCTTTTTGACAGTTTCAATGAGTTTATGCAATTCTTAGACACTCATGTGTGCTTTTTACAATCTCAAAGTGCATCATACCTCTCCTGAAAGATAGCAAACATCTCCCAAAGGACAGCATACCTCCCTAAGGGCAGCATACATCCCCCAAAGGGCAGCATACATCTCCAAAGGTGTCTCCCGACCATATCCAAAATGGTACTCTACCTCTCCAAAGAACACCAACATCTTTAGACCTCCTCTCAGGTCTGAAGGGCACAAGAAATATTTTGTACATCTACCTCAGAACAACCTGAGGCAGCTGCACTAACATGTGCAGTTGTAACTGTGAACCACAGATTGCAAATTTGCCCTCATCACCCTGCAAAATTAGTAGATGCCATGTTCTGGCAGAACCTCCACCACCATTTTCATAACAACTGAGGGGCACTCTGTTTTTACAGCAATTCAGGCCATCATTTCTTTTATTAGACTGGAAGAAGTTGGTGATGCAAAAGCTTTTAATAAAGTACAGTCAATTATGCCTGCCTTCCATCCCACCACAGACCTTCCCATTTTTTTCTTTCCTCCCCTCCCTCTGTACATGCTTAGAAACTGTACATTGCTGACTTTTCCAGTTCTGAAAAAAACTGTCTGAACATAGACTGACATAGTAATAATGGGCCATAACATCCATGGAAGTTACAGCAGGAAATTTACAATAATGGCAGAACCCTTAAGAGCATTGACAGGGAGGGATCTGGGTGTACAGGTCCACAGGTCACTGAAAGTGGCAACACAGGTGGAGAAGGTAGTCAAGAAGGCATACGGCATGCTTGCCTTCATTGGCCGGGGCATTACGTATAAAAATTGGCAAGTTATGCTGCAGCTGTGTAGAACCTTAGTTAGGTCACACATGGATAAGAGTGTACAATTCTGGTCACCATAC
The DNA here is from genome assembly GCF_047496885.1 of Scyliorhinus torazame. Classification (NCBI taxonomy): domain Eukaryota; kingdom Metazoa; phylum Chordata; class Chondrichthyes; order Carcharhiniformes; family Scyliorhinidae; genus Scyliorhinus; species Scyliorhinus torazame. The sequence goes on from NC_092712.1 coordinate 245,861,580, forward strand.
TAGTATGGAGGGCATTAACTATGAGGAGAGGTTGGATTAACTTGGTTTGTTCTCATTGGAACAACGGAGGTTGAGGGGCGACCTGATAAAAGTTTACAAAATTATGAGGGGCATTTTTAAAAATTTATTTCCGGGATGTGGGTGTCGCTGGTTAGGTTAGCATTTATTGCCCATCCGTAGTTGCCCTTCAGAAGGGAGTGGTGAATTGTCTTCTTGAACCGCTGCAGTCCCTGATGTGCAGTGCCCCGTGTGCTCTTAGGGAGGAGTTCCAGGATGTATACCGTGAGGGAAGGAGTGATTTCACACTCCTGTGCAGTTAATTAGATTTCAGCTTGGTAAGATGATATCGTTACTGGGTGGAGCGAAGTTATCAGGCATTTTGCAGGAAAAGTAGGTCAGGGGAGTTTTAGATGAAGTTGCGAACAGATGTCAAGCAGTTTGCTCCCTGTTGTTCAGTTAAAGATATGTCTGTCGACATATTAGCAGTCTTTCAAAGCAGTTCAGACTTGTCTGATTAGAAAGTGAGCAGAAGCAGATTCTGAAGAAATACAGCATGGTTCTGACAGGATTCAGAGCTTTTCTTTAAAGCAGTGGCACATCTTGTTTTCTCAAAAACATCTCTGTACAGCAGATACTCCTATGTGCTAATGGTAGTTAAAGTGGATTGAGACCGGTGATAGTATTTCTTATTGTTTGAGTGGGAATAAAGATAGCAGTTAAGGATAGTGTATTCACTGTATTGAGTAGCGTTTTTTTAAGGGATAATTGTAAGTTATTTTCTGGTGTGATGTGAAAGAGATTTTAATACTGTGCTAGTAATAAAATTTGTTTTAAAATACCACATTCCTAATTCTTCGTGAACTCACTCTTGGAGTGAGGTATCGTTTCCTCACAGTCTTACAAAATTAAAATTAAATATTGGGTTTCTGTGCAATATCCTACCCACTATTGGGGTCTGGTTTGGGATCGTAATAAATTATTTTTGGCAGGAAAACTATGTCATTATGTTGGACATCTGCACCGTTGGTACATAGAAACATAGAAAATAGGAGCAGGAGACCATTCTGCCCTTCGAGCTACTCCACTATTCAATATGATCATCCAACTCAATAGCCTGATCCTGACTTCCCCCAAATCCTTTGATCCCCTTCGCCCCAAGTAGAATATCTAAATGCTTCTTGAAAATAGTCAGTGTTTTGGCCTCAACTGCTTTCTGTGGTAGCAAATTCCACAGGCTGACCAGTCTCTGGGTGAAGAAATTTCTCCTCATCTCTGTCCTAAATGGTCTACCCTGTATCCTGAGACTGTGAGCCCTGGATCTGGACACCGCATCATCAGGAACATCCTTCTTGCATCTCCCTATCTTATCCTGTTCGAATTATATAGGTTTCTATGAGAGTCCCCCTCTCATTCTCCAGCGAATATGATCTTTAAGTAGGAATAAACAAGTATTTTTCGAGATGGCAAGCAGTAACTAGTGGGGTACTGTAAGGATCGGTTTATTCAAATATATATTAATGATTTAGATGAGGGAACAAAATGTAAACAAGACTCCAGGATGGTAAATTGCCTCCCTAGTGCTAGGGTCAAGGATGTCTCGGAGCGGGTACAGGACATTCTGGAGGGGGAGGGGGAGCAGCCAGTGGTCGTGGTACATATCATAGAACATACAGTGCAGAAGGAGGCCATTCGGCCCATCGAGTCTGCACCGACCCACTTAACCTCTCCTAACCTTTTTGGTCACTAAGGGCAATTTTTCATGGCCAATCCACCTAACCTGCATGTCTTTGGATTGTGGGAGGAAACCGGAGCACTCGGAGGAAACCCACGCAGACACGGGGACAAGGTGCAGACTCCGCACAGACAGTAACGAAGCAGGGAATCGAACTTGGGGCCCTGGCGCTGTGAAGCCACAGTGCTAATCACTTGTGCTACCATGCTGCTCCAACGACATAGGTAAAAAAAGGGATGAGGTCCTAAAAGCAGAATACAGGAAGCTAAGAAGGAAATTAAGAAATCGGACCTCAAAGGAAGTGATCTCAGGATTACTACCGGTGTCACGTGCTAGTCAGAATAGAAATGACAGGATATATAGGATGAATACATGACTGAAGAGATGGTGTCAGGGGGAGGGTTTCAGATTCCTGGGGCATTGGGACTGGTTCTGAGGGAGATGGGACCTGTACAGACCGGACGGGTTACACCTGAGCAGGACTGGAACTGATGTCCTATTTGCTGGAGAGGTTGGGGAGGATTTAAACTAATATGCCAGGGGGATGGGAACCTATGCAAGGAGTCAGAGAAAGAGGGAGCAAGGACAAAAGCAAAAGGTAGAAAAGGGAATGCGAAATGTGGAGAAACCAGGGGCAAAATTAAATTTAGGACAGAAGAGAAAAAATTGGTAGCAAGACAAACATTGTGAATAAGACAAACTTAAAGGCCCTGTGCCTTAATGCACGGAGCATTTGCAATAAATGGATGAACTAATCGCGCAGATAGACATAAATGGGTATGATATAATTGGGATTACGGAGACATGGCTGCAGGGTGAACAGGGATGGGAACTGAATGTCCCAGGGTTTTCAGTATTTAGGAAGGACAGGCATAAAAGAAAAGGTGGTGGTGTGGCACCGCTGGTTAAAGAGGAAATTAACACAGTAGTGAGAAAGGATATTAGCTCTGAAAATGTGGAATCTGTATGAGTACAGTTGAGAAATACCCAGTGACAAAAAACATTAGTGGGTGTCATATATAGACCCCCAAACTGCAGTGGCGAGGTTGGGAATGGCATTAGACAATAAATTAGAGATGCAAGTAACAAGGGAATATCGGTGATCATGAGTGATTTTAATCTTCACATAGATTGGGCAAATCAAATTAGCCACAATGCCGAAGAGGAGGAATTCCTGGAGTGTATACGGGATGGTTTTCTTGACCAATATGAGGAGGAACCAACTTGAGAGCAGGCCATCTTAGACTGGGTACTGTGTAATGAGAAGAGAATCATTGCCAACCTGGCTGTAATGAGACCCCTTGGGGATGAGCGAACATAACATGATAGAATTTTTTATCAAGTTGGGAGAGTGAAGTAGTTGATTCGTAGACTAGGGTGCTGAATCTTAATAAATGGAACTATGAGGATATGAGGCGTGAGTTGGCCTTGATAGATTGGGGAAAGTTACTTAAAGGGATGACAGTGGATAGACAATGGCAAACATTCAAGGAATGCTTGGGGAAACTACAGCAACTGTTAATTCCTGTCTGGCACAAAAGCAAAGGGGTTAAGGTGGCCAATACATGGCTTACAAAGGAAATTAGAAATAGTATCCGATACAAGGAAGAAGCATACAGATTGGCCAAGAAAAATAATCGGTCTGAGGATTGGCAGCAGTATAGAATTCAGCAAAGAAGGACGAAGGGATTGATTAAGAAGGGGAAAGTACAGTACGAAAGGAAGTTTGCAGGGAACATAAAGACTGACACTAAGAGTTTCTATGGATATGTGAAGAGAAAGAGATTGGTAAAGAAAAATGTCGGCTCCTACAAACAGAAACCTAATAAGGGACAAAGAAATGGTTGGGCAATTGAATACATACTTTGGTTCTCTCTTCACAAATGAGAACACAAATCAGATTCCAGAAATGTTGGAGAATGAAAGGTTTAGTGAGAGGGAAGAACTGAGGGAGATCAACATTAGTAGAGAAATGGTGCTGGGAAAATTGATGGGATTGAAGGCGGATAAATTCCCAGGGCCTGATAATCTGCATTCCAGAGTGCTTAAGGAGGTGGCTCTGGAAATAGTGGATGCGTTGGCGGTCACCTTCCGGGATTCTATATACTCTGGAACTGTCCCTGCAGACTGGAGTCTCACATCACTCCGATATTCAAAAAGGGAGGTAGAGAGAAAGCAGGGAATTATAGACCAGTAAGCCTAACGTCGGTAGTGGGGAAAATGCTTCAATCCATCATCAAGGACTTTATAGCGCAACATTTAGAAAGCAGTGGCAGGATCACTCAGAGTCAGCATGGATTTATGAAGGGAAAATCATGCTTGACAACTCTGTTGGAATTCTTTGAAGAGGTAACCAGTACAGTTGACAAGGGGGGGGGGGGGGCAGTCGGTGTGGTATATTTGGACTTTCAGAAGGTGTTTGACAAAGTCCCGCATAAGAGATTATTGTGCAACATTAAAGCCCATGGGATTGGGGGAAATGCATTGAGGTGGATAGAAAACTGGTTGGCAGAGAGGAAACAAAGAATAGGGATTAATGGGTCCTTTTCAAATTGGCAGGTGTAACTAGTGGGGTACCACAGGGATCAGTGCTGGGACCCCAGCTATTCACCATATATATTAATCATTCGAATGAGGGAACAAAATGTAACATCTCAAAGTTTGCAGATGATACCAAATTAGGTGGGAGGGTGAATTGTGACGAGGATGCAGGGATTCTACAGCAAGATGATACCAAATTAGGTGGGAGGGTGAATTGTGAATTGTGACGAGGATGCAGGGATCCCACAGCAAGATCTGGACAGGTTGGGCGAGTGGGCAAATCAATGGCAGATGCAGTATAATTTGGATAAGTGTGAGGTTATTCACTTTGGAAGCAAAAACAGGAAGGCAGATTATTACATGAATGGTTGTAAATTGGGAGAGGGGAGTGTGCAGCGGGAGCTGGGTGTCCTTGTGCACCATTCGCTGAAGGTAAGCATGCAGGTGCAGCAGGTGGTAAAGAAGGCTAATGGTATGTTGGCCTTCATTGCGAGGTTTCGAGTATAGAAGCAGGGATGTGTTGCTGCAATTGTACAGGGCCTTGGTGAGGCCACACTTGGAGTATTGTGTGCAGTTTTGGTCTCCTTCTCTGAGGAAGGATGTTCTTGCTCTCAAGGGAGTGCAGCGAAGGTTTACCAGACTGATTCCAGGGATGGCGGGACTGTCATATGAGGAGAGATTGACTAGGTTCGGATTGTTCTCGCTGGAGTTCAGAAGAATGAGGGGGTAACTCATAGAGACTCATAAAATTCGAACAGGACTGGACAGGGTAGATGCAGGGAAGACGTTACCAATGATGGGTGTGTCCAGAACCACGGATCACAGTCTGAGGATTCAGGGTAAACCATTTCTGACAGAGATAAGGAGACATTTCTTCCCATAGAGTTGTGAGCCTGTGGAATTCATTACCACAGGAAGCAGTTGATGCTCAAACTTTGAATATATTCAAGAGGCGGCTGGATATAGCACTTGGGGAGAATGGGATCAAAGGCTACGGGGAGAAAGCAGGATTAGGCTATTGAGTTGGCTGATCAGCCATGATCGTGATGAACGGCGGAGCAGGCTCGAAGGGCCAAAAGGCATCCTCCTGCTCCTATCTTCTATGTATTTATGTAATATCTCCAAATTTGCAAATGACACAAATCTGGGAGGAGGATGATCCTTCAGTGTGATTTGGACAAGTGGAGTGGGTGGAATGAATGGCAGATGCAGAATGAATGGCAGATGCAGAATAATTTGCACAAAATGGACAGGTAGATTATTATCCTAATGGCCATAAATTAGAAGAGAGGAATGTGCAACAAGACCTGGGTGCCCTCATACACCAGTCGCTGAAGTGCATGCAGGTGCAGCACACATAAAGAAGGAAAATGGTATGTTGGCCTTCGTAGCAGAAGATTCAAGTATAAAAGCAGGGACGTCTTGCTGCAATTATACAGGGCCTTGGTGTGACTACACCTGGAATATTGCATGCAGTCTTGGTCTCCTTATCGGAGGAAAGATTGAGTCAGTTAAGGTTGTATTCGCTGGAGTTCAGAAGAATGAGGGTGGATATCACAGAAGTGCATAAAATTCTAACAGGACTAGACAGGGCAATAAGGATGTTCCTGATGGTGGGCGTGTCAAGGACCAGGGTCACAGTCTGAGGATACAGGGTAGACCATTTAGGACTGAGATTAGGAGAAATATCTTCACCCAGGAAGTGGTCAGCCTGTGGAATTTGCTACCACAGAAAGCAGTTGAGGCCAAAATACAATGTTTTCAAGAAACAGTTAGATATAGTACTTGGGGCAAAGGGGATCAAACGACATGGGGGAGAGGGGGGGGCGGAATCAGGCTATTGAGTTGGATGATCAGCCATGATCATAATGAATGACGGAGCAGGCTTGAAAGGCCTGCTCCTTTTCCTATGTTCTATGTTCTGCGTTGTTTTACCAACTCAATCTCTCCTCATACATCAGTCCTGCCATCCTTGGAATCAGTCTAGTAAACCTTCTCTGCACTCCATTTTAGCTACCAAAGTGGCTAACTTCACATTCATCCAAATTATACTACATCTGCCATTTATTTGCTTGTCCAAACTTGTCCAAATCACACTGAAGGATCTCTGCATCCTCCTGACAGCTCACCCTCCCACCCAGCTCTGTGTCGTCTGCAAATTTGGATATTACATTTTGTTCCCTCATCAAAATCAATATTTATTGTGAATAGCTCGGGACCCAGTATTGATCCCTGTGGTACCCCACTAGGCACTGCCTGCCATTTAGAAAAAGTCCAGTTTGGTCCTACTCTTTGTTTCCTGTCTACCAACCAGTTTTCTCTCCATCAAATCCCATGCACTTTGATTTTACAGGTTAATCTCTTATGCAGGACTTTGTTAAAAGCCTTCTGAAAGTCCAAATAAACCACATCCACTGGCTCTCTCATCAACTCTGTGAGTTACATCCTTGAAGAATTGTAGTCGATTTATCAAGCATGATTTCCCTTTCATAAATTCATGCTCACTCTGTCTGATCCTGCCTGTTTTTAAGTGCTCTGCTATAAAATCCTTGATAATGGATTCTAGACTTTTCTCCATTACTGATAGGCCTACTGGTCTTTAATTTTTCTCTCTGCCTCCCTTTTTAAACAGTGGGGTTACATTAGCTACCCTCCAATCTGTAGGAACTGTTCCAGAGTCGACAGAATCTTGGAAGATTCAACAACAATTTTTTTAAGAGCTGTCATTTAAACATTTTACAATGATTTGAATTAGAATTTTCAGACTTTCATAACTAGAATTGCTTTGTCTCACTAAAGGGTGCTATCTCCAACTCGTCTGCTCTTGCACCTGATGAAACTGCGGGAAATAATGGAATATGGAGAAGAAACAAATAAAATGGACAAAATAAATACGTACCCTGCATCTGGTTTTTTTCCGTAGGTTGCGTAATTTAGCTTGAATTTCTTGGGCTGCACATTTGAAACAAGGATATAGGTTTATATAGATACCAATCTTTTAAAAAGTAAAAAGAAATACTTGCACTTACATAGCACCTTGCATGATCACAGGACATCCCCAAGAATTGTTACAAAGAGGTTCAGCTATGCTATAATTATTAAATAACATGTTTCAATGGTCTTGATTAAAATGTAACTAATGTCCTGGACACTGGGGTTAACTCCCCTGCTGTTCTTTGTAATTCGAATTCTCTTCCCGCAATTAATGGTGCAGATCTTTGTCTGTTTCCATAGCTAGTTATCCCTGGAACAGGTCGCTAATCTGTCGCCAAAGGCTTATAGCTTCAGGGGTGCCACTCTGCATCAAGCATGGCTGACCTGACATTCTCCTGCTCTTAGAGCAAGCCGTTGGTGTGTTGGAAGGATTTGCAGGTTGACACTCAACCTGTTTGGCTGCGTTATGAATGCGCCTTCCTAGTGCAGCACGGTGGCACAGTGCTTAGCACTGCTGCCTCATGGCATCAAGGTCCCAGGTTCGATCCTGGCCCTGGGTCAATGTCTGTGTGGAGTTTGCACATTCTCCCCATGTTGAGTGGGTTTCACCCCCACAACCCAAAGATGTGCAGGGTAGGTGGATTGGCCAAGCTTAATTGTCCCTTAATTGGAAAAAATGAATTGGGTACACTAATTTTTTTTTTTTAAATGAACGTGCCTTCCTTGGTCATCAAGTCCTGGGGTAGGACTTCTGCCTCCAAGGCAGGGGCGCTACCCACTGCGCCACAAGATCGCCCTTCTTTGAAACAGATGGCAGATAAGGCCTCAGTTTTATGTCTCATCTGAAAGATGGCACCTCCAACAGGGCAAACATTCCTCAGTACCACACTGGAGTATCAACCTTGATTTGTGCTCAAGTCTTGGAGTAGGAGTTAAATCCATAAACTCTTGACTCAGAAGACTGCTACCAACTGAGCCATGTCTCCGTACAACAATGATAAACATCTATTGAAGATTATTACCGGATTTGAACCTGGCAAAGGCTTCCCATTCAGTTTATGGAGGCAACGATCAGCACTGGTTTGGTCAGCTAACTCCACAAAGCAATATCCTGCGAGTGTTCTGAAACCAAACCAGACAAGAATGTACAAAGTACCAACGTCTACAGAATCATGAAGAGCAATGCAGTCATAACATTTGTTTTGCTTTAATACTTAAAAAAACTTCAAAGCTGAATGTTAATTGAGTTGTGCAGCAAATTTCAATTTATGGTCTGTTGTAGTTTTGAAAACAGCATTTTACTAAATCTGTGTAATCTTTGCTGGGGTAGCATTTCACAGATGCAAGACACTCTCCATTAACTCAGCCAATTAGCTATTCATGATAATATGAGTGTTGACATGATACTTATTCGTAGATACCAACACAGCCAAGATGGGTCATTGACATGAAACTGTAATTCTGTTTCTCTCCATTGATGCTGCCTGACTTGCTGAGTGTATCAGAATGGAGTTCAGTTACAAGTGGCGTACCACAAGGATCTGTTCTGGGGCCGTTGCTGTTTGTCATTTTTATCAATGACCTAGAGGAAGGCGCAGAAGGGTGGGTGAGTAAATTTGCAGACGACACTGTGGTGTTGTCGACAGTGAGGAAGGATGTAGCAGGTTACAGAGGGACATAGATAAGCTGCAGAGCTGGGCTGAGAGGTGGCAAATGGAGTTTAATGTAGAGAAGTGTGAGGTGATTCACTTTGGAAGGAATAACAGGAATGCGGAATATTTGGCTAATGGTAAAGTTCTTGGAAGTGTGGATGAGCAGAGGGATCTAGGTGTCCATGTACATAGATCCCTGAAAGTTGCCACCCAGGTTGATAGGGTTGTGAAGAAGGCCTATGGAGTGTTGGCCTTTATTGGTAGAGGGATTGAGTTCCGGAGTCAGGAGGTCATGTTGCAGCTGTACAAAACTCTGGTACGGCTGCATTTGGAGTATTGCGTACAGTTCTGGTCACCGCATTATAGGAAGGACGTGGAGGCTTTGGAGCGGGTGCAGAGGAGATTTACCAGGATGTTGCCTGGTATGGAGGGAAAATCTTATGAGGAAAGGCTGATGGACTTGAGGTTGTTTTCGTTGGAGAGAACAAGGTTAAGAGGAGACTTAATAGAGGCATACAAAATGATCAGGGGGTTGGATAGGGTGGACAGTGAGAGCCTTCTCCCGCGGATGGAAATGGCTGGCACGAGGGGACATAGCTTTAAACTGAGGGGTAATAGATATAGGACAGAGGTCAGAGTTAGGTTCTTTACGCAAAGAGTAGTGAGGCCGTGGAATAGCCTACCGGCAACAGTAGTGAACTCGCCAACATTGAGGGCATTTAAAAGTTTATTGGATAAGCATATGGATGATAATGGCATAGTGTAGGTTAGATGGCTTTTGTTTTGGTGCAACATCGTGGGCCGAAGGGCCTGTACTGCGCTGTATCGTTCTATGTATCCAACAATTGTTTCAGCCAAATCATCATGGTTGCACTCAACATACAAATGCACACATTCTCCAGAAATAAAATCCTCAGACCACATTCCACATCAGGAGTGCTGCTAAAATTTGCTCCCCTTTTTGCTGCTCCAGCTTAATTCAGTCAATTCAATGCACATGCCCTTGTGGCATTTCCTGATCTACATAGCTTGACACTGAATACACTCCAAACTTGCATTGTCTTTTCAAGGACCCCATTCGGCTACGTTGCAATAATGTTTGAAGCATAAAAATGCACTAAGGAATTCCATTGTTGGTCGGGACTTAGCTGCAGTAGGAATTCCGATCCGTTGATTTATTTAGAATTCGTTTTTGGAACTTATAGTTAGTACCCATTTATTTATCAATACAACATTTCCTAACAGGACAGGCCATCTCTTCTAGCCTCAACCAACTGCAGGGAAATGTACAGGCGATTTGTCAGAGAGGTTGGACTCAAATTTTTCCTCTTCCTTAAGAAACCACTTGGAATCAATGGATAGCTCAAATGGTTTGCACATGTCTGACAGTTGGGATTGTTCACAAATGTTTTTAGTAAAGTCGTCAATTGCTGAAGATCATCAGTACACAGACAAAAAAAGTAAGGCAGCAGTAATTTACCATGCATATTAGTATATATATGTATCTTTTTTTTAATTTTTCCAATTAAGGAGCAATTTAGCATGGCCAATCCACCTACCCTGCACATTTTTGGGTTGTGGGAGTGAGACCCACGCAGACACAGGGAGAATGTGCAAACTCCACATGGACAGTGACCCGTGGCTAGGATCCAACCTGGATCCTCGGTGTCGTGAGGCAGCAGTGCTAACCACTACATCACCGTGCCGCCCTACCATACAAATTAGTGGCCAATTATCTGAAATGGAAGGATAGATCTTCCTGGTAAAATTGGCCTGGAACTCAACAAGAACAGCAAAGCCAATTGTTCTATTCCTCTCCGGGATTGTGAGATTTTGATAACTACTAATTTTTAGAGACTGTAATATATTTGGAATTTATTCCTTCACGACATTTAAAAGGATCAGTTTGAATTTCTGTTGGACAATTAACAATCAAGGTAACTGGGGAACAGTAAGGAGTTGTTTGTGAAGAAATAAAATTCTTTTATGACTAAGTTCCTTGATCTGAAATAGATTTATGCTGTTTTAATTGTCCACAATAGAATTGGCGATTGATTTTTGAACCAGTTTGAAGGAATGAGCTAGTGAGCTGGCAAGGGGTGAGCTGGCAAGGTGGATACAGAACTGGCTAGGTCATAGAAGGCAGAGAGTAGCAATGCAAGGATGCTTTTCTAATTGGAGGGCTGTGACCAGTGGTGTTCCACAGGGATCAGTGCTGGGACCTTTGCTGTTTGTAGTATATATAAATGATTTGGAGGAAAATGTAACTGGTCTGATTAGTAAGTTTGCAGACGACACAAAGGTTGGTGGAATTGCGGATAGCGATGAGGACTGTCAGAGGATACAGCAGGATTTAGATTGTTTGGAGACTTGGACGGAGAGTTGGCAGATGGCGTTTAATCCGGACAAATGTGAGGTAATGCATTTTGGAAGGTCTAATGCAGGTCGGGAATATACAGTGAATGGTAGAACGCTCAAGAGTATTGAAAGTCAAAGAGATCTAGGAGTACAGGTCCACAGGTCACTGAAAGGGGCAACACAGGTGGAGAAGGTAGTCAAGAAGGCATCCGGCATGCTTGCCTTCATTGGCCGGGGCATTGAGTATAAGAATTGGCAAGTCATGTTGCAGCTGTATAGAACCTTAGTTAGGCCACACTTGGAGTATAGAGTTCAATTCTGGTCGCCACATTACCAGAAGGATGTGGAGGCTTTAGAGAGGGTGCAGAAGAGATTTACCAGAATGTTGCCTGGTATGGAGGGCATTAGCTATGAGGAGCGGTTGAATAAACTCAGTTTGTTCTCACTGGAACGAAGGAGGTTGAGGGACGACCTGATAAGAGGTCTACAAAATTATGAGGGGCATAGACAGAGTGGATAGTGTAGCCATGTAAAATGGCTGCGTTCCGATTAATCTGGCCAAAACCCAGTTTAAAACGGCTAACCCGAAAGACTGCTGGGAAAAGCAGCCAAGAAGACACAAGCAGGCAGCTTGCAGACAGTTTTGCATATTTGGCTCTGGGAAGGTAGCCCAGATCGATACTCAGGGCTATCAACAGCCCATCAACCCAGGTATTCGCAGTTGCATTCAGGACTGTTTGCAGCCCATCTATTCAGACATCCACAGTTAAATCGGCTATCCCCGGGAACAATTGCAACATATTAGCAATTGAATACCGGGCCAGACCTGTCGGCGCCTGCAGTGGCCGAAACAAAGACAGGTGAGCGACCACCCCCCGATCGAGGAATCGCCTCACCATTGGACATATCGGCCCCAGAGATTGGGGACAGATCCAATCACTTGAGACTCAGGGTCAAGGGCCGCCCCGGGAGGCAGGAAGCCCCTGGGCCCTATAAAAGTGAGGGTCCAAGCTCGAGACCTTCGCAAGACCAGCCACCGGCAATAGTAAGTTTGAATCCAACGATCGCTATCCGGTAGAGACATCTAGCCACCGACCTGCAGCCTTTTGAATCCCGCGGGCCAGATCTGATTGGACAAGCCATTCGTTTCCCTGACCTGGTGGGCTCTTCCTAAGTTAAGTATTGGCCAGTAGTGATAGGTTTATTATATAGAAAGTAGTATTAGGGTATTAATATTGCTTGTTGTATATAATAAATGACCGTTGTTTTAATCCTTACTAAGCGGTGTGCTGTATTATTAATCATAACCTGAACTTGAACCACGTGGCGGTATCATAAAGATACCTGGCGACTCATGAGCAAAGGTGACGTAATCAGAGCCAATAGACTAAGGTTAAAAAGAGCAACATAATTGGCGACATCCTGACGGGACCCGACTTAGAAGTGGAAAACCACTCCGGGAGAACCCCAACATTTTGAATTAGAATCCAATCGGAAACAAAAACAAAACCACAAGTGTTCAAGCGGTTCTGGTTAATAATTCACAATTCGGAAGTGTGTATATGCATGCGTAACTAACAGGGTTATAAGGCAAAACTGATAGATTTTTTGTTGCGTCAAAACTATCGGCGTTTGGTATTTCGGAAATTAGCGCAAGCCGTACCCGCATCTACCACACCACCTTAGCCCCCTGTTCCAAATTCGAACGTAACGAGCAGATAAGAGAGAGCCATGCAGGCAATGCAAGCGATACAGCGCCTCATGAACCCCGAAGATTTTGCTGTTGCACCAGTCAGCAGCGTAGGAGCGGGACAGTTTCCCGTTTGGGAAGTGGAAATCCGCAAATTTCTGCAGGGCAAAGGATGACCCATGTGGAAGGATTTCTGCAATAACGACGACTCAGGTCCTGGAAGTATAGGGCATACTTGGGGGGAGAACCTGAGTGAGATCCACAAAATGAGTTTAGCAAAAGCGCGCAAGCCGATGGCAATTGTGTCCTGTCTGGCACAATTGCGAGGCACAGAGGAGGTCGTCAGGACGCTCCACAAGGAAATAGAAGGCATACATCGGATGAGTAAAATCAATGTATCCGAAATTGAGAAAGAGAACCTGGAGTTAAAAGGGAAATTAGCAGCAAAAGACGAAGAGGTGGCTGACGCCAAACGGGGTCACCAATCTTGTCTGGCGCACTTGAGTAGTTTCCAGTCACAATATGAAAAGGCTTATCAGGACCTGCAGCGTGCAGTCCTGGTAAAGAAAGAAACAGAAAACCAGTTAGAGACGCTCCAGAAACAATGCAGTGATCTCAAGGCAGCCTTGAGAGCGCTCCACGCCACAACCACGGAACAAAGGCAGAGTACTTTGGACCATGCAAAGTGCCGAAAGCAGATTGCAGACTTGAAAGCACTGCTTTCTGTCCAAAAGGGATTTCAAGAAACCTTTGGGGAAAGTTTAGACCAGGAAGACGGCCCTGATTGGGAAGAATTGCAAGAGACAGTGCAGAGATGTGTTCAGGGAACATGTGCGCAGGGAAAACCCCAAAGGAGTAAAGCACCCCCACCCTCCACACAACAGATAATACAGGCTCCCATGAACCCTGTAACAACCCACCGCACCGCCACAGCAGACGAGGCAGAGGTCTTATATTCCACCCCCCTCACAGTGACCCAATTACGGGACGCGTGTGCCAAAATCACACCGTTCCTCCCCGCTTCAGACCCACACCATTTCTTTGCCACCGTCAAACACCAGGCGACCATGTACGGCCTGGATGAGAAAGAGCAGGTAAAGCTCACGGTCCTCAGCTTAGACCCACCGGTCACAGCAGCCCTTCCCGACCCACAGAATGTAGGAGGAGGCACCCTTGCAGAAATGCATACCGCGATCCTGGATGCGATCGAGTACAACCGGGGCGACCCCGTAGACGGTCTAAATAAGTGCAGACAGAAAAAGTCTGAACACCCCACAGCGTTCGCAGGACGTTTGTGGATTCACTTCGAAGCAGTTTTCGGAAATGTAGACCGTGCCCATTTGTCCGCAGACAATATGGCCAAATGGACCCGCACCCTTATCTCCCATGCCACAGAGGCAGGACAAAAAGCCTGTACAAATTATGACCCCTCAGAGGAAGCCCACAATGAGAAATGGGTTTTAAAAAGATTGTCCCGCGCCTGGGAGCAGTCTGTACAAAGTAAACCCACAGTTAAAAATCCTGAAGAACAGCAGGCAGAAGCAGACAAACCCGCAGTTAGGGAACCCGAGAAAGAGCAGGCAGACATGCATCCAGTTAAAACGCACCAGAACCCCACATGGGTAAACGAAGGAAGGAACAGCCCCCCACAGAAACCACCGGAATGTTACAATTGCGGACAATTAGGACATTACGCACAAGAATGTCAAGCCCCCCTGAAACAGCAACGGGATAAGCCCACAAATGCCCCCCCGAACCAGCAAAGAAACCAACAGCCCCGACCCCCCACCCAGGGAACCACTCCCAAGGGAACAATGCACCAGAGAGCCTGCTCCACCTTATGTGCCCCAGGGGTCATGTTACAACTGTGGGCAGCCAGGACACTTCGCCCAAGATTGCAGGAGACCCCCACCAGCTAGACTAGCCCCCAGATATGAAAGAGAACACCACCCACAGCAGCTACAAGGTCCCAGCTGCCCCATGCAAACTGTGAGCGCTTACCCACCACTTCTCATGGCAGCGTTACCTCAGAAAGGCCACTTCATTTTTGTTTCACTCCTCCTTCCTTTCTTCTTCGGTCACACTGCACTCCCTCCATATGCTAATTACACCCCAGCCCAAATGTGATTTACGATGTCCCGTATTCTGATGGAACCTGCAGAATGTTTTATGTTGTCTGTCTGTTTGTTAAATGTTGTTCGTCCTACAGGAGAATTTTCTCACCGCCCCACACCCATTCACCCGAACTTTGCAGCTCTTTTCCAAACGGACAAGCCGGACGCCCATTCAGAGGAACTAGCTTTTCAGCTGATACGTGGTCACCAGACCAGGCGCCCGATCGTTTTCTGATTTGATGGTAGAATCAGAACAGTAACCCCACCATGATGACTACATTTTTGTCCGTTCTTTGGTCGCTCAGGCAGTGGAGAAACGGCGTGAGACCCGCCCTGCCTGGGGACCCCCCCGTTGGTCAAAAACACTCGGGTAGGGAAGATACGGTATTGGTAGCCGTCCTACCCGGGGACTCCACCCAAGTCTTACCCGTCGCGGCCCACAGGCACCTCATTCGACCTTTTCTTTCAAAAACAGTTTTATTTTATTTAGGCAACCTTTGGGTTGCTGCCACATGCTATTTACATCCTGGAACATTTGGATGATAAACCTAGCACTGGTCCACCATTGGGAAGTGTGCCGTGTCCAAACATTTGTTTTGAAAAAAAAAACCAATTTTCAGGGTTTAATTGGCCCCAAGAAGGACAGACACGCTAACACACCAGATATTAAACCGAAGTATTTACACACACTACGCTTGTCTTACAGAACTCCAGAAGCTCCAAGTCCGGAGAAAACCAGCGAACACAGGAAAAGGAAGGAAAGAAGACAGCCATGAGGACTCTGTTCATCATGCTCAACAGTCTTTTGATGAACTTTTGGTTGCGCGGGAACGCGGACCCCATCACTCCAAACCCCTTTACTGTTAACACTTCACGGCCCAGTAGTACCGAGGGCCCACTCACCAACCACGCTGCATTATCCTGGTGTGCCAAGTTTCATAACTTAGTACTCCCTATCGTACATCTTTGAGGCACTGTTGGCATTGGCTATACTCAGTTGTGCAGTACAGACCATGCGCCTCCGCAAGTGGAAAAGGAGAGCGTACCGCGCTCGAACCCCGGTCTATCGGATCCGATCCCCGATATTCGGCTATGACCAGACCCTAGACCCCCGCGACATATGAATAATAAAACATGCACTGGTGGTTTTTCCTGTAAATAAAAAGAGAATGTATGGAAATGTATGATCCTGAGCTTGACTGCCAAGCCAGGAAAGAATATATTAAATGTTGTAATTGTTATTGTATGTTTAGAGAGATAAGATTGTATAATACTTGAAGAATTGTTTAGGTAAAATTAGAGGTTCCCAGTTTATTTTTTTCCAGACACATGCCCCTGCCTGACATAGCGTCCTCAAGAATTGTTCTGGTAAATTTTTGTGCATAGCTGGGGTCAGAGTAGTGGCCATGTGGGAGGTGCCTCCCCCAGTCGGGAAACGAAGAGGACAAAATTTATGTGATCCTTCACGCTTCGCGTTAGGATCACAAGGCGGGATTGTAGCCATGTAAAATGGCTGCGTTCCGATTAATCTGGCCAAAACCCAGTTTAAAACGGCTAACCCGAAAGACTGCTGGGAAAAGCAGCCAAGAAGACACAAGCAGGCAGCTGCAGACAGTTTTGCATATTCGGCTCTGGGAAGGTAGCCCAGATCGATACTCAGGGCTATCAACAGCCCATCAACCCAGGTATTCGCAGTTGCATTCAGGACTGTTTGCAGCCCATCTATTCAGACATCCACAGTTAAATCGGCTATCCCCGGGAACAATTGCAACATATTAGCAATTGAATACCGGGCCAGACCTGTCGGCGCCTGCAGTGGCCGAAACAAAGACAGGTGAGCGACCACCCCCCGATCGAGGAATCGCCTCACCATTGGACACATCGACCCCAGAGATTGGGGACAGATCCAATCACTTGGGACTCAGGGTCAAGGGCCGCCCCGGGAGGCGGGAAGCCCCTGGGCCCTATAAAAGTGAGGGTCCAAGTTCAGATCTCTCGCTCTCTCTCCTCTTCGCCTGCTCGAGACCTTCGCAAGACTAGCCACCGGCAATAGTAAGTTTCAATCCAACAATCGCTATCCGGTAGAGACATCTAGCCACCGACCTGTAGCAGCCTTTTGAATCCCGCGGGGCAGATCTGATTGGACAAGCCATTCGTTTCCCTGACCTGGTGGGCTCTTCCTAAGTTAAGTATTGGCCAGTAGTGATAGGTTTATTATATAGAAAGTAGTATTAGGGTATTAATATTGCTTGTTGTATATAATAAATGACCGTTGTTTTAATCCTTACTAAGCGGTGTGCTGTATTATTAATCATAACCTGAACTTGAACCACGTGGCCGCATCATAAAGATACCTGGCGACTCATGAGCAAAGGTGACGTAATCAGAGCCAATAGACTAAGGTTAAAAAGAGCAACAATAGTCAGAGGCTTTTCCCCGGGATAGAGGGGTCAATTAGCTTAAATAGAGGGGTTTAAGGTGAGAGGGGCAAGGTTTAGAGTAGATGTACGAGGCAAGTTTTTTACGCAGAGGGTAGTGGGTGCCTGGAACTCGTTACCGGAGGAGGTGGTGGAAGCAGGGACGATAGTGACATTGAAGGGGCATCTTGACAAATATATGAATAGGACAGGAATAGAGGGATACGGACCCAGGAAGTGTAGAAGATTGTAGTTTAGTCGGGCAGCATGGTCGGCACGGGCTTGGAGGGCCGAAGAGCCTGTTCCTGTGCTGTACATTTCTTTGTTCTTTGTTACTCCGAAGAACAAAGATAGATGGGTGACGGTGAGAGGGGCTGGGAGGAAGCAGTCAGTACAGGGATCCCCTGTGGTCGTTCCCCTTCGTAACAAGTATACCGCTTTGGATACTGTTGGGGGGGGGGGGGGACTTACCAGGGGTAAGCCATGGGGTACAGGTCTCAGGCACAGAGTCTGTCCCTGTTGCTTAGAAGGGAAGGGGGGAGAGTAGAGCATTAGTCATTGGAGACTCCATAGTTAGGGGGATAGAGAGGAGATTCTGTGGGAACGACAGAGACTCATGGTTGGTGTGTTGCCTCCCAGGTGCCAGGGTGTGTGATGTCTCGGATCGTGTTTTCGGGATCCTTAAGGGGGAGGGGGAGCAGCCCCAAGTTGTGGTACACATAGGTACCAACGACATAGGTAGGAAAAGGGATAGGGATGTAAGGCAGGAAGTCAGGGTGCTAGGGTGGAAACTTCGATCGAGGACAAACAGAGTTATTATCTCTGGGTTGTTACCCGTGCCACGTGATAGCGAGACGAGGAATAGGGAGAGAGAGGAGTTGAACACGTGGCTACAGGGATGGTGCAGGAGGGAGGGTTTCAGATTTCTGGATAATTGGGGCTCATTCTGGGGTCGGTGGGACCTCTACAAACGGGATAGTCCTGGACCACAGGGGTACCAATATCCTGGGGGGGAAATTTGCTAATGCTCTTCCGGAGGGTTTAAACTAGTTCAGCAGGGGCTTGGGAACCTGAATTGTAGCTCCAGTATACAGGAGGTTGAGGGTAGTGAGGTCATGAGTAAGGTTTCAAAGTTGCAGGAGTGTACTGGCAAGCAGGAAGGTGGTTTAAAGTGTGTCTTCTTCAATGCCAGGAGCATCCGGAATAAGGTGGGTGAACTTGGATTGGTACCTGGGACTTCGATGTTGTGGCCATTTCGGAGACATGGATACAGCAGGGACAGGAATGTTTGTTGCAGGTGCCGGGGTTTAGATATTTCAGAAAGCTCAGAGAAGGTGGTAAAAGAGGGGGAGGGGTTGCATTGTTAGTCAAGGACAGTATTACGGTGGCAGAAAGGACGTTTGATGAGGACTCGTCTACTGAGGTAGTATGGGCTGAGGTTAGAAACAGGAAAGGAGAGGTCATCCTGTTAGGGGTTTTCTATTGGCCTCCGAAAAGTTCCAGAGATGTAGAGGAAAGGATTGCAAAGATGATTCTGGATAGGAACGAAAGCAACAGGGTAGTTGTTATGGGGGACATTAACTTTCAAAATATTGACTGGAAACGCTATAGTTCGAGTACTTTAGATGGGTCCGTTTTTGTCCAATGTGTGCAGGAGGGTTTCCTGACACAGTATGTAGATAGGCCAACGAGAGGCGAAACCATATTGGATTTGGTATTGGGTAATGAACCAGGACAGGTGTTAGATTTGGAGGTAGGTGAGCACTTTGGTGATAGTGACCACAATTCGATTACGTTTACTTTAGTGATGGAAAGGGATAGGTATATACCGTAGGGGAAAGACAATTATGATGCGATGAGGCAAGACATCGGATAGAGAGGAAAACTGCAGCGGATGGGCACAATGGAAATGTGGAGCTTGTTCAAGGAACAGCTACTGCGTGTCCTTGATAAGTATGTACCTGTCTGGCAGGGAGGAAGTGGTCGAGCAAGGGAACCGTGGTTCCTCAAGCAGTCGAAACGCTTGTCAAGAGGAAGAAGGAGGCTTATGTAAAGATGAGACATGAAGGTTCAGTTAGGGCGCTCAAGAGTTACAAGTTCGCTAGGAAGGACCTAAAGAGAGAGCTAAGAAGAGCCAGGAGGGGACACGAGAAGTCTTTGGCAGGTAGGATCTATAGATATGTCAGGAATAAACGAATGACTACGGTAAGAGTAGGGCTAGTCAAGGACAGTAGTGGGAAGTTGTGCTTGGAGTCCGAGGAGATAGGAGAGGTGCTAAATGAATATTTAGGTCAGTATTCACACAGGAAAAAGACAATGTTGTCGAGGAGAATACTGAGATTCAGGGTACTAGACTAGAAGGGCTTGAGGTTCATAAGGAGGAGCTGTTAGCAATTCTGGAAAGTGTGAAAGTAGATACATCCCCTGGGCCAGATGGGATTTATCCTAGGATTCTCTGGGAAGCTAGGGAGGAGATTGCTGAGCCTTTGGCTTTGATCTTTAAGTCAGCTTTGTCTCCAGGAATAGTGCCAGAAGACTGGAGGATAGCAAATGTTGTCCCCTTGTTCAAGAAGGGGAGTAGAGACAACTCCGGTAATTATAGACCAGTGAGCTTTACTTCTGTTGGGGGCAAAATCTTAGAAAGGTTTATAAGAGATAGGATGTATAATCATCTAGAAAGGAATAATTTGATTAGAGATAGTCAACACGGTTTTGTGAAGGGTAGGTTGTGCCTCACAAACCTTATTGTGTTCTTTGAGAAGGTGACCAAACAGGTGGATGAGGGTAAAGCAGTTGATGTGGTGTATATGGATTTCAGTAAAGCGTTTGATAAGGTTCCCCACGGTAGGCTACTACAGGAAATACGGAGGCATGGGATTCAGGGTGATTTGGCAGTTTGGATCAGAAATTGGCGAGCTGGAAGAAGACAAAGGGTGGTGGTTGATGGGAAATGTTCAGACTGGAGTCCAGGTACTAGTGGTGTACCACAAGGATCTGTTTTGGGGCCACTGCTGTCTGTCATTTTTATAAATGACCTGGAGGAGGGCGTAGAAGGATGGGTGAGTAAATTTGCAGATGCCACTAAAGTCGGTGGAGTTGTGGACAGTGCGGAAGGTTTACAAGTTACAGAGGGACATAGATAAGCTGCAGCGCTGGGCTGAGAGGTGGCAAATGGAGTTTGATGCAGAAAAGTGTGAGGTGATTCATTTTGGAAGGAGTAACAGGAAGACAGACTACTGGGCTAATGGTAAGATTCTGAGCAGTGTGGATGAGCAGAGAGATCTCGGTGTCCATGTACACAGATCCCTGAAAGTTGCCACCCAGGTTGAGAGAGTTGTTGTTAGCTTTTATTGGTAGAGGAATTGAGTTTCAGAGCCATGAGGTCATGTTGCAGCTGTACAAAGCTCTGGTGCTGCCGCATTTGGTGTATTGCGTGCAATTCTGGTCGCCGCATTATAGGAAGGATGTGGAAGCATTGGAAAGGGTGCAGAGGAGATTTACCAGAATGTTGCCTGGTATGGAAGGGAGATCTTATGAGGAAAGGCTTAGGAACTTGAGGTTGTTTTCGTTAGAGAGAAGAAGGTTAAGAGGTGACTTAATTGAGGCATACAAGATAATCAGAGGATTGGATAGGGTGGACAGTGAGAGCCTTTTTCCTCGGATGGTGATGTCTAGCACGAGGGGACATACCTTGAAATTGAGGGGAGATAGATATAAGACAGATGTCAGAGGTAGGTTCTTTGCTCAGAGAGTAGTATGGGCATGGAATGCCCTGCCTGCAACAGTAGTGGACTCACCAACACTAAGGGCATTCAAATGGTCATTGGATAGACATATGGACGATAAGGGAATAGTGTAGATGGGCTTTAGAGTGGTTTCACAGGTCGGCGCAACATCGAGGGCCGAAGGGCCTGTACTGCGCTGTAATGTTCTATGTTCTATTTGGCCCATCATATCTACCTAATTGATAAAGAGCCATTCAACCTAATCTCAGTTTCCAGCTCTTGGACAGTAGTAGTTTGCAGCACTTCAATATCCAACTGCTTTCA